>NC_092515.1:17207686-18407686 GCF_047511675.1 Marmota flaviventris | reverse complement strand
AAGGCACTGGGTTCAATCCTCAGTACCACATAAAATAAAATAAAGATTTTGTGTCCACCAAAAACTGACAAATAAATATTTAAAAAAAAAAGAATACAATAGGGGCTGGGGTTGTGGCTCAGTGGCAAAGTACTCACCTAGCATGTGCGAGGCCCTGGGTTTGATCCTCAGTACCACATAAAAATAAATAAAATAAAGGTATTATGTCCAACTACAACTAAAAAATTAAAAAAGAATACAAAAATAAATGCTGGAAAGGATATGGAGAAAAAAAGAACACCTCTACATTGTTGGTGGGACTATACGTTAGTACAAGTTAGTATAAGTTAGTACACTATGGAAATCAGTATGGAGGCTCCTCAAAAGACTAGGCATGGAACCACCATGTGACCCAGTTATACCACTCATTGATATTTATCCTAAAGAATTGAAGTAATCAGGGGCTGGGGTTGTGGCTTAGTGGCAGAGCACTTGCCTGGCATGTGTGAGGCATTGGGTTCAATCCTCAGCACCACATAAAAATAAATAAATTAAGGTATTGTGTCCATCTACAACTAAAAAAATTTTTTTAAAGAATTAAAGTAATCAGGGGCTGGGGTTGTGGCTCAACGGTAGAGCACTTGCCTAGCATATGCGAAGCCCTGGGTTCGATCCTCAGCACTACATAAAAATAAATAAATTAAGGTATTGTGTCTGGTTACAACTAAGAAAAAATTTAAAAGAAAAAAGAATAAAAAAGAATTAAAGTAATCATAATACAGTGATACATGCATACTTGTTTATAACAGCACAATGCACAGTAGCCAAACTATAAACCAGCATCAATGTCCATCAATGAACGAATGGATAAAGAAAATGTGGTATATATACACACAGTAAGTTTTATTCAGTCATAAAGAAAAATTAAATTATATCATTTGCAGAAAAATGGATGGAACTTGAGGCCACTATGTTAAGCAAAATAAGCCAAACTCAGAAGGTCAAGAGTCAAATGCTTTCTCTCATATGTGGAAGCTAGAGAGGTAAAAGGAAAAGAAAAGTAGGACCATCTCATGAAAATTGAAGGTAGATCAGTAGAATAGAGGAAAGGGACCAGGGGAGGGAGGAGGGGAGGGAAAGGGGTAACAGTGGGGAGTGATATTGGTCAAATTATATTGTTATATAGTGTGCATGTATGAATAACCCATAATAACAAATCCCACCATTATGTACAACTATAATACACCAATAAAAAAGTGAGGGAAAAAAGTGAAAAGTTGACAGGCTAGGAGAAGATATGGCAAAACATATCTATTAAAGGACCCCTATAAATTGATGAGATAGGCCAACTAAAAAATGGATGGAACACGATACCACACACACACACACACACACACACACACACACACACACACACCTGTAATCCCAATGACTCAGGAGGCTGAGGCAGGAAGATCACAAGTTCAAGGCCATCCTCAGCAACTTGGAGAGACCTTGTCTCAAAATAAAAAATAAAAAAGGGCTGAGGATATTGTTCAGTGGTAAAGCCCCCTGGGTTTAATCCCCAGTCCCAAATAAATAAATACATATCTGACACCAATTTTTTAAAGAAGGGGAGGTGTCAAAGGCTTGCACTGACCTTCACAAAGGAGAACATTCAAATGATCAATTAACAAAAGAAAAAATATTCAACATCATAGGTCATCAAGGAAATGCAAATTAAAAACACAATGAATGTACCACTACAAACCAACACTTCAACCCAAGGTGTAACCACTTTAGAGAACTGGCAGTGCCTACTAAAACTGAACATACCACCTATCAGGTGACATAAATGAGTGTTGTGTATACCACAAGACATGTACCAAATGGTCCCACCAATTTTATTCATATTAGCCCCAAAGTGGCAATAATACCATATATATGCACAGGTAAAAATTCACTGTGTTCCACACATAAGATTTATATACTTTATATATGTAAGTTTTATGAACATAGAAGAAAACTAAAGTGCCTATTTCTGAACATAACTATTTCATCTTCTGTATATGTGCTTATTCCTGGGCCAAAGCTACACTCTTTTGATCACTATAACTTTATTTTTTTAAGTATTTATTTTTTAGTTGTAGTTGGACACAATACCTTTATTTCACTTATTTATTTTTATGTGGTGCTGAGGATCGAACCCAGAGTCCCGCACATGCGAGATGAGTGCTCTATCGATGAGCCACAACCCCAGCCCGATCACTATAACTTTATAGCATGCTTGATAGCTACAAAATAAGTCCACCACCTTTTCTTGCAAAAATGTCTTGCACAGGTAAGTTTCCAAGTCAACTTTAGGATCAAGTTTTCTGATTTGTTAGAAAAATAATTTTTCCTGGGATTATGCCATATTTGTATTTTATTTGGAGAACACTGATATCTCCAAAGTATTGACTCTTCCCTTCCAATTAATGTGATTCATTTTGTCAGGAACCTTCAGTCAAATTTCAAGGTATTCTTCATGTAGGTCTTGAACATTTTTGCTGAATAACATGAATTAAGTATATTATAGTTTCTGTTGCTATTATAAAAGAAAAATTATCCAAACATCATTGTTTATTAACTAAACATCATTGTTAGCATATAAAAAGACCTTTTATTTTCCCCAAAAATATCTGGCTTAACCGAACTCCTTCATTCATTTGATTCTATTTTAATGTCTAGGTATCTGGTTGAAATGTCAAAACCTTTTCCCCTTTTCAGGAGGATCTGACTTATTTTTCTGACTGAAATAGATAAAGACAGTATGTGTCAACTATGTTACAAGGACAACATTGCTCATAATGAAAATGACTCCTAGTTGGTAAATTTTATCTGAGCTGAGAATCACTACAGCTTTTGGGTTCCTCTTCTTATCTGCAAGTTCCTTATGGGGACGCTGGAAGCCAAGCCTGCAGAGTTGTTATCAATGATACTGTTTGCCAGGGGGTGTAAAGCTTTTAGACCAGAGCAACTCATGCACCAACCCAATTGAGATCTTGTCATATATGAGCCATCTGCTGAATGAACTGCTGCAAATCTTTGAAGCTTTGCACTGCTAGGATTATCCCACACTGCCTTGCTGGTGTGTGTGGTTCCTGTCCTGAGTCCTTCTGAAGAGGTCAGTTGAATCAATTTTAGTTGAATGAAGAAGTCACACTTCCCCCACCCACCCATGGGCATTGCAGAAGGGTGGCAGCAATAGGCTAGATTTCTAGACCCTCCATTTAATTTGATCAATGGACTATGAGATAAAAGGGGCAGAAAAGGAAATACTAACAAGACATTGAAATCCTGGTTGGGAGATTGCACCTACTCATTCTCTAACGTGGAAAACTCTGTGGCCTGTGATAGGATAAATCCCACTGGGAGGCAGGGAGATGGGGTTTGGAGTGAAACCAAATTCATGCTGAAAGAGAAACTACTCACTGTCAAAAAAAAGAACCTGGCCAGAAACCCAGCTGCAGGTGGGCTGCCGAGATGGATTAATGTCTGGCTGGGTTGGGTGCTAGGGGATGATGAAGACCAGAAAATGAATCCCATAGAACCTATGTCTATGCCAGAGCTACCACCTAAAAGAGCAGGTGGAGTCGCCAAATTGACTCCAACACCATTCAAAGCCTAAGCTTCACAGAGAAATGTTTGGGAGCACCCAAGGGAGCAGAAGGCAAAAGCGGACAGGCAGGGCTAATAGGATTTGTGATCACTGACAAAAGGTTAAAGAAAGTTCTCCACGTGGAAATGGTAATCTCAACAGCATCTCCAAGAGTCTAACAAAAGCTATGGTGAGTGCTCCAATTTAACCCTGCACTGGAGTATGACCACTGTCCTCTGCTGCCATCTAGTGACACTTAAGGAGAATTAAGATATTTTCTACAACAACAGAGGAGTTCTTTTGGTTTGGGATTTTGCCGGGGGCGGGGGAATGTTTTGTTTTGTTTTGCACCAAGCATCGAATCCAGGAGTTCTTTTTCACTGAGATACACCCCAGACACACCTTCCAACTTTTTTTTTTTTTGACATAGGGTCTAAGGTGCCAGACTGCCTCTGCCTCCTTACTTGCTAGAATTACAGCTTTATACCACCACAACTGGCCAGACAAGATTTTTTAATAATATTTTAGTTGTAGTTGGACACAATACCTTTATTTATTTTTATGTGGTGCCGAGGAGCAAACCCAGGGCCTTGCATGTGCTAGGCGAACGCTCTACCACTGAGCCACAACCCCAGCCCCAGACAAGATTTTTAAAGCAATAAAAGGTCTCAATGGTAATTTATGACTGGATAAATTCTTCATTTACAGGAATTCTTCATTTATATAGGAAAAATGCACTCTGTGTGTGTGTGTATGTGTGTGTGTGTGTGTGTGGTACTGGGAATTGAATCCAGGATTCATACATGCTAGGCAGGTGCTCTACTACTGAGAGGGTTTCATTAAGTTGAGATCTAGGGTCTCATTAAGTTGTCCAGGCTGGACTCGAACATGCAATCCTCTTGCATCAACCTCCCATCTAGCTGGGATTACAGGTGTGCATCGCCACACTCAGCTAACCTTTTATGTAAGGGTTAAACAACTTTCACTGCAGTAACTTGGCTTCGTAAAGAAACAAAACTATCATGTAATACTGTTCGATGTGAAATATCTAGAATTCCCAAAATAAAAGGAGTAATATAAGCCTATAAACACTGATGGCCAAAGACTACTCCAGTTGCATGGAGGAGACATCCCATCATACTATTGGGTACACAAAACCTGGTAATCACACCATGAACTAGCCTGTCCTTTTCTGCTAAAGTTGTTAACCAAAGTCATGGGGGTGAACTATAGGCAAGAGATAAACAAAATGCCATGCATGAGAATCTTATCTCAGGTTGACTTCCCTGGAAGAATGTATTTACTATGTTGCTAGGCAAAATTTCTTAGAGTAAAAATAATTGTTGCTAAATTGCATCTGGATTGAGAGACCTATAACTAACTACTAAGGTAATTATATGTTATACCTCAGTTTGGGTTTTTTGTTTCCTTGTTTTTCTGGTGCTAGGGATAAAGTACAGGGTCTTGCACATGCTGGGCAAGTGCTCTTCCACTGAGCTACATTCCCAGTCCTTACCTTGGGTTTTGTTTCCTGAATATGGAATAATGGACACATTCCCTACAGAGTCCTGAGAAGCTATGCCTATGGAATTGTCCCTGGATTGTCTTCTGTGAGACATGGGGCTTTTAAATTAGAACAGCACTTGTAAAGTCGTAAGGGAGATCTCACCTGCCTCCTCAAACTTACTGAGTGACCTGCACCAAAGTCACTTATATTGAGGAACATCTGAAGGAAGCTACACTGCTGACATCCGTGGTTCCCACCCTATATCCTTCCAAATTGTGAGAGTGACCTCTGGTTCTTACAAATTTAAATAAGCTTTAAAAGACCACTGGAGGCATTGTATAGGTTAATATCAGCTGCCAAATTTGACTTGTTTTCCCTTTTTTAAAAAAAAAGTTTTTGTTTTAGGTGTAGATGGACACAACACAATGCCTTTATTTGTATGTAGTGTTGAGGATTGCATCCGGTCCCGCCCGTGCTAGGGAGGCCTCTACCACTGTGCCACAATCCCAGCCCCTTGTTTTTCCTTTTTCTTTCCATGACTATACTTTCCTTTTCATCTCTGGAACAACCAGGAGAATGTTGATCTTTAGTAAGCATTATGGTTGGAGCAGAAGAGAGGAAATTCGCATGGTATTGGCACCAAAACAGACTGGTACACCAATGGTACAGAACAGAGGACACAGAGACTAACCCACAAAATTACAATTGTCTTATATTAGAAAAAGGTGCCAAAAACATGCATTGGAAAAAAAATAGTCTCTTCAACAAATGCTGGGAAAACTGGAAATCCATATGCAACAAAATGAAATTAAACCCCTATCTCTCACCATGCACAAAACTCAACTCAAAATGGATCAAGGACTTAAGAATAAAACCAGAGACCCTGCGTCCAATAGAAGAAAAAATAGCTCCTAATCTCCATCATGTGGGATTAGGCCCCAACTTCCTTAATAAGACTCCTTTGGTGCAAGAATTAAATCAAGAATCAATAAATGGGATGGACTCAAACTAAAAAATTTCTTCTCAGCAAAAGAAACAATCTGTGAGGTGAATAGAGAGCCTACATCTTGGGAGCAAAATTTTACCCCTCACACATCAGATAGGGCACTAATTTCTAGGGTCACTAGAAGAACTCAAAAAGTTAAACACCAAAAAAAAAAAACAAATAATCCAATCAATAAATGGGTCAAGGACCTGAACAGACACTTCTCAGAAGAGGATATACAATCAATCAACAAATACATGAAAAAATGTTCATCATCTCTAGCAATTAAGAGAAATGAAAATCAAAACCACTCTAAGATTTCATCTCACTCCAGTCAGAATGGCAGCTATTATGAAAACAGACAATAAGTCTTGGCGAGGATGTGGGGAAAAGGCACACTCATACACTGCTGGTGAGACTGCAAACTGGTGCAGCCAATAAGGAAAGCAGTATGGAGATTTCTTGGAAAATTGGGAATGGAACCACCATTTGACCCAGCTATCCCTTTCCTCTGTCTATACCCAAAGCACTTAAAAACAGCATACTATAGGGACACAGCCATATCAATGTTTATAGCAGTACAATTCACAAACTAAACTGTGGAACCAACCTAGATGCCCTTCAATAGATGGATTTAAAAAAAAAAACATGTGGTATATATACACAATAGAATATTACTCAGCAATCAAGAGAAAAAAATCATAGCATTTACAGGTAAATGGATGGAGTTAGAGAAGATAACGCTAAGTGAAGTTAGTCAATCCCAAATAACCAAATGCCGAATGTTTTCTTTGATATAAGGAGGCTGACTCATAGTAGGGTAGGGACAGGGAGCATGGGAGGAACAGATGAACTCTACATAGGGCAGAGGGGTTGGAGGGGAAAGGAGGGGGTATGGGGTTAGAAATGATGGTGGAACGTGATGATCATTATTATCCAAAGTACATATATGAAGACACAGATTGGTATGAATATACTTTGTATACCAGAGATATGAAAAATTATGCTCTATATGTGTAATAAGAATTGTAATGCATTCTGCTGTTGTATATAAATAAAAAAAGAAGAGAAGAAATTCCTTGTTCCCCACATTTTATTTTTTCACTTCAAACTTATAGCAAAGTTGCAGAAAGAATTTAAAGAAACACATGAAAAGAATTCACAACAATGCCAAATGCTACCATTTTTCCACATTCATTTTTATTTTTACTCTCTCTGTGTACATGTTTTCATTTTTAATATTATTATAGTCATCCTTCTGTATCACAGAAGGACTGGTTAAAGGACCCTCTGCATGTACCAAAACTTGAGGATGCTCAAGTTCCTTATATA
Organism: Marmota flaviventris; assembly: GCF_047511675.1. NCBI lineage: Eukaryota > Metazoa > Chordata > Mammalia > Rodentia > Sciuridae > Marmota > Marmota flaviventris. The sequence continues at coordinate 18,400,264 of NC_092515.1, read as the reverse complement.
AAACGGTATAGTATTTGTATATAAACTACATACATCTTCCCATATACCTTAAATCATTTATAGCATAAATGCCATGTGAGTAGTTCTTATACTGCATTGTTTAGGAAATACTTATAAGAAAAAAAAAATAAATGTCTGTACACATTCAGTACAGACCCAACCATGATAGGCCTAACTACATACTAATACACTTCAGCAACGATTGCAACATTATTGAGCACTATTGGTTTGAGGACATATTTCATTGCATGAAAATAAATTGTGGCTGTCATATCATTTTACCCTTAATAGTTTATTGTGTATTTCCTAAAAACACATTCATCAATGACTTAGTCCATTCATAGATTATTGGGTTAATGGGTTATCCCAAGAATAGATCTATCATAAAAATCCAGTTTGTCTCTGTCTTACGGATGCCTTTGGCTCTTGTGTGATGTTCTCTGCCATGCCATGACCCAGCAGGAAGGCCCTTACCAGATGTGAGTCAGATGCCAAGTCATGCTCTTAAACTTTCCAGCCTCCAGAACTATAAACCTCTATTCTTTATAAATTACCCAGTCTGTGATATTCAATTATAGCAACAGAAAATGGACTAAGACAGTTACATTACAATAAAATTTTATTTACAGAAGCAGGTGGAGAGCCCAGATTTGGCCCATGAGCATGGTTTTCTGACTGCTATTCTAATCTGTGTCCCCGCTATCAAGAAAAAAAGAAGCAAACAATTCCATGCCCAAATAGTCTCAAACCCATCTCCAGAGTATGAAGACCCGTGTGGGCCTCTTTCCCATGTCCTTTATCCTGACACATGCCATATTTTCATTAGGCTTGAATACAACAAAGAGGTGGCTGCTTTGAGGCCAGATATAGACACACAAACTGAGGTGTCTGTGAGTATGCAGATGAGGTTCAGGCAGTGTGAGAAAGAGCTGGGGGTGGGAAGACAAGGTAGATCAGGCCATAGATTGGGACTGGCTCCCTCCTGCCCATCTCCTCTACCCTGCACCCCAACTTCACCATGTTTTGCTGTATCTGAGATACAAAGTATCTGAGATTTCTATATTTTAACTTGGCTATCAAGGACACTTTGGAGGTATAGTTTATTCAAAGAAAAAGGATATAGCTGGACGTGGTGGCGCACATCCATAATCCCAGAGATTCAGGAGGCTGAGGCAGGAGAATCCGCAAGTTCAAAGCCAGTCTCGTCAACTTAGCAAGGCCCTAAGCAAATTGGTGAGACCCTGTTTCAAAAGAAAAAATAAAAAGGGTTAAAGGATTAGGGATATTGCTCAGGCGTTGCTCAAACTCCTGGGTTCGATTTCTGGTATAAAAAAAAGAAGAAGAAGAAAGTAAAAGGATATAATATGTTTTAGTTAACAAATTATTTCTTGAATTAGAATTTTCAAACATTTAGACATATGATCTATGTTCTTCATTTGGACTTTGCCCCGCTTCCTAATGCAGGGGGCAGCCTGTGTCAAAGCACAAACACTTCCCAGAACAGCCTCAGGCAAGCTACAGGTGCTCACCTGGAAGAGAATTTACAAGCAGGCTCCTATCTCTGCATTGCTCCTGGGAGCATAGAAGCAATCTGTGTCAATGCCTCCCAGCCTCCCTTTGCCTGCAGCCACTCTTAGTGTCCCCAGGCCCCAGACTTAGTACTCAGTGACAACCTCAAAGTGGCCTCTATACAATATATTTTCTTTATTTCTTTCTTTAAACTGTTGATATTTGAACAGCAAATTCCCCGAGGGCAAAATTAAGGCCTTTAGAGGTGTTTTATCTCCCTCTCCCACCCCCCCACCCCTCTCTTTCTCTGTCTCTCTTTCTCATTTAACACACCTACCACCATTATCACCCCACCACCACAGACTGGCACGGCCTCTGCCATCTGAACAGCACAGGGCCTTAATATATGTTCTCCTTACCCAGAATACTCTAAAACTACAGGATATTGTAGGGAGTTGTCATCCTGCCAACATAAGTACAAATTCAGATTCAAGTTAACTTATAATATCAATGTAGTAATAACCAGACTTTGTAAGCAGTGAATGCACCCAGAAAGATAAGCTACTTTTTAAAAATGCTATCCCATAGGGTTGGGGTTGTAGCTCAGTGGTAGAGCACTTGCCTTGCATGCATGAGGCACTGGTTCAATCCTCAGCACCACATAAAAATAAATAAATAAAGATATTGTGTCCTTCTACAACTAAAAAAAAAAAAAATTTTAAATGCTATCCCATGATGTATCTCTAACTGATCATATTTTTAAAGTAATTATTATTATTTAATATCACTGCCAGTAATACAATACTTATGATAAGGAATCTTATAATTTTAAGAATTATAGCTATACAACTCTCATAATTACTATTGTAAAGGACAATGGAAAAGCTCCGTAAACTCAACAAGCCAAAACAACCATTTACCTGTCCGAGATTTTATTAGCAGGACCGTAGTGGTCAGTCGCAGAAGAAAAGAGGGGGAGAGGAAGGGGGAGAGGATTACAGGCATGGGGCCCTGAACCTGGCTCAAAATAAAATTTAAAAAGAGGGCAAGAAGTGTAGCTCAGTGACAAAGCACCCCTGGTTTAATTCCCAGGACCACAAAAAAAAAAAAATTGTCAAGATATAAGACTGGGCAAAACAGAAATTTTGTGCAAAAGGAGGTAGAACTGAGTCAGTTACTGAGTACAATAGTTTCTCTTCTAAATGGCTGCTTTCATAAAAAGAAGTGAAATTGGGAGCTGGGGATGTAGCTCAATAATAGAGCATGTGCCTAGCATGCACAAAGTCCTGGATATGATCCCCAGTCCAGGTGGGGAGTAGTGCAGTTTGAACTTAAAAACTTGGGTACAGGTCTTGGCTCAATCACTGACTACCTCAGGTCAAGACTATCACCTTCCCTGTCCTTAGTTTCTCCACCAAAAAGGGAATAACATGTGAAACTGATTCTCAACTCTAAACATAGGTGGTGTGAAATGGCAAAATGCTTATAAGAGAAGTTTGCTGACAGTGACATTCATGTGCTAGTTACTATCTCACAACATGCAAAGTCATCTTTAGATCAGGATCCTAACGCTGTCATGACTCGGCTTTCCTTTGACAGATTGGGATAGTGAACTCAATGGACTTGACTGAGATCAGGGGTGCCCAGGAGGCTGATAAAGCATTATTTCTGGATGTGTCTGTGAGAGATTTCTGGAAGAGATTAGCATTTGAATCAGTAGACTAAGTTAAAACTAGCACCTTCACCAGTATAAGCAAGCATTATCTAACCACAGAAGCCCAGAGTAGAAAAAAGAGGCAACAGCTCTAGTTGGGACCTTAGCATCTCCCAAGGTCTAAGTGGTAAAAGGAAAAAGAAAGCTTGTTCCCCAGGGAGGCATTGTTAGGAGGTGGTGGAGCCTTTAGTAGGTGGGCCTCCTGGGAGACCTTTAGGTCATGTCCTTGAAGGGGACTATGTGTCCCTGGCCCCTTCCTCTTTCTCTTTTTTGCTTCCTGACATGAAGTGATTGGTTTTGGGTCACACAGACCCTAAGCAATGGAGCCAATTGTTCATGGACTGAAACCTTTAAAACTTTGAAAATAAACCTTTTCTAAGTCTACTATCTCAGGTACCAGGAAAGCTAACACAACAAGGAAGGGCGGATTCCCACCTCTCTCTCTCTCCCCTGTCCCTGAGAGTAGGACGTCCATCTTTCCTACCCTAAGACACCAGAGCTCCAGGTTCTCAGGCTACGCCTCACCCACCATCCATTTGTGTACTTCCCAGTTCTCAAGACTTCAGCCTCGGGCTAAATTACCATCCAGGCTTCACGGGATCTCCAGCTTGCAGACAGCAGATGGTGGGACTTCTCGGCCTCCATAATCACATGAGCCAATTTCTGTAAGAAATCTCTTCTTATAATCTATATATATCCTATGGGTTCTGATTCCCTGGAGAACCCTAACTAATACACAAATCTCATCTGGACTTCCCTGCAGAGGTGGCAGTGTGTTGGAGTAGTCCTCTCTCTCTGTGGGATTTGTACCTTAAGAGTGCACACCTCCCAGGCTGGGATACAGCTCAGTGGTAAAGCGCTTGCCTCACATGTGAGAAGCCCTGGGTTTGATCCCATGTCGAAAAAGAAAAGAAAAAAGTGAGTACCTCCTTAAATGTTGTGCCCTAGGTGCATACTTTGTCTCATCCTAATCTCAGACCTAGTTCCTTGAAGAATTTATAAAGCCCACAGATATAGGAGTAAGCCATATGAATCCTTTCCAGGCCTAATGTGCTCTTGCCACTGAAATTTCCTCATAGATGAGTTGGCCTTCTACATTCCTCTGCATGGGGTTAGAGGCCTGCATCTTGCAAGCCAAGTCACCGGATTATTATTAATTTCTTCTTTTTTCTTTTTGGTACTGGCAATTAAACCCAGGGGTGCTATACCCCCAATCCTTTTTAATTTTTATTTTGAGGCAGGGTCTCCCTAAGTTGCCCAGGCTGACCTAGAGCTCGTGAATCTCCTGCATCAGATTTCCCTGTCACAAGAATATACATTCAGGAGTATACCATCACACCTGGCTGAGAAGTCACAGAATTAGAACTTCATGTCCCATCATCACCATCCATCTCCAGATTCATCATCCCAAACTGAAACTCCAACCCACTCTAAGCCACTCCCTAGCAGCCACTGCACATCTGTCTCTGTGCGTTTGACCTCATTTAAATGAAAAGAAACAATGTTTGTCCCTTTGTTGGGATCTTCTCTTCTCAAAAAGAATGAACTCCTGATTAAAGTTAGCAGTTTCACCCTATAGTTGGATCTCTACTCCCAATAACCTACTAATGTAATAGTAAAGGAGGTAAAAGATGAAAAGCTACAAGAGATGGAAAATCATCAAAAGATAAGAAATTTCAACAAATGTGTTGATGCTATAAAATAGAGGGTGGACACAAAGGTGTTACCGCTGTTGACCAGTGACGAGTACTTGCTTCCCCAATGTTGAAGAATAACACCAAAGAAGCACGTCGAGGCAAGGTCAGAGTAGAAATTAGAAGTTTATTAAAAGACAGCAGAAAAGACTTCTCCCAGAGGAAGAAGGGGACCCAAGAGGTAGAATCCATGGAATTGCAGTTGACTCCCCCTTTTATAGTTTTGGTGATGGAATGTAGGTTGGAAGACCCGAGGGGTGGGACACAGGTGGGTCAAACAAGTAATCTGGGCAGGAAGGACTTCATTATCACTTCTTGGGATGGGCTATCTCCAAATCTATTGGGGGCTGTTTCCTGGGTTCCATTAACATTTCTTTGGGGTGGACTTTGGCCTAGGGCCTTTCTGGGACTTCATTAACATTCCATGAGTTGTCCTGCATTTCCCGGAATCATTGTCAGCATGGCCTCCATTTTAGATCTTACTCGATATTAGACCTGATTTACCTAACTACACTGACTACCTAACTTTAAATCTGGCTTCAAAGGGACAAATATTGCATGATTCAACTTATAAGATGTTCCTAAATGAGCCCAACCCATGGAGAGTAGAATGGTGGTCACCAGGGGCTGCAGGGAGAAAGGAGAATGGGAAGTCAGTGTTTAGTAGGTAGAGTTCATTTGGGTAAGACAAGAAAGTTCTGGAGATGGTGATGAGCAATGGCTGCACCATAATGAGAATGTATCTAACGCCACTGAACTGTACAATGAAAAAGGGTTAAAATGGGCCTGGGCTGTGGCTCGGTGGCAGAGCGCTTGCCTAGCACATGTGAGGCACTGGCTTCGGTCCTCAGCACCACATAAAAATAAATAAAATAAAGGTATTGTGTCCATCTACCAAAATAAAAAATTCAAAAATAAAGAAAAAGGGTTAAGATGATAAATTTTATGTTGTGTATATTTCTTTCATACACACACAGTAACAGAGGTAGCAGTAACTGATAACTCTAGACACAGGAGGACAAGAACTGGAATTACTCGGTGGGGAGATGGAAAAGGGAACTGTAGCCAAGGAGGAAGGAAACCCTCCATCCCTTGTATCTCCACATTACATATCTTATAAATTCCCAGTAGAGCAAAGGCGGGAGTAAGTACTGTAAGAGTAAAAGAAATTGAAGTTAAAGTGTAAAAAAAACGGGTATTGTAAAGTTTCTAAGCTGCAAAGCCTGAGTTAAAATGTAAAGGACCAGGTATTGTTAAGTTCCTATGCTACACCCAAAACCTGAAATTCCTGTAGCTGTTAAAACAATTCCCGGGACTGTCCAGTAGATAAATAACCTGGACCCTGTGCAGTTTGGCACGTAGGCATTCAGGGCCCAAACCAATCAGTTTGAATGTACCCCCACTTCCCGCCCGACCTGTTCCCGCCAATGAATGTACTAATCATGTTTGAGAATTGTTGTTTGATTTGTATGGTGATTTGTTAAAGGAGACTGTGATGTATATAAAGTCCCCACCCTCCCCAAAAAGTGTACTTAAGCACTGCTCAACCCCTGCTCGGGGCTCTGGGCCGCTCTCCCTTGTTGAGTGAGCACGGAGCCCCAGCGCGCTGGATTCTTCAATAAACCCCCTTTTGCGGTTGCATGAGTCGGTCTCTTGGTGGTCTCTTCCTCCGACGTTCGCTGGACCCTTACAGTACGGTGGTGCATGCCTGTAATCCCAGCTGCCCAGGAGGCTGAGGCAGTAGGATTGTGAGTTCAAAGCCAGCCTCAGCAATTTAACGAGGCCCTAAGCAACTTGGTAAGATGCTGTCTCTAAAGAATATATAAAAAGGGCTGGGGATGTGGCTCAGTGGTTAAGCACCCCTGGGTTCAATCCCTAGTACCAAAAAAACAAAACAAAACAAAAAAGGCAGGAATAAGACATGGAGCTGAATCTTCCTACTTTCCTCACTATCATTCTCATATAGTGGCCATGGGTGCCTGACATACACACCTTAAAATTGTAGGGGTTCTTCTCTTAAAAAAAAAAATTGAAACTGCAAATAAAAATTTTGTGATTCGAGCTAAAAAAAACTGAATACCCACAAACCTCTACAGTCTGTCATTTAAAGACTCACTGGTTAAATGTCTACAGTGACTTCCCACCTGATCATCCTAAGTGAAGTCCTAACTGAAGTACCATAAATATAAACAAATTGTTTATGATATTGAAGCCAGATTTAAAATTAGGTAGTCAGTGTAGTTAGGTAAATCAGGTCTAATATCAAGTGAGATCTAAAATGGAGGCTGTGAGAATGAATCCCTGGAAAAGTTGAGCAACTCTTGAAATGTTAATGAAGTCCAGGAAACAGCCCCCAGCAGATTTGAAGATAGCCCATCCCAAAGAAACGTTAATGAACATTCAAGCAAACTTGAAGATGCTGCCTCAGAAGTCCTTCCTGCCCAGATTACTTCTTTGGCCCACCTGTGTCCCACCCCTCGGGCTTTCCCACCTACATTCCATCACCAAAAACTATAAAAAGGGGAACACATTCGCCCTTCAACAGATTCCATCTCTTGGGTCCCCTTCTTCCTCCGGGAGAAGTCTTTTCTGCTATCCTTTAATAAACTTATAATTTTCCACTCTGACCTTGCCTCGGTGTGCTTCTCTGGTGTTATTCTACAACATTGGGGAAGCAAGGACTTGCCACCCGTCAAAAGCGGTAACAATATTATTCTCATATGTGCTCCCACTAGTCACCAGACTTTGAAAAAGTCTCCACCATTAAAGTCTCCTACTAAGGTCAACCAACAAAACAAGACCAGGAGGCAGAGGGAATGTTCATGTTATGTACGTAACTGTCAGCACATGCATAGTAAAGCCAGGCCCCACCCATATATGGAAGGCCTACCTTATTATGCATACAGCCTAGACCTCTGCAAGGAGCAAATAAAGGTAGCTATGGAATGGAAAAGAACTCCCCAATATCTCTACATACTTGTCCCGTGAGATAAATCTTCATTTATCTGAGTTGTAATTAATAGACAATGTCTAAAACAGATGCATCAAGAACTGATGATATAAACATATTTTTAGAGACAATGATAACCACCAGCAGAAACAGCTGAAAGAGTTAAACATACTTGCCTCTGGAAGACCACCGCAGCAGAGGGGTAGTCTGGGAATGAGCCCTTCCACTTGATTCGATGGTTTAATTTTGTGATATACTTGTGGTATTTTGATTTAAATTTTTTTCCCCAAGAAAATGACTGGAAGGTTCTTTTCCTTGTGTAGCATTGTTTCATTCTGGAATCTTCCAATTAAGCTTTTGGCTAAACACATAAATATGATAATGATAATTATTCAGGAATCCGGAGGTTGGTGAAAACATTGTGTGCCATTAGAGTAATCAAGCTCAGCTCTAACGCATTTTGGCTTTTCAGGATAATTAGACCACACTGGAGGCCCAGATGGGGTGAATGAGAAAGCCATGGGTGTCTGCCACATAGGAACAAGAAAACATCACACAGAACTACTCAACTGGCAATTGAAATTTGCATGTTAACTTAGTACACAACAAGAAATGAATAAAAATGCTTGGGTTTGGTGCAAAACATTTCACTTTAAAACCAAACATAGATAATGATCGTCCTATACAACTCATTTTAAGCCCTCATATTAAAATAGAATCTTTAAAGCTAGAAGTAGTTTTTTCTATATACTCTATTTTTTTTAAAAAAAGTTCATATCTCTGATCATAATACAAAATAACATTTAATCTATTAATTCATGTGATAAAGATTTATTGTGTCCCTACTCTATGTGAGGACCTGGGTTGGTGCTAAAAATGCAATAGTGAAAATACATACCCAGTCCCTGATTTCTGCACATTTTAAAGACTAATGTTGGGCTGGGATTGTGGCTCAGTGGTGGATTGCTCGCCTAGCACAGGCAGGACCCGGGTACGATCCTCAGCACCACATAAAAAGAATAAAGGCATTGTGTTGTGTCCATCTACACCTAAAAAACAAATATATTTAAAAAAAAAAAAAAAAAAGACTAATGTATAGGGGTTGGGGTTGTAGCTCAGTGGTAGAGTACTTGCCTAGCACCAGTGAGGCACTGAGTTTGATCCTCAGTATTACATAAAAAAGCAAACAAAAAAATAAAGGTTAACTTCTTTAAAATAAAATAAAAAAAGACTAATGTATAATATGAACAGGTAAATTGCACTGTCACCACAGTGTGCAATGACAGGCTTGGTACATGCTATGGTTTGAATATGGTTTGAGTGTGTCCCCCTAAGTTTCATGTGCTGGAAACTTGGTCTCCAGTGTGATGATGTTGACATGGAAGCAACTTTAAAAGGCAGGGCCCAGAGCAAGGCAATTACGTCAGGGGAGGCACTGCCCTCAGAGGGATTAATGCTGGTCTTTAAGTGAGTTCTTTGAGAGCAGGTTGCTAAAACCATGCTGTTGGCCTATTCTGCACATGCCAGTTCCCTTTCCATTTCTCTAACATGTTATGATGAAGCCAAGGGAACCTCACAAGATAGGGTCTGCCCAATATTGGATTCTCAACCTCCAAAACTATATGCTAAACCAACTTTCTTTCTTTGCACCTCCGGTATTTTGTTATAACAACAGAAAATAGGCCAAGACAGTACATGAATATATTCATGCAGTGAGATAGTACACATTGGATAGTAATTATCTCAGACTGCGTATCTCAGGACAGCAGTGAGAAGGCTTCTGTACTCGTCAAGTGACAGCTTGGCTAAGAACTGCAATGGCAAAGCATGAGATGGGAAATCTGAGGGAAATTTAATATCGCTTCTGGAATGGAGGACAAAGGCTAGGGGAGGTAGGTAGGGAAATAGATCATGATGAAAGGGGGAAAATAAGAGTGAGACCAGAGAGTTAAGTAAGCAGGAGCCAGTTCATACAGGAGTTTGTAAATAGCATACCCAGGTAATTCTAAGAACATAGGACCATAAGAAGCCACTGAAATGATTGAAAGCTTTGGGTGGGTGGGGAAAGCAGGGTATGCAATGAGCTGCAATGCTTACATTCTGCCAAAATTCATTTGTTGAGATCCTCAAACCCACGGGTCTCGCATTAGGATGTAGGATCTTTAGGAGGTGATTAGGTCTTGAGGGGCGAGCCCTCATAGGTGATTTTAGTATCCCTGAAAAAAAAAAAAAAAAAGACCTCAGAAGGGCTGGGCGTATAGCTCAGGGAATAGAGCACTTGCCTAACATGTGCCAGGCCCTGGGTTCAATCTCCAGTACCAAAAACAAAAACACAAACAAACAAACAAAAACCCATCACCTCAGAGAGATCCTGTGCACCTTTCTCCATATGAAATTTTAGCAAAAAGGGCAACCATCTAGGAACCAGGAAGTGAGCCCTCACCTGACACTAAATCTTCCAGAGCCTATATCTTAGACATCCCAGCTTCCAAACTGTGAGTCATAAATTTCTGTTGTTTATAAACTGCTAGCTTAGGGCTGGGATATAGCTCAGTTGGTAGAGTGCTTGCCTTGTATGCATAGGCCCTGGGTTCAATCCCCAGCACCAAAAATAAATAAACAAACAAACAACTAGTTTATGATATTTTGTTATAGCAGCCCAAATGGATTAACACGTGAGGGAACAGGGAGCTAGGGCTGTGGCTCAGTGGTAGGGCGTTTGCCTAGCACGCACGAGGTACTGGGTTCAATCCCTGGTACCACATAAAAATAAACAAATAAGATAAAGGTATTGTGTCTATCTACATCTAAAAATAAATAAAGATGTGGGGGGATGGTCTCAATGAAGAGGTCTGGTAATCATCAGATTTGCATTTTAGAAAGATTTTTTTTCTCAGAAAAATTCATTATAGATTAGTTTCCATTGTTGTGCTTACTTTTGAATGACATACAAATCTTATTCGTTTCAGTTGTTAGTTGTTTAAGGAGTTGGAAAAATATTTGAATAATAGAAAAAATTAAGAAAACTAATTGTAGAGTACCATTAAATGTACAAAGCATTTAGCCATATGTACTTTTGCAGCATATATTTAGAAGGTGAATGGTATAGACAGAGATTTGGACCTGGTTTCACCACTTTTCCACCCTATGTCTGTGGACGATGCTGATAAGTGATGATGGCATAAAGTCCTATTGTCTCAGATACAACTTTTGTCTCAGAATCCTTTTCAATACAGGTCTCCAGGCTAGCAGTGCCATGTACTCGAGTTGTCACTTGTAAATATTTCGATTTGCCATCCTAGAATGGTATAAAGTACAGACATTGTAAGACCATACAGACTGGATTGAAATTCATGATTTTCACCTTGATCCTGGGCCTAAATTACTTGATTTCCCTAAGTATCAGTTTTTCTCATTTTATTTATTTATTCATTCATTCATTTATTCCTTCATTCATTTTGCCCAGTCTGGTCTCGAACTCATGGGCTCAAGCAATCCTCCTGTCTCAGCCTGTGGAGTAGCTAGGAATCTAGTCATGTGCCACCAGGCCCAGCTTAGTTTTCTCATTTTAAAGTTAGAAATAAAAACATATATACAGAGGACTCCTTTTAATTAAAAAGCAGATAACTGTGAAATTGTATCATCTCTGCCTTTACCAGTGTAAATTCAATGATCACACTCTGAAAAGAGTGAGAGGTAGAAATCGGTAACCATTCTACTCAAGAGCAAACATGGGGTGGGGGACACTTCCATTGAATCATTCATTATTCTCAGTTTCAGCATGTCTCTCATAGAATGAACATCTCACCCAATAAGAGTGGTTCTGTTGTTTGAAAGGATGTATTTTTCCCAAAAACATGATTCTTAAATGCAGGCCAACAACATCTTATGTTACTTAAATGAATAGTGGTGGTCACATTAAAGGATGGTGAGGGGGACTTGTTTCTCCCATATTCTCCATCAGCTACTCACCCTGCCTCACAACAACAACAAGAAAAAAAGTAAGTGAAAAACAGCATACTAGCTAGATAAAAGTTAAGACAATCTTCAAATTCCCATAGTCTCTCCTTCCAACCAGACTGATACTTCTTAGCTCCTCCACTGTACAAATTTGAGAGCTTCCTGTTACTGAAAATATTCAATAGAGAGGGATGTATTTTTAACTCTAGGGGTACCAAGAGCTCTTAAGCAGGGAAGCAACAAAGGAGCTGGAGTTTAGAAAGCCTGCTATGGTAGTGAAATGTGTCACTGTTCTCAACCTGGTTTCTAGCAATAAGTTATAGAGTCATAAGTACAATACACTATGGGCTATCAAACTGATTAACTGCATTTATGCATGGTTCCTGATGCCCTCAGGTGCAAGAAACCCAGATCTACTGAACATAAATTAAAATCAACAAGATTGATGACCAACTGGGGATAGCTAAATAAGAACACCTGACTTCAGGACTAGATACTGTATTACTCATTTTCTGTTGATCTAACAAAATATCTGAGGCTGGGAACTTTATAAAGAAAAGAGGTTTATTTAGCTCACACTTTTGGAGACTGAAGGTTCAAGGTCAACTCTCTTTATCTGTTCACCCTCTGGTGGACCCTCTTGGCTGTGTTATACATGATACCACCATGGCAGGCAACATGCTCAACCAGGAGAAAACATATGTGGAGACAGGAAGAAGCCAATCTTTCTTTTTTATTTTTTGTACCAGGGATTATATTCAGGGGCACTTAACCACTGAGCTACATCCCCAGCCCTTTTATTTTTATGATTTAGAGACAGGGCTTCACTAAGTTGCCTAGGGCCTCATGAAGTTGTTTAGGGCCTAAGTTGCTGAGACTGGCTTTGAACTCATAATCTTTCTGCCTTGGCCTCCCAAGCTACTGGGATTATAGGTGTACATCACCATGCATGGCCAGTCTTGCTATTATTATTATTATTATTATTATTATTACTATTATTTGTAGATGGACACAATACCTTTATTTGTTTTTATATAGTGCTGAGGATGGAACCCAGTTCTCATACGTGCTAGGCAAGTACTCCACCATTGAGCAACAACCCCACCGGAGTTTTGCTCTTTTTATAACAACTTAGTCTTAATTATGCAACCAGAATTAATACCTTCCAATGACAAGCCCACCTCTTAAAGACTCCACCATCTTTCAATATTGCCACATTGGGGATCAAGATTTCCCATTACATGAATCAATGGGGGACATGCTTAAGCCATATAAACCACAGCAGACACTTAGGTGAGGATTTGATGTAGCCACGGGGCATGGATAACAAACAATTTATTTGCGGGTAGAAAGGAAGTGGATGCAGTAATTTTGGATACTTTGAGTTGAAAGTGTCTTGTGACTGATTGCATTTATTGTGTATTTAAGGCTGGGGATGTAGCTCAGTGGTAGAGCTCTTGCCTAGCATGCCTTGGGTTTGATTCTCAGCTACACACACACACACACACACACACACACACACACACTGCATACCATGTAGTTAATGTGACCCTGGAAGTCAGGAGATGTAAAATGGAGGTGTAAATTGGGGAACTGTCAGTTTTTGGAAGATGACTGTGGAAAAGGATAACCTAAAGAAGCATGAAAAGATAAACTGTATCCTAGGCCTATAATGAGAAGAAAAAAACAAGTATAAGAATTCAACTTCCTGATATTGACTTTATATTAAACCAGGGATTCATAGCCTGCCTCTGAAGCCACTGTGCACCAACCCCATTGCAGCCTCTTAGATTTCTCTGCTGCTTCCCACGTTGATGTGTCCTGCCGGACAGGACATTTGGCGCCCAGTGTGGGGCTCGAGCCTTTGACTGAGAAGGAACGCCGTCCTCCGGGAAGACTTGGCCAAGCGGGAGCGCGAGATCGCCTCGGCAGACACGACCGAGAGACAGATCCAGGAGGAGAGTGAGGACGACGCAACGTGAGTGACCCACCATGGGACAAGCAGTTTCGTCACATGAGTTGTTTTTGTCAGGCCTCAAGGAGGCCCTCAAGACACGGGGGGCGTGTGTTAAGAAAAAGGACTTAAGATTATTCTTTTCATACATAGGAGAATTGTGTCCGTGGTTTCCCCTTGAAGGGACCATTGATGGTAAAAGATGGCTTAGAGTAGGAGACTGTTTAAAAGATTATTATGAATCCTTTGGCCCAGAAAATGTGCCTGGTCCCACCTTTTCTTACTAGAACCTAATTAATTAAAAAAAAAAAAAAAAAAAAGCTTAAAAAAAAAGAGAGAGATATTTTTTGGCCTTTATGTTCTAGAAGTTTGCACTAGGAGAGTGAGAAAAAGGGAGAGAAAATGTGATGTTTACCTGGAGAGAAATAAGTTTCAATTTTCTACTGTTTTTGTCAATACTCAGAAAGTATGTACAGACCTTTTTACTACATGATTGTCCTATGAATCAGAATGGCTGTAACTCAGCCGCTGGGGACAAGAGACTTTAGCCGCTGCTGCTCGCTATGGGGTCCTAGCCCCTGCGGCCAGCAGTGCTTTTAACCCTTGAATTACTTGACCTAAATGCCAAACACAGACTAACTTAAGATCTGATGGTAATGCTAGCATTTGCTGCTAAAAAACCTTTGGAGCACCCACGTGCCACAGAAAAAAGTGCAGGATGTACACGAGCTGCAACCGCAGGTTGCAGAGACAGAACAAGCTGCTACCGCAGTAAGATCTTGGCCAGGTGGGGGAAAATGCAGACAAAATCAAACAAAATGCAATCGGCTAGGAAAACTTTTGCCCCGAAAATGGGCAGCGGACTCCATGTTGTTTGCATCACCATGGTAACCATGGGGTGCCTGGCCAGAAGAGCGGGCTTCCTGGTCCCACCTCCCACACTTTCGCGGGCTTCCGATTGGTTCTTCCACAGTCACTCAGAGGGGACTTCTAGTCCCGCCTTCCAGCCACTAACCTGTACTACTGTGTTTCAGATTTCTACCGGAGCTGTTCAGAGCCTGTATTTTTAAGAATGCCTACCTGTAAATGCTAACGAAAGATATCTTTTTCAGACAAAATTTAATCCCACAGCTTTCTATGTTGCAGCCCTAAATTTAAGTTAGTTCTGAGTTAAATAACCTGACTTTTCTCTATAGTTGTGTTACTAAATAATGTTCTATTGATGAGAGATATCAAACATGCTTCTTTATATTTTACTTTTAATTTTGGAGGTTATGAGGATGCATTTGCTCGCCACAGGAACAAAGCCGGCAATATTCCTGTGATGACCAAAAAAAATCCTTATTCTCATTCCTAACTATAAAAAATAAATATGTATACTCAACAAGGATTTTATTTCAGTTACATCAAGTGACGTCACATAGAAGAGTGCACTCCTAGTTAAAAATAAATTAAAATGGATCCAAATATTTTAAGACCACGTGGTTACATAAAATTAATACAATTATAAGTTATGTTCTTATTCTTAATATATATATTTTTAAGATATTTAGATAATCTATATTTGTTAATCTATAAAATAATTAGCACATGCCTAATTGATTAGTTAATATATATTTGCCTAATTGTTTTTCTTCAACAGAAAACCCATAATTTATGTTTTATATTTACATTTATCAGATACTCTGCCTTTTCAGTTACAGATATTTGAGATAAATGTGTTTACTATAAATTTGCTTTTAAGTGAAAATACAATCTTCAAGTAGTTTCTAATTCTCAAAGTTACTGTTCAAACTCATAAGATGATAATTATAATTATGTCTACAAAATATCTAAGGATTTTAACTATATTTTCATTGACATCTCTCAAAGCTCTCCAAAATTGTTCTGCAACTTGTACGCATACCCAGGCGATGCATGTCTCTTGTTATACGTCAGCCTCAATTTGTGTTAACAAGCAGGGAGAACAATTTTTTGAAGCCACCCTAACTAAAACTCATGCAGCAGGGGGGACCATTATTCATTATTATTCATTATACCCCCCTCCTCTTTGACCAGGGAGGAGAAGGCATATACACCAAGTTACAGTCAGCTGGGTGCCAAGGCACTGTTGGTAAACCCTCCTGCTGGCCCATTAAGGCCCCTACAGGGGTCTCTGATGGTGGAGGACCCACTGATGCTGTCAAGCATCTTCAGATAATCAAACTTTTGAAACCCCAAATCCCTGAGCTCACATATCATCCCTTAATGCTGCCTAAATCCCAGCTCCCAGATTTAGATACCAATACATTAGATATTTTGAAAACTACCTTCTCCTTGCTTAATAATTCCAACCCCACCCTTGCTGGTGATTGCTGGCTCTGCATGACAACAGGGGCAATCATGCCTATGGCAGTTCCTATTAATTCTATCATAGACAATGATAATACATGCCAACCTGGATTTCCTTTTAAAGTACAGCCTATAGGCACTTTTACATCATGTCTTTTAGGCGCGATGCAGAATAATACCTATGATATTGATGTTGGAGTTACTTCCTTTGGAAATTGCTCAACAGTAAAAAATTACTCCTCACCCACCCCATCTCTTTGTCCCCCCAATGGCACAGTTTTTATGTGTGGAGGAAACTCAGCCTTCCCCAGGCTTCCAGCGAATTGGACCGGTGGCTGTGTTCTTGCCTTATTACTCCCTGATATAACTATTGTCCCAGGAGATGAACCTCTACCCATTCCTAGCCTAGACACCTTAGTCAAAAGACACAGGCGGGCAATACAGGCCTTACCACTCCTTGCCAGCCTTGGAATAACAGCTGCTGTGGGCACAGGTACAGCTGGCTTAGGCACGGCTATACACTCTTACCGTCGCCTATCTCAACAACTTATAGATGATGTACAAACTCTATCAGGAACTATTAAAGATTTACAGGACCAAATAGACTCCCTGGCAGAAGTGGTCCTTCAAAACAGACGAGGCTTAGATTTGCTGACAGCTAACCAGGGAGGTATTTGCTTGGCCTTAGGAGAAAGATGCTGCTTTTATGCCAATAAATCAGGCATAGTACGCACTAAAATTAAGCAGCTTCAAGAAGATCTAGAAAAGAGATGAAGGGAACTATTTGAAAATCCCCTCTGGACTGGGCTTAATGGATTTTTACCCTACCTTCTTCCCTTATTAGGCCCTTTGTTGGGTTTACTTTTAATGGTGTCCATAGGACCCTGCATTATAAACAGGCTGGTACAATTTATTAAAGAACAGATTAATATTTTGGCCTCTAAGCCCATACAGGTCCACTATCATCATCGGGAGATGGAAGACCGTGCTGCCAACATTTAAAAGGATGTTCTACCCTTCTTTCAGGCTTATTTCTTAAAGTTTACATCCCCACAGATCTCTCTTTCTTATATAAAAGTATAAGTAACAGCTCTGACCAACCATCTTCTGCCCTTGCCATAAGGGTTCGCTCCTCCATGGGCCCCTCCGCTTGGGGGAGGACTCACCCATGGAGTGAGGACGTTAGGCCATAATGACGGAGGGTGCAGGAAGGACTGCAGGAGGATGGATCCACGGATCCCAAAACCCAAGACCTCTGAGTGACACGCTCTGGTGCATGGCGGTTGGCATGCTTCCCCCTCAAAGCCGTCTCCTCCAAAAACATGCCAAGGCCACCACGAAATCTCCTAGTGAAGACGCTCGCTCAGATCAGGAGATATTCTAAGGCCTCCTAGAGGAACAGAGCCTCTATCACCCCCTAAAAACATGGCCGGTAAAGTATGGTCAAATATTTTATATAAGAAAGGGGGAGATGTCAGGGACTAGAAGGAAATTCTCCTTCAAAGATTAGCCTGACAGCCCCCTGGGAGACATCCTGCCTGGGAGGCATCCTGCAGCCACCTATCTCCCTGGAACATCCTGCGGTTATCAGGATCATCAGACATCTTGCACCTGGCAGTTTTACCACCCACATCCAGCAGTTGTTGATTAGAGAGCTTCCCCATCCCCAGCATATAAATACCCCTGTGTGAACAATAAAAGTTTGCAGCTTGATCAGAACTTTTGTCTTGCTGTCACCTTCTGTGTCTCTTGTCCCTTCATTCCTCCCCATCTAGGTTCGCTGCCCACGTTGATGTGTCCTGCCGGACGGGACACTTCCCCCACTCTGTAACACCAGGCTTCTCACCATTTGTTCACTCAGCTCACCAGACATCCTGCCTGTGCTCTGCATTCATCTTCCTGTTTATTCATGCCACAAATATTCACTGAGCAGCTGCCCTAAGCCAGGTGCTGTACTAGGCCCTAATGATACAGAAGTGACCAAAACATCCTGACTCAAAACATGAACACTCTAGTAAAGGAGATGGACACACACAAATAACTAAGTGGACATATTGGGGAGAGATAATGCTATGCAGGAAAAAAAAACAAGCTGAGCAAGGAGATATAAAGTGATATACTACTTTTGTGTGTGTGTGTGTGTGTGGTGCTGGGCCTTGTGCATGCAACGCAAGCCCTCTACCAACTGAACTTTACCCCAGCCCCTTTTTTAAAAAATTTTATTTGCAGTACTGGGAATTGAATCCAGAGGTGCTCTACCACTGAACTACATCCCCAGTCCTTTTTGTTTTTTATTTTGAGACAGGGTCTCCTTAAGTTGCAGAGAACTTGAGATCCTATGGCCTCAGACTCCCAAGCCACCGATTCCAGCAAGTAGCAATATTTTAAAAAGGGCAGAAAGGAAAGCCATCTCTGGAGGTGACAGGGGCACAGATCGGAATTAAGTGTGAAAGTTCTGTGTACAGAGGTGAGAAATGCAACTGAATGGGGAAAGGAGATAACAAGAAGCCAAAATAAGGAGTCTTGTTTTTCCTTTTGTGTGACATGGAGTCAGAAGATTAGTGAGCAGAGGAGGGACATGACCTGACTTAGATTTGAACAAGATCCCTCTGCCTGTGAATCCAGTAAAATTAGATTTGAACAAGATCCCTCTGCCTGTGAATCCAGTAAAACCTATTGAAGCAGGTTCACAGTGGCGCAAGCCTGTAAATTTCAGCCACTCAGGAGGCGGGTAAGTTTCCAGCCTTGGAAAGTTGGTGAGACCTAATTTCAAAAAAAAAAAAAAAAAATGAAAAAAGGTTGGAGACATAGTTCAGTGGTAGAACGCCCCAGAGTTCAATCCTCAGTGATTCAAAAACAAAGAATCAATGTGGAAGAAAAAAAAGAGAGAGAACTCTTACATTCCAACTGGAAGGCTAAGGAGACTATCCTTTATAGAAAACTAAGAGTTCGCAGAACTGATCAAAGTTACAGGCAAATACTTGGGATTGGTCGGTGTACAATAAAATGAAGAGCTAGGAGCTTGGATCCGGGCATTTCAAGTGTTGGACAGAACAGGGCTAAAAACCGAATCTTTGGAATGGAGTCCCAGCTCCTCTGCGAGCAGCCCGGGATGCCGAGCCGAGGTAAGGGGCACTCGTTTAGTGTGACAGATGTTGTAACAGCTCCCTGAGAGCTCCGAGAGGGCGCGGTTGGCTCAGCAGGGTGAAAAGCCGGCTTAAAAGGACGACCTGCAGCTCTCCCGGAGCTTGGAGGCCGGAGGTAACTTTCCAGGTAGAGGGAACTGTTTACGGAGGCACTGGGCTCCTGACAAAGTACGACGAGTCTGGAAATGGCGGAGGCCAAGGTCAGGGCCAAAAAAGGAGACCAGCACTTCTCCAGTCCCGCCACGGTGTCCCAGAGTCATGAAACACTGCACCTCTGCCCGGAATTCCCCTTAAACGCTAAGACCAGGCCAAGCGGCGCAACTGGGACTTACAGACGCCGCCGAAAAATCGGGAGCGGCCCGCGGTCGCCCAAGTCTCGCGAGAGTTCGGCCTCGCCCGCCCAGCATGCCCCGCGCCGCCTCCGCTGCCGCCGCCGCTGCCGCCGCGCCGCGGTTTGAGGGCGGGAGGCTGGGGGAGGGTAGCGGAGCCGGCGCCGCGGCCATGTTGGATCTGAGGCGGCTGCTGTAGGCGCCGACGGAGCGAGCGGGCGTGCGGAGCGGCGACAGCGGCGTGGGATCTGCCTCTCTGCGAGCGGCCCGGAGGGGCGGCGGCGGCGCCATGAGCGGGGGCACCCCTTACATCGGCAGCAAGATCAGCCTCATCTCCAAGGCGGAGATCCGCTACGAGGGCATCCTCTACACCATCGACACCGAGAACTCTACCGTAGCCCTCGCCAAAGGTATGCCGGGGCTGGCCTCGGGGTGGGGGACCGGGCCGGGCGTCCACTCACTCGGGGCTGCACGCCGCTCTCGGCCCGCGGCCTCTTCGCGCCCACCTCCTCCCTCGGTCGTCCTCGGGGAGGCCGCTCCCTCCCGGCCCGGCGTCGCGGGCCGGGCCGCGGCCTCCCCGAGCTCCCCGGAGGTCCCCGCCTTAAATCCGGGGAACTACGGGACCGAGTGCGCGACGATCGGGGCGGTGCTGAAGTCCGAGAACCGACCGGAGAACACCGAGATACGTGTCTTCCAACTCCGAAATTCGGTGGTTCTGTCGTCTCGTCGCCAAACAAAGCCGGAGTATTCAAAGAATTTTTCCGCCTACCTTGAGTTTAGTGCTGACTCGTGGATTCCCCTGCACCCATTTTTTTTTCCACGTTCTTAATTTCAACTCGTTGCAATTTTCCTCAAGTGAACGATAAAGTAATGTGCCAAAACTTTGGGTTCAATGTGCGACACGTATGATCTCGAAATGCCATTGACCATCGAGCAGATCACATCCCACTTGTCTCATCTGTGATAGTTACCTGTTAAACCGGAATCCTCCTGTTTCCCAGTTGTGCAACCGTCTCTTTGGAGTGCACATCAAAATGTTTGCTGTTGACCCCAAGGGCCTGTTTCTGGAAACATGGTAGGTAGGAAAGTTTAAGCTTGACCCAGGACCCTTGCTCACAGTTCAGGTTCAGATCTGAGTGGTCTGTGGCCGCTGACCGACACCGGTAGATGCGCGCTTGGAAAGGGAGATTTGTTGAGGAGGAAGGTGTCCCTACCCAGAGTATTTAGTAAGCATCGCGAAGTCTGTGGGTTTTGTTTCCGTTCACGTGCATAGGGCCTTTGCTCCGTCAGGAAATCAGAAAGAAAATAAACTTTAGCCTCTAATCGGAAAGGAAATCTCACAACAGTTTGTATCACGGAGAAGGAGAAGCAAGATTACCCAGGTAATTTTCCCAGCATCTCAGAGTTATTATAAACAGCATAACATGGTAGGGACAGATGTCCAGGGTAGGAAGAAATTTTCTGAATCTAAAATTATTAACTCGTTAATTGATAGAAAAGTTGTTTCACAGTAGCAAAAAAGTTTTAATGGCATTTTTTAAATGCTCTATTAGTCCCTTTTAATAGTGCTAGTGTTGAGACAAACCTTATACCTGGGTAAAGAATCTCTTTATATTACAGAACTGTGTACTATTGGGACTGAGAGTGTGACCCTGTTGTAGAGAACTTGCCTAGAGTGCTTGAGGCCCTGCTTTCTGGGTTCCATCAACAGCACTAACAAAAAAAAATTTTTTTTAAAGGAACCTTATGCTATAAAAGAGTAGTTTAAGATGATCTACAGTTGGATTGTGGTGATAATTGCACAACTCAGTAAATTTACTAAAAAAAAAAAAATACTTGAATCGCATGCTTTTAAAACTTAGCAAGTTTTTTTTCTGAAAAACAGTAGCTGACCTCTGTGGTTCTTGCTATAGTCCCAGCTACTTGGTAGACTGAAGCAGGAGGATTGCTTTAGCCAGCAGTCTTCTCATGACTCATTCATTGCCTGTTAAAATGGGTTAGTTCTTTGTCATCTGTTTAGAAACTCACTTTACTTCAGGGTGCATAATTTTGTTTAGTGGTTATTAAAAGACTTGACCAGTAATGCATCTTAAATGACTTATTTTGGTTGTTCTTTAAAAACTATTTTTATATTAAGTTTTTTATATTTGACTGTATACTGTAGTGGCTTAGTTTTATGTCTTTATGAAATCATGAAAAATGTTCTCTAAAATACTTGGTGAGAACCACATATAGGTTGAGAACAGTGTTTCTCATTAAAGCAGCTTAATAACTTTTTAAGAAAAATTTTTTTTGTAGTTGTGATGGACACAATACCTTTATTTTTATTTATTTTTATGTGGTGCTGAGGATCAAACCCAGGGCCTCACACATGCTAGACGAGTGCTCTGCTGCTGAGCCATAGCCCCAGCCCCAACCCATTAATAACTTTTTTAAAAAAATATATTTTTTAAAGATCTGAATTTAAAAGATGTCTTGCCAGCTTAGTGATTTATCAGTGAGTTGGCTGTGTTCCCTTTACTTCTCACAAAGAAAAGAGTTCATACATTTTTGAGATTTCCAAGATATTAATTTCAATCGTTTTCTTAAGTTATGTACTTTTGTACATGAACCTAAAGATGTGTATTTTAATGTTCCATGTTTAAATGTGTCTCTTCAACAGATACTAAAATCAATAAATATTGTATTTGTAATAGTTAAATTCATCACATTAAATTTATGACATCAAACAATTTGTTCCTTTGTCGTAACAATGTATGAATTTAACAATATGAATACAGCAATTAAAAATGTTTAATCATTTAATTTGCATTTATGACATTGATATTTTCTTAAAATATTTTTAGTTGTAAGTGGTCCCAATACCTTTATTTTATTTAATTTATTTTTTTATATGGTGCTGAGGATTGAACCCAGTGCCTCATACTTGATAGACAAGCATTCTACCACTGAGCCACAACCCCAGCCCATTACATTGGTATTTAGTCCATACATAAATGTATTCTTTTTCTTAAGAAGTATGAGTTAATATATAATGGGTTTTTTGGAATTTAATCATGCTTACAAAAAGTGGAGTTGCCAGATCTTGATTATATTATCTATTTCTTGAAGTGAGGAGTTCAGTCTTAAAATTTTACAGTTTACATGACTTGTTGAATAATGTAATATCTGAAAAGTCTACTTTTTCAGAATTTGAAGAATGGTAGTCTAACAGATTAAAATTGAAAGTTTGCTCACAGAATTAGAATGTATTCTTACATACGGAGATCCTATTCCTTTTTATTTTTTATTTTGAGATAGGGATCACTAAGTTGCTTAGGACCCCACTGATTTGCTGAAGCTGACCTTGAATTTGCAATCCTCCTGCCTTATCCACCCCGGCTGTTTGGATATTTTTCTTGAAGCTATATACTTAGAATTTGAATTGCAGAAACATAGGGAACATGTGTCTTTATTAGGTAATGCCAAACAGTTTTCCATAATAATAGTTTATTACCTTTTACCTCAATTATTAGTATGTTACAGTTCTAATGGCTCCATATTCCTTGACAACAGTAATACTTGGCATTATATATTTTAATTCTAGCCAAACTAGTTGAATATGATTTTAATCTCCATTTCCCTGACTACTAATGATGTTGGATGTCTTTTCATATCTTGGCCATTTGAATTTCATTTTTCATGAAGTCCTTCTGAAATTTATTGCCCATTTTTCTATTTAAATGCATGTCTTTTTATAGAATTCTGGATTTGAATATAAATCCTTACTTGGATGTTTATGTTGCAAATATCTTTTCCCATTTAGTAGTTTCTTATGATGAACAGTTCTTCATTTTAATGTGACATGTTTATCAGGCTTTTCTTTGATGGTTAGTGGACTGGTCTTTTTCCTTCTTTGTTTGCTCCCTTCCCTTCTTTCCTTTGCTTTACTTTGCTTTGCTTTCCTTTTTTCCCCTTTTCTTTCCTTTGCTTTTTCGCCCTTTTTGGTGTGGTATAGTATTTTTCTCTGGTGTCATGGAAAATACTTTGATTTTGCTTTTTTTTACCTTTCGGTATATAATGCACCTAAAACAGATTTTGTGTATGGTGTGAGGCAGTTAGATAAGTCATTTGGCTTATATGGGTCCATATTATGATTTAGGTTTTTTGTGTTTGGGGTACAGGGGTTCTGGGATTTGGACTCAAGGGCACTTGACCACTGAGCCACATCCCCAGCCCTATTTTGTATTTTATTTAGAGACAAGATCTCACTTGAGTTGCTTAGCACCTCACTTTTGCTGAAGCTGGCTTTGAACTCTTCATCCTCCTGAGTTGCTGGGATTACAGGCTGTTTGTTTTCTACTGCATCCAGCTATAATTTGGGTCTTTTATTTGAAGAGTACTTATAATTTAAATATACCTCAAACTATATAGTGCTCTGGAAATTTTTGACTAGTTAACTTTTGATGTGGTATAGAATTAGTTTGACTATATGTCCTGGTTTACCCTGGTGGGAATCATCATTAATGCTTGTTCTAGCATAATTATTTGAAACATCCCTTTTCTCTCTTGAAAATGTATAGTTTGGATAATATGTGCGATCACATAATATAAAATCAAAAGTCTAATCAGAAAGGTTCTGCTCAATGGATGATGTCCTTTATATTCTGTTAGCGATTTCACTGACTAGCTTTAGTCCTGTCAAGTGAAACTAAGGTAAGCTTGATGAGCTTTGATCCTAGGAACCTAAGTAAATGTCAAGAGGTCTTAAAGGCACTCTGGAAAGACATTGATGTCAATCTATTAAGTGTGTTTGTGGCTAATCTGGATTACAGTTTGTTTCTGCAGTTTGTTGCAGTCTTTGTCTCAGCTCTGAGTTTATTTTCTTCTTAGTACTGATCATGACCTACACTTCATCTTCTTTGCTATTTGCATATATGTGCTTGTCTTCACCTTCCCTCCCCACTTCAGAGTCTGACCAACTGGGATGAACAAATGTTTATTTAGTGAGTGAGTAAATGGAAATTATTTAGCATTTTAGTTTATTAATCTTGTAAAAATCTCCTGGGGATACCTCCAAATAATGCTTTTTTATATTCACAATGTATTTTCCATTTAAAATTAAAATATCCAGCTTTCCCAAACAGGAGTATTGGAGAATTTCAGCTAGTAGGGATACAAAAGGATGCATTTTTATGACAAAATTGCCATTGTTGGGGAGATAAACTTTTTTATTTTGTGATTCCAGCTCAGTTATCATTTTCATTTAATATTTAAAGAAAAAATCAGTTCCAGATTTTGGAGGAAATTATCATGAAGTGCAATAGACATGAATAGTTTATAAAATAATTCCAGTTATATTTGCACCTGTATCTGTAAATGAATATATATAGTGCCAAATGAAATGAGCTAAAATTAGTAAAATTCTTATCTAAAATAAAGAATTCTTATGTATCTTACTTAGTTGTGCCTGGATAATAATTCAGATGGAAAATAGATTGCCACTGCATAAGGACAAGAAACTTCATGAAAAAATAGTGATTATGGGGCTGGGGTTGTGGCTCAGTGGCAGAGTGCTTGCCTTGCACATGTGAGGCACTGGGTTCGATCCTCAGCACCACATAAAAATTAATAAACGAAATAAAGATATTTTAAAAAGAGTAATTATATTAGACAATTGTTCTTAAATGATTTGCCCTTAAAATCAAGGGATTATTGGAAGGACACAAAAGTGGTAAATTGTAAACAGATTATTTCTTTAATCATCTGATAAGTTTTCACTGACGTAGTTTGTCCACTTCAGGATTGTTAATTAGACATGTAGTTGTAAACCATAGCCCCAGCAGAGAGTAGTAGAGCTTTGTATGATGGATGAAATACTTATAAGGTATTTTATTTATGTCTCATACAACTTAGAGATATTAATCTAGCAATTCACAAAATCACGACCTAGAACTGCAAAGATCTAGTGAAACTTGAAGCCCTAGTAAAGCCCTGGTTTCTTTTGGTTGCCCTATTTAGTGACGTTGCCAGAACTTGAAGCCTTGGAAACTTATTGTTGCTTTGTTGTTACAGAAAACTTGGTAACTCTGAATCTGAAGTTAGGTGCCCCAAACTGTACATTTTCTAATAATTTAAGATGAGCCATGACTTTGTGTACGAGAAATAGAGAAAACAGTAAGCCCAAAGAATATAATAGGAGAAGGAAAGAAATAAAAGTAAAGAAGTCTTATTTAGACTCAGAATGTGGAGCAGTAAAGCATTTACCTAAAATACATGAGGGCCTGGGCCCTGGGTTTGATTTTCCAGTACTGCAACAAAAACAAAAACAAAAAAAGAAAAAGAGAAAGAGAAGAAAAAAGAAATCTTATTTGTACATGATAACATACAATAATTTTGTATTTAATTCAGTGCCCCACTAATAACAATAACCGCAAAATAGTTTAATTGCTTCATGCTAGAAGATGCCTTCTATAAGAAAAGTTTACCCTTTCTCTCATGATGCTGTAAAGTTGTACTTCAGCTATTTTTAAATATGATATCATTGTTGTAAAATAATTTATTCACAAGAATCTTATTATAATTTTGTGGGGGTTTGGTTTTGTTTAGACCGGAAGAAAAGAGTTTTGACCATGGGCCAAGTAATTTAACTTTTCTTCATTCCCACCACTGTGGAGTGAACCCAGGGTAATTCGCTACTGAGGTACATACACCACTTTTTTTTTTTTTTAATAGTCTTGCTAAATTGCTGCTGACCTTGAATTTGTGATTTTCTACCTTAGCCTCCTGAATCTCTGGGAGCTGGGATTTTAGATTTGTGTTACTGTTCCTGGCTCTTTCTTTCTTTCTATTTTTGGTATTAGGTATTGACCCAGGGTCTCTTTACTACTGAGCTGTATCCCTAGACCTTTTTAATTTTTTATTTTGAGACGGAGTCTTGCAAAGTTGCTTAGCTGGCCTGGCCTCAAACTTGGGATCTTCCTGCCTCAGCCTCTAAAGTCACTGAGATTACAGGTGTGTGCCACCACACCCAGCTTCTTCATCTTTTCTTTTTTTTTTTTTAGTTATATAGATGGATCTTTATTTTATTTATTTATATGTTTTGCTGAGAATCAAACCCAGTGCCTCACACATGCTAGGCAAGCAGTCACTGAGCCACAACCCCAGCCCCTTCTTTATCTTTTCAATAGAGGTGATAACCATGCCCATCTTTCAGAGTCATACTGATAATTAAATGAAGTGATACTGAAATAACTAGTTTATTCTAAGTGCTTAATAAAGAGTAGCAATCCCATTGTTAATTCTAACCACGAGTCTTTAATACACCAACTTTATCAGGCATTCAGACCTGTTAATAATATACAGTGTCTTGATCTTACTACCTTTCACTGTGTCTCATTCCCCCTCACAACTTCACCTCTTTCCTATTAAATTTCATGGATAGTCATTACAATCGGTGCAAATACCCTGACTCTAACAATTCACAATAGCAAGACTGTGGAACCAACCTAGATGCCCTTCAATAGATGAATGGATAAAAAAAAAATGTGGCATTTATACACAATGGAGTATTACTCTGCATTAAAAAATGACAAAATCATAGAATTTACAGGGAAATGGATGGCATTAGAGCAGATTATGCTAAGTGAAGCTAGCCAATCCCTAAAAAACAAATGCCAAATGTCTTCTTTGATATAAGGAGAGTAACTAAGAACAGAGTAGGGACGAAGAGCATGAGAAGAAGATTAACATTAAACAGGGATGAGAGGTGGGAGGGAAAGGGAGAGAGAAGGGAAATTGCATGGAAATGGAAGGAGACCCTCAGGGTTATACAAAATTTCATACAAGAGGAAGTGAGGGGAAAGGGGAAAATAATACAAGGGGGAGAAATGAATGACAGTAGAGGGGGTAGAGAGAGAGAAGAGGGGAGGGGAGGGGAGGGGGGATAGTAGAGGATAGGAAAGGCAGCAGAACACAACAGACACTAGTATGGCAATATGTAAATCAATGGATGTGTAACTGATGTGATTCTGCAATTTGTGTACGGGGTAAAAATGGGAATTCATAACCCACTTGAATCAAAGTGTGAAATATGATATATCAAGAACTATGTAATGGGGGCTGGGGATGTGGCTCAAGCGGTAGCGTGCTCGCCTGGCATGGGTGCGGCCCGGGTTCGATCCTCAGCACCACATACAAACAAAGATGTTGTGTCCGCAGAGAACTAAAAAAATAAATAAATAAAAAGAACTATGTAATGTTTTGAACAACCAACAATAAAAAATTTAAAAAAAAATACCCTGACTCTATACCCATTCCCCTCTCTTGCCATTTTTACATCCAAGCTTGCAGAAATCATAACCATGGTTATATAAACATAGACTTACTGACCAGTTTTACTCTAAATTTATGTTAACTAACCTCAACAGTTATAGTCACTTCCCAAAAATCATATTGTTTTTCCATAGACCTTTCATTATACTCTTCTACTTGGCTATTCCATTCCTTTCCTGAGACCTCCTATACCTCCTTCATCTTTACCTTCAGCCTATTAACCTTTCTTTTTTTTTTTTTTTTTTTTTTTTAGAATTTTAATATTTTTTTATTTTTTAGTTTTCGGCAGACACAACATTTTTGTTTGTATGTGGTGCTGAGGATCGAACCCGGGCCGCACGCATGCCAGGCGAGCACGCTACCACTTGAGCCACATCCCCAGCCCGCCTATTAACCTTTCTTCCTTTCTGAGAAAATAGTAGCAGACAAGTGCTGTTGCACAATAGGGTGACTATAGATAACAGTATAGTACTTTTCAGAAAGCTAGAAGCAACGATTTTGAAAGTAATAAAGAAATGATAAATGTTGGAAGAGTTAGCTATGTTTAACTTGTCTAGCTTTATGTATGTATTGTTATTCTGGGGATTGAGCCTAGTATGTACCACTGAGCTACATTCCTAGCCCTCTTTATTTTTATTTTGAGATAGGGTCTCACAGAGTTTTCCAGGCTGGCCTCGAACTTTGGATCCTCCTGCCTTAGTTTCCTGAGTAGCTGGTATTAAAGGTGTGGGTTACTGTGCTCTGCTTAATTTAAATATCATGCAGTGTATCATGTATCAAAATATTACGTGGTACCCCGTTAATCTATGTACCAGTTAAATTTTTTTAAAAAGCAGACAAATACAGAATTTTTAATAAACTTATTTCACATCTACCCAGTTTCCTGCATTTTTGCCCTCAGACCTCTACCTTTTTGCTGGTCAAAATAAACAATTTTTACTTTGGCCTAAAACCTCCTTTCTGTTTATTCATTTTTCATCCCTCTTCATTACTCAGGTACATTGGCCCTGCAGTTTGCTATTCTCCTTAGTTTTTTTCTTCTCTAATATTTTTTTTCAATTTTCTTACAGATATATTATTATTCCTCTGATTTAAAAAAAAAAAAACAAAACTGCATTTCCTCTTTTCTGTTAACCCTATTTCTGCCTCTTTTTATAGCAAAATTCCTTGAAACTATCTATAACCACTTATGTCCCTTTGTTTGTTTGTTTTGTGTTGTTTTTTGTGTGTGTGTGTTTTTGGTGTCCATTTTTTTAAAACCCATTTCATTTAGATTTTTATTCCCACAGATAAGAAGCTGTTCTGATCAAGGCTACCACAAGACCTCTGTGTTTTTAAATCCAGTGGTCAGTTTTTATTCTCATTCTACTAACCCAGTCAACATTGTACAGCACAGTTGAGCTGTTCTCTGTGAAGTATTTTTATCACTTGACCTTATCCTGTTTTTTCTCATTTTTTACTCACTTCCTTTCAGTTTCCTTTGTTGATTTCTCAACTCTTAAACTTCCAAATGTTGAAAAGCTTCAGGACTCACTTCTCTCTTTTAATCTTTCTGTGTCTTTTTATTTTAGTATTTTTATTTTTCAAGTTGGGGGTCTTATTATGTTGACTAGACTGGTCTTGAACTCCCAAGCTCAAATAATCCTTCTGCCTCAGCCTCCCCAGTAGCTGGGATATAGGTATGTCACCAGGTATGGCTTAATCATCTGCAGTCTTTTGATGACCTCATCCAGTTCATAACTTGAAATATTTTCTATACATTACTAATTCCTTTCTCTGCCTATACCTCTCTGCACAATTTTTTTGGACAGGGAGGAGGTTACTGGGTATTGAACTCTGGGGCACTCGACCACTAATCCACATCCCCAGCCCTATTTTGTATTTTATTCAGAGGCAGGGTCTCACTGAGTTTCTTAGCACCTCATTTTTGCTGAGGCTAGCTTTGACTCAAGACCCTCCTGCCTTAGCCTCCTGGGCTGCTGGGATTACAGGCATATGCCACTGCACTCAGCTTTCTCTGAATTCTTGATCTACATGTCCAGTCACCTCCTTAATATCTCCACATCAGGGGATGGATAACTATAAAATCTCAGTTCAGTGTGTCCTAAATCTGTTCTTCCTCAACCTTCCTCATGTAATTGAATGACAGCTCCATATTCTAGTTGGTAAGGTCAAAAACTTTGGATTCATGCTTGATTCTTCTCATTTTCACACTTCATATGTGATCTGAACCTATCAGCTCTGTTTTCTTTATATATAGTTGTAGATGGACACGATACCTTAGTTTATTTATTTTTATGTGGTGCTGAGGATCGAACCCAGTGCCTCACACGTTCTAGGCAAGAGCTCTTACCACTGAGCCACAACCACAGCCCCCTGAGCCACAACCCCAGCCCGTCTACTTTCAAAATAGATCCAGAATTTGGATCTATTACCACCTCTTACCACCTCTTATTTTCTCTGGTTCATTATCTCTTGCTAGTTTAGTCAAAGACACTCTAAAGTTCCTGTTTCTTAGATCCAGTTAAGGCCTCTTGATTGACACGCTTATTACACAGTTTTACTTGACCACTGCTTTGTAATGAAAATTTTTTTAAAAGATGGAGTATTTGGATGACAGATTTTCTTACTGAACCTGTTTTTTGTTTTTGTTTTGCAGTGCTGGGGTTCAAACCCAGGGCTTTCTGCATGCTGGACAAGTACTGTATCATCACTGAGCTGTATTACCAGCCCAACCTGTTTTCTTGATGGCTTGATTGGTTGGGTGGCTGAAAATTTAAATATCTTCTGTATAGAACTTTGAAGTTACTGCTTTGCTGTCTTCTGACATTCTGGTATTGCTATTGCTAATCTGATCCTTAAGAATTTTTCTCTCTGGAAGCTTAGAATTTTTTACCCTAGAATTTTCAAATGTGATTATTGGGATTTCTCCCCCACTCCCCCCTTACCCCCAGTATTTCTCTATGGACCTTGTTGGATCTGCAGATGAGTCTTCAGACTCAATTCTCTGTGGAGAATCTAAAAAGTCATTTTCTTTCTATCTTGTTTCTGTTCCTCCCTTTTCCTGTTCCCAGTCTTTGGGTGGAGGAGGGAACCGAAGGCGAGCCATATTCCCAGACTTTTTTTTTTTTTTTTTTTGGAGATAGGGTCTCCCTGAGTTTCTGAGACTGGCCTTGAATTTGTAATCCTTCTGCCTCAGCCTCCCAAGCCATTGCTGGGATTACAGGTATAGGCCACCATGCCCAGCACTATTCCTTTTTGAAACTCCTAATGGATACATTTATCCTCTTCTCTTTTTCTCTTTTTTTCCTGTTTCTCTTACATTCTCATATCTCTGTCTCTTCACTTTTTTTTTTTTTTTTTAATCATTTGGGAGATTAAAAGCAGCTTAAAATATCAAGATTAAATTTAGGGATGGGGATGTGGCTCAGGCGGTAGCGCGCTCGCCTGGCATGCGTGCGACCCGGGTTCGATCCTCAACACCACATACCAACAAAGATGTTGTGTCCACCGAAAACTAAAGAATAAATATTTTAAAAAAAGAAGAAGAAAAGATAAATCTTTAAAAAAAAAAAAAGATTAAATTTAGACTATTGGGTAAAGACAGCAGAATGGACATGTTTTTACTTTTCCTCCCTGGTGATAAATTCTATCAGAACTACCTGAGAGGGACTTTTAAAAACACATAAATCAATATAAGACAAAGTAGTTTGAAATGTAAATAACATCACAAAATTATGGAGACTGAATTGACTTCTTAGCAGAAATGAGAATACTGCAACCTAAGTAGGCAGTTGATAAAGCCAAGAAGTAACCTTATTTGTATCCCTGAACTCCTAAAAGGCTCAGGAATTGTTATCAACAGTACAAAGGAAACTAGAGGGTATGAAGTATTTGTGGGTAAAGATGGAGCTAAAAATTTGCTTAAACAATGGTCAAATTTTCAAATCCCTCTGTATGTCATACAGTTGGTTATCTTCATGTATTCTCAGGATAGCATAACATAGTTTTTGGATAACCTAGGCACAGTTGAGCAGAGGTACCACACTTCGATGTCATTTAATGAATGTATGCATACTAGACGCCAAGACATCCATATTGAGAAAATATTAATCTGTTTCTCTTCTGATAAGTGGAGTTTTTTAAATACAATAATTAATGTTAAATTTTATTAAACCCGTTAAGTTTCAAGTTTTCAGTTCTATTTCAACAATGTTGACACAGGTGTGTTAAAATAGATGGGAAATCATAATGTAGAATTTAGGGGGGTTTTGCATATGTATATGAAAATTTTTTAATCATTCACCTATTTTCTCAAAAGAATAGAGTTCTAAAAACATTTATATCAAAGTGATCAAAAGTGGTCTATTTGTTACTCAATTTAAGTTTTTTTTTTTTTATCAGTGTCCTATGTATGAGAGATAGGACATAATGGGTTGTGTCATTTTAGCAACTATATACAGTTATGTAATTTTTTTTCTTCTCAACAGTCTTCCTGTGTGTAATTCATGTACTGTAGAATTAACTCATTGTAATTGTACAATACAGTGACGGTTGTGCAGCCATCACCATAGTCCAGTTTTAAACAATTCCATTATCCCAGAAAGCTTTGTGCCTGGTTACTCAGCACCTGCTCCTGTCCCTAGTCCTAGAGTACTTTTCTATACTCTGCTTTGCTTTTAATATGTAATGCTGATGCACCATGCAGTGTTTAAAATTCTTACATTCTTAGAGACCTTAAATTTCAAACAGTTACACAGTTTGTCCACACTTATTTGCAGTTTCACTTATCTTTCAGTTTCCCTTGGTCAATCATGGTTCAAAAATATTAAATGAAAAATTTAAAAGATCAATTCATAAGTTTTAAATTGTATGCCATTCTGAGTAGTTTGATGAAGTCTTACACAGTCCTGCTCTGTCTGTCCAGGATGTGAATCATCCCTGTAATACACTACCCTACCTTTAGTTAGAGGTACCATCTTTGATCTACTGTCAAAGTATCACAGTATTAGCAGTGCTTCTGTTTCAAATAATCCTTATGTAGTAACCTAAAGCTATGTATCAAAAATACCTCCTCACCTAATTTTATCATGTAGGCATTGTATCATCTTTATATCACAAGAAAGGTAAATATAGTACAATCAAAATTTGAGCTGGGCATAAATTTTTATTTATGCGGCTCAAGACATTGAGGCAGGAGGATCACAGGTGCAAAGCCAGCATCGGCAAGTTAGCTAAGCTATAAGCAACCTAGTCCTGAGACCCTGTCTTAAAATAAAACAAGGGCTAGTGTGTGGCTCAGTGGTTAAGCATCCTTGAGTTCAATCTCTGATACCAAAAAAAAAATTTTTTTTTTTTTGAGAGGGAAACTATATTCACATGACTTTTATTATAGTATATTGTTATTTTTTTGTTATTGTTAATCTCTTACTGTTTCTAATTTATAAATTAAGCTTTATCATTGATGTGGGTGTGTATATACCCTATAGTGTATATAGGTATCACTGGGGGTTTTGGAATATATCAACTTAGCTATAATGGGTTTGGTGGGGGTTTTTGTTTTGTTTATTTTGTTTTTGTTTGTTTGATACTGGAGATTGAATGCAGAGGTGCTTTACCACTGAGCTACATCCCCAGTCCTTGTATTTTTGACAGGGTCTCACTAAATTGCTAAAATGCTGAGACTGACCTCAGATTTATTAGTTTTCCAAGATAGATGAATAAAAACTACCTTCTATGTGCCTAAAACCAAAACTTATGCAACTTTTTGGGGTTTTTTTCCCTTTGCTCCATTTTCCAGGTTTACATAATTTGAGATTGTAATTACAGATTCTTATTATATTGCTTGTTTTTTTAGAATCCTTTAAGAACAGTTTTATTAGCAATATTGATATAGATAAAAACTTTTAAGTTATTTCACAATTCTTTTAATTCATTTGGCTGAAATTTTCTTTCCAAAAAGAATAAAGAAAAAATATTCTTATTGGTCTTTTTGTTATTTCACATGTAAAATATTTTGCCTTACCAGGTTTCTTTTCCATTGTACTCCTTAACATTGTTCTGTTGTTCCCTGGCATTTACTGCTACATGTGAGAAGCTAGATACTAGTCTGGTTCTCTTTTCTGTATAACAAACATATTGTTGGTGGATTTTCCAGCAACTTCCATTTGAACTCTTCTAGGACTTTTTCTTTAAACATTCTGTCTTGTATTGGGTGGTCCTGTTGATCTAAAGAATCAAGCCTTTCTTTAGCTCAGGAAAACTATTTGTTCTTTTGATCATTGTTTCTCATTGTGGAGTTCTTTTGACAGATATATAGTTTTAAACATTTATCCTCCATTATTTTTGTATATTTTCTAGCTTTTAAATTTTCTGTCCTGGATTCTGAGACCTTTTCTCGAATTGGTCTTTTGGTTCACCAATGTGTTAGTGCCCTTCTGTTTTATAGTTACATTGAGTTTGAGTGAAATGAGTGTGAGTGAGAGAGAGAGAGTGAGTGAGTGAGTGTGTGTGTGTGTGTGGTTTTTTAAATAAGAAATCATTGATTATGATAAAAATTTTCAATAACTTAGTGAAAACACCTCTCTCTCTACAACCTGTCATTCAGGCCTCAGTATCTTGTGCTTGGCTTTCAGAGCTATCCAGTTGATAATGTAAGCATATATGTAAGACTACCTGGAGTTTTTTGTTGTTGTTTGTAATTTTTCTCTTTTCGTTCACAGCCTGTTCTTGTTTATTTATCATAGAATGCAAGCTACATCTTAATATTTCCTGTATTGATTTGGTATTTTCTATTTCCTATATTGACTTGATTTGTATGTGTGCTGTGTGCTCTTATTGTTAGCTCTTTTTGTTTTTGTTTTGTTTTTTTTAATTTTTGTCCTAGGGATTGAACCCAGGACATTACATATACTGAGTACATACTCTACCACTGATCTACACCCTTAGCCACCCAGGTAGATTTTTTAAATACCCAACCTACTTGTGCATGTGGACATTTTTCTAAAGCTCAGTGTATGTGGCAGGGAATACTATCAAACTTCAGTTATAGAGGCAAGCTCTAGTGGTCTATTAGTGAAAATACTGCTATGAGTTTAGCACATTTCCAACCCTATTTTTTTTAATATACCAAGATTTACAAATGGAAGTTTAGAATGAATGTTTTTGACATTTGATTTGTGCTCTTTTAACAGTGACTTAAGTCACTGTCCAATTTCTTAATGCATACCTCATTCCTCAGTGTGACTGATCCTCTTTGAACAATTACTTACTGAGTGCACATGGGAGAGACACTTTACCCTGTTTTGAGGGATTATTTCCTCTGAGTAATCAAATAACCAAAATAGAACACAGTTAAATTTCCTTATTGCCATTATTTATTAACTTATGTGTTTTATGGTACCCTTAGTGTGTTGTTCCACAGAAAATATTCTAGAAGTCTACGTTCTTGATAGCCATACTTTTTTTTCCTCACCCCAGGAAAAATATATCAATGAATATACTTACTTGAAGTTAAATGACAATGCTTAGAAGCTGTGAACTTGGCAGAACTTCTGAGAAAATGATCTAGCCTCCTACCTTTGAATGAACAATGAATACTCAAAATAGACATGTAAAATCTGCCCCTTTTCCTGAAACCTCATATCCAGTCAATCTTACTATTCCTCTTTTCCTTATTTTTTTTAAATTGTAGGTGAACCCAATACCTTTATTTTATTTATTTATTTATTTTTATGTTGTGCTGTGTGAGGATCAAATCCAGCTATAACCCCAGACCCCTTTCTATTCCTTTTGATTTTACCTCCTAAATTCTTTTTGACTCCCTCTCTTCGCTGCATCTTCACCATAACCACCCTGACCCAGACCTCTGTCACCTCTTATCTGGCCCACAAGTAATCTTCACAAAATCATGTCACTTCTTTTGAAATCTTTTAGTGGTTTTTAGTTCTTGGGAAAACTGAAATTCTTACCTTGCTCCTTGGTGCCTTTATTTCATGCCACACGTTCTGCCCATTCCTTCTCTTGTACTTTCCCATTTTCATTTTATAAACATCTTTCTGCCTCAGGGACTGCACCCTGCCCCTGTCCCTCTTCATCTGCAAATCTCAGTTCAGGTTTTACATAGTCAAAGAAACTTTTTTTTTTTTTTTTGAAGAGTGATCAAAATATGGTCTTTACTTTTATAACTATATAAATGTGATCCAAATATGTCCACCAGTTTTTCTGAAAGAAACGTTG
This sequence comes from Marmota flaviventris, assembly GCF_047511675.1. Taxonomy (NCBI): domain Eukaryota; kingdom Metazoa; phylum Chordata; class Mammalia; order Rodentia; family Sciuridae; genus Marmota; species Marmota flaviventris. The sequence continues at coordinate 18,364,126 of NC_092515.1, read as the reverse complement.
TAAATAAGCCAACTGTTCACTGTTTATAAACTTCCTAGATGTCTCTCTTGGGTTTCATTACAGACCACTCATACCTTTCTTTGGTTTTCATGAAGTTTTCTTTCTTTCTTTTTTAACTTTTTCTTTATTTATTTTTATGTGGTGTTGAGGATCGAACCCAGTGCCTCAAACATGCTAGGAAAGGACTTTGCCACTGAGCCACAATCCCACCCTCATGCAGTTTTCTTTAATCCTCATTCTTGTAATTATTTTCATTCTTTATGAGAGTAATGGCCCCTTACACTACACAGAATCCTTGTGAGGATTACCTAAGTTAATATATGTTACAGTACCTAGCTTATGTCTAAACCAATGAAGGAAGGTATCAAACCTGCTATAGTAAATGCACACCAAATGTTAAGTAAATTCTGTTTTTCCTGTTTTTTCTTCTGGCATATTCCTATGCTCTGCTAATTCTGACTTGTTCTCTTATCTGTCCCCTTTCTCAGTCTTTACTACCACTATTCATAATGTAGGAAATCTTTATTTCTTTCTATGTATTCAGCTTCCTCTGTAATTTCTCAAGAACTTCTTTTTTTTTTCAAAATTACATTGTCTCCGACTGATGTCCCCATTAATTTTTTAAATATTTTCTTAGTTATTAATGGATTTTTATTTATTTGTTTATATGCAGTGCTGAGAGTCCAACCCAGTGCCTCACATATGTGAGGCAAGCACTCTACCATTGAGCTACGGCCCCAGCCCCCAACATTTTAAAAATAACTTTATACTTCTTTATGGATAAAACCTAAATTTAACAGGGGTTTGCCTCCTTATCCTTCTACTTGTTCTGATTCTTTTGGGGGCCTCATGTTACATCTGTGTTTAGAGTGCCCCTTCACCTGTCAGGTTCTTCTGTAATACTAAAAGCACCAGCAAATACAAACTCCCCTACACCTTTCATCTGCATATACTATTTAATAATTTGTCATTCAGGAGAAGTATTTAGCACTTACTAAGTAAGTACATCTGATTATATGCTATCCTTATGCTAGATGCTGGAAAGGAGAGCAGTACAAAATTTCTTGAAGACAGCATTTAAGCTGTGGCCTGACAGGTAAGTCAGAATTAGACACATAGATACTGTAGTGTATCAGGGAAACAGACAGCTAAAAAGATCCTTGTCTTTGTAGCTACACAAACCCTTGTCCTGGCCCATAATACTTGCATCATTTGCTATCATTTTCTTAATCAAGTCCCTTCAGATTTGAGGCCTTTCCACAAGGATCCCTTGAATTTCAGTGTTCTTTACATGACTATTATTGAAGAAATGCAGCTGACTGAGAAAAAATTTACAAAGAAAATAGAACTAAAGCTGTGGAAGTTTCAAATGACAATGAGAAGGTGTCAGATAACCAACTCAGCCCTGCCCCCTTTTCATTTTGCTTCCTTTTACATAATACATCATTTACTCTGCCATTTAAATGTCAGGTTAACAAGTCCTTTGTTTGGTTGTTTTGTTTTTTGGTTTTTTTTTTGGTACCAGGGATTGAACCCTTGGCGCTTAACCACTGAACCACATCCTTAGCTGTTTGAAATAGGGTCTCGCTGAGTTGCTTACAGCCTCCTTAAGTTGCTGAGATTGGCCTCAAACTTGTGATCACCCTGCCTCAGTCTCCCAAGTCACTGAGATTAGAGGCCTGTGTCACCACACCTGGCCAACAAGTTTTCTTGATAAATTGTAGGGAGCCATAGAAAATTTTTAGCTGGTAATGTGACATTTCAGAGTCCAGCTTTCAGTTTATTCCAACAGCATCGTATAAAACTTGATTGAAAGCAAAGGGGAAAGTTGGCAATGGTGAGGTCAGTTATTTTAAGAGTTGACAAAGAGGAAATGTAGACTTAAAATTAGTTTTGTGCTTATCAAGTTTTATTTTAGTACGTTTCACAGCTAGATACCAACATCTTTCCCCTGTTGTGTCACTTTTTTTAGCAAATCAACTATTTGTTGATCACATGAAGAGTACTTTTTTCTGAAAACTTTACTTGGTCAGAAAATGTATAGATGAACAACTTGATAAGTTTTTAATCGGGGAAGACAATATAATAATAACTGATGACAACATGAAGAATGTTTTACTTTCTTAGATGAGTAAAAATGGGTTTCTAAATCAATTTTATTTGGTCATCTTGTGCTTTATAGAAATATTTCAGGATCTCTGTTACCTACAGTTTCAAAGAGATCCTTGTTAAAAACAAATCTTTGCTTTCTAATAAGTGTTTTCAGGACAATTATTGTTTCATTATTATCTCACCATCTAAAATTTCAAAATTGCTCTTTTAGTTTTACATTTCTCTCTGTGTCATTCCCCCGAAATTCTTACTTGCACTCCTCAGTGTCCACTTAAAGCTGTCTGAAATTATTATGATTAAGAAGAATATATTGCTGAGCACAGAGGCACTTGCCTGTAATCCCAGTGACTTTGGAGGCTGAGGCAATAGGATTAAAAATTATAAAGGGGCTGGGGCAGGGGCTCTGTGGCCGAGTGCTCTCCTGGCACACATGAGCCACTGGGTTTGATCCTCAGCACCATATAAAAATAAAATAAAGGTATTGTGTGTGTGTGTGTGTGTGTGTGTGTATATATATAAAATAAATTCAAGGTAAGCTTCAGCAGCTTAGCAAACCCCTGTCTCAAAATAAGAAATATGAAAAGACTATGCCAGGTGCAGTGGAACATGCCTTTAATCCTAGCAGCTCAGAAGGCTGAGGCAGGCAGCCTTAAAGCTAGTCTCAGCAATTTAGCAAGACCTGAAGCAACTTGGTGAGACCATATCTCAAAATAAAAAGGGCTAGGGATGTGGCTCAGTGGTTAAACACCCCTGGGTTCAAACGCTAGTAGCAAAAAATAAAAAAGCCTGGGGAGGTAGTTCAGTGATAGAGCACCCTGGTACCCGAGGAAGAAGAAGGCTGGGGTTGTGGTTCAGTGATAGAGCACTTTCCTAGCACGTATGAGGCCTTGGGTTCGATCCTGTGTACCACATAAAAATAAACAAACAAAATTAAGATATTGTGTCCATCTACAGCTAAAAAAAAAATATATATATATATATATTTATTTATTTAAAAATTAAAAAAAGAAGGGCTGGGGTTGTGGCTCAGAGGGGTAGAGTGCTCACTTAGCATGCATGAGACACAGGGTTCTATCCTCAGCACTACATAAAAAAAAAAGTTATTGTGTCCACCTGCAACTAAAAAATAAATATATATATGTGTATATGTGTATGTGTGTGTGTGTATATATATATATATATTTGTATCTGAGTAAATCTCTGTATATAGCTTGAGCACCCCTAATTTGAAAATAAAAAATTTGTAACTTTTTACACCTGAAGTCCAGTAACAGATTGAAGTCAAAATATAGACAATTTTATACAATACCAACAGTGCTATATAAATTTACTTTTAGGCTATGTGTATAAGGTATATTTGAAACATTTATGAATTTTTTTATTTATACTCAGGTTCCATCCCCAGGACACCACTTTTCAAAATCTAAAACACATCTGGTCCCAAGCATTTTGGATAAAGAATACTTCCTTAACCTGAAAGAGGAAGCGAGTGAAATTGCAAGTGAGAGAATCTCATTAGTTGAGCAAGATCTTAAACCTATGATTGTGGGAAAAAGGGGTTTTATAGAAGCAGACTGTGGTGCAATTCAAAGAGCAGGCCTGTGGAACCTTTTGTGTAGCTCTGGTCCTAAATAGAAAATCCATTGAGTGGGGTTGTAGCTTATCAGTAGAGCATTACCTAGCATATGTGAGCCCCTGGGTTCATTCAATCAAGTAAGTAAATAAATGTATGTATAACATATTTTATAAAATATATTTATATATTATATATAATATTGTATATTATATATTATATGTGATAATACATATTATATATGTTTGTTCACAACCACTTTATTTTCAGGGCCTGTACAAAGGGTCTGCACTGTAGAAGAGATGATTGCTCTTTTAATATTTAAATAATTAAAAAATATTAAAGTTTCATTTTTATAGCTTTATTCCAAATCTGCTATATTTCAGATGGTTTCAGCAAGAATTAGTGTATAGTACCGGAAGTAGAACAAGAGCTGGACTTCTGTGTAAATGTCAGAAGAGAAATACCAACTGTAACCTTTTTCCTGACTTGATGCTTTTGCAGTTGATTTTTTAAATCAAAATATAGACAATTTTATACAATACTAACAGTTTTCCCCACATTCTGTTGGCATCCAGTTTTTTTTCCTAAGTTCAACTTTTAATACACCATTAATACTAATGATTAAACATTATTCCTTAGTCTTCTGAATTTACCTTGAAATATTTTCTAAAAGTAAATGAATTGTATAAAAGACATATAAATCCTTGAAAATATGAATTGATCGTCACTACCTCAATCTTCTCTCCTTTTGTGTCTTTTCAGTACTTTAGTCTGTTGTTTTCTCATTATCTCCCCCTGCACTTTGGGCAATACCATTTCCTCTTTGTTTTATAAGTTCTCTCATTTCCCCCGAAGAAATGTAGTTACATAAATGATGTATAGGTCATTGGGATCTAGTGCAAATTCAGTAGGTGAGGCTTATCTTTCCTGCATGACCTTAGAGCATTTCTTTTTCTTGGCTGACTTGGATTTTCTTTCTTTAGGTGACTGATCATCACAGTCTTGATCCCATTTGTCTGTAACATAAATCATGACTTTCACTGGTTCTCTACCTATGGGATCTTCTTGAAACTCTTTCTGGCTGGCTAGAATCCATTTTTGTTTCTGCTGAGGCTCATTCACTTTCAGAATGATCTTGGAGAGACTGTAAATGTAACTCCATTTGTCTTTCTCAATTTTCCATTAATTCAAGCATTTGTGTGATGATCTGAATTTTTTTCATCTCCTAATTCTTGTACATTGATTAATGCTCTCTGAACATGCTGCAATAGGTATTTTTTCTGGTTTGAATCATCTTCATTATTCTATTTTTTCATAGACATAAATTTTCTTTAATGTTTATATAGCTGGGGTCAATGACAGTCCCAGCTGAAGCATCCCCCTCTTGATTCATTGGGTGGCAGAGAGAATTGAAACATATAGCAAACAAGTTTCCAACCCCACTAATACCCTGCTAACATCCTGCATATCCTGGCTTCCTCCTAAACAGCCAGCACCATCTATGTAAGCAGTTGTTATTTCTGAAGTTTGCTCAAAACACATTCTTTTATTTTATCCTAAGTAGGTTTATTGTATAATTTAATCCAATTCCCTTTGTATTAAACACTGTTCAATACTTTTGGAAATAGCTTACTTAATACCTTTCCACTTTAGGATTTATTCAAGAAGTATTCAGATGTCTGCTATATGTAGGGCACTGTGTTAGATTCTGTGGGAGTTGCAAAGATGGTTTAAATACATATCTTTCTCCTGAGCATCTTTAAATTTTAGAAGGAGGAAGTATAGCTAGAATGATAGAATGCAGTATGATTTTCAGAGGAGAAAGATAACTTCATACTTGGTATAGAGTTGTATGATATTTAATTTTATGTGTCAGTGGGCCACAGTGCCTTATAACAGATGTTACAAAGAAGACAGATCAGGCATTCTCCATATTTCTGAGAAGATATTTTTTGGATAAGATTAGTGTTTAAATGTGTAGGTTTTGAGTAACTAGATTACCCAAAATAAAATGTTGACGGGCCTCCACTAAACCCTTAAATGCTGTAATAGAACAAGCTGGTGCTGTGTCCCACACCTATAATCTCAGTTGCTCAGGAGGCTGAGGCAGGAGGATCCAGCCTCAGCAACTAAGCAAGGCCCTAAGCAACCTACCAAGCCTCTGTCTCTAAATAAAATATAAAAATGGCTAGAGATGTTGTTCAGTGGTTAAGTACCCCTGGGCTCAATCTCCTGTACCTTAAAAGGTGGAGGAGAACTTTAATAGAACAATGACTGACCTCCTGTGAGCAAGAAGGAATGTTACCAGCCTACTGTAGATTTTTGGATTTTACCACGTCTTTTGGAATAACACATGCTCTATTTTTCCTCTGCTTTTACACCACAATCAACAAAAGGCTTTCATGATCCTAACAACCTAGGGATTTTCTTCCTTCCAGCAAGCAAGCAGCTCTGTAATAGCAGACACAAGCTGGATTTAATTTAATTCTGACACTATCTACTATTTAATTCTGTGGAAATAGCACTCACAGTTTAAGGGCTTAGTCCCAAACTCCAGGTTTTACCTTTGCTTCTTCTGTCCAGTTGTAAATTGGGGTTTCCACTCCTTCCTTGGGTTTGATAATTTGCTTGAGTGGCCCACAGAACTCATCTATTGGTTTATTATATCAGATGTTACAAAGAAGACAGATAAAGAGATGTATAGGTAAAGTATGGGAAAAGGGACATGGAGCTTTTCATGCCCTCTAGATATACCATCCTCTAGGAAAACCTACATGTGTTCAGCTACCTAGAAGCTCTATAGCCTTGTCCTTTGGGGTGTTTCATGGAGACTTCATTGCATAGGCATGATTAAAGCATGGGCAGCTGTATCAAAATGAGATTAAACAAAAAGAGTATTGTCTGATGCCAGTAGGTTGGATGAGAAAAACAAGCAAGGTCTGTGGTTCCAACAATCTGCTTAGCCTCTCAGTGCAGCAGTGTTCAGGGCAGGACCCCCCTGGAATGAGGTAGGTCTCAGACAGGGTAGGTCAAAAGGATTAAGGGCAGGGGAACATTAGGGATTTATTTATTTATTCATTCATCCATTCATTCATTTATTTTTAGTTGTAGTTGTGTGCAATACCTTTATTTTATTTATTTATTTTTAAGTAGTACTAAGGATCGAACCCAGCATCTCGCACGTGCTATGCGAGTGCTCTACCACTGAGCCACAACCCCAGCCCCTCTCTGACCTATTTGAGGGGAGAGAAATTCTAGTTTCTGGGCCTGCCTTGGGAAGGTTTTCTTCAAAGATGTTTTGGGAAATACACCCTTAATTTCAAATCCATTTACTAGCTTTTGTGGGGAGGGATATGCTGGAGAGCAAACCTAGGGCCTTCAGCATGCTGAGCATGTGCTCTACCACTGAGCTACATCCCCAGCCCCTATCAAAAAAAATTTTTTTTAAATCAAGTGACTCCCTATTTAACATGATAAAGTATATGTTTATAGACTTGTGGTTTTTGTGTTTTAATTTCCCAGTTTTTGTTAAAATGCTATGTGATAGCATTATTATTTTGTCACACTTTGTAGCCCTTTCTGTAACTACTAAATTTACATTCTGTTCTAGAGCCATAATAAATCATCATGTACAATTACATGCGTGAATGAGTTTATTACCCATTTCCTATATTTTGGGGGGATGGTGCAGGGTGCTGGTGATTGAACCCTGAGCCTTGAGCATATTATATGTGCTCCACTGCTGAGCTTCGTTCTCAGCCCCATATCTTATGTTTTTAATATTTTCTCTTATTCTGTTGTCACTAGGTCATTGGTTAATTCTTGGATCTTCATAACTATCACCTCTTGTTTTTATTACTGTACTACCTTTTACTTTTTCTTCACATTTTTTGCTTGTTCTTCAAATTATTCTTTTAGTGACTTGATATTACTGCATTGACTTGTTTGTTTTATTTTCCCCAATACTGGGGATTAAGCCCAGAGGTATATCCCCAATCCTTTTTATTTTGAGACAGTCTTTTAATAAGTTGCCTAGACTGACCTTGAACTTGTGATCCTCCTTCCTCAGCTACCTAAGCAGCCAAGATTCAGGTGTGCACCACCAGGCCCAACCTGTTACTTGTTCTTGATGCATATATTGTGCTGTTACTTTGCTGCTATAAATATTAGTCCTGAATATTTTTCATGTATCTTTGAAGACCATGTTTTATTTCTGTTATTGTTTTTTTCTTCACTCCTTATTCATTGCTTCTTTTACTTCTCTTTTCTCCGCTTCTTTTCATCTATCTTTTCTGTAAAAATTTTCTCGATTCCATACCCTTTATAATTTTTTTCCTTACACATTCCAATATAAGCTGCTTGCCTGAATATGGAATACAGATTCTTTTCTAATTCATTCTGAATTTACTTGGATATAGTTTGAATGGTTTGGTTAGGCCTTAGAAGACCTCATAGAACTTCTCTGTGATTTTTGTACAAGAGCCATTGATTTTTCTCTCTGCTCCAGAATGAGGCTGAATTAGATTTATTTGTTACTGTCTTAGCCCACTTTTCTTCAGCCTCCTTGTCACTTCCTCCTGACTGCTTAAAGATTGTTTGGCCATTAGGAGAAGGGGAGCTCTACTGGGGCATTCAACACCTTTTCACTTATGACACCTACATCCCAGTCCCCTTCTACTAAGTTAGGGAATAGTAGTGAAGATTTCTCCGGACTTAGAGTGGACAGGGAGTATGCTACATGTGGATTCTGGGCTTGGTCTTCCAGATTGGACTAATTCAGTCTGTATTTGAATGATTTGGGAAGGGGAGCAATACTGGGGATTAAACCCAGGGCCTTCCGTGTAATAGATAACTGCTCTACCACTGAGCTACATCCAGTCCTTTTTGTTTTTTTATTTTGTGACAGGGTCTCACTAAGTTGCCAAGGCTGATCTGGAACTAGTAATGCTCCTGCCTCAGCCCTCCCGAGTTGCTGGGATTACAGGCATGTGCCACTGCACCTGCTTGGATACATTTTTCAGAATTCTTAAAGGCAGTGAACCTGAAAATTAAATAATCATTAGAGACTCAGGGGGTTGGTTTAATATGCGTTTTTCTGGACTCTGTCTCCAGAATGTCTAATTTTGTCAAAATCTTTATTTACAGCCAGTTTACCCTGTTGCAGGTGGTCCACAGTTTAACTTTGAGTAATGCTCAAAATAATATGTCTTAATAATGCAGTAGATATTTTAGGTAACTCTGGAGTTTCAGGCTGTCCCATGAGGCTGAATAACTTGACAGTTGCTCATTCTAGCTTCTAGAGAACTTTTTGCTAACCAAGTAATTGTTACCTTCAAAAAAAAAAAAATCAAACAGGACTTTGTAGGCTGGAAAAATCTTTGTTGCCACCCCTTCCCTAATCAAGAAGTATGACATAAGTTTGAAAATAATTATTTTGCTGAATGGGGACATTAAATCAGCAGTGCAAGGAAGGACATTTAAATACCTTTCCATAGTTACCAGAAATATAGGTAAATATAAACGTAGGAAGAACACAACCTCACAATTCTGATAATCTTTTAAATCAAGTACATTTAGCTTAAGCAAAACCCACTGTTGTCCTCTTTAAAAAAAATGATATCTACAAATCAGTGAATACCTTCTGACATGATACATCAAAACTGCAGCTTAATACTTGGAACAGTAATAAGAGGCCCTACCTGAATGTGTGAATATGATGACTAGTAGCATATCTCATATCTTTATTTTCTCAACAGTTCGATCCTTTGGTACAGAAGACAGACCAACAGATCGTCCTATACCACCTCGAGATGAAGTCTTTGAATATATTATATTCCGTGGGAGTGATATTAAAGATCTCACCGTTTGTGAGCCACCAAAACCACAATGTTCTTTGCCTCAGGACCCAGCTATTGTTCAGGTAACTGATAATAAATTGTCTTGGAATACAAGTAAACTTTGCACACATGCATAATATAACCCTTGATTTGCCTCTGCTAGTTGAATGTATAATTTACCATTTCAAAGTTGCCTGGATACCCAAAATTACCTAGATAATGTTCTTACCTAGATTTTTCTATTTGGATTGTAAATTGGACTAACTAAGAAATAGCTGCAGAATCTATAAAATATTTTTTTAATTTAAACAAGACTAGTGTTACAATGATTAACATTTATTGAAAGCTAACTCTAGAAGATACTCTATTCAAAGCACAAGCACTGTACATAAAATCAGTCCTCATGTACCCTCTGAGTTTGATCCATAATTTTTCTTACTTTTAGAAGTAAGGAAGTTGAGAAAGAATAATTTGAATAGACCCAGGCAATTTGGCTCCAGAATCCAGGGCTCTATAACACTATACTATTCAGATAATGGTTTATATTATAAACTAGGGTGATGATAGCTACTCTTAAGTAAAAATTATTAGGTTTAATGGGAGGAAAATGCCAAGTCACAATATATATTGTATGATGTGCAATGGTATATAATAAGATAGCATAAACATAAAAGGATTTTTTAACATAGACAAGTTCTTCAATTTCCAAAATAAAAAAGAACTCTAGTATTCTCAGAAAAAGAAACTGGAAATTTGCATATTTTATTAAAAATAGAAGCATACAATATGTAAACAATTATTAATTAAAGCTATCCATTACAGTATATGTTTACATGTTCATTGAAAACAAAAGCTTTCTGAATTTTGGCCATAAGAAAAGAATATTTAATATTTATTTTTTAGTTGGACACAATACTTTTATTTTGTTTACTTATTTTTATTTAAAAAAACATTTATATGAGAGCATAGCTGATTAAAAGTTGTGACTCTCCCATGATTTTTCTTCTGAATTCATTTTCTTGTTAAGTTTTTGTCACTTAAAATATACTTGTTCAGGGGCTGGGGTTGTGGCTCAGTGGTAGAGCACTCGCCTAGCATGTGCAAGGTGCTGGGTTCGATCCTCAGCATCACATAACAATAAATAAAATAAAGATATTATTTCCAACTGCAACTAAAAAAAAATTTTTTTTAATAAAATATACTTGTTCAGTTGTTTGGTTTTTTTTTTTTTTTTTACTTCCAGCTATTAAAGGATAATATCTAATAAACTCTTCTACAGAAAATATAAAATTGAATATGATATTTAAATGAAGAGAGAAAAGGACCTTTTTCTTTATTCACTGTTTATTTATTCACTGTTTTTCCCTTGAATAAAATGTGTTCTTGTAGCATAAACTGAAAAATTCTCCAGTCTTATCTATCCCTCCCTTTTAAAGTTTTCTTCTTAGGGCAAGAAGTGTTATGTAATCTCCAAAAAATGTAAATTTTTTAGGTGGAGAAAGAAAAGATACATTCTTTCCTCTGTGTGTGTGTGTGTGTGTGTGTGTGTGTGTGTGTGTTTTACTAGGGATTAATGCAAGGGCATTCTACCACTGAGCTACACACCCACACCTCCCCACACCCCCAACTTTTTTGATAGCGTGTAGAACTTGGCAGTCCTCCTGTCTTCTCTTCCCATGTGATACCCTCCCTGTCTAGCCAAGACACAGACACTTTTTTCTTCCTGCCTTTCTTGTCTAGCAGTTGTTCATATGCAAGAGTAAGAATTGTTAGAAAGAATAAACAGTGCTTTAAATACAAATAAAAAGTTCTGGTTCCTAAGGAAAACAATTCTATATAATTCTAAATTAAGTATTTTCTAAATTCCTGTTAAAAAATAGAAGGTTATTTGCATTAAGTTCTATTCCACCATAACCCTTTGAGTACATAAGGATAAATTGGTGAATTCTGTACTTCAAGAAGTCACCAGATAGATGGGAGATGCTTCACCTCCACTACACATTTTTTTTTTAATATTTATTTTTTAGTTGGACACAATACCTTTATTTTGTTTACTTATTTTTATGCGGTTCTGAGAATTCCAGGGCCTTGCACATGCTAGGCTAGTGCACTCCTGCTGAGCCACAACCCCAGCCCCTGCCCCCGCTACACATTCTTTTCTTCTTTTTTTTTTTTTTAATTATTATAAAAGTGTGCTTTATTATAAGGAAAAGTTAAATATAACCAACAATACTGAAAATAACATAACTGGCATTTATAGCCTTGGTCAAATTTCTTTATTAAACAGGCATTTATTTAGTGTTCCATGAATAGTTAACAATCAGCTTATGTGACAAAAGAGATAAATGGAAAAAGTGAATAAAGAATACAGAATGATGAACCAGAAATTTTCTTTTTTTGCTTGTTTAACAGATAAAGTCTTAAATAGAAAACAAGTCATCTTCATATAGCAAGCTCCCTTTCCCTACAAGGTTTCGCAAAAGTGTTGCAAAATAGCTGCCCACATTAAAGACTGGTGTTATTTTATTTATTGTCCCATATATATCTTTTTAAAAATATTTTTTTAGTTGTAGACTGACATAAAATATCTTTGTTTATTAATTTATTTTATATGTGTTGGTGAGGATCAAACCAGTGCCTCACACATGCTAGGCAAGTGCTCTGCCACTGAGCTACAGCCCCAGCCCCCCCCCCTTTTTTAAATATTTTTTTAGTTGTACCATGGATACATATCTTTATGTTTATTTATTTATTTTTATGTGGTGCTGAGGATAGAACCCAGGGCTTGCAAGTCAAGCTACAACCCCAACCCTACATATATCTTTGATAATTCTGTAGCGACCAGTTATTTGAGTTAATCAGTTTTAGAGAGGGAGAAAAATGAAGAGAGCACAAATCAAAATGGTGTTGAATAACTTCTTCCAACCATCAGAATCTTCAACTTCATTTTATTCATTCAGCAGTACTTATTGAGTACCTAGCTTACAGTTGATATTAATAGTGAACACAAGATAAAGATCTTCCCATAAATGACCTTATATATTGGGCTGGGGTTGTGGCTCAGTGGTAGAGTGCTCGCCTAGTATGTGTGAGGCACTGGGTTCGATCCTCAGCACCACATAAAAATAAATACATAAAATAAAAGTATTATGTCCATCTACAACTAGAAATAAAAAAAAATGACCTTATATCCAGGAGCCTTCAGTACATTCATATTTACATTATGGAATATTTTATAATAAATTAATAAAATATATATGTATTAAATATATTGTAGGTTTGGTAAGTTAAGGTTTATATAAAAAATCTTCCTCAACTTAATATAATTACCTATAAAAATGTTTTGTGTGGGATATGTTGGTTTCTGCATGTCATTCCTATGAATTTAATAGTAGTCCTCAAATGGTTGAAAATAAAAGGAAAATCACAAGTGAGGTGTGTTACTTCTTTCAGTACAGACTGACATCCAGTATTACTGAATGCAATTTTTCCTTAAACAAAGTTACTTTACTTACTCACTTTTCATTTATTTTTTCCTAAATCTGCTGTAAAACTCTTAAATCACAGGATGATTTTTTTGTAGAAAAAAGTGTTTGTAATTCCCATTGAGTATAATTGGTACATAATACACAAATATTAAGGGAGGTTGTTCAGCTGTTGTAATACTAAATAAATAAGTCATGGTAATTGCTTTTATACTAGTAGTTATAATTTAATACTTGAAAGTTTTAAAAAACTGAATTTCTCTCCGTTATATTCATGTTGCTTAGGAAAATAACCCATAATTTTCTTTCAGTCCTCACTAGGTTCATCTACTTCTTCATTCCAGTCAGTGGGTTCCTATGGACCTTTTGGCAGGATGCCAACATACAGTCAGTTCAGTCCAAGTTCATTAGTCGGGCAGCAGTTTGGTGCTGTTGGTGTTGGTACGTGATGCTTTTCTTTTCCCCCATAATTTCCTTTTCTTTACCACAAAGGTATAAAAAAACTTAACCACAAACTTTTAAAAATGTTTTGATGTTTCTTTTGTAACTTTGTTCCATGATGTTAAACACATAGTGATTATTTTTTAAAGTCTTAGTCTTTTCAGTGATCAGTGGTTTCATGGAGGTCAATTTTCAGAATAATCCCATTGTAAAACTGGATATATCCAATTAGCAGATTCCTTTAAAGTTTATTTTAAATTCATATAAGATACATACATCCATTTAAGATGAACATTTTTTTAAAATGGATTGAATTTTTCAAAAGGGGATATTAAGTATGGATATCTTTTAAAAGCTACCTGTGAGAGATGCCCACACATGGTATATTTGAGGGCTTAGTGCTCTCTTGTAACAATGTTTTTGAAACATAAAACTAATGAGAGGGGATGGGGGTCTACCTCAATGGAAGAGCACTTGCCTAGCGTGTGAGGCTCTGCCGGGAGTAAGGGGCAACTGCAGTGAGAATATATAGGAAGCCTGGCATGGGTTGGTTTTTTGGTTTTTTAGGTTTTTTTTTTTTGGGGGGGGGGGTGCTGAGGATTGAACCCAGGGCCTTGTACATGCGAGGCAAGCACTCTAACAACAGAGCTATATCCCCAGCCCCCCTGCTTATAATTATTAAAAGCCTCTGGACACTTTGGTACACACCACGTGTAATCCCAGAGTGGCTCAGGAGGCCAGTTTGAGGCCAGCTTCAGCAACTCAGCAAGACCCTGTCTCAACATAAAAAATAAAAACGGCTGCGAATGATTTTTAAGTATGTCTTTGTTGAAATTCCCACAGTAAAGAATGACTCAATTGCCTGTCATGTATGAAGCCAATTAAATATTTTTAAAAATAAAATAAATAACTTTGAGACCTGTCTCTAAATAAAGTACAAAATAGGGTTGGGGATGTGGCTCAGTGGTTGAGCCCCCCTGAGTTCAATACCCAGTAATGAAAAAAGAAAAAAAATTCAAATCTCAAGTTTTAGTCATTTATCTTTTTAGTTCCACTGAAATTATTTACAGAGATTCATAGAGAATCATAAATATAGTTTCATGTTTTTCTTAAAACTCATTCCTGAGTTTTCTTAAAATTAACTTAATTTCTTCCTATGATTATACTTTTTTAAATAGACTTTTTGTGTACGTAAATGTTTTACTTATTCACAAAAAAGATTGAGGGAAAAAAACAAACTCTAAAATTGGTTATAAAGCTGGGCCGTGATGGCACATGCCTGTAATCCCAAGCACCTCTGGAGGCTGAGGCAGGAGGATTTTGAGTTCAGAGCTAGCCTCAGCAACAGCGAGGTACTAAGCAACTCAGTGAGGCCCTGTCTAAATAAAATACAAAATAGGGCTGGAGATGTGACTAAGTGGTCAAGTGCCCCTGAGTTCAATCCCCGGTACCCCAAAAAATAAAATAAAACTGGATATAAACAGAAATGACAGATGCTAACTATATAGCAAATTGATGACATAACCACACAGAGGGAAGAAAATTTATTTGAATAACTTAACAGTCATTAGGATGTATTTCAAGAACAAATGGAATGACATCTTAACTTAGGTCTATAATTGGTAGTGTTATTGCTATTGTTAATTCTTAAGCAACTTATTTATATTATAGGATAGGGCAAATGAGTAATATTGTTGTTGGGAAACTATTTTTACTGTGGAGAAGGGAGATACAAATAATGGAAAGGAAAAAGGTGAGAAAGAACTCTGTGGTGTTGAATGTGAATTAAAGGTATGAGTCTCAACTCATTTTTTTAGACAGTTATTTTCTGGCTTTGTTCATAGAAAGCCTGGAAGCAATGCCACCAGAGCAGAGAATACGTAGACCGGCTCCTGGTTTCTAAATACCATTTCCCATTAAAAGGAACCAGTACCCCTTGAAAATAAAAAGAGACACCTGTGGTAGTACATACCTGTAATCTCAGCCCGAAGCAACTAGCACAACCCTATCTTAAAATAAAAAGGGCTGGGGATATGGCTCATGGTTAAGCATTCCTGGACCTTTTTTTTTTTTTTTTTTTTTTAAGAGAGAGATAATTTTTAATATTTATTTTTTAGTTTTCGGCGGACACATCTTTGTATGTAGTGCTGAGGATCGAACCTGGGCTGCACGTATGCCAGGCGAGCGTGCTACCACTTGAGCCACATTCCCAGCCCCTTGTTTTGTTTTTTGTTTTTTTAACAGAAAAATGCTTTCTAATAAGTGAGTGTTAGTGCAGGTTAAGTATCCCTAAGCTGAAATGCTCCAAAATCTGAAAATTACCTTTAAACTGAATGCATAATCAAATTTCATATTTAGACTTGGGTCCCATCCTCAAGATATTATTTATATGCAAATATTCAAAATTTTAAAAAATCTGAAATTCAAAACACTTCTAGTTCCAAGCATGTTAGATAAGGGATACTCAATCTGTATAGATAACCACCATTTTGTAAATTCCAGTATAATAATAAACAAAAATTAGCAGTGGATGCTAAAATCATTGGGTAAAAGGTGTTGGAACAGGATATTAAAATGTTCTTAAAGTATAATTCTTTGCTTACCTACTAATTACAAAGGGAGAGAAATGTTCCTTTATTAGATTTTAGTGGTTACCATCTTAACCAAGTGGTCAAGTTTAGCATTGCATTAGTTAAATAATTTTGTTAAGAATTTTGTGTCTCCTGGGCTGGGATTGTAGCTGAGTGTTAGAGCGCTTGCCTTGCATGTGTGAGGACCTGGGTTCGATCCTCAGCACCACATAAAAATAAAAATAAAGATAGTGTGTCCATCTACAACTTAAAAAAATATATATGTTTTTAAAAAAGAATTTTGTGTCTCCTGATGTGATAATTGATGGGGAAAGGAGGAGTATATCACCTTGATGGTGTTCTTGCTGAAAATACGGAATCTAATGTATTCAGATGATGGGATGTTCTACAAAACAGTTACTGAGATTTGTCAAAGGAAAAACCCAAAGAAAGACAGCAAAACTGTTTTAGACTGGGAGCCTGAAGAGAGGTAACATCCAAATGCAATGTGTTATTGGATCTTGAGTCTGAGAAACAATCTAAAGAATATTTTAAGGACCACTGAGGAACTTTTGAGTGTGGGCTAAATGTTGATTGGTATTATTGCTGTTGATTTTCTTAAATGTAGTAATGGTTTTGTTAACCACATAGGAAAATGTCTTTGTTTTGAAGAAATGGTTCTGAAATATTCAAATGGTCCAATTAATTTGTAACTTATCTGAGGAAAAGACTAGTATGCATTTTGAGAAATAAAGAAATGGAAAAATGGAGTAGGCATGGCAGGATGTTAGCATTTGGTGAGTCTAGAGGAATGTATTAATATTTGATTTTAACATAAGTTTAACATTTTTCAAGATTAAAAATTTTAAATATTTATTTCCTTTTATACTTAATTCTTGGATAGGTAAAATCTGCAGTAGTAACTTTGGTCCATGAATTTCCTAATCCTATTCAGATTGTAAGATCAGCATTATTTATACAGGCAGTTTTATTTTTTGGTTGTGTGTGTGTTTGTTTTTGACAGTGCTGCGGATCAAACCCCGGGGATGCATGGTAGGCAAGTGCTCCTTCACAGAGCTACATCCCAGCCCTGTATTATTCTTTTTGAGACTCCTTTCGCTAAATTAAATAGTAGGCTAACATCAGAATCATCATTGTTTTTATTTCTTATGTTTGCTTGGCTTAATATGTATGAAAATTTTAACAGGATCTAACACATACCATCAGTGTAGTAACTATTTCTGTCCCTCCTTAAGGACTGTACCTCCATTTGGGGTATTTGTGATAGTATAATATCTATTCCTTGTAAAAGCTTTTATCTTTTTTGAGATGGGGTCTCGCTGAGTTGCTTAGGGCCTCACTAAGTTTCTTTTTTCTTTTTTCTTTTTTTTTTTTTTAATGTTGTTGTTGTTGTAGTTAGACACACTACCTTTATTTCACTTATTTATATGTAGTGCTGAGGATCGAACCCAGGGCCTCGCACGTGCTAGGCAAATGCTCTACTGCTGAGCCAAAACCCCAGCCCCCTCACTAAGTTTCTGTGGCTAGCTTTGAACTCGTGATCCTCCTGCCTCAGCCTCCTGAGCTGCCAGGATTATAGGCATGCACCACCACACCGGGCACTTTTATCTTATTAAGTATGTATTATTATTAATATTATGGTTTGCAGTTCAGTGTTGTTTGATTTTTGCAGTGCCAGACAATTTTTGAATGGTTGATTTCCATATTGATAAAGATATTTGTGGCATGGCTAATTAGGAAACTATATATTAGAAATTGCTAAATAAATAAAATTAGCATTGATCAAGGTGGTAGATGTTTTTAGCAAAAAGAATTAATTCAGATATAGTTTGTGTTGGAACAAATAAAGCCAGATTTTAATCTAAGCCTCCTTTTTTTCAGTTGCTAATACTCTGATTTTTAGAAGGAAGATTAAATGAATTAGGATTACTGTATTGCTATGTGATGAGGAAAGTCTTTTCCATTAAAATTTTCATATACAGATGCTCCTCAGTTTATTATAGGCTTATATCACAGTAAACATTAAGTCAAAAATAGTGTGAGTCAAAAATGCATTTAATACACCTACCCTACCAAACATCATAGGTTAGCTTATCCTACCCAAACATATTCACAACAGTTACATTCACCTATAGTTGGGCAAAATCATTTAACACAAAGCCTGTTTTTTTGTTTTGTTTTGTTTTTAATACTTTATTAGTTATTGATGGACCTTTATTTATTTGTTTATATGTGCTGCTGAGAATTGAACCCAGTGCCTCACACATGCTGCACAGGTGCCCTACCACAACCCCAGCCCACAAAGAGTGTTTTATAATAAAATGTTAGATACTTTATATACACACAGAGATGGGCATTTAGACATACTGGGATGGGAAGACACAAAATTAAATATCAAAAAAAAATTGCCAACACCATACACTGTAGAGTATGGGTGATTTACTCTTGTGATCAGAGGCTGACTGGGGGTTGCAGCTTGCTGCTGCCACTCAGCATCATAAGAGAGTGTCATTGCATCTGGTAACCTGAGAAAATATCAAAATTCCAAGTACAGTTTCTTCCGAATGAGTACGCCTTCATACCATGATGAAGTAAAAAAAAAATCATACATTAGAACCCATCTCTATTACTATTGTAACTTGTCGCTATTTTATTTTAATATATTTTGGAGAGAGCTTCTTAAAGTAAAAGGCAGCAGTTCAACAGAAACTGGAGCAAGGGTTTGTGACTTATTACAGTTCACAGAAAAAGAAATACAAATGGCTCTTAAACATGTGAAAAAGATGCTTTGATCTTGGTTGTATTAAAAAATGTATACATCTCGGCCTGGGGTTGTGGTTCAGTGGTAGAGTGCTTTTCTGACATTTGTGAGGCACTGGGTTCAATCCTCAGCACCACATAAAAATAAATAAATAAATATAAAGGCATTATGTCCATCTATTCTACAACTAAAAAAAAAATGTTAAGATATATATGTACATCTCAGTTCTACACTGAGACATCATTTTGATAGAATGCCAGAATTTTAAATACATACTCTTGGGAAGTCTGTGAGGAAACAGATTACTCTCATACATTAAAAAGAATAAGTGACAGATAGACTTAGTATCTTTTTGAAGTGTTAGATGAACAGAGTGCCTTCATTTTATTTAATTTTTTAATGTGGTGCTAAGGATCAAACCCAGTGCCTCACACATAAGGCAAATGCTCTTCCACTGAGCTACAGCCCCAGGTAAAAATAATTCTTATGTATAGAGATTAGATCATTATTGCCCTTATTTATGGACACACATGAAAAATTAAGTACCTCAATAAATGAAGCATCAAAACACATTTCCATATGCTACCACTGATGAATAGACAATGAGAATTTACTACTACAGTAAAAAAAAAAAATGACTCAAGCAGTGTTAATGGTACAAATTGATGATGGTACAATTATATAAAATATCTTTTTTTATTTTTATTTTTTAGTTGTACATGGACACACCTTTATTTTATGTATTTTTTTTTAATGTGGTACTGAGAATCGAACCTAGTGCCTCACACGTGCTGGGCAAGTGCTATGTTGTCTGCCTGCTCCCTTCTATAACACTTGTACAAGTTAATAATCCTGAAAATTAAGTGTATAAAATAATAGTTTGCAGCTGGGCACAGTGGTTCATGCCTGTAATCCCAGCAACTTGGGAGGCTGAGGCAAGAGAATTGCAAGTTCAAGGCCAGCCTCAGCAATGTAGTGAGTCCCTAGGTAACTTAGTGAGACCCTGCCTCAAAATAAAAAGGTTTAGGGTTGTTGCTCAGTGGTTAAACACTCATGAGTTTAATCCCCAATACCAAAAAAAAAAAAAGAAAAAGAAAGAAATTGAAAAGGGTTTACTGGTATTATGCATCTTTCTGCATAGTACTCTTAGGGGCAAGATGGAGACAATTGCATACATTTTAGTTGATTAAACGTGCAACCAGTTATTTTAATGATTGTCTTAGATCTCCAGTGTTTTGTACAAATTAATTCTTAATCACTGTTTAATAAAGAATTAGTAGACATGCATATGAACCTTACAATTAGCGTAAAACTAGGAGGATATTTTATTACACATGTCAAACTTAGGATTGTTAAAGATCTGCTATGTGAATTATAAAGGAATTATTCCAGTTTAAAAGGAGATATTGTGATGGGTGCAGTGGCACATGCATATAATCCCAGCGGCCTGGGAGGCTCAGGCAAGAGGATCGCAAGTTCAAAGCCAGCACCGGCAAAAGCAAGGTGCTAAGCAATTCAGAGAGACCCTGCTTCTAAATTTAAAAATACAAAATAGAGCTGGGGATGTGATTCAGTGGTCCAGTACCCCTGATTTCAATTCCCAGTTACTGACCCCCCGCCCCCCAAAAAGGAGACTTACCTGTATACATGTATGATTACACCACCAGTGTGACTGTGCACCATGTACAGCCAGAGCAGTGAGAAATTGTGTTCCATTTGTGTACAGTGTGTCAAAATGCATTCTGCTGTCATGAATAACTAATTAGAACAAATTTTTAAAAACTTTTTTTAAAGAAAAAAGGAAACACTAACAGACTGGAAAAAAAAAAAAAAGAGAATGAGAGTGACCCAACTTAATGATGTTTATAAGAGATTCAGTGAAATATAGCAAAGGAAAAGACATACCATATAAACACTAATAACAAGAAAACCATGTTGTGTTTTTAATAATAGAAAATTGATAAAGATCAAGGATACTACCAGAGATAGATTTTTCACAATTGCGAGGGTCAATGTTTTATAAAAGTAACATGCACCATCCTAAATGTTCATGTTACTTTTATAAAGCAATATACTCAACAATTGCAGAATACCGTTTTTTGTTTGTTTGTTTGCTTTTCTTCAAGTAGAAATGTACTATTCAACAATATAACAAGTTAAATTCCAGAAAGAAACTGCGCACAGTGGAATACATTATAATCCCAGCTGCTTGGGAGGCTGAGGCAAGAGGATTGCAAGTTTGAGGCCAGCCTTGGAAACTTAGTGAATCCCTGTCTCAAAAGAAATAAATAAAAAGGGATGGGGATATAGAACTGTGGGAGAGTGCCCCTGGGTTCAGTCCCAGGGAAGGCCTCCAGAAAGATTGAAATCACATACAATAGACTGAGGATATAGCTCAGTTGGTAGAGTGCTTGCCTCATATGCACAAGGCCCTGGGTTCAATCCCTAGCACCACAATAAATAAATACAGTTGCTGGAAATGGGTAAAAACCCCGAAATTCCTTTAAAAAAAAAAAAAAAGAAGAAGAAGGAAAAAAATCACAGTACATTCTCAAACCACAAAGAAGTTAATTGCGAAACTAATAAAGATATTTTGAAAAATCTCCAAATAATTTGAAGTGTAACGAACCTGTTAATCTTCGATAGATCAAAAATGAAATCACAAGAAAATTTTAAAAATGTTTCTCCCACTTTTTTTAATTTAATTTTTTATACAAATCGAGCACAAATTGTCATTTCTCTGGTAGTACATGATGTTCTCCCACATTTTTTATTGGTGCATTATAGTTGTACACATTTATGGAATTTTGTTATATATTCATACATGCCCACAATATAAAAATGTAATTTGGCATTTTTAATTTAATGACTACAAATTGTAACATCAAGATTTGTAGTCTTAAGAAGCTAGAAAAGAAATTTATCCCAAAAGTAATAGAAAAAAAAATGAGCAAAAATCAACAAAATAGAAACATGTCATTATATGATATAAATTAATTATCAGTAATAAAATTTCAGGTTGTGGTGGTGAACACCTGTAATCCCAGCAACTCAGGAGGCTGAGGCAGGAGGATCACAAGTTCAAGGCCAGCTTCAGCAACTTAGTAAGACCCCATCTCAAAACAACAAGGGCTGAGGATGTGGCTCAACACCCTTAGGTTTAATCCCCAATGCCCCCCACCCCCAAAAAAGTTTTCCTTGAAAATTTTTATAAAATTGACAAGTCCCTAGCCAGACCAATCAAGGAAAGAGAAAGGAAGAAAGAATACCCAGGTATCAAGAATAAGAGTAGCCAGGCATAGTAGTGCACACCTGTAATCCCAGCAATTTAGGAAGCTAAGACAGAAGGATCTCAAGTTCAAGGCCAGCCTCAGCAATTTAATGACACCCTGTCTCAAACCACTCAGGTGATGGTGCTCACCTATAATCCCAGTGGCTGGGGAGGCTGGAGGAGGAGGATCACAAGTTCAAGGCTAGCCTAAGCAATTTAGCAAGGCCCTAAGCAAATCATTGCGATCCTGTCTCTAAACAAAATACAAAAAAAGGGCTGGGGATGTTAAAAAGTAAAAAAAAGAATAATATAGGGCTATTATGAGCAACTTTATGTCAAGTTTTGACAGCTTAGATGAAATGGACAGATTCTTTGAAGAATACAACTTTCTTAAACCAACATAGAGAAAATAAAATCTCAGTATTTGCTAATGAAGTTGGAACTATAATTTAAAATCTCCCACAAAAAAAAAAAAAAAATGTAGACTTGCTTTACTGGTAAATTCAACTATGCATTTAGGAAAAAGATAATTTTTACTAATACTATACGCTGTCTTTCAGAGAACTGAGGAAGAGGAAGTACTTAACAAGATAACCAAGGTTAGGTAACTGAGATAACCAAATCTGACAAGATCATTATCTTATGAGAAAAAAATTACAGATCTGTGTCCCAGAAAGAGTCATAAAACATAAAAATCTTTGAAAAAATATTAATAGAGCCAGAAATTCTGAACAAGGAGATTATGTAATGATAAAGTGAGGTTTATCTCAAAATGGTAAAGTTGTTTAATGCTTATTAACAAAATCAAGAATAATTGTAGCCATCTCAAGGGATATCAAACAGGCATGTGATAAAATTCAACACCCAGAGAATTTCCTAAATTATATATCACTTCTGTAAATGAAAAACAAGAACTAACATAATGGTGAAATGATGGAAGTTTTCCCCTGATGTCAGAAATAAAGCAAAGGCAAAATTATCCCTTACATTAAGACAAGTAAAAGATATTAAAGGCTTAAAGATGGAAAGAGAAAACTAAAAATGCTTTATTTTAGGGTGATGTGACTGTGTAGAAATTGTAAAGGAATATTAAAATCACTAGAATTAATGTGTGAATTAACTATAAAAGGTTAATGTACATGGTAAATATATGGAAGTCTATTGTACTCTAGAACAAATGGTGACTGGCAAACTTGCCTATATGGCAAGTCCAGCTAGCCTTCTATTTTTATAAAGTTTTACTGGAACACAGCTATATTCATTTACTTACTTGTTGTTTATGGCTGTTTTCTCACCTTCAAGGGAAGAATTGAGTCATTATGCTGGGATCATATGGCCTACAAAGCTTATATTTGCCTATTGATACCTGATATAGAACAGCTTATTAGGAGTTGAAATGTGTAATAGCACTGCTTAAAATAGCATCAATAAACTACACGTATAGCTAGGTGCAGTGTTGCATGCCTGTAATCCTACCAACTCAGAAAGGAGAAGGGTTACAAATTCCATATCAGCCTCAGCAGTTTAACAGGACTGTCTCAAAATTATAAAAGGGGCCCCAAGCAGTGGCACATGCCTATAATCCCAGCAGCTGTGGAGGCTGAGGCAGGAAGATTGCGAGTTCAAAGTCAGTCTCAGCAAAAGCGAGAAGCTAAGCAGCTCAGTGAGACTTGGTTTCTAAATAAATACAAAAATGGGCTGGGGATGTGGTTCAGTGGTCAAGTGCCCCTGAGTTCAATCCCCAGTACCCAAAAAAAGAAAGAAAGGACTGCGGATATAGCTCAGTGGTAAAGTGCCCTGGGTTCAATCCCTAACACCGCCCTCGCTTCCCTCCCCACGCTGCCCCGTCCCCCGCGGCAAAAAGGGATTTTTAGCAAGTTATTTTTAAATCTCTGTAACAGTAGTTCTTGCTGGAGAGGGAGTCATTTGACCCTCCTTCCTAAGGGGACACTTGCTGATTAAATGTATAGAAACACTTTTGGTTAAATAAAACTCAAAAAAACTGAAAAGATTGGAGATCTATATAAATAGAAAATTAATCCATGCTTATGGATTGAAAGAATCCGTATATTTCAGATGATACCTTCCCCTAAATTGATTCATTGTAATCCCAATCAAAATCCTTCAGATATTTTAAAAATAGAAATTGTCATGCAGATTCTAAAATTTATGTGGAAATTTTTTAAAAAGAGTATCCTGGACAATCTTGAGAAAGTTTAAGGTTTGCGCAACCCAATTTCAAGACATATTATAAAGCTACAGTAATCAGAACTTTGTTGGCAAATACATTGGAAGTGAAGAATAAAGGATATAAAAGAGGTAAATCCACCAAATACTGACTTACAAAAAAGGCTCCAGTTTAGCTCGAAGGAGAAAGGAATGCCACTTTAACATATAGTGGTATAGCTGCTGAATATCTATGGAAAATATAAACCTTGACCTTACTTAAACCGTTCATAAAAAATATTTTGAGGTATATTATAGGCTTAAATCAGAATTGGGGTAGAAATAATTGGTGTGGTGTGACCAGAAACTTGAAGAATTTGAAGATGTAGAATGCTTACTCCAGGGGGCAGCAGAGGAAGATTGATTGAGGTGAGGAAGCACAGAGCAGCATAGGGCTAAGAATACACATCATCAAAGTAGCTTATGTTTTGATCATTGCTCAAACTAGAGCTAGTGGGATCAATTCAGATCCCCCAAGGAATTCTTTCTTTTTCTTTTATTCTTTTTTTTTCTTTTTGAGATAGGGTCTCACTAAGTTGCAAATGCTGGCTTTGAACTCTGAAATCCCCTTGTCTCAGCCTCCCAAGCTGCTGGAATTACAGGCATGCACCACTGCCCAGCTCCCCCACAGAATTCTTTAAAGTGCTAATCACAGCATTCCCAGGAATATTGTAGGAGTTTATGTTTGGTCTTTTCCTGACCTGGCTAGAATGGCACTGCCTAATTGAAGTGCACCTCCAAAGGAGTCTTAGTGGCTCTGAGATACTGTGCTATGTCCTAATGCCCCATTTTAAGAGAGATATAAACAAGTAGAATTCATTAAATTGGGATCAGTAAGGAAGAGTAGCTTAAAGACCATGTAAAGTTAGTAATGGTTGAAGGAATGGAGTTGCCTACCCTGGGAATGAACAGACTGCAAGGGGCATGCTGTTGTGGGCTAGACTGGTTAAAAGAAGGAAAGTGATCAGAAAAGAGGTAGACATATAAGAGGAGGGCCTTATAAATTGAGATAAGTAGTTCAAACTTGTATCTTGACAGTAATAATGTGATTATATTTATATTTCTTAATTTTATTTTATAAAATATTCTAGTTATCATCTTTATTGAGTTTAGATGATGAGGATGGGGACTATTGAAATAATATTAAATGGGGAAAATACACAGTGTATAAGAAGTGAATAATCCAGAAGTTCTGTAGAAACTTATAGAGGATCAACATAACCAAGCATGGGAGATAACTGGATCCATTCCAGGGACTGTATTACCCAAACTTTACGTAGCTGTTTTAAGCAGAATGCAGCTCCACAATCCCATTTTAAGGTGAAGCATTGAAACTGGGATCTTTTGTCTGTTGCCTTGGAAATGTCGAAGAAGCTTCTAGTCTGTTAATTTGGCCATTTTTTTTTTTTTTTTGTATCAGAATAATTGAACTTAATGTTGGTATCAAATGTACCATTTCTGCTACTTCTTATCTGATGTGTATCCTTCCTATTGCATGTGCACCTGGGACCCTTCTACATGTGTATAAAAATTGTTTGCATCCAAGTATCCTGGGCTTTAAATTGATGTTTTCACCCTACATTGTCATGGTTTTCCAAACTATTGTTTTATTTTATTTGTGTGATTATTTATTTATTTTTGGAGTCAAGATTGAACCCACGGGTGCTTAACCACTGAGCCATATCCCCAACCCCTTATATGTTGTTTTGCAAGTCAGGGACTTGCCAAGTTACCTATGACCTTGCTGAGTTGCTGAGGCCAGCCTTGAACTCATGGTCCTCCTGCCTCTGCCTCTCAAATCACTGGGATGGCAGGCGTGCACCACCATGCCTGGCTTCAAACAATTATTTTATACACTTAATTTTTAGAATTATTAAGTTGTATAAGTGTTATAGAATGGAGTAAGCAGACAACATTAAGATGATATTTTATATAATTGAAAGGTTTTATTTTTGTCTTTTTTGTTGTTGTTTAAAAAAAAAAAAATCTTCAAGCTGGAAGCTCCTTGACATCTTTTGGAACAGAAACATCAAACAGTGGTACCTTGTCCCAAAGTAGTGCAGTTGGTTCTGCCTTTACACAGGATACAAGATCTATAAAAACACAGTTATCTCAAGGTAAGTCTTTTTTTTTTCCCCTTCAGATATTTTTCATTCTAAATTTTTATAGTGATTTTTTACTCTCTCTGAGCTTTTGCAGTTTGTAAATTACATGTATGATTTCTATTTAGTTCTTTTAATTTTTTTCTCCTAGTTATTGTATTATAATTAATGTGTCATTGAATAACATACTATTTAGACTTAAAACTTCTTAGATCATCAAACTGAATGGTGAACATTCTCTATGTTTAATGTGTTTTTTAAAGCAATTATGTAATTTGTGAATGGCACTTACATATATCAAATCAGTACCAGATTTACCACTGAAGATGAGCTAGCCTATATAAATTTGAAATACTGAGAAAAATGAACTATTCATTGTACTGTTGCATCTTCCCTAACATTCTGATAGGATGTAGAGCAGTCATTCTCAGTGTGGACCACCCACAACAATGTCATCTAGAGCACTTCTGGAAAATGTAGGTCCTAATTGAGACCTACTACATCAAAATCGCTGGAGCAGGGATCTGCATTTTAATAAGCTTCTTAAAAGATCCTGTTTTATTTTTAAACTTTTTCCATCAGCCAGTCTCATAACCTTCAGTAGTCACAAGATTTCAGTCAGCTTTTATCCATTGCTAAAGTGGTTATTTATTGGTTCATTGCTTCATATGAATGTTTACTCTTTAATAGAGCAATGTAAAGTGATTTTAGAAAGATGCTGTAATCAGGGCTGGACTTGTGGCTCAGTAGTGGAGTGCTCTCCTCGCACGTGTGAAGCACTGGGTTCGATCCTCATTACTACACAAAATAAATAAAGGTATTGTTTTTATCTGCAACTAAAAACAAATGTTTTAGAAAAGAGAGAGATGCTGTAATCACAGAATTAATACTTTTGTTATCAATGAAATAAAAATACAATAAACAAGGAAAAATATAAAAATAATCATAAACTTAGTACCCAGGAATAATATTTACATTTTGTGTAAGAATCAAAATTTTCAAAATGTTTGCAGTGCTCTTAACATAATGCCTCAGACAGCACATGCTCAGTAGATATCAGCTATCTTAATCAGTAGTCAATATCAAACCTAACATAGAAATCCCAGAAGAATTCTTATTAATAAATACAGATGCCTGCTATCACTACTACTCAGCCTTAAAAAGTTTTAGCTAAATCAGGAGTATATGAGGCAATAAGAAAGCAACATAAATATTGAAATTAGCATTATTTGTCAATGTTAATTTTTTACTTGGAATTGAGAATTCACTGAAAAACTTAGAAATAGGAAGGGACTTAAATTAGAGGTAAAATACCCCCAAATCACTTAATTCATACAATATAATGAGGATTAAAGAAAAGGCTCACAACAGTAAGAAATAGGAAATTATGTATAAGATGCATAATAAGAAATGGATCCACTTATATGAAGAAAAATGCAAAATGTAACAGAGTGACATAAAAGAAGTCACATATAATGAGAAAAACATCTTGTTCTTTGGTGAAAAATTCAGTATTGAGAAGACTTTACTTCTTTCTAATTAAATTTATTGCACTTTTAATCTATTCAAGTGGAATAGTAGAAGAACTTAAACAGAAAGTTTTTGTTTTTGTAGGGTTGGTTTGGGGGTGGGTGCTGGGGCTTAAGTGAACCTAGGAACGCTCTACCACTGAACTACAGCCCCAGCCCTCTCCCCTTTTTAATTTTTTAGTTATAGATGGACGCCATACCTTTATTTTATTTATTTACTTTTGTGTGGTGTTGAGGATCAAACCCAGTGCCTCACACATGCTAGGCAAGTGCTCTACCACTGAGCCACAGCCTTAGCACCCCCAGCTCCCATTTTTTAAATTTTTATTTTGAGTTAAGAGTCTTGCTAAGCTGCCAACACTGGCCTCAAACCTCAAATTGATCCTCCTGCCTCTTCCTCCTGAGTTGCTGAGATTACAGGCTTATATCACTTTACCCAGCAGAAAAAATGTCTTTAAAATAAACTTGGACATAAACAGCAGGACATGGAAGCAAAAAGAAAAAGAATTTAAGAGATGATAAAAGTATTATTATTTTTAAATTTATGGAGAAAAACTGGTTGTTCCAGTGAATGGTGTTGGGGCAGACAGTACTTCCTGATCATTTAGAGGATTTTGGTGGGAGGTTATTTCAGGTACTAGGGATTGAACGCAGGGCTTTGCACATGCCAGGCAAGCACTCTACTACTAAGCCATATCCCCAGCCCAAAAACTTTTTTAAAATAAATTTAAATGTTAAATTTTAGGTACAATTTTATTAATTTAAGTTGGAGGTATATTTATATAAAATTGTTAAAAAGAAGGGCTGAGAGTGGCCATTTTAATCTCACCAACTGAAATTTCTTAATATCACAAAATTAAAACACTTGGAATTTTCTTTAAACTGTGATAAGAATAGGAGGACACATGGGGCTGGGGTTGTAGCTCAGTTGGTAGAGCGTTTGCCTTGCATGTGTGAGGCACTGGGTTCGATCCTCAGCACCACATAAAAACAAATAAAATAAAGGTATTGTATCTGTCTACAACTAAAAAACATTTTTTTTTAAGTGGATTTTTTAAAAGAGAATGTGAGGACACAAGAGGATGTATTTATTTATTTTTACTCAATATCTTCTGGATTTATTCCTATATTATGCCCACATTACCTACATTACCCTATTTATAGCAAAACTGTCATCATGATTACTAAACTATATTTGTAAAAAAAAAAAAAAAAAGAATGTTTTAAACACAAACAAATTAATTTATTACTTGCTCTGATTGCCCCATTATATGTACTTCTCTAGTGCTTCTGAATGACGGGATCTTTTCTCAAAGAAAGGGTTTAATAAAGAGCTTTAAAAGATCATTTTGTGTAGTAAAATTAACTACAATATAGTAGAATTATATTTTACTGCAATGTAGTAAAATTAACTATATTGTATAAATATAAAATGTTATTGTATTTTATGTTATAAAATTAACTATAGCAAAATACTTTCAAAAAATATTTACAGGCTAGGTATGGTGGTGAGCACCTATAGTCCCAACTGTTGGGAAGTTGAAGCAAGAGGATTACTTGAACCCAGGAATTCAAGGCCATCCTGGGCAATACAATGAGACCCTAGCTCCAAAGAATCTTTTCATTTTATTTATTTGTTTTTTTGATTTTTTTGTTTTATGAATAATTATAAAATGTTGCCCATAGGATAAAACTTATATGAGTCACCAAGATTTCCCATTATGATCAATGGAAAAACTGGTGTTTCTATTAATGATAACTTTATTTTTAAATGTTTTCATGATGATCTATATCTAAATTTTTGGCCAAAGTGACTTTGCCATTAATGGCTAGAAATGGTGATACACTTTTGTAATTGCACACTTTACATCACTGTAAACTAATAAATTGTCCCTGAAGTATCTTGGGTACACATTAACCAGTGTTTGCCAGTGCTCAACAGTTTTCCATTTGTTTGGAGCCTACACATAGTAGCATACTTGGAAATGTTTTTGCATAAAATGAGCATAATTTTTAAGTAAAACATTATATTGTATAATATCATGAAATATGAGAGTTCCCTGAGCAGAGACTAATAGCAAACACTGTAGGGGCAAAAAAAAAAAGGCATAATAGTAATACCTAGTGTTGTATTCTTCAGTTAAAACTATAACTAGGTTCTGACCTCATAAAATGAAAAACATTTGTAAGTACAAACCCCCATGTAAAAGTAAAAACATGCTTTTAAAGATCTCTTGAGCTTTAATATGGCAAAGAATTAGTATAGCTACTGTGTAATTATCTGAAGGGTTTATTTTTGTTTCTCGCCTTTTAGTTTTGATGTTTAATGCCCAGATACATAAGGTATATAAAAAACACCTACTTCACTTTCTTTAGTAGTACTTCATGAAGAGGTATTGCATTAGTCATCTACAGAAAATTTAAATGTGTCAGTATTATCTTGTGGTGGATATTATTGGCATAGCCTTCATTTTTCCCACCTTCAGCATGATCTTTGATATCCCAGGAATTTTGTATTGAGCAACAATTTTTGAGGAACTTTATTCCACTAGGTAGAAACACAGATAAAAGTTGTGGAAGTGTAAAGGGTCTTTGTTTTGTTCTGTTTTAATGACCAGACTGCTGAGCTTAATGGCACATGCCTGAAATGTCAGTCTCAGCAAATTAGTAAGACCCTGCCTCAAAAAATAAGACAGACTGGGGGCATAACTCAGTGGCAAAGCACCCCTTGGTTCAGTCTCTAGTACCAAAAAAAAAAAGGAGGAAAAAAATTTTAAAATGATGACCAGACCAATAAAGATAACCAGTTTTAATTAGTTCACATTTGTGCGAAGAATTTGAATTGTTAGAAATAAAACTCTAGTGCCTGGGGCTGTAGCTCAGTGGTAGAGTGTTTGCCTCACATTCACAGGGCCTTGTGTTCAATCCCCAGTTCCACGAAAAGAAAACTCTAGATTTTTTTTTTTTCTTTTTTTTTTTAAGGTCTAGGTTATTTTGAAATCCCAGATTAGGGTAGATTCTTATCTTTTGGTTACATTTTAGGTCGTTCAAGCCCTCAGTTAGACCCTTTGAGAAAAAGTCCAACCATGGAACAAGCAGTACAGACCGCCTCGGCCCACTTACCTGCTCCAGCACCTGTTGGGAGAAGGAGCCCTGTATCAACCAGGCCTTTGCCATCTACCAGCCAAAAAGCAATAGAGAACCAAGAGCACAGGCGAGGTAGAACTTTAGCTTGATTTACTGTTCCTTGATTGACCAACATTTTCACCTCACCTTATTTTCATTAAGAGGATTTACTTTTTTTATATGAATAATCCTAGAAGGTTTAAACTGAACTTAATAGAATGGTCAGTCCTTCAAATTTGAGTCAAAGTGGTGGTGGGGTGGCTGTACTTTTTGGGCACTACATAGGTTTTGTTTTGTGGGTTTTCCCCCCATTTCTAATTTTACAGAAGTTTTTGTTTGTATGTCCTGAGTTCTTTTCTCACTTTGCATGTCTCCTTCTGTAGCTGAAGTACACAAAGTTTCAAGGCCAGAAAATGAGCAACTCAGAAATGATAACAAGAGACAAGTGGGTAAGTTACTTGGACCTGAAAGCTATATCCTATGCTTCTCAACTGGGAGAGCGTATTAAATGTATGATGCATAATTATAAAAAAATGAAAGGTGGGGATTGTTAACTGTTAAGGATTGTTAACCACAATAGAGTGTCTTTGTGGTGACAGAACAGTTCTTCATCTTGGTTGTGGTGATGGTTATGCATATCTATATATGTGGTAAAGTGTCATGGACCTATACATATATAAAGACATAACAGAAAATAAGAACATCAAAAACTTGTGGTATCTGAATAAGGTCTGTACATAAGCTAATTATATTGTGCCAGTGGCACTTTCCTGGTTTTGATAATGTACAGTAGTTGTGTAAGTATTACCATTGAGAAGCTAGGTGATGGGTATAACGGTATATAAAAAAAAAAAGTCTGCACTTTTTTTTTTTCTTCCATATGTCTATAATTATTTTAAAATGAAGAATAGTTAAAATCAAATATACTCTTTGGCCAGGCGGGGTGTGAATACTCAGTAATAGTTCTGAATATCACCTACTAATAGGATTTGGGCATGGTTCTGGTTTTTTGTTAGTTTGTTTGTTTTTTTACTTATTTTATAATCCATACCTTCCCAAAAGCATCCATTATATTACTAATTTCAAATTCACTAATGGAAATCAGATTATAATTTAAAACTCTTCCAAATTAAAAAAGTATAATCATCTTATTTACATAATGGGAAATAAGTAATTTTCTAAATTTTAGAAACATAGATATAATTTTGTGTATGTGTGTAAACACTGTCTCATTTCTCTTGTACATTTTTGAAATGGGTGCTTACAGTGTTGCCCAGGCTTGGCCTTGAATGCCTCAATGGATCCTCCTGCATCAGCCTCCTAAGAAACTAGGACTATACCCAGCTCTGTACATTTTTGTGCTATGAGCCGTGGAATTCATAGGTTTTGGTTTGATTTACTGTATTTTTTTTTTTTCTTTTTTTCTTTTTTTAATTTGGTAAAAGAGACAGACTCTTCTCTCAAAGTATCTTTCATTGACTTCAAAATTCATCACTCTTCCCCTTCACTAGAGTTCATTTTTTTAGGTTTTATAGACATTATGACCAGAACATTTTTTAGATATTTATTTATTTATTTATTTTAGTTGTGGTTGGACACAATACGTTTATTTTATTTATTTTTATGTGGTACTGAGGATCGAACCCAGGGCCTCACATGTGCTAGGGGAGTGCTCTACCACTGAGCCACAATCCCAGCTCTGATTAAATTGTGTGTATGTGTATATGTGGTGCTGGGGATTGAACCCAGGGCCTTGTGCATGCAAGGCAAGCACTCTGCCAACTGAGCTATATATATATCCCAGGCCCAAAACTTTTTTTTTTTTTTTTTTAATGGATTTGCCATACTTCCTGGTATGTGGCCAAGTCATTTTTAATAGTAAAGTTAAATGTTTTTTAAAATCCTGCTTATCTAGATATAAGAAGCATCTGGCTATGCTGCCGTGGGGTTTTGTGGTTTGGTTTTTCAAATCCAGGCACTTTGCCAAACCTCAACAGTGAACATAAGCCTACCTTTCACCCTTTAGTCACTCCTTCTTTTGGTACCATGGACTGAACTGGGGGCACTTTATCACTGAGCCACATCCTCGGCCCTTTTTTATATTTTATTTAGAGACAGGGTGTCGCCAAGTTGCCTGGGGCCTCACTAAATTGCTGAGGCTGGCTTTGAACTTGTGATCCTCCTACCTCAGCCTTCAGAGCTACTGGGATTACACGCATGCACCACAACAACTATCGCCTTTAGGCACTTCTGACCTTTGTTACTGTTTATTGAACTTTTCTCATCATTATCAACTTCATACTGCTTTGTTCTCTGCATTTTTTAGTTAATTTGTGTCAAACGCTATTCCATATTCCTCTATTTTTTTTTTCTTCTTGTGTTGTTTCTCTCAAGTTTCCTCAGTAGATTATACTACCTTGTATTTGTTTATTTTTTAAAATATTTTATTAGTGTTGGTGGACCTTTATTTATTTTTATGTGGTGCTGAGAATCGAACCCAGTGCCTTATACATGCTAGGCAAGCACTGTACTACTGAGCCACAACCCCAGCCCCTTGTATTGTTTATTATCTATCATATCTCATGTGATTGCCCAAAATTATAAAGAGAGAATATATAGAAACAGTGAGGCTTGCGCTGGGGTTGTGGCTCAGTGATAGAGTGCTCATCTAACATATGTGAGGCCCTAGGTTCGATCCTCAACACCTCATTAAAATAAATAAATAGGTAGGTAGGTAAATGGTATTGTGTCCAACTACGTCTTAAAAAAAATGATTTTTTTTTTTTTTTTTTAAGAAACAGTAAGGCTTGAGTAATGTGGAGCCAGTTAGAGGAGGAAGATAGCAAAATGAAATGGAAAGTGTTCGGAACAAAGAGAACTAGTGCTTCTTGTCTGTTTTATCTGTGTTGTAGAATTAACATCTCTTACTTTTGCAGTGTGTGCTGATTAGTGCTTGTTTATTTTTCCTACTGTACATCTTGTTTTCTGTTGTACTTTTCATAAAAGGTTTTAAGTTTTGAGAACCTACTAGGTTAATAGCTCTTCGTATGTTTTGCAGATATGTATGCCATTCTTCCTCTGTGCATTAAACTTTAGTAAAAATTTTTAATAGGAAAAATACAAATATAGTAATGTATGTAGAGACTTATAAATATTTCTATTGTTGATCATTTAGACCATAAAGACGACAGTAGCAACTTCAGTCTTAAATTAACTATGACCTACTTATTGTCCTTTGTATATGTTTTTTATTAACAGTTCCAGGTGCTTCCTCAGCTCCAAGGAGAGGGCGAGGAGGTCATCGAGGTGGCAGGGGAAGATTTGGTATTCGGCGGGATGGTCCAATGAAATTTGAGAAAGACTTTGACTTTGAAAGTGCAAATGCACAATTTAACAAGGAGGAGATTGACAGAGAGTTTCATAATAAACTTAAATTAAAAGGTAAGCTTTAGTTTTTCTATTCAGGAAATTATTTATTGCGGATTAAGGATGTTTTCCAGATTCAGTGTTTTATTTAGTACAAGTCTTGATTTGTATGGTATGTATTTGTTTTTCATTAGAAGATAAACTTGAGAAACAAGAGAAGCCTGTAAATGGTGAAGATAAAGGAGACTCTGGAGTTGATACTCAAAACAGTGAAGGAAATGCTGATGAAGAAGATCCACTTGGACCTAATTGCTATTATGACAAAACCAAGTCCTTCTTTGATAATATTTCATGTGATGATAATAGGTATAGTCCTTTAAATGTTCTTATATTTTTATACTTTTATGATGTTGAAGTATAAAATGTTTTCTTATAAATTTACAATGTTTAATGTATACCTAAAAAAGATCACAATTTATGAGGCGATTGTTGTGGGTTTTTTGTTGTTGTTGTTTAATTTTTTGTTGTTGTTTTTAGTGGTAGGGTGGACACAATACCTTTATTTTGTTTATTATTTATTTTTATGTGGTGCTGAGGATCGAACCCAGGGCCTTTCATGTGCTAGGCATGCGCTCTACTGCTGAGCCACAACCCCAGCCCCATGGGGAAATTGTTTTGTTTTGGTATTAGGAATTGAAGCCACACTCCCAGACTTTTACTTACTTACTTTGTTTGTTTTTGGGTGCTGGGAATTGAACTCAGGGGCACTTGACCACTGAGTCACATCCCCAGCCCTATTGTATATTTTATTTAGAGACAGGGTCTCACTGAGTTGCTTAGTGCCTCGATATTGCTGAGGCTGACTTTGAACTCACCATCCTCTTGCCTCAGCCTCCCAAGTTGCTGGGATTACAGGCATGCACCATCTCGCTTGGCAACTTTTTTATATTTTATTTTGAGACAGGGTCTTGCTAAGTTGCTTAGGACCTCATGAAGTTTCTGAGGTTGGCTGTGAACTTGCTGTCTTCCTGCCTCAGCCTTCCAAGTCACTAGAATTATAGGCATGCAACACTGCACCTGGCTCATAATTGATTTTTTTTTTAATTTTTGTTTTTATTTATTCTTATGTAGTGCTGAGGATTGAACCCAGTGCCTCACATGTGCAAGGCAAGCTCTCTTGCTGAGCCACAACCCTAGCCCCTTGAAATTTTTTTTTTTTAATGTTTAATTTTATTAAAAGAAAATGCTGCTGGGCATAGCATTGCACACCTGTATTGCACAGGAAGCTGAGGCAAGAGGATTGTAGGTTCAAAGCCAGCCTCAGCAACTTAGTGAAACCCTGAGCAATTTAAAGAAACCCTGCCTCAAAATAAAAAAATGAAATGGGCTGGGGATATTGCTCAGTGGTTAAGCGCCTCTGGGTTCATATCCTGGTGCAAAAAAAAAAAAAAAAAGAACGTTCTATATACTAAAGTTTTAAATAATGTTCTGTGAAAGGAGGTAATGACGATATACTTTTGTTTAGGGATGCTGTCACATTTGGATATTACTAATTAAAAGAGAAGCATTCTTTTAACATCTAAATTAACCTTTTAAGCTGGGTATAGAGGCACACACCTATAATTCCAACTTCTCAGGAGGCTGAGGCAGGAGGATTACAAGTTAGATCAAGGGCAGCTTGAGCGATTTAGTGAGATCTTGTCCCAAATTAAAAAGGACCAAGGATGTAGCTCAGTGGTAGAGCTCACTGCATTCAATGCCCACTACTACAAAAATGCATACATATGTACATACATAATCTTTTCCTTTACCCCACTACACTGTACTTCACATGAAGCCAGTACCAAAACAATTAGTGTTTCTTGAAGTTTGCCAGTACAGTTAAACTCTATTATATTGTAGTAAATGTGGGTCTAGAAAATTGTCCAATTATTGTGAGGTAAAAGGACTTTGCATCCAGAACTCAGAGTTTTGTCCTCGCTGCAGTTTGGCACCATCTGCTGGTAGTTGTTTACTTCAATTTAAAAATGGATAGGGAGGCTGATTCTTCTGGGCACTGCAGTTATCTAGAGTGGATGACAGCTACGGGTTAGACGTTTAACTACGTTAATTGGCATGAAATCCAGAGATTGGTCTGGGAACATACTGGAGATTCAAGAAACTACCCTCCATCTCCTAGCTTCCTCAAGACAAGGTTTGCCTGCCTGGCTTTGCCTCTTTTCCGTTAGTACTTAGTTGAATCAATTGCAAATCCCATTATATCTGATTACCATTATATTTGTGCCTTTGTCATCTTTGTTTTATCAGCTATATTTGTAAGAATGTTCACATGAAATGTAACCAAATATTATAGGAAAATATTAAATTTATATGCTGTGGACTACTTAGTTTAAATGCTTACTTTTAATTGATCCTTAGGAATTACTTGGCCTTAATTTGGGAGTTAATGCTGCTATGTATTTTTGCTGAAAAATGTTTTTTTATACCTGGTATGCTAAAGGCCATTTGCTTTTATAATAGAGAACGAAGACCAACCTGGGCTGAAGAAAGAAGATTAAATGCTGAAACATTTGGGATTCCACTTCGTCCAAACCGTGGTCGTGGAGGGTACCGAGGCAGAGGAGGTCTTGGTTTCCGTGGTGGCAGAGGGCGTGGTGGTGGCAGAGGTGGTACATTTACTACCCCTCGAGGATTTCGTGGTGGATTCAGAGGAGGTCGTGGGGGCAGGGAGTTTGCAGATTTTGAATATAGGGTAAGTATGATTATGATTATATACTATAGGATTGGCATTAATGTTTTTATTTTATCTATTTTGGGTAAATATTTTTGAGAGCATTAGAATAACCTAGTTTGACTATTCAGTGGAGAATATGCCTGATTAGGATGTTTATATGATCTTAAGGACAATAACTTCTTGTCTAAGGAATCAAGAAAAATTTTTTTAAGCTGTGCTCTTTTCAAGTGAAGTTAAGAGATGGAAATGTGATTATTTACTATTTATTTTAGAAGCATGGTTTTAGATTTTTTGGACCAGTAAAAATTTTAAAAACCTATCAACCTATCACAAACCTGTTATAGACTGAGTCAGGGCTTTTTTTTTTGGGGGGGGGGGGGGTACTGGAGATTGAACCTAGGGGTGCTTCACCACTGAGGCATATCCCCAGCCCTTTATTTTATATTTAGAGACAGATCTTGCTAAGTTGCTCAGGCTGGCTTTAAACTCATGATCCTCCTCCTTCAGCCTCCCGAGCCACTGGGATTAACAGGTAATCACCATCATGCCTGTTTTTTTGTTTGTTTGTTTGTTTTTTTAAGAAAGCATAGGAAGGCTGGGTGTGGTGCCATTCAATTCCCGGTACCAAAAAAAGAAAAGAAAAACCAAACAAACATTGGAAGGATCAGACACATTGTACAAGAAAAGGATATTTATTTCATATTATATAGTCATTAACAAGTACCAGTCATTGTTCTAAACGTTTTTCACATATTATTTAAATCTCACATCAACTCTGTGATGTAGATTCTATTATCATCCTCGTTTTACAACTGAGGAAATAGATATAGAGATAATAACTTGCTCATGGTCACACAGCTTGTAAATGATGATGCTGAGTGTTGAACCTAGCAATAGGTTCCTGAATCAGTTTTCTTAATTTAATTTTGTGGAAAACACTACATTTTATCTGGTTTTCTTATTTGCTGTAGTCTTGAAAATTTTGTGATATGAGAAAATTCTGTAACTCTATATAATATGTTTATGTATATAACTTGTTTACTGAAAGGCATTTGTAAATTAAGGCAGCATAGTAACTGTCCTAGTCCCCATAAACTATTCTAGTTCATTAATTTTAGGAGTAGTGGAGGAGAAAAATAGAGCAGTTCAAAATATAAGGTCTATATACCTTAAAAGTCTACTAGAATAGCAGAGGAAAGCTGGAAACAGAAAGACATGCTGGCTGGAATTTTATTGTCCAATATTTAAAACTGGTCACTGTTGATCTCTCTAGAAGAAGAACAATAGCTTTGGGATCTGGTCTGTTAATTTTCATGCCTGTTAATTAGCCTCAAGTTATTCTCTCACACTATCTAGCCCCAGTGGGTGATGCAGTTGGAAAATCTTCATCCCAGCTAAGAGAATCTGTCTTAGAAACTACGAATGACTCTTCCTTCTCACTTTTATTGTTCTCAAGGTTGTCAGCAATCCCTTGCTTCTAGAATTCAGTCACTTTTTCATAAATATTTGCCTTTTAACATCTTTGCAATATTTGACACTGATGATCACCCCCTCAACTTAGGATCTTCCTAATTCTTTTAATACACTTGTTTTTTGTTTAAAACACAAACAAAACAAAAGGAAAAAAAGTGCTCTTTAACAGCCTATTAAGTGCTTCGTGATCTGCCTGTTTCTCCAGGTCAGATGTCCAGTGTTGGCTCTTATCTTTGTGGCCAGTGGGACAGATCTTTCCTTCATTTACTCTGCAGCAGATAGGTGGGCTTTCTTACTCTTGTTAGCTGCCAATTTATTCCTATCTTGGGACATTTTTACCCATTTCTTCTGTTCAGTGTGCTTTTCTTGTGAGCATTCATGCTCATGTTCACACTCTTTCACCTTTGCTTGACCACTCTCTCACTCCTCACTCCCCTCCCCCTTTTGTAAACTCATCCACTCATAGTTTGTAATCACTTCTTCAGCTTGGACCTTGTATGTTTCTGCCCTGCATTTCTGTCGTTGCTTGCTTTATATCCTGTCAACCTTCGTCAGACTGACCTTAATCATCTTTTCACTCTCCAGTCATCTCAGCTCTGCCTTCTCCCAGAGTTCCATTTTGACTCTTGGCAAAGATACTATCCACACAGTGAAGGTATCCATATTATGATCAATTTTCATGTCACCACATTCATACCTTTGAGATGTCCCTGCCAGTTATCATGACAACCCACTGATGGATCTTCATACCTTCAGTCTTTTTATCCCACTTCATTTACTTTTTGAAGAACCAACAGCAACTCCTTGTTGAAGATTATGCTGAGTCAACTTGGTTTGAGAAAAAGTATGTTTAAATTAGCATTGGATCCAGATGAGAATTATAGTAATTGTTGCTGGTATGATCTCATTTGAGTTTACTAAACCATCCAGACTACCAATTTTGAAATTTGTGGAAAGAAGTTATGTTTTAGTTAACATAAAACATACTTTTTAAGTAATGATTAAACTCTCAGAGTTGGAAAACATCTGAGATCTGACCACCTGGCCAAAACATAAGCCTCTTCGGTAGTGACTCTTATCAGGATGCCCACCTCACCCCAGAAATACCCTAGTTGTTAGGTTCTCAGAGACATACACAGTTTGAGTGGAAATCACTTTGCCTTTATCTTCAGCTTTTTGGTGAAACTCTATCCTTGTACAAAACATGTAACATACTTAATGCAGGTTTTTCAGATATTTGAAAAAACAGCTGTCATGTTTGCTTTGTATGACCAAACAATTATGTCTCTTTCTATGAGTACTCAATCAACAAACCTTCATTGACCTAAAGCCATGTACATGCTATGCACTTGTTAATACAAATATTTATTTTATTATTTATTTATTTATTTTGGTGTCGGGGATTGAACCCAGGGGTGCTTAACCACTGAGCCATGTCCCTAGCCTAGCCCTTTTTAGTTTTTATTTTGAGGCGGGGTCTCACTAAGTTGCTGAGGCTGGCCTTGAAACTGCTATTCTGCCTCAGTTTCCCAAGTCGCTGGGATTGTAGGCATATGCAAACATTTTTTTCTCAAGCCATATCATATTGTATAGTCATTTTGAGTCTTTTGTTAAAAATCTTAATCGTGCTATTGCAGCATTCAAATGCATTGTAGAACTTATCTGCATGAGTCTTTATTCCTCACAGATAGTTCAGCCCCTGCTTGAGAATTTCAAGGAGTGCTAGTAACCCTGAGGCATTGCCTTGAAAGCTAAAAGGCTCTAATGTACCGCCTGCTTTTCTTACTCTGTGAGGGTCTCCACTTGATATACCAGCCCTATTTCTCATTACCCTTTAATCTGTCTGCCTCAAGCAGGCTGGTTTGTGGTCATCTATTATATACAGCTTGATTCCAATTCTAGTAACCTCATTCATTTACCAATTTTACAGAATTTTTCACATATGCCAAGAACTATGCTGGACACTGGTGATAACAAACAGATATATCTGTCCCAGTTTTCTTGGTATTTACAGTTCAGTGGGGATACAGGCATAGGTAAAATTCAGGTACCTCCTTTCACTTCTTAGTATGCATTTTTAATACATTCATTGTTCCCTACTTAATATATTTTATTTTATTTTATTTTTTTATTTATTTTTGTTCTGCATTGCCAGCTAGATGGAGCCTCTGGCATTAAAGATTGTTTTCTCCTTTTTCCCCACCAAAACACCTATCTCAGCACATAGCCTTGGTTGCCTTGAAGTTAGTGCTTATCAGTATCAAAGCTGAAGTTCCAACATTGTGGGTAGCCCTTGTGCATTCCAGATTTGAATGACCTATGGATCCACCCTTATATTCCTAACTTCAGTAACTTACACCTTCTAAATCGTATCTTCTTGGCATCTTTAAAGGTTGGAAACAGTGAGTGATTACATAAAGGAGATTTACCTTTAAGGATAAAATCATTCCTGAAACATCATCTAGTGTTTCTTCCCAGAGGTGCCTTCTCAGCAGCCTTCATGAAATGAATTAGCTTTGTTCCTTGTGCTGTGTTGATATGAATCATTACACTTTTGGGGTGAGCAGACAAACTTGATTGTTTAATGAAAACGTAAGTAAAGATTGGATCATAGATTTTTTAGATGGCTTAAAAGAATCAGCCAGACTATTAGATGGTTAGGAAACTAAGGACCCTAAGAGGTTATTGATCTAGGTACAAACTTATAAAGCCAAAACTTGTTACATTGACTTCTGGCCCATTTTTCCCTAACTGAAATGTTTTAAAACTTCTGATCCTGTGATGCCTGATGTCTTTCCCCGCCACCCCCTTTATTTGGGGGGAGGGGATGGAAGGGGCAGTGGCAGGAGCAGATTAGGATTGGGGGTAATAATAAGAATGTAGCCAGCCCCTATTTTATATGCTGCTGCCAAGGAGGTTAAGCCTCCACGGTGGGTGGGTGAAACTATGCACTTCAGTCTCTGTTTCTTCACAAGATCCAGAGACCATAAGGTATTTGAAATGACACCATGGTACTTTCTCCCTTTGTCCCCCTATTATTTTCTCCTCTCCCCTTCCTTCCTCCACTACACTCCCTTTTCTTTTTTTTTTTTTTTTCTCCTTGTATCTTTTCTTTTTCTTTTTTCTTTTTTTTTTTACCTTTCAGAAAACCACAGCTTTTGGACCCTAAAAGGTCTGGATTGGTCGTACTGCTTTCTGAAAGGTAAAAAAACAATTAAATAAATTGGGAGATGTTATGGTTGGCTTTGGTGGGGGACAGTGGGTTCATCTTTAGCTCATTTATTTCTTTACAACATTGTACTATGCCACATATAATTCAATTTAATAATACTGTACAAATAACATTGAACAAATGTTGCTATATAACATAGATGAAATTAAGTATTTCACCCTGTTTCTAAATTTGAGTAAGAATCAGAAAGCCAGGTGCAGTGGCACATGCCTGTGATCCCAGCAGCTCAGGAGGCTTAGACAATAGGATCACAAATTCAAAGCCAGCCTCAGCAAAAAGCAAGGCACTAAATAACTCAGTGAGACCTTGTCTCTAAATAAAATACAAAATAGGGCTGGGGGTGTGGCTCAGTGGTAGAGTGCCCCTGAGTTCATTCCCCGGTACCAAAAAAAAAAAAAGAATTAGCAGTAAAAATCAGATAGAGTCATTACTGGGTGTCCACGTAGGATTGGTTTCAGGACCCCCGAAAATACCAAAATTTGTGGATGCTCTAGTCCCTTAAGTAAGGTAGCATAGTATTCACATATAACCTGTACATGTCCTCTCATATGTTTTAGTACTAATGGAATCCCCTCCATAGTTTCTATCCACAGTTGGTTGAATCTGCATATAAAGAACCAGGGATATGGAGGGCCAACTGTGTGTACATAGTAGCAGCTAGTTTGGAGGCAAATAGAAGCCCTGACTCTGCCTTTAGTTTAGAATTTGTCTCACTGGGAGGCTCATTTAAATTTTTATTGCTTTCTCACTTGATTACATTTTATTTTTAATTTCCCATCAACTCTGTTTTTCATAACTAACTTCTGATTTGTGGGGTTTTTATCTATTTTTTTAATATTTATTTTTTAGTTATAGGTGGATCCAATGTCTTTATTTATATATTTATGTGGTGCTGAGGATCGAACCCAGTGCCTCACTAGGCACATGCTAGGCGAGCGCACTCTGAGCCACAATCCCAGCCCCTTGTGAGTTGTTTCTTAAAATTGATTTCTAGCCAGGCACAGTGGTACATGCCTGTAATCCCAGTAACTTGGGAGGCTAAGGCAGAAGGATCAGAAGTTTGAGACCAGCCTCAGCAATTTAGCAAGACCCTGTCTCAAAATAACAATTAAAAAGGACTGGAGATTTAACTTCAGCAGTAGAGCACCCCTGGGTTCCATTTTTAGAGAGTGTGCATGCACATGCACGTACACACACACCACAAATAGATTTCTGAATTATTGCTTTCCCTTAACGTGACATTTTGAAGAGTTTCCCCCTGCCACCCCCCACCCAACCCCCCCACTACCACTACCACCCCCTCCCCGGTACTGGGGATTGAACTCAGGGGCACTTAACCCCTGAACCACATCCCCAGCCCCTTTTTTTTTTTTTTTTTTTGTATTTTATTTAGAGACAGGGTCTCACTGAGTTGCTTAGCACCTTGCTAAATTGGTTAGGCAGGCTTTGAACTCCTGATCCTCCTGCCTCATCCTCCCAAGCCACCGGGATTACAGGTGTGTGCTACCAAGCCCAGCAGGAAATGTTATTTTACTGTCTCAGTATTTTATTGCTTAATAAAGACTTTTCAAAGACTCCACAGTTTTATGAAGCTTATTTTAAAAGAATTGTCAGTTGTATTTGAAGAATTTGATTATTAAGTTGGGCAACCAAAGATAGTGGGGTATACCTATATTTAGGGTGGCTTTTTGCCACACCCAGCCCACAATAACACTGCTTTAACCTGTGCTGACTGAAAATTTTGTTAAATACATAATATGCTTCTACTTAGTGTGGAAGTTATGAAAAATGTTTCCTGGAAATCAATTTCCATGAAAGTAAAAGGAAGGGTGTATTTAGAGGTAACTTAAAATACACTAAAGTGGGCTGGGGCTATGGGTCAGTGGCAGAGCACTTGCCTAGCATGGGTAAGGC
This sequence comes from Marmota flaviventris, assembly GCF_047511675.1. Lineage (NCBI taxonomy): Eukaryota > Metazoa > Chordata > Mammalia > Rodentia > Sciuridae > Marmota > Marmota flaviventris. The sequence continues at coordinate 18,320,350 of NC_092515.1, read as the reverse complement.
ACTGGGTTCAATCTGTCAGCACCATATAAAAATAAACAAATAAAATAAAGGCATTCTGTCCATCTACAACTACCAAAAAAAGTTTTTTTAAATAAACTGAAGCAAATGAAAAAGAAAGACAAGACTCATTAATAAACCAGTAATTTTGGAGCATTGACTAATTGGGTTGTTTTTCCCCCACCTTTTTAGAAAGACAACAAAGTTGCTGCATAGTCTACAAGCAAGTCTTTGAAAATAGGTGAATTTCTAGCTCTTCATGGTCCTGAAAATTGGTTTCAGTCTTTGTGAAGAATGAAGAAGTGAATTTGCTGTATATTTGTCACCAGCACTGGGTTTTGTTTGTTTGTTTATTTTTCTGCTTAATTTCAAAGATACAATGCAGTTACTTTTGGGGGGAGGAAGGCTCATCTTAAAAAATGAGCACTAAATATATTTGGAATAGCAGAAGGGTTAAGTAATTTCTTATGTATAGTTAAACTAAAGCAGTACTTCAATGGACTTATAAGTATTTTTTCATCACTGAAAGGATTTTTCTTATCACTAAATTGTATTTGGCAATTATTGCAAGTTGCCTGCAGATAGGGCCGTGATACTGTGTTTTGAGCCACAGAAGGTTGTGTGTGTATGTGTGTGTGTGTGCGCGCGTGTGTGTCTTTATCTTCCTCTTTCTTTTTGGAAATCCTATAATATGAGGTAGCTTATTTCGTCAATTAGGGTGCTGGATGGTAGAGAATTTTGTCAGTCAACTATGTACACACAGTAAATACTGTTTCTTAGGCAAAGGTAACTTTTTTATATAGTTGTAAAATTCCATTATATTCCATTGCCAAAGAAACATTAAGAACTTTGTATAGCTGTATAAAAAGCAACTAATTTTTTAAAGAATAAACATTTTAAAGTCAGCAAACATACTGTGTCCTTGCAGAAGTTGATGTGCTGAGGAACAGAGTTATGGGTGGGTCTTTTTTTCCCTTGTCTTTCCAGGCTTAATATTTTTGATTTATTTTTTAATGTTTGGAACAGAAATGAAGATTTGATACATTCTTCCATTATCTAAAAAGGATAAATTCTTCATGCTCAATGTAAGAACTTCATTTTGTAGCAAATGGCATATCACAGGATTTCTCCAAATAATATTTTCAGTATATGAATGTAAATAATCATAGATAAGAATGTACTTAGCTGTATTTTCAAATAAGTAATCATCCCCCTTTTTTAAGACTTTTAAAACTAGGCATCAGTTAACTTGTTTTTCCTGATATGCCTGGAGTTTTGTTGTGATAACATTGACTCATTCCATTATATTTCAAGAGGATTCAGAATGTTCGAAATTATTTTGAAAACTTGTAACACATTATTATTAACATTGGGCCTGTGACCCACAGGTGACTCAGTATAGAGTTCATTGCTAATTATAAATTACTAATAAATCTTTTTGATATTTTAAGCTATAGTGGAAAAAAATCTGGCCACTTTTGTGTTTTTATGAAGGCCATGGAATAAAGGGATCCAAAGATTTAAATATTTTTATCTACTTTGATTTTTGTTAACTTTCTCCTTAAAACATTCAGTAGTGATAAAGATGTGGAAAACTGCACTGTAGGAGAATTGGAATATTTAAAGATGGTTGATATTTTTATTTTAATTTTGTATCTTTTGTATAGCTCTACAAGGAAATGTTTTGTAATTTGATTTCATTATTAAGATCCAGTACTTGGCAGCCATAGTTTAGATAATATTGTTTAGTACTATTTGCTTGCATGTTAACAACTAAACCTTTTGGAGGACCCACAGATCATGATAATGAACGTATTTCTGAGGCATTCGAGCATCAAAGCAAGTGCTGTGGCAATACCTGTGTAGACTGAGAAGTCCCAGGCCAATTTCAAGAAGAAAAACTTGTAAATACCAGTTCTACACACTCTGAAAGTATGAGTTCACTCGTTTTTCCCAGCTCTCTGGGTCATTGACTGGGACATTTGTTGTCCCAAAAGTAACTGGCAGCATGGCGTACCTGCAGTGCACCTTACAATATTAAAGCAAGGTTTTTATTCTAAAACAGAATAAAACTGTTCAATAAAAAATGTTTGTCAAAGTTCTTTCTCTTAAATAGTAACATTCTCTTCCAATATAAATTAAATATAATGAAAAGCATCTTTTAATAAGGTTGGAGGAACAAAGCCTGGGTTCCATATCTAGTACCACAAAAAATATATATGTCAATGTATGTGTGATTAGAGTTATGATAATGTTTATATTCTGTAATAACTAAATTTCTAACTTTTGTTTCTTGAGATTTATTTTTTATTATTATAGATACATAAGGAAAGCTAAAAGTTCTTTTCTTCCTTTTCTGAGTATAAGACACTCCTGAGTTAAAGATTGTGACATGAAAAAACTAAGCCAATAAGGTACTATAAAGCCACATAGGTAGTTCTGATCAGCCAGGTTTGGGGAGAAGAACATCATAATTGACTGATCTAGTGCCTTGGTAGAGTTACCACAAGAATTTCATATCCTTTTCCCCAAGTTTTGAAAACTCCAGTATCCAGGTTGGGACTGGGACTGAGGACAGGGAAGGACTAATTAGAAAAGGAGGTGGGGATGTTTCTGTAGGATAGAATATGGAGGAGAGGGTGAGACTGAAGTTTCCCTCAAGGTTTGTCTGCTTCAAAGACTAAGTCCTCGTTGTTTATTCTTCACATAAACAAAGGAAATGAATGTGTGTTGTCTCTCTTAATTTAATGTGGCTTTTAGCCCTGTCTCTCTGGGTTATCTGCTTATCAGAGAAGCTGCTCCTGTAGGACCCCTGTACTCACTGCATATGCTGAGAAGCAACCTCTTCTTTTCCTGAGAATGATTAAATTTTCTGATTTCACTCTTTATAGCTAATCATGTCTGGACTTCATGTGTTGTAGGAGTTCCCTGCTCTAGAGATGAAACTGATTTAAATTGTGATGGGGAGTGTCATGTTATAAGGTAATCAGAGTGCATGATCTCTTCCTATAGGAGCTCAGATGTCACCAGTTTGCTCGGTTTGCCTGTTATTACTATATTTTTAAAAGCAGACAAGGGCTGGGGATATATACAGCTCAGTGGTCGAGCACTTGCCTTGTACTTGCAAGCCCATGAGTTCAATTCCAACAACACACACACAAGTAAACATTGACAAATATTAGACCAGTTGGAATCAAACTTGGAGAATAAGGTAGAGTGCCATTATCCTCTGGATTTGAGGATGCTAAATGGGAAACTGCTAAGTAGGCTGTCTCAGCCTCTCCTAAGTTGGCCACACAGGGACAGCTTCTTGGAAGAGGTGTCATCTGATTAGGAGTTAGTTAATTAAGGAAAGTGAGAGAGAGCGCAGAAGCTTGGTGGCCAGCAGCAGCCAGCCAGCCAGCTAGCTAGCTAGCTATTGGTGTTTGCACTGGCAAGAGAGGTACATGATTAAAGCACTGGTCTGATGGGAACAGGCTCAGCCTTCTGAGGAGCAACATACAGGGGTTTCGTTTGTTTCTTTGTGTGTGTGGGGGGGGTTTTTTTTGTTTGTTTGTTTTTTCTTTTTAGTTGTCCATGGACCTTTATTTTATTTATTTATGTGCTGTGTTAAAAATCGAACCCAGTGCCTTACACACTTGGCAAGCACTTTACCACTGAGCTACAACCCCAGCCCAATGCAAAGGTTCTTAACCTGTTTTCAGAGTCAGTGGTTTTGAAAATTTGGATGCTAAGAGCACAAGATGGGACAATGAATCTAATGTGATTTTTTTGTTCTCCGTAATGGTGCAGAGCTATCAGCCTGTGGTATGGGTGTCCTTAAAGTTCCAGCTCAGTTCATATGTAATGAACTTGGCTGACTGATTAAAATATAAATATATATATATATATTTTTTTTTTTTTTTTTTTTTTCCAGGTTTAAGTCATAAACATATCAAAATAAACCAGAGTCTAATTTCAGGTCATAATGTTGGTTTTTAAGGAAATGCTTTAAAATATAAACCATGTTGTGGTTTATAGGGAAACAAAGCAGCTCTTTGAGGATGAAGCATATTTTAGTTCAATACTGAGTCTTTCTTACAAGTGACTCATAGTCACTCAGCTTAGTGGCACAGAAACCACTGAGAGCAGCCAGCAAGGGAGCTCATGGCCCAGAAAGTCTTGCCTTCTCCAGACTACAGTAGTCTGGAGATGAAAAATGCCAAAATTGATCGGGCTCTGAGGAGGCTAGGACCATGTGAGATTCTAATGAATTCCAGTGAATGGTTTTTAGTCACTCCAGTACAGAGGAAGGAGTGTGTTTGCTAAGTGTCTGGAGTGTACTTCTGTAATCCTAATACTCACCTAATGCAGATAATCCTTGGGTGTCAGCCTCACACAGGATTGTTGATGAGAATGCAAATCTCAACATTGCAATGCAGGATTTCGCTTGTGCTGAAAGATTTTGTAAATTCTCTCTTTCTGGGTTAATTGGGGAAAGCCTCTCCCTTGCTGTATTCCCCAGTATTGATAGTATTTCTTTGTCTCCACAAATATGTGGAGCATTGGAAACCGTAGTTTATAAAATAGAATTAGATACAGGTTTTTTTTTTCCTATCATAAAAGCAGCTTAAAAGGGGGGGAAATATGGGGTTTTATTTGTTTGTTTTGTTTTAATGCTGGGGATTGAACCTGGGGTACTTTACCACTGAACTACATCCCCAACACTTTTATTTTTTTATTTTGAAAGTGACTCACCAAGTTGCCTGGGGCCTCCCTTTGCTGAGACTGACCTTGAATTTGTGATGCTCTCACTTCAGCCTTCAAAAAGGAAAGGAAAAGAAGAAAAAAAATCATCTGCAAGCCCATTACCTGAAAAGCTCACCATGTTAACACTATTTGGGTGTTTATGTTCTGATATGAAACTGACTTTTTTCTTTTTTCATGAAATTATTAGGTAGCACTGTTTAAAGTATGTACATATAGGAAAATACACGTCATAATTGTCTTTGTAACCCAGGAATCAGAATATTAACAGTGCCCAAACATCCTCCCACACTGCTGCTTTCCTTAACCAGTACTCTCTACCCACTCAAGACTAACTACTGAAAAAATGAGGGAATGGGGAAGACTACTGCCCTGACTTCTAAGAGCATCAATCATAGCTGGGTTTTTGTCTTTTAATATAAATGAAACTATGATGTGTATAATTATTCTTGGCTTATTTGCTCAGCATTCTTTGTGGGATTCATCCATATTATTCATCCATAATATTCCATGTGTTAGTAGACCACAGTTTATCCCCTTGGGGAATTTCTAGCTTTTGGGCTATTAAAATAATACTAGCTAGCACTGTTTCTTCTCCACAAGAGACTACTGAACTAGAGTAGGAGAAATGCTGTCTAGACTTCTTGAGGATGTGAACAATTTAGTAGTTCCCAGCTACAATGCTGCTCCACACTAGTGTACTACTGCAAGTACCTCAAGTACCAGAAAACCCTGATGTAGAGACATACATAGGTGTGCATATTAAAGCAGATCTCTTATGTCTCTTATGTTCCCTAAGAACACTGTGCCACCTCTTCCCAACATCAGTTTTTCAGGATTTGAGTGTGGCATCCCTGCTTCCCCTTGTTGAGGTACATGTGATTCTGTCTTAGTTATGATCATCTTAACAACCTGGTAATGACCTTCATCTTGAATCATCTAATGCCTCTTTCCCCTATTATCCTTTATAATGTCTTCAACTTTGTGACATGCCCATCTGTATTAGGTCCCCCCAAGATAACCATACCCAGTGAAAAGCAAAAGGGAAAGACAATGGGCCAAGTCTAGAGGAAACCAGGCTCCAGCTCTCAAAGGGTACTTAGGATCAAGTGAAGCCTCAGGATGTGCTTAACTCCCCCCAGCAGTAAGTTGTGGTCATGTGTGGAATGTTGCCAACCAGGATGTGCTTAAGAATCAGTGCCCAGGGTTTTTATTGGGGGTTGGTTATATAGGCAGCCTTTGCCTGGCAGAACACCACACTAAGGAAGTAAAGCACATTGTACAGTTTAGATACAGTGAACCACTCCGACGAGTTCCTGGAATGGTGGGAACTGACTTAAAACCATGTTTCCAGATTTCAGTCAAAAGCCAAACTTTTAACAGTCTGCTCTGTTAACTGCACACCAACCCACAGTCTGGCTCCCGTTCTTGTCCTGTGTAACCTTTTTCTCATCCTTTCCCACCCAAAGTCTTGAACACACCTGAACTTTGTCCGTCAACCTCAAGTACAACACCTCTGAACTGCAGATTTAGATATCCCATGCTTTGAGCCAGGTGTGGTGGCACATGCCTGTAATCTCAGTGGCTTGGGAGGCTGAAACAGGAGGATCGTGAGTTTAAAGCCAACCTCAGCAAGACTGAGGTACTAAGCAACTCAGTGAGACCCTGTCTCAAAATAAAATACAAAAATAGGGCTGAGGATGCGGCTCAGTGGTCCAGTGCCCCTGAGTTCAATCCCTAGTACAATCTCCAAAAAAAAATAGATATTCCATGCTTTGGTCTTGCAGCTGGCTTGCTCAAGAATGGGTGGGGGCAGGGGAGTACTCCCTTTTTTTTAGTAACTGCTTTTAGCCTGGTACAGAACTAAAGATCTGGGATCTTTCTACTTTCTCTGGATTCATAAGCTCATCCATTTTACTTTCCCAGCACCATCTCCAACCAGCCTGGACCCCCATGATTCATCGTTTATCTTGCAAATATCCTAAACTTCTTTACTTTGTTTCTGCCTAGAGAAACCCTTCATCTCTATGGTCAGTGTCTTCACCCAGAAGGTTGAGTTCTGAGGAAGAGGATCCAGGAAAGTAAATTAATACCACTCTTGATCTAGTTACTACCCTGTGCTGAGCCCTCAACATTGTCAACAAAATATATTTCTCTAATCACCATGCTGTCCACAAGTGGTATGGCCATCTATTTCAAAGAGAACTACAAGCAGTGGGATGGGAACTGCCTCAAGTGCTCAACCAACTTCATCTGCAGCCAGCCTTACTAAAAGGAGGCCTGGTGGCCTTACAGAAAAGGCAAAAAGGAGCCAGGCCCAGGGACACACACCTGTAATCCCAGCAGCTCAGGAAACTGAGACAGGAAGATCACGAGTTCAAAGCCAGCCTCAGCAAAAGCAAGGCATTAAGCAGCTCAGAGACCTGTCTCTGAGACCCTGTCTAAATAAAATACAAAATGTGGCTAGGGATATGGCTTAGTGGTTGAATGCCCCTGAGTTCAATCCCTGGTTTTCTGTAACTCCCACCACTCCCAGGCTGACTTGCTGTATTTATTTTGCAGTACTAGGGATCAGACCCAAGTCCTTGGGTATGGTAGGGAAATGCTCTACCACTGAGTTACACCTCTCCCTTTTGTCTCATTTTTGAAATGGTTTCACTATGTACAATAGCACATGCCTGTAATCCCAGTGACTAGGGAGGCTGAGGCAAGAGAATTGCAAGATCAAGGCCAGCCTGAACAATTTGGTGAGACCCTGTCTGAAAAAATGCTGGGTGAGGTTGTGGCTTGATGGTAGAACACTTGCCTAGCACATGTGAGGCACTGGGTTCACTCCTCAGCACCACATTAAAAAAAATGAAATAAAGGTATTGTCCATCTACAACTAAAAACTATTTTTTTAAAAAGGAGGGAAGTGCTGGGGGTTTAGCTCAGTGATTTAAATAACCAGTACCACAAAAAAGAAACGGGGTTTCACTAAGTTACCTAGGTTGGCCTTGAACTTGTGATCCTCCTGCCTCAGCCTCCCTAGTAGCTGGATTACAGGTTTGTTACCTTTGTACCTCATCCAGGCTTACATTATTGATTGATCTCTACCTGTATCTTCAACTTCATCATAATAAGCGATCTTTTTCATTAGCATTTAATTATTATGCTAGTGCATATTATGTTGTCTATGTAATTATGTTTATGACAATTATAAGTAGTTATCTGGCATATTTACCACAAACTTTTTTTTCCTCCAGTGCTGGCTGGGGATGGAACTCAGGGTTGGGTTTTGTTTTGTTTTGTTTTTTTTCCCTTTTTGAAGAAAAGTATCCCTGATCTTAGGTGGCCTGCATCCTCCTGCTTAGCTCTTTTTCTGTCAGGATTCCTAATTACCCCTTCACTTCTCAACCCACTTGACCTACTCCACTAAAACAGTTCTTGGTTAAGTCACCAATGATGTCTCAGTGAGTGAGCCTTTTGCAGTTTTCTTATTTTAAAGAAGTATTTTGTACAGTTGATCACTTCCTTAGAATATTCCTGCCTCCCTGGCTACCATATGCACCTGATTTTCCTCCTAACCTCAGTACTGCTCCTTAGACTGCTTGCCTGAGTCCTTTATTACCACTCTTGAAATAAGTGTTCTTCAGAGCTGAGCATGGTGGCACATGCCTGTAATCCCAGGGACTTTAAGACTGAGGCAGGAGGAGCACAAGTTCAAAGCCAGTCTCAGCAATTTAGCAAGCCAGGCCCTAAGCAGCTCAGTAAGACTGTCTCTAAATACAAAAGGCTTGGGCTGGGGTTGTGGCTCAGTGGTAGAGTGCTTGCCTAGCATGCTTGAGACACTGAGTTCGATCCTCAGCACCACATAAATAATAAAGATATTGTGTCCACTTAAAACTAGAAAATAAATATTTAAAAAAAGGAAAATAATAACCCACTTGAATCAAAGTGTGAAATATATCAAGAACTATATAATGTTTTGAACAACCAACAATAAAAAATTTTTAAAAAAAAGGAAAATAATAAATAAATACAAAAGGCTGGGGATGTGGCTAAGTGCCCCTTGGGTTCAATTTCCGTTACCCAAAAATAAATAAATAAATAAAATTACTTTGGGAGGGGTGTGTGTGAGTGTGTTTTAAATCCCACCAAAGAGTTTGTGACAAAAGCAGCAATCATGCTAATCTCGTCCCTACCCCTAGCCTTCTGCTTTTAGTTTCAGTGTTTACTTCTATTTACTGATTTTTCTATGGAAGGAGGGGGACTGCTATTGAACTACTGTGGAGCAGAGGTTTAGTTGTAATTGGAGAGGAAGTTGACAAGTGAACAAAACAAAAACATGGTTCATTGGTCTTTCAATCCACTAGGAGGCGACACTAAGATGCTCAAGTGTTAAGGAGAAAAAGCCAGGAAGGGGGTGAAAGAGGCTGTCAGGGCACGTGGGGCTGGTGAGCGCTACTTCCAATTTTAAATAGGTCAGGGAAGCTGAAATTTAAGAAGTGACCTTGAGGGCTGGGGATGTGGCTCAAGTGGTATCTAGTTCGCCTAGCATGCATGAGGCACTGGGTTCGATTCTCAGCACCACAAAAATAAAATAAAGATACTGTGTCCACCTAAAACTAAAAAATAAGTATTTAAAAAAAAAAAAGTGACCTTGAGAAGGTGAATGGACATTCAAGCAGAAGAAACTGCAGCTGCAAAGCCCCTGAAGGCAGGAGTGACCCTGCCATGACTGGTCAAGTAAGGAAGGAGAGGGTGGTAGAGCTCAAGGCTGGAGTAAATGGGAGCTGGGCAGGGAGGGACAATGGGGCCACTGTAAGGACTGGCATTTATTCTGAGGAAGCAATTGAAAGGTTTTGAGCAAAACTGACAACCTGATGTGTTGTGGTTTTTTTTTTGGGGGGGGTGTACCAGGGATTGAACTCAGGAGCACTCGACCACTGAGCCATATCCCTAGCCCTATTTTTGTGTATTTTATTTAGAGACAGGGTCTACACTGAGTTGTTCAGTGCCTTGCTTTTTGCTGAGACTGGCTTTGAACTTGAAATCCTCCTGTCTCAGCCTCCCATGCCACAGGGATTACAGGTGAGCGCCACTGCGCCCGGCAATCTGATGCATTTTTTAAAAGAATATGAAGCTAGAGTAAGGCATGGTGGCCCGCATCTGTTATCCCAGCAATTTGTGAGGCTGAGGCAGGAGGATGGCAAATTCAAGATTAGCCTAGGCAAATTCTAGGCCAGCCAGGACAACTTAGTGAGACCTTAACTCAAAAAAGAACTGGGATGTAGCTCAATAGTAAAACACCCCCTCAATTCAATACCCAGTACTGAAAAAAAAAAAGAATCCAAAACTAGGTAGAGTAGCTCATGCCTGTAATCTCAGCACAGGGAAGGCTGAGGTGGGAAGGAGCACTTGAACTTGGGAGTTCAAGGCCAGCCTGGGCAACATAATGAGATCCCACATTCAAAAATCAGTAGAATTTCAAAGACAAAATAATTTTTATTTATTTATTTAAGAGTGTCTCTGGCTGCTATGTTGAAAATAAATTACTAAGGCAAGCCAGATGCAGTGGTCCACTTGTAATCCCAGCAAATCAATAGGCTGAGGCAGGAGGATTACAAATTCAAAGCCAGTCTAGGCAATTTAGCAAGGCCCTAAGCAATTTAGCAAAATCTCAAAAAAAGAAAAAATTTTTAAAGGGATGGGGATATAGCTCAGTGGTTAAAGGCCCCTGGGTTCCACCCCTGGTACCAGAAAAGAAAGAAAAAAAAAAAAGGAAGGGGAGGATACTAAGGCAAGAAATGAGGAGATGTGTGTAGTAATCCAGGGTGGTAGTTCCCTTTGCTTCTAGAAATTGGAACATATGGCATACACTGCCAGGATTCAGTCTGTGCTCCAGAGTCATTTGTGGCAGAATCCTATAATATGGAGGATGAGGTTGTATCCTCAGCAGATTGTTCTGGCTTTTATATATGGATTTACACAGTTAAGAATAAATAATAGAACCCCCCGAGTAGTGGCTCACCCCTGTAATCCCAGCAACTTGGGAGGCTGAGGTAGGAGGATTTCGAGTTCAAAGCCAGCCTCAACAAAAGTGAGGCACTAAGCAACTCAGTGAGACCCTGACTCTAAAAAAATATATAAAATAGGGCTGGGGATGCGGCTTAGTGATAGATGCCCCTGAATTCAATCCCTGGTATCAAAAAAAAAGAATTGGGGCTGGGGCTCAGCGGTAAAGTGCTTGCCTAGTGTATGCAAGGCTGTGGATTTGATCCTCAGCACCACATATAAATAAATAAATAGAATAAATATATTGTGTTCAAATACAACTAACAAATAAATATATATTTTAATGTATTTTATTTTAGCCTGATTTTTTTTAAATATTTATTCTTTAGGTGTAGATGGACACAACACAATGCCTTTATTTTTATGTGGTGCTGAGGATCGAACCTGGGTCCCACCTGTGCTAGATGAGTGCTCTACCGCTGAGCCACAATCCAGTCCCAAATAAATATTTTTTAAAAAGAATAAATAAAAGGATTTAAGGTGAGAAGTCTCTTCACTATTCCTCAGACTCACAGATAAGTGAAGCTAGGTTGTTTTCCAGTTTTTACTTGTACAGTCAGTGCTGCAATGAAGAATCTTTATGAATCAGTTCACAAATACATGAGTTTAGCTAAACACCATAGCACATACCTGTAATCCCAGCAATTCAGGAGGTTAGGGCAGGAAGATCACAAATTCAAAACCAGTCCTAGCAATTTTGCAAGAATCTGTCTCAAAATCAAAATTAAAAAAAGGCTGGGGTATATTTAGTGACAGAGCACTTGCCTAGCATACAAGGGGCCCTGGGTTCAATCTCTAGGACTGAAGAGGGGGAGGGCACAGTGAGGCCCACCCATTATTCCAGCAATCTTGAAGACTTAGGCAGGAGGATTCCAAGTTCAAGGCTAGCCTCAGCAATTTAGTGAGACCCTAAAAACTTAATGAGATCTGGTTTCAAACATTTTTTTATATTTATTTATTTTTTAGTTTTTGGTGGACACAACCTCTTTATTTTATCTTTATGTGGTGCTGAGGATCGAACCCAGCGCCCCGCGCATGCCAGGCAAGTGTGCTACTGCTTGAGCCACATCCCCAGCCCTCAAATTTTTTTAATATTTATTTTTTAGTTGTAGTTGGACACAACACCTTTGATTGATTGATTGATTGATTGATTGATTTATGTGGTGCTGAGGATTGAACCCAGGCCTCGCACATGCTAGGCCAGCACTCTACCACTGAGCCACAACCTCAGCCCGATGACTCAAGTTTTTTAAAAGGTGGGGGCTGGGGGCTGGGGATGTAGCTTAGAGATAAAGTGACCCTGAGTTCAATCCCCAGTACCAAAAAGAGAGAGAGAGAGAATATGTAAGATAAGTTCCAAGAACTGGAATTTTTGAAAAATGGGAGATATAGCTTTGTAGATCTAATAAATATGGGCTATGTCATTCTCAGAATAAATTGTAGAAATTTACAATTCAACCAATAGTTTCTTAGGGTAGCTATCATATACTCATCAGTACATTGTCAACAAACTTGAAAATCTTTGCCGATATGATAAATGAAAAATAGTAACAGAGGCTGAGGATGTAGCTCGATGGTAGAGCACTTGCATAGAAATATGATGCCCTGGGGTCCATCACACAACATTGCCAAAGTAAGCTGGGGGGTATCAACAGATCATGCATTTCTGAGTGAAGTTGTACATTTTTCCATATGTATAAGTTATTAGTATTTCCTTGTATCAGGGATGTAACCCAAGGTCTCTCAACCACTGAACCACATCAACCCTTTTTTATTCTTATTTTTTTAAACATTTGGGTATAGGTTTTTTTAAAATATCTTTTTATTTTTTAAATTTTTTTAATATCTTTAATTAATTTATTTATTTTTATGTGGTGCTAAGGATCAACCCAGGATCTCGCCCGAGCTACGTGAGCGCTCTACCGCTGAGCCACAACCCCAGCCCCCTTAAATATCTTTTTAGATGGACCTTTATTTATTTATATGCAGTGCTGAGAATTGAACCCAGTGCTTTACACGTGCTATCACTGAGCCACAACCCCAGCCCTTATTTTTTATTTTGAGACAGGGTGTTACTAAGTTCATTGGGGCCTGGCTAAGTTGCTGAGGCTGGCTTTGAATTTAGGATCCTCTTGTCTCAGCCTCCAGAGCCAGTGGGATTACAGGCATGTGCCACCAGGCCGGGTCTTTACTGGTTATTTTTATCTGTTTATCCACTACTGACCTGATATGCAGCAAAGATAACACACACCCTTGTTCTAAATCCTCTTAACATGCTTATGATACTGATCACAACTAGTACATAATACTTATTATGACTAAGTAAATATTGTTTAGTGAGGAACCAAGCAGTATTCCATTTCTGTTTCACCCAAAAGAAACCACTGTCCTCAATTTTGTATGTATTATCTTGATTTTGATTTTTTTAAAAAAACATTTTCTCCCTAGAGTCTCTGATTAGTTCTTGATCAGTCCCTTCTTCCCTTCCCTTCCTCTTTCTCCTTCCATATTCTCATTTATTTTATTTTTTTAGCTTTTAGATGAACACAATATCTTTATCTTATCTTTATGTGGTGCTGAGGATGGAACCCAGTGCCTCACGCGTGCTAGGCGAGCGAGCTACTACTTGAGCCATATCCCCAGCCCTCCTTCCATATTCTCTATTAATTGGACTCTATTCCATTCTTCTTATACTCATTGAACCAACTTTCTAATTTAATCTAAACCATTTCTCCTTTGGGACATTATTTACTGGATAGCCTTTTGTTTTTCTTGGAGTTTCTCAGTGCTCTTCTTTTTGACTTGTATTCTAAGGTTTTTCCAAGCCCTCCACCAAACTGAATTTCATTTAGTCTATGAAGTCTTCTTTCCTGGAGATTATTTTATTTTATTTGTACTGGGCATTGAACCCAGCACTTAACTACTGAGCCACATCCCCAGCCTCTTTTTAAATATATTTTATTTAGAGACAGAGTCTTGCTAAGTTGCTTAGTGCCTCACTAAGTTGCTGAGGCTGGGCTTGAACTTGAGATCTTTCTGCCTCAGCCTCCACAGCCAGTGAAATTACAGGTGTATGCCACTGCGCCCAGCCAAGATTGTTGTTTGCTAACCTTCCACCATCTTTCTAGAATCCAAACATGTTGCTCTCAAGGGCTTCAGCAAATTTATGATCCTGAGATATCTCTTCATTGTTCTCCTGGATTACTCACTGTTTCTTGGACACCATCTTTTCTCTCTCTTTGTTTGCTGGAATTTTCGCTTAGGGAACTTTCTTAAACAGTCCACATAAAGGACCAGATAGTAGATTTCTGTCACATCATCTTCTTCTACTACTTGCCCCCCCCACTCCTGGGTATTGAGCCCAGGACCTCACACATGCTAGGCAACCACTCTGTTTCTGAGCTACATCCCTAGTCCTTACTACGACCTTTTAGAAATTTTTTTTTAATGGACACAATATTTATTTTTAACATTTATTTATTTATGTATTTTTTTTAGTTTTAGGTGGACAGATTATTTTGTTATTATGTGGTGCTGAAGATCGAACCCAGTGCCTCATGCGTGCTAGGCGAGCACCCTACCAATGAGCCACAATCCCAGCCCCTATTTATTTATTTTTATGTGGTGCTGAGAATCAAACCCAGTGCCTCACACGTGCTAGGCAAATGCTCTACCACTGAGCCACAACCCCAGCCCAACTTTTTAGATTTAACTACAAAATGTTAAAGCATTCTTACCTCATTTGCTGACCCTTCATGTGGCATGCACGGTTTTCGGTGCCAGTCTGATGTTTCATAGTAGATAATTTGTTTTTTTTTTCCTCTGGATACAGCATTATCCTTTGTTTTTAGGCATTTTATAATGACTTTTCTGAATATGGCCTTTTTGTTTGACCAAATATTGTGCTGGATAGGCTTTTTTATTTATTTAGCGAGTTAATTAGTTTGTTTTGGGGTTTTGGTGCTAGAGATTGAACCCAGGGACTTACTCATTCTAAGCACAAACTCTACCACTAAGTTATATTCCCTGAACCTCCTTTTGATTTAATGACCTTTAAAGATTTGTGTCTTCCCTCTTTAGCTCTTATTCTTTTATTTTTTAATTTATTTTTATTTTATTTTATTTTATTTTGGGGTACCAGGGATTGAACTCAGGGGTACTCGACTACTCAATCACATTCCAGCCCTATTTTGTATTTTATTTAGATCAGGATCTCCCTGAGTTGCTTAGCACCTCACTTTTGCTGAGGCTGGCTTTGAACTCATGATCCTCCTGCCTCAGCCTCCTGAGCCGTTGGTATTACAGGTGTGCACCACTGTACCCAGCTTCTTTTATTTTCACTCCTGTTTATTTATTTTTTAATACCAGTCTCCCCTTTCATTAAAACTCCCTCTTTACTCAGGTACAAGAGCTCTCAAGTCAATCCTTTGTTCTCTGTTTTTTTTTTTTTTCTGTTCCTTATGCTATTATTTATCTTGATCTCTTTTCTGTAGTAGAAGCTGAGGGTTGTTGGTTGGTTGTCATAAGGCAGAAACTGGGCACGGTGGTACGTGCTGCAATCCCAGTGACTCAGGAAGCTGAGACAGAAGGATCTCAAGTTCAAAGCTAGCATGGGAAATTTAGCAAAAACCTGCCTCAAAATAAAATACAAAAAGGACTGGGGATGGAGAACTCAGTAGTAGAGCACCTCTGAATTCAATTCCTAGTACAATTAAAAAAAAAAAAAAAAGGGCAGGGCTAGGGCTGTAGCTCAGTGGCAGAGCACTTGCCTGGCATGAATGAGGCACTGGATTTGATCTTCAGCACCACATAAAAATAAACAAATAAATAAAGGTATTGTGTCAATCTACTATACACACACACACATACACACACATATATATATATGGAAAAAAACGCAGCAAAATTGCCTTGGAGCTCTACTACGTGACCAGGATTTTATCAACTGGCAATATTTTCTTTAAAGTGATGGTCTGTACTCTTGAGATCCCTGAATTCCAGGTTTTGTTCTAGGTCTCACAGATCTCACAGATACCTATAGAAAAATAAAAAACAAAACCTCCTTTTACTTGTTTGTCTTTCATAGAAATATGTTACCTAATTATAAATCACTTTTTTTTTTTGTCTTCACACCGGGGACTGAACCCATGTGTGCTTTACAACTGAGCCACATCCCCAGACCTTTTATTATTTTTTATTTTGAGACAGGATCTCTCTAAGTTGTAGAAGCTAGCCTCTGACTTGTAATCCTCCCGCCTTAGCCTCCAAGTTGCTGGAATTACAGGTGTGCGCCATCATGCCTGGATATTATAAATCATTCTGACTACAGCAGTGATCTAGGATTTTTCACTACTTCTTGTGGCAGATATTGATTAGTTTTCCCACTTTCAAACTGCTTTCCCTCCTTCCCTCTACCATGCCTGCCTCCAAAGAGTTTGAAGCCTTTCCGAGGACCAGGCACATGGTCCTCCCTATAAAATAGCACCCCATGGGCGTGGCCAGAGAGCAGTACCCTGCACTCTGCTGGGTAACATCAGACTTCCAACTGCTTTTTTCAGTCTAGAATGTAAATCCCTCACAGCTTTCTCCCTGCCCAATTCTATTGATAAAGGTCATTTTACTTATTTATTGATATTTTAATGCAATTTTAAAAGGAAAGTAATATTTGTGCTTGGTTTACCATCTTGAAACAAAAAAATCTGTGCTTCTACCCTAGTTTGGAGCACTTTCAACTCTTGCCTTAACCACTATAATAAATTCCTTATTGGTCTCCTCCCTCCGTTTCTACATTTCATTTCTCTGCTGTGGCCAGAATGAACTTTTGGGAACACAAATTCTGTCAGATTATATCACATGTCTTAGACAAGGCCTCTAATAGGGGAAGCCTCAAGAGATTGTATCCCCCTGAAAATGGTGTCCTTGTACCTGTGGCCTGATGTGAATGTGATCTTGGTGTGAAACAGATCTCTGAGACCCACGAGAGCCAGTGCCTGAGCAGGAATTCCTCTCTCCAAGACCGCAGTGTTGGTGTAGGCCTCTGAGTCACAGATCTAAAAATAATCCACAGGGCTGTGAGCTAAGCACCGTGGCTGCACACCTCTGATTCTGTGGCTGGCCTGTGGTCAGCAGCAGGGAATCCCTGTGTCCAGCCCAACTACTGCTCCTTCTTAAGGTCTTTGTGTGTGTGTGTGTGTGTGTGTGTGTGTGTGTGTGTGTGTTTGTGTGTGTTACTGGGGATTGAACCCAGGGGCACTCTACCTCTGTGCTATGTATGTCCCCAGCCCTTTATTGGTTTTTATTTTGAGACCAGGTCTGGCTAAGTTGCCCCAGGCTGGCCTTAAACTTGCGATTCTCCTGCCTCAGCCTACCAAATTGCTGGGATTACGGCACCTGGCTCTAAACTCTCTGACAGAGAAGCGAAGCCAGGCCAGCCCGCAGCTGACTCTTCTCACTGGAGGTGTCCTTGGATCAGATACCTCTCTGATTCTGACTTCCAGACTGTCACTGGGCTTGCTCTACTGATTTGTCACTAGATCAGAACTCGTGCTTAAAACACACCTACCTAGTGGGTGGACCAGCTTACTTTTCTCCTTCCAGCTGTGACTTGGTTTCAGTTTGGAAACCCTGGAGTCTTCAGAGCCCCATTGAGCTGAGATCTGAGGTGGCCCACTGTGTTGGTGTCTTTCTCCAGGACTGCCAGTGGGCAGCCATTTTGCAGGGTGCAGTGCTGCATGCCTTTAATTCCAGAGACTCAGAAGGAGGCAGGAGGATCACAAGTTCAAGGACAGCCTCAACAACCTAGGGAGACCCTGTCTCAAACAAACAAACAAAAAATAGAAGTGGGGAGTGGGGATGAAGGAGCTCCTAGACATGCCTTACTGTTATATTATCCCAACTTGAACTTGCCTTGTTCTCACCTAACTTAATGAGGCAAGGGGACTTAAAAGCAAATACTAGTGAGCACAAGTAATATCTGTCACAACCAAACTACCAGAAAGGACAGCCATTACAGACCTGGCAGCGATAAGCCCACTATTTGGAGGAATTCTGACAATATGCCAACAATTGCTGGCTTAAGCCCAGGGTGCCTTCCTGAGCAAGGTAACATCTTTTCCCATTTGATCCCTCTCTACTCTGCCATGCATGGACCAGATGGAAAGAGAAGATTAAAACTCTTAGGAGCCAGAGGCAGTGGCACACACCTGTAATCCCAGCGGTTTGGGAGGTTGAGGCAGAAGGATTGCAAATTCAAAACCAGCCTCGGCAACTTAGGGAGGCCCTAAGCAATTCAGTGACACCCTATCTCTAAATAAAATATGAAAAGGGGCTGTGGATGTGGCACAGTGGTTATGCTTCCCTGGGTTCAATCCCTGGTACCAAAAAAAAAAAAAAAAAAGAAAGAAACTCTTAGGAAATTAGTACTAAATGGTAACTTCCTTAATCTCATAAAGGATAGCTATACTAAACTTAGAGTTAACATTACCTGTAATGATGAGATATAGAATGCTTTGCCCTTTATTATTGAGAACAACTCAAACACATCATCTATTACCACTTATACTCAACATTGTATTGTTAAGCTTAGCCAATTGCAATGAGGCATGAAAAACAGACAAGGATTGGGAAAAGTGAGAACAGATGACCTGAGTATGTGCAAGATCCAAACTTATCTACCAACTTCTTCTATTAAGTGCAATATCAAACTATACAAAAATCATGGGGCGTGGTGGTGTACACCTTGATCCTAGATACACAGAAGGCTGAGACAAGAGGATTCCAAGTTTGAGGCCAGCCTGGACAATATAGGGAGACTGTCTCAAAATAAAATTTTAAAAAAGGACTGATTATGTAGATGGGTGGTCTCCATATTTGGGGTGGGATGCCTAGGGATTGAACCCAGGGACGCTTAACCACCAAGCCACATCCCTAGCCCTTTTTGAAAAAAAAAAATTTTTTTTGGTAGTTATAGATGGACAGAGTGTCTTTATTTTATTTGTTTATATTTATGTGGTACTAAGGATCCGAACCCAGTGCCTCACACATGCTAGGCAAGTGCTCTGCCACTGAGCTACGGCTTTAGTCCCCTAATTCTTTTTATTTTGAGATGGGCTCTCACTATTGTCTAAGGGCCTAAGTTGCTGAGGTTGACCTTGAACTTGCAATCCTCCTGCCTCAGCCTCCTGAGCAGCTGGGATGGGATTACAGACGTGTGCCACCGGGCCCCGATTCGGCAATGTTTTGTGGTAGTGAAATTGTTGTAGTTAACAGCCAAATTTTAGTTTGTAAATATTCCCAGATATTTCTAATAACTTGACTGAAAAACGTTATTTGGTTCTGCTCAGCTTTGCCCCTGTGGGGGAGATGTGAGTGCTCGGCCATTATATAGGTTCCAGTTAAGGTTAGGCCCCGCCTTGCCCAGTGGTGTGAGGTGACTAGGGGTCCAGGTCACAGATGTGCTGATTTCCACTTGCTCAGTGAGTGAGGAGGAAAGATAATGCCTGTCTCCACTCACCATCCACACTCTGCTCTGGGACCTGGTTGGGACACCTGGTTCCCACACTCCACACAGGAGGCCCGAAGCTCTCTGCTGAAGGGGAGTCTGTTGGGCGTGGTTCTGCCATCCAGTACCTACATCAAATATGAGCTGGTGTCCTAGGCCTCCTTGGGAAGAAGTCAGGGCTATGTGACCAATCCCCCCAGATTGCAGCTAGTCACATTCCACCAGAAACCCAGCCAGTGGAAGCTTTCCTGTCCCTCATTGCTAGCAATTGAAGATTCAATTGAGTTATACAGACTGCCTGTAGGAGGAACTACCATATGGAAAGATCAGTGGGACCAGGGTGTAGCTCAGTGGACTTGCCTAGGATGTGCAAGGTCCTGGGTTCAATCCCTAGTACTGCAAGACAAGAAAAAAACAAAATATAAAATAATAATAATGTTTTTAAAACCTTCCTGATTGGTGCATATAGCAACCACATTAGAACTGGGTTTTGAGGACACTGGCACTAGGCGTGGAAGGAATGAAGACTCAACCCCTTAAGTCCTCCTTCTCACTGGGCCTAGAGAGAACTGATAAGCTTCAGGGTGGCAGTCTGCAAGTTACTCCCAGGCATCAGGACTTTTGCCAAGGGCAGCCATTTTGATGGCCACAGTGCCCTTTTTGTTAGGGCTAATAAATCCCCTCTTGTTTCAGTGACAAGCAGTTGGGGTTATTACATTTTGATAACCAAAAAAGAAAGTCCACCCACACCCAGGGAAGGGGACAGAGTTCTTGTTTCTTTGACCAGATGTACTCAAGATCTCTGATGCCCCTCAGCCTTGGAACCTTGATGTGTTTATGAATCTAAGGGAATGCTTCTAAGTTTAATTGCTCAGAATTCCAAAAAGTGTTCACCCTGAGCTCTTTACAAGGCCATGGACTCTGCAAACTATCCTCTAAAAAATCTAGGGAGACACATTTGGCAGAGCTAAAGGCATAGGGCAGGCCTTCCAAGCTGGGGAGGTACCTGTGTTCAGGTCCAAGCACCACAGAATCTTGGCTCTGTTGGCTGTGGGATGGACAGATTGGCGCTGTCCTTGTTTTTCAGGATAGTCTGACCTCAAGGCTACAGCCCCTGTGGCTCCACCAATACTAGAACTCTGCCTAGGTTCTCTCCCCAAGACTCCTTTCCTTTCCTGTTTTTTTTTTTTTTTTGTTGTTGTTGTTTGTTTGTTTGTTTTTGTTTTTAAAATTTAAAGTGGGATTGAACCCAGAGGTTATCTACTGTTAGGAGACAGACAGATGAGGGCAGTGGTTCAGAGACTAATTCTATAAAATGGGCCCACTGTGCAGATCCCCACATGCTTTCTTTTCCAAGAAGCAGTTTGCCTGCATCCCTGCCTGACCTTAGTGGACAGGATATGTCACCTACCTCAGCAAACTACCTGTTCACTGCAGGAGAAATGCAGCCCAAAATAATGTTGATAAGAGGAATCCAAGTGGGCTGGGGTTGTAGCTCAGTGGTAGAGTGCCTAGCAGATGTGAGGCACTGGGTTCAATTCTCAGCACCACGTATAAGTAAATAAAACATAAAGGTCCATTGACAACTAAAAAATAAAAAAGTAAAAAAAAAAAAAGAGGAACCCAAGTTACCTGAAGAAGGAGACTTTTATGACCAGATCCTGAAACTCTGGGAGATAAGGATAGTTCTTCCTAACCATAAAATCTGTAAGAATGTGTGGTTAAGAATCCAATTAGAGGGGTGGGGTTATGATGAAGTGGCAGAGTGCTTGCCTAGCATGTGTAAGGCACTAGGTTTGATTCTTAGCACCACATAAAAAAATAAATAAATAGCTGGGTGCAGTGGCGCATGCCTGTAAGCCCAGCAGCTCAGGAGGCTGAGATAGGAGGATCACAAGTTCAAAGCCAGCCTCAGCAAAAGTGAAGCACTAAGCAATTCAGTGAGACCATGTCTCTAAATAAAATACAACAGGGCCGGGGATATTTTATATGTGTATATATATATATATATATATATATATATATATATATATATATATATATATTTTAGTTTTAGGTGGACACAATATCTTTATTTTATTTTTATGTGGTGTTGAGGATTGAACCCAGTGCCTTGCACATGCCAGGCAAGCACGCTACCACTTGAACCACATCCCCAGCCCCACAAATATATATTTTTAAAAAATAAAGAATCCAATTAGAACTGCTCTACATGGGCCAAGGTGACCTAGAGTTGCCATGACAATGAGGATTTGAAAGTGTGACGTCATCCTACTGTCAGTCAAAAGTAAAGAGGTAACTCTCTGGAAACTTCTCTGGGATCCCCAGTAAAACAGGAGTATAGGAGAAGTACATTGTCCTTCTCTTCTCTGAGTTGACTCACTTTATCTCTTGAGAGTGTCCGCTTTCCCTTTTCCCTATTCCTTCAATAAACTCAATCCTGTTACTCTGAGTGACATGTTTGAAATCTTTCTGACTTGATTGCAAGAATAGAGGTTTGAAGAGGGGGTGTCTTCACGTTACCTCAGTTCTAGAAGGCCCTAGCTCCAAAACACTACCACTGTGCTATATCCCCAGTCCTTTTTATTTATTATTTTGAGACAGGGTCCCACTAAATTGCTGAGGCTGGCCTCAAACTTGTAATCCTCCTGCCTTGACCTCCAGATCACTGGGATTATAGGTGTGGGACATTGATCCCGGCTCATTTTCTGTTTATAAACCTTGATCCCCTGGCAATCTGTGGGACCTGGAAAATCTCTCTGCCACCATGCAGACCTTTAGAGTTTGTGACAGGCATAGCCTCCCAATGGTCTCTGGTTCCTCCAGCAGCTCTCCCTCTCCCCACATATATCTGCTTCACCCAGCCTTGGGGAGTCCCACAGCAGCCTCTTTGGCTTGTATCTTAGTCCCCCCCCCCCAGCCTCTTTGTTACTCGGGACTTTGGAGACAAAGAGAAATCAAGGAAGTGGTACTAGATCTCCTGTCCTGGCTTCAGGGCTGGAACTTGATTCCTGGGGTCCAGCACATCCATCAGGGATCTCCTAGGCTCCTGGATAGCTCTAACCCCTCAGGACAATGAAAGGCAATCTGGGATCATAGAGATGGGGATGAGACAAAAGCAGATATCTGCCTGGCTAGGACCTTTTGGCCACAGCATAGTGGATTCCAGCCAGTGGGGGTGGAGCAGAAAGAGAACAAGAAGATGCTCAAATAGTCACACACAGGGGAAAGCAGGCAAAAGAGGCAACTTGGTCGGGGATGCAATCTGAAGACTGGGGAAGAAGTTTCCCCCTGGGCACATGACCCAAGCTGCCCTCATCCCTGTTCTTGCCACAACACACCGCCTAAGCTTCTGGCCTGGCTTGCCCCAGCCTCTCTCCATACCCAGCAGCCAGTTGCTCTCTGCCTGGAATGTCTAGCCAGCCCTCTCCAGACTAGCTCCCAAATCCTGTGGACACTGGAATGCAGCTACCCTTCCCGCGGCTCATAACCCATCTCGCAGTTTTCACATCCTGCTCAAAGGAGCCCAATAAGATAAAGTAGAAAATTTCCTCTCTCCAGATTCAACTCCATTGTTCCCCACCCCCACCAAGAACTTGGCTGTGAACACCCCTTCCCTAAAGTCTCTTCTTTCCGATGTTCCCACTAAAACCAACATGTAAGAGCCCAGCCTAGAAGTCCTGGCTCTTACTGCCTTGAAAAGTACACAAGCCAACAGTAATAACTTTGGTTGCTTCGAAAATCAGTTCTGTAATCCCTCAGGAGCCCCTGGAAGTGGGATGTTCTAATTCCACAGACTTTTTGACACTAGGAATGTGAAAACTTCATAAAAGCCAGCTGTAGAAAATCTGCTTTGTCTCAGCAAGAAGGGTCAACTCCTGCCAAGGTCAAGGTACATCTCTGTGGTACATCTCACTAACACAGGTCTGGTTTGTTCTGGTCCTTGAGTCACTGAGGAGCTCTTGAAGTCTTCTATTCATTTATCACAGGCAAAAGCCTCAGAGACTCTCAGCCCTTCCATGGGATCTGATTCTACTTGTGACCAGCTAGTAAGGGGGCCAGATGGATTCAGAGAGAAACCATGTTCCCTGGCCTTGACCTTCTTTGCCTCCTAAATGGTGAATTGAGGCTGTTGGTCTGGTGGTCTCTGAGGTTCCATCCTTGTGCCTGTGTCGAGGCTTCAGAACATAGACCTCTCTGCAGAGCCAGAGGATGGAAGCCTCTGTCCCTGAAGACGCATGGGTTTCAGGAGGACCTGGCCCTTATCTCTGTGGGCTCCACCCTTTTTTCTCAGAACTTTGGTGCAATGGAGCTTAGAATAAAGAGGTGACGTGTGCTAGTTTCATGGGTGATTTCTTTCTTTCTTTCTTTTTTTTTTTTTTACTGGGGGGCTAACTACTAAGCCACATCCCCAGCCCTTTTTCATATTTTTAAGAGACAGGTCTCTCTGAGTTGCTTAGGGCCTCACACTAAGTTGCTGAGGCAGGCTTTGAATTTGTGATTCTTCTGCCTCAAACTCCTAAGCCACTGGTGTTACGGGTGTGTGCCACTGTGCCTTGTGGGTGTTTTTTCCCCTTTGCCTTTCCATATATGTGGTTTTTTAAATATTTTTTAGTTGTAGTTGACACAATATCTTTATTTTATTCATTTATTTTTATGTGGTGCTGAGGGTCGAACCTAGGGCCTCGCACGTGCTAGGCAAGTGCTCTACTGCTGAGCCACAACCCCAGCCCCAATACATATTTTTTAAATTTTTTTTATTTTAGATGGACACAATATCTTTATTTTTATGTGGTGCTGAGGATGGAACCCAGTGCCTCGCGAATGCCAGGCCAGCCCGCTAACACTTGAGCCACATCCCCAGCCCCATATGTGTGTGTTTGATGAATGAAAATAATTCTAACCTGTGGTGAAGAGTTATAACATCTGCAGGTAGACTCACAAAACAGACTCAACATGTTTATAATATATAAAATGTTCTCAGGTAAGCTTGAGAGGTCTGAGACAGGCTGGTGCTTGGCACACCACAAAGGTCACCAAGGGGTTCCAAGTTTGGCAGTGTTCATGCTGAACTTAAAAATGCATGTGGCTTTTACTTGAGATTTTCCTGGTTCTGGATGGAAGCCTATAGGAAGAGATCCAAATGGTACAGGCACAACAGTTTCCAGCACATTATTCTGGGACCATGAGCTTTGGAGTGAAGTGAGCAGCAGCAATTGGGGAGATGGGTCAAAGCCTGCCATATGGGAAAATGGCTACTTTAAAGTTTCAATAGAGGACTGTGAGTGTAGCTCAGTGGCAGAGTGCGCGCCTCAACCTTTGGAGTCACTGAGACTACAGGCATGCACCACTGTGCCTGGCTCAAAAAAATTTTTTTTTAAGAGACAAGAGTTGTGCTATGTTACCGAGGCTGGTTCTGAACTCTACTAGGCTCAAGCAATTCTCCTGCCTTAGACTCCTGAGTAGCTGGGGCTACAGGTACACAAACTTTTTTTAAAAAAATACTTATTCTTAAGTTTTAGGTGGACATAATATTTTTATTTTACATTTATGTGGTGCTGAGGATCAAACCCAGTGCCTCATACATGCTAGGTGAGCACTCTATCACTGAGCCACAACCCCAGCCCTTACAAACTTTTTTTTGATAGATGTCCATGAACTAAAACTTTGAGGCTCCTAAGGATCATCTTCTGCCTGAATAATCAAAATAGCTTCCCAATAGATTTCTGCATCTACTTTTTGTGAGTATGTGTGTGGGGGGTAAAATATATATAACATGAAATTTACCTTTTAAGTGCACAATTCTGTGGCATTTAAATACATTCATGAAGTTGTATAACTACCACCATCCTCAGAACTTTTTCATCTTCTCCAACTGAAAACTACCCAATGAACACTAACTCTCCATCCCCACCCCAACCCTATTCACTACCATTCTACTTTTTCTGGTACTGGAGATTGAACTGAGGGGCACTTGACCATTGAGCCACATCCTCAGACCTATTTTGTATTTTATTTAGAGACAGGGTCTTATTGAGTTGCTTAGCACCTGGCTTTTGCTGATACTGACTTCAAACTTGCAATCCTCCTCCCTCAGCCTCCTGAACAACTGGGATTACACTGCCACAGTGCTGGGCTCTACTTTCTGTCTCTATGCTTTTGGCTACTCCAGGTACTCATATAAGTGGACTCAGAATGCTGAGTTCTGACTGGCTTATGTCACTTAGTATAATGTCTTCAAGATTCATCCATTTGGCATGTGGCAGAATTTTCTTCCTTTTTAAGGCCAAATGATATTCTATTATACACACGCACACACGCGCACACACACACACACACACACACATATCTGACGTTTTGTTTATCTACTCGTCCTTGGCTGAACATTATTACTTGTGTCTTTTGGTTATTATAAAGCTTCTATGAACACGATTGTAGAAATCTGATCCACTTATTTTTTGTGATGTTGGGGATTTAACTCAGGCCCTCATACATCGTAGGCAAGGTGCACTAAGCTGCACCCCCATTTCCATACACCCACTCTTGCCTCCCCTTCCCAGTCCTCCACACTACAGCCAGAGTAATCTCTTTAAAGCCATAAAGGTGGTCAAATCGTCCCTTGCTTAAAACTCATTAGGTATGCAATGTTCTCAGGTAAGGCCTAACTTCTCCTGATCCTATTCCTTGTTTGTTGAATACAAAGCAGTTTGAAAACACCTGCTGTTTCTTCTGCTGTAATGCCCTGTTCTTCTTCCCCAGTTTTTTATTTTTGTTTTTTCCTTTTCCTCTTTAGGATTTCAGCTCCTACTCTTTTCCTGGGGGAATACCCTGATCACCCTCCTCCACTAGGTCAGGGTACTCTTTCCCTCCCCTCTTCCACTTTCCCCTCCTACCACTTGTCATAATTGGCACTATAGTATCACCGGGATCTGTGACAGCTGCATTCTGTTTCTACCAATAGAGAATGAACCTATGAGGCTAAGAGTATTATCCGATTCCGGCAGTGACTAGTGACTGTCAGCGCCTGGCATCTACAGCTCAATACTTCAGTCATCAATTTCAATAATAAATCCATAAGGACGCAACCGTCCTCTCCCGCACCGGGGCCAAGCCATTGTGGAGAATCAGAGCGACCCTATGGCTCTGATTGCCAGTCCTCAACCCTTTCCCAAGCCGTCCCATCGGGACGTCCTCGATCTGCAGAAAAGACGCTCAGGGACACACACCCCCGCCCCGCTTGCGCTAGGGGAGGGTCAGCTCCAGCCGCGGGATCCGCAGCCACCCCGGCGTCCGCCTGGGGCGGGGGCGGGGCTGGCTCTAACGTCACTTCCGGTGTACACAGCCGGTCCGGGCGGTGTGCTGGGGGTCGGAGCCCGTCGCAGGTGAGGAGCGGGCGCGGGCGCGGGCGGGCGCGGGCAGGCGGGGTCGGACGGTGGGCGGTGGGTTGTGGGACGTGGCCGGGACTGGTGACGGGACGAGCTTGCGGGGCGCCGCTCCGCTCGGGACCGCAGGGCTCGGGCCCTTGGGCGCCCACCCCTTGCCCGCCCGCTGTGGAGGACGCCGGGCTCTGCGGGCGCTGGCCGAGCGGACGGAAGCCCGGAGGGGCCTCCTGGCGCGTGCCTGGGACTGGGGGCGCAGCCGAGACCCGGAGGACGCGGGACGGGAGGGGAGGAACGGCGCCGGCCAGGCGAGGGAGGGGGACATTCCCTCGGGACGCCGGGGCCCGAGAGGTCAGGCTGGCGCTGGTACCCGCTCCCGGAAGCTCGCGGAGCAGTCCGCGAAAGGACAGCGGCCTGTGGGCAGCAGGCGGCCGGGGTCCACTGGGGCTGGTGGGGGACGCGGCCCTCACGCCGCCCCGCGGCTGCCTGACCCGCGGTGCGCACCTTCCCAGTCGTGCCGGGCCGCTGAGGAACGTGATTTTCCGGCCCTGCTGAGCCTGTTGGCGCAGTGGGGCCTGGGGAGGGTCCGCGGGGACCCGGGAGGGCCGGGGTTGAAGATGAAGGACCCACGCCCGTGGGGAGCGCAGGGTCAGGGGTGTGTCTTCCTGCTTCGCGCGGTGCGAGGAAAGAAGCGTGGCTGGTTGGCATGATAAGAATTTTGTTTATACTTCTTACAAAATTTGTCAGAGAATCACTGGGCTTGGAGAGCCCAAATTTGAAAGTAGCTTGTTTCTGCCCTTCATTCCCATTATAAGAGGAATTTATTCTTCTCGCCTTTGTAAAACACTCAAGACATTACAGAAAGTGTTAAGGGAGGAAATGACAGACATCCACCAACCTATCATTCAGTGACAACCACAGCTATCATTTTAGTGATATCAGTAAATACAGATATATGATGTCACTTTTTTATGGGCTTCGTAGTACACCATTATATGCTATAATTTAACCAAACCCTACCGATGAACATTTATTTATTTTTGGCACAGGGAATTGAACCCAGGGAAGCTCTACCACTGTGTTTCACCCCATCCCCATTTTTTGAGACAGGGGTTTCTCCATGTTGCTTAGGGCTTGCTAAGTGGCTGAGGTTGGCCTGGAACTTGCTGGGATTACAGGCATGCACCGCAGGGCCTGGCCTGATGAATATTTAGATTATTTCCATTTTGCCATAAAATGATTTTGCCAAAAGGATTTGTTTGATGATTGTCTTGGGATAAATTCACAACTGGGGTGTAAAGGTAACATTCATTAAAAAATAAATACTATGTATTTTTTTTTCTTTCATATATTTGGAAAATTCTTCCCTATTCCAGTGTTTCAAAAAAATTCCATCCACCTTTGCTTCTCATCGTTTTATTTACTTTTAGTTATTTAATCTACTTAGAACTTATTTTTGGTTTAAGATATAAAATAGTTCCTGAATAGCTAGTCAATTGTTGCAGTTTTATTGAATAAGCTGTAACTGTTTTTTCTTCTTATATTTTAGGTTTAAAGTTCTAAGTATGTATTTATAAAGGTCTACTTACAGATTTTTGTGTATGATCAGATATTTTCATGTGCCTTAAAAAATGCCACAATTTTTTATTTTCAGTGTCTTTTTAAAAAAAAATTTTTTTCCTTTACAATCCAAGGAGTATTTCATGTTTGAGATTTATTTTAAATGAACATTTTTTTAAAAAAATATTTATTCTTAAGTTTTAGGTGGATACAATATCTTTATTTTACATTTATGTGGTGCTGAGGATCAGACCCAGTGCCTCATGCATGCTAGGTGAGCACTGTACCACTGAGCCACAATCCCAACCCCTAAAATGTACATTTTAAATCTGTTTAAATTCCTTTGTCCATGTCTCAGTTGAATTATTTGTTGTTTTGTTCTTGAGTTGTAAATAATCATTACTTATTCTGGATAGTAGCCTCTCATTAGATAAATAATTTTTTTAAAATGCACATTTTAAAGGCAAAAGTTTATTTTACTGCTGTTTCATTTACTTTCTTACTGACAAGATAACAAACTCCATATGAAGAGTTCAGGTTTGTTGTGGCAACTTTTCAGTCTGGCATTTGAGATTCTAATCTTCCTCTATTTTTGCACATGAATACGTAGGTTAGATTGGAGACCAAGATAGAAAAGTTCTCAGATTCCCTTGGCAAGCCTAGATTTTTCAATCTAAAATTATCTCTGGATTTTTGGAAGACAGCATACTTTAAGCATCCTTAAAACAATAAATAAGTTGCATATGATTCTGCAAAATTTTTTACTAAATGTTTATTCTTTTGAAAATCTTAAGCCTAATATACCAGGAACTGTATGCCCAGTGGATCTTCTAAACCTCTAGGAAAATAGTTGAATCTGAGCTAGCAGGGTGAAGTATCACATGAATTGAGTGTCCACTCTCTCTCTTTCCCTCCTGTGAATTTGTCTTTGGTGGAAGATGATGACCTTTCTATGTGGACAAAGAATGTTAGTTTGATTAAGAAATTGCTTTGTTTTGTAGTTACAGAAAAGCAGGCTGCCATTTTTCTCTTAGAACCTGAAGTGTTAGGAGTTGAGCTTCAAATGTGTCTTTGTTTCTGTTGAAACTGTCCTCTTGAGGGTCCCTTAATTGATAGATGCAATGGCCGTTGCTTACTCATTTCCTTTGACTGTTAATATTGGCGTGATGAGCCATTCTTTTTTTCATGAACCAGCCTGGCTCTTAGTCGGCCTTTTCCAAAAAGGTTGTGGTCATTTTCTTAAATTTGTGTGACTGTGCCTTATCATTTGTTTTTGCTGCTCTCTTTCCTACATCTGCCTGGGGACTGTTTTTGAGGCTTAGCTTCATACTTCTTCCCCCACCTCCCCATATATGCTCCTTTCCCACATATCCTGTATGTGACTTCTACATAGAGAACCATCTTGCTCCCCACCTCTGCGTCCACTTGCTGACCCCCATCTCAGACTTTTCTGCAGGTTAATCTTTCATTTTCCTGTCTTCTCAACATGTTTCTAAAGCCATACTTTCTCCAGGTGTTGGAGCCCTTCATCACTTCTCAAGGTGGTTCTTACTAGCTGATGTATCATGTCTTATCTTCTTTTTTGATACAGGTTGCATTTGCCATTTGTGTTCTGTTTATCTTAATTTAGACTTTGTACCTTTTTTCTAAGGGACTTCAGATATAATCTGGTCCCACTCTGGATAGAAAGAGAAGAACCAGTGAATTTAGTTAGCTCCCATTAATGAAGTACTTACAGTATGGGCCAGTCACTTCACTGTAGGATCAGAATCCAGAGCTGAAAGGTACAGCCTGGGCAAGAAAGTCAAATAAGCCGTTGCCAGAAAATATCCCAAGTACATAGAAGGGGAGACATTGAAAAAGTTCTGCCAGGTTTCAGGGATCTTGCCTATCTTCTTCACTGCGTTTATCTCTAGGGCCTAGAACACAGTGTTCTGGAAATGATTAGGTATTTGCTGAATGAATGAATGATCATCTGAAAATAAAATCAAAACAATACAAATCAACTATCTATAGAAAGATACAAGGCCAAAAGACATTTTGCAAATGTAGTTTAGAGAATTTCAGAGAAAACTTTAAATTCAACCAAACTGACCCAGCTGTAACCCCAGGAAGGCATGATTGGAATGTGTTTGTAGTCAGAAAGCTCAAACTTAATTTTGTAGCCTCAGAAGAAAGATGTGTGTTTCTAGGAGAGGGTTCAGATGATGTTTGTGGAAATTGGGGTGGATAGTATATCTGTAACACTACCTGGGAGCCCTGACCAGAGAAGCTTAATGCAGTCTTCTGTAGAACCTCTCCAGTACGGAATGGATGAGTGTGTCCATGTTGATGCCTCTAGCTGGGAGTGTCTTTTCTCTTGCTTAGTTTATGTCCTCCTGATACCCTCTGATTAGAACTGGGTTTCGAGAATGTTGAGAGCTCTGTATCCATATGCTTGTGTCAGATCCTGATCTTGGCATGCTGTCTAATCTCTTGGGTTTCCTATGAGTAGAATAAAGATAATAGTAGCACCTTTCCCTTAGTGCCATGAGGGCTTTGAACACACTGCCTGGTAGCTACCTGGTAAGTGTTCAAACAAGGGTTAGCTCTTTGGGTATTTATAAACTTAGTAACTGGCTTTCTGGCTAATATGTCACTCATCTTTGAGCTAACAAAGGCTAAATCAGACCCCTTGAAGCTGCTTGGTTTTGGGTGCACAGATAAAACTGATAACCATATAGTAAGAAGTGATGACAGGCTTTTCCCAGACTGCTCACACAGAGAATCCAGCCTGCAATTTTCAGGGAAGACTTCCTGGAGAAGGCTGTTCTTGAATAGAAAACTGTGGGAAAAAGCTAATCCTTCCTGGGTGTGGTCTTACACCTGTAATCCTGGTTATTTAGGAGGTTGAAGATCACAAGTTTGAGGCCAACCTCCAGGACCTAGTGAGACTCTGTCTCAAAATAAAAAAGGGGGGCTGGGGATATAGCTCAGCAGAGTGCTTGCTTCACATGCACAAAGCCCTGGGTTTAATTTCCAGCAACACACACACACACACACATAAACACAAAGTGGGGGATGAGAGATGAGTATGTAACTCCTTGGTTCAATTCTCAGTACTGCCCCCCCCCACGCGCAAAAAAAAAAAAAAAAGTGAGTCTAGCACCATTGAAGGGGAGGACATTTAGGTAGGACCATGACATGGATAAAGAGGTAGCAGTGAGCAGGCATAATGTATGTGATGAATAAAATATATCTAACTTACTGAGCACTAGCAATACTTCAGGTGCTAAGCTAAGCCTTAGGCTCTGTGATAACCAGATCAGGTGTTAAGTGCTTTGTGTGCATTACCTCATTTAGTCTTTACAACAACCCTGTGAGGCAGGTACTTACTGTTATAGAAATGCCATGTTGAATGTCACCTGAGAGGTCTCTGTTGCTTCAGCCTGCATGCTGCTGCAGGGCTAACTAACTCTTGATGTCTTTTGAACATTGTAAAGCTTGTGATCTGGTTCTGATGAAGTCCAAAGCTCACAAAAATCCTGTGACTTCATGAAACCATCTTTGGTTAATATGTATAAATAATGCATTTCTTAGAATTTAATTAAAGCAGCATACGTGCAGATATGGAATGAGCTCAGAGAAATATCGTTAATGAGAAGAGCAAGGGGCAGAAAGATGTGCACATGTGCCCATGGTGTAAATAAATAAAGAAGAAATATATAGAAAACACATGAAACTGATTTCTAAGAGCAGAAAAAATTTCTGGAATTATAGAAAAGAAGTGATTGCCTTTGGGGTGAGGCCTCAGAAAACCAGCCTGTTAGCCTGTTGGAATTACCTTCCTTTTTCTTACATACCATTTTGTATGGTATAGATTTTTTAAAATATTTTATATATTTATATATATATAAAATTACATTTATTTTATTTTTTTAAGTTGTAGACACTACCCTTATTTATTTTTTTGAGGTACTGAGGATCGAACCCACGGCCTTGCCTGTGCTAGGTGAGCGCTCTACCACTGAGCCACAATCCCAGTCCTGTATATTGTTTTGATTTCAAAATTTAAGTGGGCATGAGGCACACTCCTATAATCCCAGCTATTTGGGAGGCTAAAGAAGAAAGATACTAAGTGTAAGGCCAGTCTTGACAAGTTAGTGAGACCCTGCTTCAAAAAAAAAAAGGCTGAGGTAAACATTCCTGGGTTTAATCCTCAGTACCAAAGACCAAAACAAAGAATGAACAAAAAAAATTAATAAATTAAAACACACATGTATGTGATGTATACTCACATAGGGAGGGGGCAAAAAAGCAAATACAGCCAAATGCTTTTGAGTTCAAGTTTTGCTTCTACCACTTAACTAGTCACTAACTTCTGAGTCACAAAACTTCTTGTCTCCATTTACTCCATTTCAAAATGAGGGAGGTAACATTGCCTATCTCCTGAGGTTAGAGTGAGGTTTTAATGAGTTTATATTTGTAAAGACCTTAGACTGATTGTGGCGGGAATGTTTTTGTTGCTATGGCTGTGGACTGTACTACAATAAATGTGATGATATGTTCAGTCTCCTTCTATCATTCTTATAGTTCATTTAGAGAGAAAGACATACAGAGTTACTGACAGGCAATGATAGCAGAGGGTGCAGGGGATCAGGAAAAGTTCTGTGATGACTTAGGTGGCCTAAGCATGATGGTTATCAGAACTATGAATCTTAAATATGGGTAACTTCAGGAAAAAGTCAAACAAAGGGGAAAGGATACAAAGTGTCTTGTTCTAAGGCCCAGATAGCTTGAGGCAGAAGGATCAGAAACAAAAAAAGCTGAAGAGAAACTAGGCTATGTTGTGGGATGGCAGGTCAGTCATCATTATATGTCAGTTTTTCCTGAGTGTATATAAGATGATGTGATTTATTGATGGCATCTTAGACCATTAATGTGGAGGTTCTACTTTGATCTTTTTTGGGGATGGGGAGGAGCTGGTCCTGGGGATTGAATCCTTTACTTTGATTTTTGAAATGGCTGTGAGATGTTCTTGTATAATTTATTTAATAAACCCCTTAATGCAGGACATGTGAGTTACTTCCTGGTTGATGCTTATAGACAGACTGACAGCGGGTGTTCTTGACTCTCCCTCTACTGTGAATCTACACCCCTGCCTCAGGATCAAACCTAGTACCTTGTGCATGTCAGGCAAGCACTCTACCATGGAGCTACATCTCCAGCCCTTACTATGAGTGTATTTCTAATTTAAGATTCTTTCCTAGATATAATATTGCTCTCTCTAAAAAAAAAAAAAAAACAAACCTTTTTGACTGTGTCTGGGCCACTGGCAGTAAATGCATTTTCAAATTGGCAGTTGTAAAGATTCATTTTCAAATTAAAGGTGATTTAGTGAGAGGGCAATTATAGCCAGAGAATGAAAATATCTGAGTCTTCCCCCACTCTACTCCCTGGTCCCAGAGGTGGATATAAACACATGAGAATAGAGGCAGAAGAAAGTTGGCTTGGCTTCCAGATCTAGGTGCCCCAGGTTCTGGTGACTTAGGCAGGGAGAGGCCAAAGTGGGCCTTTTTGTCAACTCACAAGGACTTGTGCTGTCCCTGGGTCTCAAAATAGGAAAGAATGCACTATATCCTTATATTAAAGTAACTTTGTCATGTACTTTGTATTTCAAGGTGACTGATCTCCCTTTTCAGCTATTTCTCCCTCTTTAGCTGTCTGTCAATTATCTTCTTCAGCTATGGCATATGTTCTATTTCTCTCTGAAGGAGGAGGGACCGGTAGCAGGGAAATGGGAGGAGCCATGACCTTTTTCTCTGGAGCACACTGGGCATCCTCACTTTTTCAGTTTGTTGCCTGGACTTTGTGAGTTGGGAGCTGCAGGAAAGTAAGTTCTATTTCTGGAAGCTGTAACTGTGGTATGGCAGGATGGGGGTGTTTTGTAGTAGTACAGAATGAAAAATTATAGTGGAAGACAAAGTGTTACCCTCTGACTAATCCATAGCCTCTTTGTAAAGAGGGTGGTAGCTTCCACTTACTGAAACTCAAGGTGTGCCAAGTGCCGTGCTTTATGAATTTAATCCTCACCATAGTACTGAAGAAACTGAAGCACAAGAATCCAAGTGACTTAACCGCGTGGCACATGCCTGTAATCTCAGCTGCTCCGGAGACTGAGGCAGGAAGATTACAAGTTGGAGGCTAACATGGACAACTTAGTGAGACCCTGTCTTAAAATAAAATGAAAAGAGCTGGGGATGAAAATTGGTGGTAGAGAACTTGTCTCCCCTTGTGAGGCCCTGGGTCTGTACCTATTATCGGAGGGGAAATATTGTTTTTTTTCCAAGTGACTTCCTTAAGGTCATAAAGTTAACAAGCGCCACTCATTAAGCTGATAATTACTGAGAGTAGGAATTCCCATCTAGGTCAGTCTGATTCCTAATCCATACTGGTAAACTACTGCACTTCATCAGTGCCATATTTCTACGAAGTTTCTTCTTTGTATTGGAGCATCTTACTGAAAAGAGAGGGGCCTGAACAGTTCCCTATTTTTTTCTCATTAGATTATAAGCTGTACCACTGCATCCCTGATGCCTGGAGTAGTACTGTGCACATAGTAGGACCTCAGTAAATGCTTGAGGTGTGTGAAGGCTCATGGTGTGGATAACTGGCAGAGCTGGAAGATTAGACTGGAGGTTAACCACTGGGGGCCTGCTTTCTGAAGCTGCCTTCCTTGTCTGGTAGGTGAATATGAGGCCTCTAGCATTTCCACTTTTCTAAAGGTTTGGCTTGCTGAAATGTTTGTGGAGAAAAACAGGCTCCCTAGTTGTGACTCTGGCTTGCTGGTCTTTTTGATAAATGAGAGGGCTTTCTGTATGTACAATTGGAGTCAGTGTTCCCAGTTCGGAGAAGGAAGCCACTATCATTCTCCATTGATAAAACTGTTGTTAATTACCTTACATTTTCAGAAATGGTCTTGAATCTGGAATTTATCAAAATTTATATAATTCCTCTCCATAATAAAAAAATAATTTCCAACATAGTTTGATTTGCTTCTCTGTAAATTTCTGGAGGAGTATTTGTTTTCCCCTTTGAGGTTAATTTTGAATAGGTCACACAGTGCTATTTTGAATAGGTCACACAATGTTAAGAATGAGTAGTGGTATTGAATTTTGTTTTCTTAAGTAACTTTTATTTTATTATTTTTAAAATTTATTTATTTTACAGTAGAATACATTTTGGTATTTAATACACAAATGGAGCACAACTTCTCATTGATTGCTCTGGCTGCACATGGTTCAGACTCATTCCACTAGTGTAATCATACATGTATATAGGGTAATAATATCTGTCTCTTTCTACTATCTCTTAAGTAACTTTCTAATGGATGCAATTAGTTTTTACTAGACCAACTTTCTTTTTTGGGGGGGGGGTACTGGGAATTGAATCTGGGGGCATTCGACCACTGAGCCACATCCCTATCCCTGTTTTTTATTTTATTAGAGACAGGGTTCTCACTGAGTTGCTTAGTATCTCACTAAATCACTGAGGCTTGCTTTGAACTCGCGATCCTCCTGCCTCAGCCTGCCTAGTCCCTAGTATTACAGGCGTGCACAGCTATGCCTGCTTAGACCAAGTTTCTTTTACAAGTTTGAAAAGTTCTTGTAGATGTGATATTGTGAAATTCCTATTTGGTTTTCTTCCCTGTTTCCTGGCATTACAACTCCTAAAATAATAATACTTGAAACCACCAAAGTAATAAATATTTGGGGCTTCAGGATGGAGGCTGATGGACTGAAAATCTAGGCAGCATCATAGAGTTGGAACTTCAGCCCACTTGGCAATCTCTGGCAAGGGGAGACGAACTGAAAGTTGAATTGCTCACCAGTTGCCAGTGATTTAATCAGTCATGCCTACGTAATGAAACCTTCTTGAAAACCTGACAGAACAGGGTTCAGAGAGCTTCTGGATAGTTAAACTGGTGAAGGCTCATCATGGAGGATGGGTGCCCAGAGAATGCTCTGCATATTTTCATATGTATACTTTTTACAAGAACAAGATATTTTGGTAGGTATTATCCAGTTGGTTTCATGAATTCTGTGAGCCACTCTGACAAACTCATGGAATTCAAGGAAAGGGTTGAAGGAATCCTGATTTAAATTGTGTTGATGAAAAAATAAAACAACCAGAAGTTTCAATTGGCATCAGAAGCCTGGGACAGTGAAGTGACTGAGCCTTTAACCTATGGGATCTGATGTTATCTCCAGACAGACACGTCAGAGTTGAGTTAGAGAAAACCCTGCTGTTGTCCTCAGGAGAATCTATAGAATTGCTTGCTTGCTTGATGTGTTGGAACAACAACCCCCCCCCCCCATTTTGGTGCCAGAAGCCTGTTGTGAGAGAGGAGTAACTGAGGTAGGTAGTTAGCCTTGTATTCTCAGATTAGATAACTGGGCTTTTTTTGTTGTTGTTGTTACCACACTGTAACAAAAATAAACTACGGGTTTTTAATGTATGGAGATTGTTGTTGCATTTTTAAAAACTGGATCTGAAAAAATTAACATCAGTACTTTGTAATTAAAGAAAAGTAACTTATTCTCACCCCAGTTTACACTTGATTTTCCATTAGCACAATTTGTTTGGGTGAATTTGCTAGAAAAAATGTTAATGGTTTAAGATCATTTTAGTTTAAGGATAAAAACTTCATTTTAGGGGTTGAGGCTGTAGCTCAGTGGTTAAGGTGCTTGCCTCGTACATGTGAGGTACTGGGTTCCATCCTCAGCACCACATAAAATAAATAAAGATACTGTGTGTTCATCTACAACTAAATAAACATTAAAAAAAAAAAAAAGACATTGCCTTTAAAAAAAAAAAACAAACCTCATTTTACCACAGCAAACATTTTCAGAAGTTCAAGAGCCAACTTTGTTCATTCTTTGGTGATATGTAATGGTTTGTGTATGTGTGTGTGTGTGTGTGTGTGTGTGTGTAGACAAAACTTTTTTCTTTTCAAGGATTCACTCTTTTTTTTCTCCTTTTGAAGATTTTTGTTTAACAAAAATTCTTTTGGTTTATTCTTTTGTTTCTTTAATAAAAATACTCTAAAGGTTCTAATATTACTAGTTTTATTATTTTATGGCAACAGTAAGTTTTTGAAAGTTAATTTTTTTTTCTTTTTAGTACTGGGAATTGGATTCAGGAACACTATACCACTGAGGTACTTCCCCAGCCCTTTTAATTTAATTTAATTTATATGTTTATTTAATTTGGTACTGGGGATGGAACCTAGGGGTACTTTACCACTGAGCTATATCCCTAGCCTTTTTTAAATTTTCAAACAGGATCTTACTAAGTTCCCCCAGCTGGCCTCAAACTTGAGAGCCTCCTTTCTTAGCCTCCTGAGGAGCTGGGATTCAGGTTGTGTGTCACTGTGCTGGCTCTGAAAATTAGTTTTTAAACTTCATAAAAAAATTAACCATCAGTCTTAAAGTACAGAATACAGTAAGTCATTTTATTATCAGAAAATTAGATTGATAGCTCTAGGTCTGTTCTCAACAGGATGGACTTTTTTTTCATTGAATGTTAATTCTGTGTCAAGTTGAATGTGTGGTAATTACCACCCATTTCGTTTACTTTTCTACTTATGTAATGGCTTTAAAAAATAAACAAGAGCTGGGGTTGTAGCTCAGCGGTATAGCGCTTGCCTTGCAAGCATGAAGGACTGGGTTCAATCCTTAGCACCACATAAAAAAATAAAGATATTGTGTCCATCTACAACTAAAAAAAATTTTAAAAAAGAAACAAAACCCTCAATTTAAACAAAATTAAACCTATTCCTCATCTATATGACCATTTAACATATTTGGCCTTTTTTTTTTTTTTTAAACCCGTGTTATTTTGAAAGTGAATTTCAACTCTGTTGACTTTCTGGTTAGAAGTTTTTCTTCTGCTTAAATGAAATGATCAGCTGTTTGTAAATTACCAAATATGAAAGCTCCTTAGAACCACTAATGATAACTTGCTTTGATTTTGTAGAGGAATGCCATATTTTGTGGTAATAAATTGTTATAAGAGCAAATGTTACCACAGAGGCAGTCAAGTGTCACTGTGTGTATGTATTTTGTTCCATGGTTAGACTTATTGCTCCTTGTGAGCAGTCTGTCTTGTTTATTGCTATATTCTGGTGCCTAGGACATAGAGGCTGAACTCAACAGCACTGTCTCACATCAGCAGTGTAGAAGCATTTTTATTTTCTGGTGTTAGGGAATGAACCCAGGGCCTCATGTAAAATAGGCAAGTGCTCTATCACTGAGCTGCATCCCAGCCAGAATCTTCATTTTAACTATGACAGGTTCTGGCCTTGATTAGGATTTTTATTTAGTAGATTTTTTTTCTATCTCCTCATTGAGGTTTTATAACTCAATGTAGGATACATGGACTTCACATTTTGTTATGTAATCAATTTGTAGCTCTTTGGGTTTTTTTTTATTATTTATTTTTTAGTTGTAGGTGGACAATACCTTTATTTTATTTATTTTTATGTGGTGCTGAGGATCGAACCCAGGCCTTTGCATATGCTAGTCGAGCACTCTACTGCTGAGCCACAACTCCAGCTCTGTAACTCTTTGTTTTGACAACAGTTTTTGTTGTTTGTTTTGTTTTGTGGTGCTGGGAATTGAACCCAGGGCCCACCAACTAAGCTATATTTCCAGCCCAACAATGCTTTTCTTTATTTATATGTGGTGCTGAGGCTCCAACCCAGTGCCTCACACATGCTAGGCAAGTGTTCTACCACTGAGCCACAGCCCCTTGACAGCAGTTTTAATAGCCACTTCTTGACTAGGGGGGAAAGAAAAAGATTAATCTTGGCCTCCCTAAAATGTTTTCATTTGACATTTTTTACATTGATAGGACAAATATTTTGGGAGTTTTTACATGAGTTTTAAATTTAAAATGTTTTAGCATTAATTCCTAGGAAGCCATTCTGTAGGTTAGTGTCCAGTTTTTCTTTTGGAGCTGTTTCCCTGTCACAGAAATAGTCTGTGGCTTGGTGGACCCAGAAGTGTCACTTCCTTTCCTCTGGCCTTGGCTCTCTCCATTCCTGCCTTTCCATTTTGATGTTTTAATGATACCCTCCCTGCTCAGTGATTTGTGTTCAGGAAGCTAGGCGGTGATTACTTTTGTTTCTGCTTTGTGAACTTCCTCCCCCACTTCCTATTTTTACTGTAGTTGCACAGGAAATGAGGCGGCTCCTGGCTGGCTACTGCTGAGCACTGATTTTAGGTGGTGGAGGACAAGGGCTTAGGGTCTGAACCATGTACAACATTTTGTACCTTTGTCTTTTTATTACCTTCTTCCTCTAGGAGTTATAGGAACATTTAGTGATTGGGTTGAGATGATGTCATGGCCTTCTCAGTCCTGGATGGGGGGCTATTGCTGCTTAGCTGAAGGACAGAATTTTTGTGAAGTACGTGAGTGCATTTGTTTAGTAGTAATAGTATGGTGGGATGTTGTGTCCCTGTGGCTCAGTTCCTGTCATGGGTAAACAGTGAACACTTTGGCAGGAGCAGAGGGTAGCTTGAAGGGACAAGATCTGCTACAGGTAAGGCTGGGAAGGTGGATATTGGGTACTTTTTGGCTTGAAGTTGACTGAGGCACCCCTTCTGCTCTGAGGTCTATATAAGGGCCTTAGCCTGTGGGAAGGGGGGGCCTTCCTCTGAATTCATAGCATTTATTTTCTAAACTATTTAGTTAGCATTTACCCATTTCTTTTCCAAGGATACCCCGTAACTATCTTACGAACTCTTCTTAGTTTATGGGAGAAGTTTGTATTATCTTCCCAGAAAGAAGAAACTTTTTATACACTAAGTAACTTGAAAAGAAGGGTGCTCAGAACATTTATCAAGATTTCTCAATAGTAGCACTTTTGACATTTTGGGGTGGATAATTCTGTGGGGGTTGCTTTTTAGGATGTTTAGCAGCATTTATGGCCTCTACCCACTAGATGCCACTAGCATTTCCCCAGTTGTGACAACTAATGTCTCCAGACATTGCCAATTGCTCAGGGGACAAGAAAGCAGAATCATCCTTTTCTCCACTTTTTTTTTTTTTAATTTTTTTTGTAGTTGTAGATGGACAGAATGCTTTTATTTTATTTATTTGTTTTTATGTGGTGCTAAGTATTGAACCCAGTGCCTCACACATGCTAGGCAAGTGCTCTGCCATTGAGCTCCAGCTCCAGCCCCTTTTCCCTACTTTTTGAGAGCCACTCAGTATTAAATGCTGAATTATTAATTTTGTAAAATGGAATAAAGTAGAATGTTTGGTTCGTTGAAATTGGAGCCATTTGTTAGTTTCTATTTCAGTATGTGACATTCTCATAATCTTTAGTTTGCTCTTTGGATTTTGCTATTCTCTACTAGCCAGTGTTCAGGTGTACCTCCTGTTTGCTTTCATGGAAAAATCTATGGCTTGAGTGGTTGTCAGCCTGGCTCTCTCTATAGGAGACATTTCTCTATGATTCTGTGCTTTAGGTGTGGATTGTAGCTCAGTGATAGAGCATTTGGCTGACAGACATGCCTAAGACCTTGGAATCCATCTCTAGCACCCACCAAAAACAAAACGAAACAAAAAGTTCTCTTCAG
The DNA here is from genome assembly GCF_047511675.1 of Marmota flaviventris. Classification (NCBI taxonomy): domain Eukaryota; kingdom Metazoa; phylum Chordata; class Mammalia; order Rodentia; family Sciuridae; genus Marmota; species Marmota flaviventris. The sequence continues at coordinate 18,279,485 of NC_092515.1, read as the reverse complement.
CTTCTGTGCCTTCATATTCCTTGCTCTGGAAAACTAGTTCCTTAGAAACTGAACAATATAGATGTAAAGAGGCATTTAGGATGGAATAGTAACAGTAACAAACATTTATGAAGCAGTTGCTGCAGAGCAGGCACTGGTGAGTGAGATTGGCAGCACTGAAAGTACTGGGTAGAAAGGGGAGGGAACAAGACAGGGACCTTCTGGGATAACACCTAAAGTTTAGGCTTAGAGTTGTAGTGCCCTTAACCATACAAGGCAGTAAGTACAATAGGAGGAGCAGGAAATGGAAGGGTGGCAAGGCAGAATTTTGAAGGGCTGAGATGTCTCATGGGTCTAGTCTCAGGAAGGGGTCCCACTGACTGGAGTGTTGAATTTGGGAATCATTAGTAATAGATATAGAATTATCTATTATATTATATAGACCTCTCCTTAAAGAGAGGTCACTTTTCATTGTTCCAACTTAACTTCCTGTCAATTCCAAGAAGCCTATAGCTTTACATCATCTTCTAATTATAATAAACTGAACACCATGGTCTAAAAACATGTATTTGACAGAGGTGGAATAGTGTAATGATGGAGAACTCAGCCTCCGGTGGCAGACTTCCAGGATCCAAACCTAGCTCTATTGGTGACTACTTCGTTAACCCAGTGATAGTCTTTGATGAATTCCTTTAACCTCTTTAGATATTTCCCCCACTTCACAAGATTGTTGTGAGAATTAAATTCGAACACATTTAAGTGCATTGCTCAGTACCTGGCACTTAATATACATTTAGTTAACGTCAGCTGTTTTTATTGTAGGGTTTTAGTTATCTCTAAAACTCCAAGTGTAATACTTGATACATTGTAGACACTTAAGGAAGGTCCATTTTGTTTATTTAGGAGTACCTGAATGTGGCATGATCAGTAACTTTTTTTTCCCTTATTATTCTTTTAGCAGAACTTAGTTTTTAGCACTTAAACTGGTGCCTTTGTGGGTGGTAAGGCTGACTGAATGTGGTGCAGAAATAACTATTAAGTAAATACTGTGGATGAACTAATCATTCAGCTAGTATTTGTTGAATGTTTACACTGTGCTTAGCACTCTTGAATATCTTGAATGAGCTCAGTGAGCTGGGGCTTGGAGATGGCAGGGAAACACTGAGGAAACTGTCGGTTGTGACACAGTATGTTACAGAACGGCAAAGTTAATGCCAGCACAGGGCTAAAAACAGGATGCTATGGTAGCACACAGATGGGTCCCTAGCACAGAGTGGCTTCCAAGAGGAAGTGACATGTAAGTTAGACATCCAGGAGGCATGAGAGTAAGCCAAGAGAGCTTTCCAGATGAAGGGAATGGACTATGTAGACCAGTGGAGAGGGGGAAGATGGTATGTGTCAGAAGCAGGTGGTGTTGGGAAGAACAAGGACGGTGTGAGAAAGTTGGGAAGGCCATTACAGGTTTTTGTTTTGCACTGGGGATTGAACCCCGGGGTGCTTAACCAATGGTCCACCTCCCCATCCTTTTTTTTTTTTAAGATCCAGCTTTTAAAATTTTTTTTGTTTTGAGACAGTTGCAAAGTTGTTTAGGGCCCTGCTAAGTCACTGGGGCTGGCCTTAAACTCACGATCTTCATGCCTTAGCCTCCCAAGTTGCTGGAACTACAGGCATACACAACCATGCCCAGTCATCATTCCCGGTATAATGAGGAGAGTGGCGTGATCAGATTGGATCTGTAACAATCACACATCAACCAGAGGAGCGCAGGCATTTGGAAGACCACTTAGGAATCACCTTGGTGTTCAGATAAGAGATGAATATGATCTGAGCTTTGATAGTGGCAGTGATGATAGAAAGAGAAGGACTGGAACACTAGTAAGGCAGGAAGGGGAAGAAGAAATGATTAATTGGATGTGAAGGAGAGTGAGGAGTGGAGGCTTACTCCCAGGTTTCTGCCTTGTTCAAGGAGGTGGATGGTGATGCCATTCATAGAGACAAAAGGAACATTGGGTGAGTTGGTTTTGGACATTTGATTTGGGAACCTGTCTGTTGAGCAGTTGAGTATTTGGTGTTTGGAGATTAGGAGAAAAATCTGGGCTAGAGATGGATTGGGGAATCTTCCCAGGGAGAATGTTCTGATCTTAGAGGATACAGCAGAGCTCTGAGGACCCATTGCACTAAGGAGGAATGGCTCAAATGGAAGTAAGGAGGTGAGCTAGAACTAGCATCTTTTCATTTTTGCTCTGACAAAGGTGCTTCACTTTCAAATGAGATAATGGATAAAGGGAGCCAAAAGAGTAAGAGTTCTAAGGAGGAAGGGAACAGAAGACTGAATCTTTCAGGCATTTTCTCTTGCCTGGATGGATATTTTAAATTCATGAATGATGAGAATAAAATTCTTCAAAGCATTTTTCTGGAGTGCATGTCTAAATATGGTTTTAGTCAGTCTCAACTTAAAACATGGAAATGGTTGGGCTTTGAACTTCATGGACAATAACTTCACTAATCTGTCTAAAGAATTTCCTGTAGTGTCTCCACATTATCAAGAGTAGATATTTTGGGTTTACATTATTGTGCGTTGGACAGGAGTGGAACATTTTCTGTGGATTTCATTTTCTCTAAAGAGGGAATTACTTGTAGAGTGGTTCATCTTTATATTTTTGTAAGTTTTTATTTTTGGTATATAGTTCAGTGGTTTTTAGTTTGTTTGCAACTGTGCCACAACTAAATGAAATTAACGTTAAAACATTTTCATCACTCCAAAAAAGAAACCCTCTGCCTATTAGCAGTCACTTCTTATTTCTCCCTCCCAGCCCACAGCTTTAGGTAGCCATTAATTTTCTGTTTCACTGAATTTGCCTAATCTGGATATTTTATATTAATGGATGCATTGGCTCTTCATTCCTCTTCAAGAATGAGTAGAATTCCACTCTATGGTTATATCACATTTTGTTTATTCATTTGTCAGTTGATAAGACAGTTGATTTTTTTTTCAGTTTTAGGGTATTATGAACAATGCTCTGAATATTCATGTACAGGTTTCGTGTAGACATGTTTTTCATTTCTCTGGGTATATGTATAGGAGTATAATCCCTTGGTTGTGTGGTAATTCCGTGTTTAGACATTTGAGGAACTGCTGGTTTGTTTTCCATTTTGCAATCCAGTGAGCAGTGCATGAAGATTAAAGTTTATCTGCATCCTTGTCAATACTTGTTATTGTCTGCACTTGTTATTATAGCCATCCTAGTGGCTGTGAAGTGGTATCTTGTAGTTTATTTTATTTTTGAGTATTGGGGATTTAACCTAGAGGAGCTTTATCCCTGAGCTATGTTCCTAGCCCTTAATTTTTTTTTTTTTTTTTTTAATTTTGAGACAGGGTTATTGAGACCGGCCTTGGACTTGAGATCCTTCTGCCTCAGCCTCCTGAGTTTCTGGGATTACAGGCATGCACCACCATGCCTAGTGTATCTTGTGGTTTGATTTGCATTTTCTTATAGGTAATGTGTTTTTGTGTGCTTTTTGTTACATCTTCTTTGGAGGGTTCATCTATATTTGATCATCAACTTTGGTGAGATAAATTGAATTGCAAATCTTGGGACTACCAAGGAATAGAAGTATATTTTTGACTATAGAAATGAAAGGGAAAGTGTGTGTGTGTGTGTGTGTTTGTGTGTGTGTATGTGTATGTGTATAGTGAAAGATTCCATAAACAGATTTGTGAATAATAAAGTATAGGCAGGGAAATAGCTAGCATTTTCCATTTACATCAAGCCACGGCTTGAGAGGAGATTGTTTCATGATACTGTGACCTGTGAACCTTGCAAGTAGAAACCATGATTTCTGTTTTGCCTCATGTTCCTTTTTTTCTTGTGTGTGTATGGTGCTAGGATAGAACCCAGGACCTCACACGTGCTCTTCCACTAAACTACATCCTTTGCCCCATGTCACTTATCTTAAGGCCACAGATAATTGTCACCTTCCAGGTAGAGAGATGACTTGCATAGGAGCCATTTTCTTAGATTTTCAGGACAGTGCCACTAGAAAACAATCAGTGACTCACTGATATCAGATTTCCAAAGAATCTTCCAGCACACTCATTGACTTTGGGGACCCAGCAGTCAACAGGGCAGTGCTGTCCTTAGGAACTTATATGCCAGCAGGTAAGTTATACACAAGCAAATAAAGTGATAAGATGATTGCTAGTTCATTAAGACAAGACAGCATTGTAGGCATGAGGTGAACCTAGTTTAGACAGGTTGACTAGAGATGGTTTCTCTGGCCCAGCACATTGGTGCACACTTGTAATTCCAGTGAGTTGGGAGGCTGAGGCAGGAGGATTGGATATTTGAGGCCAGCTTCAGCAACTTAGTGGGGCCCTAAGCAACTTAGTGAGACCCTGTCTCACAATGAAAAATTTAAAGGGCTGGTGATGTGGCTCAGTGGTTAAGTGCCCCTCGATTCAATCCCTAATACTCCCCCCCAAAGGAGAAAAAAAAAGAGAAAAATGGCTTCTCTGAGGAGTGATAACTTTTCAAGAACTAAAAGACAATAAGGAAGAGCATCATGAGTAGGAGAGTAAGAGGGTGGTAAGAGCTTCCCAGATAGGGGCATCATCAAGGTATGGAAGAGTTTGGTGTGCTAGAAAAACTAGAATCTGAGCAATGTGGCTGGACAGTTAAGAGCAAGGGATCAGAAGGCACAAAATGAAGCTGAAGAGTAAGGCAGGGCTGTGCTGGTCTTGGTGAGAAGTTTGATTTAATTCTTAAGTGCCAGGGAACCCCAGTGAGTGTAAATTACATGCAAAAAGGAGATTAAAAGGCCTTGAGAGATATCTCAGTGGTGGAACACTTGCCTGGCCTGCCCAGGGCCCTGGGTTCAGTTCATGTTAACATACATACCGATAGGCACAGACACATTGCAAGGTTAGGAGAAAGGAACAAAAATGAAACTGGAGGACAAAGCTGGTAAAACTGCTCTGAGAAGACTATTAAAACTATAATTCACCTAGGCTATAAGATCCTTGGTTTTTAAAACTGATTATTTATGTGCAAGGTTAAAAAGACCTATGGAAAATACTTAATTTGTAGTTTATCTTTCATATTTCCTATAAATTGCTGGCTAGAGAGGGAGTCTTGATTAGATTTTACCTAAATATTTTAGTGTTTCATGAATGGTACCAAGTACTTTGTATTTCATCATCATAATAATATGCCATAACAGCATTACATAATATAATGTAATTATATGTCTAGTTCTCTATTTTTAATAATACTGGAATTAATCAGAGGGTTCAAGTGTCATCAAGTCTAATTCCTTCATCATAAACTTCCTCACCAAATTTTCATCTAATGATTTTAACCATGATTGATAATCACTGTTTCATTAGGGTTGCAAAATGGTGTTTTTATTAGCATTTCATCTGTATTTAATAGCTAGTTTCTTTCTTTCTTTTTTTTTTTTTTTTTGTGGTGCTGGGAATCAAACCCAGGGCCTTGTGCATGCAAGGCAACCACTCTACCAACTGAGCTATATCCCCAGCCCTTTTTCTTTTATAAAAAACTTTCCCCAGGGTAATATTGTACAAAACAGTATAAACAGGAAAGGGAGGATAATTGCCTGATACCCCACCCCCAGTCAATTTCAGAATAATCACTTAGTGCCTTAACTCCTCCAAAAGTGAATTTTTCTTAATATCTTATGATCTCGTGATTTTTTTTTTTTTTTTGGTGGTGGAGTATACATAACATAAAAGTTGTCATTTCAATCATTTTTAAGTATACAGTTCAGTGTCATTAAGTACATTCATAGTGTTGTTACAACCATTACCACCACCTAAATCCAGAACTTCTTCAAGCATCCCAAACTGAAATTCCTTACCACATCAGACAATAACTTATTTATCTCTCTTTCCCCAGCCCCTGGGAACCTCTATTCTACTTTTTTTTTTTTTTTTACATTCTACTTTTTGCATTTATGAATTTGACTATTTTAGGTACCTCATATATTAGAATCATATACATTGGTCCTTATGTATCTGATTTATTTCACTTAGCATAATGTCTCCAAGGTTCATGCAAGTTGGAGCATGAGTCAGAATTCCCTTTCCTTCTTTTTGAGGTACTGGGTGCAGGACCTTGTACATGTTAGACTGGTGCCCTACCACTGAACTACATTCTCAGTCCTTATTTATTTATTTTGGGGGGTACTAGGGATTGAACTCAGGGGTACTCGACCACTGAACCACATCCCCAGCACTGTTTTGTATTTTATTTAGAGATAGGGTCTCAACTGAGTTACTTAGTGCCTTGTAATCCCAGAGACACTGGGATTACAGGCATGCGCCACTGTGCCCGTGGAGTATTTTTTTGTTTTGAGACAGGTTCTTGCTAAATTGCTGAGGGTTTCTCTAAATTGCTGAAGCTGACCTTGAATTTTGAATCCTGCTCCTCAGCCTCCCAAATCACTAGAATTATAGGTGTGTGTCACCCTACGAGGCTTCCCCCTATTTTTTAATGCTGAATAATATTCCATTGTACGGATATACCACATTTTTTTGTCTGTTCATCTGTTGATGGACTTTTGAGTGGTTTCCACCTTTTAGCTGTTATGAATAAGCTGCCATGAACATGGCTGTACAAATATCTGTTCAGGTCCCTGCTTTCTGTTCTTTTCTGTACATACTCAGAAGTACAATTGCTAGATCTTACAATAATTCTGTTTAAATTTTTTTATATTAATGAATACTTGTTTTTTATTGTTTGGAGTGGAAATTGCTGCTGACTTTGCAAAATTATTGTGATGTTGAAAAGATGTGACTTAACCTACTAAAACATAATTTTCTGCTATGTGTTTGAGAATTTTAGGTAGGATTAAAATTTATGAATACATTACTGAAATCTTAACAAGTTTTGGTTACACTGACTTCTGCGGTCTTTCACAATGTGTATTTATTTCCATGCAGCATGAATAGTGTATTCATAAATCGTGAATGTTTTTTCCAGTGAAAATTCCTTTAAGAAAATATAAAAAAATAAATGTCCTTAAATGGATGGAACATATTTAGTCCTTCAGGCAGATAAATAAGGGGGGAAGCTTTTGAAAAACAATCGGAAAACATTGGGAAGAATTTTGTTTAAAATAAAAAATAAAAGGAATATAGCCAGCTGCTTGTGTGTGCTTTTATTTCAGAAATATTTAATCATATACATTAGAGCAAATGATATGATAAACCTTATGTACCTATCACACAACTTCTGACAGTATTTTGTGAAGCAATGTTATGTTCACTGCCATGACAATGACTCTGTAGATAGGTGTGACCACCTTCTCTGCACATTATTTCTTGGCAAGATCCCATTTGAGAATGATAGAACTTGAATAGGATTTTAGTTTCATGATATTTCCTTGAATTTAACCTTATCTAAAGGATTAACTCAAGAGATATGAGATCTATTAAGAATAAGTAAAAACCAAGCCAAGCACGGTTGCACTCACTGCGACTCAGGAGTCTGAGGCAGGATTATAAATTTGAGACCAGCCTGTATAATCTGGAAAGACCCTGTCTCAAAATAAAAAAGAGTCCAGTGCAGTGGTGCACACTTGTAATCCTAGTGGCTCGGGAGGCTGAAGCAGTAGGATTGTGAGTTCACAGCCAGCCTCAGCAATGGCAAGGCGCTAAGCAACTCAGTAAGACCCTGTCTCTAAATAAAATACAAAGTAGGGCTGGGGATGTGGCCCAGTGGCCGAGTGCACTGAGTTCAATCCCTGGTACCAAAAAAGAAAAGAAAGAAGAAAAAGGGCTGCAGATGTAGCTCAGTGGTAAAGTGTTCCTGGGTTCAATTCCCAGTACTTAAAAAAAAAAAATGATTAAAAAAAATAGTTTTCCGGGGCTGGGGTTGTGGCTCAGCGGTAGAGCACTCACCTAGCACGTGTGAGGCCCTGGGTTCAATCCTCAGCACCACATATAAATAAATAAAACAAAGATATTGTGTCTAACTACAACTAAAAAATAAACATTTAAAAAAAAAAATAGTTTTCAAACCACGTGTAGTGACACTTACCTATAATCCCAGCTACTTGGAAGGCTGAAGCAGGAAGGATCACAAGTACAAGTTCATGACCAACCTCAGCAATTTAGTGAGTCTTCATCTCAAAATTTTAAAATGTAAATAAGAAGGCCAGGGATGTGGCTGAGCAGTAAAGAGCCCCCAGTACCAAAACAACAACAACAAAAATCGCAAATGAACCACTTTTCATCTTTTTTAAGGAGCTTGTTTTTTCTTCTACCTAGAGAAGAACTCTAGGCTTGATCGTGGCGCTTATGGGATCTTGTTAGAAGCAGTTATGATACACACAGAATTTCTCATTGAATTGTCCAACTAGCTTCTTGGTTTTCAGAAGTGTTTATTATTTTGGTGGGAGAAGTGCCTTTCTGTTTTGTTTTTGTTTTCATTTTTCGTGTTTTAGGAATGGAACCAAGGGCTTTGCACTGCAATGCAAGCCATCTACCATTGAGCTATACTCATTAACTGTGGAAATGCTTTTCTGATTTTTTTTTTGTTTTTTTGTTTAGGTATTGGCAACTGAACTCAGGGATGCTTGAGCACTGAGCCACATCCCCAGCCCTTTTATTTTTATTCTGAGACAGGTTCTTGCTAAGTTGCTGAGGCTGGTCTCCAACTTGTGATCCTCCTGCCTCAGCCTCTCAAGTCACTGGGATTACAGACATGCACCACCATACCCAGCTGCTTTTCTGAATTCTTGAGTGAACAGAAATATTGTTGAGAATACCTGAGTTTCACTAAGTGTTATTTTAGACAGGTGGTGTCTTTTGGAGTGCTCATACTTGTGGCTTTCAGCACATTTTCAGCTGACCACTTTTGTTCTCAAATTATTGTGTGCATCATAATCACCTGAGGAACTTGTTAAAAATAAGTGTTCTCAGCTCCACCACAAAGATTGATGTATTAGATCTTAGTTGTGCCCTAGGAATCAACATTTTAATTGTCATTCTAGTAAGAGTGGTATCCTGATTCTAATATAAGTGGAGGAAATCCTTAAGCCATTGTTTTTCACTGGTGTGTTCTTTCTTTTCATTCTAGTTTCAGTAAGTTTAATGTTAATATGGTGTCTTGTGAAAAAAAATTGCTGTTTCCATTTTGTGTGTGTGTGTGTGTGTGTGTGTTTCCTATAGTGCTAGAGACCGAACCCAGGACCTCGTGCATATGAGGCAAGTGCGCTACCACTGAGCTACACTCAGCTTCTGGCTTCCACTCTTTTTATTTTTTTAAACGTTTTTATAGTTGTAGATTAACAAAATACCTTTTTTTTTTTTTTTTAAACAAATAAGGATCGAACCCAGTGCCTTCCACATAAGAGGCAAACACTCTACCACTGAGCTACAACCCCAGCCCCTGGCTTCCATTTTTTTTGTTTTGTTCTTTTTTTTTTTTTAATGTATATATGACTGTGGAATGCATTACAATTCTTATTACACATATAGAGCACAATTTTTTCATATCTCTGATTGTATATAAAGTATATTCATTCCCACCAATTCCTATTTTTATTTATTTTTTTTAAATATGTTTTAGTTGTAGATGGACATAATACCTTTATTTATTTATTTTTATGTGGTGCTGAGGATCGAACCCAGTGCCTCACCCATGCTAGGTGAGTGTTCTACTACTAAGCCACAACCCCAGCCCCAATTCATGTACTTTGGATAATAATGTCCATCACATTCCAACATCATTTCTAACTGCATACACCCTCCCTTTCCCTCCCACTCCTCCGCCCTATCTAGAGTTCATCTATTCCTTCCTACTCCACTATGAATCAGCCTCCTTATATCAGAGAAAACATCCGGCGTTTGGTTTTTTGGGATTGGCTAACTTCACTTAGCCATATCTTCTCTAACTCCATCCATTTACCTGTAAATGCCATAGTTTTCTGGCTTCCGTTCTTAACAAAATTCTTGGTGGTGGTTATGACCACCTCTAGTATACTATTATGTAAGACCTATAATCATACAGGTTATCTTAGTTGCTGAGTGCTTTAACAAAGTCCCATAGACTGGGTGACTTAAAAACAACAGAACTTTGTTTCTGAGTTCTGGAATCTAAAAGTCCAAGATCAGGTGTCATCATTATGGGGTTCTGGCAAAGGCCCTCCTCTGGATTGCAGATTTCCAGCTTTTTACATCTTCATATGATAGGAAAAGAGAGACCTAGTTTTTTGGCTTTTATTTATTTTTTTTTAATAATTACAGGCACACACCTGTAATCCCAGCAGCTTTGGAGGCTGAGGCAGGAACTTAGTGAAACTCTAAGCAACTTAGTGAGATTGTGTCTCAAAATAAAAAATAAAAGGCCAAGATGTGGCACAGTGTTTGAGTGCTGCTAGATTCAATCCCTGGTACAAAAAAAAAAAAAGAAAATTACTAATACCATTTAAGAGGGCTATATCCTCACAACCTAATTACCTCTAACTACCTCAAATGGCATCATATTGGAAATTTGGTTCAACATACAAATTTTGTGAGGAAGTATTTGGTTAATAACACAGGTGTACCCTTGGCCTTGGGATACTTAGTTCTGATGTTCATGGTCCAAGGACCACACCTTGAGAAGACAGGTGCATAGGAAATAGTGGGGGTCCAAAGGTCCCTTATATATTATTTCTCTGAGGTTTTACTAAATACTTTAGCCTGAACCTTAGGTCTTCCTTGCTTGGTAACCTGTTTGACCAACCCTAGAAGCAAAAAGTGAAGCTCAGTTTTCAAAAGATCATCTGATGCTTCCCGGACTATATAGTCTTCCTCTGGAGGGAAGGAAAGCATGGAGATGTGAAGGGCAGTTTGTTTTTGTTGTTGTTTTCACCTGGGGCTCCAGTTCCAAAACTGAATGGAAACTTCGGTGTTTTGGATGAGTGTTAGACTGAAGTGATTTTTCATATGTTTCTCAAAGGAACCTGCTCCCCCTTTCTCTATACATACACACAACTGAGAACCACATTCTGGAGCAGACTATGGGTGAGTTTGAGCTGGCCTCTGGAGAGTAGCTGTGGGGCCTCTGCATTAAAGAACAGCCTTCCCTGCGTGAAGTCCAGATTGCTTTCGCCATCTGGTCAGAACTGTACAACACATGGCTGGATGGACAGCTACAGCCAACTATAATGCTTTTACAGTATTCCATATGTTCTCTTACATTTCCCGATCTCTCTTACAGTTAATTTGGCATCATGTGACTAATTTTGACTAAAGCCTTGCTGTGAAGGGAAATGATATGTGTCACTTTCAGTGGATTACTGAGGGGGTATGAATTTTCACTTTTTTTCTGTGCTGGAGTGACTGTTAAAGACAGTAAAGTTCCAATGATGTCCCTACAAGTTGAAGAAGGGCTGCCAGACCCACATTGAATTTTTTGTGAGCAAGAAACAAAACTTTATTAGATTAGGCCTCATTTTAGGATTTTTTTCTTGTAGCATTGCCTAATCTTATCTGCCAGTCTGGGTAGTTTAGAACAGAACATTCATGTTTGGAGTTCTGAAAGTCAAGATACCAGTGTACGATCCTGAGATTATGTGGCCTAGTGCGAGACATTTAGTATCATGGGATTTTTTTTTTTTTTAATCTGTAAATTGCAGGGTTTAAATTAGATGAGTTGTTGTTTTGTTTTGTTTTGTTTGGCAGTCCTGGGAATTGAATCCAGTGGCAGTCCACCACTGAGTTACATCTCTGGCCCAGCCCTTTTAATTTTTTATTTTGAGACAGGCTCTTGCTAAATTGTACAGGCTGGCCTTGAATTTGTTATCCTCCTGCCTTATTCTCTTGAGTAGGTGGGGTTGCAGGTGTGTGCCACTGTGTCTAGCAAATTAGTTGATCTCCAAGGGTTTTTTTTGTTTGTTTTGTTTTGGTAATTTACATTCCCAGATTCTGGATAGCAGCCTTTAGATTTCTATCTGGAGTACAAAAAGGAGACAGTCTGGTGCTAAAGGCATCCCTGGAAAATGTATTTTTTTTATTATACACCTTTTACTAGTGAATATGATACATAAAGAAAATGGCAAAGGATGATATGGTGATACTTTTTAAAAAGTAATAGTTTTATTGAGGTAAAATTCACGTGTCATAAAATTCATCTTTTTAGGGCTGGGATATGGCTCAAGCGGTAGCGCGCTTGCCTGGCATGCGTGCGGCCCGGGTTCGATCCTCAGCACCACATACAAAGATGTTGTGTCCGCCGAAAACTAAAAATAAATAAATAAATAAATATTTTTTAAAAAATTCATCTTTTTAAAGTATATAGTTCAATGGTTTTTTAGTATATTCAGAGTTGTACCAGCATCACTATTATCTAATTTTGGGACAAGAAATCCCATATCTGTTAGCCAAGTACTCCCTATTTTACAAATTTACTTTTTTTAAAAATATTTTTTTTTAGTTGTAGATGGACACAATGCCTTTATTTGTTTATTTTTATGTGGTGCTGAGGATCGAACCCAGGGCCTCACACGTGTGAGGTAAGTGCTTTGCCATCGAGCCACAATCCCAGCTTTCTACAAATTTACTTTATATTTGCATGAATTGCCTATCCTGGATATTTTATATAATATATGCTTTCTTGTATGTAGTTTTTCTTTCACTTTTCCCAATGTTTTCAAGGTTCATACACATTGTAGCATTTGTCAGAACTTCATCCCTTTTTGTCCTGATTAATATTCCATTATATACCTTTTTTTATTCATTTATCAGTTGATATACATTTGAGTTGTTATTACTTTTTAGCTATTATAAATAATGCTGCTGTGAATGTTTGAATATAGGATTTTCTTTATGAACTTGTTTACTAGGGATTGAACCCAGGGGCTTGCACAGGCCAAGCAAGCACTCCACCACTGAAATACATTCCCAACCTATTTTATTTTTATGTTGAGATCGTGTCTCACTAAGTTGCCCAGGCTAGCTTCAAACTTGTGATTATCTTGCCTCAGCCACCCAGGTAACTGGGATTACAGATGTGTGCCACTGAGCCTAGCATGTGGATTTTTTTTTTTCTTTTCTTGTGGATATATGCATAGGAATTGAATTTGTGGGTCGTGTATATTTAACCATTTGAGGAAACTGTTAAACTGTTTAAAGTGCTCATCTAATCTTCTACTTACAGTGAATGAGGATTTCAATTTCTCTACATTTTCACTAACATTGGTTATTGTACATTTTTTGTATGTTTTTATTAGTGCATTATAGTTATATGTAATAGTTGGTTTCATTTTTTCAAAATCACACATGCATGGAATATAATTTGCTCCATTTTCAGTCCCCAATACCTCTTCCCACTTCTTTTCCCCAACATACTCCTCCCCATACCACCTCCTTACTCTACTGACCTTCTCCCCATCTATTTGTTGTTTTTATAAATTATTACTTTATAGGTGTACATAAAGGTGGAATTCACCATGGTACATTTACACATGCCCACAGCAAAATTTGGTCAGCCTTATCCAACTCATTTCCTCCCCTTTCCCGTCCTCCCCTTTCCCCCTCATTTTCTCTCCTCCTCTACTCTACTGGTCTCCCTTCCATTTTCATGGTTTGTCTACCTTTTTAATTGAATTTTCTTTCTTTTTGTGCTGCTGGGATTGAACCCAGGACCTTGTGCATGCTAGGCAAGCACTCTATCACTAAGCTATACCCTCAACACTTTTTATTTTTTAATTTGAGACAAGGTCTTGCTAAGTTGCCCTTGAATTTTTAATCTTCCTGCCTTAGTCTCCCATGTAACTGGAATTACAGCTGTGTACCACTGCATTCTTCTATAAACATTTAAAATTTTCTTTTGTGCACGTGCGCATGGGTGTGGTGCTGGAGATTGAACCCAGGACCTCATGCATGCCAGGCAAGTGCTCTAATACTGAGCTGCATCCCCAGCCATAGTTCTTATTTTGATGAAACCCAATTTTTAAATTTTTTGTTGCATATGCTTTAGGTGTTATTTTCAGAAACCATTGTCTAACCCAAGCTCACAAAAATTTTCACTTGTTTTCTTCTAAGAGTTTTATATTTTAATTATTATATTTAAATCTTTGATTTATTTTGAGTTAATTTTTGTATATGATGTGAGATAGGGGTTCACAACATTCATTCTTTTATTTTTGGTACTGATGGTGTAACCCAGTGGTGCTTAACCACTGAGCCACATCCACAGGCCTTTTTTAATTTTTTTTTTTGAGAATATTTTAATATTTATTTTTTAGTTTTCGGCAGACACAACATCTTTGTTTGTATGTGGTACTGAGGATCGAACCTGGGCTGCATGCATGCCAGGCGAGCGTACTACCGCTTGAGCCACATCCCCAGCCCCTTTTTTTAATTTCTTATTTTGAGACAGGATCTTGCTAAATTGCTGAAACTGGCTTTGAGCTTGCGATCCTCTTACTCCAACCTCATTGAGCCACTGGGACTTACAGATGGGGCACCTCATCTGGTCACATTCATTTTTGGGTGTGTGGATATTTAGTTACCCTAGCACCACTTATTGAAAAGACTATTCCTTCTCCATTGAATGGTTTTGATACCCTTATAAAAGGTTTTGGCTAACATGCATGAGTCATGCCCTAGGTTCAATCCCTACCACTGGAAACAAACTCCATGAAGTAATTAAGCCTAAGTATTTGAGTTTAGTTCTGGACATCCAGTTCTGTTCCAGTCACTTATGTGTCCTTCCTTATGTCAGTGCTCCACTGCTTTGATTATAATATTTTTATAGTAGATTTTAAAATCAGTATGATATGATCAGCACTCCCCCCCAAAAAAATATTTGTTTTGGTCATGCTGGATCTTTTGCATTTCCATATGAACTTTAGGGTCAGCTTGCCCATTTCCATTAAAACTTTACTTTAGATTTTGATAGAGACTGTGCTATTTAATTATAGATGAATTTTTGTGAAGTTGTCTTTTTTTTTCCCTGGTACTGGGAGTTGATCCCAGGTGTGTTTTATCACTGAACTATACCCCAATTCTTTTATTTTCTATTTTGGGACAAGGTCTTATTAAGTTGCTGAGGTTGGCCTCAAACTTGCAATTCTCATGCCTCAGCCTCTCAAGTAGTTGAGGTTGCAGGCATACACCACTGCATCTGGCTGAAATAGTTTTAATCCTTATAATTCAAATAAACTTTGGAAGGATACAATTTTTTTTTAAAAAAAAGTTTAATGTTTCTGATTGTTTTTAGAAGTTAGGTAAGCAACTTGGTCTTGCAGGTCCACCTGCCAAAGGAATGGGAATGGGCTCTCCTAGAGCCAGAGATAGCAGTGGAAGAGGATGCCCAGGAACTAGGAAATTTGGTGCGTTGCTGAACAAAAAGTGCTTCTCTGGTCTACTCAAGACACTGTGGTGAACTCAAGGCAAAGGTTTTCCTTTACAGCCACAGAGTTTCCACAGGAACAGCCTTCTTTGTTTCTGTTGAGTGCTGCTTTTATACATTAGAATTGATTATGATGTAGCACTTGGGCAAGGTTAGGTACCATTGCCTTATTGTCATGAATTTGAAAAAAGAACAACTGGGATCAGATTTCTTACAAGTAGCCATTTGTTACTTGTTTCTGGAGAAATTTATGAGCTTTTTGTTTGTTTGTTTTTGTCTTTCTGTTTGAGCTGAATTCTTGCTGTATTGTCCAGGCTAGCCTCAAACTTCTGGCCTCAAGTGATCCCAAGTTCTGGGACTATAGACATGTGCCACCATGCCTGGCTATCAATTTGTTTGTCTTTTTCTTCTTTAAGGGTCAAGAATTTCACAGAGCCATAGGTGAATTTACATGTATGTCTGTGTCCTCAGCACTCTTGTTTCTTGCTCTTATAAACTAACTTCCTGTGTTCCTTACATAGTTAGAGAACTTCAAAGGAGTTGATGATTGGCCATGATAAGTGACAAAGTATTATTTATGTGTATTTTTATGTACAAAAATGAAAATGGAAAGAAAGAAACTGGTCATTAATAAGTAGACCAGAGTTGGATGTGTAGCTTAGTGGTACAGCACTTGCTTAGCACATACAAGGTGATCCTGTGTTCAGTCCTCAACATTGAAAATAAAAAAGTACATCAAACTATACATTGATATTATATATGCTGAAGTTTAGTATATACTAAATATAACTTTTAATAAAATATATTTGAACTATTGCTGTGTTTGACAGAACAGGTAGTTCAAGCAAATGTTACCCCTGAAGTTAGCTCAGTGAGAATAGGCTATTTTTCTGTTGTAGGTATCAGAAACTATAACCAGTGATGTCCAGATTTGCTAACCAGAGCCAGAGATTCTGTAGAAATTACCCCAGGGAGTGAAAGACAGCATATTTTTCCAAGCTTCCTCTCTGAATACCCAGGGAGAAATTGGTATTTGGCTTGTGATTAGAAGAATCCTGTTTACAAACCACCTGCCAGCCACTTTTCTCTCAAGATTTTGTCTTTCTGCACCCTGTACTTTAGCCCAGCTGGGTATATCCTGAACAGACCTGGTGCTCTCCTGCTTCAGGGCCTTTGCTGAGATGATTCTTCACTTGGTGAGCGCCTATGTGTCCCTTTTGTACTACTCAAAATCTATCCTACAATCAAGGCCTACCTCAGAATAATTTTTTTTTTTCATAACAGCCTTCCTGATTTCTCTCATCTTTGTGCTCATCTTTCCTTTATCTGATCTCTTCAAAGTTTTGTGAGGAGATTAATATCTTTCACCAAAAGCTTAGTCAGACGTCATATCTCTAGGTTCCACATTTCCAGGTTTAATTCTAAATAGGAAATATTTTTTAACAAATTGTACCTGTGCTAAATGTGTTCAGATTTTTTATTTCTTAAACAATACAGTTTTTTTACATAGCATTTACATTATATTAGGTACTATAAGTAATCTAGAGGTGATTTAAAGTGTAGGGAAGGATGGTATATATGTTATATGCAAATACAGTGCCATTTTATTTAAGGAACTTGAGCATTCTTGGATTTTGGAGACCTTCAGGGAGTCCTGGAATCAGTCCTCCATGGATACCAAGGGACAAGTGAATTCATCCGATCTTCTTGCCGATTAGTGAACTCGCTAAGGGGGAAAACAAGCCAGGCCTTGTTCAAGGTGTCACCGGTTAGCCTCAGTTTTGGAGTGGTTGGTGTGGAATCAGATTTACCTTGTTGCATTATTTTTCTACTACAACTTGAGGAATTTTCTTTTTCTTTTTTTATCCCTTTTAGTGAAGGCAGGGTCCTGCACATACTAGACAAATGCCCTGCCACTAAGCTACATCACCAGCCCTTGAGGAATTTTCTAACAGTAATCATTTCACAGTTCAACTTTTACTGTTGTCCTGCTTCTTTAAGTTTATAATATGATATTTTATTTCATTCATTTGTAGCCTGCCTGTGTAGATGATAACATTCCATAAATTAATGTTTCAGAATTGCTCATTGTCTTATGGCCTTCCTGACTTTATCTTCTTTTTTTCCCCTTTACAGGAAATGACTTAGAGGCCTTATGAATACATCTGTGCATTCTTGCTTCAGACTTTGTAAATGAGGGCCAACCCAGTCTGCAAGCACCTTTTATTGATGTTATAAGGAAATCACTACCTCAGCAAACAAAAGGAAAGGAGGAGAACACTTATAATAACAAATGCCATTTTTAAAGAAAACTTGTTTTCAGAAAACATTGCAGGAAATTTGGAAATTTTTAGTTTTGAGGAGAAGCTTTACAGGTAAATGGATTTGACAGGCAGGCTCTGTCAAAATTCTGCAGAAGTTTGATCTTCCTTCTTAAGGACTTTGTAGTAACCATGTATTGCTTTTTAAATTGCTGTTGATCAGCTTGTGGGTTTTTGGGTTCTAACTTTTTGGTATACTGAAGATACATTATATTACATTTTTAAAAAGTTAAGTTATTTTTTTGCCATTGTAAATATAAGTATCAAAATATTCTTCCAAAGCAATTATAAGTAAACATTTTCCTCAGCAAGCATACCTTTTTATTAAGAGAGTGGAATGCAAAACAGTTCTTATACAGCATTTTGAACACACTTTTATTTTTTTGTCAGTGATCCTGTCTACACTGAAAATATTAATTATATAAACCAGTTTTCCTCACCTCTATGTTGGATCACATGATCATCTGCCTCATGGAAATGCCTTTTTTAAAACTTAGATTTGCAGAACTCCACTATTTTTATACCTAGCTGCAATTTTGGAAAAAAAAAAAAGAATCAGAACCCTGATCTGCTCTCAGTCCTTGGGACAGTTCTCCAACCCGCATGTATTGCTGCAGTGCCCAGGACAGTAAAATGGACTACAAGCGGCGCTTCCTGCTTGGCGGGTCCAAGCAGAAGGTACAGCAGCACCAGCAGTACCCGATGCCTGAGCTGGGCCGAGCACTGAGCGCTCCCCTGGCATCCACAGCCACCTCTGCCCCCCTGGGCAGTCTGACTGCTGCAGGCACCTGCCACCATACCATGCCACACTCCACTCCCATCGCTGACATCCAGCAGGGTATCTCCAAATACCTGGACGCCCTCAACGTCTTCTGCCGTGCCAGTACTTTCCTCACAGATCTCTTCAGCACTGTGTTCCGAAACTCGCATTACTCAAAGGCGGCCATGCAGCTCAAAGATGTGCAGGAGCACGTCATGGAAGCAGCCAGCCGGCTGACCTCAGCCATAAAGCCTGAGATTGCCAAGATGCTGATGGAACTTAGTGCTGGGGCTGCAAACTTTACAGATCAGAAAGAATTCAGTCTCCAGGACATTGAGGTAGAGTACCTTCTGTGTCATACTTAGGTAGGAAAATGTGTTCCAGAGGTGAGTGAGGATATTGTCTTAATTTTTCTTTGTTTACTGTAGTGATAGCCTTTGTTCTCTTTCTGTTGATACTGTCTCTTTGTGAAATATTTGTGCTTGCCAAGTTCTAAACTGCTTTTATATCAAATTAAGTAGGTTAAAAGGTTATTTATTTATATGTGGTGCTGAGAATCGAACCCAGTGCCTCACACATGTTAGGCATGTGCTCTGCACTGAGCTACAACCCTAACCCTTTAATTGATATATTTTAAAAATTATTTTTGGGGCCCGGGGTTGTGGCTCAGTGGTAGAGCACTTGCCTAGCATGCGTGAGACACTGGGTTTGATTCCTGGCACTACATAAAAATAAACAAATAAAGTAAAGGTATTATATTCATCTACAACTAAAAAAATAATTTAAAAAATTAGTTTTGATTGTTCAGAGTGTTAATCTGAGATTGTTTTCTCCTTGTGCCCTTATATATTCTGGTTAGGCTCCTGGATATAAGATTGTAATTGGGAAAATGTCTCTTTCTCCTGAGGCTGAAGTCACCAGTTTTTTGAGCCAAATCTGATAACTGAGGTAGCTGAATAGCTAATACTGCTTTGAGTTTAAAAGGAAAAAACAGCTAAATTGTTGTTATTGTGTTTACAAATGACTTTGAAGGCATTTGCAAGAGGACTTTTGAATTATTTTTGAGATGCAACATTGTTAATGTAAATCAGGAATCATCACACTTTTTCTGTAAAGGTCAGATAGGGAATTTTAGGCTTCAGGGGTCTTCATATGTGGTCTCTCACATACATTTTTCCAACTCTTTAAAAATGTTAAAACCAGTTTTACCTTTCTTTCTTTTTTTTTTTTTTTAAAGAGAGAGAGAGAGAGAGAGAATTTTTTAATATTTATTTTTTAGTTTTCGGCGGACACAACATCTTTGTTTGTATGTGGTGTTGAGGCTCGAACCCGGGCCGCACGCATGCCAGGAGAGCGCGCTACCACTTGAGCCACATCCCCAGCCCCCAGTTTTACCTTTCAATCCTGCCTATTTCATGGATTTGATTTGGCCTTTGGGTTGTCTATATTTCTTTAATGTGAATTACATGTTCGAAACTGCAAATGATTCAAAACTGAGGTAGATAAAATCAAAAAGAAATTAGTCAGCTCAGTTCAGCCATTCCAAAAGAAAAGATTTGGGCTGGGGTTGTGGCTCAGTGGTAGAGCGCTCGCCTAGCATGCATGAAGCACTGGGTTCACTCCTTAGCACCACATAAAAATAAAGATATTGTGTCCCCCTAAAACTGTAATTAATTTCTGTATATGCACAAATGCATTTCTGTTGGTATAAATGTATAAGAACCTCCTTGGATCATTCTGCTTTGAATCTATTTGGGTGTACTAATTTAATTAATTTTTTCTTTCTTTCTTTTAAATTTTTATTAGTTATTGATGGACCTTTATTTATTTGTTTATATATGGTGCTGAGGATTGAATCCAGTGCCTCACACATGCTAGGCAAGCGCTCTACCACTGAGCCCTAGCCCCAGCCCAGGATGTACTAATTTCTATCACTGAGCTACATCCCAGCCCAATTTCTGATTAATTCTATGATCCCAGTCTGTATTCAGGGAAATTATCATTTTAAAGTATTTATAAAGTAGTTTATTACAACTTAAAAGTATTTTAAAAATTAGACATGTAAAAAGTATGCCTATAATTTTCAAGAAATTCAAACAATGAAATTAAAACTTTCATTTTCCTCTCCCAAATATCTTATTCTTTCCCCTGAAGTGACCATTGTTACCTGATTGGTGTGTGCTGTTCCACATTAATTTCTGTACATGCACAAATGCATATTTGTGCATACATGAGAAATTTAGAATTATTTTTTAAGAGGTACAACATAATTTATGTAAATCAGGGACCATCACACATTTTCTGCATGTTCAGAAAGAATGTTTCAGGTTTCTGAGGCCATTTGTTGCCTCTGACATTCCGGTTTTTTCTGTGTCTTTAAAATGTGAAAATGATGGATATGCCTCTTTAATGGACTGGATTTGGCCCATGGGCTATATTTTACTTACCTGTTGGAATACATGTATAATAACCACAAATACACAACTTTGACATTTTTATTTGTTTTATGTAAAGAACTATGTTGTTCGGCTACCAGCATACCTGCTCACTTCTATTTTTTTTTTTTTTTTACATTTATTTTATTTGTTTATTTTTAAGTGGTGCTGAGGAGTGAACTCAGGGCCTCACATGTGCTAGGTGAGTGCTCTACCGCTGAGCCACAACCCAGCCCACCTAGTCACTTCTTGACAAAGATACAGTAAGAGAGCATTAGGAAAAACTTTGCCCTTTCCTGGAAAGGTTGAACAGTATTAGACTTATTGTATTCACAGCTGTCATCCTATGACTGCAATCTTGGCTTTATTTAGGATTCCAGGCAAGAGTAGTTTGAAAAATAAAGTCAAAAGCCCTTATTTTACCTGAAACATCATTGAGCTCTTCTTCCAGATCTCAGAGGAGACAGACCTAGACCTGCATGACTGTTTACTTTCCAACCCTGGATAGTAAGTGCTCATATTTTCAGTTCCAGAAAATGAACCAATCATGAGGCATAGGGACTTAATAAGCCATTGACGCATGGCTGTACTTACTTATTCTCCTTTCCTATGACCAGCAGAGATCACTTGAGCTGAGAAGGGGATAAACTTCTTATTGTTGTAGTTTGGAATTTTGATTTGACTTTCAAAATTGAAATGCTGATTAGGATAGTTGGAATACTACTATGGTTTTTTTACATAATGGGCTAAACAGGCTTCCCAAGGCCATTCTGGAAATTGTGCTGTTGCTGGGTTTTAGAATGGCGTATTCTAAATTTTAAATGGCTGAATTTTGAATTCTGAATTCTGAAATGTGATTGCCAAGTATAGAACTGCAGACTTAATATTTTACTTTATCCCCAGAGCAGTATTTGTTGTTTCTGGAATTTATGTTCTGCTGCGGATTTAGCCATGGGCCAATAAAGGGGCTCAGGATGTTCACCAACTCGGAAGAAATGTCTCGGCATTTGGATTTTTTCCTATTCCTGTTTTGTTTATTTATTCATGTTTTTTAGTGGTTTTTTTTTTTTTTCATGCAAAGCTCTGAAAAAGTCTTTAACATTCATCCCTGGGGAAAGGAGTCTGTGCTCTAGTATTGCTGAACTTGACTGGCTAGACAAGTGTTCTTGCTAAAGTGTGGATGTGGTTTGTCCCCAGCAAAACTTATGCTAAAATTCAGTTTCTAGTGGTTTTTGTTGTTGTTATTGTTTGTTTTTGTGGTGCTGGGGATTGAATTCTGGGCCTTGAGCATGGGAGGCAAGCAATCTACAAACTGAGCTATATCTCCAGCCTCAGTTTGTAGTTCAACAGTATTGGGACCTTTTAATTTTTTAAAATTTTTTTTATTTTTTTAGTTGTAGATGGACACATACCTTTATTTTTATTTTATTTTTTTAGTTGTAAATGGACACAATACCTTTATTTTTTGTTTATTTTTTATGTAGTGCTGAGGATCGAACCCAGTGCCTCACACGTGTTTTAGGCAAGTGCTCTACCACTGAGCTACAATCCCAGCCCCCCTCCATACCTTTATTTTTATTTATTTTTATGTGGTGATGAGGATCAAACCCAGTGCCTCTCATGTGCCAGGTGAGTGCTCTACCACTGAGGTGATTATGGTTAGTAAGAGGGATTAATGCCTTTCTCATGTAAACTGTTGCTCTAATGGGACTGGATTAGGTACCTTCAGAGTGGGTTGTTGTAAAACAAGGGCATTCCTTGCTTGCTCTTCTGCTTTCCACCATTAGTTGAAGCAGTTCAAGGACTTCGGTGGTGCCATACTATTGTCTTTCTAGCCTATAGAATTGGGATCCAGAGTAAACTTCTTCCCTTTATAAAGTACCCAGACTCAGATATTCTGTTAACAATGGAAAATAGACTAAAACATCTCTACTCAGGAGCTCAGCCCAGGACTATGTGAGGAAAGTCCTGCATTCAGGAATATTCAAATATTTGACCATTTTTAACATAGGACAAGGTACGGGTTCCCCACCATCAGCCCTGAAGGCCAGTTAATTCTTCTAATGCTCCTCATGTGATTTTAATTGATGGCCAGGTTTGGGATATGCTTTTAATTGACAGACACTTGATGCCTATGTTCGAGAACTGGAGTTGCTGACTGTGTACTTTGCCACTTTGTTCTGGGACACATGGTGTATGACCTATCTATTTTGTATTGATCAGTTGACTTTGCCCCTTACCTTGGATGCTTTCACCTCATAGTCTTGCTGTTAGAGATATGAGTTATGACTTTGGTATTTCACAAGTTAACTTGTGCTTGTGACATGGCATATATCAGCCCAGGAGTTGAATTATGGGGCACAGAGTCAGAAGATCTGGGTTTAGAAGATGTCTCTACTGGAGCAAATCTTATCATCTCTGAGTCTCGGTTCATATAAAATGGAATTACCACCTACCTTCCAGAGTTCTTCTCAAGATCAGAAGCAATTAGAGTGTGTGAAGCACTGTGCCCTAGTTTGTCATCACTACCATCATTATTATTGTTATTTCCAGCATGTCTTGAAAGGGGCTATTAACCCTTCTCTGAAGTGCAGAGAATAATTATTTGCAAGAGCAACATTAGAGTAATGTGGAACAAGTTATTCTTCTAACTGGAACACTTTTAGGTGGGAACAGTTGTAATTCACAGAACATTTGCTCCTGCTCATTTCTAACTTGAGTCCTGAGGTGGGGCCTTCCTTTCTTCTTTGAGTTATCTTTTCCTTCGGATGTTCTAAGGTAGAAGCAGTATTACCTGCTTGATGTCACAACTGCCAAGCCTTTCAGCTTAAAAGCACAGGAGGACCTCTTCTGCCAATAGTCAGTTTTCTTTGCCTTGCACCTAGAATGAGGTATGGTGAAGAGAGCATATGGGGGGGTGCCCACTGAATATATTTGCTGTGTTGGTCAGCTTTCTGTTGCTGTAACAAATACCTGAGATAATCAGCTTATAAAAGAAAGGGTTTATTTTGACTCATAGTTTCAGAGGTTTCAGTCTATGTTTGGGCAAACCCATTGCTTTGGGTCTATGGCAAAGCAAGACAGAATTCCTTGGTGGAACTCCTGGGAGAAAAAGTTGGTCCACCTCATGGCAGCCAAGAAACAAATGAGAGGAAGAGGAGGGGCCAAGGTCCCAATATCCCCATCAAAGGCCTAACCCTGGTGACCTAGTTTTCTTCTATGCCTTATCTTCTAAAGGTTCCACCTCCTTCCAGTAGTGGAACTGAGGACCAGGCTTTTAACATGCAACTTTTAACATGGAACTTTGAGGGACATTCATACAAACCATAGCACCCACGGTAACAAGGAATCATTGGATAAACCAATTGATAGTTTTGGTAGGATTTTCCCCTTTAAGCACTTATAGGAAATTTGTAATTTACATTGAAAATAGCTTACATTTTATCTAAAATGAGAAATACCCTCAAGTCTCAATCTAGAAGTCTGGCCACGATGTGAAGTCAGGAAAAAATATGGTTCCCCAAATTGAATCTGTTCTTTGTACAAAGCTTTAACATCCCTCCTAAACAGTTTTTAGGGGTGGACTCCATGGGACCCACTGTTCATATCTTTTCTTTTTATATCTATTTTTTAGTTTTAGGTGGACCCAATATCTTTATTTTTATTTTTATGTGGTGCTGAGGAGCGAGCCCAGTGTGCCTCATGCATGCTAGGCGAGCGCTCTACCACTGAGCCACAACCCCAGCCCATATCTTTTCTTTTGGAATGGCTGAATTGAGTTGACTAATTTCTCTTTGATTTTATCTACCTCAGTTTTGGATCATTTACAATTCAAACATGTAGTTCATATTAAGGAAATATAGATAACCCTGTAACTTGGTTTTCTATTTATTGGGAAATTACAAATTACTTGTCTTAAATAGTTCAGAACATATGTATGCAAATATTAGAACCAAATTGACTTGTGATTCATGGCGTCATTCCATTCATATTTATTGCATACTTTGTACCAGATGCTATTCTAAGTGCAGGACAGCAGTGAAAAGGAAATCTCTCCCTTCTTTTAGCTACAAGAGGTTTGTGATCTTAAACAAGACGGTAAGAAGAGGTATCACAGAGAAGGGAGCATTTGAATAAAGTCCTGAAGGAATGAGGAAGCAAGCCCTGAGGAAAACCAGGGAAAGAGCTGAGAGATGAGCTAGTGCAGTGTCCCTGAGGCGGGATACAACCTGGGGTGTTTAAAGAGCAGTGAGGACCCTATGTGGCTGAAACCAAGTGAAGAGAAGGGAAAGTAATGGGCAAGGTCAGAAAGGTTAAAGGGGGCACGTAACACTAGAGGGAAAAGGAAGGAAGGGCAGGAGGATTGGCTCTGCTTTCTTTGTACAGTGAACAGTGATGCTACTTCTCCCATTGCTTTAATCACAGTGTGACAACTGTAAGGTTCTGGTTTCATTTTGGGTCATCAAGGACCCAAGGACTTTGTAGACAGTCCAGAAGCTCAGAGCAGCTACAGAGCTCCTGGGAGTTGTGCGTCTTTCAGGGGAGTACATTTTATATCTTCTAGCATTTTTATTGGCTTTCCAAGTATCAAATCAGACATTAAATCAAATCTATACATAGTTGGACCTTGTGTTTCAGGATATACTAACATTTATTTTGCATACTATGTGATTACCCATGAATGTGTTTGAAATAACTTATTTGTAAGCACTGGCTCCCTCTTAAGGACCTTAATTCCAGGTATATTACCATTTGTTTTGGATAGATATATGCCAAAAATATTGTAGAACAACTGTAATGGAAAAAATATTAAAAGTTGGTTTCAAGATGTGATTTTTATTAACTTAACAAAATTAAATATGCATACTGTTTCTTTTTGTTTTTTCTTTCTAAAGGGTAAAATTCAGTATTACTTATTTTCTTGTTTTGACTGGTAAATTTTCCATAATAGATTATGGAATAAATATTTCCTAACTATATATGCCAAATGAAAATCCAGATTCCTCTTCTGTTAATCAGAAACTGAAGTGTACTTCATAAAAAGCTTGTATGAATCTAGTTTTCAGAGTGTTGCTAATTTTTAATATTTCCAGTCACTCTTTGACTTTTTTTTTTGTTTGCTTGTTTTGTGCTGTGCTGAACCCAGGGCTTTGCACTGGTTAGGCAAACACTCTACCATTGAGCTATATCCTTTCTCAGCTCTGACTTATTTTTTTACTCAGATGAATGTGCTATTATCTAAATTCCCTTCATACTGTAGCTTTTAAAACAGGTTATAATTAATGAAGCAATTGGAGTTTGGGTGACTTTGTAAACTTATATTGTGAACAATAAGCAAGATTTATTGTGTACTTAGTTCATTCTGTGTTGGTGGACACTAACTAGAAGCAGAGGGTATCTGCCACTGAGGAGAAATTGGACCCTTTGACTTTGATTTGTCAAGACATGCATGTGCAACCAATTATTCTGAAAACTGCCAATTAAAAGGAAAAAAATTGGAATTAAGCAAATTTCCTGCTTTGCTAATATACCCTATTTTTCAGTATAGCCATATAGTCCTAATGGATGAAAGAAACTTCTTAGAGAGCATTCTCAGCATATTTTTATGTAGAAGGGATGATACAGTTACAAAAATTTTGCTGGGCAGCAATGGAGGACAAAATCATTTGGTGAAAGTTTGCTGGGAATTGCATAAGGGAGGGATCAGGCCTTTCCCACCCTAGTCCAATTGTTCAGTCTTTATGTCACCAAAATTGAGACATGATTATGTTTTCTGATGTGGTAAAATAAGATATGCATAGCACAATACTCATACCTTGTGTATATGTGGATGGGAGGCACCAGGATTGAACCCAGGGTCTGGTACATCCTAGGCAACTGTTCTATCACTGAGCTTCTTACCCAGCCCTTTTAAAATTTTATTTTAATACAGGATTTTGTTAAATTACTCAGGCAAACCTTGAGCTTGTGATCCTCCTGCCTCAGCCTCCTGAGCTACTGGGAATATAGACATGTGCCACTTCATCTGGCTTATAATATATTCTTAGACTTCTTCCTATGTGCATATATTTGTACAAGTTTAGAGTTTTCAGACTCTGGCTAAAATTTTATCTTTCCAGTCACTCTTTGACTTTGGTGGCAGCAGGGGGCACCTGAAATAATCCAATCAAAATTTTGATTTGAATGAATTTCCAATTTGTAGGAAACTTGGAGTATAGTGAAGCAAGATAGACAATACCACAAGAAAGCAATGCAAGCAAATTCAGGATGTAGCATATTCTGTAGTTGGTTGACCTGATTTGTTTAAAAGTCATTTGCATAGGAAAAAAAATAGATATACTGTTCTAGATTAAATGAGTTAAGAGATGTGATAACTGAATACCATTACTTTTTTGAGATTGAATTTAAACCAAATGTAAAAAGACATTTTTAAAGATAACTTGGGAAATTCAAACATGTCCTGGTTCTTGGTTGATTGGGATTTGTGTCAGAAACAAAAAGGAATGGGGAAGACGGGAAAGGATAGATGAAAAGCATGCTATAGGGCTGGGGTTGTGGTCAGTGGTGGAGGACTTTCTGAGCATGTGGGAGGCACTGGGTTTGATCCTCAGCACCACATAAAAATAAATAAATAAAATAAAGGTCCATTAGCAGCTACAACTAAAAAAAAATATTTGGGGCTGGGGTTGTGGCTCCATGGTAGAGTAATTGCCTAGCACGTGCTAGGCCCTGGATTCGATCCTCAGCACCACATAAAAATAAATAAGTAAAGGTATTGTGTCCAACTATAACTAAAAAATAAATAAATATTTTAAAAATAAAATATATTTTTAAAAAGCATGGTACAGTGTTGATATGGAAGCTGTGTGTGTGTGTGTGTGTGTGTGTGTGGTGTGCAGGGATTTGAATCTGGGCCACTTGCATCCTCAGCCAGATTTGGGAGCTTTTTAATAGGTATAGAGGGTGGTTGCTAGGCTTCATTTTTATATTTTTGAACTTTTTTAAGTTTGGATATGGGAGAGAAAAACTTATGAATGCATGATAGCAGAAACAAATCAGAGGACTTAATAAATCAATTTCTTGGGGTTTTTGTGCATGTGGTCTTCTGATAGATGGGAATTTTATACGTGGTAAGATAGCTCAGGCTTTAGAGGTAAAGAGAAAAGCAGGTACTTATCAGAATCAAAGGAGGTGGGAACAAAGAAAAGACACATCCAAAGGCAGGATCCCAATAGCATATGGGAGTCAAGAACAGAATTTTGGTAGCTAGTGGGTGAGGACAATGTTGCCTTCTTTTAGAAGAATATGATTTAAAATTGCAAAATTACTGGGCTGGGGTTGTGGCTTAGAGGTAGAGCGCTCGCCTAGCCATGTGCAAGGCACTAGGTTAAAAAAAAAAAAAAAAAACCTTCCTTCTGCTGTCAGCATCCAAAGAGGTTAAGTGATCTACACTGTTCTGCTGCCTCAGGCCAGGGGCTTATTCCCATCCCTTCAAGGGACCAGGCTTTCTGCCCCTCAAACTAATGGTTAGATTCCCAGAGATAAGAAAGTATAACCCTCTTAAGTAGGCCTCAGCCATCTGGCCTGTTTTGCTCTTTGCTCAGCTGTATCAATCACCCTCCTTGAAGAAATACAGAGGGGCTAGCTGCCATTGTGCAGAGATGAGTGAGGGCAATCAAAAGTGCTAGGGCGGGGCTGGGGTTGTGGCTCAGAGGTAGAGCACTTGTCTGGCATGTGTGAGGCACTGGGTTTGGTCCTCAGCACCACATAAAAATAAATAAATAAAATAAAGGTATTGTGTCCAACTACAACTAAAAAATAAATGTTTAAAGGGAAAAAAAGTGCTTCAGGCACAGTAGACGAGACTGATAGTCTTATTAGGTATGATGAGTGCTGTGCTGCAGGTGGAAAATAACCTCAAGCTTGTCTATTGTTTTGTACAGTTTTTCAGCAGTTCCTCTTTCTCACCCAGCTCACTGTGACTGGACCTGCACTCAGAGCAGGATCTGCTACCCAAGAGCGTGGAAGAATACTGGAGTGGAGGCAGGGGTATAGCAGAGAGCCTTAGAGCCCTGTAAGAGAGAGATGATGTTATTTGCTTCCCAGTATCCAGTCTCCCCTTCTTTTTCAGTAATAAACTTTTTTTGATTTTGTTATTTAGGCATATTGGCATATTTTCAGAGATAAGTATAACATCTCCTTGTTCCCTTACAGTCAAGACTAACCAGTTAGTTATTTTAGTAGAATCTGGTCCATAAAGTCTGACTGAAAGTACTGGATGAGATACTGGGAGGTCTCCTTAAAGGGAACAGAATGCTCCCTTCTCTTCCCCCAGTTTTCTCTGTCCAGAATCAGATGGAGTGGCTGAAGGTCATTTAGTCATTTAGAGCTATGAAGTAACTTAAGAACGGAAACCTTTCATGAGAACATAGGGCAGAAATAATGGGAACTAGGTTCCTTATGATGCCATGGAATCTCCATTCAAGCTCTAGACTTCCTGTCTCTGGATTTCTTTTACCTAGAAAAAAAATAAGGTACCGTGTTGTTTTGGGTCTTTGTTGTTATGTGTAGGTAAACCTGATCCTAAATGAATGGAAGCAAGAAGACCAGGTAAGAGTTCATTACTAGATCTGAGGGTATATCTCAGTTATAGAGCACTCACCTAGCATGTGAGAGTTCCTGGATTTTATCCTCCACCCCCCAAAAAAAAGAGCATTACTATTGGGTTCCATGGTGCATGCCTGTAATTCCAGCTGCTTGGGAGGCTGAGGCAGGAGGATTGTGAATTCAAAGCCAACCTCAGCAATTTAGTGAGGCAAAAGATGATCATGGCTTAGAATGGTTATAGAAGAAAAAACTAGAAGCAAGTTTTTTGGTTTTTTTTTTGGTCCTGGGGATTGAACCCAGGGTCGCTTAACCACAACTGCATCCCCAGCCCTTTTTTATATTTTATTTAGAGAAAGGGTCTCATTAAGTTGCTTAGGGCCTCTTTAGGCTGGTATTGAACTCGAGATCTAAACTAATGGTTAGATGCCTCAGCTTCCTACGCAGCTGGGTTTATAGGCGAGTGCCACTGTGGCCAACATAGGTTTTTGTTTTGTTTTGATTTGTTTTTTGTGGTGCTGGGGATTGAACCCAGGGCCTTATACATGCGAGGCAGACAGTCTACCAACTGAGCCATAATCCCCACCCCCAGCGCAGTTTTTTATATATACAAGTTCAATAACATTAACAACATTGACATCATCATATAACCATCACGATTATCTATCTCTAGAACTTTTTCATCTTCCCAAACCCATTAAACAATAACTTCAGTTCCCCCTTCTCCCAGGGACCACTATTCTACTTTTGTCTCTATGATTTTTTTTTGTATTTATTTTTTATTTTAGCTGGACACAATACCTTTATTTCTTTTATGTGGTGCCGTGTATTGAACTCAGGGCCCCACAAGTGCCAGGCGAGTGCTCTACAACTGAGCCACAACCCCAGCCCTTTCTCTATGATTTTTGATTACTCTAGAACCTTATATAAATAGAATCAGAATACTTGTCCTTTTGTGACTGGCATAATTCACTTAGCATAATGTGTTTTTTTTTAATATTTATTTATTTTTTAGTTTTCGGTGGACACAACATCTTTGTTTGTATGTGGTGCTGAGGATTGAACCCGGGCTGCACGCATGCCAGGCGAGCGTGCTACCACTTGAGCCACATCCCCAGCCCCAGCATAATGTTTTTTAAAGCTCATTCATGTTGAGCTGGGAGTGGTGGTGAATGCCTGTAATTCCAACAACATGGGAGGCTGAAGTAAGAGGATCACAAGTTCAAGGACTGCCTCAGCAATTTAGCAAGGCCCCAAGCAACTTAGGGAGACCCTGTCTCAAAAATAAATAAATAATGTCACCCATGTCGTAGCGTGTATCAAATTTTCCTTCCTTTTGATGGTATTTCAGCAATTGTCTTTTGAATGTAGTATTGCCATAGGTGTATGTGTGGGTGTGTGGGTATATAGAGCCACACACAAGCACCTGGGTCACTCATTGTAGTACTGAGACTGTGGCAGTGGAGGAAAAGTAGGCTAGAATCATAGGTCTGGGATACCTAATAGACACTGAGGGGTGATTTAAGAGTAGATAGTTGGAATACAAATTTAGAGTTGAGGGCTGATGATGTCCAAAAAATTGGGGGCCAGCAATCAATAGCTTCAAAACTGTACAAGGTCATCAAATGAGTCTAGCTGGAGAACAGTGAGCCCTGAGGCACTTCAGCTTTTAGAGGTCAGAAGATGACAAAGAAACAGCCAAGGAGTGTGAAAGAAGAGCCACTGAAGAAGCAGTAAGAAGATGAAGAGTGTGGTGTCTTGAATGCCAGGCAGAGCAAGTGTTTGAAGATAGGGAGAGAGGACCACCTTCTCAGATGATGTCAAGAAGAGGTGAGGTGTCCTCCGGTCTTCTCTCAAGACTTGCCACAGTTATCATCATGTACATAAAATGTCTGGGCGTGTTCCTCCCTTCCAAATGAGGATGGTGATCTGTATCTCAATAAGGTAGCTTGAAAGGTGTTGATAATGAAATATTCTTAATAGAAGAATATTTCTGGGGCTAGGGATGTGGCTCAAGCAGTAGTTTGCTCACCTTGCATGCGTGCTGCCCGGGTTCGATCCTCAGCACCACATACAAACAAAGATGTTGTGTCCGCCGATAACTAAAAATAAATATATATATATATATATATATATATATATATATATATATATATAAAAAAAAAAAAGAAGTTAACAACTTCCGTTTTTGGAATGGGGTCTTGCTCTGCTGCCCAGGCTAGTCTCAAACTCCTGGGCTCAAGCGATCCTCCCTCTTCAGCCTCCAGAGTTACTTGGTACTGTAGGCACACACCATTGTCCTGGGTGAAAGTGACAACTTCTTTTTTTTTTCCCTTGCAGCTCCCACTCTTTTCTCTCTTGCTGACTCCTCCTTCTGTTCTTCTCTAAATGTTTAAGTTCCCTAGGGGTATATTCTGGGCTCATTCCTTTTGCTTTGTGCAAAATTACTCTTTTAGTATCCATTTAGTTCCAATATTTAAATGTGTTTGTGTATCTGTGATATATGTGTGTGTGTGTATTCATGACTTTTGGATTCCATATCTTAATTTTTTTCTTCTTTTGGTACTGGAGGTTTATCCCAGGGGAGCTTTACCATTGAACTACATTCCTAGAACTATAGGGCACCTAGGCCATATGATGTCTGAATAACTTCAGTATATTTTAACCCTTTCCCTGTATCAGTATACACCCACAATATAAATTTGTTTATTGAGAAAATTGTGTATTGAATGGGAAAAATAAATTACTCAAGAACAGAATCTCCTCCCCCACCTTCCTTCTCCTCCATTTCTCCAGATTCCTGAGAAAACTTGTAATGGAACTACCATTAGACCCATTTATCTCACTCCTTGGTATATACCCAAAGGATGTAAAATCAGCATACTATAGTGACAGAGCCATATCAATGTTTGTAGCAGTTCAATTCACAATAGCTAAGCTATAGAACCAGCCTAGGTGCCCTTCAACAGATGAATGGATAAAGAAAATGTGATATACATATATAGACACACACACACACACACACACAGGAATATTACTTAGCCATAAAAAGAATGGCTTTATGGCTTTTGCCGGTAAATGGATGGATCTGGAGACTATCATGCTAAGTGAAATAAGCCAGTCCCCCCCCCAAAAAAAACAAAGTCTGAATGTTCTCTCTGGTATGTGGATGCTAACACCCAATTAAGGGGTCGGGGGAGGGAAGAATAGAAGTTCAATGGATTATCAAAGGGAAAGAGTACAGAGTTGGGAATAGGAAAGGAAATAGGAAATACAGTAGAATGAATCAGACATAACTTTCTTATGTTCATATGTGAATACACAACCAGTGAAACTCTAAATCGTGTACAACCACAGAATGGGATCCTAATTAGAATAAATTATACTCCATGTATGTGTGTGTGTGTGTGTGTGTGTGTATATATATATATATAATCAAAATACACTCTACTGTCATGTGTATCTAAAAAGAACAACAACAATAGCAACAAAAAAGACAGGGTCTCCATAAGTTACCCAGGCTGCTGGGGATCCTTCTGCCTCAGTCTTCTCAACACAGTCCTTTGTCTGCCATAATTAATATGGACTTTATTACCTTGAGTGGACTTCTACTTTTCTCCTGGATGATCTTTTATAATTACCATTATTATTATGTTAAGATTTATAGCAGCATAGCTGAAATTTCCTGTGTGTTCAACACATATTACACTGTAATAAATTTTTTTTTTTTTTTAATTTTTTATTGTGTGTTGTTCAAAACATTACAAATTTCTTGACATATCATATTCCACACTTTGATTCAAGTGGGTTATGAACTGTAATAAATTTTTGATATAATTTATTTTGGAAAGGGACCCATAATACAACTTATAGGGCTGGGGTTGTAGCTCAGTGGTAGAGTGCTTGCCTAGCATATGTAAAGCTCTGGGTTTGATCCTCAGCACCACACATAAATAAATAAGTTAAATAAAGGTATTGTGTTCATCTACAACTGAAAAAAATAATAAAAAAAAATTTAAGAAAGAAAACCAAAAAAAACCCCCCAACATCATACACAGTTTTTCCAAAAACATTCACAGTAGCTGGGCCTGATGGCATACTCCTGCAATCCCAGGCACTTGGGAGGCTGAGGCAGGAGGATTACAAATTCAAGGCTAACCTGGGAAACTTAGCAAGAACTTGTCTCAAAATAAAATTTAAAAAGGGCTGGGTATGTAGCTTGGTAGTTGAGTATTTGCCTAGTATGTGTGAGTCTCTGGGTTCAACCCCCCAGTACCATTTAAAATAAAACTACATGTACAAATATGTGCTGCATAGGAAACATATAATCGATGGTTATATCTATTTAGGAATATTTAGTACTATTTGTTTGTTTATTTACCTCATCGTTTTCCTCAGTCTATTTACAGTGAATATGTGTCACTGATATAAAGGGTTTTATCCACCACATTGCTTAGCCTAAGAAGTCGAAACCATTGCGTCTCTGCTGTTATTTTCATTAGCAATAAAGCATCCTGTCCAAGGACAGAATGCAATTTTGTCTGACTTGGTTAGCATTTGGTGTTGGCTCTGCCACCTCTGGGCATGTCTTTTCTTCTCCCTAGTTAAACTTTCCCCCATATATAGCATGGCAGCTTCTCCGTGCCTTAAGTTAATGCTTACTGCAGAGAGCTTTTTTTTTTTTTTTTTTGGGGGGGGGTGGGCATTCTGTTGTTGTGGATGTGTGTGTATGTTTTATTTTATTTTTTAATATTTTTTTAGTTATAGATAGATACAATAACTTTTTATTTATTTATTTTTATGTGGTGCTGAGGATCGAACACAGTGTCTCTCACATATGAGGTGAGCACTCTACCACTGAGCTACATCCCCAGCCCTGTATGTGTGTGTGTATTTGTTGCTGGCGATAAAACTCAAGGCCTCACATATGCTAGGCAAGTACGTTACCACTGAGCTATAACCACAGCCCTCTTTTGTTAATATTTTACATGTTCGTTTCAGTGAACTTGTTTTTTACATTTTAGTACTGTAGTATAATCATCAGCAGCACTTTCCATAGTTCAGGAATGGTCTACTGTATTTTCTGTTTCTTTCTCTGGAGACACATTTAGGTCTTTGTATCACATTTTGGTCTGTTGGCTAGGTCATAATGTAATGACTCTGGAATTATCATAAAGACAAAAAAGGCCCCATAAATAATAAGGTTGAGGACACTTGGAACCAAATGTAATGCGTAAGGTATAAATATTAAAGAGAAAGAAATGATTGAATAGCTTTGGAATTTCAAATAAAAGGACCCAGTCTGGATCAACTTCATTTCACTCATTCAAACTTTTAAACTGATCAGAAATAAATGGATATATGACCATTTTACTTGTTCTTAGTAGGAATATGAGGAAGGTTGAGTGAAGTTAAATAGAACACTGAACTTAGTGAGAAATTACTTGTTTTATTTATTTTTTATTTTTTTACAATTATTATTTTTTATTTTATTTTATATATATAATTATTGTTTTTTTAAATTTTTTGGTTGTGGATGGACACAATACTTTTATTTTATTTGTTTATTTTTACGTGGTTCTGGGAATTGAACCCAGTGCTTCATGCATACTAGGCAAGCACTCTACCACTGAGCCATAACCCCAGCCCAAAATTACTTGTTTTAATATGAAAGATCCAAAATGTTTTGGGAGATGGGGTAGACTTGGGCACTCCATATTTATGAGCACAAACAGATATTAAGGACTGAATCAGGCCTTGAGCCTAGAGAAGAGTTAATTAAAACTAAAATTTGAAATACTCTAGGAAGTTAGAGTTGACATCTGCATGTCCTATAATGACTATGGTAGTGTAGAGAGGGTCGTCTTTTTTTGTTTTTAATATTTTAAAGTTGTTGATGGACCTTTATTTTTATTTATTTGTATGTGGTGCTGAGAATTGAACCCAGTGCCTCATGCGTGCCAGGCAAGTGCGCTACCACTGAGCTACAACCCCAGCCCCCAGAGGGTGGTCTTTTGATGCTCAAAATTGGATGACCTTAAATTAACATCTCTTTTTATAATCTCAATTAAATATAAAAATCACCAAAAAGAAAAGTCATTCTGGTTATATCTATGAGCATAGTATACTTAGCAGCCAATGTAATGCCACCATTGGGGATTTCCAGAAAACAGGACTCCATTTCAGTAGATCCCCAGTGGTTATCAATAATCTAGCCCTCCTTATGTTTGGTGTCCATCCACTATTGTGTCTACACCCTGGATCTTATTGTAGGGAGACAGAGCAGCCTGTTAATTTTTTTTTTAAAGAGAGAGTGAGAGAGAGAATTTTTTTAAATATTTAATTTTTAGTTTTCAGCAGACACAATATCTTTGTTTGTATGTGGTGTTGAGGATCGAACCCGGGCTGCACGCATGCCAGGCGAGCGCGCTACCGCTTGAGCCACATCCCCAGCCCCAGCCTGTTAATTTGAACACAGCTTTTTGGAGTCAAACAGAACTGGTCAGTTCTGTTTGACTTATTACCTACTTGATATTAAGCAAGGTTGTTTGTGTGTATGTGTGTGTGTGTTATTTTGTTTTGTTTTGATCTCTAAGCCTTAGTGCTGTTAAGAATTGCTCACAGCCCACAGGGTCACATTCCCATGTAAGGTATGTGTTGTGGGTTAAACACTCAATGATAGCTGTTGATAGAGTTTCATTGTTACTGTAAACTTAAATGTCTGTCCTTGACAGTCCTTTCATTTTTCTTACCCAATTTGTCACATCTATTCTGCTGTTGAACCCCATACCAAAAAACTTTCTCCATGTGAAAGAAAAAATAGCTGTCTAAGGCCTTGGGGTCACACTTTTCCAAATTTACATTAGGAAGACCCCCAAGGACTGGCCTATGCCTGGGTAAAGGAGGGGGGCTAAGCTAAGAGTAAGATATCAGAGAAAAGGTGGGCAGAGGCAGCGTGAAGTCAGAGCTCTGTCTTCCTGAGTAGGTGAAGTTTACACCTACGATATTCAGGTAAATTTAAGAGCAGAGTCATTGAAACAGCTTTTTCTGGGGTAACTACTGGTTTGGCTTTTTTTTTTTTTTTTTTTTTTTTTTGGTAGTACTGGGTTCTGAACCCAGGGTACTTTACCACTGAGCCATATTCCAATCCATTTTTATTTCTATTTTGTTTTGAGACAGGGTGTTGCTAAGTTGTCCAGGTTGCCTCAGCTTCCTAAGTGGCTGGGATTACAGGTGTGTGCCACTGCACTTGGCTTGATTGGTTTTGAATGAATTATTTACAACACATATTTTGTCACAATCCTAATTTGGGTTGATGAGTTACACATCATAGGTAGGAGGAAGGAGGTGCATGGTAGCTGAACTCTTATTATCATAGTTTCTTATTTATAGAGAAGACACTTAGATTACATGACTCATCTAAGATCAGCCATGTAATAAATGGTGGGGACAGCACACTGAAAATGCCTTTTCAGCTGTTTGGCTCTCTTCCCCTGCTTATTCCTATAACAGCATTCCCCACCCCTTCCACCATTTCACCACTGCAACAAAACAACTTGCCCTGACTCCATCCTTCCATAGAGGTGGGTGTTAAATCCACACCGTCATTATCAGAAGAGTGTCCTGTTCTGGACCCTGCATCAGGCCATCAGAAGCATTTCTGAAAATATTTCCTTTATGAGAGGAAGGGGCAGCCATCTCTTTCCCCTTGGTCATGTCCTCAGAGAACCTTTTCTTTACCACCTACCCCTTGATGTTCATTCTCCTACAGCATCTGACCTTGTGTATCCATTTATGACTTTGTTTTCTCCCTTACCCTCCTGAGAATGAGTTTCGGGACTTGCTTATTCTCTTTCTTATATTATTATCAGGCTTTTGTGCTTTATATATATTAGGCATTCACATATATATTTCTTGTAAGGGTGAATGATTCATTATTATTGGTCAGAAATTGTGAGAATATGACCCCACAGCAAATGGTTCATGGCATCCTCACTGTCTCCTCCTCCTCCACTTCTCCATAATCTGCCAAAATGCAGATTAGGAGGGGGATGAAGAATTTGTGTCCTTGAGGAGCCAGCATCACTTCTCTGTGTCTGCACTATGTGGAGCTTCAGGACACACTTAACTGTGCCAGTTAAGGTTGAATTTCTATCATGTACCTGATCTAGTTCCACTAGCCCTTAGCTGTATCGAGTCTGTTGAAGTAGTGGGGGCACACTGGCTAAAGGCACAGAAAGATAATTCAAATGACTATTATATCCAGTTTTTTTTTTTTTTTTTTTTCTTTTTAAAAAATTTTTTATTTAATTTTTTTTTCTTTTTTTTAATTTTTTATTGTTGGCTGTTCAAAACATTACATAGTTCTTGATATATCATATTTCACAATTTGATTCAAGTGGGTTATGAGCTCCCATTTTTACCCCATATACAGATTGCAGAATCACATCAGTTGCACATCCATTGATTTACATATTGCCATACTAGTGTCTGTTGTATTCTGCTGTATATCCAGTTTTTGTCACCATGACAAAGTTTCATAACTTTTATATGACTTAGTCTTCATGTCTATAAAATAGGGATGACTGCAAGGATTGTTCCTAGGATTAAGTGTGATAACCCATGTGAAAAAAATTTTTAATTTTTTTTTAGTTGTTGAATACCTTTATTTTTTATTTATTTTTATGTGGTGCTGAGAATCAAACTCAGTGCCTCACACATGCTAGGCAAGTGCTCTGCCACTGAGCCACAACCCCAGGACCTCCATGTGAAATCTTTAACATTGCTTAGGTACAAGCTGGGAGCTCAATTAAAGCTGGCTGTGATTACATACAGTACTAAATATTATTTATTGGTGCATTATGGTTGTATGTAACAATGGGATTTATTGTTACATATGCTTACCTGCACACAATATAATAATATAATTTGGCCAGTTTCACTCCCAATCTCTTCCCACCTCTCTCTGCACCTTCCTTTTGGTCTCTTTCTACTGATCTCCCTTTGATTTTCATGAGATCTACTCCCACCTTTCTTTTTCTTTTCCTTTTTTCCTCTCTAGCTTTTACATAAAATATATATATATATATATATATATATATATATATATATATATATATATATACACACACACATACATATATGTATGTATGTGTGTGTATATGTGTGTGTGTGTGTGTGTGTATATATATATATATATATAAACAAACAAACATATAGCCCTTGACCTTCTTATTTCACCAAACATAATGGTCTCTGAGTCCATCCATTTTCCTGCAGATGACATAATTTTATTTTTATTTTTTTGACTGAATAAAACTTCATCGTGTATATGTGCCACATTTTCTTTATCCATTCATCCATTGATGGACACCTAGGCTTGTACCATAGTTTGGTTATTCATGTCATGTATTTCTGACTGCGTGCATTACCTGTGTCCCTCACCTTGTCCAATCTAGTACAGACCACTGATAGGGAAGAGCTCTGAATGTGGTGGAAGTGGAAACCCAGGAAGTTCAGATGGGGTTTCAGCATCTGGGTTGTTCACTACGGTGAGAGGATGGTTTGGTTTGAGGTCTTTTGTTTGCTTTTGTTTGGTCCTGGTGATTTCCACAGGGGGAATACGATTCAGAGGGAATAAGTATATACAGAGAGTTGGCCTGTTCCTGTATCTCCAGGGAACAGAGCTCTGACTGGTAGGGATGGAGAGGGTGTACAGTAAAAGACAGCATTGGACATGGGTGCTAATAGGTAAAAGATCCAAGGTTGAATCATATTTGGGGCTGCTTCAAGGGACAGAACTGGACTGGAGCATAGGTACTTCAAAAGACAATGGAGCCTGGCTCAGTGGTACACATCTGTCATCCCAGCAGCTCTGGAGGCTGAGGCAGGAAAATTGTGAGTTCAAAGCCAGCCTCAGCAAAAGTGAGGTGCTAAGCAACTCAATGAGACCCTGTCTCTAAATAAAATACAAAATAGGTCTGGGGATGTGGCTCAGTGGTGAGTGCCTTTGAGTTCAATCCCTGGTATCTGCCCTACCCCCACCCTCCTCACTCCCCCCTCACCCCCATCCCCCTACCCTCACCATTCCTTCACCCTCACCCCCACCCCACCCCCCAAAAAAACAATGGAAACAGTTCCAAACCTTCATCAGCTTCCCAAGGCAGGGTACTAAGGGCTGGCAGCCAGTGAAGCTTCTCACATTTGCTCCTACCATTTGGATGAATTGCAAATGTATAAAGTAATTTTTTGTAAGTCATCTATATTAGCCAATGAAAAAAGAAAAAATACCTTCCACATATACACACACACATAAACAAAATCTCAATTTGATGGAACATGATGAAAGGGTTACAATGGTTTTTGTTGGTATTGTCAGATTTGGTGTGGGCAAAAGCACTATAAGAGATTTGGCAGGGGGGGTGTCAGTAATCTGGAATATCTGTGCTCAAATTGCTTTGCGTATGGTAAATTCTTGCTCTCCTTTAAAGAACAAGAAATAGGAAATCCTAGAGAACACATTGTAGCTGTGGTTAAGGCAAGAAAGAAAACAGGGAGCAACAAACAATGTCAGAGAACAGCTGATGCCAGATTGCCAGATAAATGTACTTTCATATTTTAAAATGTTTATAGTACACATATTTCAGTGTGTGTGTATGTACATATGTATAGTTACATGTTAACCCTATATGTCAATGTGGTATTATGAATAGTATTTTTTTAAAATGAATTTCCTATTTGCGCCATTAACCAGTTAACACTATGTATCAGTGGGTTCCTACTAAACTGGTGAATGGAGTTGTATAACATGTTTTGTTGCCTCCTACAAGACTGGTCTGTCAGCTTTATTTCTTAAGATTGAAAATATGACTTACAATGATGTTAATAACTATATTAACACTGTTATTAAAATAACCAGTATCGTTGGATTCCATTTCCAATGGGATTTTTTTTATAAGTCACACTGATCTATCAGATTTTGAATCACATGGCTTTTACTTTGCCTTCTGAACACTGCATGGACATAATTGGAATTGTGGATTGCTCTAGTTCAGCATGAGCTCAAAGACAACCAGGGTCAGTGTGAGCCAGAGTCCAGGTGATAGGAGTGGAGAACAGGAATACAGATACTTGGCAGGAAGTTGGAAGATTCATTTGAATCTGGGGACTTGCTGTTTGGTTGAGATGTTTTGACTTCTAGGCATCAGGCAGCTAGGTCCAAATATGAGAACAAAGGCAGATCCTTCTAAAGCATGGCGACTTTTTCACTTTGTATAATTTCATAATTCCATAGTCATTGATAGTTGAATTTATTATGCTGATCCATCAGTAACCTGCGACCTAAAAAACCCTGGCTTTCTTGTTTTTGCAGGTGTTGGGGCGATGTTTCTTGACAGTGGTACAAGTCCATTTCCAGTTTTTGACCCACGCATTACAGAAGGTCCAGCCAGTGGCTCATTCTTGCTTTGCCGAGTTTGTTGTGCCAGAAAAAAAGAACAGTGGTGGCAGCGGCTTATCTGGCATGGGCCATACACCCGAACTGGAGGAAGCTGTGCGATCCTGGCGGGGGGCTGCTGAGGTAACTGACTTTGGGGAGGTTGGGCCCTGTGTTCAAATGGGAGAGGATCCAGAAGGCCTTTGCCTATTGGTTCTCAAAAGGGCC
The DNA here is from genome assembly GCF_047511675.1 of Marmota flaviventris. Lineage (NCBI taxonomy): Eukaryota > Metazoa > Chordata > Mammalia > Rodentia > Sciuridae > Marmota > Marmota flaviventris. The sequence goes on along the minus strand of NC_092515.1, from coordinate 18,238,359 downwards.
ATTTTCTTTAGAAATGTAAGTTTTAAACTGCTCTCATTAGCTTGTTCACTTATTTAACAGTGAACGTCTTTGTGAATGCCCTTTGGGGCAGGCCTGTGCCAGGCACTGAGCTAACAGCTTTTTCCCACAGCCTGCTGGGAGAAGGCTTATAAAACCAGGGTGAAGAGAGCTGTGGTAGAGATGTTACAGGCAGAGAGGAGGAGCCCTACTTTTGAATAGGAGTGGTTCAGGAAAGCTAGAAGAGAGGAACAAAGGAGAAGTCTAGTGCCTAAATCAGCAAAGACAGGATGGAGCTGGCTGGTGAGGGAAATGCTCAGCAAGGAAGCTGGGTAGGTGAGCAGGAGTGTTTGGCAGACAGATGGAACGCCAGGCTCCAAAGCCACAACCATACCAAATGAAAACTCAGTGAATATAGGGATTTCTCCCTTCTAGTTCTGGAAATTGAACCCAAGGACAGTCTATTACTGAGCTACTTCCCAGCCCTCTCTAAACTTTATTTTGAAATAGGTTCTTGCTGAGTTGTCTAGGCTGGCCTCAGACTTGTGATCCTCAGCCTCCTGAATAACTGGGATTACACATGTTGCCACCACACCCAGCTGAATATAAGGAATTTTTTTCTTTCTTTCTTTCTTTTTTTTTTTTTTTTCCAGTACTGGGGATTGAACCCAAGGGTGCCCTACCACCGAGCTACATCTCCAACCCATTTCATTTTTTAAAAAATTTGAGAGAAGATCTCACTAAGTTGCCTAGGCTGGCTTCAAATTTACAATCTTCCTACCTAAGCCTCCCAAGTTTCTAGATTATAGGAGTGTGCTTTTGTTTTTTGATAACCAAATCATTCTCTTTTAGAAGGCTTAACATATTTATAGTTTTTAGTTCTTTAAGATTCTTAACTGGTCCAACTCTACCTAAGCCCTCATTTGTCAGTTGCTTTGCATGTGATTTGAGCAATTCTCTAGTACTGCTTTATTTGACTCCATGAAGTCTTCAATCTTTTGAAAGATCATCGATTTCCCAGCACAGCAGATATGTTCATAAAACCCAGTTACCAACAAAAGGTAGACCAAGGAAGAGGTTGGCTCCACTATTGGGTAAATATCGCATTAGTAGGGCTGGTATGGCATGTTCATCAGGGTTGGAGGAAGAAGAAATGCCAGTGAATTAGTGAGTATTCTCATTTCCCACACAACCTAATGACTGAAGGGACCTGCCACAGTGGTGGGCAGCAGGCTTTCCCTGAGCCTGTTGGGCTGGAGAGTCCAGTCTAGCATAAGATTCCTTTTCTTTTTTCTTTTTTTTTTTAGAGAGAATTTTTTAATATTTATTTTTTAGTTTTCGGTGGACACAACATGTTTGTTTGTATGTGGTGCTGAGGATCGAACCCGGGCTACACGCATGCCAGGCGAGCGCGCTACCGCTTGAGCTACATCCCCAGCCCAGGATTCCTTTTCTAGTCTCTGATTTGGCCTTCTCCACTCCTTTTCCATAACCAGAAGAATTTAAATATGAGCAAATCAAAAATACCTCTTAAAAATTGTCTGTGTTGGGGCTGGGGTTATAGCTCAGCTGTAGAGCGCTCGCCTAGCATGTGTGGGGCCCTGGGTTCGATCCTCAGGACCACATAAAAATAAATAAAATAAAGGCATTGTATCCAACTACACCTAAAAAATAAATTTTAAAAAAATTTAAAAATTTAAAAAAAAAAAGTCTGTATTATGGAGCCCTCTCATAAAATCAGTAACAACACATTTCTTTTTCTTTTTTCTTTTTTTTTAAGTCTCAGAAAGTCTACATGTGGGCTGGGATTGTAGCTTAGTGGTAGAGCACTTGCCTAGCACTCATGAGGCACTAGGTTCAATCCTCAGCACCACATAAAAAAATAAATAAATAAAGGCATTGTGTCCATCTACAACTAAAAAAAAAAAAAAAAAGAAAGAAAGAAAGGAAATCTGCATGTATTATTATTATTTTTTTTTACTTACTTAACAATAAAAATACTCATATAGAAAAACATACTTTTGCTAACTTCCTGGAGGAAGGCTGTGCATTAAAGACTTTGTAAGTTATTAAATTTAGACTGTTTTCCTGGTTTTGAAAGAAATCCCTCAATTCCTCTGTGGGGTAGTTAGGAAGGCCTCTTGGAGCATGGCCCCTTCATGGTAAGAGTGGCTGAGAAGCTTTTTCTTCTGCCCTGCCCCACCCTCCAGCATGCAGGTCTTCTTGTTATGATTAATATAGGTTGTTAATTATGAATTTTCTCTCCCTGAGAATACAGCAAAGTTGGTAGACCCAGAAAGTATTCTGGGCATTAGGAAGAAATACATTTGGGACTAAAAACTGAGTCATATTGCTTGTAAATGCTACTGAACAATCACCATTTGTAGAACTTAGGCAATGTATTTTTTGCAGACATTGTAATACTATCCTTTGTTTTTAGTATTAGAAAAAAAAAGCTGTGACTTTATCTAGGACTTACTGCTGTTTTACAGAGTATATGATAGTTTATAGTTAAGGAATAGTATTTTGATTTATTGTCTAGTTTGAAATATTCCATAATTAAATTGGAAATGTATTTATTTTATGTCTTAGAAATCTCCTTTAATCCTAAATTTTATTTATTTATTTAGTGGTGCTAGGGATTGAACCTGAGGCCTTGCACACACTAGGCAAGTGCTCTACCATTGAGCTATATTCCCAGCCCTAATCAAAACTGTTAAACATAATTTTTCACTTTGATGGGTGGTCAGTTGAGACCTTTGTCCTGTCATTTGGCTTCACCAACCTCTCTCTCTCTCTGTCCTCCTGTCTTCTGGGCTCCAGCCTCCTGACTATTCCACTCACATTTGGAAACCTTAGTACCTGGTCACTCTTCTCTGCTCCATCTGCTGGCATCATTCATGCTGAAAATTCACCCCACAGGAGACCTTCTAGGGATCCCTTGACCATCTCACCTGACCTTTTCCTCCACCCACTTTAGTTTTTCCAGTCTTTTCTTCCCTCTTCACACTCCCTTTGTTTCCACCTAGTGCCCCTACGCCACTACACTGAGAAAACAGAATCCCCCTGACATTAGCCTTTCTTCTCCCATTACCAAAATGCTGTTGCTCACCCCGCTCCCACCTGCTGCCCCTGCCCCGCTTCAGACTCATCCTTCTTCCTTCCTGACAACAGAGGAGGTGCATTCTCCAGTCCAGAGCTTTCCCCAACCCCACTTGGCCCCCATCCTTGAGGGCCTGGCTTCTGTGGTGGGGCCCTGTGTTGTTTTGGGTTGTGGTGGTGGTGGTGGTTGTTTGGTGGTACTAGAGATTGAACTCAAGGCATCACATGCTTAGTAGTCAGGCTGTCTACCATCAAGCTACATTCTTAGCCCAGAATCCTGTATTTTCTCTCTTTCATTCTCCATCTGTTTCTACCAGCATTCAAACAGGAAAATCCACCTTATTTCTCCACCTTTTTTCTCTGCTGTTTTCACAGCTAACTTCTTGGATCAGTTGTCTGCCTTTTTCTCACCTTTGATTGATTCTAAAGATAATTATTATGAAGGATTTCAAGCATATTGAACAAATGAAGCTTAACTTTTTTTTGCAACATTTACCTCATGCCTTTTATTTTTAACCAAAAAAATATTACATTTGTAGTTGAATCCCTTTTGTACCTCTCTGCTATCTTATTCACATCCTTTACTCACTAGAGGAATTTGAAGTCAATTTGGAGTCTGGCTTCTGTGTATATTTTTACTATATGTGCATGTATTCATACATAATATAAGCTATTATTTTGCACAATTTGAAACTTTACATAAATGTCATCATTCAGCTCCCTGAAATCTGGATTCTACTCTTACACAAGAACATGTCTTCTCTTGTCAAAGTCACATGTGCCTTTCTTTTGTATTTTCAGAGCATTCAGCTGCTCACAGTATCTCCAAGGGGGAAATACTCTTCTCGTAGCAGAGGCTTCTTCATGTCTACTGTCACTACCCAAGTTTAGAGGATCATTATTTCTACTCAGGACTCTTTTCTCCTCTCCTTGATTTGCTATTTTCATTTTAAAATTGGATGATGTTGCTTCTCATATCCTTAGGGGCTGTGGACCCCGCAAATCCTGCCATATCTGGCTTCTTTGGTCACTCTCCCCCTTGTCACTGGGCTACAGATCCTTGGCTATGTCTCATTCTTCACCTTGGTTCCTTGGTCTGTATTAGTACCTGTCTGCTGGTCCTGACACACTCTTATACCCCTGCAGTTCCATTGACTACCTTCTCCCTTAACTCCCAGCCCTTTTTTCAGCATCTAGGATGTTCCCTGTTACAGTGCTATATTTGCTTCTCTCAGTGTGTTTTCTGATTTTTAATTCTGTTTTGTCTGCCTTTTTGGTTCATGAGAATATCAACTCCAGGAGGGCAGGGGCCAGGTTTTGTGCTCTAGAATGTATCTGGAAATAGCCAACATAACCCCCTGTGGGCAAAATATTTGAGTGAATTATATTTTTTTGTTTTTGTTTTGGTACTGGGAATTGAACCCAGGGGCATTCTACCTCTGAGCTATATTCCCACCCAACTCCACCCTCTAAAAAAAAATATTTTAGTTGTAGATGGACACAGTACCTTTATTTTATTTATTTATTTATTTTATGTGGTGCCGAGGATTGAACCCAGTGCCTCACACATGTTGGACAAGCATTCTACTACTGAGCTACAACCTAAGCCCCCCACACACACCTTTTTTTAGTTTTTCGTTTTGAGATGGGGTCTTGCTAAGTTGCTGAAGCTAGCCTTGAACTTGGGAACCTTTTGCCTCGATTTCCTGAGCAACTGGCGTTGAGTGAACAATTCTTTTTTTTTTTTCTGAGGCCAGGTACCGAGGATTGAACTCAGGGGCACTTGACCACTGAGCCACATCCTCAGCTCTATTTTGTATTTTATTTAGAGACAGGGTCTCACTGAGATGCTTAGCACCTCGCCATTGCTGAGGCTGCTTTGAACTAACGATCCTCCCGCTTAGCCTCCTGAGTTGCTGGGATTACGGGTATGCACCACTGCGCCCAGCATGTGAACAATTCTAAATTGTTTTAAACTGTAAGACTGTTAGGATTCAGGGAATGGTAATTTATATATAATTTGTGAAACTAAAGCTTTGGAATATGACAACATTGAAGCTGTTAGTTGTTTTCTTGTAGTCCTACAGGTTTGATAAATATTACAGTTCCTAGCCTGTCCTGGAAGAACAAAGGTAAACTATTAAAAAATGTTATTTGTTTCACAAATACTATTGCAACAAAACTAAATATTGAAAGACAATTCATTTTTAATCCCTTCACCCCTCTAATAAATCAAATATATATTTTTTTGTATTTTCTTCTACTCCTGACCCACATCTATGTTTCCATTTCATCACATAATTTCTTCCTGTTTTTCTGTCTTGCTCATATACTCTACATAAACATACTTACTGCCTGAAAGTGGGGGGAGACAAGGTCTAAATGAATTGATAAGGGCCTCACTAAGTTGCTGAGGCTGGCCTTTGAACTTGTGACCTCCGTCTCAGCCTCTGGAATCACTAGGATTACAGCCATGGGCCTGCTGTGCTCAGCTATATTGGTATGGCTTTTTACTTCAGTTCACTCAACTAGATATATTATTTTGTTTTCTCTTCTGGAAACTCCAAATGCCAATATTTCTAGGTTATCTATCTTTAAAGCAGGGAAATTAAAAATGTGTAAATGTTTATATGTATGTACATAACTAATAACAGGTAAATCTTTTTTCCAGTGTTTCTAAGATAAAGTAATGTTACATCAGGTTTGCTTTCTCTTTGATATAGTTAATTTAGGCTTTCAAAATTTTGGGCTGCTTGCTTTATTACATGGATGATGCAGAACCTCTGGCTTATATCTAATGCTTAGATGGTCCCTTGCTTTATTTTGGTTTTGGGATTTTTGTTGTTATTATTGGTTTAATTTTGCTAGTAATTGTAACATCCTCTTTTACTTACCAGTCTATTTTTATGTTTTAGGCAACATCTAGATTAAGAGAAAGAGGCTGTGATGGCCGCCTGGCAGGAATTGAAGTTCAGCAGCTCTTTTGTTCTCAAAGTGCAGCAATTCCTGAGCACCAACTAAAAGAACTGAACATAAAAATTGACAGTGCTTTGCAAGTAAGTTTTTCAAAGCTGGAATATTGATGTCCAAGGCAAGGAACTAGTTTTGATGTTGAACCATTAGAGTAATAAAGTTGTAATTGACCTCAAGTCTTCTAAAACTCTAAAAATTTTAAATTCCTATTTTCATTAGATTTGTCATTCTAATCTGCTGTATAATCTTGATTCCTGAAAATAATTTGTTTGCAGGCATATAAGATAGCTCTGGAAAGTTTAGGCCACTGTGAATATGCAATGAAAGCTGGCTTCCACCTGAATCCAAAGGCGATTGAAGCAAGTTTGCAGGTATCCTATCCTATCTTTTCCTTTCCTTTCCTCCCTCCCTCCCTTGCTTCCAACCATCCTTCCTTCCTTCATCTCTGTCTCTCTCTCTTGTCCCTCCCCTCCTACCTTCCTTTATTTCTTTATTTATCTTTCATATGTTTATTTACTTGGCAAGTATTGATTCAGTACCTGCTACATGCCTGGGTTGGTTTTAGGAACCCCATCCCTGCTTATAGTGCATTGGAGGGGAGGACCAAAAAGGGAGGGACAAATATTTGGAAATCAGATGGTGCAGAAAGCTATAGAGAAACATAATACAAGGTGGGGACATGTTTAGGAGTGTGTGTATGGTAGATGGGAGGAAACCATACCATCTTTTTTTTTTTTTTTTTTTAACCTTTATTTCTCTTATTTATTCTTATGTGAGGCTGAGGATCGAACCCAGGGTCTTGCACGTGCGAGGCGAGCTCTTTGCCGCTGAGCCACAACCCCAGCCCCAACCATACCATCTTACACAGGGTGCTCTGGTAGTCTGCACTACCTGAGAACATGGTTTGTTAACATGGTGGGCAATAGAAATGGGAGCGTGCTAGGCTGGCAGGAGTAGGCTGTAGTGACTAGAATGTTCAGAGGGCTGGGAATTTGTAGAACTAGATCAGAGAGAGGAGGCAGAGGCCTATGGGGGCCTTCTGTGCCCCTCTGTGTGCCATAGACAGCACCACAGTTATATTTCTCTATCTGGTAACTCTTGGGAGCTGTGAGGGATGTTTATGTGGTCCAGTCTGAACCAAGTGTTTTGACAGATGAGGTATGGATAACCTCTCTTCTTTTCCAGGGTTGCTGCAGTGAGGCGGAAGCCCAGCAGACTGGGCGGAGGCAGACACCCCCACAGCCCATGCAGTGCGAGCTTCCCACTGTCCCTGTGCAGATAGGATCACACTTCCTGAAGGGCGTCTCCTTTAATGAGTCGGCAGCGGACAATCTGAAACTTAAGACGGTAGCTTTCCATGGGGTTCCATGGGGTTTCAGCAGCCACGTGTGAACTTGGAAATAGAGTTCTTAAGGGTTTGTGAGGAACAGATTAAAAAACAAAACAGGTTAAAGAAGGAGGCTGTGACCTTTCTTGGTAAAATGATGAACCTGGGGTTTGCACGTGCTAGGTGAGTGTGAGTGCTCTACCACTGAGCCTTCTGGTGCCTTTTTTTTTTTTTTTTTTTTTTGGTAGTTGTAGATGGACAGAATACCTTTATTTTATTTATTTTTATGTGGTGCTAAGGGTTGAACCCAGTGGCTCATATGTGCTAGGCATGCACTCTGCCACTGAGCTACAGCCCCAGCCCTCTGGTGACTTTTTTTTAAATAACTTTATTTTGTATTTTTATTTTATTTTTTTTAATATTTATTTTTTTAGTTGTAGTTGGATACAATACCTTTATTTTATTTATTTTTATGTGGTGCTGAGGATCAAACCCAGGGCCTTGCACGTGCTAGGCGAGTACTGTACCACTGAGCCACAACCCCAGCCTGTTAATAACTTTATTTATTTTTCTATATGGTGCTGAGGATTGAACCCAGTGCCTCACACATGCTAGACAAGTGCTCTACCACTGAGCCACAATGCCAGCCCCTCTGGTGACGTTTTTAATGAAACATTTGCCAAAAAAGTTTCATTGAAATTTCATTCAAATGTTTAACCTAAAAGATTTGGAAGTATATTGTAAAATATTATCCATGATTAGTATTTCTTATGGACTTTTGAGAAGTAGGAGGAGAAATCTTATAATAATGCAGTATAGTGGCCATTTTTGGAGTAACATGGATGTCAGGCTTATGCTAAGTGCTTCACGTGCATTATCTCATTTAATCCTTCCCTTTAAGGTGGGTAATGCCCTTTCTTACTTGATATGGGGGAACTGAGGCCCAAGGTCATAGAGCTAGAAAATGGTAGAGCTGGAATTTGAGGTCATGGGAGCCTGTTTGCAGATCCTGCATACCTGACCATTTGGTCATCCAAAATAAAGTTGAAGTTTCAATTGGTATTTACTTTTACCAGATGATTTTGTTTCCTTATTTGGAAGGATTCAGAATTTCCAAATTCTTCAACCAGTTTGCAACAAGAGATTGCTAAATAATTTTTTACTTTGTGCTGACGTAGAAATCACGTTTGTATTAATATATGTGTATTCATATCTAGCAATTCATCATGGGATTGGAAAATCTCTGAGGGTGACTCATGATGATAATTGCTTAAGAAATCCAAATGGTATGATCTGGATGTACTTAAAATGCTTTTTTCTTGAGGATGATTATATAAATGCATTTCTATAAATTTTATAACCTTGCATGGCTTTGTTTTAAGATGTGGACTCTTTTTGTCAATTTATAGCATACAATGTTACAGTTGATCAAGGAAGCAGGCTGCTATAATGGACTTACACCCAGAGATGATTTTCCAGTGACTGAAGTACTGAACCAGGTGTGCCCATCTACATGGCGGGGTGCCTGCAAGACTGCTGTGCAGCTTCTATTTGGCCAAGCTGGACTGGTGAGTATGTGTGAAGGATGAAAAAAAATAGAAGATACATTTCTTTCTTTCTTTTTAAAAATTTTTTTTAGTTATATGTTGAAGTTTTTTTTGATTATTTGCCTTAATAAATTTTATATTTAGTAAGATTTTGAGTAACAAAGGTAACGTAGAGTGTACATTAAATAAGCAAATATTAAGTCCCATTAATTAAGTCCTTTCATCAGAGTCAGTGATTTAGTGTGACCTACTAAGGACCCATTTTCAGAGAGAGACTCTTCTCAGTAGCAGAGTGGCTTTGGTCAGCTCAGGACTGTTTCACCCAAGGCTATGGGTAAAATAGAGATCTCTTGCTGGATGGTCCCTGGAGTTTTACCCAGCTTTCCATGAGTGACCTCAAGTAGAACAGACTTTTCAAACATATGAGGATGTGGTACAGGCACATGTGTGAAAATAGTCAGTGACTTTCAAAGTTCTTCAGTGCTGCAAAATTTAGACCAGATTTTTTTAAATTAATTTTTTAGAAGTAGTTGAACACAATACCTTCATTTCATTTATTTTTATGTGGCGCTGAGGATCGAACCCAGAGCCTCCACATGTTAGGTGAGTGCTCTACTGCTGAGCCACAACCCCAGACTCTAGACCAGATTTTGAAAAGCAAAAGAAGTACAGCATTAAAAAGTCTTTCTTGGGCTGGGATATAGCTCAATGATAGGTTGCTTTCCTAGCATATATGTGGACCTGGGTTCAAAAAAGGAAGAATTTTTCTTTTCTTTTGCAGATTGATGGTATATATTGCAGGAAACCTAGTTACAAAATAATTTTGACAGGGCCCTTGACCTGGCCCGATAATTCTGCAGCTGTAGTGGATGTTTTTCTGTTGCCAAACTGCCTCCTGTCTAAGGCCTTTGCACTCTGTCCTCCTTTTACCTGGAAATCCTTTATCTCTCTGATCTTCATGTGTCTCACTCCTGTCATCTTCCTGGTGTGAGCTCCAGGATTACCTCCTCCAAGAGATCTCTCCTGACTATGCTGGTATAAGTGGAATCCCTTTCTAGTAACTTTATGCCCCAGCTCTGTTTATCTCCTTATTAGCAATAAAATAACAACAGCAACTCAAATGTACTGGTTTGGTCTTTTCATCTTTCAGAGAAAAAAGGGGGAAAAAAATTGCCAAAGTTGGGTAAGATCAGGAGATTAGCATCTGAAATCACCATTTAGGTTGGCACCATTGACCTATATATAGCCTTATTTACTTGATTCCATTTTCTAATAAATGACTACTTTTTGGACAAGATATAGTACTTTAGAGATTAGAGGAAGCTAATTAGAGAAAATAGCTAATTTAGGAAAATGAGTCTGATGTCTACTTTATTCATGTAAAGAGCTATTGGGAAGATGTTTATCTTCTGTTCCATGTAGCTGAGGGTTGTGGTGGCCCAGCTCAGGACAGTGCTATCTTGTAGAGAGCCAGACAAGGGCCTCTCCACAGAAAAGAGCTGTTTCCTTTAGGATCTATTCTTCAGTATAGGAACCACCAGGAGAAGTACTAAGTCGGAAATACCCTGCTGAAGTATGGAAGAATCACTGCCTTTAAGAGATCAGTCCATATTCCCAGAGACCATTTAGCTGAAACTCAAAGAACTATGGCAATGCATTCTCCAGAAAGGAGTGTGCAAATAAGGTAGAAAGATACACAGGCTGTTGTGAGAAAACATTATAAGTTAAAAGGAAAAAAAAAAAAAAGTCCTATTTTTCTTAAAGACCAGAAACTTCTTCCTGGCCCTCTACCCCTGATTGTAGGGCACCTTTGTGTGACTGACAAAAGAACCTTTGGATTATGGTTCTGCGGGTGGGAGGAGAGAGGAAACACCTGTGTGGTCCAACAAAAGCTGTTCCTTAGACAGGAAGTGTTTCCTGAAGGACCAGCTGTGGGAACTCTGTTTATAGCAGTGGAAATCTACACCATTAGAGGCTGAATTTGGAATCATGATAAGCAACTCTGTACAACTTGACTCCTGAACTATTATAGATTTGGTTTTAAAGTGTTTAATCTTCTTTTTTTAAAAGATTTTTAAAATATGGACACAATATCTTTATTTATTTTTATGTGGTGCTGAGGATCAAACCCAGTGCCTCGCATGTGTGAGGCAAGCTGAGCTATAATCCCAGCTCCTTATCATTGTTTTCTTGAAATTCTTTAGTTGTTTGAAAATATTCACATTGTCAAACTCTAGATTACATGAGATACTGTATTATCCATGTAGAATTAAAAACTCTTCTCCAAATAAGAGTAAATCATTGAAAGAAGAGTTGGTTCTTTGTCCTAAAGTAGTTCTGTATTTATTCATGATTAAGAATAAAATTTTCTTTTAAAATGTTTCATCTGAGGGGCTTGGGATATAACTCAGTGGGCAGAACACTTGCCTAACAACATGCACAAGGTCCTGAGTTTGATCCCCAGCACTGGAGGAAAAAAAAAGTTTTATCTGCCAGACACAGTAACAGATACCAGTTAACAGTAATTCCAGTGACATAGGAGGCTGAGGCAGAAGGATAACAAGTTCAAGGCCAGTCTGGGCAACTTAGTGAGACCCTGTCTCAAATTAAAAATTAAAAGAGCTGGGGACATAGCTCAGTTGTAGAGTACCCCTGGGTTCAGTCCCTATTATGGCAGGGGCAGGGAGTAAGGTACCAGTGGGTTCATCCACTCTGGCTTGTATCTAGTCATTACAAATGGTCTTTTCTGGGGCTGGGGATATAGCTCAGTTGGTAGAGTGCTTATCTTGCATGCACAAGGCCCTGGGTTTTATCAAAAAAAAAAAAAAAAGAAAAAGAAACAAATGGTCTTTTCTGAAGCTTTGGTTCATTGTTTAATCACATTTTACTTCGTTCAAGTACATAGAAAAAAAATTCTAAGATAAAAGAAACAATAATTCCGAGTTAGCATTTATAGTGTGGAAAAGTGCCAGAGGTGCTTGAAAAGTTCAGTCATATCCTACACCAATAATTCAGTTTCTGATTAATAAGGTATCTTTTTTTTTTTTTTTTTTTTTTTTTGAGTACTTGGGATTGAACCCAGGGCTTTGCACATGGTAGGCAAGCTGTCTACAACTGAACTATACTCCTGGCCCTTCTTGGTTTATTTTTGAGATATAGTCTCACTTAGTTACCTAGGCTGGCCTCAAATTTGTAATCCTCCTGCCTCAGCCTTCCAAGTAGCTGGAATTACAGGCCTGTACCACCATGCCCAGCTACTTTCTATTGTCTTCATGGACTGTTACTGGCCTTACCACAGTTGCACTGCCCTGGGAATAGTTCTTACTGCAATCACTCAGCATCAGTAGGCTCATGTTTCGGATATGTTTGTGATCCATTTTCCTTTCTGAAAGCTGGCAGTTGTTTTTTCTCTCTCTCTCTCTCTCTCTTAGGTGGTAGTTGACACAGCACAGATTGAAAATAAAGAAGCCTATGCCCCCCAAATCAGTTTAGAAGGCTCCAGAATCGTGGTTCAAGTCCCATCTACATGGTAACTTGACTCTTATATTATACCAGAAGCCTAAGCTGTGATTGAAGTTTGCACGTCTTTGAAATGATTGCTTTGTTTGAGCAAGCCCAGTGTTGGCTGACACAGCAGGTCTTGTATGTGTGTGGGGTTACGGGAAGCAATGGCGTGTTAGTAGCATATGGCATGATTGTTGGTCTATGATCAGGAAGCCAAGATGTCTGCAAAATACCCTTATTGGCCATATGTTAACTGAAATACCATACTCTTAGGTCATGATCTTCGTCACTGAGTTTAGAAGTTTTAAACTTACTGTATCATTTTCTCTAAATCACCTATTATTTCTCTAAAGTTGAGTAGAGAGCATAGAATTTCTTCTTCTCCGTTGTCGATTCCAGCTACAACCCTGATGGTCTTTATCTTTCTGGGAATTGAAACTAGAGGCACTCCCCTACTGAGCCACATCCTTATTCCCTTTTGAAATTTTAAAAATTTTTGAGGTATGGTCTTGCTAAGTTGCTAAGGCTAGCTTCAAACATGATCCTCCTGCCTGAGCTCAGGAGTTGCTAGTATTAGAGGCAGTGCCACCACGCCCAGCATCCCCGATGGCCTTGAGCCTCATGTCTATTAAGTACCCAGAATCATTGCAAATCTATGGACAGGGTTCTTTTTACTTATTAATTACATTTGTAACATAATAGATAAAGGATTATTGAAGGTTTTTGTGGGTGGCTTTTTGAGGTACTGGGGGTTGAACCCAGGTGTGCTCTACCACTATGCTATATCCACAAAACTTTTTTTTTCCCTTTGGTACTGGGGATTCCGGGGTGCTTACCTACTGAACCAGCCACATTCCCAGCCCTTTTTATTTTAGTCAGATAGGGTCTGACTATGTTGGTGATGGCACTTTGAACTTCAGATCTTCCTGCCTCAGTCTCCTGAGCTGCTGGGATTATAGGTGTGCATCACTGCACCCGGCCACAGCCCTTCCAATTTTCATTTTAGGATCTTCCTAAATTGTCTAGGCTGGCCTCAAATTTACAGTCATTTTATCTCTGCCTCCAGAATAGCTGAGGTAGACAGATACCACCATACCCGACAATAAAGGATTATTATTATTTTTTTTTCTACTCCTGGGGTTGGGGTGTGGCTCAGTGGAAAGAGTACTTACCTAGCATGTACAAGGCCCTGGGTTCCATTCCCAGCACCCCCCCCCCCAAAATAAAAAGGCTACAAATCAATAAGAAAATGGACAAGGAGGTGGGTATGTTGGTATACACCAAAAATTTTAGCTCCTTGGAAGACTGAGGGTCTGGCTTAGTAATGGAATACCCCGTGTTCAATCTCTAGTACTGAAAAAAATAAAGAAAAATGGACAAGATACCTGATGAAGCAAGGCAGGAAAGAAGAGATATTATCAACAAATAGATGAAGAAAATGTGTAACCTCATCTAATAATCAAGGGAAGACAAAGACACCGTATGATGCCATTTTGCCCAAAATGTTTGTCTTAGAAAAATAACTAAATGTTGTGACAATACTGGTTTGGGCTACACTACATGAACAGGCATTGTTAAATGGAGAATAAATAACATGGCTTTTTTGGAGGACAATTTAATGCATCAGAAGCCTAAAATAAGGGATATGACCTCAGCAGTTTCACAATTCCTCCACTAGGGATTTGTGCATACAGATTTGGCTGTAAAGATTGGCATCATAGCTTTGTTAATAGCAAATGTTTTCTAATATGTTTAATTTTTGCTATTAAAAATTGTAGCAAAAATTGATGAATACTTAATTATAGAGGAAATAGTTAAATCATTTAAGTAGGAAGAGATTGATGTCTACACAGACTAAAGTAGTAATTGGGCAATGCATACAATTTATATTTAAATCATTTGGGGTGTGTAGTGGGGTAGGGGGAGCTGTTACGTGTTGCTGGGGATGAATCCAGGGCCTGCACTGGCTAGGCAAGTATTTTACCACTGAACTATGCCCCCAGTCCAAAACTGTTTATTTATAAACAGTTTATAAACTGGGGGACAGGAGTGTACTGGTGACTGAACCCAGGACTGTATCCCCAGCCCTTTTTATTCTAAATTTGAGACAGAATCTCACTAAATTGCTTAAGGCCTTGATAAGTTGCTGACCTTAAACTTGGGAGCCTCCTGCCTCAGCCTTCAGAGCAAAGTTCCTGGGATTACAGGCATGCACCACCACACCCAGTATACTTGAATTATTTATTTTTGAACCGTGAGAGTGCAATGGTAGATTCTGCTAAAAGTGTTCAGAACCTATTGATGTAGTAAGTGAGGGTTGGCAGTTCATTTTGTGTGTCTCCAAATTTTCCTTCTATGAGTATGCTCCTGCCAAAATTTTAATTTGATTGTTCAGGTGGTTTATTTTCCTGAAATTAATAGTAATTTTTATAGGTACATATCTTCATTTCTTTTTTTTAAACATTTATTTTTTTAGAAGTAGTTGAACACAATACCTTTATTTTATTTATTTTTATGTGGTGCTAAGGATTGAACCCAGGGCTTCGTACATGCTAGAAGAGTGCTCTACCGATGAGTCACAACCCCAGCTCCACATATCTTCATTTCTATCAAACAATAAATTAAAAGCTCACTTCCCTACTTTTCTATAAGATTTTGGAGTTCCTGGATTCCTAATTCAGTTTTCCAATTCATATTCTCATTGAATGCCTGAACCCTGGTGGTGCAAGCATGTAATCCCAGGTACTTCAGAAGCTGAAGCACACAATTCAGTCAGCCTGGGTAATTTAGTGAGACCCTATCTCAAAATAAGGACTGGTTGTAGCTCAGTGACGAAATGCTTGACTAGCATGTATGAGCCCCTGGATTCAATCTCCTAGTACTACAAAAACAAAAACAAAACAAAACAAAAATATTCTAATTGAAAAATATTAAACTTTGTCAGGATTCTTTTTATTTTTTAAATTTTATTTATTTATTTTAGCTGTTGATGGACCTTTATTTTATTCATTTATTTTTATGTGGTGCTGAGGATAGAACCCTGTGCCTCACAAATGCTAGGCAAATAAGTGCTCTACCACTGAGCCACAGCCCTAGCCTCAGGATTCTTATTTTGAGGAGGACAGATCGAACTTTCATATAGTTGGGCGAATATAGACAGCTAGTATTAAGATAGTTAGCACTTCTGGATTTTCTTCCAGAACTTCTTTCCCCCATCTCCCCCCATTGATTTCCTGTGTAATTCACTACATCTCCAAGAAAAAAAAAACTTCTAGAGTGTGATTCCTTGTAGAGACTCCCTCTGCTGGTAGGCTTTGGTAAAGATGCAAATTAAATTACAGGTTGAGATGTATATATTATCTGAAATGCTTAGGGCTAAAAGTGTTTTGGATTTCAGATATTTTTGGAGTTGGAAATATTTGGATGTGCATATAATGGGATATTTTGAGGACAGAACCCAAATCTAAACATAAAACTCATGTGTCATATACACCTTATACGCTTAACCTAAAGGTAATTTTATACAATATATTTAGTGTGCCTAATTTTCAGGTATAGAATTTTCAACTTGTGTTGTCATATTGGCACTCAAAAAATTTCGGATTTTTGACCATTTCAGATTTTTGGATTAGGGATGCTCAACCTGTACAAATTACGTGATTGTTGAATGCAAACAGAGTGATTAATTTACTATGTCTTTGAAAAGATAAGACTTACAAAGCAAGTCAAGAGTTTATTATATTCTCTGCTTTTAGTGTTCAGTTGCCAGAAGATGTTCTCTCTCTCTCTCTCTCTCTTTTTTTTTTGGTGCTAGGGATTGAACCCAGCAGTGCTTTACCACCGAGCTACAGTCCCAGATTTTTTTATTTTTTATTTTTATTTTGAGGAAAGGTCACACTAAATTGATTAGAGCATTACTAAAGTGCTAAAGCTGGCCTCAAACTTGTGATTCTCCTGCCTCAACCTCCTGGGCAACTGGGATTACAGGCATGCACCACTATGTCTGGCTCAAATGATGTTTTTTCCCCCAAAGAAATACTTTACTTATATTTTTAAGATGTCATATCTTTTGTTTAAGGAATCTATCCATTCTTCTTTTTTTTTTTTCCCAAAAAATATTTACTGAACACCTTCTGTGTACCAGGCATTGTTCTGTTCTTTGGGATTTAATCACGAGCAAGACAGAGTTCTTGCCTCTCACAGAACCTATGTTGTAATGCTAATAAGCATAAGAAGTGAGTCCAAGCACTAGCAAGTGTATGAGGGACAAATGAGGAGAGCCATGTTATTTGCTAGAGAATAATTGAGGTAAAGGAGGAGAGGAGACGGGTAGATGGTGAGGTTAGTCAGGAAGGGCCTCTTTGAGGATGTAGTAGGATTTGATAGGAGCTGGCCATACTGAGAGCAGGTGGGGAAGGCAGCAAAAAGGGAGACCTGGGGAGTAAACTTGCATGATTAGAGATAGTGGTGATAAAGAGGGGGAACAGGTCAACATTTGCAGGGCCTTGGGGGATATGAGGTTTTTATTTAAGTATAGGTGAAGAGTTTTAAACAAGTCTTGGTGATTTGTCCACAGATCAGGTTTGGTCTCAAGGGCATATTATTGATCCGCTCTCAAGATTAATAAATTAAATAAAAATGCCAATTTGTGTTTTTTTCTCCCAGAAAGAGAAATTATTACCACCAGGAACTATAATGCTCCATTTTGCAATGACACTAGCATCTAGCAAATGATCTCTTAGTGGGCAAAATCAGTGACAAGCCAAATCACAATCTGAAGTCAGCTTGGGAACATAGAGCAAATGTGTCCTGATAGTTAGTGATTCCAGGCTGAGAGAATTGGGTGCACTGAACCTTGGCCTGTTCCAGTGATCAAGATTGTCTCCCAGGAGTCTGAGGTCTGCTTGGGCACTAGCAGAGCTTGCCTTGTTGCTTACCTTTTCCTGAGCTTCTAGCTATCTACCTCTCATCCCCAGATATATTTCTTCTCAAGCCAAGTAATATTGGGTAGTACTGCTGCCCCCTTAGGGTGGCCTTACAATTGCTTATTTCACATCTGGCTCCCAGAATGCCCAGAAACTGGCCAACAGCATCTTCTTGGTGGACTGAATTCTCTCAGAAAGACCTCTTGCCTGGACATGGTGGCATACATCTATTATCCCAGTGCTTTAAGAGGCTGAGGCAAGAGGATCAAAAGTTCAAGGCCAGCCCACAGCAACTTAGTGAGACCTTGTCTCAAAAGAAAAAAATTAAAGAGATGGGGATGTAGCTCAGTGGTTAAGCAGCCCCTGGCATGGACACCCACAAAAGGGCCCCTTAGTGAAAGTGCCCTGAGTGGTGAAAAGCAGTTTGCCATATCAAGATCTCAAGGAAAAGCAGTCCGGGCAAAGGCAGCAGCAAAAGCAAAGATCCTCAGACATGTGCAAACCCACTCAGACAGAGCTTTAGGGACAAGGTAGAGGGGCCGGGTCACACAGGGCCTTGAGAGCTATGGTGAGGGGTTTAGATTTTATTTCATTCATGATGAGATGCTGTTGGAGTGTTTTAAGCAGAGTGTGATGTGATCTGATTTGACTCACTCTGGCTGCTGTGTGAAGGATGCACTTTAGAGAGGCAGGAATAGAGAAAAATAGATTAGATAGGAACTAATTCCTGAGGCAGGAGGTGTGGTTTCCTGGAGCAGGGCAGCAATAACAGATGTAGTAAGAAGTGCCTGGATTCAAAGTACATTTTGGAAGACAAGCTCTCAGGATTTTTTGATGGGTTGGTTATAGGGTGTGAGGGAGCTAAAGATGATTTATAGGTTTTGAAGTGGACATTTGTGTCACTTTTATACTAGAGAAATCTGTAGGAATCAGGATAGTTTTGGAGGGAGGGGGTGTGTGAGTTGTACTGATTAGGTTACCTCTCTCTGAGGAGAGAGAACAAAAAGCAGGAACATTATACCATACAGAGGTGGTAGGGGAGGAGAGGGGGGAGCAGAAGGAGTCACCAGAGGAGACCAGAAAGGAGCTTTCTGGATGGAAGAAAAATGGAGCAAGCCTGGGGCACTGAACTATGCCCCCAGTCCAAAACTGTTTATAAATAGTTTATAAACTGGGGGGCAGGAGGGTACTGGTGACTGAACCTAGGACTGTATCCCCAGCCCTTTTTATTCTAAATTTGAGACAAAATCTCACTAAATTGCTTAAGGCCTTGATAAGTTGCTGACCTTAAACTTGGGAGCCTCCTGCCTCAGCCTTCAGAGCAAAGTTCCTGGGATTACAGGCATGCACCACCACACCCAGTATACTTGAATTATTTATTTTTGAACCGTGAGAGTGCAATGGTAGATTCTGCTAAAAGTGTTTAGAACAACACAACATTTTGGAGACCCTGTTTTCATTAGCTTTTATCACTGTGACCAAACTATCTGACAAGAACAACTTTTTCACAGTTTCAGAGGTCTCAGTCCATACATGGCTGACTTCATTGTTCTCTGCCCAAGTGAAGCAGAACATCATGGTGGAAGGGTGTGGCAGAAGAAAGCAACTTAGGACATGTGAACTGAGAGAGAGAGAGACAGAGAGAGAGAGAGAGAAAAAAAAACATAAAAACACACTCAATTAAATTAAAAACATAAAAACTTACAATTACCACCCAATTAATCCAATAAGTGGGTTAATCCACTGATTAGGTTACTGCTTGCATAATACAATCATTTCATCTCTGCACTTTTTTTGTTGTTGTTGTTTTGGAACCGGATATTGAACTTAGGGGCACTCTGCCCCTGAGCCACATCCCCAGCCCTATTTTGTATTTTATTTAGAGACAGGCTCTCTCTGAGTTGCTTAGCACCTCGCTTTTGCTGAGGCTGGCTTTGAACTCGTGATCCTCCTGCCTCAGCCTCCCAAGCTGCTGGGATTACAGGCATGCACCACTGCGCCCAGCCATCTCTGAATATTTTTGCATTGAGCTTTTGAGGGATACCTCATATCTAAACCATAGCAAGATCTAAGTTGGCTTTTAAAAACCTATCTTAAGGGGCTGAGGTTGTGGCTCAGTGGTAGAGTACTTGCTTGGCATGTGTGAGGCATTGGGTTCGATTCTCAGCACCATATATAAATATATGAATAAAAATAAAGATCATCCACGTCTAAAAAATTTTTTTAAAAGCTATATTAATTGAGTTAGAGTATAAAATTCTGATGGGAGTGGAGCAAAAGAAGAATAGGAAGTAAGGAAGAAAAGACAGTACATTTACTCGTGGGGAGTAGAAAAATGGGACAGTACCTGGGGAATGTGGGGCTGAGAGGGTGATCAGAGAGGCTGCTTTCTTTGCCTCCTAGGGAGTGCCACAGGGGAATAAGCTGATCATATAGTCTTTGGGAATGCAAAAGGGCACACAGTATCCAGCACTCATTTGGAGGGCTAAACTATGGCAAAAGCAAGTTGTGCCTTACAGTAGGACAGGAGGGAAAACAGGCATGTGAACAGATGCAGGTGAGCTAATGGAATTACCAGAAAGTGAAGGTGAGGTGGATCTCTTCTGCTAACTTGCATTTTCTTAGCTTAGTAAGAGTTGAGACAGATGAGAATGGAAGAGGTAACAGGGATGTCAGATCACTGGGGAGAGGGGAAGGGTGTGAAATAGTCATCTTAAAAAGAAGTAAGCTGGGGTTGTGGCTCAGTGGTAGAGTGCTCCCCCTAGCAAGTGCAAGGCCCTGGGTTCGATCCTAAGCACCACATAAAAATAAATAAATAAAGGTATTTTTTTCCCAACTACAACTAGGAAAAAAAAGGTAAAATTAGCTAGGCATGGTGGTGCACACCTGTAATCCCAGCAGTTTGGGAGCCTGAGGCAGGAAGATCATGAGTTCAAAGCCAGCCTCAGCAAAAGTGAGGTGCTAAGCAACTCAGTGAGACACTAAGCAACCCAGTGAGACCCTGTCTCTAAATAAAATACAGAATAGGCCTGAGGATGTGGCTCGGAGGCAGAGTGCCCCTGAGTTCAGTCCCAAGTACCACAACCCCCACCCCCAAACTAAAAGAGGAAAAATTAATTTATGGAGGTCATGTTTGTTGCTTGCCTAAAATTTGCAGTGAGTTCAAGTTGCAAACTGTGAGCAAACTTTTCCTCCACTGACTCTTACTGTCTTTGATACAAGTATCCAATTTTGTAGAAGGAAGGAGGGGCAGAAGCATTATGGAAGAGTTTGGAGAGGAGCAGATAATTGTGCCAGACCACAGAATCTCATCAGGGCAAAGAGAAAAGTTAGTATTATCCTGGGTGTTGGATAGTAAGAGGACATTAGGCCTCCTGAAGTCATCTCCTTCACCAAGTTCTTCTCTTCTTACTCAAAAGACAGTCATAGATAGCAATCTACGGAGGTCTACAAAGTCCTGTACTCACACAACACTTTTGACACTGAATGTGTGAGTTTCCTACACCAAGCAATTCTCCAGTTTTCTGAAGATACTGGGTAGCCTACATTTTAATGGTGACACTAAGTACCTGGAGTGGCACAGAGCCCACAGGTTAATGCTCAGCCCACAGGCTGTTTCCCATTTCAAACTCCAAGTGTAAGCCTATTACAAGTTGGGGTTACATTTATTGGTTTATTATAAAGGATATTACAACAGTACAGATGAATAGCCAGATGTTCAGAGATCTATTGAGCAATATATAGAGGAAGGGATGCAGAGCCTCCAGGCCGTGTCCAACTGTGTCCTCCTCCTAGCATCTGGATGTATTCACCAACATGGAAGCTCTCCAAACATATAGTTTAGGAGTTTTGGGTGGCTTTATCATATAGGAATGATTGATTACTAACTCAGTCCAGAGCTCTCCCTCTCCTGTCTCCCAAGATAGAGGACAGAAGTCACAACCTTCTCATCGTGACTTGATCTTTCTAGTGACCAGTCCCCACCTGAAGCTATCCAGGAGCCCACCAAAAGTGATATCATAGCCAGGCATAGTGACACACACCTGAAATCCCAGTTCATCAGGAAGCTGAGGCAGGAGGATCAGAAGGTCAATGCCATCTGGGGCAGCTTATTAAGACCCTGTCTCAAAAATAAAATCAAAGCCAGGCACAGTGGCACATACCTACAATCCCAGCAGCAACTCTGTGGGACCCTATCTCTAAATAAAATAGAAAAAATGGCTGGGGATATGACTCAGTGGTTAAGTGTCCGTGAATTCAATCCCCAGTATATATAAATAAATGAATGAATAAATAAACAAACAAATAGGCTGGGGATGTAGCTCAGAGGTAGAGTGCCCCTAGGTTCCATCCCCAGTACCTATGGGATCGGGGAAAGTGTCCTCACTAGAATAGAAGACATCTTGTCACCCTGGAAATTCTAAGGGATTTAGGATATCTGTGTCAGGGACCAATGTCAGAGACCAGACTCCAGAATAAAAGCTGCTCCTAGCACCCCAATCAGAAAGTGACAAAAATTTTAGGAGTTCTCTGCCAGAAACTGGAGGTGGAGACCAAATATAGGCGGATGGTCTCCAACTTATTTGTTCAACTTAAGGATTTTTTCAACTTTATGATGGTGTGAAAGTGTACCCATACAACCATTCTATTTTGTTTTTCACTTTCAGCACAGTATTCAGTAAATGACATGGATGGTTACTATTTTATTATAAAACAGGCTTGTGGTAGATGTTTTTGTTTGGTTGGAAGCTAATGTAGGTGTTCTCAACATATTTAAGATACACTAGACTAAGCCAATCTACGATGTTCTTTATATTAAATGTGTATTAAATGCATATTTGACCTACAATGTTTTCATCTCAAAATGAGTTTATCGGGATGTAACCCCATCATAAGTCAAGGAGCATCTTTATTTCTTATTATATCACAAGATCCCAGGTGCTATTGATTCTTCCCCCTTGTGCAGAGCAGTAAGTTCTAATGTAAGCCTAGTTGTTCTCTCATTATTCTTATAATTATTGATTTTTCACTGGATGCCAAAAGGGCATAAAAGATATAGCCTTTTCCTTGAGGCTTTCTTGAAACACCTTTGCAGAAAAGTGCAGCTAAGACTAATGCAGCCTGGTTTATGCCTAGGTGCCTGAAAGAAGACCCTGCTACCATGTCTCTGCTGCAGAGAAGCCTCGATCCTGAGAAGACCCTGGGTCTGGTGGATGTGCTTTACACAGCTGTGTTGGACATAAACCGCTGGAGGGCTGGGAGGTTGGTGTCTGCAGCAGTCGCTTGAATTGGCTGTGCAAGTGGTTTGTGTTGGGTCCATACCCACTGACAGTGTGACTGTGTACAGTTTCATGTGTGTTCATGTCACTGATAGTATATGGGTAAATAAGGCAAGAAAGAGAACTTTTGGGTAATATTTATCTTGGAATAAGTTCAAACCTCTATATTGGACTGGGGATGTAGCTCAGTAGCAGAGCATTTGCCTAGTATGTGCAAGGTCCTGAGTTCAATCTCTAATACTCAAAAAGTTGTGGAAAAGTTGCAAGAATTGCTCTTTGCCTTTTACCCAGAGTATCCAATTTGTTAACACTTTGCCTTTATTATTTGTTTTATCATGAGAGTAAATCCATCAAGAGAACCTTTAACCCAACTCATATTCTCTTGTGAACTAAGAGCAGAGAAATGTTAAGAAAATTTACTTATAATCTTCACAATATTTACTTATATCTGAAGGCAGCTGACAGCTGGAAGATTATCTTTTTTGTGAATTGTTAGTTTTAGAAGTGGTAGATATCTTAAACATTTAGCCACGTCTCCTCTCTGTTAACTCATGAGTACCCAGAGGGTCTGAACAGTGAAATGATTTCTCCAGGATCACACCCTCTATCGCCTGCCTCAGCTCCCACCCCATGCCCTTTCTAACTGTAGTGTTCCCTTTTAGTACAGGAAAAAATGTTCAAAAATCTTTGGAAGCAGCATCTATCCATTTGATAATAGCAATCATAGTATCCCCCAAGTCCTCTCCTCCACCCCCTGCTATGTAGGATTATGCATTGTCCTTCTGCTGAATTTCTGCATTCTCAGTCTCCATCCTGCAGGCACAAAGTTAGCCCTTTGCTCTTATATCCCTACCTCTCGCATGCTTTGCTGTCCAGTGCTACAGTTAAAGAGTTTCATTCAAATTCCTGAGCCAGAATTCAGTGTTACTCATTTTCACATTTCTGTGTTAGACACTATAGAATATATATACTCAAACCCTTGGGTGTTCACTTTATTAGATCTGTAAAATAATGAACCTGATACCAGAGAGGTCTTTTTTGTTCTCAAAATTTTTTTTTATTTTTTATTTTGGCAATGCTGGATATCAAATCCAGGGCCTCACTTATGCTTAGGAACCAGTTTTTCTTAAATGCAAAGAGGTCCATTTAGGACTAGAGTTGTAGCTCAGTGGTAGAGGGCTTGCCCAGCGTGTGCAAGTCCCCAGTTCTGCCAAAAAAAAAGAGAGGTCCATTTCATCCATCTCATTAACCAGTTTGTATATTTGTCTCAACCCCTCTCCCCTACCCCCATTTAAATAGGGAACAAGCTTTACCCTGCATACAGATACAACTTCAAAGGGAAATTTGTGATTTTGGGAACCAGGCTGACCTGCCTTCTGGAAATGGAAACAAGTCTTCAGGTGGCCTGCAGAAGACATTCTCCAAACTGACATCCAGGTTCACCAAGAAAGTTTCATGTACCAGCTCTAGTGGCAGCACAAATTATTCCATCCCAAGTACCCCTTCCAAAAATGTCTTCATAGCTGGGTGTTCGGAAGAGAAGGCCAAAATGCCTGGTAACATTGACACACGGTTACAAAGCATTTTGAACATTGGTAATTTTCCTAGGACTACAGACTCTTCACAGTCAGCTCAGAATTCCAGTAATCCAATGGCCAATGGTTTTCTTCTAGAGAGGCGTGAGAACTTCCTGCCTGGGGATGATGGCAAGGATGACAAGGGTATGAACTTACCAACTGATCAGGAAATGCAGGAGGTAATAGACTTTCTCTCAGGCTTTAACATGGGCCAGTCGCATCAGGGTTCCCCATTGGTGACAAGGCGTAATTCTGCTGCAACAGCCATGGTGACTGAGCAGAAGGCAGGAGCCATGCATCCACAGCAGCCATCATTGCCGGCGCCCCCTTCATCACGGCCACCACAGGCTGGGGCACACGCAAGTCTGACATCCCAGCCAGGTTTGGCATCTCAGCAGCAGTCCCCAAAGCAACAACAACCCCAGGTCCAGTACTACCAACACCTGCTTCAACCCATTGGACCACAGCAGCCTCCACCCCAGCCTCGGGCACCTGGGAAATGGGTACATAGCT
This sequence comes from Marmota flaviventris, assembly GCF_047511675.1. Lineage (NCBI taxonomy): Eukaryota > Metazoa > Chordata > Mammalia > Rodentia > Sciuridae > Marmota > Marmota flaviventris. Next base: position 18,213,615 of record NC_092515.1, on the reverse strand, counting down.
CATCCCAGCAGCCAGCACAGCCTGTTGGAGCAAATCTGTCTCCTCTTGGTCAGTGGCCTGGCATATCTGATCTCAGTTCTGATTTGTACAGCTTGGGCCTAGTGAGCAGCTACATGGATAACGTGATGTCAGAAGTTTTGGGACAAAAACCACAGGGACCTAGAAATAACACCTGGCCAAACCGTGACCAAAATGATGGAGTCTTTGGAATGTTGGGAGAGATTCTGCCTTTTGATCCTGCAGGTATGTGAGGCTTGCTTCCTTCTCACTTCATTTGAACATAAAATGTGATCTCTGAGAACTTCTCTGGGCCTGTCTGCTACAGCCTTACATATGAAAGTGAAATAACTTAATCCCCCTTTAAGACCCTTTATCATTGTCTGGAGGCAAGTACAGAATAGATCCTGCAAGAGTGGAAAGCAGTAATGAGGAAGAGGCTGAGAAGGAAAGTGCAACTATTTTTTACATTATAGAGGACAGAACTGAGGTTAAGAGAAGTTACTTGAGGGGCTGGGGTTGTGGCCCAGTGGTAGAGCACTTGCCTAGCATGTGTAAGGAACTGGGTTCGATTCTCAGCAATACATAAAATAAATAAACAAACAAACAAATAAATATATTGTATCCATCTATAACTAAAAAGAGAGAGAGAGAAATTGCTTGAATGGCTCATAGTCCCATATTTCAAGTGGCTCCAATCTGACTTGAAAGTCAATGCAGACAGCTCTTTGTGGTGCACTCTTTTCCTGACTATACAACATATTCTCATGCTTCTTTTTACCCAACTCTAGGGCCTTGTTTAAGGTGGTAGAGGGCTGGGAATGTAGCTCAGAGGTAGAGCACTTGCTGAACATGCATCAGGCCCTGGGTTCCATCCCTAGCATCACCAGGGGAAAAAAATATTTTAAGGTGGTAGAACACTTTCCTGCTTCATAGAATACAGTTTCTGGTGTAGACAGTGTGAGAATGCCACCAGAGTCATCTAAAAATTTTTGAGAAAGAACTTAAATACAAAACCGGGAAGAGGAATTAAGTTTAAAATCAAATTAGGGGATGGGGATATAGCTTAGTTGGTAGAGTGTTTGCCTCACATGCAAAAGGCCCTGGGTTCAATCCCCAGCATCCTCCCCCCGCCAAAAAAAAAAAAAGTAAATTAAAAAGAAAAAGATAGTAGAAATTGAAAATAAATCTAAAGGATCTTTGGAAGTCCAGTAAAATAAAGTTTTGAGGAAAGAGAAAAGAGCTAGAAATACAGATAAGGGAGAAATTAAAAGTACTTTGAAAGATTAAGCCAACATGGTGGTGCACACCTATAATTCCAAAGAATCTAGAGGCTGAGGCAGGAGGATCACAAGTTCAAGGCCAGCCTGGGCAACTTGGTGAGACCCTTTCTCAAAAAAAGAAAAGAAAGAAAGAAAGAAAAATAATATTTAAAAAAAAAAAAAAAAAGAATGGTAGTAAAAAGTGCACATACCAAAAGTGCTAGGTACTGAATTTTGAAACCTTGGAGATCAGCAATGTGTTTACTTGGGCTGCTAGGTTAAGTTGTTTAGTTTCTTGGAATAAAACTTAGATCATCTTTAAAACAAAAAGACAACAAAAAACTTGAGGATGTAGCTCTGTGGTAGAGTGAGTGCACTTGAGTTCAATCCCCAGTACTGAAAAAGCAAAAACAACAACAACAAAGTACTATAGTGCATCTATCTTACTTATGAATATGGATAGATACAAGAAAATCTAGCAATGTATCCAGAGTAATAACTGGCTGGGTGTGGTGATGCACACCTGTAATCCTATTTATTTATTTATTTATTTATTTATTTGCTGTGCTGAGGCTCGAACCCAGGGCCTCGCTTCTTATTGCATCCTGAAATATCTTATTACTTCCCACTCTTGTCATCTTCAAACTGAATGAGCAAGTCTGTTATCTAATATCCAGGAAAATACTGGATCGTAGTTTGGCTCAAGTGGGAATGGCATATAATCTCTATCTGTCTGACCCTGGCACTTTGATAACTTTTGGCTATTTAGTTGACCAAAGTCATCATCTGATTTTCTAAATTATTAGGTACTCTAGGTACATAGCACCAGGACATTGGAAATTTTAAAAGTAACTAGTATTTTTCTTAAAAGGATAAATTAAACCTTTTTTCTGTCTTCCTTCCTTTCACATTCAGCCTGCCTCACCTAGGCATAACCCTTCCTTACAGTCCCCTGCACAAACTGTACCCCAACTCCAGACCTATATGCTAAAAGTCCCACCTTACCTTGCAGGTTAATATCCATAGTCTACAACCAACTATCTGGGGCATGATGAGCCTGGCAGTGTCTCACCACTTTTTATGTGACAAGCACATTCTCAAATGTTGGGGATGAAACAAGATGCCAGTTAAGATGCCTTAAATCCTGTTTTTTCCTTATCTCAAAACAGTGGGCTCAGACCCAGAGTTTGCACGCTATGTGGCAGGAGTGAGCCAGGCAATGCAGCAGAAGCGGCAAGCCCAGCATGGTCGTCGTCCTGGCAACCCCCGGGGCAACTGGCCACCCATGGATGATGCCCATCGGACCTGGCCTTTTCCAGAATTCTTTACAGAAGGGTGAGTACTGGGTACAGCCAGGAAGTTGAGTTTGAGATCTGGGTGTCCCAGATTGTTTTTGTGAGAAGGGAGACTCATTGGCCTTTGTGCATTCATATTAGGCAATTGAAATCCAACCTCCATATGAGAATGATATAATGAAGTCTTCAGGGAATCAGAGTTTTTGTGACTGACTATAAGATGCCAGCTGGTATGATGTGTCCCTGTAAACACACTATTAGCATAAGTGTATGGTTTACCACAGACTCTTTCACCCAAGAGAAGAATTTTATATGATAGCATTTATAAAGTGTTTATATGTTTAACATGGTCTTCTCTCTTCTTTCTTTTCTTTTCTTTTTTTTTTTTTTGGTACTGGGAATTGAACACAAGGGTCACTAAGCCACATCCCCAGCCCTATTTTGTATTTTATTTAGAGACAGGGTTTCACTAGGTTGCTTAGTGTCTTACTGAGTTACTTCCCACTTCACTTTTTGCTGATACTGGCTTTGAACTTTAGATTCTCGAGTCTTGGCTTCCTGAGTCACTGGAATTACAGGCATGCACCACTGCACCCAGCAACATGGTCTTTATACTCATTTCAACATAAAGCCCATGTTAAATGTGCATGGCTGTAAAACCCGTGTAAGTTATTAAGTACTATCATTATAGCCTACAAAAAACAAAGGCATGGGGCTGGGGATATAGCTCATTTGGTACAGTGTTTGCCTTGCACACACAAGGCCCTGTGTTCAATCCCCAGCTACACACACAAACACACACACACACACACACACACAAAAAAAAAAAGGCTGGGCTGGGGTTGTGGCTCAGTGGGAGAGTGCTTGCCTAGCATGTTAAGTCAGGGCTGGGGACACAGCTCAGTGATAGAGCACCAGGCCTAGTGCAAGGTCCTAAACTCAATCCCAAGCTCTCCCCACCAAAACAAACAAACAAACAAACAAACAAAAACCTAGCAAATGTATGGTATATGGTTCAGATTTTTAAGGGAATTATTGATTTATATAAAAAAAACACAAGGGGGGACTATGGTTGTGGCTCAGCGGTAGAGTGTTTGCATGGCAAGTGTGAGGCCCTGGGTTCAATCTTCAGCACCACATAAAAATAAACAAAATAAAGGTATTGTGTCCAACTACAACTAAAAATTTTTTTTAAAAATGGGGGGCTGGGGTTGTGACTCGGCAGTAGAGTGCTCGCCTAGCACATTTGAGGTCCTGGGTTCAATCCTCAGCACCACATAAAAATAAATAACTATAACTAAAAGAGTATTTTAAAAATTTTAGGAAAAAAATGGGAATTTTTCACATCTCATATTGCTTACCTGGTTAATATGAATGGGAAAAGACCATCTCAACTTTTGATTTCTCTAAATTTCATACACAAACCACAGGCTTCTGGGAAGAATAAAAGGAAGTGATAAAAAAAATAAAACATATATAACTTAATACACACAAACACACATACACACAAAACAAACAAACAACAACAACAAAAACAAAAAACATTTAAGGGAGAGAAAGAAACTGCAAGTTTTTAGATCGGAGAGACAAGAGAGCACTGTTTGGTTGAGATGAGTACAGGTAAGGACTGCTCTTTTAGGGCCTGAGTGGAGGGAGGCAGTTAAACTCAAGAGCTGTCCATCTAGTGTCCAGGCTGACTGTCGGAGGCCAGGGACCAGCTTTTCTCTTTGGCTTTCAGGGACGGCCTGCACAGCGGCTGGTCGGGTGCTCAGGGAGACTCAGCCAGCTCCAGTGATGAGACGTCTTCAGCCAATGGGGACAGCTTGTTCTCCATGTTTTCAGGACCTGACCTGGTTGCTGCTGTCAAGCAGAGAAGGTATGAAGAGATTTCTAAATCAAGGAGTGGAGAGAAGGGCATATGAGTGTGACCCACAGCTCATTCCTCTAGAAAATTCAGGAAGCCCGTTATTAACTGCCAGCCTGCTGTATGAGAAAGGTAGAAGGGCTTTTCCAGCACCATCTGTTGTAAGGCCTCTAAAGAGTACCTTCAGAGCCAGGTACAACGGCAAGTTTGAGGCCAGCCTGGGCAATTTAGTGATATCCTATTTCAAAATTTGTTTTTAAAAATATTTTTTAAAGGGATAGGGTTGCAGTTCAGTGGTAGAGTGCTTGCCTAGGAGGTAGGAAGCCCTTGTTTTGATCCCTAGAACTGAAAAAAAAAAAAAAAAAGAGGAGTTACATTTGTTCTTTTGGTACTGGGGATTGAACCCAAGGCACTTAACTACTGTGCCACATCCTAGCCCTTTTTTGTATTTTATTTAAATACAGGTTCTCCTCACCAAGTTGCTTAGAACCTTGCTAAGTTGCTGAGGCAGGTTTGAACTCGAGATCTTCCTGCCTCAGTTTCCTAAGCTGCTGGGATTACAGGCTTGAGCCACCGTGCTTGACTATTCATTCTTAGTTTCTTTCGGTAGCAGCTGTAGCATATTAGGTGATATGGTAGCAAAAAAAAAAAAAAAGCCCTCTTCCTCATGGAAATAATTATATTCTCATTAGAAAAGGCAGATTCTAAAAAATGTCAGGTTAGTTTAGGTATTATGAAGAAAAATAAAGCAAGTGATGAGGATAGAACACAGGGAACAGGTGAATTTTCTGTTTTCAGAAGGGCAACTAGGGAGACGTCAGATGAGCAGAGAGCAGAGGGCTTACCAAAGTGAGGGAGCAACTGGTGGGGCATCGGAAGTGAGGTGTATGTGAAAGCAGAATCAGGATGATAGAAAGTTCCGGGCCTGAGCCGCTATGTAGAGGGAGTACTGTGAACTGGGGTGGGAGAAATGCTGGAGGAGTGGGTTTGAGCCCAGGCTGGAGTTTAAGATTCTGTTCTAGACCTGTGGCTGATCAGACATCTAAAAAGTTACCTCTGTCACCAGCTCTGCAGAGACTCTGTTTGCCTGCAGGAGCACCAGCTCTGATCCTGATACATCTTGTCTTTTTCATTCAGTGTTGTTAAAACTAATGAATTTTGTTTTTAAGTTCCATACATCCCCAGTGCATGGTAATTTATTGAACAAATTAACAAAAAGTCAGAGCTGGTGGACTCAGAGTAGCTGAAGAAAGCCAGTGCCCATCTTTATGCCTTCCCTACCCTGTGCTGGCTTTATAGGCATACACAATTTAGTGCTGAGCTCTTTCTGCCCCTGAACTCAATGGACCCAAGCCCTTCTCACCTGGAACCAGGGCCTGGAGACCAGAGCTGTGCAGCTGGGATGACCCCTAGAATTAAGCTGGATAGAAAGCCAGGCAATCACTGCTCTAGGCTCTTGGTTCTTTCAGGAAACACAGCAGTGGAGAGCAGGAGACCAGCATGCTACCCTCACCACCTCTCCTAACTACAGTGGAGGACATGAACCAGGTATTATGGGCTGGCTTATGATTAAGGCCATGGGCAAGATTCCACAGCTTCTGTTTTAAGGCCTCAAAGTCACAGTCTTCTTTGTGGTGAATCTCTTTTTTTCATGAGTTTGTCTAAATAGTTAGCCATCTCAGCTGACTCAGAGCCACATATAGAAGAAGCTCTAGAGATGTGATATCCATTACTTGCCACATGTGGCCGTTTATATTTAAATTAATTATAAATCAAGAACTGGGGATGTAGCTCAATGGTAGAGTGCTGGATAACCTAGCATGCATGAGACCCCTGAGTTTAAACCCCAGCACTGCAAAAATAAATAAATAATTCGGTTCCACAGATGTACTAGCCATATATGATGGCAAGTGGCTACTATTATTGGATGGTGCAGGCATAGAGCATTGCTATCATTGTAAGAAGTTCCATTTGACAGGGCTGTGGGGTGGGCTAGGGCTTTCACCCTGCTCCTAGGTAGAAAGAAGAGCCAGAGATCTGGGAAGGTGGGAAAAGGTGGTGAACCACCAAAAGTGCCACTAAGAACCCTCTTCTGTCCCTCAGGATAACAAAACCAAAACGTGGCCTCCCAAAGCACCCTGGCAACACCCTTCCCCACTGCCCAGCACACTGCCCAGCCCAAGTGCACCACTCTATGCAGTCGCCAGTCCTGGCAACCAGTGGAACGACACCATGCAGATGCTGCAATCTCCTGTGTGGGCTGCAACCAGCGACTGCAGTGCTGCCTCCTTCTCTTATGTGCAGACCCCACCCCAACCCCCACCCCCACCAGCACACAAGGCAGCACCCAAGGGCTTTAAGGCCTTCCCTGGGAAGGCTGAACGCAGGCCAGCCTACTTGCCTCAGTACTGACCCAGGGCCATTCTTCCTGCCCACCCAGAGCTGTTGGGGTCAGTATTCCCACCCCAGGGCTGACTAGCTCATACCAGCCCCTCAGAGGACCAGTGCACCCCATCCCAGGAGGTTTCCTTGGGAACAGGGGTGATTGGCAGCTCCAAACCTTTAAAGCCTGGTTTCTGAAGGCAGCAGACCCCTGGAGAGCCAGCTGGAGATAGATCACACTCAGGGGGTTGCTGGATAATCCGCATGCTTAATAAGCACCTGGAGTGATTATGATGCAGGTGGCCAGAGGCCACACTTTGAGAAACATAGTTGTGAGGTTATTAATCCTGCTATATGTTAGGAAGACATCCGGTCTAAAGGCGAAGAGCAAAACTGACCATTCTTATGAAACCCTCTTATTCCTCCTTAACACATTGAGTGGTGACCACACCCATCACTGATTTCATAGCTATTTTCATGTAGATTTTTAGTTAAAACATTTCCTGTCTAAAGTGCATTGAACATATTAAGATAACAGATAGACCGGCTGGAGGTTTGCTCAACACTATCTTTATTTAAGCACAAAAATGGGAAAACAGAATATTTATGATCAGAAGCAATCACCTGGGTTTTCTGTGGGTGAGCTGCCCCTTTTACCCAGAAACATGCAGGAATACAGCCTTTGCCAGATTTACAAAAGCAGGATTATATAGCTGATGTCAGAAGTATATTCCTGACAGTGCATGAGGATGAGCCAGCAGGCTGCTGGTGTGTGCAAAGTAAGGCTTCACCTGCTGTCCTCAGATCCTTCCACACATGGCTGGAGGCATGAAGGGTCCTCAAAGTGGGGCAGTGTGGTCAAAGGGCTGCACAGAGACACCTGCACTAGAAACTGCAGTAACATTTGTGAGCTGGTTCAAAAGACAAACCAGTTAAGATGTAGATAAGAATTAAAGTCTTTTCTTTTAAAAAAGAAAATCCACCTCATTTTCGGTTAACATGTGCCATTAAAAAGATAACATCCTGTGGAATTAGGAAATTTTCCAGCCAGAATGGATCCAGAAGAATTGAATGGTGCTTAAATTGAGAAATAATAATAAATATATCTATATAGAATAGACATATCCCACTGTAAATTAATTGAGGTTGCAGAAAGTTCTTTATATAAAACTTATTTAAATTTTTCATATTTCATCTTTGAAAAAGTCTAATTGAGAAAAATCCATGATATTTTCTGGTATGAAAGTTTGACAGTATTAATATTTTTTTTATATTTTCTTAAGTCATTAAACCATTTTAATATATGTTAACTACTAATAAATGGTTTATTCTTTCTAACTCCATATAAGCTTTTCCAGCAAAGATTGTAATAACACATTTATGTTCTCATTTTTCTACAGATATAAGTAAATTTCTATTTAAAAATACCAAAAAGGATAAATATCTGTGTACACACACACCACACACCCACACCCACTTACACACATACACATACACATTTTAGAGGACCCTTAGGGTGTCTGAGCTCAGTCACCTGAATTTTTAGTACTGTGTTGTCAGGCTGTTTCCAGGCCTTGGGTGTTGTCTTTTGTGCTGTGTGGGGATGCCATTGCTGCCTGTACTTAATGATCCTTTCACCATGGGTTCTGAATATTCACCTCACCATGTTTACAGATAACTATTTTGTACATAGAGTTTTTCAGGCACATGCTTTGCATCAATCCTGCGTGGCTCTCGTCTGTGTTAACTGTCACAGTGTGCACACTAATCTGTTGGAAGTTCTTTGTGACTGTTTTACTTGTAAGATAGTTTTCTATTTCCTTCAGTAATGTGTCCACAGTGCCCTGTATTTCGAGTTCTATTATACTAAAGTACTCTTGTTTTAATAGTGCCTCCCCAAAGACCTCACCCTGGACAGAGGTCAATTCTCAATGCCCCAGCGCAGGTGACATTGTTAAACTGTCACTTTCCAATTTTTTCTTCTTTCCTATTATGAAAGATATTTTGTAATTGCATCTCCATGGGCTGTGACTGTGTGAAGCTGTTTGTGTAGTTTCCATGTAGGTGCTGTGTGCCCAGCACCACCTTGCTCTGAACACTGGTAATTCCAGGTGCTGCGCTCGGCAGAGGGGTCTTGCCAAAGCGCGCGCGTATGTGTGTGTGTGTGTGTGAGAGAGAAAGAGAGAGAGAGAGAGAGTGTGTGTGTGTGCGCGTGCGTATGTGCGTGTGCGTGCATATGTGCGTGCATGTGTCCTTTGCATGGCCGGACGTGGCTGCCTTGCTCCGGCATCAGCAGGACATTGTGTGAATAGTTACAATGCTTCCAAACTGGAACTCTACATTTTGTATCTTACTTTTAAAAGCTCCTATAAGTAAAGTAACTATTGGCTTTATTAAAAATATACATTTAATAGTATTCTGAATCTTTATTTAAAAATGAACTGCAACAGACACCATGTTATATGCATTGCTTGACTCACGCTGCCCACAGTTGGTTTTTAGGTCAGCCTCTTCTCAGATTCTGAGACTTTTTCAAGGGGGAAGACCACTTACAGAATCAAGATGAGTTGGCATGGATGAGCAGGAAAAACAACCAACCTCTTATTGGCTTCCCTAAGGCCATAGATGGTTTAGGCCTCTCAGGTGCATCCAATATAGGGGTAAAGGAGACTGTCTTTTGGAAGGATGCAGGTACTCCCAGGGTTGGGGTCTGCTAACACCCACATCCCACCAAGTGTGGGTGATAGTACTTTCTCAGCCAGTCTTTCCAAGGATGAGGACTTATTCCACCCCTCCGCCCCACTCCAGGAACCCCATCTGTGCCAAGAGACCTTGCCTCACAGGGTTAAAAAAGGACCTGTTTCATTGGATGGTGGTGTCCTGCCAAGCAGAAGGAAGACTGTATGATGATGAGAACCATGAGTGGATGGAGGGTTATAGGGGAATTTCAATTCAGTTTTACTTGGAGAAAGCAGCACTTCATTGAATTATTTTCATGAATTTAGGAAAATTGAGTAATGTCAGTATTAATATATAACCACCAAGGGTAAGTACCACTGTGAGATGCCCTGAAGTTGAACATAGGGACCAAGTACCAGAGCCTTCCAAATTTACTTCAAGACAAGGTTGCTTAGCAACATCCATGTTTCATGAGTGTAATGAAGAATACACTGAATTCTTACTAAAATGCTAGCAGGGGGCTGAGGTTGTGGCTCAGCGGTGGAGCGCTTGGCTACCATGTGCAGGGCCCTGGGTTTGATCCTCAGCACCACATAAAAATAGATAAAATAAAGGTATTGTGTCCCACTACAACAAAATATAAACACACACACACACACACACACATGCTAGCAGGGCCAGGCACAATAGTGCATGCCTGTAATCCCAGTGACTCAGAAGGCTGGGACAGAAGGATTGTTAAATTGGAGGCCAACCTTGGCAACTTGGTGAGACTATCTCAAAAAAAGTTAAAAAAAAAGAAAAGTGTGTGTGTGGGGGGTGCAGTGGTTACAGCTGGGTATAGCTCAGTGGCAAAGCACCCCTGAGTTCAATCCCCAGTACCAAAAGGGAAAAAAAAAAAGAAAATGCTAGCATGGTCTTGAGGGCTCAGTGGTAGAATGCATGCTTAGCATGGTCAAGGCCCTGAGTTCAATCCCCAGGTCAGAAAATAAGTAAAAGTAATAAAAAGCTAACAAGGAGATTTTTTAAAATATTTTATTCAAATGTTTTCCTATTGTACATAAGCATCTAGTGCTGTTCACAGAAGTGATGGGAATATAAGAGGAGTCCTATTACCTATGTGCCAGACAGGTAATGGATGGAAGTAGAAGAAAAGTTATATCTGAGCTCTTATAGGGTTCTTGGAGGCCTTGGCCCATCTGAGAAATGGAGGCAAACATACAGGTAGTTGAGGTACTAATGAGGCTTATGATGCTCCTTTTCTGCCTGGGGAGATCCAATGAGGCAGAGGCAGGAGGATACCATGTTCAAGGCCAGCCTCAGCAACTTAAAAAATTATATATATATATATATATATATATATATATGAATGAACTGGGGATATAGCCCAGTGGTAAAGCACCCCTGAGTTCAATCCTCAGTATCCCCCCATAAAACAAATTGGCCACCTGGGAAGCTCCTGCCACATGCCAACCATAGGCTGTGAGAGGATTGCTCTCTGTCCTGCTAAGCCACTGTTGTAAGCAGCCTCCTGATGCCAATGGTCAGCTCCTCGACTGTAGGTGGACAACATGACTAGCTGCCTCTCAACTATATCTACCTAGGAGTCCAAGGAATCTCCGGGGACAGGCACCTGGAGGTCACATGCAGCTGGCCTTAAGAGTTTCACAAAGATAGGCTGGCTATGTGTCAGAGAGGGGACTGAATATGACTTGTGAGCTGCGGTTGTAGTTCAGTGGTAGAGTGCTTGCCTAGCACGTGTGAGGCACTGGGATCCATCCTCAGCACCACATAAAAATAAATAAAATGAAGATATTGTGTCCATCTACAACTAAAAAAAATATTAAAAAAAAAAAAAAGTGATGTGTTAAGAGATGTGGGCCTAAGTTAAGACTGTTTTTTCAAGAGTTTCTGCTCAATTCCTAGGGACGGGTCCTTGGTAGAAGCCAGGACTGCAAAGAAAATATAGCTCCTGCACTTGAAACTCAAAATCTTTTTAGGGGAGACAACCCCATCTTTTCCATTCTTGTTAAAAAAGAGAACTACCACCCATGCACTCAGGTGCTCAGGCCAAAAAGAAAAACATTCTTGATTCCTCCTTCCCTTACTCTCAGCAAGTCCTATACGTGTATCTTAAAGCACACTTACCAACCAGGTCCACCCAGCCCCTGCCTCTTCCTCTACAGCCTCCACGCTTTCCTGTGCACACATCTCTCCTTCCTCCCCAGGACTCCCTGTTGTTCTGAACAGGGTAAGGCTCCATCAGTTTTCTCAGACCACTGCCAATCTTCCAACGTGGCTTTTTTCCCCTCCTCATAGCACTTAGCGCTGTCCTGGCATTAGTGTGTTTGCATTTGTTCCTCCCACTAGAAAGTCTGGTACACGTCCACATCACCAGGGTACGGAATAGTGCCTGGGACCACCGTCAAACCCAGAATTTGCTAATTCTAATACAAAAGGGGTGTGGAGAAGTACACTGCGTGGTCATCAGAACTGCAAGGAGGGACCAACGCTGGGAGCTGAGAATCGGATTATGAAGGCCGATCTAATAAGTTTAGTATTTTCTATTCTCATGGACATCACACCTATATATGGTGGGGAAATGTTTTTGAAAGCCTTTGCAGCGGGTTCCTAGAGAAAACCTGAAGACAACGCTGCGGAAAGAGAAAACCCCGTGGCCAGCGTTACAGAGCGGGGCATTATCCCACCCACATGCACATACGCACATCCGCCCATAACCGGAGCATGCGCACACGCGCGCACTACATCCATCCCAGACGTGCGGAGAGAAACGTTCGTCAGTTCACTTGCCTTTCTAGGCTCCCTACCCTGTGCCGGCACATGCGCACACGAGCTCGCCCCGCCCATCCCGGACGTGCCATCCCACACGGAGACGCGAGCGCGCCCCTCCTCCAGCAGTCCCTGTGCGTGAGCGCGTCTTCCTGCGCGTCGGTTGGCGCTCGCCTCCCCTGTGTAGAGTGTGCCAGTCCTTGGGAGCCAGCACCCGGCCCTCGCGGCACACCGTGACTCAGCATCTTGGGTGGTGCGCCTCTTGGAACAGCTCTTCCAAGTCCGTCTGCGTGGATGCGGCGCGCCCTGCTTCCGGCCTCCCGCCCCTTCGCCCAAGTCCCCTGCCCCGTACTTTTGCCTTCACACCCTTGACCACCTGGCCTCCTGGGCCTGCTAGAGCCCTGTCCAGCTACCCTGAATTAAGGCCTGACTTATCAGTGCCCACGTCTCGGTTTCCCTATCTTTAGGACCATGCTCTTGTTTGGTCCCAACAGAGGCTGTAGTAAAAAACTCAGTGGGAGTCACCTGCTTTTCCTGGGCTGCCTTTTCAGGAGTTAACAGTCCCTGGCCTTTTTAACTTGCCTCTAGGATCAGATTCCCTCCTCAGCCTCAGTCGTTCCACTTGCAGGTGGCAGATCATCTTGTAGAAGGCCCTTAAGGGTGATCAGCACTGGAGTGGGATTTCTTTCTTTCTTTCTTTTATTTATTTATTTATTTTTTTTTGGTGGTGGGGGGGGATTATTCATCTTAGTACCAGGTCTGGGTCACTTTTCCCCTCCCAAGATCCGGGCACTTTTGAACTCTGTACTCTGCGGTTTGCAGCACTTGGCACAACATAAGGTTTTGGTGATGCGAGCAGAAAACGGGATTTGACAAGTTTTAGAATATAAAATTACCTTACACTGATGATTTTCCAAACTACGCATTCCACTCCCCAAGATTCAGAGATGCCACCCCCAGACGTAGATGACTGATCACCACCCTGTGTGTACTCCCCGTCTTTCCTAGGGAAGTCGCCCCAGTGCCCTACATTAATAATCCAAGAGGACAGATGTTGATAAAATCTTTCTACCAGATCTTTCTACCTCTCTGCATTTGCCCAGACTGCTGTCTTAGCTTTTGAGTTGCCATTTTGGTCCATTTCCACGTGTAAATTCTACTCTGCTATTTAGTGTTAATATTATAGAGTTCAAGTTGATACTAGAACTGGGATGATGAGAGACAGGGGATCCCTGCTTCCCTACTTTTCTTACACCTTTTCCCTAAGATGGCAGGACAAAAAGCCAGGAATTTGTGAAAAGGATAGGGTTGATATAAAATCTCTACTCCATTAACTCATCCTCAGCCCTTTTTATTCTCTATTTTGAGTCAGGATCTCTCTTAATTACTAAGGCTGTCCTCCTGCCTCAGCCTCCCAATTCGATAGGATTATAGGTGTGCCCCACTGGTGCCCTGCTCAAATTTCTTAACCTCTTTTTTTTTTTTTTTTAATATTTTTTAGGTGTACTTGGACACAATACCTTTATTTTATTTATTTTTATGTGGTGCTGAGGATCGAACCCAGGGCCTCACACATGCTAGATGAGCGCTCTGACGCAGAGCCACAACCCCAGCCCCTTGACCTGTCTCTTCAATGTGAAGGTCAATATGATATCCATCATAGGGCTGACACAACAATTATATGGGAGAGTATCTAGCAAAGAGCTCTTCAGAGAGTAAACCTGGCTGGCCATACTAGAAATTGATAAAGGAATATTAATATTGATATTCCTTTGTTCTACCTTTGTGTGTTTTCTCTCCTTTGCTACCATGACCTCTTACTTGCAGATAAGGATCTAGTTTCCTGCTAATATAGAAAACCCATTAAATTTAGAATTTCAAAGTTGAATATTAAAATTTTATGCTGGGGACTGGAGTTATGGCTCAGAGGAAGAGCACTTGCCTAGCATGTGAGGCACTGGGTTCGATCCTCAGCACCACATAAAAAAATAAATGTGTTGCATCCATCTACAATTAAAATATTTTTTAAAAAAATATTGTGCTGGAGGGGAAGAATTAAAAAATATTGTAGGCGGCTGGGGATGTGGCTCAAGCGGTAGCGCGCTCGCCTGGTATGCGCACGGCCCTGGGTTCGATCCTCAGCACCACGTACAAATAAAGATGCTGTGTCCACCAAAAACTAAAAAATAAATATTAAAAAAAATTCTCTCTCTCTCTAAAAAAAAAAAAAAATATATATATATATATATATATATATATATATATATATATATATATATATAGTAGGGAAATCTGGAGTAATTCAAACTGCTGGGAATAACAGGCCAACTGCTGGTGGCATACATTATAGAATGTCGAAGTTGAAAATCTAAGGCATACAGTAGAGGAAAGGAACCATGGGAAGGTAGGAAGGGAGGGAAAGGGGAAAATACTGGGGAATAGAATTAGAAAAATTGCATTGTGATATAGTGTTATGTACAAACATGCAGCAATCTCACCAGTATATACCATTAAAATACACAAAAAATAAGGGGGAAAAGAGGTGACACCTTGGAACCAGCAACCATTAGAAACCTTACCTACTGCCTCTTATCTCAATACCTAAAGCTGTTCTTACATGGGAGGACAAAAGGCACTGGAGAAGGTAGTGTGGCATAGGTAGGTTAATACCCCAAAACACATTTGGAAACTTGTAGTGAAATGTCATGTGGATAGGGCAGATCCCTGGAAAGTCCTATGACCACTCGTTTCTTCAATTTCTTCAATTTTCAGCCTTTACTATTTTGCTTTTTTTTATCTTTAGGGCCTCAAATCATTCTGGGCAGGGAGAGAGAAGCCATTTGTGAAGCAATTGCATGGAGTTGGGAGGTAGGCCAGAGGAAAGCCTAGGCCTGGAGCTGTAGCAATTTGGGACACTCCTTAGTGGGCTGGCCTTTCTGGGAAACCAGATGATAGAGAAGCTTAATTTAAGAGTACCAGTTCTTAGCTGGGCATGTTGGCGCACACCTGTAATCCCAGCAATTTGGGAGGCTGAGGCATGAGGATTGAGAATTCAAAACCAGCCTCAGCGATTTAGTGAGGCCCTAAGTAACTTAGTGAGACCCTGTCTCAAAATATTTTAAAAGGCTAGGGATGTCTTTCAGTGGTTAAGTGCTCCTGGGTTCATTCCCTGCTACCAAAACATAAGAGTGCCAGTTTTAGTTAGGCACATGCCTATAATCCCAGTGACTTGGGAGGCTGAGGCAGGATGATTGCAAGTTCAAGGTCAGCCTTGGAAATTTAGTGAGACCCTGTCTAAAAATGAAAAGGTCTGGGGATGTAGCTTAATGGTAAAGCACCCCTGGGCTCCATCATAAGTACTGCAAAAAAAAAAAAAAAAAAAAAAAAGTGCCAGTTCTTGTACTTCTCTGACTATATGCACTCCTCCTTTACAGGTTTGTGATTTCAATGGCTATCAATTCACTATGACTCCCAAATTTCTCCTCCAGCCCAGACCTTCTCCGTCCTATGCTCCAGATGTGGACACTCAACTCAATACCTCCACTTAGATGTCTAACAGTTTTAAAAACTTAACATGTTTTTTTAGTGTGTGTGTGTGCTGAGCAAGCACTATACCACTGGGCCACAACCGGGGCCCCTAGATCATGTTATTTCTCTCCAAACTTGCACCTCTCCTAGTCTTCCTCATTGAACATCTTCCTCATTCGAATCATTGATGTCAATTCCAATTTTCCAGGAACCCAGGTCAAAACCTGGATGTCATCTTAACCATTCTTTCACCAGGAAGTTGTGAATTCTTCATTTAGGCCATCATGCCCAACTTCTATACCCTTGACCAAAGCGGCCTTCCTCCCTGGCCTGCATTATTATACTAGCCTCTTATCTGTGTCCTATTCTTGCGGCTTGTCAGTATGATCCTTAGTAAAACATGGCAGTTGATATCCCTCCTCTGCTTAGAATCCTTCAATGACCTCCAATCTCTCTCAGAACAAAAACCATAGCCCTTCAATGACTTGGAGGGTTCTTTTGTGATCTTGTTGCCTTCCTGTTCCTCTTTGACCTCATCTTTTATCACTTTCCTAGTTCACTCTACTCCAGCTGTAGTTGCCCTCTCTTTCTGGAATATCTAAACATGCTTGTCTTAAGACTGTAGTTGTTGTTCTCTTTGCTGTAATGCTTTCTTCCCAGATAGCCAATTAAATCTCCCTTACCTTTAGACTTATGATCAAATGTTACCTCTCATCAATGAGATTTTTTTCTTGAGCATCTATTTATTTATTTTTAGGTACTGGGGATTGAACCCAGGGGCACTTTACCACTGAGCTACATCCCTTGCTCTTTTATATTGTTTATTTTGAAATACAGTCTCACTAAGTTGGCTAGGCTGACTTCAAGCTTGTAATCCTCCTATCTCAGCCTCCTGATTCTCTGAGAATTAGTGTGCACCACTGCACCTGGCTTTGACCATTTATTTAAAATTGCAATCCCTATTCCCAGCATCCTTTTCAGCTTGCCTTTTCTCAATATCACTTAACAGCATCTGACATAAAATATATTCTATTTAGCTATTTGGTACTCAAGTACCCACAGCACCTGGAACCTGGAAGGTGTTCTAGGGAATTATAGAATGAATGAAGCTGACCGAGGCACAGGGAGATCAGTCTCTGACCCCAGTCACTTCCGGGCAGAGGCCAGTGGACGGTGGCGCAGAAGGCCTCTCGGTGGCGGGGAGGGCCCAGCTGAGTCTCCAGAGCTGCTGCTGCCGCGGCCGCCAAGGTCACACAGCGGGCGGAGAGGGCCGGGGCTGAGGGCCTGGGAGGCGGGGCGGCGGGGAGCGGCGCGGGGCCGGGGCGGGGCCCGGCGCCTGCGCCATAAAGGCTGTTGCGCCCCGCGGGGCGCTGCTCGCTCCCTTCGCGCCGCCCGCTCCCGTTTCCTTCCTCCGTGCACGTCTCAGTCGGTGTGCCCTTCTCGTCCCGCCATGGCCGCTCTCACCCGGAACCCGCAATTCCAGAAGCTGCAGCAATGGCACCA
The DNA here is from genome assembly GCF_047511675.1 of Marmota flaviventris. Classification (NCBI taxonomy): domain Eukaryota; kingdom Metazoa; phylum Chordata; class Mammalia; order Rodentia; family Sciuridae; genus Marmota; species Marmota flaviventris. Next base: position 18,196,315 of record NC_092515.1, on the reverse strand, counting down.
AGATAACAGTTCTGACCTCAACCTGCGCCGCCTTTTTGATGCCGACAAGGAGCGCTTCAATCATTTCAGGTGCGCGCGCGGGGCTGGGGCCAGGAGGCCTGGACAAGGGCCCCAGGGACCCCCGGCCACCGAGCCGGGCCCAGGCCAAAATCGCACTTTGCCCTTGAGGCCTCCTTGGAACGTGTTCGCCGGTCCGGAGTCTGGGGCCTGCTTAGTCACGAGGAGCAGCGGCCCCCTCCGCAGCCTCCCTCCACGGGGACCTCGCCTTCCTCTCCCCCCTCCCCCACAGCTCTTTAGGGGGGACTCCGGAGGCACTGGTGGGGAGGGGCTTCACTGACGCAACAGGCGGGAAAGAGCTGCCCCCTTCCACCTGGTCCTGGCCTCAATAGGCTTAGGACATCTTTGGAGTGCGGTCAGGGTGGCCATCCTGGGCGGGGGTTTGCCAGGAGTGGCCGTGGTGGAGATGTCGGGGCATAATTTCTGATGAAGAGGCTAAGGCCAGAGACCTGTGGAATGACCTGGAAATGGGAAGGAGTATGGGAGGAAATCTTGGGTGGGAATGCGTCCCAGCTTGCTCTGATCACGGATGATGCGGCGGCGGAGAAGGTAGGGATGGGACACTGCCTGTGGCTCCAGGACTGGAACTCCCTGATGGTGAGGTACAGAGTGAAAGTCTGCAGGGTTGCGGGGTGTCTCCCTGGGCCCTGCAAAGCAGTTGTATCCCGTCTTCCCAGGCCATGACTCCACGCCGAGGGTCTGACTGCATCTTGGTTCGGTGTGTGCTGCTGCTGTTCCAAGTTAGCCTGGGCAGGAAGGTTACAGACACCACCCACTGTCCTGGGCAGCTAGGGGCCCTGTGGGGTTGTGGCATAAGGAGGATGTTTCTTCTGGTGGAAACAGCTCCTGCCTTGCTCTGATCCAGGGGCAGGCTGGGAGGGACCAGGGGTGTGGTCAGTAGCTTCTGCATCTTTCTATAGCTTGACTCTTAACACCAACCATGGCCACATTCTGGTGGATTACTCCAAGAACCTTGTGACGGAGGAAGTGATGCATATGCTGGTGGACCTGGTAATGTTGTTTGGGGAACCCTGTGTGGTGGGTGAGCTAAGCTCTGGGGAGCTTCCAGGTCCTGATGGACCTCAGTAACTACCTCAGTGCTGCTGGGTTCTGAATGCCTGGCCTGGCTCAGGTTCTGAGCAGCATTCTAGGGGACCCAGTGCCTGATGTTTGAGTAGCCTCTTTCCAGATGGGAGAGGGAGACAGGCTGTAGTTTTCTGTCAGCCCCATTGCAGTCAGTGCCATGCCTTGTGCTTGGGGACTTGGACGTGTGGTGGCCATTGTGAGCAGGACCAGACCTCAGTGTTTTCTCTTCTCAGGCCAAGTCCAGGGGTGTGGAGGCTGCCCGTGAGAGCATGTTCAACGGTGAGAAGATTAATAGCACTGAGGTGAGCAGCCGCATACCAGATTCCACATACCCCCTGGGGCCTCTTCCTTCCCTTTTGGGGTTCATCTGACTGTTAGCATCACCCTGTGTCCTCACCTCTTCTCTTAGGCAATGCTATTGCTTAAGGAGGGGCCTAAAGTCCTGTTTCTTTTGGGGGCTGGTTGCAGGGCTTTGGGGTGTGTCTTCTCTAAGACCAACAAGGATTTGGTAAGCAAATTGGAATGGCTCTCAGTGTCAGCCCAGGGAGGTACCTTCTCAACCCTGAAGGGAGGGAGTTTCTCAAGGATTGCTCAGGCATTTTATTAGAGAACTTAACTGATTTATCTTTACTGCAAGTTTTACTAAGGACAAGAATTTCATATCACAAAAGACCTCAATCTCCTCAGCAATAGGAGTCAATAGGAACCCTCAGTAAGGCCAGGCTTTGGGGACCCTATTCCTGACTTGCAGTGGAAACCTGGAGGCATAATAAACTCTTGAGCACTTAGTCTCTGTCCTATGAGGAGTCTGAGGTTGAGAGGTTAAGTCACTAATCCAAGATGTCATAGCTGGAAAAGGAAGAGCTGGGATTCAAACAAGCCCATCTTGCACTATTAGGCTAGTGTGAGGAAGCCTGCAGGTAAAGAGGGTTTCCTTTGGGGGTCTGTTTCCTTATGGAATGTGGGGAGGAAAGGGGTTGGGCAGGTGGGATGTGGGATAGCATGAAGCCCTCTGTCTTAGTGAGCCCCTCACAAACACATGAGATCACCACTCTTCTGCCCACCTGGATCCTTTAAACCTGTTTCTGTCAAAGACTCCCCTGCTGGCTTCAGCTGGATGGAGCCATTTTGCTCTTTTAACCAAGCCAGCTGCCTGGCACCTGTCATAGACTTACCGTCTGGTTGGTTTGTGGCAGATGGTACTGATAAGGCTGCTTGGTAAGGGAAGCTTGAATTACTTGCCTTGCTCCACATCCAGGGGGCTAAGGGCACTCTTCAGAAGGTGCCAGCAGACACAGAGTACTCTAATCAGAAGAATGAGGTTACTTTAGGCTTCATGAACCCTGGTTCACTGAAGACATTAATTGCGTGTCTCTGACCTGTGTTGTCACCTTTCTGTCTTTGCTCACTCTGTACCACTTTCCTTTCTCACTGTTCACACACTGAGCACTGGCCTGTCCTAAGCATGTTCAGTTCCCCCTGACTCCTTTCTTCTACTGCTTCTTCCTTCTCTTCTTCTTACAGTACTGGGGTTGAACCCAGGGATACTCCATCACCAAACTACATCCCAGCCCTGTTTAAATTTCATTTTGAGATAGGGTCTTGCTAAATTGCCCAGATTGGCCTTGAACTTGTGGTCCTCCTGTCTCCCAAGTCCCTGGTATTATAGGGACTACACTACCATACCTGGTCCCCTACTGGTTTCTGACTGTAGCACAAAGGGGGCAGCCCATGCTTTGCATTCTCCAGAGTCCTGGGGTAGCTCCTAATTCCATAAGCATACAGTGGTTCCCAGAATAAGACCATGGTGCCAAGACACCTCAGGGTCTGCCATCCAGTGGTAACTCTTGGGCCATACTACACCATGCTCAGTTAGAAGCATACTTCCCTAGGGTGTAGATAGAAGGGGTTCTTTACACTGTGACCCTCGTCCCCAGGATCGGGCAGTGCTGCATGTGGCCCTTCGGAACCGCTCAAACACACCCATTTTGGTGGATGGCAAGGATGTGATGCCAGAGGTCAACAAGGTTTTGGAAAAAATGAAATCTTTCTGCCAGGTAAGTAACTGCTGGGCCGGACTTGCCCTTGGCCACACATGTGCATGTATTTGGAGATCTGGGAGTCCTTATTAGAAGCTCTACTGTTCTTCTTAGAGGCAGGACTCAGGCCATCACTGAAACCACAACTAGGGGTGGCCTGTACAGTTGCTGACCCTGGGGTCTCTGCTATGGCTTGAATTTCCCCAGAGCCTGGTTGGAGGGGATCCACTGCTATGGGCAGCCTCTTTCCTGAATTATAGACATCTGTGGTCTCAGAATAAGCTATCCAGTAGCAATGGCCTGAAGTTAAATGAAATCCCTGAGATAGGATAGTGCAGGAGGGAAGGGATGCCTTGTCTAACCTCTTTAGTGACATCACCTTATTCCCAGTCCAGAATCAGATGGAAAAATTTAAAAGGTCCTGATCCCACTCCCAGCCAACTCTCCAAAGATAGCTGTTATGTTTTCCTGAAAATTTCCCCAAAGTACCTATGCATATATACTAGCACATATAAACACACACACACACAGAGAAGCATCTATCATCACATGTTTGTAATACACATACACACAGAGATTCATTTTCTATCTGGCCTTCTGCAGCTTATTTCCACTCAGAATCATGTTAGGGATGTTCCTGGGTTAGTGTCCATTAAATATAACTTTGTCTCCTCCTTTTCCTGTATGTGGGGTGTAGGGATTGCCTTAGAGAACAGCTAAATTCCCCAGGTCAATGCTGTTGCCTCAGTTATCTATTTCAGGAGTGATTCTGCAAAGGTCACAGATCCTCAAGCCTGGAGTACAAGGGTGATGGCTAGAGGTCTGTGTGGGTGTGTGCATGTCTGTATGGGTTATGCGTGCCCTGGGAATGATCATCTGCTCAACTGCGATCATTCACTGCTTATCCCTGAAAGCAGAGGCCCCCACTGTGACTGGTCAAAGTCTGGTTGCTTTGGCCAAGAGCCATTTTCAGATCTGAAAATGATGCCAGGAGTAGGAGGTGATCTTGGCATCAGTCGTAATTAGAACTTCCTGGAGGGAGGAAGGTCTGGCATCCTGATGGGGATCTGGATTCTCAAGTGTCCCTTAGGGTGGTCAGCCATGTGACTTTGTGTGGGGAAGGGCATTTCAGTCGTCATCATTGGCAGAGCTAACATGGTTTGGGAGCCTGGTGCCCTTGGCACTGGCCATCTTTGTTGCTTGTTTCCAGGACAGCCCTCTCTCTCTCTCTCTCTCTCTTTTTTTGTCATTTCAAACCAATTTATTTCTCACTTCATAAGAAAAGAGCATTCTAAAGCAATGTAGCCAGCATTCAATCAAAATACTGCAAAACATTGAATAAAAAATCACAGGGCAGAAAATGGGATAGTAAACTGTTAAAATTCAGTATAAGAGTTCAACAAAGTAGAAACTGTAGTTCCCACAATGGAGTCAGCCTTCTCTTAATTGACTGCTGGATTACCTACCTCAGACTGAAGTGTATTTACAGTTCCAAACACTAATGAACAGTGGCATTTCAACAGGGAGGAACACTTTTTATGGCTGTTGCTCTCAAAAGTTCCCCAGAATCACTGGGTGAAGATGTTCACTGTGACCTTCATTATCATGGCAAAACCCAAAAACAAATTGCATATTTCAAAATAGTAAGAGAGGATTTTGAATGTTTTTAACACAAAGAAATGATAAATGAGGTGATAGACATACCATTTACCATGATTTCATCATTACACATTTTATACATGCATTAAAATGTCATGCTGTATTCCATAAATGTTTAGTCATTATATATTAAAAAGCAGGGCCAGGGGCTGAGGTTGTGGCTCAATGGTAGAGCGCTTGCCTAGCATGTGTGAGGCACTGGGTTCGATATTTAGCACCTCGTATGAACGAATAAAATAAAGGTCCATTGAAAACTAAAAAAAAAAAAAAAGTAGGGCCAGAGGCTGGGGTTGTAGCTGAGTGGTAGAACGCTTTCCTCACATGCATGAGGCCTTGGATTTGATCCTCAGCACCGCATAAAAAAATAAGTGTGTTGGGGTAAAGGACCATATCTAATTTAAAAAAAAAAAATTGGGTCAGAGATGTAGTTCAGGGGTAGAGTGCTAGCCTATGGTACATGAGTCCCTGGGTTCAACCCCCAGAACCACAAAATTAAAACAAAAAAATTAATATAAAAGTAAAAAACAAGCAACTCATATCATTTGTCAGAGGACATATCAGTAAAATCAGTGTATATTCCTGTATTGCAGTCCTAGCTACCATTAGGCATTCAGGATCTACGGCTTTACTTACCTGCTGTGCTATTTAGGATATATTGAAAAGTTGAAAAAGGAAGTTACAGAATTTGTGTGTGTGTCATAAAGCCTCAACCGGTCAAAGAAAGAGTGTGTGCAGTTGTATTAAAGATAAACATTTTTCCCTCTGGTGTTTGTTTTGTTTTGGTATTGGGGGATTGAGCTCAGGGGTACTTAAGCATTGAGCCACATCCCAGCCCTTTTTGTATTTTGTTTAGAGACAGGGACTCACTGAGTTGGCTTAGGGCCTTGCAAAGTTGCTGAGGCTGGCTTTGAACTCGAAATCTGATCCTCCTGCCTTTGCCTCCAAGCCACCATGCCCAGCATTTTTTTTTTTTTTTTTTTTTTTATGATGCAAATCTGTGATGGTGATATTGAAGGTTGAGAAGCTGAGCAACTTTTTTTTCTTTCTTCCTTTCTTTTTTTGTAGCGGAGGGAGGTTTGAACCCAGGGACGCTTTACTACTGAGCTATATCCAGATTTTTTTATTTTGAGACAGGGTCTTGTGTTGCCCAGGTAGCTAGGATACAGGTGTGCACCACTGCACCAGCATTTTTTTTTTTTTAATTATAGAAGTTTTCCTATGACAGTTGATTAGTTTTTTATTTAAAGAGAAAAAAAAACTTGCTAGGTTTTACTGGCTTTGGGAAAACCACATATACTAGTTTTCTATTTATATGTAGGAAATTACTGGAGAACTTAGCTAGAAATAACAGTCAACATTTCTTTGGGTCAGGACTTTTGAGTGGTTCTGGTTAAGTTCTCTTAAGGCTGTAGTCAAGATGTTGGCCGAGGGCTGGGGTTGTAGCTCAGTGGTAGAGCTCTTGCCTGGCATGTGTGGGGCACTGGTTTTGGTCCTCAGCACTTCATAAAAATAAGTAAATGGAACAAAGAGTATTGTGTCCATCTACAACTAAAAAATATTTAAAAAAAAAAAAAAGGGCTGGGGATATAGCTCAGTTGGTAGAGTGCTTGCCTCGCATGCACAAGGTCCTGGGTTCAATCCCCAGCGCCCCCAAAAAAAAAAAAAAAAAAAGATGTTGCCTGAGGTTGCAGTCATCTGAAGGCTTGAGGGTAGAGGATCTGCTCTAAAGATGGCTAATTTAGCAGTTCTTTTTGGCTTTTAGAGGGCTTCAGTTGCACACCATATGGACTTCCACTCAGAATTTGAGAGTCCTTAGATAAGGCAGCTGATTTCTCCCAGAGTGAGCAAACTCAATAGAGAACAGGAAGAGTTCCTTGAGGTCTTTTGTGACCTAGTATCAGAAATCACGTTATTGTAGGCACGGTGGCACAGGCCTGTAATCCCAGCAGCTTGGAAGGCCGAGACAGGAGAATCGTGGGTTCAGAGCCAGCCCCAGCAACTGCGAGGCAACTTAGCGAGACCTTGTCTCTAAATAAAATACAAAATAGGGCTGGGGATGTGGCTCAGTTTAATCCCCAATACAAAAAAAAAAAAAAAAAGAAAGAAAAATCACATTCTTTAATTTCTGTAATATCTTATTGATTGTACAGATCAGCTCTGGTCATCCTTAGAGGGTACTGTACAAGCATAGATGCCAGGAGGCAGCAGGGATCACTGTTAAATCATCTTGGAAGTTGGCTGCTAAAAGCAGCCTCTGGCTCTCCATGATTCATATTCCTTCTTTGTCCAAAATACCCCACTCAACAAATGCCAAATGTCTTCTTTGATATAAGGAGAGTAACTAAGAACAGAGTAGGGTCGAAGAGCATGAGAAGAAGATTAACATTAAACAGGGATGAGAGGTGGGAGGGAAAGGGAGAGAGAAGGGAAATTGCATGGAAATGGAAGGAGACCCTCAGAGTTATACAAAAGTACACACAAGAGGAAGTGAGGGGAAAGGGAAAAATAATACAAGGGGGACAAATGTATGTCAGTAGAGGGGGCAGAGAGAGAAGAGGGGAGGGGAGGGGAGGGGAGGGGGGATAGTAGAGGATAGGAAAGGCAGCAGAACACAACAGACACTAGTATGGCAATATGTAAATCAATGGATGTGTAACTGATGTGATTCTGCAATCTTTATATGGGGTAAAAATGGGAGCTCATAACCCACTTGAATCAAAGTGTGAAATATGATATATCAAGAACTATGTAATGTTTTGAACAGCCAACAATAAAAAATTAAAAAAAAAAAAATACCCCACTCAGTTTCTCCTAAGGCTGTATTCCATTACTTTATCATCTAGAAGTCCAAACCTCATTGTCAGGTACAGGCATAGTAATACCTGCATTTCCTCAAGTGTACCTTCAGTGCATTTCCTTTTGGTCTGGACAGGTGGATTAGACAAGTTGTCGTTCTCTCATATCACCCAACCAACAGTGGTGAGATAGGATAATGACTTCAAGGGGGGAGCGAGGTGGGGGAAGGAAGGCATGCAAACCACACTGGTCCATGGCAATTCTGAAATCTTAACAGGACGTGTTGGCAATTTACTGGTTAAGATTCGAGGCCTGGGAATAATTTCTCAAGGCTCTTGGCTTTTCTTGCACTCATTTCCCTTAGTTGAAAGGTAGCCTGTGTTTGCAACTGCATAGTTTTATCAGACTACTTACTGTCTGGAAATACAGATATTCCTTTCCTACTCTATCCCTTTCAGTTCAAGCAGATATCATTTCAGAAAATTCAGTTATTTTAAAAATTTTGTGGGTCTCCTATGAAGCTTATTGAAGGAAAGCCTCATTTCATTAAGTAAAATCCATACCCACAAATTTTTTCAACATGAGTCCTTTTTTTACTTTTGCTTTTGAGCCCACAGAAATAATACCATTAAGCCTCTAAGAAGTCTTTTATTTATTTTTTTGCAGTTCTAGGAGTCCAACCCAAGGGTATTCTGCCAATGAGCTACATCCCTGGCCTCTTTGTTTAGTTGTCAATGGACCTTTATTTTATTTATTTATTTATATGCGGTGCTGAGAATCGAACCCAGTGCTTCATACATGCTAGGCAAGTGCTCTACCACTGAGCTAAAACCCAGCCCACATTTTTTTTTAATATCTTTATTTTTTTATGTGGTGCTAAGGATCGAACCCAGTGCCTCACACATGCTAGGCAAGTGCCCTACCTCTGAGCCACAACCCCAGCCCCCTGACCCTTTTTATTTTTTATTTCAAGGCTGGGTTTCCTTGAATTCACCAGACTGGCCTCCAACTTATGATCCTTTTGCCTCGCCTTCCAAGTTGCTGGGATTATAGGCATGTGCCACTGTGCCCAGCACAGGCTGCATGTTCTTTTATATGACAAAGCTTCTCAGTCACATTCCATCATTTTCATAGTATTTCAATAGGTGCACAGGTCAGCACAGGGGGTAGCTATTCAGGGTTATGAATACCAGGGGAAAGAATCATTTGTAGGTCCATTTGGAAGTTGGCTGAATTTCTTATATTTCTGTCCCTGGTCATGATAGTTGGCATTTCATCTGGTCTCTGATGTTAGTTTCTGCTGAAACTTTACCCTTTTTTTTTTTGCAAATTTTGATAGCATTACTGTGAGGCGAGGATGTGATCACTGCATTTCCTTTTTAAATGAGGAAATGCAGTGTAGTATGGTAGGGATCTACCACTGTGGTTTTAAGAAGCTCCTATGACACCCTGAAAGTTGGAATTGAGGTTTAAGGATAGAGGAGTAATGACTTTTTTTTTAAATTGAACCCAGAGGTGCTTAACCACTGAACTATATCCCCAGCCTCCAGTCTCCCCTTTTTTTAAGACAGGGTCTCACTAAGTTGCTTAGGGCCTCATTGAAATGCTGAGGCTGGCCTTCAACTTGTAATCCTCCTACCTCAGCCTCCTGAGTCACTGAGATTACAGGCGTACAGTAATGATGTTTTTGAGCAGTAAGTTATATGGCAGTGAAAGGCTGATCACATCTTCTCTGCTCTGTGCCAGCGTGTCCGCAGTGGCAACTGGAAGGGGTACACGGGCAAGTCCATCACAGATGTCATCAACATTGGCATTGGAGGCTCAGACCTGGTGAGGAAAAGACTACCTTGGGATGGGGTGAGGGTTGGGAACTATTAGTTCTTTCCAGGGCTTTGGTTTCTCCATTTATGGGACCTGTGTCCTGGAGTCTTGCTTTCTGATGCTATGACTCTTTACAGGGGCCTCTTATGGTCACTGAAGCCCTTAAGCCGTACTCTTCAGGAGGTCCCCGGGTCTGGTTTGTCTCCAACATTGATGGGACCCACATTGCCAAAACCCTAGCCAACCTGAACCCTGAGTCCTCCCTGTTTATCATCGCATCCAAGGTAAGGGCATCAGTGGTATGGGGAGGGTATGGATGTTCTACTATCGCCGTGGGCATTGGAACCGCAGGACTGGTTGTGAGGGAGCCAGTGCTTTGTGGATCAGTCAACACAGCTGCTCTGGGCCTGTTTCCTCATTTGGCAGCAAACAGTTTCCTTAATAAAAGCCTCAGCTGATCAATATGAACCTTTGTCATAAGGTCACACCTAGGGCTGGGGATGTGGCTCAAGCGGTAGTGCGCTCGCCTGGCATGCGTGCGGCCCGGGTTCGATCCTCAGCACCACATACAAAGATGTTGTGTCCGCCAAGAACTAAAAAATTTAAAAAAAAAATAAAAAAATAAGGTCACACCTATTCATTTTGCAGGAACTGTGCTCAACCTAGGACTGTACTTTCTTATGATTACTGTCTTATGTTTATTCCTTTTAATCTTAGAGCCACAACCTGATAATACTGGGGTTTTGTTTATTATCATTAATGCCCTGTGTATTCACTTTTTTTTTTTTTTTTTTGCAGTACTTGGGATTGAACCCAGGGCACTCTACCACTGAGCTACATCTCTAGTCCTTTTTATTTTTAGACAGGGGTTTGCTAAATTACCCAAAGTAGTCTCATACTTGCCATCCTCCTGCCACAACCTCCTTAGTAGCTGAGATACTGGCATGTGCCATCATTGTGGGCCCTGTGTACTCACTTTAATGCACATAAAATATGAGTTTCATCAGGCCAGGAATGGTGGCGCATGCCTGTATTCTGGCAGCTTGGGAAATTGAGACAGGAGGATTGCAAGTTCAGAGTCAGCCTCAGCAGCTTAGTGAGGCCCTAAGCAACTCAGTGAGACCCTATCTATAAAAAACAACAACAAACAATAACAAAAAAAGGGCTGGGAATGTGGCTAAGTGGTTAAGTGCCCCTGGGTTCAATCCCAAGTACAAAAAAAAAAAAAAAAGAATCAGAATTCTAAGATATAGCCTAGCTAGACAGGCTCAGCTCATCCCCTAGGAGGTGCCCCACCCTTTGACTGACTTGCAGGATTAGGGTAGGGACTGTGGCATTGCCTAGGGTCCTCTGCTGGTTGCAAAGTGCTGGAATTACAAGATGATGTACCTCCAGGCCTCTGCCTCAGGCACAGCTACCAGTCAGTGTGTGGGTTAGCAGATATGGGGATTGTCACTGACTTGCAAATACTACTACTTATGACAAATGGGCACCTGTGTGGCTTCTGCTGCTGAGCCTGGAGGCTGACTGTTGTACTCTTTTATTGCAGACCTTTACCACCCAGGAGACCATTACAAATGCAGAAACGGCGAAGGAGTGGTTTCTCTCGTCAGCTAAAGATGTGAGTGGGTAGTAGGGACCCCTTATGGGGGTGATGGTCCCTGTGTAGGCTGGGAGGACCTGGGTAGGCCTGCCTTTCTACTTGAGTGGCCCTATTTCTCCTAAATTAGAAGCAGGAGGCAGCCTTTCTGGCACCTGCCTTTCCTGTTTTTTGGTCCATCTTTGGCTTTGTCAGCCCCCAGACACACCAAATGTGGCAGAACCTGCTCTAACTGGCTTCGGGCCCTCTCTTTAAGCCCTTTGTCCCAGAGGGATTATTGCTGCTCCTGGCCACATCCATTTTTAAAGAAGAGGGACATTCTTGGGCTTTTTTTTTTTGTGTGTGTGTGTGGGGGGGTGTGCTGGGGATTGAACCCCAGGTCTTTGCATGCAAGGCAAGCACTCTACCAACTGAGCTATATCCCCAGCCCCATTCTTGGGCTTTGTACGCCTGTGAGGTGAGACAGGCATGTTGTCCTGTGACCCTTCTGCCATTTTGATCTTAACCTTGATAAGAGGGTCCTCCCGCAGCCTCAGACCCAAGGACTAGGACTAGTCATTCCCCAGCACAGGCCCTGGTTTCTCTAGTGATGGGAGGATCACTGCCCCTCTCGCATAGTTTGATGTAACTGGCTCTGTTTCTTGTAGACTTCTGCAGTTGCGAAGCACTTTGTTGCCCTGTCTACCAACACGGTAAGTGCCTGTGTGGCCCTCCATGCTCCCTCCCTCGAAAAGCCCAGGTCACGGCAAGATCATGGCCTTTTGGAATACATGTGCTGAGTTACAACTAACTCACAGGTTTGGAGCATCTTGGCACAGATGGTGGGATAGGATTCACTGCCCGTGAGCCGCAGGCCAGCCTTGCCATCGTTACATTTCCCATCCAGTCTTTGCTGCCCCAAAGGAGGGTATTCAGTCAGTGGGATCATGATAACCTTGTCCTTCTCCCAGGACTGACTGATATCCAGAATATTCCATACTCATGATCTCCCATGGCCTCTGCCACCTGCTATTTCCCCAAGTGGAATATGCTGGGTGTAATGCCTGGTGAGAGTGGGGGATGCATCCCATTTCTCACTAAAGACTTAAGCCCCAGTAAAGGGATGTGACTTTTTTAATTTAATATTTATCCTCCACTCTCCTGACTCCCCCAACTTTTTTTCAGTACTGGGGATTGAACTCAAAGAGAGGCACTTTACCACTAACCTACATCCCCAGACCACTTTATTTTTATTTTGAAACAGTCTCGCCAAATAGTTGAGGCTGGCCTCCAATTTGCAATTCTCCTACCTTAGCCTCTCTAGTTGCTGGGATTATAGATGTGCATTATTGCACCTGGCGGGGTGTGACTTTTTGCTGCACTTGGTGATTGTGTGAGGTAGTGATGCTGGGATGAGACCCCAGGTCACCTGCCTGACAGTTCTCATAGCTTGTCTGGCCTTGAGCTTGTATGAGGTAAGGGAGGCAGGGTCAGCAGGGCAGAGTGAGGTGTGCCTTAGGAAGTACAACACCTGTAAACCTTGCTGGACCCTGAGTGGGTGGGGGGGGGGGCCAATGCTGTGCTGGGCTATGACAGCAGGGAACCATACTCAGGCCTTCTTGACTTCCTCCATCACCTCCACAATTACTTCCGTCTCCAGTACTGACCTGCCCACAGGGGTAGACAGAATAGGTCAAAGTCAGCTAACCAGAGAGTGTCTTATCTGCCTTCTTTACACAGGGCTCAGACTATTGGTAGGGCTTCTATGAGGAACAGGTAAGGGGTTGCTGGCCTGCCAACCCAGGTGACTACATGCCTGAAAAACAGTATTCAGGCTCTCTGAAATGGAGGCACCTTCCCAGATTTGGGAAGGACTGGGCAGTTAGTTGTCCAGGCTGAGCATAGCCTGGACTGGGAGGTGGCCTCTGCTGATGTTTAGGGTCCAGCCCTAAGCTGAGGTTCCCAGATGTCCTAGGGGACTCAGGTGATAGCTGTTGCCAAGCTGGATGTGGACTTTATATCAGGTAGGCAGACCCCCTCAGCAGGAGGCTTTGCAGGTCCCCTGGCATCTCTCTGGGTGGGTAGGTCCTGGGCCTTGATTCAGGGTCTGTCTCACCCTGCCCTAGGTGGGGCTAGGAGGAAGGTGAGGCACTTCTGTAGCTTGTCTGACATAACTCCTCCCTTCCTGATGTTCCTTTTCTTATTCTGCTAACAAATACTCTTTTTCCTCTCTCCCTTTACTATTTTCAGGCCAAAGTGAAAGAGTTTGGAATTGACCCTCAAAACATGTTCGAGTTCTGGGATGTAAGTACAGGCACTTCCTGTGCTGGGTCAATTATGTGTCCTGTGTCAAACCATGGCCATTGAGCCACAGATGAGGGGCCTGTAAGGTTAGATCAGCATTTATTGAGCTCCTGCTGCATGCCCAGATTTGAGAAAGGCAGAGAGGCCCTTAAAGAGACTTGTAGGGCAAGAGCCACCCACTTAAGTTGAGGGCTCCACTTGAACTGTGGCAAGCTGAGCCTGCAGGCCAGGTTGAACTCTCCCCTGTGCCTGCCAATATCACCCCCTGTGGGGTAACCAGAGCTGCCTCCACCCACCTCATTGAGCTGTGGTTGTGAGTTATTCTCAGTGATGACCTTTCTCTAAGTTGCAGCCACAGTCTTTAAAGGCCAAGGGGCAGGGTGAGGCAGGAGGTGGGCCCCAGTAGGCTTGGAAAGGAGCAACAGGAATTGCAGGAGCAGCTGGAGGAGTGGTGGGGAGGGGCCTGGGCAGGTGGTGCCTGGGCAGCTTGCACTGCAAACCTTGATAGGTGGTTACGGGGGCACACCTGCACTAGAGTCAGGCATTGAATAGGAGCTTCCTTGCAGCTTGCCTGATTGCAGCCATGGTGTGAGAAGGGCTGTGAAGGCTTGGGGTGCAGGGTGCTGCCCAGGGTGTGGTGTGGGCTCTGAATGCAGTGGGTATGGCTGGGCATAGGAGGGGTGCTCTAACACATGGCTGTGACAGTCACACCCAAAGGGGCATCACCCATTTGAGTGTTTTCACACTGGCCTTTGACATGGAGGCTCTTAGCATGGTGGCAGCATCCACAGATATAATCTTATTTTGCCAGTTTTCTAAGAGCCTTTTTCAACTGGGGTCTGGGAAGAGAATGAAGCCCCAAAGCCCTAGACCATCCACTGTGTATAATGAGTTCACTTCTTTCTAGAATGGGACTAGTTATTTACCATCCTTGGAAGAATTGAGAAGTCACTCAAATCATTTTCTGCATCCTGTGGCTCAGATGAGGAACCCTGGTTGAGAGACTGTGCAGCTTCTAACCAATGTTGCATGCCTGATAAAGGAGGGGAGCACCTCCCACCTCCTCCCTGGGATTTGGCATCTGAGCAGGTGGTGGGCAGGGATGTGTGGGTGCTTCTGCTAGCTGAGGAGCCCAGAAGAACAGGGTTTCGTTGTCTATAAGTGCTCAGTATACACAGATGGGAGTTTGAAGTTTGACTTATGGAGAGGGATGGGTCTTACAGGGAAGGCCTAGGAATGCAGTTGAATAGGAAAACATGGAACCAACTAGTTATGCCAAGGTGGGCACAGTGGAGGCCTCCTGGCCCAGACTAGACATAACACATACCTGCTGTAGTTGGGATTAGTGTGGATATTGCTGAATCGAGAAGATAAAGTCTGAGAGGCCCAGAGGCAAAAACGGGTAAATTTTCTAAAACAGGTCTCTCAGGCCTGTTTGAGGCATCGGGTAAGGCAGAGGGTTATAGCACTGGCTATGAGATGAGATCAGAAGAGTCCAGTCCAGTAGAGGTACGTATGAGTGGTAAGACCCAGTCTGCTGGGGTCTGCCTTGGGGCAGCCTTGGGTTGGAATCAGGCAGAGGCATAAGTATGGTGGTAAACTGTGGAGTCTCTCAGGGCTCAGCTTGAGTCAGCACACACAGTAGAACTAAGTGAGGTCTGAAGAGGAGCCAGGATAGGTATAGGTGAGTTTAGAGAAGGAACCAGGACAAGGAAAGATACAGGTGAGGTCCATGAATTCTGGAGGATATTCAGGTATTTAGAGAGTGATCCTATCAAGCAAGGTCTGAGGAGTCAGTCACGTACAGGTACTTAAACCCAGCCCTGTGGGAAGAGGGCTAGATCTATGTAGTATACACTGGGGTCTTTCTGACTTGTTCTGCAAAGTGAGGATCAGGTAGCAGGTCATCTAGAATGTCCAGGTGGTGGACATTGATATGAGGTGTTTAGATTTCACAATTATGCAAACACAGGCCAGCCCCCTGGTTCCAGCATTTTAATCAGGTATGATGGGCAGAGCTCAGGATATAGAGAGCCTGCTGAAGGTCCTTAACAAGTCCAGGAGTGTCTGTGCAGGTTTGGTATGTACAGTGGAGAATGCCAGGTGTGGAAACATGTCTGAGCTCTTGGGAGCTGGAAGAATTATACAAAGATATGTATGATTGGGTTTCTTAGGGGAGGCCTAAGGAGCCAGATTAGTCACATGTAGGTAGAACTGGATTGCTTGGGTATGGACACTGGAACTAAAAATAGGCTTGGGTAGGTTGAACTGAGTCTGACAAGTGATGACAAAAATCCATGATTGGGTCCAGGTCATAACTGTGACCTGTGGTGACATCTGAAAGCTCTGGAGATGCACAAGTGGGTGCTTCAAGGTTCCCTGGGATAAGACTGAAGAGATGGCATCAGGCAAATGCAGAGGGTCAGAAAACAGCATCCGTCTGTAAAGTGTATGAAGCCTGGGTTTGGCCCGGGTATGTAGAGCAGGTGGCAGGTGAGGTTTGAAGAGTTGAGGTGAGGCCCAGTTTTGTACTTTGGGTCTCAAAGAAATGTCTAAACTGCGGAGGTCAGGTCCGAGTTTGTATCCTAGTTTTTGAGGAGCTGGGTCAGGCATTGTGGGTAGAGTTTGTCAGATAATAGGGCAAGCACAGGTAGATGGACCTGGAAAGCCGTGACTAATTAGATTCATTAAAATCTGTCACAGTTGAGGTTGTCCCCTAGTCGGTAGAGTCAATTTTTCAGGTGGGGCTTGAGGAGCCAGGGTAAGGCTCATGGATAATGAATAGGGTTCTTTAGATGATGTCTGAGGAAATGAAAGGAATATAGGCAGAGTTAGGCCTCTCAGGTGAGATATGAGGAGTGCCTGCCAGGTGTGGTCCGAAGAGCCAGGATCTGGCACCAGTAAGTAGTTCTGGCTCTCTCAGGTAGAACTTTACCTCTTGGCAGGGGAGGAACTTCCCTTCTTGGGTAAGGTCTAAGGAGTCTGTATCTAATGCACAGGTTTGTATCTTTGGGTCTGTTGGATCTGAAGAACATGAGTTAAGCAGGTGGGTAGAGCAGGGTTTGTCAGGTAAAATCTGTTGGGGGCCAGGTTTTTAAAATTGCGCATAGCTGTTCAGATCTAAGAAGTTAAAGTGAAACCTGGGTAGGAAGAACTGAATGTGTTGGATGACGAATGAGCAGCAGAGGTATAAGGTACAGGTAGGCAGAACTGGCCCTCAAGGTACAGTCTGAGGAGCCAGCATCAAGCATGGGTAGGCTCAGGCCTATCAGGCGTGGTCTGAAGAACCAGGGTCCTGGAAGGTAGGTAGAATTGGCTCACCAGGTGTTTCTGAGGACTAGAGGTAAGACACAGGTAGGTGGACCTGGTATTCCAGGTGTGCTTTGAGGAGCCGTGATTGAGCATAGGTAGGTAGAGCTGGCCTACCAAGTGCAGTGCATGAGCCAGGGTCAAGCACAGGTAGGTAGAGCTGGCCCTCCAGGTGTGGTCGGAAGAACTAGGGTCAAGAACAGGTAGGCAGAGCTGGCCTACTACATGTGGTCTGAGGAGCCAGCCCCAGAGGCAGGTAGGCAGAGCTGGCCTTCCAGATGTGGTCTTGAGGCCTGAGGATTTAGGGTTGAACGCAGGTAGGTAGAGTTGGCTCTTTCACGAGCTGGATTTAGGCAAAGGTATGTATACCTGGTTCTTGTGCCTGAAGAAACACTGTCAGGCTTGGTAGGTGGAGCTGTCCATCTGTGTGTGATCTGTGTGTCCATCAGGGTCAGGTACACAGACAGAGGTAGAGATGGCCTGCCAGTTACAGTGTGAGGACCCAGGGCCACGCTCAGATGGGTAGAGATGGCCTGCCGGGTGTGGTCGGAAGAGCCAGGGTCATGTACAGGTAGGTAGAGGATGACCTTCCAGGAATGGTCTAAAGAACCAGTGTCATATGTAAGTGGGTAAAACTGGGCTCTCAGGTGCAGTCTGAGGAGCCAGGCTCCAGCACAAGTAGTTTGAACTGCCTGACTAGATGGGGTTTGATGACAATATCAAGCACAGTTCAATAGCCTTCCAGGTATGGTTTGAGGACCCACAATGGAGCATAGGTAGACCTACCAAATACAGTCTAGAAGCCAGGGTCAAAGCCAAGTAGACAGAGCTGACCAGGTGAGAGCAGAGGAGCCAAGGGCGAGCCAAGGGCAAGCCAAAGGTAGGTGGAGCTGGCTCAAGTATAATTTAAGAACCTAAGGTCAAGCACAGGTAGGCAGAAATCATGGTTCAAAGAGCCAAGGTCAAGCATAGGTTGGCTCTTTAAGAACTTGGATTCAGGCAAAAGTGTATAGACCTGCTTCTCTGTGGTACAGCCTAAAGAATCAACTTACGGAGGCAGCATAGCCTCTCAGGTCAGGCTCACGGCACTGGAGTCTATAGAGTAGGCAAAGCACTGTGGGTCTCACAAGAGGTCTGCAGGCCTCAAATGAGACATGGGTAGGTATACCATGAGTCTTGCAGGTGAAATTCTTGGGGCATGGTTCTGGCTTTAAGGAGCATGGTTTAGCCACCAGTGATAGATAAACATCTCTCATGTGAGTCTGTGGCACTGTGGGGGTTCTGAGACTCCTTGGTGAGGTTGCTAATGCTGAGGTTGGTAGTGTTGGATTTTTCTGTGAGACATGAAAAGCTGAGCCAGGTGGGATAGAGGCTACTGGGTCAGGGCTGGGGATGTGGCTCAAGCGGTAGCGTGCTCGCCTGGCATGCGTGCGGCCCGGGTTTGATCCTCAGCACCACATACAAACGGAGATGTTGTGTCCGCCGAAAACTAAAAAATAAATAAATAAATATTAAAATTCTCTCTCAAAAAAAAAAAAAAAAGAGACTACTGGGTCAGGCCTATGTAAATAGAGCTTGATCTCCAGGAAGGGGGTGAAGAGAATCTGTGTTGGGCTCCAAGCAGTGGATCTGGGTCTGCATTTGAGTTGGAGGGGTCAAGGTTAGTCACAGACAGTTAGGTGAAACCTGTTCTACCAGCTGCAGTGTCTGGAGCCAGGCTCTGGCAGGTATACCAGCCTACATTGTACAGTGCTGGAGTTGAACACAGGTGGGCAGAGCTGGGTCTCCGAGGCTTATCTGGCTTTGTTAGTCTGTGGATCAGGGTCAGTATGGGAAAAGTGTACAAACATGGTCTTATGTGGGTTCTTTCCACTTGGATTCAGATGCAAAGGCACCCCAGCCATGAAGAGATAAAGTAGAGAAGGCGGGGCCTCACCCAGAAATGCATAATTGGTGTGGTTGGCCAGGCCTGAGGAGGAGTGTCAGATATAGTTGGGACCATCCGTGGTAGGATCTGGCACAGTTAGGTCAGAAAAACATAGTCATCATAGGTGTATGCATCTAGGTCTGTCTGATGAGGTCTCAGAAATCCTGAGGTGGGAGAGGTAGGGTCAGGTTGGAGACGTAGAATGCCCTGAGCCAGGTCAGCTATCCCTGGACAAGTGTGACAGGCAGAGATCAGGTTACTGCACAGGCCTGAGGACCTGTAACCTGTCTAGGGTGTGGTCTGTGCCATCACTTTCTTGTTGCCCTAAGGTCTGAGTTGCCAAAGTGAGGAAAAATGTAGGGCTGTATCTGGCTGGATAAGGTAAGGTGTGGTGAACAGAGGCAGGTGAGACCCAGACTTGGAGCTGACTGAGATGCTGCAAGTGTCAGGTATGCTTTGGGAGCCTACTGCAGGTAAAGGTAAGGTCTAGAGACTCCAGTCTGCAGTTGGAAGGCTCAGAGGCTCAGGTCAGATATGTCGTCGCTGGGCTTTTCCTGAGGTGAAATCTGAGGATCAGATCTCAGCCAAGGTCAGAGCCTGGATTCACCAGAGAGCTGCTCCCTTGTTTCTAGAAATGAATGTGTTAGGCAGGATCTGAAAGGCAATGGCAAACATGGTGTGGTCTGCAACTGTGTCCATCAGATATAAGCTGACCCCCCAAACCCAGACCCTTTCCAGGTGAAGGACCCCACTATACTCTCTGCTCAAGCCAGCAGTCTCTGGGCCGTCCTTCTCTCATTCTTCTGATGCATCCTATTTAACTGAACTCCCTGAATCCAGCTCCCGAGTCCAGAATGTCTGGATCAACACTGCGGCTCCTTGGTGGTTTCCCTGCTTCTATTCTCACCTCACCCACAGGCTCCAGTACTCCAGCCTTGTCTCTCAGCTTCAGCCCTTGGGTTCTCACTCTTTCATTCATGGTCTGTCTTGTGCTTTGCTTCTTCTTACCCAGCTTGCCTTAGTAGGCTTCCAGACAAAACATCTATTGGATTTCTGTGCAAAAGCCTCTCCTTTGCATATAATGGGGTTGTAGCCTTGGACCATCCCTGAAGGAATTGAGAAGTGACGTTGCTCTGTAAGGCTTAATTCTCTCACTGTTGGGTGGCTCTTGCCACAGGACCTTTGCATATGCTGTTCTATGCTTCTCCAGTGTTCCTCCGAATAATGCCTGCTCTTCAGATCTAGGCTCAAGCTCCTGGCAGATTCCTTTTATAACTGGTCTTGGTACCATATTACCATATTCACGTTCTCCCAAACACTTGTTATTCAGTTTCACATTTATTGGCATGATTATTTCACTTACTTCATTCTTCCCCCACTGGTCTATTTGCGCTGCCTGTGGTAGGAATGTGGTAGGTGTTGGGAAGATATGCATGGAGTTCAGAGGATACCACAAGGAGCACACAGGTGTGGCATCAGAAGTCTCAGTGTGAATGGTAGGTGTAGGTGTGTCTTAGAGCTGAGGTTGAGAAGATCCCAGGTATGAGCCACTGGGCCCGTGTCCCGGGAGGCAGGGTGAGGCACAGGTAGGAGGTTCTGGTGCTGTCACTATCAGAGGGAGCATGTCCAGACACAGGTATCAGGCTCTGAGCCTGTTCATCTGAGGAGGCAGGGCCTGGCACAGGTATGAAGCCTGGGGTCAGGTTTATGGAGGTGGGTTTGGGCAGCACAGGTATGAAGCTCTGGTCCTTCCAGTGGCTGAGGAGGCCCTGCTGAAACCTGATAGGAGGTACAAGATCTGTGTCTTTGTCCAAGGAGGCAAGGCCAGGCAATGCCACGTTTTTCATTGTCCAAGGAAGTGTACCTGGGCACTGGTGTGTGGTGCTGACCTGGGCCCTGGCACAGGTAGGAGATTCTGAATCCATCAGTATCTAAGAGGTAGGGTAGGCACGGGTCTAAGGCTCTGGATCTGTCAGGGGCTGAGGAGACAGGACCCAGTACAGGTATGAGACTCTGGGTCTGCCGTATCTGAGGAGGTGGGTCCTGGCACAGGTATGAGGCTCTGGATCCGTCAGTGTCCAAAGAGGTGGGTTAAGCACAGGTATGAGCACCTGGTCTTCCAGTAACCAAGGAAGTGAGACTCGACACAGGTATGAGGCTCTGGTCTGTCAGTGTCCCAGAGGCAGGGTAGGCACAGGTACGAGACCATGGGTCTGCCACTATCTGAGGAGTTGGGGCTGGCACAGGTAGGAGGCCATGGATCCATCAGTGCCTAAGGTGAGCCCCAGGTATGAGGCCCTGGGTCTGCCACTATCTGAGGAGGTGGAGTTGGCACAGGTATGAGGCCATGGGTCTGTCAGTGTCCAAGGAGGCAGGGTAGGCACAGGTACGAGGCCCTGGTCTGCCACTATCTGAGGAGGTGGGGCTGGCACAGGTAGGAGATGCTCTATGTCAGTGTCTGAGGAGGTGAGGCCATAGGTATGAGGCCCTGGGTCTGCCACTATCTGAGGATTTGGGGCTGGCACAGGTATGAGGCCCTGGGTCTGTTGACATCCAAAGAAGTGAGGGCTGGCACAGGTATGTGTCTCTGTCTGTCAGTATCTGAGGTGGGCTAGGCACAGGAATGAGGCTCTGGGTCTGCCGGAGACAAGGCCAGCATGGTAAGGTCTGCATTGAGTCTGTGGTTCTGGTCAGTCCCACGTGTAGTCTGCCTTGTTGTCAGCCCAGAGAGTCGCCAGCGCCTGGCCTGCTATCTAGCTTGCCTGAGGTGGGTTGGGCCCAGGTCCTCTGATCTGCACCTGTGGAAGAGCAGTGCTCTCCAGGGACAAGTTGATGGCAGGAGGGAGGGGGGCGGGGTGTGCTGGCCTTTCCTCAGCACCTTTTCCTGTCTCTCCTAGTGGGTAGGCGGACGCTACTCGCTGTGGTCAGCCATTGGACTCTCCATTGCCCTGCACGTGGGTGAGTGTGTGTTTCTGTCTTGCAGCCCTCTCAGGGGATGGTATTGCAGTCTGGGGTCAGGGGAGGAACACCTTGCTGTCACCAAAGGCTGCTGGCCTCTGCTCTTGACTGGAACATTTCTTTAAGATCTGGCAGAAGGCCCAGGTTTTCTTTTCTTTCTTCCTTTCTTTTTTTTCTTCTTTTTTTAAATCAGGTATTGAACCCCAGGGCATGCAACCACTGAGCCACATCCCCAGCCCTTTTTTATTTTGAGATAGGGTCTCTCTGATTGCTTAGGGTCTTACCAAGTTGTTGAGGCTGGCTTTGAACTTGGAATCCTCCTGCCTCAGCCTCCCAAGTTGCTGGGATTATAGGCACGTGCAGCCATGCCCACCTCAGCCCAGGTTTTCTTTTGGGGGTCGCAGGTTGGCCTTTCTTCCTGCCCCTCCCAGCTGCGGTGCTGTTCTCAGTCCCCAGCTGGAATTAGATCCAACTTTGCATTGGGGCCAACTCTGAACAGAGAGGCTTTCTGCAGGCGCCAGTTCTCTCAGATCCTGTTTCTTCTGGCTCCACATCCAGCCTTTTCTGGTTCCAGAAGAAGCTGTGCCCACTGCCCAGAGGACACAGGGTGTGGCCATTTCTGTTGACACTGCTTTTGTGTCATAGGTTTTGAGAACTTCGAGCAGCTGCTCTCGGGGGCTCACTGGATGGTGAGTGCTGAGTGGCCAGAGACCTTTGTGTCGGCCCAGCCCCCGCCCTGCCGCACTCCCTCCTTCCTTCCCTTCCTGGCAGCTGCTCAGCTCCCACTCCACCTACTCCTGTTTCAGGACCAGCACTTCCGCACAACACCTTTGGAGAAGAATGCCCCTGTCCTTCTGGCTCTGCTGGGGATCTGGTACATCAACTGCTTTGGCTGTGAGACGCACGCCCTGCTGCCCTATGACCAGTACCTGCACCGTTTTGCTGCCTACTTCCAACAGGTACCAGTTCGCTAGGTCAGGCCTTGGCTCTAGAAGGGCTTATTGGCACCTGGGAAGTCCAGAGGCCCAAGTTTCAGCTCCTCCAGGAGCTCTGCCCCTTACCCTCGAGCATGCACCTTGGTGACCAGGACTTGTGCCACCTCCAAGTGTCTGTTGAGTTTGACTATGTGGGAGGAACATGATGACTGGCTCTCATGGTGCCCTGGCTTGACCTGGCATGTGTCACAGATGGGATCACTTCCTTCTTGAATCTCACTTGGTGTGACCGCCACAGGGTGAGGCTGTGAGCCTTGACCCTCATGGCCTGCGTAGCTTGCCTCTTCGGGTTACATGGACCTCTGTCCCACTCTAGATCAAGCACCGCCTCTCTTAGATTCTGTTCTAGAAAGTCCTTACCTACTTTATTTAATATAGACCTGGTCCCTGCCTTGTTGTCCTTGGGCTCCATGGGACAGAATCAGCAAACTTGCCAACACCTAAAAATGAATCCTGCCACTGAAGTAGAGCTAAGGCTGCCCAGTCCCAGCTTCCTGAGTAAGGATTGCCATCACCAGGGTCCAGGTGGGTGCTCAAAGCCCAGTGTCTCCCTGAGGTGGCAGCCCTCAAAGACTATACACTCTAGACCCCAGTTTGGTTCTCTCAAAAAAATCAATTGAATATTTTGTGGCTATAATTTGATTTATTATTATTATTGGTGCTGGAGATTAAACCCAAGGCCTCATGCCTACTAATCAGGTGCTGTACCACTGAGCTACATATCTAGCCCCAAATATTGTTTTTAGAGGAGTCCTCCCCCTCTCTCCAGAAACCATCTTCTCCTGGTCTGAGTGGCCAGAGACATTTGTGTCGGCCCAGCCCCCTGCCCTGCCACACTCCCTCACTCTTTCCTTCCCTTCCTGGCAGCTGCTCAGCTCCTTTCTGCAAAGTAGTCTAGACCAGAAAGCTTATCAGCCTGTGACACACATTTGCAAGGGTTCCTCATAGGGCTGGGGTGTCTCAGGCAGGACTTGTAGCATAGTGCACAAAGGAGCAAAAATGTCTGCATTCCAGGGTGACATGGAGTCCAATGGGAAGTACATCACCAAGTCCGGCGCCCGTGTGGACCACCAGACAGGCCCCATTGTATGGGGAGAGCCAGGGACCAATGGCCAGCATGCGTTCTACCAGCTCATCCACCAAGGTAGGGTCCACTCTGGCCTGGGCAGCAGTGGTGGTGCTGGGGAAGGGCAGGGTCACGACAGCTGAGACTGTGCACTTAAGCTGGTATTCTCCTGTAGGCCGAGTGGGTAGCTCCCGTGGGCTGGGGTTGCGTGGTTGACCACAGTGCTCTTCACAGGCACCAAGATGATACCCTGTGACTTCCTCATCCCGGTCCAGACCCAGCACCCAATACGAAAGGGTTTGCATCACAAGGTAAGAATCCCATGAGGACCCTCCTCACTACTTTCTCAGGCTCACATTACACCTAGACCTCTGAAGACCTGGCTTTGATCAGCAGTTATATTAATTTTCTATCAATGCCATGGCAAGTGGTTTAAAACAGCACCATTTATTATCTTCTCACTTCCATGGATCAGAAATCCAGCAGGCTCTGTTGGGTCTCTGCTTAGTAAAGGTTCATGGGCTGAAATCAAGTGTTCCCAAAGCTGCATTCCCTTCTGGAGGCAGGGAAAGTGCTTGCTCATTCAAGTTGTATTTCTATGTGATGGTGGGTCAGAGGTTTAGGTTCCTTGCTGTTGCCTAATAGTCATTCTCAGCTTCTAGAAGCCACCACTTTCCCTGGCTCATGGCTCTCTTCATTTCAGCACTGGCAGTGACAGGTACCTGCCCTTTTTTTTTGTTTTGTCTGTGTGCACGTGTGTGCGTGTGTGCTGGGGATTGAACCCATAACTCTGCATACTGAACTACATCCCTTTTTAAAATTTTATTTTGAGCCAGGTTTCTCGAGTAGCTGGAATTATAGGCATAAGCCACCATGCCTGGCTAGTCTATCTTTTTGGTGTGTGTGCAGTGCTGGGAATCGAACCAGGAGCCTTTCACATACTAAGCAAGCACTTTTCCACTGAGCCATACTCCCAGCCCAGTCTCCCCTTTTTAAGGTCTGTAACCTTACTTCCATGTAAAATCCCTTTTGTTGTATATTATAACATGAAATGCACAGGCCTAACAGCAAAGGACAAAGATCCTGGAGCCAAGATCTTGCCTATCTCGGCAGCAAATGGGAAGAATCTAACAAAGTCCCTGAAGAGGATTTATTGTGCCTTGTCTTTGGCATGTGGAGTGGCATAGGGTTATTCCAGGCACAAGCTCTAGAGTCAGTGACCTAGGATTTGAATGCCGATTCTTCTGCTCTGGAGTTCTGTGATCTAGCGCTGTTTCAGAGAAAACTGAGGTTCAGGTAGAAAAGAGGGGTGAAGCCTCTCCCTCTGAGGGTCTTAAAGGATAGATATTGGCAAAATTGTTAGAGGAGGGTCCTTGGCAAGTGGTACATATTCCTTAAAGAGCAGTCAGCATTGTTACCTACCCTTTGGTGTCATCGGATGTGCCTTCTATCCTTCCTGTCTTCAAGGAGGAAGTGAAAAAGTGAATCCTGAGTGGGTGACTCACTCAGCTGGAACTAACCTCAACGGAGAAGTGCCAGGCAGCCTTGCTCCTTGGCCTGAGACTCCAGTAGTCTTTTCCAGTGTAACTGGCTATCTTTCTTATCAGATCCTCCTAGCCAACTTCTTAGCCCAGACTGAGGCGCTGATGAAGGGGAAATCAACCGAGGAGGCCCGGAAGGAGCTCCAGGCTGCAGGAAAGAGTGCAGAGGACATTGAGAAGCTGTTGCCACACAAGGTCAGCACTGCTCCTGAAGTTGGTTTGGGAGCAGCATGCCAGAGCTGGAGGGATGAAGTCATAGGGCCAGGGTAGGGGTTCATAGTGTGTTTGGGTTGTCCTATGGAATGGGAGGATCTGTCCTCTGAGGCAGGATATTCTCCTTCTGTAGGAGTTTGGGGGTCAGGATTAACCTGGGGATATTTCTTGGTGTTTTCTGAAGGTTTTTGAAGGAAATCGACCAACCAACTCTATTGTGTTCACCAAGCTCACTCCATTCATTCTTGGAGCCTTGATCGGTGAGTAGAGGAAGGTATTAACTTGGGGTCAGTTGGACAAGGATGGGGGATCCCTAACATGCCTGTCTGCCACTCCTGCAGCCCTCTATGAGCATAAGATCTTCGTTCAGGGTATCATCTGGGACATCAACAGCTTTGACCAGTGGGGGTGAGTTGCTTACTCAGGAGGGTGGGGGATGTCTGTGGGTTGGCTTGAAGATTTAGTAGCAACACTGGAGCCTTCCTTATCCCCTTCTTCCTCCCCTTCCTGGCAGAGTGGAGCTGGGAAAACAGTTGGCTAAGAAAATTGAGCCTGAGCTTGAGGGTAGCGCTGAGGTGACTTCTCACGATTCGTCCACCAATGGATTAATCAGCTTCATCAAACACCAGCGTGATGCCAAAACTGAATAAACTCAGCTACAGTTCCTGTTGTGACTGGTCCTTCTTGTCCCACCTTGCCAGAGTCTGCGCTGCATGGTCCTGCCCCTCCCTGTCCAGGGCAACCTCTGGTTGAAGACTTGGGCCACACACCCCCTGGGGGAAGCCAGTCTGGAATTGCCATCCTGCCCCTTCCTTGTCCACTCTCCCTCTTTTCCACTTTGCTGAAGTGCTTCAGTGCAGCCGATTTTTCTGACCCGTGTTTACATCATAAGCAGGAAAATAAAGATGCCACAAAGGAGGGTGTGGGCTCAGCCTCTTACTGTTTCCTGAGAATGGGACTTTGTGTGGCAGTCCGAGCACCAGCCGGGAGGAGTGGAAGGAGCACTGTACCCTGGTTGGCACTTGACTAAGTGGTGAGCAGGTCCAGAATGGAGGACAGAAAGTCAGGAGGTCAACTTGGCCTCTAATCAAGTCCTGTTTTCCTCTCCTTCCACTCCTCACCTTTATGACTTTGGAGAAATTGATAGACCACATTGAGATTATGTCTGTTTCAAGTAATTCCTGGCCAAGAGCAAGGGTGGGTGATTGACATCTCCTAGCCAGATGCTTGACAACTGCCCTTTTATCTTCTCAAGCTATTAATATTTTTGGCTAGTGAAACAGAAAAGGAATTTCATTTAAAGAGTCAATGGATGGAATTGTTGGTCAGGCTAGAAGCTAGGCTTCCAGCATTTATACCCCAGATAGTGATCTGGAATAGTCTGGATAGAGAAACTGCTTCCTCCCACCCTGTTATTAGAACTGCCTCTGTCCCATCCTCTCCTGGGTCACTCACAATTCAGGGGTATAACTTTACCACTGAGCCACATCTCCAATGCTTTTTATTTTGAGATAGGATCTAAGTTACTGAGATTGGCCTTGAACTTGTGGTCCTCCTGCCTCAGCCTCCTGGGTTGCTTGGATTACAGGTGTGCACCACTGTACCTGGTTAAGTCACCCACTTCAGTCTGGCTTGGTCACATGCCTTCTTAAAGACAGAAACACATCCAAGATCTGTATTTTTTGTTCTTAAAGGGAGAGGGCAAGCCAGGCATTATGTCATACCTTTTTATCCCAGTTACTCAGGAAGCTGAAGCAATTTAATGAGACCCTATCTCAAATTATAAAAAAAAGTTGCAGGGGGTGGGGGTGATGCTGAGGATATTGTTCTGTGGTAGAATACCCCTGGTTCAATCCCTAGTACTCCCCAAAATCTCACAGAAACCCAAAACTATAGTAGTCACATGCTTAGCACTATGTTCAAGGCCCTAGATTGAAATCCCAGCCCCATGTGACACATGCATGAAGAGACTAGTAGTATTATAAGGTAAGCAGATAAAATATGTGCAGGAGAGGTCACTACCTGTTAGAGAATGTATTCTTGGGTTAGCAAAGAATAAGAATTCTGAAGTCTACTTCTTGTAATAACTTTAAAATATCTTGGGAATTAGCTACAATAATAATCTATACCTGCAAGTTGTCCAATCTAGCTAGACTTGAAGGGAATATCAAGGTCAGACTTCACAGTCTTTTAAAGCTGTCAGGTTGGCAGTGACAAACTCTAGTAGTAACCAAGGAAAGTGGCAGGTGGGGGCTGGAGTCCAACATTGCAAGGTTGGTGCTTCCTCTGAAGTACAGGTCCTTGCAAACACATTTCCTTTACACATCTTGGATCTAAGAATCTTGAAATAGTGCTTTTGCAACTTACATTTATTTGTGGTGCTGGGGATTGAACCCAGGGCCTTGTGCATGCAAGGCAAGCACTCTACCAACTGAGCTATATCCCCAGCCCTACAATTTATGGCTTTTACATATCATGTTTATTGAGATATAATTTACATACAGTAAAACTCAACTTTGGTATACAATTTTGAGGGCTTTACTTTTTTTGATACCAGGGATTGAACCCAGGCTTGTTTAACCAAGAAACCACATACATCCCCAGCCCTTTTATACTTTTTGAGACAAAGTCTCCCTAAGTTGCTGAGGCTGGCTTTGAACTTGCAATCTTCATGCTTCAGCCTCCTAAGCCCCTGGGATTACAAGCACAAATGCCACTATGGGATTTACAATTTTTGAGTTTTGACAAATGTATACAATCATGTAACCACAACAGAAACATTCTTCTCATCTCAAAAAGTTCATGGCACCTCCTAGTGGCCAATCCCTCCCCTAAAACCCAATTCCTGGCCACAATTGATCTGTTTTCCTGAAGTTTTGCCTTGTCCAGAACAGTCTTTTGCATCTAACTTCTTTCTCTTAGCATGAATTAAAATGTGCCATTTTAATTTTTTACTATGCCAGATGTGGTGTTGCATGCTTGTAATTCCAGCTATTTGCAAGACTGAGGTTGGAGATCCAAAATTCAATGCCTGCCTGGTAAATTTAGGAAGACCCTGCCTCAAAAGAAAAAGAGAAAGTTGGGGGATGTAATTTAGTGGTAGAGTGTTCCAGCGTTCAATCCCCAGTACTCTCCCCCACCTCCTGAAGAAAAAGGGGAAAACACCAGGTGTAGTGCCACATGCCTGTAATCCCAGCAGCTTGGGAAGCTGAGACAGGAGATTCAAGAGTTCAAAGCCACCCTCAGCAAAAATGAGGTGCTAAGCAAGTCAGTGAGACCCTGTCTCTAAATAAAATACAAAATAGGGTTGGGGATGTGGTTCAGTGGTCAAGTCTTCCTGAATTCAATTTCCCATACAAAAAAAAAAAAAGGAAAACACTTTCAGTATGGAAAATTCCCTAGATATACACACTGACCTCCATGTGCCTGGCATCAAATGTTAACAATTACCAACTCATGGCCAATTTTATTACCCAATACCACTTCTTTTTGTTGTATCCTAGATACATCATTTTATCTATACACATTTCAGTATGTACTTCTCAAAAATCAGGGACTTTGTTTTTCTTTTCTAGCTAAGGGCAGATACTGTTACCAGGACTGCAGACCAAAGGCTGCTGGGTTCCCCAGTAACTGAATTGTTAATCCGAAGTAAGAGGGAACATATGGAAAGAAAAATGAATTTGATCACAATTTGGCCAAAACTGGGAAGACAGCTAATTTGCCATAGTCCTACAGAAACTTTATAATTTATAGGAACAAAGACTAAGAAATATGTATGTGGATTTAGTTGGGCTGTACTAGCCAGAGTTATAATTTCAGTTTTTCTTCTGGTCGTGCAAGTTGGACACAATACCTTTATTTTATTTATTTTTATGTGGTGCTGAGGATTGAACCCAGGGTCTCTCACATGTTAGGCGAGTGCTCTACCGCTGAGCCACAACCCCAGCCCCCTAATTTCAGTTTTTCAATCTTGGCTGCCACCCGCCTAGAATTTTGGGGCAGCAACTCAGCTTCCATTCTCAGAATGAAGAAGCTGGAATGGAAACCAGGAAATAGGGAGGGGAAAAAAAAAACGGGGGCTTCTAATCTCAAAGGTGCCCCGTCATAATACCATTATCTGGCCTAAAATTTTATTTTCAGGTAAAGTTTTTTGGCAAGATCTCGTCATGGTAGATGGTGTGTATTTCCTATCACAGCACATTAGAAGGCACAACGTCTAGGCGCTCCCGCATTTAAAGCTATGACACCAGCAGTTATCTGCAGAGTCCTGACCCAGCCCAAACACTTTAAAATGAGACTTCAGCATTCTCAGAACCCATCCTATTCACTGGGCGGGGTCTCGCTGGTTACATGATGCGCGTGCGCAGAGTTGTACCTTCTCAGCTGCCGTACTCCGTCTTTTCACGTGCGAACTAGGTTGTCATGGCGGCTGTTCGGAAGCCGGTGCTGCTCGGGCTTAGAGACCTGGCAGTGCAAGGCAGCCCTACCGGGCCAAGTGCCTGGACTGCTAGCAAGCTGGGTGGGATTCCGGTGAGGGCGAGCGCAGGTGGGGTGGGCGGGTGCCGGCGAGGAGTACGTACGCAGTGAGGCAGCGGAGAGGTTCGGGGACAGAGTCGGGGTCTGAGCGCTTCCCCCTTCCTTAGGATGCCCTGCCTGCCGTAGCAGCGCCGAGGCCTGTGTGTGAACGCTGCAAGGAGCCACAAACTCTGGTCGTGCAGGTGTACTGCCCGCTGGAAGGCTCCCCATTCCATCGGCTACTGCACGTGTTCTCTTGCGCGCGCCCCAAGTGCGGCGACAGCGGAGCGCGCAGGTAGGCTGGGTGTCACGCCGAGTGTCACGCCGAGTGGGCGGAGTTGCGGCGGGGTGTGTGGGGCGAACACGGGGGACTTGGGGCTGGGTGGGGGAAACGCCGAGGGCTTGGGGCGGGTTAGCGGGATGGGAGTCCGGGGTGGAGCTCTCACTGTCGTGTTTTTACCCTGAAGTTGGAAGGTGTTCCGCTCCCAGTGCCTGCAGGTGCATGAGAAAGAGGCACAGGTAAAGTAATTGTGATTGACATTATATTTTGCTGTAATATGAGGGTATTTCCCAAAATATCTTTTAAAATCAATTTTTAAGCTGTGTTCTTTGTGGTACAGTGAAATTGATTTTGCTCTTTCAGAACCATAAAATGGTCCAGGTGTTGTGGCGCACGCCTGGAAACCCATTTATTTAGGAGACTGAGGCAAGAAGACTTCAAGTTCAAGGCCATCCTGGGCAACTTAGTGAGACCCTATCTCGAAATAAATAAAAAGGACTGGAGATGTAGCAATAGTAGAGTCCTCCTGGGTTCAGTCCTAGTACTGGGGGAAAAAAATAAAAAAGAAAACTCTTGTTAGTTCAAACAGGCTTCACACCGGAATTTATATATTTACAAATTACATAGACTGGAGGAGGCGATTTCAGGAATGACCTCCTGAACCCCTACCTCCACTGGCCCATCTGTCAGGCTACCTCTCCTGCAGTCCAGAAGCTTAGGTGTGATCTGGTGAACTGCAAGCCATCCTTGTCACAGAATTGTTGGCTCTCCAGTCTTGTTCTACCTATATTTATAGACTGACTTCCTTTTGTTTCTTGGTATTTTTACCACACTCTATGTCAAGTTTATGTCTCTCTCTGGTGGGCCCCATAAGCATACCTCATATCTGAAACCGTAGCTGCTAAGGAGTCTGAGAACTGAACTTCTTTCCTTTCAATCTAGCAATGTATGAAGCACAACAAAAAAGATTTTGGAATAGATGGTTGAAGAAACCATTTGCTGTATCTGACACTCTGCCCCTGAAAAGTATATACTTAATACTGGTATTTAAGTCACCTCTGACCAATGCTATCAAGTAGTAGATGGAGTTCGGGGAGATGAATTGGAGGGACTGGTGAAGGCTCCTTCAGGAAATTGAAGGGATGGGTTGCTGAAGCCAAAGGAATATATGAAATCTCCTAAGTGTGATTGGACCTTATTCGCCAGATATTCTTCCAGAAACAAGAAAATGGCCTTGTCGCTGAGAACTGGTGTGAAGGTGCAAATGACTGGGGAAGTGACAGTGAGGAGGCGCCTCCACCACAGCTTACCTTGGATTTTGTTCATGAGTCTAACTCTGCCAAAGATGCAGACTGCACTGCCCAGCTCCAAGACCTGCACCTGCAGGACACTGTCCTGGATGCCACTCATTCTGAACCTCCAGCAGAAGGGATGGCCTTGCCTACTGTAGTGCCACAGTTCCTGCCCTACTACATCTGTGTCGTAGATGAGGATGATTACAGAGACTTGGTCAGTCTAGATCATGCCCACAGCCTTCTGAGGGACTATCAACAGAGAGAAGGAATTGGCATGGAACAGTTGCTTTCCCAAAGGTGAGAATGCGTGCTGCTGAAGTTGAGAGGTGACTTGGTCCAGAAGCTGCCATAGTAGGTGCAATTGGTTTCACCTTAGTACCTGGGGGAACTTTTCCAGGCAGAACTTTTGTGGTAGGATCTTTCTGCTTCAATCTTGAGTGAGAATAGGATACACAAACAGAGGGCACCTCCTCATCAGCCAGCTTGAGTTAGCATGAAGGTACTTTGGTCTATTTATTTATTTATTAACAAACTGTTCTTTACATTTATTGCTTGTATAAACATGAGATTCATTATAAATCTTAAAGGAAGAAAAATAAGGAAGAAAAAATTACCTGCTTTAGCATTTTTAAGAACAGCTTTTATAACTTAAAATATTTTGGGGGTACTTGGAGTGGAACCAGGAGTGCTGTACCACTGAGCTACATTCCAGCCCTTTCTATTTTGAGACAGGGTCTTGCTAATTTGCTTACCCTTACTACATTGATGAGGCTGGCCTCAAACTTGCAATCCTCCTATCTCAGCTTCCCGAGTCACTGGGATTATAGGCATGCGCCACCATACCCAGCAGTTACTTTGGTCTATTTATAAATGCCCTCAAGAAAATGAACCAGGATGACTGGGCATGGTAGCATATGCCTGGAATCCCATCAACTCGGGAGCCTGAGGTAGGAAGATTGCAAGTTCCAGGCCAGCCTCAGCAATTAAGCAAGATCTAGACTCAAAAAATAAAAAGGGACTGGGGTTGTGGCTCAGTGATAGAGTGCTTGTGTCACACATGTAAGGCACTGGGTTTGATCCTCAGCACCACATTAAAAATAATAAAGTTATTATGTACATCTACAACTAAAAAATGTTAAAATAAAAAATAAAAAGGGCTGGGATGTAGCTTAGTGTTGAAACACCCCAGAGTTCAAACCCCAGTACCCTCCTCTCCTGCCAAAAAAAGAGAATGAACCAAGATGAACAGACAGAAGTTAGAGATGCCAAGTGTTTTCAGAAGATGCATTCACTATTTCTTTAACTTTTTTTCCCTGTGTTCTCTTACCCCTTCCTTTTTTGTGGTACTGAGTATCAAATCCAGGGCTTCATGCATATTAGGCAAGTGCTCTACCACTGAACTACATCCCCAGCACCCTTTCTGTTTAAAAAAATTTTTTTTTGGTACTAGGGATTGAACGCAGAAGTGCTTAGCCACTGAGCCACATCATCAGCACTTTTTGTATTTTTTTTAGAGACAGAGTCTTGCTAAGTTGCTTAGGGCTCACTAAGTTGTTGAGGCTGACTTTGAACTTGTGATTCTCCTGCCTTAGTTAGCTTCCACATCCTTTGGGATTACAGGCATATGCCACCATGCTGGGCTTTTTAAATGTTTTTCATAGCAGAGGCAAGCCTTTTGTAGCTGGGTGTAGTGGTGTACACCTATAATTCCAGCAACTTGGGAAGCTGAGGCAGGAGGATCATTTTTGCTATGTAATAATATAAAGTAGGATATTTGTAGAGTTGACCTAATTCTTTGCCAGGTCTGTTTTACTTATGGACTTTTTAAATGATTATCCCAGAGTTGAAAATGGCTTGGGAGAATGGTGAGCCATATATTATAAGCTGATACTCCAACCCAGGGACGCTCTGTAATGAGCTACTTTTTGGGGGGGGTTCTGAGGATTGAACCCAGGGGTGGTTTAATACTGAAGTACGTCCCCAGGCCTTTTTATTTTGAAAGTTCTCACTAAATTGCTGAGGGCCTCACTAATTTGTGATCCACTTGCTTTAGTCTTTCAAGTGGCTGGGATTATAGGCATGTGTCACCATTCCTGGCTTTAAATATTTTTGATATTTAAATTTTGTGTATGTATTTGCTTTTTCTTTTTTGCTGTATTGGGGATTGAACTCAGGATTTGTGCATGCTGAGCATGCCCCCATCACTGAGCTAACTATATCTCCAACCCCTGATAAAAAAAATTTTAAATCATACTGAAGAGTGAACCCAGGAGGATTTTTCATCTCTGAGCTACATCTGCAGATCCCTTTTATTTTATTTCTGTTGTGTGGAAGAGTATTGGGGATTGGACCCAAGGGTGCCTTACCAATGAACTTCATTCGCCGGGTTTTGGGGTTTTTTTGAAACGGGGTCTTGCGAAGTTACCTGAGCTGACTTAAGGTCCTCCTGCCTCTGCCCTAACAGACTGAAATTATAGGAGTGCACCACCGCAGCAAATTTTTTTAAGAGGATTATCTTGTTTTCTCTTCTAAATCCTATAATACTCTTAATATTCACACTCAAAGGTGGTTTCCGCTTCTCTTTTTAGTTTTTTTAGTGATGGTAATGAAAAATATGAGAAGACCAAAATTAAAAGTGGAGATCAAATGTTTTACAAATTCATGAAGAGAATTGCTGCTTGTCAGGAGCAGATTTTGAGGTAAAGGAAATATATTTTCTTCAATTTACTCGTCCTTTCTTCCTTCATTCCTTCCTTTCTTTTTTGCAGTATTGGGGGTTGAACTCAAGAGTACTCTAAAGCCACATCCTCAGCCCTTATGATCTCAAGTTCAAGGCCAGCCTTAGCAATTTAGTAAGACACTTTTTCACAGTAAAAAGTAAAATAGGCTGGGGGTTGTAACTCAGTGTAAAAATACCCTGGGTTCAATATTAGTCAATTAAAACAGTGGATTAAAAAAAATGGCTCAGCATAGCCACATCAATATTTATAGCAGTAGCTAAACTGTGGAACCAACATAGATGCCCTTCAGTAGATGAATGGATAAAGAAACTATGGTATATATACACAGTGGAATATTATTTAGCATTACAAGAGATTAAATCATGGCATTTTCAGGTAAATGGATGGAGTTGGAGAATATTATGCTAAGTGAAGTTAGCCAATCCCAAAAAAAACCAAATGCCGAATGTTTTCTCTGATACGAGGATGCTGATCCTTAATGGGTATGACAAGGGAGCATGAGAGGAATGGAGGAACTTTACATAGGGAAAAGGGGAGGGAAGGGGAAGTGAGGGGCAGGAGAATAGGAAAGATGGTGGAATGAGATGGACATCATTATCCCAAGTACATTTCAAGTACATGTATGAAGACATGATGGTGTGACTCTACTTTGTGTACAACTAGAGACATGAAAAATTGTGCTCTCTATGTGCACTATGAATTGAAATGCATTCTGTCATATTTAACAAGTTAGAATAAATAAATAGTTTTTTTTTAAAATGGCTTGGTAGTGGAGCACTTGCTTAGCATGTTCAAGGTCCTGGATTCAATTCCCATTATCTGCAAAACAATAATAATAATATAAACATAAATATGTAAAAACAAGAAATTTCTTTCTCGCCATCTGCCCAACCTGCGCAGATAACCATTATTGTTTCTTTTTTTTTTTTTTTCTGGTACCGGGGATTGAATTTAGGGGCACTTGACCACATCCTCAGCCCCATTTTGTATTTTATTTAGAGACAGAGTCTCACTTAGTTGCTTAGCCCCTCACCATTGCTGAGGCTGGCTTTGAACTCACAATCCTCCTGTCTTAGCCTCCCAAACATCTGGGATTACAGGTGTGTGCCACTATGCCCAGCCCGTTATTGTTTCTTGTGTGTCATTTCCAGAGTTTTTTTTTTTTTTTTACATACATAAGCAAATATGATTACATATTACTACCACCTTTTTTTTTACACACAAAAAAATCATTCTAGACATATTCTGTATCCAGATTTTTTTTATAGTGTATGTAGGATTACAACATTTGTATCATGTGGGATAGGTATAAAATACAATTTTTTTTTTTTTTAGTTGTTGAGAATCTTTTTATTTATTTATTTACATATAGTGCCAAGAATCAAACCCAGTGTCTCACACATGCTAGGCAAACTCTCTACCACTGAGTCACAACCCCAGCCTAGCCCATATTTAACTTTTTAAGAAAGAGTCAAACGGTTTTCCCCCAGCCTATTTTATTTAATAAAATAATCAATGCTTGTTACTACCATTTATTTACTTATTTGACCTTTTTTTTTTTTCCTCAGTATTAGGGATTGAACCCAGGGCCCCTTAACCACCAAGCCACATCTCCAGCTCTTTCTTTTTCTTTTTTTAAGTTTTATTTTATTTTGAGACAGGATAAGTTGCTTAGAGTCTCACTAAGTTGCTAAGGCTGATCTCAAATTTGGAATCCTCCTGCCTCAGCCACTGGGATGACACACCTGGTTGTTTATACCATTTACATTCCCACGCCAGTGTAGAAGATTTCTAGATCCTGCACATCTTTGCTAGTACTTGGTATGTTCTGTTTTAAAATTTAGCCATTTGAAGAGTATAGTAATATTTCATTGTGATTTAAAAAAAAATTTTGTAGTTGTAAATGGTTAGAATGCCTTTATTTTATTTGTTTATTTTTATGTTGTGCTGAGGATTGAACCTAGTGCCTCACACATACTAGGCAAGCACTCTGCCACTGAGCTTCAGCCCCAGCCCTTCATTGTGATTTTAGTTTGCATTTTCGCATTTGCTCTAGCAAAGATGGTATCTTTTCAAGTACTTATTTTTTATATGTGAATATCATCTTTGGTGAAGTGTCAGTTCAATTTTTTTTTTTTAAGATTTTCTTGCTCAGTTGCCTGGGCTGGTGTCAAAATTCAACCCTCCTGTCTCGGCCTCCTGAGCACCTGGGATAACAGGTGTGAGCCACCACACCTGTCATCAGTTCAAATTCTTTGCCATATTTTTATTGGATTATTTTTTTTTTTATTGAATTCTATAAGTTCTTAATATTGTCAGGATACAAGTCCTTTATTTTTTGTACTAGGCATTTAACTGGGCGCTTTACCACTGAGCTGAGCTACACCCTAGCTTTTTTTAAAAAAATTTTTTGAGTCTGGGTCTTGCTAAATTGCTTAGAGTCTCACTAAGTTGCTGAGGTTGGCCTTGAACTTGAAATCCTCCTGCCTTTGCCTCTGTAGTCGATGGGATTACAGGTATGGGCCACCAAGCCCAGACTGTGTTTTCATTATGGTAATACTGTCTTTTTTTTTTTTTTTTCCTTTCCCTTCTGTGATGGGGGTCCAACTAGGGCCACTAGGCAGTGCTCTACTGCTTAACTACATTCCCAGCCCATTAATACTATCTTTTTTTCCTTTTTGATACTGGGGATTGAATCCAGGTCCATTTTACCACTGAATACATCTCCTGTCCTTTTTATTTTTTATTTGAGATGGTCTTGCTAAGTTGCCCAGGCTGTCCTTAAACTTGAGATCCTTCTTCCTCCGCCTCCTTAGTTGCTGGGTTTACAGGCTTGCTCAACAGTTCCCAGCTCAGTAACATTCACTTTTCAAGAGAACATTTAAATTTTGATCTAATCTAGCTGGCGCAGTGGCACATCCCTGTAATCCCAACAGCTAGGAAAGCTGAAGCAGGAAAATTGCAACTTCAAAGCAGCCTTATCAACCTAGCAAGGCCTTTGGTAACTTAATGAAACCCTGTCTCAAAATAAAATAATAAAAGGGATGGGGATGTGGTTCAGTGGTTAAGCACCCCTGGGTTCAATCTCTGGTACCAAAAAAAAAAAAAAAAAAAAAGCGTACTATAATTGTGAATATATCTTTTTTACTTTTAATTATGTCAATTTTTGCCTCATGAATTTTTTCCACTTTTTTTATTGGTGCATTAAAGTTGTACATAATGATGGGATTTGTTAAATATTCATACATGCACACAACATAATAATAAACTTTAACCAATACCACTCCCAACACTTCTCCCCCCGCTTCTTGATTTCTCACCCTTTGGTCCCTTTCCTCTACTGATCTCCTTTTGATTTTCATAAAATCCCTGCCCCCACTTTTATTTTCCGTTTTCCTCTCTAGTTTTTGCTTATGAGAGAAAACATATGACTTTTTTTTTTTTTAGTTGTAGACAGACACAACACTTTTATTTCATTTATTTGTTTTTATGTTGTGCTGAGGTTCGACCCAGTGCCTCACATGTGCTAGACAAGCACTCTACCACTGAGCTATTAATCCAGCCCTGAGAAAACATATGACTCTTTACCTTCTGAGTTTAACTTATTTTGCTTAACATGATGGTCTCTTGTTCCATACATTTTCCTACAAATGACATAATTTCATTTTTCTTTATTTTACCTCATGAATTTTGGGGGGTTACCAGGAATTGAACCCAGGGTACTTAACCACTGAACCATATCCCCAGCCCCTTTTTTATATTTTATTTAGAGACAGGGTCTCAATAAATTGCTTAGGGCCTCACAATTCTCCTGCCTCAGCCTCCCTAGCTGCTAGGATTACAGGTGTGTGCCAGCTGCCTCAGAATTTTTATGCCATTTAAGTTGTGTGCATATTTAGGATTGCTATATTTATCTAATGAGTTGATCCTCTTACAATTATGACGTTCTTATTTTGTCTTATACTTCTTCCTATTGAGTGAATCTTCCCTAATACTAATATAGCCAAATTAGATTTCTGTTGTTTAGTCTTTGATTCATCTTTATCCACTTTCTGTGTGTGTGTGTGGGGGGGGGGGGTGGTATTGGGGATTGAATTCAGGGCCTCACAAATATTTAGCAAGCACTCAACTACTGAGTTATGCCCTCAGCCCCTAACTATACTTTTACATTTAATCTATTTCCTACTCTAAATATAAAATGTGATTCTTAAACAACTTAAATGTTTGGGTCCTGCTTTTTTTTTTTTTAAATCCAGCCTGACAGTGTGTTTGTTGTTTGGAATGTTAGTTCATTTAATTATTTATGGTAATTATTAAATTGAGTATTTTAAGTTTACCATTTTATTTTCTTTCTTTCTCTCTCTCTTTGTTTTTTGTTTGTTTGTTTTGTTTTTATTTTTAGTACTGAGTCTTGAAACTAGGGTTTCTGGCATGCTAGGCAAGTGCTCTACCATTGAGCAAAATCCCCAGTGCTTTATCTCCTTTCTTCACTTTAATTTATAACTATATAAGTGTAATATAACTGTATAAGTTTTTAGTGTTTGCCTTAACAAGTATGTTGCACAGTATTACTTATTGTAGTTCTAAGAACCACAGCATAGATTCCCATTTATCATTCCCCTGCACTTATGATCTTGTTTTTATGAATTTTGCTTCTATATATGCTATAAGCCTCATGGTATATGTATAATATATGTGTGTATGTTGTATTTTATATAAATGTGTGTATGTATATGTATATGCATGTGTATACACACACATGTAAATATATGTGTGTGGGGGGTATGTGGGTGTATGTGTGTGTGTGTGTGTGTGTGTATGTATATATATATATATATATGGATGGAGATTTTTTTGCTTGAAATCATAAATAGTCTGTAAGGAAAATAAATATAAAGTAAAATAACTATCAGAAGTTCTTTTATGCCAGGCATGGTGATGCACACCTATAATCCCAGTGACTCGGAAGGTTGAGGCAGGTGGATCACAAGTTCACAGCCAGCCTTCGCAACTTATGAGGCCCTAAGCAACTTAGCAAGACCCTGTCTCAAAATAAAAAAGTAGCCAGGCATGGTGGCACATGCCTATAATCCCAGCAGCTGAAGAGGCTGAGAAAGGAGGATTGAGAGATCAAAGCCAGCCTCAGAAACTTAGGCCCTAAGCAACTCAGTGAGACCATGTCTCTAAATAAAATATAAAATGGGGCTGAGGATGTGGCTCAGTGGTTGAGTGCCCCTGAGTTCAACCCCTGGTACCAAAAATAAAAATTAAAAAAAGGGTTAGGGATATGGCTCAGTGATTAAGCACCCCTGGGTTCAATCCCTGATACCAAAAAAAAAAAAAAGTTCTTATGAGCTAGGGGTGTAGCTCACTGGTAGAGTGCTTTTTTTGCCTAGCATGTAACTGGGACCTAGGTTCCATCCCTAGCACTTGAAAAAAAAAAAAGTCAGGAGGAGAGAAATCCTTTCATATTTATTCACCTATTCACCCTTTTGGTATTCCACATTCTTTCATGCAGATCTGTTTCTATCTGATATTTCCCTTCAGTATGAAGAACTTTTAATACGTTTGTTGGAGAGAGTTTCTCAGGTTTTGTCTGTGTAAAAAATGTATTTAATGTTTATTTTTAAACACATATTTTTATTGAATGGAAATTTTCACACTTAGGGCTGGAGATGTGGCTCAAGCGGTAACGCACTTGCCTGGCATGCGCAGGGCACTGGGTTCGATCCTCAGCACCACATAAAATAAAATAAAGATGTTGTGTCCACCTAAAACTGAAAAATAAATATTTAAAAATATTCTCTCTCTCTCTCTCCCCCCTCCCCCTCTCGCTCCTCCTCTCTCTCTTTAAAAAAAAAAATTTACACTTAAAATAGATACATGAAAATTCTGTGTAGTGATGGAGTGCCGTGTGATATTTCAATTCATGTGTACAATGTGTAATGTTTAAATCAGAATAAATAATACATTTATCCTAAACATTTATTACATCTTTATGGTGAAAAATATTCAAAATCCCTTTTTCTAGCTTTTGTTTTCTTTCTTTCTTTTCTTTTTTTTTAATTTGGCATAGTAGGGATTGAACCATGGCACTTTACCTGAGTTTTATGACCAGCCTAGCTGTCTTGTCTATATTTATTTTCATATTGGGGATTGAACTGCGGGGCACTGTACCACTGAGCTATGTCCCTATCCTTTTTATTTTTTTATTTTGAGATGATTTCATGAAGTTACCATGGATGGCCTTCAATTTGTGATTCTCCTGCCTCACAGCCTCCTGAATAGCTGGGACTATAGGTGTGCACAACTGTGCCCAGCTGTTCCATTGTTTTCTTGCCTTTGTCATTTCTGTTAGAAATTAGCTGTAGTTAAAGAGACATATGAAGCTCAGTGGTAAAGTACTTGCCTAGCATTGTTGAGCAAGGTCCTGTGTTAGATACCACACACACACACAAAAAATATATATATATATATAGTTTTTTTGTTGTTGTAGAAGATGGACACAATACCTTTATTTATTTATTTATTTATGTGGTGTTAAGGGTAGAACCCAGTACTTCACATGTGCTAGGCTGTATGATAGATTATTTGAAATTGTACCATAGAGGCTAAAGATGTAGCTCAGTGGTAGAGCACTTGCCTAGCATGCTCAGAGGCCCTGGGTTTGATTCAATGAAACAAAGAAGAAGAAAAGAAAAATTATACTGTAGTCTTTCAAAGTTCTCTTTTTGGGGTTTTACTTTTAGTTCCATTTGGAATAATTTATATTTGCTTTTTTCTAAAAATTCATGTTTTTATTTTGTCCAATCTATTGTTATTTATTTTTATTTTTATTTTATCTCTGTTGCCCAGGCTGCGGTAGAGGTTCTAAGCTCAAGTGATCTTTTTGCTTCAGCCTCCAAAGTAGCTGTGATTACGGGTGCACACCACCACGCCTAGCTTAGTCCTTTTTTTCTGACACACAGCATCTTGCATTTGTAGTATTTCTATTTCAGTCTCTTTTAATTTCCATTTCTGTGCTGAATTACTCATCCATTCA
This sequence comes from Marmota flaviventris, assembly GCF_047511675.1. NCBI lineage: Eukaryota > Metazoa > Chordata > Mammalia > Rodentia > Sciuridae > Marmota > Marmota flaviventris. The sequence goes on along the minus strand of NC_092515.1, from coordinate 18,155,089 downwards.
TTCTTGTTTACCTTTTCCACTACATTCTTTTAGATATTTGTTGCTGGTATTTCTTTTTTTTTAATCTTTATTTATTTTTATGTGGTGCTAAGGATCGACCCAGTGCCTCACACATGCGGGCACTCTACTACTGAGCTACAGCCCCAGCCCTTGTCACTGGTATTATAAAGACCCTGTCTAATACAACCATCAGCTTGTCTGTGGGTTTTCTGGTATTGACTTTCTTCATGGGTTAAATTTACCTGTTTCTTTACCCATCTAGTAACTTTTTTATTTGTTAGAAATTATATGTTGGGGGACTGGGGTTATATAGCTCAGTGGTAGAACGCTCACCTTGCATGTGCGGGGGGGCCCTGGGTTTGAGCCTCAGTACCACATTAAAAAAATAAATAAATAAAATAAAGATGTAAAAAAGAAAGAAAGAAATTATATGTTGGAGGGGCCGGGGTTGTGGCTCCATGTTAGAATGCTTGCCTAACATGTGTGAGGCGCTGTTTTCTTTTTTTTTGAATTTTTTAATATTTATTTTTTAGTTTTCGGCGGACACAACATCTTTGTTTGTATGTGGTGCTGAGGATCGAACCCGGGCCGCACGCATGCCAGGCAAGCACGCTACCGCTTGAGCCACATCCCCAGCCCGAGGCGCTGTTTTCGATCCCTGACACCACATAAAAATAAATAAAATATAGGTATTGTGTCCATCTATAATTAAAAAAGTATTTAAGAAAAAAGAAATTATATGTTGGAGAACAGTAGATACTAAGTATGTACTCCTAGAAAGCCATGCCCCTTTGCTATAAGGGAGGTTTGAGTCCATTTACTCTGTAGTTGGGCTGGTCTGGACTTCATTGCAGCCATAGTTGGACTCTGTTCAGCATTGGCCAGACTTCAGATGTCTTGCTGTGCTTTATAGACTTGCTGCTTCTGGTGTTTTTGTTTTGTTTTTTTGCTCTGGAGGATTTCTTTGGTCTTTTGTTTTGCTCCTGGTACTTTCTAAGAAAGGAAGTGTGCAAAGAGTGACCTCAGATATTGAGGTATGATTTGTATGTATGTGCCTCTGACTTCAGGTTTTCTGTTATCTTTATTATAGGTATTCCTGGAGTGGAGAGCCACTCTTTTTGACCTGCCCTACATCAGAAATCACTGATATCCCAGCCTGTAGCCACTGTGGAGGTCAAAGAATATTTGAATTTCAGCTTATGCCAGCACTGATCAGCATGCTTCAAAGTGCTAATTTAGGTAAACTTTATTAATCTGAGTTTATGCAATTCTTGGATTATCTTGGTATTATACTAAAATGATAGGCCATGTTTTTGTTTAATTATAAAATATAGTATTTTGTAGAAAACTTGGGAAATAAAAATTGCTTTAGGAAATTTATAATATAACATTCTGAGTGTAGTGGCACATACCTGTAATCCCAGTGACTAAAGTCTGAGGCAGGAAAATCTCAAGTTCAAGGCTTTGCCTGGGCAATTTAGTGAGATCCTATCTCAAGAGTAAAAAAATAAATAAAAAGGGATGGGGATATAGCTCAGTGGTAGGATGTCCCTGGGTTCAATCCCCAGCACCACCAAAAAGAAAAAAAAAAAAAAAAGAAAAATTATGATCTAACCAATCTAACACAACTACTAACAACCATTTTCGGTGATTAAAGGCTGGGCATTTCTACTCTTAATATTATTTTCATCACCTTATTATACAATCAAAATTTATAATCATTTAAAAACATTTGTTGCTGGGGACATAGCTCAGTTGGTATAGTGCTTGCCTTGCATGCACAAAGCCTTGGTTTGATCCCCATCACCACAAAAATAAATAAATAAATAAATACAAACTTTGTCTAGTTGGGTGCGTAGGCCTATGCCTGTAGCCCTACCTACTTGGAACGATGACATAGGAGAATTGCTTGAGGCTAGCCTAGGCAACATAGTTTTTGTCTCAGAAACAATGGGAAAAAATATAAATTAATAAAAAATAAATTGCCTTCTAAATGATTATAATTAATATTTTGTAATCATTAGTTTTTCTTTTGAAAATTTTAAAGAAAAATGTGAAGTTTTTTATAATAAAAGTACATTAACTTAGTCAGCTTCACATTACTATTACAAAATATCTGAGGAAATTAACTTTTATCAAGATGGCCAGGTATGGTGGCACACACTTGTAATCCCAGCTACAAGACAGACTGAGATAGGAGGATCATAAGTTCAAGTCTACCCTTGGAAATTTAGCAAGTCCCTGTCTCAAAATAAAATAAAAAGGACTGGGGATGTAGCTTACTGATAGAATGCTTGCCTAGCATGTGGGTTTAATCCTAGTACTTAAAAAAAAAAAAAAAAAAAAAGACAAAACCGTAAGAAGTTTATTTTGGCTTTCAGTTCTGAAGGTTACAGTCTACTATCAAGTAGTTCCATTGCTTTGAGCTTGTTGTGAGGATAGCACATCATGGTAGGAGCATGTGGGCAAAACTAGGCAGTGGAGCCAGGCGTGGGTGCGCACACCTGTAATCCCAGCAGTTTGGGAGCCTGAGGCAGGAGGATCATGAATTCAAAGCCAAACTCAGCAAAAGCAAGATGCTAACCAATTCAGTGAGACCCTGTCTCTAAATGAAATGCAAAATAGGGCTGGAGATGTGGCTTAGTGGTCGAATGCCCCTAAATTTTTGATACCAAAAAAAGGGGGGAGTGGGGGTGTGATGGGGATGTGGCTCAGTGGTTAAGTGCCCCTGGGTTCAATCCCTGGTATCAGAAAAAAAAAAAAAAAAGACAGCAGGGGGTAAAATACGGATAGTCAGATATCTGTCCATTCTTTTCCCATTTACAGAATAAGTCTCCATTCTCCAATTTATATTGGGACCAAGCCATATTACAAGAAAAATAATTTTTTTTTCTCTCCTTTTTTTCTTTAAAAAATCTTCTGCTTTAAAATAATTCCAGTTATTGCCAGGCATGGTGACACATGCCTCTAATCCCAGCGACTCAGTAGGCTGAGGCAGGAGGATTGCAACTTCAAAGTCAACTTCAATAATTTATCAAGGCCTTAAGCAATTTAGCAAGACCCTGTCTCCAAAATTATAAAGGGCTTGGGATATGGCTCAATGGTAAGGAGCCCCTGGGTTTAATCCCCAGCACCAAAACTTTAAATTCCAATTATGTTAAATGTAAGGGGTAAATTCTCGTTGATATACATTGAATTCCCATAATCTTCAGTGGTTCTGAAAAGGAAAAAACAGAACAAAAACAAGCCTGAGGCTATTCTTTGAGTCCCTAACCAAGACTGGACTTTTTTTTTTTTTTTGTACCAGGGATTGAACCCAGGGGCCCTGAACCACATCCCCAGCCCTTTTTAATTTTTTTTTTTTTTTTTTAAAGACAGGGTTTTGCTAAGTTGCTGAGGCTGGTTTTGAACTAGTGATTCTCCTGCCTCAGCCTCCCAAGCCACTGGGATTATAGGCATACTCTGCCATGCCCGGCCAGGAATCTATCCATATTGTATCTTCAGAGTATCCTTTGTCCCAATCAAGATCTGACCTATATGTCTGTCTGAAAATTACTGGCGGTGCAAGCATGCTTGTTCTTGTTATGTGGTCCTCAGGGTGCTTGATAGGCCCTCATGAAAAGAAATCTCTTATGAAGAAGAAAAAAAAAAAAAATCCTTAAAAAAATCCCTAAATCTCAAGTAGTCTAGGTACACATAAGGATTTACAATTTTTAAATTATTATTTTAGATAGCAAGGATACAATAAAACCTTGTAGAGAGCTTTGAGGCACTTTGGGATAGAACAAAGAAAGTTTTTTTTTTTAATATTTATTTTTTAGCCTTAGGTGGACACAATATCTTTATTTTATTTTTATGTGGTGCTGAGGATCAAACCCAGTGCCTCACACATGCCAGGCGAGCGCGCTACTACTTGAGCCATATCCCCAGCCCCACAAAGTAAGTTTTAATACAGATTTATTTATAGCTGACATTCACTATGTAGGGCAGAATAGTTCAGCTGGAACATGTAACATGAGACTGTATAGAGAGAGTTTAGAGAATGGAGGGGGAGGGCATGACAAGAGGTCATACTCAGAACTTAGATTTATGGCAGAAGATTAGAGTTAGGAGATTGTCCACTAAGTGTATCAGGTCTGAATGTAGAGATTAATGGAGGTATTTCTTTGATTATCTTGTCAGGGCCTAGTCCCTCCAAAAATGTCTCTAGTGAACCCCACATTTGGTAAAACAAAGGGGTACTCAAAACACTGGAAGACCAATCCCTCATATGTGTCTTCTGGATAAGAAACTTTAATTCTTTCTGATCCAGGAATGGGGTATATTGGCCAAAGAGTGTGTCCTACTTTTGGCACTTTTATCAACAAACACTCATCTTCCAGGGGAGAAAAGAGCTTTTGGCCAAGGAAAGCAGGAAGGAAAAGAGAAAGGAGGAAGGGAAAAACAGAAAAAAGAGATCACCTGTCTAAATCCCATAGAAGCTGAGAAACCTGTAGGTGGTCTTGCAATGCAGTGTGAGAGAAGAAGGAAAGGATTTTTAAAGATCATTGAGCTCCTTCACAGTTATTCAGAGATTCTACCAGCTCCCTAGAACGTCAGCAATCACTTTTTTTTTTTTTTTTGCAGTTGCCGGGGCGGGTCCCAGGGATTGAACTCAAGGCACTCAAACACTGAGCCACATCCCCAGCCCTGTTTTGTATTTTATTTAGAGACAGGGTCTCACTGAGTTGCTTAGGACCTCATTAAATTGCTGAAGTTGGCTTTGAACTCAAAATCCTCCTGCCTCAGCCTACTGAGCTGCTGGGATTACAGGTATGTGCCACCGCACCCAGCTAACAATCACCTTTTTGCCACTTGAATCTACACAGCTTGGGAATTTCCTAGCTGCCCAAGAATGGGAGCCATGGCTAGTGAGGCAGATTGAGGTTATGCTCTTCAGCCTTTGAAAGTAAAGGAAATAGGCGAATGCTAACAGAAAAAGTCGTAGCCAAATCAAAAAGAAAGTAGACCTACCAAAGTTGATGTCTCCAAAGTTCCCCATATGGGCCACTACGAGATGTAACAGAAGAGAAAGGGGGAATTCAATTTGGGACCAACGGGGTTCTTGGCATATGTAATAGAAAAGAATTTCAGCATGTGCCAGACAAAGGCATTTATTTAAATGCCTAAAGAGGTTTATTTAGGAAGAAGATATACATTCAAGGGAGAATGTGGGCTCTCTTGAGAATAAGAAGCTTAACCTCCCTTTTTATTTTTTATTTTGAGACAAGGTCACAGTAAATTGCTGAGGCTGGCCTTAAATATACGATCCTCCTGCCTTTAAGCCTTCAGAATTGTTAGAGTTACGGGCATGTGCCACTGCGCCTAGCCTCTCATTTTGATTTCTATTTGTATCATCTTGGAGAAATGTCTTTTCAAGTCCATTGCCCCTTTTAGTCAGGTTATTTATTTTTGTTATTGTTGAGTTGTAGAAATTATGTTTTCTTTCTTTGTTTTTTTCTTTTTGAGAGGGGTGATGTTAGGGGTTAAACGCAAAGTCTTTGTGTACCCTAGGCAAGCACTCTACCTTTAAGCTACATCCTTTTTATTTTGTGACAAGGTCTTACTAAGTAAGTTGCCTTAGCTTGAGTGTACAGTTATCCTGTTTCAGCCTCCTGGGTAGTTGGGATGGCAGGTGTGTACCACCATGCCGTTTTAAGTGTCCTTCGTGATGAATGTTTACATGCATTCACTCTTATGTATATACTCCCCCAGATTAAGATGGAGAATGTTGACAGTGTCCAGGAAGGCCCCTGGGCCTCCTTCCCAGATAGCAGGCCCCTTCCTCTTCAAGATCCTCACTCTTCTCATCCCTGTTCCCTAGGAATTTTGCCTGGTCTTGAACTTCACATAAATGAAATCATAATGTGTAAATGTTGAACCTGGCATTTCTATATTTTCCAAGAACCCCTCCTTGTTCTCTGACATTTTTTTAAATGACATTTTGTGTTTGTTGTTCAGTCTCTCTCTTTCTCTATCTCTCTTTAAGAAACATTTTCTCTGTTTTGGAGTTTTCTTTTGTTACTTGCATTGTCTGTTTCCTCCAATTTGCTAGTTTCTTCTGTGCTTGTTTTGATGACTGAATTTTATTGGAGCTTTTCTGTAAATGCCCGATGATGCTTGGTTGGTTGTTGCCGGGTTTCTGTTCTCACGACTAAAAGGCTCAGGGTTTACTCCAGTTGAACTGGGCTAACTGGGCTGTGCAAAATAACCACACAAGAGACACAAATACCTTTTTCTTTGGGATCACTGTGATGGCTCCTTTGACCTTAAGGATCCACAGGAAAAGAGAGAGAGCATGCACTGACCCCTTTTATTGAGGAGAAGCTATTCAAATGAGGCAAGGGGTCAGGTTTCAGGAAGCTGAGTCTATCTGACTGACATCTGGGTAGGCCACACCCAAGGGCACAGTAAGAGAAGGGGACACACACAAGGCACTAACAGGGAAGATTCTATTCTAAACAGGGCAAGGGGTTATATTATAAAGGAACAGGTGAGCATAGCTTCACCCATGGGACTGTAGCAAGACACACCCATGGACGAGACACCATCCCTGGAACCCAAGAAGGGTGGGGAAAGCTCTGCCACATTTCTGTGACTGATCATCTCAGTACCCAGCCGGGGAGTGTGACTCAGTCACGTGCAAGGTTGGTCTCCCACAGGTTGTTCCTGTTTAAGTTCAAGTAGGCATAGAAAGCCTTTAATCCAAGTGACTTAGGAGACTGATACAGGGAAATCGAAAATTCAAGGCCAGCCTAGGCAACTTAGACTACCTTAAAATATAAAATTAAAAAGGGCCAAAAATATAGCTCAGTGGTTACAGTGCTTGCCTAACATGCACCAAATCCTGGGTTCCATTCCCCAGTGTGTACATACACATACAAAAGCACACTAACTGGAAGTTTTGTGGGAAGAGTAGGATTTGTTTACTGGGCAGTGTCTTCGTTGGGTATATATTAAAGAGCCCTAAAAAGTTTGTATTTGGAGATTTTTTTCTCATGGAGGTGGTTCAATTTCTCCAAGAATGATCTTATACTTTTTTACCTTAATTGTAGATGTCTTGTTTTTATTTTCTTTTTTTTCAGATGTTTATTAAATCCTTTATCCTTTATTGAGTCTTAATGGGTCAGCTCTGCTTCTGACTATGCCTTGAATCCCTGTGCCTCCAGTCTTGTTCATTTGCTCTAAGGTTCCGTGGACTTGGCAGAAGTCTGGCTAAGCTGAGTGGCATGGCAAGCTGTAGGAGTTTTCTACCAGTGCCTGTGTCGCATCTGGAGTCTATTTTTCTGCTACTTTTTATTAAATTTGCCTTTTGACATCAGTGTCAACTTATTATATGATGCACTGCAATCATATTGTAGCTGAAAGCCATAAGCACAGTTTTTGCTTTATGTAATTATATATTTCAGCTTGTTAGGTAAAATCACTCCCTTTAGTAACATCAGTTATCCTGATACTGAATCATCTTTCTCCTTCACTTCTGTTATTTCTACTTACTTACCTAACCTTTTTGTTTACAGTGAGCACTTAAGATGTACCGGGCTGGTCTAAGGATTCATACGTAATGAAATCTTACTATCATGATGAACACATGTCTATCACAGCGAAGTATCATAATTCTCAAGGTGATAGAACTGGGGTGTGAATTCAGGCATCTTGTTCCAGAGTGTGTGCTCTGCCCACTAAATATACTTTGACAATGTGAATGCATCTCGTAATGTTATATTTGCTGGAATCCAGAATATGTTGTATTTTTCAGATCTTTCTGTGGAATTTGGAACAATTCTAGTTTACACATGTGAGAAGAGTTGCTGGCCTCAAAATCATCAGACTCCCATGGAAGAATTTTGTATTATACAAGAAGACCCAGATGAATTACTGTTTAAGTAGAAAATTCCCTTTTATTTATACAAATTAAAACAAATGTTAATATGCAAATACAAGAGTTTACCTTATTTAACTATCAAGTTATTAATTTTTACTTGTTTATTTTTTGTTTTGGTTTTCATTGTTCAGGGGACAGAACCCAGGGCTCTGTGCATGCTAAGCAAGTGTTTTGCTGCTGAGCAGCATCCCCTGCCATTATTTATTTATTTTGTGGTGCTGGGGATTGAACCCAGGGCCTTGTGCATGCAAGGCAAGCACTCTACCAACTGAGCTGTATCCCCAGCCCCCCGCCATTATTCTTGTTTTGTTTGTTCATTTGTTTTGTGGTAGTCGGGATTGAATCCAGGAGTGCTCTACCTCTAAGCTACATCCCCAGCCCATTTTATTTTTCATTTTGAGATAAGGCTTCATTAAGTTGCCCAGGCTGGCATCAAACTGTGATCCTCCTACCTTAGCCTCCCAAGTAGCTGGGATTATAGGCACGCACCACCATGGAGGCTCATAATTCTTAAGTGTTGATCTTTTTTTTTATGTTGTGGCACTTGTGTGGGTATTGGAGCCAGGGCCTCCTGACTGTGGGCTGGTCTGTCCTTCAGGGTTAATGACTTGACTACACAGTGACAGGTCAGAAAGTGGCTTCTCTCCAGCCCAGAAGGCCAGTGTTCCCTGCACAGGCATTCTCTTGGGCATTCTAGGGAAAGTAGCTAAAGAGCCAAGAGCCTGATTGGCCTATTACTACCCTCCTGTCTCTACACCCCACTACACCCTACTGCCAGTCCTGGATGCTGCCAAAGCAAAACACCCAGCCCACCTTGGCTACTTGAGGCTCCTGCCCTGCAACACTGACTGCTGGGACCTGCCCCTGGTTCTTGGCCCATGATCCCCTCCTGACCTCACCCACTTCTGCTCTCACTCTGGATATTATCCCTCTGCCTAAATGTCCACCTTTCCAGTCTCCCATTTTTTCATTCTGTTTCTATTATCAACCCTTTTCTGTCTGCTGCTCTTTGACAACAGTGTGAAAACACTCATACTAGCCATGTTCAGAGCTGTTCTTAGTCTGTGTAGATGAGGATGATGAGACCCGGATTATCAAGGGATGTAGTCCTTCTGAGCAGTATGTGACTGGTGAAAAATATACCTGCTCCTGCTCCTGGGCATAGCTGAGGGAAGGTGGCTGTATGTATACAAACTGGAAGTTCTCAGTGAGGCTTCAGGAATGCTGAGTTTGCAGAGCTAAAGCTGAGCATAGACCTGCAGAGGGAGCTTCTGTTTCTCTCTCATGCTTGCACAGCAACTGCCAGTTTCCTTGTGGCAGTTACATTTAGGCAGAGATGGCCTTAGCTTGCTAGACCAGTTATTCCAACTGGAACAGAAAGTAGACTGATCAGATTTATAGGTGGAGTATTTTGTATTTATTTAAATAGATAGTAATCCCCTCCTTTGATGTGAAAAATGGAGAAAGTTGTTGCATTAGAGTGTCTTTAAGGATCAGAAGTTGATATAGTTTCAGATATCCTAGTTAGGTGTTATGTTTCTGATTTTTAAGATGGAGACAAACTGCTTGCTGATCAAACACATCCTTGAATCTAGATATATATACTCGATTATAGGTCTTAACCTATGTAAGTAGAATACAGATTAGCAGGGACATTCCCATGATCCCATTAAAAAAATTGTTTTTTTCCCAATATTGGAGATTGAACCAGGGGTGCTCTACCCACTAAGCTATACCCCCAGTTCTTTTCATTTTGAGATAGGACCTCACAAAGTTGCCCAACCTGGCCTCAAATCTGTGATTACAGGCGTGTGCCACCATACCTGGTACCATAGAATTATTATTGTGGCATATTGTGGAGAAAGCAAAAAAGTGAAACTGGCCAGGAATGGTAGTGCAGGTCTGTAATCCCAGTATTTCCGGAGGCTAAGACAGGAGAATTTCAAGTTTGATTCTAGCCTCAGCAATTTAGTGAGACCCTTTCTCAAAAAATAAAAGAGATTCAGGATGTAGCTGAGCAATAAAGCACCCCTGGGATAAGTCCCCAGTACTAAAACAAAACAAGTAAAGTTCTGTTTGTCACTCCTTAAATGACTTAGGCCTAGAAAGACACCCAGTAAACATCCTGATGAGTTGGACAGGGTTATGGTATAGGTGGGACTTCCAGTTTTTTACTTTTTTTTTTTTTTTTTAAAGGGGTACTGGGGATTGAACTCAGGGGCACTCAACCATTGAGCCACATCCCCTGCCCTATTTTTGTATTTTATTTACAGACAGGGTCTCACGGACTTGCTTCAGGCCTTGCTGCTGCTGAGGCTGGCTTTGAACTCAGGATCCTCCTGCCTCAGCCTCTCAAATCACTGGGGTTACAGACATGTGCCACCTTACCTGGCTACATTTTTACTTGTGTTCTATTGTCACTTGTTAAGGTGAGCAAGCATATTACACTTTATACATATGTGCACATACACATGCACCCAACAAACCCACAAAGAAAAGCAGAAGTCCTCAATTAGGCACCAAGTATAACCCAGGCCAAGAGAACACAGGACAGGCAGGAAAGAAACCAAAGAAAGTGATTGATTTACAGAGTGTCTGGAGAGGGAAGGAAGGTCAACCTCCTGAGGCATCTTTTAGGTTTAGCTGTGGGGTGGAGCCTTGTGAGAGCCCAGCTAATGGTGGAGAAGGACCAAGCAGCCCATTACACAGAGGGGCCCTCCACCGTGGTTGACCCTGGTTCTTCTTCCACTTCTGCATTAGAGCAACAGCCTGAGTCTTCCTCATAGACCAGCTTGGTGTGGTTGCTGAACCCAGCAGCTGAAAGACCACAGAAGTCAAAATAGTATTTTTCTCCATTTTTAATGTTTTTCTACTTTCTTCTAATAAGTTGTTTGTTGGAAGTGCTGGAAATTGAACCCAGGTCGTCTCTCCTGCTAAGCAGTAGCTCTGCCACTGATTTGCAGTCCCAGACCCAATTTATTTTTGTTTGTTTGTCTATATTTTTCTTCATGGAGCATGAGAATTTGGGAAACATAAAAGTTCAAAGAACTAATAAATATTGTCTACAATTCTACCACATACCAATACACAAAATAGGGCTGGGGATATAGCTCAGTTGGTAGAGTGCTTGCCTTATATGTACAAGACCCTGGGTTCAATCCCCAGCACTACACACACACACACACACACAAAAAAAAAAAACCAATACACAAAATACTGTAATTTTTTTTTCTTCCTGTCTTTTATTTATTTATTTATTCTTTTGTTTTATAAAATTTAATCACATTGTATTGTTCCAGGAAAATTTGGTATAAAAGAACTGGCTCTAGTGCCAGGCATGGTGGGGCACACCTGTAATTCCAGCAGTTTGGGAAGCTAAGGCAGGAGGATTGCAAGTTCAAAGCCAGCCTCAGCAAAAGTGAGGTGCTAAGCAAACTCAGTGAGACCCTGTCCCTAAACAAAATACAAAATATGGCTGGGGATGTGGCTCAGGGGTCAAGTATCCCTGAGTTCAATCCCCAGTACCAAAAAAAGAAAAAGAAAAAGAACTGGCTCTAAGGATGCAGTGAGACTGAAGAAAGAGGCATACAGATCCAGGGTTACACAGAAGTACAATTTATTTAGGATTTAATGATAGAAGTGTGGTCAAATACAGCAGCAAGACCAATGAATTTGAGACTTGGGTTACAGGGAGGACTTATATAGTGGTCAGTATCAAAGTGATTTCAAAGGCTGGGAATATAGCTCAGTTGGTAGGGTGCCTCCCAAGCACAAGGACCTGGGTTCAATCTCAGCACCATAAAAGTGATTTCATTCAAGCTGGAAGATACCAGGTTTATCTCAAGCTAACATCAAGAATGTCAGGCACATTCTAGCAGCACCAGGGGGTCCAGTTGATCCTAAAGCCCACATTTCTTTTCTTTTTTTTTTGGGGGGGGGGGGCAGGTGCTGGGGATTGAACCCAGGCCTCACGCATCAAGGCGAGCACTCTACCAACTGAGCTATATCCCCAGCCCTAAAGCCCACATCTAATTCTGCTGGTTTTGTTTGTTTATAGAGTGAAAACAGACCTGGGTTACTCAGGAGCAGTCACGCATGGTGTTTACAACTCAAGGTGGTCATAGTCAGGTTAAGCTGAATTCTTACATGTTTAAATAGTTTTCTGTATCTTTTTCATTTAACATTTTATTGTGAGCATCTCCCCCATTGATATTTTCTCCATGACATAATTTGTAATTGATGCAAAGTATTTTTTAAAATAAATATGAAAAACTTTATACAAACTAGCCATTTGTTTTATCCAGTTTTTGTTATGATGACCATCAATCACTAAGATTAAATCTCTATTTTTTGTGTGTGAAGGGGAATTGAACCTAGGGGCACTTTACCTCTGAGCTATGACCCCAACCGGTTTTACTTTTTATCTTGAGATAAGGTCTTGCTAAGGTGCTTAAGTACTCACTAAATTGCTGAGGCTGGCCTCAAACTTGCAGTCCTTCTGTCTCAGCCTCCCAAACTGCTGGGATTATAGACATGTGCCACCACACCTGAAGTTTTTTTTTTTTTTTTTTTTTTGTGGTGCTGAGAATCAAACCCAGGGCCTGCACTATGCTAGGAAAGCACTCTACCACTGAGCTACACTCGCATTCAGCACAGGATAAAATCCTAGAATTTGAATGAATAGGTCAAAAGCTGTGTGCAAGTGCCAGGGGTGTAAGCTCCATGGTAGAGTGCTTGCCCAGCACTGCAAAAATAAAAAATAAAATTGATCTTCATCTCTGAGTGTCATGTCCTATATCTGGTGCCTGTACTCTCAGCTACTGGGGGGCGGGGGTGGCTGATGTGGGAGAACTGCTTAAATCCAGGAGTTGGAGGCCAGTCTGGGCAACACAATGAGATCCTGTCAAAATTAAACAAACAAACAACAACAACAAAAAAAAACAATAATAAAAACCCTATATACTTGCACAGTTGTAAGTTTTTAAAATCATACTGCTAAATTCCCTTCTAGAATCTTTTGGGTTTTTTTGGTACCCAGGATTGACCACTGAACCATATCTTTAGTCACCCCTCCCCTTTTAAAAATTTTTTTAGCTGTGGATGGACACAGTATCTTTATTTTTTTATGTGGTGCTGAGAATCGATCTAGGGCCTCACACATGCTACCGCTGAACCACAAACCCAGCCCATCTCCAGCTGTTTTTATTTTTTATTTTGAGATAGAGTTGCTAAGTTGCTTAGGGCCTCGCTAAATTGCTGAGGCTGGCTTTTACTAGTAATCCTCCTCTCAGCCTCCCCAGCCACTGGGATTACAGGTGTATACCACCATACCTGGCAGTAGAATCTTTCTTTAGAACATTTACCTGGAGCATATGGGAGCGTGTATTGCAGTTGGAAAAGAAACCGAACAAATCCCCCAAATTTCAACTGAGACTTTTTTCCTATTAAATTTTTACAACATGGGTTATTTCTGACCCCAGATGTATGGGGGTTTTCTCACATACACTAAGCAATCAACCAATTCTGCAGTGGTGAACACCAGCTAGGTGTCCTCAATTCAGTTCTGACACTACCTAGAGATACCCTCAGATCCTTCAGGTTGAGGGTTCAAGCCTCAAGACTTCCCCCTGCCAATTGCATAGCCCAGATTGTTTTACCTGTACTTCTGACCCATCAGCTCTACACTGGGGTTCCCACGATTCCTTTCTCATGTCAAATCCAGTTGTTGGAGTGGCTTGCACAACTTAGGGAAAGAAATTTACCAGTTTATTGTAAGGGATATTACAAAAATTGCAGATGAAAAGGAGCATAAGGCATGGTGTTGGAGGTGGGGAGTGGAGCTTTTGGGCTCTGGGCTAACATTCATGGGTTTGCCTGTCTAGATGCTCTTAAGCCTGTTCTTTCGGGTTTTCATAGACTTCATTGCAGAGGCATGATTGAAGCATGGACAACCTTGTAGAAATGTGACTGTACACAGAGGGTGTGATCTAATGCTCATAAGCTGGGTGGCAAAACCCAACAAGGCCTGTCAGTAATCTGCTTGGCCTCTCTGTGCAACATGCTTCCCTTCAGGGCAGGGACAGGATCCCTCTGGAATGAAACAGGTTTTATGACCTACTATTCAAGTGGGATAGCAAATTTCTTTATGGAAGCTGGACACAGTGGCTCAACCCAGCAACTCTAGAGGATGAGGCAGAAGAATGGCAGTTTGAGGACAGCCAGGTCAGATTAGGGAAACCCAGTCTCAAAAAACGAAAGGGCTGCAGATGTAGCTCAGTGGTAGATCACATCTGGGTTTATAACAGTGGTCCACTTCACCTTTGGAACATAGCCTTCACTGCTCTGTGGCTTATTTTAAAAGGAACATATTTTTCTGTTCCTCTTCTCCCTTTCCCTAACCTAGGACGCAGAGAACAAAAGTACCTTTTCCCATCCTAGGCACTTATCTGTCCTTGAGCCACACCCACCACTGGAAGAAGGGGTCACCAGAAGATCTAAGGCATGACTAACTCCCAAATTAACAAATTATTTCCTTTCCTTTCCTCCTTCCTTTAGGCACCAGAGATTGAACCCAGGGCGGCTTCACCACAGAGCCACTTCACCACAGAGCCACATCCCCAGCCCTTTTTATACTTTGAGATAGGGTCTTGCTAAGTTCCTTATGATCGCTCTAAATTGCTAAAACTGGCTTTGAACTTGAAATCCTCTTGCCTCAGCCTCCTGAGCCTCTGTGATTATAGGTACTACTATGCCAGGCTTAACAAGTGAATTTCAACTACCATCAAGGTGCACCTGGGACCCCCATCAGGGCATACTGGGAATGTAGCCTGTGAAGAGCTTCTTTAAAAGCCCTCTGTTCTCTTGATGGGCAGGAATCACAGCTCTAGACAAAAGTACCCTGTGCTTCTCCTTTGCTAGCAAAGCAATAAATCTTTTTTCTTTTTCTCAAAACTGTGTCCTCTGGGCTGGGGTTGTGGCTCAGTGGTAGAGTGCTTGCCTAGCATGTGTGAGGCCCTGGGTTCGATTCTCAGCATCACATGTAAATACATAAAATAAAGATCTATCAACAACTAACAAAAATATTAAAACAACAACAAAAAAACTGTGTCCTCCTTATTAAATTGGCATCAGGGATAAGGACTGAGCTTTCAGTAACAGGTTAACCCCTGTACTGCAAGGGAAGAAAACCTTTTTCTTTATGGACTACTCCAATACAGAAAGATTGAGTATCTATGACCTATTGTTACCGTAGTTAACTGGAGACAGAGTCCTTGCTTCCCCAATGCTGAAGTATAACACCAGAGAAGCACACGGCAGCAAGTTTAGAATGGAAAGTAGAAGCTTTAATAAAGGACAGCAGAAAAGACTTCTCCCCAGAGGAAGAAGAGGACCCAATAGGTGGAATCCGTGGAAGTGGGGAGGTCTTCCCTCTTTTATAGCTAAGGTCTTCTTTCAGCTTTCCCATTTCTGTCGCCGTTCCTGTCCTTAGATCAGTTATCTTGCAGTGATAGATAGTAGGTGAGGAGACCCAAAAGGTGAGGGGCAGACGGGCCTGAGGAGTAATCTGCGCAGGACAGGCCTGGGGCCGCTTCTGATTAGCATCTCCCTGTTTGCTGGGAGCTGTTTTATTAACATTTCTTTAGAATGGGCTCTGGGCCTTGGGAACATTAACATTTCAATTTCTCCAAGTGCTGCTCTGCTTTCCCAGGCTCCATTCTCAACATGGCCTTCATTTTCGATTTTACTAGATATTAGATCCGATTTACCTAACTACACTAACTACCTATCTTTCAATCTGGCTTCATTACCTTGAAGAAAAGACATTCTATTTTCTACAGCCCATCTTAGGGAGAGTCAAGAATTGGACAAAGACCTATATATATCATAATATTCCCAATTACTTGTTTCACTATCTTTTGACAACAGAATGTTTTATATATATATATATATATATTTTTTTTTTTTTTGTCAGTTCAATAGGTGAAACCAATCCCAGTGTGATTTTGCATGTTTGTTGTTGTTTGTAATGCTGGGACTCAAACTCAGAGTCTCACACATGCTAAGTTGCTGCTCTGCAATATTTTCTTATTAATTTGTAAGAGCTCTTTACATATAGGGGCAGTTTTCCAACCCATAAATAATGTCTTGGTTGGGAATTCAAACCGCTGCCTAAAAGGAGATCTTAAGAGGCTTCTCAGGTGGAAAAGCCGGTCTGTGCACATATATGAGAAGCACTACAGGTCTCTTCACCGTTGGAGGTCTCGGAGCCATTCGCAAAGAGGAAGGCCTGGGCCCAGGGGACACTACACACCACATCAGAGGCAGACCCGGGACTCCGCCTGCCTGGCGCCGACTGGCGGCCGCAGTGCGCAGGAGCGGAAGCTCGGCCGCCCTTCCCCCACCCGCTTCCGGGCGCGGCTCACTTCTCCCGCCTCCGCCTCCGCCGCGGCTCGTGGACGTCCCGCCATGGCACTGTCTCGGGGGCTTCCCCGGGAGCTGGCTGAGGCCGTGGCTGGGGGCCGGGTGCTGGTGGTGGGCGCGGGCGGCATCGGCTGCGAGCTCCTTAAGAACCTTGTGCTCACCGGCTTCTCTCACATCGACCTGGTGAGGGCCGGGCGCGCGCTGGCTGAATGGCGGGCTGCGGTGCGGGGGCCGGGGGGCTTGGGGCCCAGAGTTCGGGACCGGATTTGGGGGCGCCGAGAGCGGTTCAAGAAGTCCTGGGTCGTGGCTGCCTCTGTGGAGGGAGCTATTCGACCGGGACGGGGCGCGCCTTCGCACGTCGGGCCTGCTCCGGAGGCGGAGAGGCCGCGGGCCCGGGTCTTCCGGACGCTCCGTCGCGGGGCCGCTGCCCGCCCCCCCTCCTCCGTCCCCCTGCAGCGCCAGTTCGTGGCGTCTCAAAGCGATGGAAGTGGCCTCGTACCTTTTCACTTTGAAACTGTTTCCCAATTGCAGTGGAGTGAAGGAGAAGATTGAGTCTCGTGGATGTTGTGACTCTAATTTGCAGGTCTCCCCTAACTCAGAAATTACGACCCAGAGGACAGCTTTCACAGCAGCCCCACGTCCCGAGCGCTCGTCTGGAGCGGTTTATACTAATTCATTTACTCTTTACCACCATCTCATGCGTGTGCACTGTTTTCATCTCATTTTATTTTTAACAGATGAGGGAAGTGAGATGCAATGGGATTTAGTAACTTACCCTGGGTCACGAAGCAAAGTGGCAGGACTCCTTTGGGGCTCGCGCTCCTCCGCTGAGTACAGCATAGATACACTCGCTTATTTCATTCAAGATGTGTTTAGGGTTTTAACTTTTGCGTTGGTATACAATGACAGAAAGCTACTGTAATTGTAAGTCAGGTTATTTATCTCTTAGATTGGAGATAACACCTGGAACTTGGATGTGAGTTTAAGTACACTTAAGGTGTACCGGCAAGGTGAAGAGGGAAAAAAGTAGAGGAGACAGACTATTCTAATAAAAGAGTGAAAGGTAGCAGACTGAACTAAGGACTGATTAGAAGGAAGGAATATACACGTTTTTCTTTGCTTAGTTTTTCATCCAGTTCTGTACCGCAAATTCACATACGCTGATAAATACTGGTACTTTCTTAAAATAAGCATTTTGCAATAGATAAGATAGTGAATTTCCCAGTAATTCTGGAGGCTGAGGCAGGAAAATCACAAGGTCAAGGGGAGCCATTCTCACCAGTTTTTTTAGACCCTGCCTCAAAAAGAGGGGTTGGGGGCTAGTGATGAAGCTCATTGGTAAATTATTACCCTTGGGTTTATGTTTTTTGTTGTTATTGTTTTGAACTGGGGGGGGGGGGGGCGTAACTACTGAGCCATATCCCCAGCCCTTTTTAAAAAATTTTATTAGAAACACAAGTCTTCCTAAGTTGCTCAGTGCCTCACTAAGTTGCTGAGGCTGGCTTTGAACTTGCAATCCTCCTGCCTCAGCCTCTCGAGCCATTGGGATTACAGGCATGCTTCCACAGTGCCCTGCTGTCCATGGGTTCAAATCCCCAGCACCCCTCCCACCAAAGAGTGATGTGGGAACCTGAAAAATAAAAGGTTATATTTTTTAACATTTTTATTTGGTTTAATTTTTGTAGCAAAGTTAGAAGTACAAATAAATCCTTAGATGGTTATATGTTTTGACAGTGTTCACAAATTATGACTAAAACTGTTAGGATTTGTCACAATTTTTTTAGAATATGAGGACTGGGGATGTAGCTCAATAGTAGATCGATTTCCTAATATGCCTGAGGCCCTGAGTTCAATCCCCAGTACCAAGAAGAAGAAAAAAAAGCTAGAACATAAAATTTTTTGTGTGTGGTTTTTCTTTTTTTTAATATTTAGTTATAGGTAGACACAATATCTTTATTTTATTTTTATGTGGTGCTGAGGATTGAACCTAGTGCCTCAGGCATGGTAGGCCAGCGCTCTACCTCTGAGTCACAACGCCAGCCCTGTGTGGTTTTTTTCTTTTGAGGTAGATTCTCCTGTTGACCATACTGGCCTCCACCTGAGATCCTCCTGCTACAGCTTCCCCAGTAATTGTGATTGTCGTTATAGCCCACCTGCCCAGCTACACTTAGAACATTTGATTACTGTTTATTAAATTTATTGAACTGAAATTAAATTATTGCGGCCATTTTTTCCTTATATTTACTTTTTTGAGGGAGTGCTACTGGGGATTGAACACGGGCACTTTACCACTGAACTACAGCCCCAACCACCATCACCACGACCCCCCCCCCCTTTTTTTTTGGTACTGTGGATTGAACTTGGGCCCTGAACCACCATCACCAGCTCTATTTTGTATTTTATGTAGAGACAGGGTCCCACTAAGTTGCTTAGTGTCTCACTGTTGCTGAGGCTGGCTTTGAACTCTCAATCCTCATGCCTCAGCCTTCAGAGCCTCTAGGATTACAGGCATGCACCACCTCCAACCCCATTTTATTTTATTTTTCAAATTTTTGAGATAGGGTCTTGCTAAATTGCCTAGGCTGGCCTGGTACTTGTGGTCTTCCTGCCTCATCCTCTTGGAATAGCTGGGATTACAGGTGTGGGCCATGGCATCAGGCTCCTTATTTATTCTTTTTTGTTTGTTTGCAGTATAGGAGTTCTAACTCAGGGCCTCCTACATAGTGTTGAGAGCTCTGCCACTGAGCTACAACCCCGGGCCTTCTTATAGTTCTCATATATATTTTTAGGCAGCAATTAGATGAGACTTAAAACATGACACTTTTTTAACCATATGTAGAAAAGTTCTTTTATAGTCCTCAGTAATAATTGTAAGTGAAATTTGGTATATAAATGTAGGCTTGAATTAAAGAAGGCAGCAAGAATTTAGTAAATCTGGTAGTCACATATTATTTAATAAAAAGAACAGGGCACAGTAAAATTTATATTGGATTTGAAAGAAATTAGATTGAGATTTAGAATTTATATGTATGTATATAAATTTATATCTTCACTAATCTACACACACACTTTTTTTTTTTTTTCTTTCATGGTTCTGGGGATTGAACCTACAGGTGCTTTGCCTCTGAGCCACATCCCCACCCCTTTCTGTTTTTCATTTTGAGACAGGGTCTTAACTAAATTGCCTGGGCTGGCCTTGAACTTGTGATTATCCTGCCTGAGTCTCACAAGTAGCTGGGATTAGACATGTACCACCATGCCAAGCTAAATTTTATATTTTCAGTAAATCATATATATTTTAATGCCTTCAAAGAAATTTTCTGAAGTACTTATAAGGATGATTAAATAAACAAAAAGCATTCTTTTCATTGCAGGGGTGGAGGTACCTGGGATAGACATGAGGGCCATTTAACCACTGAGCCACATCCCCAAACCTTTTTCTGTTTGAATTTTAAGACTGGGCCTCACTAAGTTGCTGAGGCTGGTCTTGAACTTGTGATCCTTCTGCCTCAGCCTTCCGAATCAGTGGTCTTGAACTTGTGATCCTTCTGCCTCAGCCTTCCGAATCAGTGGGATTACAGGTGTATGCCACTGTTCCTGACAATTTAGCAGTTTTGGTATAATTGGTCTGCAAAGCATTTTCTCTGCTATGTAGCAAATATTAAAAAATTCTAGGTTATAAATGCTTAAGATAGTGATATTGTTCAAACATACCACAATATTTGTAATTTATCTGGGGTTTATGCATTTGTAGATTGATCTGGACACTATTGATGTCAGTAACCTCAACAGGCAGTTTTTGTTTCAAAAGAAACATGTTGGAAGATCAAAGGCACAGGTAACTATTTCTCATACTGTTTCTATAATCCTTTGATGAATCTTTTATTTATGAAACTCATTAAGTCCCAAGTTTTCAATTCTGCAAATATTTTAATGAAATTGACACAGGAGCATTAGAATAGGTTGGAAATCATAATCTAGAGCTTATTATACAACTTATGATTTTTGTCAGTGACATTAATATTAATGAATATTATTATTTTCACCTATTAAAGGAATATGTTTTTTCTGTAAGTATTTATTGTAAGGTTACCATAGTGGTATATTTTGCCCAAGTTAAGTTTTTTAGGTGTTATGTTGATGGGACAGTGAGCCATAATGGCTTAATTTTTGCCTTTCTTACAAGAGGAAGAAAATGGGTAAAGCTATCTCTTATTTATTTATTTTTTTTAGTTGTAGTTGGACACAATATTTTATTTATTTTTTAAAAAAATATTTATTTTTTAGTTGTAGTTGGACATGATATCTTTCTTTTATTTATTTTTATGTGGTGCTGAGGATCAAACCTAGGGCCTGGCACATGCTAGGTGAGCACTCTTCTGCTGAGCCACAATCCCAGCCCCTAAAGCTATCTCTTTAAGCTGTGCTGAGAATAAAAAGATGGAAGTGAAGGGAGGACTAGCCCTCTGTTTTTGGTCTACCAAGGAAATAGAAGTGTTCTACTTAATCCTGTAATTGGGGTGATTTGTTGTGTCTTCTTCATATTTAAATTTCTGATTTCCATAGCCTTGTTTTCCTGTACCCCCTAGAGGTTGGCTCTTCTTTGTAGCAAGAGAAGCTACAATCTTCATGATTTCTATGCTTAAAGCATCTTTTCTCTCTGTCAGTCCTTTTGTCCAATTCCCAGTTTTCTTTTCTTTTTCATATTTTGGCTCCTTTCTCCAGGGATACTTTGCTAAACCTTTAGACTTAGTGGATTAAGTGAGGTCTTCCTCTCAAAATAAGCTTTTTTTTTTTTTTTTCCAATATTATAGGGTCTTGCTTAGGGCCTTGCTAAATTGTTGAGGCTGGTTTTGGACTCCAGATCCTCCTTCCTCAACCTCCTGAACCACTGGGATTACAGGCGTGTGCCACTACACCCTACTCAAAACAACCATCTGTGTATCATTGTAGTTTGTATTTATACTTGTGTAGATGGTTATTTAAGGTTTCTTTTGATTGACACTTGGCTTTTGCAGTACACATTTGTTCGTTTCATTTTTTTTTTTTTTTTTTTGCAGTATTGAGAATTAAACCCAGGACCTTGCACATGCTAGGCAAGCTCTCTACCACTGAGCCACAGCCCTAGCCCTGTATATAATTCCTTCCTTCCTCCCTCCCTCCCTCCCTCCCTTTCTTCCTTATAGAACCTAAGGTATTATGTGCACTTACTTACCTGAGCACTTTATCACTAATTTACACCCTGTCCTCACATTTTATGTTTTTCCTGAGGCTTACCATTCATACAGAAGTGGATGTGCTATGGTATAGGAGAAGGTTGTCCTGTTTTATAAATATGATGAAGTTTAATCTTAATGAAATTTTATCACATTTTTGTATTTTGTTAGTGTTTAACATAAATAAGACTACTGGGTAAGTAGGTGAGTTACCAGAATTGTGTCTGCCAGAAGTACATTTCAAATGTATATTCAAAAAAATGTTATAGTAATTTACTGTTGTTTGTTTTCCAGGTTGCCAAAGAAAGTGTACTGCAGTTTTACCCGAAAGCTAATATTGTAGCTTACCATGACAGCATCATGAAGTATGCTCTAATTACTATATTGTGAAGTTGTATTTGCTGTGAATTTTTAATTAAGCTTAAGCATGTTATTTTTATTACCCAGATATGTGTGCCCAGATCATTATGTTTTTTTAAAAAGGTTTTTCTAGGATAATAAAAATCTGGTAGTTTGTGCCCATGTAAGTTAAGTGGTATTTTACCAGTTTATGTATGTTTACATGATCTAGATAAGTAATAAGATTTAAATATTGTTAATAAATAAGTTACTTGGACACTTAGGAAAGATCTTATATATATATTTTTGTTGGCTTGTTTCATAGTAGGAAATGATCCCAGAAGTGCTTTACACTGACCTACATCCCCAGTCCTTTTTATTTTTTATCTCGAGATAGGGTTTCCCCAAGTTGGTGAGGCTGGCTTTAAACCGATGATCTTCCAACCTCAGCCTTCCACGTTGCTGGGATTGTAGGCGTGTGACATTGCACTCAGTTCTAATTAAAATAAGATGTTTAAAATTCCTTGTAGATAATAATTCAGACATGTTTAAGTATATTTCATTCTGATTGATTTTAACGGTTGCTTGTTTAATTTAAAAGGTTTCCGTCCAAAATAATCTGTTTATCAATACTCTAATGTGGTAATTTAACACTGGGAATTATAGTGGGTCAATAATTTTGATAATATATAAATGATATATGAAATAAATAAATATTTAATGTGGGAGGCATGGAACAAAGAAACTCTGGGTACAAATTACCTTTTTTTCTTCTTCGTATGTGGTGCTGAGATTGAACCTAGGGTTTTGGGCATGCTAGGCAAGTGTTCTACCACTGAGTCACATCCCCATCCCCTAAGTTATCCTTTGTCTACAGTTGCTGTCTAGCTCAAAAGTAAATGGTATGAAAAATACTCCTTGTTTGTGGGCAGTTGGTTGGGTGCTTGCCTTGCATGCACAAGGCCCTGGGAGCAGTCCTCAGCAACACACATACACACAAATAGTCTTTGTTTGAGATACTAGAATTAGAGACAGCCTTAGGCTTTCTCATAAGGGCATTTGTATCTTCAACTTATTTTTTCCCTCTAGATGTTTGGTCTACAGACCTGCCTATAGCCCCATAACCCTCTTATCCTGTGTTGTTTTCCCAGCATGCTAAAAGCAGAGACCCTAGGGGCCTGAGTCCTGCCTGATTGGGACCATGTGGAGTGAAGCCATAGGCCAAGCAGATCCTGGGAATGTGTTCTTTATATGTTCCCAGGCACTTGGCTGCCCTGAGAAGGCCTGGTGGGACTAGTGAGGTCATGCCATCTTTCTGTTAAGTTTGAGATACTATTCTTATGCCCGAGGTAGCTGGCCAAAAAGCATAGGAATTTGAGGGAAATAATTTCTTTTAATTTACTTATGTTTGGAAAAAGTCAGACTTTATATGGTATATGTTCTTTTTATTTATATATATATATATATATATATATATATATATATATATATATATATATATATATATTTAGTTGTAGTTGGACACAATACCTTTATTTTACTTATTTTTATGTGGTGCTGAGGATCGAACCCAGTGCCTCACATGTGCTAGGCAAGTGCTCTGCGGCTGAACCTCAGCCCAAGCCCCTTTTATATGGTATATATTCTTAACATCAGTTATATTTTGCTGTTGTTACTTTATTACACTTTTCTGAATTTTGTATTATACTGTGAAGATTGTATATAAGGCTGGTTTTGTTGATCTTTTTGTTTTGCTTTGTAGCCCAGACTATAATGTGGAATTTTTTCGACAGTTTATATTGGTCATGAATGCATTAGATAACAGAGGTAAGATCATTTTACTATTTTGACATCCCTGTATTTTCCCTT
The DNA here is from genome assembly GCF_047511675.1 of Marmota flaviventris. NCBI lineage: Eukaryota > Metazoa > Chordata > Mammalia > Rodentia > Sciuridae > Marmota > Marmota flaviventris. The sequence continues at coordinate 18,131,320 of NC_092515.1, read as the reverse complement.
CCCCATATTAAAGCTTTTAAGAAATTTAGTATTAAATTTTTTTTATGAGTTAGAACTTTAGAGAACTAAAAGGAAGTAAGACCAGGTTTAAAGTTTTCCAATTGGGCTCCCAGTGATTCAGGAGGTTGAGGCAGGAGGCTTGCAAGTTCAAGGCCAGCCTCAGCAATTCAGTGAGAACCTCACCAATCTAGTGAGACCCTGTGTCAAAATTAAAAGGGCTAGGGATGTAGCTCGGTCTTAAAGCACCCCTGGGTTTGGTTCCCAGTACCAAAACCCAAAAACAAAAAAGCATGTCACTTGCAATTTTTTCTAGAAATGATTTTTTTTCCAGGCAGGAATTCAGCAATTATATATACTTTACTAATTGACCACATGGTGTAAATAAAGGGGTGTATGTGGATGAGTTTGTTTCCTTGGTGGCACACTTTAAATACAGTGTGACTTTGTGTGGGGACCTAAGAAAAATGACTCTCCAGGTCTCATTAAAGACCAGTTAAAACACTATAAGGGGGACTGAACAGCATTTTTAAAGCTTCTCAGATAATTCTAAAAAGTGCCATCAAGGATAAAAGTTCATTGTTTGGGGAATGAGATGATAGGGTGCTAAAGTTAAAAGGCACAGCTCCTCTCCTTTGTGCTGGGGATTAAACCCAGGGGTGTTTTACCACTGAGCTAAATCTCCAGCCTTTTTTATTTTTTATCTTGAGACAGGGTTTCACTAAATTGTAGGGCCTCATGAAATTGCAGAGGCTGCCCTTGAACTTGATATCGTTTTGCTTTAGCTTCCTGAGTTGCTGGGATTACAGGTGTATGCCACTGTGCCTGGCCTTCGATTATTTTTAGTGTATCCAGTGCTATATAAGATACTAGACTGGATTGAAGGTGGTACTGGGAATTAAATCCTTGGCCTCAAACATTCTAGGCAAGTGTTCTACCTCTGAGCTGTATCCCCAACTTCTTTGTTTTTTAATTTTGAGATGGTGTCTGCTACATTGCCCAGAGTGAGCTTGAATTTAAGATCCTCTTGCCTCAGCTTCCTGAGTAGCTGGGATTATAGGTGTGTTATCACCACACCTGGCTCCCTTAGATTGTATTACAATTTTGGGAGGGGGAGGTTTGTGGGGATTTGACCCAAGGACACTTAAGCACTGGACCCCATTTCCAGTCCTTTTTATTTTGAAACAGGGTCTTGCTATTGCTTAGGGTCTCACTAAATTGCTGAGATTGGCTTTGAACTTGGAATTTGAACTCAAGACTCAGTCATGGGGATTATAGGTGTGCAACACTGCGCCTAAAGAAATGTACACATTTTAATATCGTATTCAAGCCCTTTACAACACAGGATGGTATTTCATATAACCCAATTTTGTATAACCAGTCATAGTTTGTGTGTTTGGAATGTGGGGGGAAATATTTGAATAATATTACTTGCCTGTAATTACTTCCACATGTAAAAGTATTTGTCAGATAAGTTTTGTAATAATTTTAGGCCAGAAATACCAAAAGAAAAAACATTGAAAGCCTGAATGATTCTTTTAACCTGATTCATCTTTTCTCTCCTAACCTTAAACTGCCTTAATTGTTCTTTATTTACTTATATGTATTACCTTATAATTACAGTAGAATAGTACAGCAGTAGAAGAAAAAGGTAGCCCTTTGATTTTTTTTTTTTTGTAGTTGTAGGTGGACAGGATGTCTTTATTTTATTTGTTTATTTTTGCATGGTGCTGAGGATCGAACCCAGTGCCTCACATATGCTAGGCAAGCGCTCTGCCACTGAGCTATAGCTCCGGCCCCTTGGTGTTTGTTTTTGCAGTGCTGGGCATCGAATGAACCCAGGACCTTCAGCAGGCTAACACTCCCAGCCCTAGCACTTTGGAATTTGAGAATTTAAAAATTGTTTCTAGGTATGCTTTTCCTGGAGTAAATTTTTTTATTTTGTTTTGTTTTTTAAAGTACTGGGGATTGAATTCAAGGATGCATTTTTATCACTGAGCTATATCCCCAGTCCTCTGATTTGAAACAGGGTCTCACTAACTTGCTGAGGCTGGCCTCCAATTTGTGATCCTCTTGCCTTAGCCTCCTCAGTTGCTGGCGTATAGGCACATGTTACCATACCTGGCTTGTAGTAAATTTATGACGTTGCTAATGAGTCTTAGAATGTCTATAATTCCTCTAGCCATAGCCATTAGAAAATTGTACATAAAATAAAAACGAGAAATGTTATGGATAAATTTCATTGTAGTTATTGATAACCAATTTGTGTTTTCAAAACACTTTTGCTGGGGCTGGGGTTGTGGCTTAGTGGTAGAGTGTTCCCCTAGTATGTAGTATGCACAAGGCACTGGGTTTGATCCTCAGTACCACATAAATGTAAAAGAAAGATATTGTGTCCACCTAAAACTAAAAAGTAAATATTAAAAAAAAAAAAAAAACTCTTTTGCTAACTAATATTTTTCTTCTAGCTGCACGAAACCATGTTAATAGGATGTGTTTGGCAGCTGACGTTCCTCTTATTGAGAGTGGGACTGCTGGTTATCTTGGACAAGTAACTACTATCAAAAAGGTAAAGAAGAGTTTTGTGCTTTACTTTCCAAATATTTATTTGAGACCTTAGGGAGGAAAGAAATAAACTTTGGATCCTGGTTTGGTGGTGCACACCTATAATCCTAGCTATTTGGGTGACTGAGGCAGGAGGAAGGAATGCAGGTTCAGAGCCAACCTCAGCAACTTAGACCCTGCCTCAAAATATAAAAGTCTAGGGATGTAGTTCAGTGATAGAGCACCTCTGGGTTCAATCTCCAATACTAAAAAAAAAAAAAAGGAGAAAATAAATAATGAACTTTGGGTTTATATACTGTAAGCAGGTTAACATCCAAGACAAAAGGATTTTCATGCCATATAAAACTTAAGATGAGGGCTGAGGATGTGGCTCAAGCGGTAGCACGCTCGCCTGGCATGCGTGTGGTCCAGGTTGGATCCTCAGCACCACATACAAACAAAGATGTTGTGTCCGCCGAAAACTAAAAAATAAATAATAAAAAAAAATTCTCTCTTTAAAAAAATAAAAATAAAACTTACCATGATGCTTAAAGCTATGGGTTAATTCTCCCAAAATTAGGATGCTATATAAGATACCCCAAAGGACAATAGTTGGAAAGATCTTTTGGATCTGTGCTACTTTGTTTGAATAAACTTATGCATTGAAATCCTTAGACTTGCAAGCATAATAAATTTATGGTAAACAATTCTTAGTGCTGAGACTACACCTTGTTCTGTAGTTGATAAATGGTAAACCACCCTTCTAGAAGTTACCTTTTGTGCTGGAGGTATGGCCTAATGGTAGAGCATGTGCTTATTATCAGTCCCCATCACTAAGTACATTTTGTCTTAAGGAATGTCTTGAGGGTTACTTTTTGTCTTAAGGAATTTGGATGTGGAGATCTGAAGAGAACTGTTTTGGGTGTATTTGTAAAATATTTCAGACACTTAAACTAAAGTATACTAGAGCAAATACCTGTGTGCTTATAACCTATTTTTATAAAATCCCCACATTGGGATCGATTTGCTGTTCAGATCTTTTTTTCTTCTAGTTATTTTAAAGAGTTAAACAAAAATACATTTTGAGAATTGCTTGGGAAGTTTTGAAACTATGAAAAGGAAGTGCCAGGCTCAGTGGTGCCATGCCTGTAATCCTAGCCGCTTTGGGAGGCTGAGGCAGTAAGATTGCAAATTTAAAGCTAGCTTTGGCAACATATGCGAGACTATTTCAGGAAAAAAATAAAGAATTGAGGGTATAACTCACTGGTAAAGTGCCCCTGGGTTCACTAATTACACTGTATTTAAAATTTGCGGGTTTTTAGCTGGGCACAGTGGCACAGTCTTATATTACCACCTACTCGGGAGACTGAGGCAGGAAGATCACAAGTTCAATGCCAACCTTGGTAACTTGGTGTGATCCTGTCTCATGATAAAATAAAAAGTGTTGGAGATAATTGGTCTTTGATAGAGTGTCCCTTGGTTCAATCTCTAGTACCAAACACACATGTGCACACACCCACACCAAAAAGGGAAGAAGAAAGATTTTCAGATTTTATCTTATTTGTTTTGTGGATGGGGGCAGTTTATCTGTGTTAGTATTTAATTTATTTCAACTATTAAATAGTGCCACTGGAAGCTCACTCATTATCATTCTACAAAGGTGATTGTACCTGTTAGTGTGTATTAAATTTAGTTGAATAAATGGAGGTTCTCAGTGTCTGTTCATATATCAAGGCAGTAGTTCTATTTTTTCATGGTAATACACAGCATAACTGCTTGTGGCTATGCCTCTAAAGAAAGAATGTTGCAGGGTCAAGGGCACAAGAAATAGTGTTGTGGGGGAAAACCCTGAATTTGCTATAATTTATATTAAAACAGTATTTTCTGGATTATTCTTTAGTATAAATTAGAAAGACATTATTTACCTCATTTCAGTGCTCCTGAGACACCAGTGTGCATTATAGGACTGAGGTTAAGAGTTGCCAATGAAAAAACAAGCGAAATTTGGTAATACCTAGGATTTTTTCCATGTTTCTAGGTAGCTCTTAAATACTTTTAGTTTACATAATTTTTATGAGATTTTAAAGGTATGGCTGTGAATAATGCTTAATAAATTTTCACCTTTGGGCTGTTGTCAAGGAAAGCTATTTGTCTTTCTGGTAGCTTTTTTTTTTTTCCTGTTTCGTACAATCAACACAAACTTCTCTTATTTGACATTGAGGTAGAATAATTTTTATTGGTTTGATGTAGGTAATGTTCATTGGGCCAGGAATCAGAGGAGTCCTGGCTTATTCTTAGCTGTTACTGTGGTTGATTTAATTAGCTTTTGTATTAAGAGATTATTTATCTGTAAAATAATGATCTTGGAGTTGATAAATATTGAAGTATTATTAAATATTAAATTATTATCTTAAAATTTCCTAGATAGCATAAACAGGAATGTAGGTGAAGGAATGAAGTGTTTATATTACCTTATAATGTTGAAAAACCACCATTGAAATAAATATTTTTTTCATGTCCTGATTTTGTAGGGTGTGACCGAGTGTTATGAATGTCATCCTAAGCCAACCCAGAGAACTTTTCCTGGCTGTACAATTCGTAACACACCTTCAGAACCTATTCATTGCATCGTTTGGGCAAAGTATTTGTTCAAGTAAGAGAATATGTATTTCTGGACATACTTTTTAGTACTAATGATGGGAAATGAGATCACTTTTATTTAAATAGCTTACAAAGATTGTACTTATGGTTAAATACAGTGACGGGACACTTAAGTAGGTTTCCTATGGTATTTCTTGGATTAAATTAAATTCAGACAGCATTCATTGCATGCCAAAGACAATTTAAGAAGCTTAGTCTGATATTGGAGACAGGCACATAACTAAATAAATACAAATAAGTATATTTGGAAATATGAAAACATACTTATAAATAACCCATTGGTTTAAAAAGAAATTACAATGGAGTTAAAACTTTATGGGGCTTGGGCTATATCTTAGTAGTAGAGGGCTTGCCTACCATGCACAAGGCGCTGGATTCCATCGCTAGGACCACAAAACAACTTTGTGATGATAGTGGAAAATACTACCTTGAAACTCAGTAGAGTTCATGGAACATGGTAGATGAAAGAAAAGTTATAAGCTTACATATGTGAAGAAAGGTTGAACAATTAATGACCTAAGGATCCAATTTAAGTGAGAACATGAACCACAGAATAAAATAATAACAAAATGAAGGATATAGTTGAAATAAGAGCATAAAAATCCTAGGAGGTTTTACTATCAAATAGGAAAGAACAGAATTTTAGCACAGATTAGATTGATATTAAGAAAAGAGGGGGCTGGGGTTGTGGCTCAGCAGTAGAGTTTGGCTAGCACGTGCAAGGTGCTGGGTTTGATCCTCAGTACCATGTAAAAAATAAATAAAGATATTGTGTCCACTACAACTAAAATAAATAAATAAATATTAAGCTAAAAAATTAAAAGTGGATAATAAAAGGAGAAGAAAATGTTAATACATTGACGATTTTAATGGTCTAGATAAGTTGATTTTTTTTTTTTTTAAAACATGTTAGATCTTTTTTTTTTTTTTAATATTTATTTCTTTTTTAGTTCTCGGCAGACACAACATCTTTGTTTGTATGTGGTGCTGAGGATCGAACCCGGGCCGCACGCATGTCAGGCGAGCGCGCTACCACTTGAGCCACATCCCCAGCCCCAAGTTGATTTTTTTAATATTTTATTTTTTAGTTGTAGTTGGACACAATACCTTTATTTTATTTTTTTATGTGGTGCTAAGGATCGATCCCTTGGTCTCGTGTGTGCTAGGTGAGCACTCTACCGTGAGCCACATTCCCTGCCCCTAGATAAGCTGATTTTTAAAACCTTACAAAACTGACTTACAAAGAAAATATAAGCTGGGCTTGGTGTTTCATGCCTGTAATCCCAGCAGTTTAGGAGGCTGAGGCAGAAGGATTGAGAATTTACAGTCAGCCTCAGCAAAAGTGAGGTGCTAATAAGCAGCTCATTGAAACCATGTCTCTAAATAAAATACCAAACAGGTCTGGGGATGTGACTCAGTGGTCTAGTGCCCCCAAGTTCAGTCTCTGGTACCAAAAAGAAAATAGTGAATACAGCATACCTTGGACAAATTTAGTAGCATATTTTGAATAGTGCATCAAACCTATGTTACTTTACAGTATATGAATTCCAGTGTATTTTCAAAGAATATCCCAATTTTGGGTAAATAGGCCTAAAGAAATTTTTTAAAAAGGAATACTAAGTTCATATTATGGAGCTATCATGTCTTTGTTGTTGTTGGGGAATTGGGGTTATGGCTCAGCGGTAGAGCGCTCGCCTAGCACGGGTGAGGCCCTGGGTTCGATCCTCAGCACCACATAAAAAGATAAATAAATTAACTAAAGATATTGTATCCAACTACAACTAAAAAATAAATTAAAAGGTACAATATATATGCATTTGGAAAAGTATCCATATATAGTAAACGTAGATCTGATAAAGTTTCACTAAAAATAAACTCTCCAGGCATTGTGGTGCATGCCTTTAATCCCAGCTATTCCTGAAATTGAGGAAGGAGAATCGAAAAGTTCAAGGCTAGTCTCAGCAACATAGCAAGACTCTGTCTCTGTCTCAAAAAAAAAAAAAAACAAGGCTGAGGTTGTAGCTCAGTGGTAGAGTGTTTGCCTAGCATGTGTGAAGCACTGGGTTTGATCTGTCTATGACTAAAAATATTAAAAAAAAAAAAAAAAACCCACTCAAACTTTCTTTATTTGGCAGTTGTTTGTAGAACTGATTGAGATTTACAGAAAAGTGAGACGATAGTACAGAGTTTCAAAGTATCCTCATACCTCATTCCCCCATTAACATTTTATATTAGTACAATATATACATAACAGTTAAAAACCAGTATTAATCCAGGCACTGTGGCACACACCTATGATCCCAGCGGTTCAGTAAGCTGAGACTGGAGGATTGCAAATTCAAAGCCAGTCTCAGCAACTTAGCAAGGCATTTAGCAACTCAGCGAGACCCTGTCTCTAATAAAAACAGGGCTGGGGAGGTGTCTCAGTGGTTAAGCATCCCTGGGTTCAATGGCAGTACAAAAAACAAAAAAAAACCTCATTATTAACTAAAGTCCTTATTTTTTAGATTTCTTTAGTTTTTTACCCAATATTATTTTCTTTTAATTAGTTGTAGGTGGACACAATATCTTTTTATTTTTTTATGTGGTGCTGGGGATTGAACCCAGGGCCTCACATGTCCCGGAAGAGTGCTCTATCGTTGAGCCACAGCCCCGGCCCCCAATATTATTTTCTAAGATCCCATCCAGGATACCACATTACAATTAGCTTTTATGTCTTTTTAGACTCTTTGGCTGTGACAGTTCCTTAGTTTTTCCTTGTTTTTGACAACCTTCACAGTTTTAAGGAGTACTGGTCAGGTACTTTGTTGGTTGCCCTACTATTGGAATTTGATGTTTTTGTCATGATAAGACTGGGATTATGGGTTATTGGGAGAGATCAGTGATTAAGTGCCATTTTTAATCCATAGCAGGGGGCATAGGCTATCAATATGGTTGATGATTGTTGATATTGGCCTTGATAATCTTGCTGTTAGGTTTCCCCACTGTACTTTTTTTCTTCCTCCTCATATTGTACATTTTATTTTTGTTTATTTGTTTTGATACAAGAGATTGAACCCAGGGGTGTTTAGCCACTGAGCCACATCTTTTATTTTGAGACAGGGTTTCATTATGTTGCCCAGGCTGCTCTTGAATTTGTGAGCTCAAGTGATTCTCCTGCCTTAGACTCCTGAGTAGTTGGGTCCATAGACCTGTGCCACCATGCATGGCTCTTCTCCCCCTGAAATTATTATTTATTCAGTCATTTATATTTATGTGCACTTGTTAACATTGAATATATTTTTTTTCTTTGGGTTATAATCCAGTATTACTTTATTTTGTTGCTCAAGTTGTTCTAGCTTTGGCTCTTGGGAGTTCTTGCAGTTGGCTCTGTGTTCTTTTGATATACCCTCATCAGTGTGTGGCTATTTTAAGTAGTTCCTTACTTTCTGGCTGTACAAGATGTTTCAGAAATATTTTATGTTTCCTGCTCCTAGAATAAGCCATTTCTCTCTTTCTTTCTCTCTCGTAATTTTTTTTATAGTTGTAGATGGACAAAATGCCTTTATTTTGTTTATTTTTATGTGGTGCTAAGGATTGAGCCCAGTGCCTCCTCACTCATGCTAGGCAGAGCACTTTGCCACTGAGCTACAGCCCTAGCCCAAGCCATTTCTCTTGAATCCTAGTTTCTTTTATTGAACAGCTGCCGCAGTCTGGCTGGGCACAAAATCACGAGCCACTCACAGCCTTGTAGATTCAAACAGCAATTCTTTATTCCCAGCTGTCACCGGCACTCTACACGCACGTTCTGGGGGAAATCCACACTCTCCACCAGTCTCTGAATCCCAAATACTCTCTGAATCCCCTTGAGAACTCAAGGCGCCTGAGGCAGCAGGATACGCCCTATTCCCAGCAGGAATCACCTTAAACCCCGATCCACCCTAAACCCGGATCCCGGATCCGCCCTGGTCCTTGAGCAAGGTCACCTTTCATGCAAAGTCACTGCAAATGACCTGGGTCCACAATGGAGAGTCCTTCCTCTAAGCAACATGGGGTAGGCTGACAAGGAAATGCCATGTGTCGTACCTACTTAGCTATGGCTCTCAGCAAACAGCGATTTTATAAAATCAAATCTGTGTAGGCATGCAACTGGGGTGTTGTTTTAGGCCCTCTTAGCTGATAGAACAGAAAATAAATGTTTATATAAGTCTCTGAAGATTTCTATATTTCTATTTTTAACCATCTCTAACTATTGTAAGCTAAACATGAGTTCATGTTAAACTGTAGTTCGTTACTACATGAAGCATTTTAGCTTCTTGGTGTGTAAACTCCCAGATTGTTCAAAACCTTGCTCCCACATTTGCCCTTCATGTACTTAATGTAAGCTTTCCTTTCATTTTAAAAAATGTTTTGAAGTGACGGTTCAGATAAGGATGCCCATTATTGCTGCTTCTATTTGGTTATTCTACTGCTGAGCCTGCACAATAAGAAAAGGAAAATATTGGCTTAAGAATTGAGAAAGGAACTGGGGTATATAGTTCACTGGCAAAGTGATTGCCTAGTATATATGATACCCTGGGTTCAATCCCCAACACTGAAAAAACATATTGGTGAGCTGGACACGGTGATGAACACCTATCCCTTGAGTCCAGGAATTTGAGACCATCCTGGGCAACATAGAAAGACCCTATCTCAAAGGAGGGAAAGGAAAAAACAAACTGGTCGTTTGCATGCAATATAGTTGGTTGTCTACATAGAAAACTCTAAAGAATCTATAGACAAATGATTAGAAATGATAGTTTACCAATGCTGCATTTCTATATGCAACATCAAGTGTTTAGAAAATGTAATTTAAAAGTAGATAAACTAAGCTGGGTCTGATAGCAGTAGTCCTCTGTAGTCCCAACTATTCCGGAGAACAATATGGATCACTTGAGAATAGGAGTTCCAGGCTAACCTGGGCAACTTAGTGTGAGAAAGATAAGAGGGGCTGGGGTTGTGGCTCAGTGGTGGAGTGCTTGCCTAGCATTCATGGGGCACTGGATTCGATCCTCAGCACCACATAAAAATAAAATAAAGATATTGTGTCCACCTAAACTAAAAAATAAATTTAAAAAAAAAAGAATAGAGAAATATATACATATATAACTAATCATAACAGATAATTAAGTATAAAAACATAAAACAGGATAAAGTACCTGAGAATGAATCTTAAGATGTATAAGACCCAATACAGTAAATAAATGACTGTTGGAAATAAAAGAAGGTAACATAATGAAAGGAGAAAAGGAGGCACAGTGACACACGCCTGTTACCTGAGCAACTTAGTGAGACCATATCTCAAAAATAAAAGGGGCTGAGGATGTGGCTCAGTGGAGAGCACCCTTGGTTTCAGTCCCTAGTACCAAAGAAAAGATAGAGACTGAGTCTGAATTGGAAGTCCCAATATTGTCATTTTTTTCCAAATTATAGATTCAGTGCAGTGCCAACTAAAATCTTATCAGGGATTTTATTGAAACTTATTTAGCTGATTTTTTAAAATGCTTTTGGCGGGTCTAGGATGTATGTAGCTCAGTGATCGGTAGCATGTGCAAGGCCCTGAGTTGAGTCCCCAGCACACACATAATACATACATATGTACTTACTACACACACACACACACACACACACACAAACAATTCATGTGGAGCTGAGCATGGTGGCATACACTGTAATCCCAGCAATTCAGGAGACCGAGGCAGGAGGGTCACAAGTTTAATGCCAGCCACAAAAAGTTAGCAAAGCCCTTAGCAATGTAGTGAGAGACCCTGTCTCAAAAAATAAAAAAGGGCTGGGGATGTGCACCTGGGTTCAATCTCCAGTACCAATAAATAGACGGACTGGTTGATGATATATGGAAGGAAAGAACCTAAGGAGCCAAAACATTCCCAGGGAAGAATAATTTGAGTAATTTGCTATTACAGATATCATGATTTAATATAAACTAAAATTAATTAGTATGTTCCTAGTGTAGGGATAAACAGGTCATTGTGAGAGATTATATATCTCATGACAGTATTTTATACGCATGTGTATAGATACACATACACACACATATATGTATATATGAGCTGAAAAGAATAGATTAAGTAAAAAGTAGGGAAGTTGGTATCCTTGTGGGAAATTTTTTCACGTCCTAAGTTAAGCAATATATTAAAATTAAGTCTAGGGGCTGGGGTTGTGGCTCAGTGGTAGAGTGCTTGCCTCGCATGTGTGAGGCACTGGGTTCAGTCCTCAGCACCACATAAAAATAAATAAACAAAGGTATTGTGTCCATCTACAACTAAAAAAAAAATATTGTTTTAAAAATTAAGTCTAGGGTAATAGGAAAAACTTTAAACCTTATAGAAAGACATCTTCATCCTTAGGATTAGGGAACAATTTTCTTAAGACAAGTTGTTAACGGTAAAAGAAAAGATTGAAACATTCAAATCCTTTAAATACTTTTGTCATCAAAAGATGTTTTATGATGGATTAAATAACGGGCCATTGTGTAGGAGTAAAGATTTGTGATAGTCAGCTGAAAATTGTGATCTAGAATAAAAGCAAGATGTAATCAATAAGAAATGGTAATCAGGCATTTTTTTCCTTAAAGGGAAATCCAAACAAGCAACACACATAAATAAATATGTTTAACCCTACAACTGATGTACAAATTTAGACATAAGACCACACAGCTAGATACATTTTACACTTACTAGTTGACAAAGCATTAAGTCTAGAGATGATGTAAATCAATAGGAACTCTCAGACCACCATTGTTGGGACTTAAATTGATTCAACCAAAGGGCATTTTCTTATAAAATGAATCAGAAGATAACCTAAGTCATATCCTTGAGGAAAGATTGGAAAGTTTTATATCCATAAGAGTTATTAAACAGTTTTTAGGATAACTTGAGTAATAAAGGAGAATCTCAGCTTAATAATTTTCTATTATTTCTTAAAAGATCATGCATAAAGATAAATAATACCACTAAAAAAGGGTCTTCACTGTTGAATTTCCCCACCTAGAACATAATGTTGAACAACTAAATGCAGTATACTTTTAAAATGTTATTCCTCTGTTAAAATGGTATCTCCAGAGGGATATAAAAGCTATTCACTAGAATCTACTAAAATTTGGCCATATTTGTGTTGTGGCTAATGTTAGCATGCAAACTGTTTAAACAGATTGTTTCAATGCTCATAGGTTTATGGAATGCAATTTATCCATTGTTCACTATTTATCCCTGCTAAACATTAAATATTCTGAATTAGTTGTTTGTGACAGAAATAGGAAAATTATGGGTTGGGGATATAGCTCAGTTGGTAGAGTGTTTGCCTTGCATGCATAAGGCCCTGGGTTCAATCCCTAGCACCACAAAAAAATAAAAATAAATAAAATAAATAAATGCTGTTCTGGGATATCTATTAAAAAAAAGGTAGGACAATTAACTACATTTGCTCAGAATTTCCTGATGTTCACAAATACTTACTGTTCTTAAATTTAACAGCCAATTGTTTGGGGAAGAAGATGCTGATCAGGAAGTGTCACCTGATAGAGCTGACCCTGAAGCTGCATGTGAGTAAACTATTTGACACATTTTCTTTTTTAAATATTATTTTAGTTGTAGGTGGACACAATACCTTTATTTTATTTATATGTGGTGTTGAGGATCGAACCCAGCAAAACTTACATGTGCTAGGCGAGCCACATCCCCAGCCCCTCGACGTGTTTTCTTATTGTGGCTGCTCTCTTTATTTCGTTAATTTGACATTGGTAGCTTAAGAGAAAAGTGATGGGTTTTTTTTTTTTTTTTTTTTTAATGTTCTTAAAATATGTTGTTTCAACTTTAAAACAGTGTTTACCAAAAGGATAGTTTCATTTTATCAGGATAGAGGGAAATATATCAGTTAGGAGTTGTTCCCAGGAGCATTCTTTCAACTATTATACATGTGACCTTCAAGGGAAGCACAAAAAGATGCTGATAACTTTTTTTATTTTCCTTTCTTCTTGAACTTAGAATGTGTTGCTTTTGAGTGACTTCTGTGAGTGACATTTTCCCCCCACATGTAAGAGCTCAGTTTTACACTGAAAAAAAAATACTATTGTTTTATAGGGGAACCAACAGAAGCTGAAGCCAGAGCTCGAGCATCTAATGAAGATGGTGACATAAAACGTATTTCCACAAAGGAATGGGCAAAATCAACTGGTTATGATCCAGTTAAACTTTTTACCAAGGTTAGGTTTACTTTTTTTTCTTTTTCCCCTGGGGATTTAACCTAGGGGTACTTTACCACTGAACCACATCCCCAATCCTTTTCATATTTTATTTTCAGACAAGGTCTCACTGACTTGCTTAGGACCTTGCTTAGTTGCTGAGGCTGGTCAAACTTGTGATCCTCCTGTGTTAACCTCTTGAGTTGCTGAGATTATAGGCATACACTACTCTGCCCAGCCTAGGTTTATTTTCTTTATAATTGTGGATAGCTCTATTAATCTGATTGTGTTTGTTTTAAATCAATACATAGAATTGAATTAAACTTTTTTGTGCGTATATGCTAACGTCCTAACAAAATGACTGATGTAGTCAGCACATGCAAGTTTGGAAATTTTAGTGCCTATACTAAATATCAGTTTAGTATCTCTCCAGGAGGTAAATATAGAAGCTTGCATCCCCCTCTTTGTTTCCTTTTGCTGTCACAGAAGTTGGTTTTCTTTATAAACAATTTTGGTTTAATCCCTTTTATCTCTTCCTGTTCAAATCATCTGTTAGCAGTTTTGACTTGATTCGTTCTAAATACCTCTTGAATCCTAAATTGCTTTTTCTCATCAGTTTAATATACAGGATAGTTTTAGAAAGCTCTACAAGGCTTTTAAAATTGAATCTGCCTAAGTATTGCTCAGCTAGGCCCTTAGTTCTAAGTTTTCTATTTTTTCTTCTTTGACTCTGTGGCAAATTATTATCACAGTAAATACTTGAAACTTTCTCAGTTTTTCTTAAATTGTCTAATGCATTCTTGCCACCCTAAGGACGTGGTCTTAAGCTTATAGTAAGAGGTTTGTAGCCATTGGACATAATTTACCTACCTGTTGAGAATATCTCACTTGACTGCAGGCTGTTATCTTTTTGTTTGTGTGGAAGATAAACCTCTTTTGGTAAAGGCAGACTTTTCCAGAGGGCATTTTTCTTTGGCTTTGTACCTTGTTCTTCAAACAGTTTTTCTCCTCTGCTCTGTGTCTTGGATCTTTCTTGGTTCCTTCTGTCTACTTTACAGTATGCATAGGTCCCACTATCTTAAGCAAATGGGCTACTGCTCACTCCAACTTATATTCACTTCCTTATGTTAAGAAAGGTTGTCTCTCTTAAGGCTGTCACGTTTATTTTATCACAAAGCCTTTTTCTCGAAAAATTGTTTTTATTTCTGATATACTTAAATGCACTAAACACTGATGTGGACAGCATTAATAGCTTTCAAAGTAGTATTCTTAACACTTATTTTCATTGTAATCTGAGCAACATTTGAATACCAGAATAATCTGAAGTACATCTACAGTCTCTTCTTGAGCAGGTAAATTTAAGCATCTTCTTTGTGCTGGATACTTCTGTAAGTATTGGGGATTTAGGAGTGAACAAGACACAAGAACACCCTGCTGTAGATAGGAAATCAAACAGTGAACAATTAATTCCAGATTCAGTGTTTAATGATATTAAGTTCGGATGATTTTGAATTCCTGAGTTCCAACGGGTTCAAAAGAGGTTTTCTAGAGGAGGTGACATTTAAACTCAAGACTAGAAAGAATAAGGATGGGGATAGAAGTGTAACATGTACAAAAAATCTAAATTGAAAAACTGAAATCATTCCCGTTCAAGGGGAAAGTGGAAAGGGATAACTGAAAGTCAAGGAAACAGCAGATTAGCCAAGGCTTTCTAGGCTGTGTTAAGGATGTTATACTGCACCAGTGGGAATTTATTGAGAGCATGTCTTGTAGGATCACTGTAAAGACATGGAGGGGGATGTAGTGTACCACTCTAAAACTCGATATTCATATTGTAACTAATATGAGTCAGTACCCATGGAGTTGTGCAGTGCCAAAGTAATACAAGGTACAAGCCATCTGTATTCACAGTGGAGCATGGAGAAGTAGACTCAACAAGACTTTGGATGTATACAGTGAGGAATCTGGAAAGCTAACCTGGTTTCTCATTGGGCTGGTGAATAGTATGGATGGGTGAGGCAGAAAGTAAATTTTGTGGGGGTTGGGGGAATAGGAGAAGGTAATACTGTCAGTTTTGAACTCATGTAGATTGCTCTCTATCATCAGAGCAATGACAAGTTGTTCTATAGGTAAGTAGGAGGTTTAGGTGTGTTTGGGATCCGAGTTTATAGATTGAATTTAATTAATAGAAATGAGCATGATGTATCAGAGATGATGGGATAATGCAAAAGTCTGAAGGACTACTCTTGTCTGGCAGACTTTTCTTAGCCAAATGTTCAGTATCCTTTACTTTTTTTTTTTTTTTTTTGTACCAGGGATTCAACTCAGGAGCAGTTGAGCACTGAGTCACATACCCAGCCCTTTTTTGTATTTTGTTTATAGACAGTCTTGCTGAGTTACTTAAGGCCTCACTAAGTTTCTGAGGCTGGTTTTGAACCCGCAATCGTCCTGCCTCAACCTCCCAAGCCGCTGGGATTACAGGTGTGCACCACCACGCCTGGCTACAAGTTGTTTTTAGCCTAATGTGCTGCCCATATCATATCATAATGAACTTAACTTCTTGCCTGTGTACTCATTTTAAATGTTACTATTTACCTTGTATTCTTTTTCTATGCCTTAGATAGGTAAAACAAAAATCCTCATGGTTTTCAGCTTTATGAGTTTCTTACTAAATATTATTGTCATTGTTTATATATTTAGCTTGTTTTCCAAAGATTAAAGATGAGTATGCTTTCATAGAAATTTTTATGATATTTCAATTTAGCTGAAGGTATATTCTTACCTGGTACCTGCAGTAAATTTGTTGAATAAGTTAATCACAAATAGAAAGGCTTTTAAGAGGATAGGATGCCCCTGTTCCCAAGAGCACTTCCCTAGTATGTGGGAAGCCCTGGATCTCATCGCTCACACTACAAAAGGGAAAGAGATGGAGAGAACAATGATAAGGAGAAAGTAAAAATAATTAAAACACCTGAAATCCTACTATTTCGGTTTTTTGTTAGTCTACATGTGATAGTGTTTTATTATAATAATTGTGTGTTTGGGGGTTTTATACCTCCTTTTAGCTTTTATTTTTTTATTTTTTGCACATGTAAATATTTTAGAAGGGGGAAGGCACATTTCAGAGAGGTTACAGAAATTTGGTAATTGAGTTGTTCTAGAATATTTGTGCTTTATTGGCCTGGATCCATGAACTTGAAGATATTGTTCACCTGATTCTCTAGTATCAGTAGTTGTATTCAATTCTTGAAGTTTATTGATAGTGTTTATTAATCCCTTTAATTTGTATGATTTTGCTTCAGACTGAACTTTGGAGTTTTAGGGGAACTTTGGGGGAGGTGGTTCAGGAGGTCCAGGCAGTCAGCATTCCCTTATCCTCGCTTAACTTCTTCTTCCCTTAACTGTTTTACTGGTTTTAACTATTTTATATGTAGGGATTCTGTGTAAACATTTGAATATTTTTTTAATGGCTTTTGAAAATTGTTACTCTGCTTGCATTTGACATGTGTGATTTGTTTTGTTTTGTTTTTGTGGATTGTTTTTTGTTGTTGTTTTATTTGTTTGGTACCGGGAGTTAAACTCAGGGACACTTGACCACTGAGCCATATCCCCAGCCCTCTTTTGTATTATATTTAGAGACAGAGTCTCACTGAATTGCTTAGCACCTCCACTACCCTTTTGCTGAAGCTGGCTTTGAATTTGCCATCCTCCTGCCTAAGCCTCCTGAGCTGCTGGAATTGTAGGCGTGTGCTGCAGGTGCACCTGGCTTTGACATGTGTTTTTAAATCAGATTTCACAGTAAATCATCAATGAAATTTTAATGTATTTTATCAACTTGGGACTTGTAGGGCTCATGGGATTTATCTTTTCTTTTTTTTTAAAGCTTTTTAAAGATGATATCAGGTATCTATTGACAATGGATAAACTATGGCGGAAAAGGAAACCACCTGTTCCATTGGACTGGGCTGAAGTACAGAGTCAAGGTAAAAAAAAAATACATTTTAATCAGGGCTGGGGCTATGGCTCAGTGGTAGAGCGCTTGCCTGGCATGTGTGAGGCACTGGATACGATCCTCAGCATCACAAAAAAAAAAATAAGTTTATAAAAAATATTTTTAAAAAGAATTAAACTCTGCATTCCATCTTACACTTAAAAAAATATGTTTTACTTTTTGGAATACCTAAACTGGAAATCACCTCACCAAAAATGTTTTAAGTACTGTATTTTTTTTTGAAATTGTGTTCATATGTTAAGATAACATGAAAAAGAAAAATCATTAGATCTATACTCACATTGAGAAATAGCCATTATTAATATTTTAAGGAATGTTCTGATCATCTTAATTGTGCATACAGATGCAAGTAGTCATGTACACGTTACATAAATGGAGTCATATATTATTTGTATATGCTTTTGCAGGGGGATACTGGATTGAACCCAGGTATACTTTACCACTGAGCTACATCCCCAGTTCTTTTTGTGTTTTATTTTGAGACAGTCTCACTGAGTTGCTAAGGCTGGCCTCAAACTTGAAGTCTCTTGCCTTAGCTTCTCTTGTAGCTGGGATTACAGGTATGCACCACCGTGCCAAACACTGTTTTTATACTCTTGGCCTGCTTTTTTCAGTCAGTATTATTTAACTAGTCATTTGTTGATTAATATGTAGTTGCTTCATATGTTCCCTGAAACAGACTGCATCTATATGTGCATCTATCTTTGTACCTCTGTAATTGTCTTTTTTTTTAGATTTAATTTTAAAACACATTTTTTAAAAAATTAAATGAAGGAAACTTTTAGTGACCACTTCCTTATTCCACTCTTCATTGACACATTGTGTTTCTAGTTCATGTGAACTGTATTGCAGTATGTGCACAGCAGTGCAGAGCACACTGGAACTTAAAAGATCCCTGGAGATTTTAGTCACCACTTTGAAGCAGTTTTCAACAATATAAGATGCTTAAAATTAAGCATTGGGCAAATTGAAGTATGATTCAATAGCTTCCATTTACTGAGTGATAACTATGTACTAGGCATAATGCTTATCATCTTTGTTATATCCATGAATCCCCCAGTAATGCAAGTCCTGATGGCCTTGTACTTTTTCTATCAGTTTTAACAGTTTTCTTGTTCAGATACTTGTACTGTAGTGATATAATTTTAATGAGATTTGCTTTATATGTAGACTAATAAGAATTGGTGTAGGATTGAATTTATTATGTAGATCACATTAGAGAAATAATGCTTATTGAAATTTGTAATTATTATTATTATTTTTTGAGGAGAAGAATCCAATCCATCAGATCAACAAAGTGAACCCCAGCTAGGTCTGAAAGACCAGCAGGTTCTAGACGTAAAGAGCTATGCAAGTCTTTTTTCAAAGAGCATTGAGACTTTGAGAGTTCATTTAGCAGAAAAAGGAGATGGAGCTGAGCTCATATGGGATAAGGTTAGTATTAAAAATGAGTATCATCTATTGCTTATGTATCTGATGTATAGTTCTTAATCTGTAATAGCAACTAGTATTTTTTTGTTTTTTAGATATCATTTTTTTTCTATCAGATTTTGAGGAAATATCTATAATTTGGTGTGGATGTTTTCATCTCTAGTTACTATATTTGTCAGATTCTTCTTTTTTCTTTTGACATTACTGGCAGTTGAACCCAAGGCTTAGGCAAGGCAAGTGCTGTACCACTGAGCTTCACCTCAGCCCTCCACTTTTGAAGTGTGAATTTTCTATAAATAAATTTGAGCAATGTAATAAAACTTTATTTTGGATTCTAGTAATACATTTATAATTACGTTGACTAGAAAGATAATGTGAATTTTATTAGTGAAATGTTTTACTGATTTAACATTCTGTGTAATACAGACTTATTTAAAGTGATCATGAAATCTTTTCAAAATGACAGCTCATTCGCTGTGTATTTGATCTAGAAAGTAATAAAATTGCCTTTTTATTGAAATAGATATAGCTGTTCAGAGATTTAAGAGAAATACTTCTCAGTATAAAAAATGATATATATTTATTCTTAAAGTTAAAAATAATATTTAATAGTGCTCTGCAGTTAGATATTGTATTTTGAGTTCATTTTACTTAATTTTAATTGTAGTCAGGGGATTTTAAAAGAGTCAGACCAGTTTTAGAAATCCAAGATACCTTTCTGTGCACAAATTTTGGAACTTTGTTTAATCAGATATCTAAAATAAAGCTAGTAAATTTAAGTTCTTGAGGTCTTTGGAGGTGGGGGGGGGGGGGTATTACTGGAGATTGAATCCAGGAATGCTTTGCCTCTGAGCTGTATTCCCAGCTCTTTTTGAGGCAGGGCCTCTCTAAGTTGCTGAGGCTGGCCTTGCACTTTCTTTTTTCTTTTCCTTTTCCTTTTCCTTTTTTTTTTTTTTTTAGAGTCTTCAATTTCAGATTTTCTAAAATATGTAACATCATTTAATGTGGCCTTGAATTTTCTATCCTCCTGCCTAAGCATCTGGGATTACTGGCATACACTACTGCACCTGGCTCTTGAGGCTTTTTGTTTGTATTTTATGGTTGCAGGATTGAATCCAGAGGCACTCAACCACTGAGCTACATTCCCAATCGTTTTTTGTTTTTATTTTGTTTTATTTATTTAATTTTGAGGAAGGATCTTGCTAAGTTGCCCAGTCTGGCCTTGAATTTGGTATCCTCCTGCCTCAGCCTCCTGAGTCACTGAAATTATAGGTGTGCACCATTATACATTAATCTTTTTGGTTTACATGATACTAAGGGTAGTTTTTCAAATATTTTCATTGTTCTAGATATTTGGAAAGTTTTTTTTTTTTTCTTTTTTAATCTGTCATAGGGGCTAAAAAAGGGAACTTGGAACTGAGAATTGTTACCTTCTTCGGTAAAGTCCTTTTGATACCTAATGGGTATCATAAGCCAGTTGCCTTGGAAATTCCTCATGCACACTATTGATAATGTGAAATATTCTTACTCATCCTTAGCACAACCTTGTGAGATGCTCAGGAAGGTTGATTTGTCTGAAGTTGCACAGCCAGTTAATAAGTACATGAAGGAACTCACTTCCTAACAGCTCTTTTTCTTTTTTCTTTAAGAATAAAAAAGCATCTTCTTACAGAGAGAGAGAGAGTTACATCTCAACTCAAGAATTTACCAGAAAATAGAAGTAGAAACAGTCATGACAGGGAGTAGCATTTTGAATTTGGAGATGAACTAGGTATATGGTGATAAACAAATGTTAAACTCTGAGCCTTTGCTCCAGGAATTACTCTGGGCCATGCAAAAATAGCATTTGCCTTTAAGGGTGGTCATCCTTATTAGCTGAAAAGTGACCCAAAGGCTGAATAAAAAATATTAACATGGCTTGATAAGTCCTTTTTCAGCAGATCCACTGAACTAGAGTTGACTCCTTCAGCTCTAGTTTTGTACACTGAAGAATTCTGCACAGGGCATTGCTAGTAAAAAGGGCATATCCAAAATGTTTTCTTCCATCCTGTTATATCTTCTTAATTCAAAGCAGAAAGCCTTACCGAAATCTAATTAAAGAGTCTAGGATATGGCCTCAAGAAAAATGCAAATTATAAAGAAAAAACTTTGATCATGTTTCGTTATCTGAAGACACAGCACACATGGGTGAGTGGTGTATCTCTGAATGGAGTTTGGAGGAGGAGAGCCCAAAGTAGTAGTCTAGGTCTTTCTGAGACTTTAATGAAACTGTTTTGTCAAACAGCCTGTGTCTTTGCCTGGATTCTGTGCTTATCCAGCAATTATCTCATTATTAACTAGTGAACCTAGGAAAGGGTTGCCATCATCAATTAATGGAATTGGGATTCTGGTGTATTATGTACTTGGTCCCCAGTGCATTTGTTTAAGCATGAGCAATCTCCTAGAAGCATGGTAGTTCTTGATGTTATTTTTTGACTGTATTCCTGGACCAGAAGTCATAAGCCCCTCTCCCTTTTATCCAATCTCCATGCTACTTACTTGAGAGTAGCCTCTCTTTCATGACTACCTCTTGTTCTGGTTAATTGTCTACAATATTATACATATGTGAAGGTACTCTTGTATGAAAGTAGTACTAGTCAAGCTAGTGAGTTCATGGGAAGACTTGTTAAATAATTTATATTATTGGCAGGATGACCCATCTGCAATGGATTTTGTCACTTCTGCTGCAAATCTCAGGATGCATATTTTCAGTATGAATATGAAGAGCAGGTTTGATATAAAATGTAAGTTGTTTTGTACTTCATTTGTATCATCAAAACCTCAAAGTTGTTTTTTCTTTTTTAACAGCTAAACATGTTCATCTTTTTCCCCCCACAGCAATGGCAGGGAACATTATTCCTGCTATTGCTACTACTAATGCAGTGATTGCCGGGTTGATAGTATTGGAAGGACTGAAGATTTTATCAGGAAAAATAGACCAGTGTAGAACAGTGAGTATTTCTGTTTGCCTCTTTTTATTCAAGGTCTTTTTAAAATTGTAGGAGTTGATATATAGTCAGTAGTAGAGCATTTGCTATGTATGTGCATGGCCCTGAATGCAATCCTCAGCACA
The DNA here is from genome assembly GCF_047511675.1 of Marmota flaviventris. Taxonomy (NCBI): domain Eukaryota; kingdom Metazoa; phylum Chordata; class Mammalia; order Rodentia; family Sciuridae; genus Marmota; species Marmota flaviventris. The sequence goes on along the minus strand of NC_092515.1, from coordinate 18,109,345 downwards.
CACACCCCCAACTCCCAAAGTATAAAAAGCACGTAAAACAGACATTTTTTAAAATTAAAACAACAAAATTGATTTAAAGCAAAGGAAAAACAATTGTTTTAGTTATCTTGTGTGAGTGCATGTTTAAGTAATCTTCCTGGAAATTTCAATAGAAAAGAAAGCACATTGACTTATTTTTATCTAATAAGTGAAAGCAGAAGCTAATTCGTTTCTAACATTTCCAGTTTTACCAAATTCTTGGAGAAATTTAGCATGAGATCTACATATTAAAAAGATTTTCCAATTCTATGGTTTAAAAAAATGGTTATTCTTTGGTCATTGGTCTTTGGTCATTCTTTTTATTCTCTTTTAGAATTATTTTATATTCTTTGATTAATTTTCAAGTCTGAAATCTTTACTACGGATATGTCCCACCATTTCTACTAGATCTGTGTTTTGTTTACTTAAGTCTTGATTTATGGTTTTGTAACAATGTATTTTAGAATTGTAGCTATGACAGTTCAAGTATCTATACATACCTTGAAGTACATTACCTCATAGAGTATTTGTACTACCAACCTAGGATAATCTTTTCTTTTTGTGGTACTAGGTATGGAACCCAGGGCCAGTGCATTCTAGGCAAGCACTGTGCCACTGAGCTCCATCCCCATTGCTAGAACTACTTTTAAATTCTCGACTTTAGGTTTTCAACCCATACGTGTTTAGACAGTAAATCTGCTTGGTTCCTTTCTTGCTGTAATGATTGATAGGAAAGACATTAGCCCTTCCACCAAACCCAAGGTCAAGATAATTCCTCTTGCTGTTTCTATTGGGAAGGTGTTTTTCTCTTTGCTCTCCCTCATTTCCAGGTTCTTGAAAGAGTTCCTATATTAGTAAAGGATGGGCTAGGTGTGCCTCTTCAGGCTAAACCACTTGACTGGGCACCATGGCATACACCTGTAATCCTAGTGGCTCCAGAGGCTGAGGCAGAAGGATCACAACTTCAAAGTCAGCCTCAGCAACTTCATGAGGACCTAAACAACTTAGCGAGACCCTATTTCAAAATGAAAAGGGCCAGGAGTAGTTAAGTGCCCCAGTAGTTAAGTGCCCCTGTGTTCAGTTCCTGGTCCCCCCCCCGCCCAAAAAAAAAAGTCTGAACCACTTGAATGTTCTGTTTGGTTCCTGCTTTTGTTATTGAGTTTGTCTTAGGAGGCTTTGCTTTCTTACCGGCTCAAAGAAACTTCCTAAAAAGTTCAAGTAACCAATACTTTTGCTACTGTTTATGTTCTCCTTTTTATGATAGTGTTGTAATCAAAGGACCCGTTTACATTTTTAGTTGTAGGCTGACACAGTACCTTTATTTTATGTTTTGTATGTGGTGCTGAAGATTGACCCCAGTGCCTCTCTCATGCTAGGCAAGTCCTACCTCTGAGCCACAACCCCAGCCCCAGGACCCATTTATTTTTCAGGAATTTTTAAAAATGTCCAGCCTGCAATGGTATTCTTTTTTTTTTTTCTTTTTCAGAATTAACAATACATTCTTTATTTCATTGTTGTTTGGCAGAGCTGGGAATCTAACCCAGGGCCTAATGTGCTCAGAAAGCACTCTATTACTATACTACACCCCCAGCCTTTATAAATTTTTTTAAGGTAACTTCTATGTTTTCATAAAATCTCAGGGTGAAGGAATGTACAGTCATATAATCACTCTACCATCTTGATTCAATTCTTTTTTTTGTTTGAGTGCCTGGGATTGAACTCAGGGGCACTTTTGACCACTGAGCCACATCCCCAGCCCTATTTTGTACCTTTTTATAGAGACTGGGTCTCACTGAGCTCCTTAGTACTTTGCTGTTGCTGAGGCTGGCTTTGATCTTGCTATCCTCCTGCCTCAGCCTCTGGAGCCACTGGGATTACAGGTGTGTGACACTGTGCTGATTCAATTCTATTTAAATGTTTATTTTGGCTGCCATAATTTTAATTTCTAAGAACTTTTTAAAAATTGTTCTTCGGCTGGGGATGTGGCTCAAGCGGTAGTGCACTCAGCTGGCATGCGTGCGGCCCAGTTCGATCCTCAGCACCACATATAAACAAAGATGTTGTGTCCACCGAGAACTAAAAAAAATAAATATTAAAAAAATTTTTTTTCTTTTTATAGCAAACAACTTTTCCTATGGCTTCAGTGTCCCTTTGAGCCCACAATCATAATTGATTGTCAGACTTACTTTATGTCAGTTTCCTGTAACATCCTTCTGATTTCTTTGCTCGTTTCCATCCACCTCTTGGACTGTTGATACCTATATATCTGGATTTACTTTGTTCACATTTTTAAATGAGTATTAAGATGGATTAATAATGTTTGCCTGGGTATTAACAGTGATACCTTTTTTGGAGTGATGATTGGTCTGAGTGCCTTTACACAGACTGAGTACACAATCTGAGTTATATCCCTAATCCCAATTTTGTTTTATTATTACTTTCCTTAGTATGCTTAATCTTCCTGGCAAAGCCCAAAAATCAAAGAAATGTTTCCCCCATTTGTTTTTTAGTTTGCTTTCTAGCCCTGCTACATGACCAGTATTCACTGTAGGGAAAAGTTACAGAGGGGGGACTCTACTGTCTCCAAGGATTTACTCCTTTAAACTTGGGGGAATCTATAGGGTTCTCCTTTAGAGTTAATGATTCTTAGTAGACACAGTGCTACATTGTAGACGAATATGGAAAATGTGTATCTAAGCTTCTTCTGTTCTTCTGACTTTGTTGTATTTGTTTAATCTTGCTAGTGTGCATCAAACTTTATAGTAGTTTAAGGTTGGGACCTTTCCTAATTCAGTGTAATTTTAAAAAAATTGGTCTTGGTTTTTAATTTTTTTGAGGAGGAGATATTAGACAAATAGCATTAATACCAGTATCTTTCCCCTATTTCCATAAATGTTATTTTAATTGTCCTAGGAAATTTGGAAAGGTGGTCACTTTTGTTCCATATATCTGTAAAAGCATTATCATTAATTGCAGAAGTGTGTTGGTCTTAAAGAGGTTGACTTAAAGTAACTGAGAATAAAAACTATGAAGGAGGGGCTGAGGATGTGGCTCAAGCGGTAGCGTGCTCGCTTGACATGCGTGCGGCCCGGGTTTGGTCCTCAGCACCACATACAAACAAAGATGTTGTGTCCGCCGAAAACTAAAAAATAAATATTAAAATTCTCTCTCTCTCTCTCTCCGCTCTCTCTTTAAAAAAAAAAAAAAAAAACTATGAAGGACACCCAGAAGCTGATAATGATGATACCAGAGACAAATACGGCTATACTTATACTCTTGCTAAATTAATCAGCAGAAGCATGTGGAGTCGGTTTACTCTTTAGAGTAAACCCAGCTGTTTATATGGTAGCTAAATAGAAAAGAAGATTAAAAAACTAGACTCTTTAAAAAGTTATGATTTTCCTGATCCTTGCCATCTCTAGAGGAGGATGTTTAAGTAATGTTGTTTTTTTATTAATATACAAAATGATGTTTTAGATTGGTACATAAAATTGTAATTCACATTTCTGATTCCTGCTTTTTGGTTTTTCTCCAAAGATTTTTTTGAATAAACAACCAAACCCAAGAAAGAAGCTGCTTGTGCCTTGTGCACTGGATCCTCCTAACCCCAATTGTTACGTGTGTGCCAGCAAGCCAGAGGTGACTGTGCGACTGAATGTCCACAAAGTGACTGTTCTCACCTTGCAAGATAAGGTGAGTTCAGGGGCCAATTCTCTTCCCTAAAACAAAAAAATCCAAGTGTCCTTTTATCCTTTAAAGCATATTACTAAATACCTAGTAACAAACTAAATTCTAGGTAATTGCTCCGAAAATCTCTGAAGTGAGTTGCTCTAATTTCCTGGATTATTTTACTATCTAGATTGCTGTGCTTTTCTCTCTGATTCCAGAATATGTGCCTCCTATCCCAGGCACATAAGGTATAAGTGTATTTGTCTGGAATATGTACCATAGGTGGCATAGTATCATGGCATGCAGACTTCTTTGCTCTTTATTTCCCACACAGTGAGTAAATTCTGATTTTTGTTCATTTGTTTGTTTTGGCAATAATAGGGGTTGAATCCCAGGACACTCTACCACTGAGATAAGTCTCCAGACCTTTTTATTTTTTATTTTAATATAAGGCTGGCCTTAGACTTGTGATTCTCCTGTTTAGCCTCCCAAGTAGTTCTTTTTTTTTTGGATAGATAAAGAAGTGTCTTCGCAGCTGGGGATATAGCTCAGTTAGTAGAGTGCTTGCCTCACATATAGAAGGTCCTGGGTTCAATCCCCAGCACCAAAAAAAAAAAGAAAGAAAGAAATGTCTTTGAATAGTTTTGGCTATGGCCAAAACCCACAAAGAGTTTTTATGTTTTGTTTTATGGTAGTACTGACAATTGAACCCGGGGTGCTAGACCACTAAACTTGGCTATATTCCCAGGCTTTTTTTTTCTCTTCTTGAGGCTGGCCTTAAAGTTGTGATCCTTTTGCCTTAGCCTTCCTACTAGCTGAGATTATAGTTACAGACTACTGCACTTGACTCAGACAAGGTATTTTTATGAATTGTGAATACTTGACTAAGAATAGCAAAGTTCTATGTTTCCAGTGGAGCAAAATCCCAGTTAGTAGCTTTGTATTAAGGGTAGGGATAACTTGCAGAGTTCAGGTGCTCTAGATGTTGGATAGTACCCATTTCCACAAAATTAGGAGGCTGTTAATTATTTATGAAATCTGAGACTTAGTGACAGTATATAGATTTTTGTAATATGACCTGATTCTGGATTCACTTGTAGAGCAGGAGTATAAGAAATGGGGGTTTAAGATATAGTCTAAGTCCTGTGTGGTGATGCACACCTGGAATCACAGCTTCTTGGGAGGCTAAGGAAGGAGCATCACAAATTGGAGGGCATCTTGGACAACTTAATAAGATCCTAATTCAAAATAAAGAGGGCTAAAGATGTAGCTTAGTGGCAGAATGCTTGTCTATGAGTGAGGCACTGGGTTCAATCCTAAATTGTTTAGATTACTTTTATTGAACTTTTTTAAATGGCTGAAAAGTGTCCCTTCCCACTTAGGGAAGCATTTTGGATTGTTCTCTGATTGAATCCATCACAGTGCTACATATTTACATACCTCTTAAGATAGGTGATTAAGCCTTTCCCAAAGTGGGTAGGGAATGACCTTCCTCCCAGAACTCGCTACATAGGGAAGACTAATTTGCAATCATATCTTGGTCAGGGAAGGCAGCAGATCTTGGTTAACTGGCCATTGGAGGGTTGCTGCTCTCTTTTATTCCTAGGAATTATTATTGTTGAAAATATTGACTTGGGATTAAAGATAATTCCTTTATTTGAGGGTAATTAGACCCCTAGAGAGATACTCTATATCACTTTTTAGGAGCTGGTAGTGATCAGAATATGATCACTTATAAATCTTCCAAACCTATATGGAATTCAGGAAGGATGAGGTCATCTGAGAATCAGGTTAGTAAGAATTTCTTTTCATCTGTCAAACCTTCTGTTACAGGGCTGGCATAGAAACTGGGATGAAATGTTAAGTTTGGAGTCCACTTCCTAATGTTCAGGGGAAGAAAATATCAAGAGCCAGTCAAGTAGTTCTTAAGTCCCATTTAGAGGAAGTTTGCTCTGATCTACATTTGTGGTTGAATGTGGCTAACTCTCCAGTTTTTCCTAACTAGCCCCTTTATGAAAGGAGAAAGTAAGAGCCTTTATAGAAAAAAATCTAGAGGTTTTTATTTATTTATTTTTAAATGGTCTTTAAATGCCTCTATTAATATTTTTTAATCTTTTTTTTCCCCTATAGATAGTGAAAGAAAAATTTGCTATGGTAGCACCAGATGTCCAAATTGAAGATGGGAAAGGAACAATCCTAATATCTTCAGAAGAGGGAGAGACAGAAGGTATTATTGCATTTATCCACTCCCCTCATTTAGGGGCATGAAATTATTGCGCACTCTAATGTGCTAACTAACGTGTACTCTCTGCTCCTCAAAGGAAGGAGAGTGGAGTACAAATTATCTGTTCATTGCATATGTTACTCGGTTCCATGGTAATGGGGGTGACGTTTGGTCATGGAAGTGTTTTCCCAAGGTGGTGTTTCCTTGATGGAGTCACCACAGCACAAATTTGGATGCTTCTAAAACTCGATACTAAGGGACTATTTCTCAATAACTCAGTGGACAGATTGTGACCAGTTTTAGTGACTGCATTATTCTTGTCTGCTTCCAAGGAACCTCTTTTCCTGTGTCATGGAACCTGGAGGCTACATTGGTAATGAGAAAACTTCTGGCTTTTAAATCAGTGGGGAGGATAATCTTGAGTTTCTTGGGTGTTTCTAAGAATGGGGAAGTCTTGATAGCCTGCTCCTGCTACACAGCAGAAAATGTTGGTGAAGTCAGTGCCTAGTTTTAGCTCTCTAAGCTTTCGTAAGTTTTAAACAGGGCCTAGGAATGTGGCCCAAAGGTAAAATGCTTGCCTAGCATGCACAAAACCCTAGGTTGGCTCCTGAGTACCTCCACTTCCCCTCCTCAAAAAACAAAAAACAAAAAAAAAAAAAAGGAAAGAAAAAAAAATCTAAGCAGGTTATTACTTTTGTTAAAGTATTTGTTAGAAGATAAGATAGAATACATTTGATTGGATTCTGTTGAAGCTTCTATAGTAAGAATTGCATTGTAATTAGACCTCCTTCAGATTACTTTAATCAGTCTGATTAGAAAGTTCCCACATTCCTTCTGCTATTTTTATATCTCATTTCTTGGGTTACCAGTTTATTCTTCCATGTCCCAGTTCTTTACCAGTGTACCATTATTATTTCCTGTGTGTCGGCTTTTTTATCACCTATTTGTCTAGTGGTCATTTATTCACTATTCTTTGCCAGGTGCTAATAGGGATTCAAATATTAACCTTTCTTTAAGGCTTAGTATCAGGATACTTGGTATAATTGCTTGTTGAGAATTGTTTGGGATATTAGATCACATGTAATTGGAGGCCATATATTGGCTGGGTGTCAGTCTATTACAGGAGTCCACTTGAATATTCATGTCCCATTTTAGCTAACTGTCCTCATCCTAAAGAAGTTTTGGTTTGTGATATGTTGTCCCCTTAGTTTTCACTAGTTCTTTCAGATGTTAGTTTAAAAATGGAGGGCTAGGGATGTATCTCAGTGTATAGTGCTTGCCTAGCATGCATGAGACTTTGGGTTTGATTCCAGCACCCCCTTCCCCCCCCCAAAAAAAAAAACAAAAAAAAAAATATGAGGTCAAGAATCTCAATAGTTAAAAACATGTCCCTATTTCATGGAGTACATGTGGTACTGAGGTTGAAACAGTGGTTATTCAAATGCATGGAATTCTGTATTTTAGGCATAGTCTTAGGGTATTTATAACAAGCATGGATTCAAGATAGCAGTCCTTGGCACAAGGTACTTTACAGCCTGGAAGGAGAGTAGATTTAGTATATAGTATATTGAAGAAGGGTCAAGTACAGGGTATGAATTGAAGGAGAACATATTTTGCTTTGTGGAGGGAGGGTTAGGGCAGCAAGAGAGGGGAAATTGTTGGGTTAACTTTTAAAGAAGAGCTGGGGACCTGGACAGAGAAGGGAAGGTCTGCGTTTGGATAGAATAGATAGCATCTATAAAAGCATAAACTAGTAAAACAACATAAAAAGCTCTAGAAATGGAGAATAATTTGTTTCCATTACAGAATGAAAGTGCCGTAGGGTTGGCAGTGGTGGTGAGGCTGGAACTTTCTGTGTCATACTTGCTGTGTTTGTCTTTCTCTTCTCCTCTGACTTGCCTGGCCCACTATCCCATTCGCACCAGGGTTTAAACACAGGAGCAGTGTGGTTCCATATAATGTGCAGAGGGTCTATTAAAGAGGGTGTGAAGTAGAGGCAAGGAGCCAGTAAGGGTTAGAAAGAGTAGCATCATTAGGCCTGTACAATGTTGTTAGTAGACTCTGGATTCAAAGATGATGCTAATTCTCTAAAATAAGAACCCATATTAACTTTTGAACCCATTAGTTCTTTTTTTTTTTTTTAATTGATTTTATTTTTTTAAATACGCGACAACAGAATGCATTACAAATCTTATTACACATATAGAGCACAGTTTTTCATGTCTTTGTATGTAAAGTATGTTCACGCCAATTCATGTCTTTATATTTGTACTTTGGTTTTTGTTTGGGTTTTTTATTGTTGTTGTTGTTTTGCATTACATATACCACAATTTTCATATCTCTGTATATAAAGTAGGTTGACACCCAATTCTTGTCTTCATACATGTACTTTGGATAATGATGTCTATCACATTCCACCATCCTTGCTAATCCCCTGCCTCCTCCCTTTCACTCCCTCCCCTCTTCCCTATCTAGAATTCATCTATTTCTCCCATGTTCCCCCTCCCTACCTTATTATGAGTCAGCATCCGTATATCAGAAAAAAATTCAGCATTTTTTGGGTGGGGGGGATTGGTTAACTTCACTTAGCATTATCTTCTCCAATGCCATCCATTTACCTGCAAATGTCATGATTTTATTGCTAAGTAAAATTCCATTGTGTACATATACCACATTTTTTAATCCATTCATCCACTAAAGGGCTCCACAGTCTAGGTTGGCTCCACAGTTTAGCTATGAACCCATTCTTTCTGAGGAGGATTATATTAACTGAAAGGGTTTGAAACTGGAACTGGAATTCAGTAGGAAGTATCATTGTCCAAAGATATTCCACACAGATGAAAATAGTTCAATAAAAATAATCTGGAAAAGAACTAGAAGAAACCTTCAGTATTTTCTGGGTGTCAAAAATTTAGGGAATGCCTGGTGTAGGTGGTGCATGCTTTTAATCCCAGCGGCTCAGGAGGCTGAGACAAGAGGATGGCAAGTTCAGAGCCAGCCTCAGCAATTTTAGCGAGGTGCTAATAAGCAACTCAGTGAGACCCTCTTTCTAAATAAAATACAAAATAGGGCTGGGGATGTGGCTCAGTGGTTGAATGCCCCTGAGTTCAATCCCCAGTACCCACCACCAAAAAAGAAAGAAAGAAAGAAAGAAAACCTTTTAAAACATTTTTCTTAAATGAAAGAAAAATGGTTTAAAAAAAAAAAAAGCTAAGTGCGATGGCACATGCCTGTAATCCCAGTGGCTCAGGAGGCTAAGGCAGGAGGATCACAGTTTCAAAGCCAGCCTCAGCAACTTAGCAATTCAGCAAGACCTTGTCTTTAATAAAATATTTAAAAAGGGCTGGGGGTGTGACTCAGTGGTTAAGCACCCCTAGGTTCAATCCCCAGTACCAAAAAAGATTATTGAATTGAAAATTTAAATTATGTAGAAATGTATAGCCTTTAAATATAATTAGCCAGGTGGGGTGGTATATGTCTGTAATCCTAGGTACTTGGGAGGCTGAGGCAGGAGGATCACAAGTATGGGGTAGCCTGGGCAATTTAGTGAGGCCCTGTCTCAAAATTATTTTAATCATGGTAGCATATGAGGTGGGAAGATCCCAAGTTCCAGGCCAGCCTGGGCAATTCAGTGTAAAAAATAAAAAACAACTGGGATATAGCTTTTGTTTGGGGGGATTGGCTAACTTCACTTAGCATTATCTTCTCCAACGCCATCCATTGACCTGTGAATGTCATGATTTTATTCTATTTTATTGCTGAGTAAAAATACCACCTTTTTTTAGAAAATAGTTCCAGTTCAAACCCTTTCACTCATCCACAGTGAGTGGATATAGCTCAGTGGTGGAACTCCCCTGAATTCAGTCAGACCCTAGTACTGCAAAAATAAATAGATAAAATTTTAAAAATGTAATGAAAGCGGTTGCTGATGTTGTACAACTGTAGAATGCTAGCCTAGCATGTGTGAGCCCTTGGCTTCAATCCTCTGGTACCTAGGACCAATAATAATAAACAAACATGATAATATCACCATAATTGTTTTTTTTTTTTTTCCTGGTACTGGGGATTGAACCCAGGGCCTTAAAGATGCTAGTCAAGCACTCTGCTACTGCATTACATTCCTTAGAAAATCTATGTGCCTTGTATAACAAATATTCAATAAAATAGACTTCGGAGGGAATATAATTTGGCATGAAATTGGGGAAGCAGTGTTGTTGTTATTGTTGTTTTAATATTTTTATTTTATTTATTTTTTTATGTGGTGCTTAGGATTGAACCCAGTGCCTCACACATGCTAGGCAAGTGCTCTACCTCTGAGCTACAACCTCAGCCCTGTTTTTGCAGTTCCAGGGATTGAACTCTGGGCCTTTCACAGGCTAGGCAAGTGCTGAGCAATCTGTCACTGAACACTTGCCTAGCCTGAGGATGAAGTTTTGAATGAAACTTAACTGCTTTTGTAGGCCAGGAAAGTGGAACATTTGGACAAGCAGGAGAGAAAGGATAATTAAGGCAGAAAGGCCTTAGAATAGAGGGAAGAGATATGATACCAGAAAGTCATTTGGAGGAGTTGTTCTTCAGTGGAGTATTTATAATTCATGTAGCAAAGGTTTTTGTTTTGAGGTGATGTTTTACTGTGTTGCCCAGGCTGGCCTAGAACTAATGGATCATCCTGAGTAGCTGGGACTACATGTGCACGTGGTGTGCCCGGCTACAAAGAATTATTGAATGCTAAGAACTGTGTGCTACATGCTGGGGATTTTAAGATAGAAATGATAGGTGAAGCCAGCAGCTGGGGAGGCTAAGGCAGGAGGATCACAAGTTCAAAGCCAGCTTCAGCAAAGAGCCAAGCGCTAGGCAACTCAGTGAGACACTAAACAACTCAGTGAAACCCTGTCTTTTACAAAATAGGGCTGGAAATGTGGCTCAGTGGTTGAGTACCCCTGAGTTCAGTCCCAACTACAAAAAAAAAAAGGACGATGAAGAAAAGAAATGATACGTGAAAGAAGAGAACAAATTGAACTGATTATTTGGGGGACATTTTGATAGCTTCTTGTTGAATAAAAAAATGAAAAGTCCATTTGTTTTCCTTGATACAGTGCTGGAATCTTATCTAATTGTAAAATTCACTAAAAAGTGTACTAGGTTGTCACAGATATCTTTTTACAAGTAGAATATATTTCAGACAACTCTAAAAGTTGCTTTGACTTTTCTAGGACTCCAGAATTAATTTGATTTGAATGAGAAAAGTTTCTCAGAATTTCTCACTTTGGTCCCCTTGTAGTAGTACATTGACTGAATTCCTAAGTACCTAACAGTTTCAGTGTATTTGTCTGCTGTATCTACCAGAACAAATACCACAGCCTAGGCAGCTTAAACAACAAAAATTTATATTCTTCAAAGTTCTGAAGACTGGAAGTCCAAGATAACATTGTGTTGCAAGGTTTAGTTTCTTCTCAGGCCTCTCTCCTGGGCTCGCTATGTGTTCACATGGCCTTCCTTTTGTGAAAGCACATCCCTGAGTATTTAAATTTCTTACTACAGGGACACCAATCAGATTGGATTAAAGCCTACTGGTAAAGGGTTCGTTTTAATTTAATTACATCTTCAAAAAGTTTTATCTCCAAGTACAGTAACATTCTGTGGTTCTGACAGTAGGAATTTTGGAGGGACATAGTTCATGATAGAGGAGTGTCTTGTTTTGTTCGTCCTATTGGGGACTGAACCCAGGGGTGTTCTGCTACTAACCCCTACATCCCCAGCCCTTTTTTAAAAATTTGAGACACGGTCTTGCCAAGTTTAGAGGCTGGCCTTGAACTTAGGAACCCTCCTGCCTCAGCCTCCTGAGTCACTGGGGTTACAAGGGGTTGGGGTTTTAGTTTTATTTTTTGTTTTTTAATCTTTTTAGTTATATCTTTATTTTTTAATAAATTTCCATATGGTGCAAAGGATGGAACCCTGTGCATCACATGGGCAAATGTTCTACTACTGAGCTAACACCAGTCCCAGGGGTTTAGCTTAAAATTAACTTGACTGCTCCATGAAGACATAACTAAAGGATCTACATTTCTTTTCACATTTTCTAGCTAATAATCATAAGAAGTTGTCAGAATTTGGAATTAGAAATGGCAGCCGGCTTCAAGCAGATGATTTCCTTCAGGACTACACTTTATTGATCAACATCCTTCATAGGTAGGAATTATTAATATTTTATGTATAAGAAATTAGAATATACAAATTTAAGGTGGAGGAAAATGTTTCCTACCAGTAAACCCTACTGTTCAGTAAAAACTGCAAGTGTATTTGCTTGAGTTGGCCATTGAGTTACCTGAAGTTTGACCTATAGGAAGTTTGAGGATTCAGAAATAAAAGGGAGGGGCCAGATGTGGTGACACACTCTTGTAATCCCAGCATCTTGGGAGGCTAAGGCAGGAGGATCAAGAGTTCAAAGCCAACCTCAGCAAAAGCGAGGTGCTAAGCAACTCAGCAAGAACCTATCTCTAAATAAAATATAAAATAGGGCTGGGGATGTGGCTCAGTGGTTGAGTGCCCCTGAATACAATCCCTGGTACCCCCATAAAATAAAAATAAGACTAGAAATAAAAGGGATAAGCAAAAAATATTTAAGGGTTACCATCAACAATGGTAGCTGATGTATGACTTAGAGTATAGGCCTTTGAGTAGTTCTAATCAGTGGTGAGTTCATTTTAATAATTCAACTGGAATAAAATAGTTAATTTTTAAAATTCCTCAGAAGATAGAACTACTTTCCCCCATAAAACAAATAATTTTATGATTTTTTTATTGTAATAAAAACTAAAATATTAAGAAACTAACCTGTACAGATTCCTTAGTCATGTATTTTTTTTTCTCTTTGGTATTATTTCCTACCCACCTAGAAAACAAGACATTGAATGTACTTATGTTTCAGAATATTTACATAAATATATACAGCACAGTTACAAAGCAAATAGTCCTCCATGAAGGGTAATAACTGTGTTTGGTATCCAAACATTTTGCCAACATTGCTATCTTATACTAACCTCTGTAGTCTTTTGTGTCATTGTTTGAAGGTAATATTTATTTATACTTGTTTTATAAAAAGCAAAAAACAATGTCTGGGCATGGTGGTGCATGCCTATAATCCCAGCAATTTGGGAGGCTTGAGGCAGAATTCAAGGCCAGTCTTGGCACCTCGGTGAGACCCTGTCACAAAATAGGAGAAGGGCTGGGGATGTGGCTCAGTGCTAGTGACCCTGGGTTCAATTCCCAGTACTGTCCGCCCCACGTCCAACAAAACAAAAGTCATAAAGTGATAGGAAAGACTGAGTATGGATTACTAGTAAGAAGTAATGGAATTAGAGAAAGACATCACTGGGGTGTGATCTTAAGCCTCAGTTGGACACCAGTTGGCTACCAGTGGCATGCTGTGTTCAGTTTTGAAAGAAAAGATAGTGAAAGGACATATATAGTAAAGAAATATCACATGGTGTCTAAAAGAGGAGGCATAATTAGGGTTTTTTTTTTTTTTATCATATTTTTTAGCTCTCTGGGAACAGAACCCCTTAAAACATGTAAGTCTTTTGTTTGACTTTCATGCATTAAACTTTCATACATGTTTTTGGGAACTCATGTACAAAAGTGGGGTGCTATCTAGAAAGATGGGTGGGTAGCCCAGAAACCATGTAACCCTAATCCCTAAAACACCAAACTGCTTTGGTAGAGTGATTACAATTTTTTGGCATAGTGGCTGAAAAAATGGTGTCTTAGAAATTATTTTGGGCTATGGTTTCAGACTCAGTTTTCTACATAAACAATAGAAGTTATTCAGCTTTTTGTTTTGTTTTCTTTGTTTAAAGCAATTCCCTAATATGAAAGTACATTTGTTTTGGCCACTTAAATTAGTTTTGAATTATCACAGTCTTTTTTTATTGTAATTTTTAAAAATTTGAATCTGGTTATGTATTTTGTACGCAGCATATACTTGGAACTTTTGAGAACAGTGTCTCTTGTTACCTTCACTGCCATTATTAGGATATGCACCCTCTGCTTTTTGTTTGGAGTAGGTAATGATAGCATTAAGGATGCATAATTCCTTTGAATTATGTAATTTTGTTTTGTAAATAGTTGTAGCAGTGGTCCTGTTTTATGGTATGCAATTCTTTTACAGTGAAGACCTAGAAAAGGATGTTGAATTTGAAGTTGTTGGTGATGGCCCAGAAAAAGTGGGGCCCAAACAAACTGAAGATGCTGCCAAAAGCATTACCAATGGCAGTGACGATGGAGCCCAGCCTTCCACCTCTACGGGTGAGTCCTGGCCTCAGCCAGCAGATTAATTATCCACTAAGCAAAAAGTATGGAGAAACAAACTATAATTATAGTTAAGAATGCTGATTGAAGTAGAAATTCATAAAAATACTAGAGATGTATGCTGATTTGGTATTGATTTGATAACAGAACTTTGAATTTCTGAACCATGAAGACATTTAAGACTGAGGGAAATTCTTACAGGAAATGAAAACCCTTTGTTATTTTTTGTTAATTGGAAATATCAGTGAATTTACTAATGTCTAAAGTTTCTTCTAACTAAATAGTAGGCTGCTCATTTTATTTAGGAGCAACAAATCAATATGTATCTATTTTGAATAGACAGGTGTGTGGTAAGTATGGGATTTTAGTGTTTGGTAAAGTGCATCAGAGGGATTTGTTCCCTGGTGTCAGTGCTGGAGCTTGGTGCTTTTCTAAATAACTCATTCTTTTCTATGCTCTGAATGTTTACTTCCCTCCTCCTTTTTTTATTCATGAAACTAAAAGTTTCCTATCAGTTTTTATCTTCTCTGTTTCCATTGTGTTGACTCCCTGTCTTTGCATTCTTTGGAATATATTTAGTCTTTGTTCTAGTCTTGAGAGTGTGGGGATGGACTTTGAGACTATTATATAAAGTGTAGTTCTCCTATGGGCTGTTTTTCCCCCTCCGAAACAGGCTCCTTTGAAACTATTATGATAGCTTTTAAAAAATTGTAATTTGAAGTAAACATTTATTGATCCTTTGCAGTAGGCAGATTTAAGAGGCTATTAGTAGTAAGATATAGGTAGTTTGCTTTTGATTTTGGTAGAGGGGGAGATAAAACTACTTTATTGTGTAAAGTTACGAGCATCAAATGTGGAGCTCCCACTTTGTAGGCTTGAATCCTGGCATCATTTTTGCAGTAGTGTGACCCTGGGAAGGAAGTCAATCTCTGTACCTCACTTTCCTTTTCTGGAAAATGGATAATAATGTTATCTTCTTTATAGGGTTGTTGTGATGATTAAATGAGTTGTTATATGCAAAGGGCTCAGAACAGTTCCTGGCACATTGTAAGTGCTGTTTGTTACGTTGTTGTTGTTGATGTTGTTACCTTCACTGCCATTATTAGGATATGCACCCTCTGCTTTTTGTTTGGAGTAGGTCATGATAGCATTGAGGATGCATAATTCCTTTGAATTATATAATGCTTGTTACCACTTTTATTTTACTTAGAAAAAAAATAGGTGCTTTTCCTGGGTTCAATACCCAGTTAACCCCCCCTCGAAAAAGAAAAAGGTGGGGAGGATAGCTGCTTGTTATTTAAAACAGTAAGTAGTGTGAGAAGGGACGGTTCCCTAAGGATAGCCATTATTAAGTTTGATATAAATTCAGAGAGTTAGCTTTAAAGTATATAAAATATTGGTGAACCACTAATAACTCCCACACTTTTAATCTTTTTTTTTTTTCCTGAAATAAGCACAAGAGCAAGACGATGTACTCATAGTTGATTCAGATGAAGAAGGTCCTTCAAATAATGCTGATGTCAGTGAAGAAACAAGAAGTCGCAAGAGGAAATTAGATGAGAAGGAGAATGTCACTGCAAAGAGGTCACGTACAGAACAGATGGAAGAGCTTGATGATGTCATAGCATTAGATTGAGCAGAAACCCTCCTGATACGTTAGTTCATCTGGGCAGGACCAGATTGTTATGTCCTTTGTTCCAAAGGGAAAATAATGACAACGGTGACTTGAAAATGATTCTGCTCCCTTTGAAAGCATTCATTTTGCTAGAACTATTAGAACATTGGCGTATGCTGTATTGAAAGTAGGAGTATAGTTTTAAAACCCTTTGAACAAAGTGTGTGCATAACCAGTCATGAGATGAAACACCACAATGCATGTTGCCTTTTTAATGTAAATACCCTTAGGTATCATTTAATAGTTCAAAAATATTGTGGTTTAGTAAAGTTGATACCTGGTTATAAATATTATGCCTTTATTTTTGGCTAGAAGAAGAATTATTTTTAGCCTAGATCTAACCATTTTCATATTCTTAACTGACTGAAACAGATTCAAAGAAATATCAAGTGCTATGCATTGAAACTTGTTTTTAAATGTTAATTGGCACTATGTATATTAATGTAAAACAATGTTAATTTACTCAAATTTTCAGTTTGTACTGCCTGGTATGTCTGTGTAAGAAAACAATTTTTGTGTATTGTTACAATTTCAGGTTATTTATATTTGATGTTTTGTAAAACTCAAATGATTATACTGTACTTATGGACCAAATAAATGGCATCTGCATACTTGTTACACATGTCTGAATAATTCCCATTTTTCCTGCCTTATATCTACATTAAGCATGCTAAAGTCTTTGCATTTAAAAAAAAAAAACTTCAGCCAGCCAGGCATGGTGGTACATGCCTATAATTTCAGCCACTCAAAAAACTAAGACAGGAGGAACAGAACTTCGAGGACAGCATGTACAGCTTATTGAGACCCTGTCTCAAAAGAGAGGTGGGAGGGTGGCTGGTGATGTAACCCAATGGTGGATCATTTTCCTAGCATGAGTGAGGCCCTGGATTCAGGCCCCAGCAATGCCAAAAATAAAAAATTATTTTAGTAAAAAAAATTATTCCTAATGGGTGTGAAGGTTTAAAAGATCTCTATTTTTGGGCTGGGGATGTGGCTCAAGCAGTAGTGCGCTCGCCTGGCATGCGTGCGGCCCAGGTTCGATCCTCAGCACCACATACAAACAAAGTTTAAAATTTTGATTGTTTTGGCTGGGGATATAGCTCAGTTGGTAGAGTTCTGGCTTCACGTGCATGTGGCCCTGGGTTCAATCCCCAGCTCCACCAAAGGAAAAAGAAATTACATTGTTAACATTTAGCCTATTTATTGTTGAACATTTCTTAAGTGGTCTTTGCCCAGCCCCATAACTGGGACCTTGGATTTGAGATGCTGTGTTGGGTGTAGGGATCTTTCCTCCTTTCTGCGCTTTTTGGATTGTCCTGTTCTCCAACAGAGGAGTCCCTTCTTGAGCGTACTGTTCACAACCTAGCTCTAACCTACAGATATGGCTAGAATATCTGGGTGGAGTAATACTTAGCCTCCTTGAGCTGGAGCCCAGAAGTCCTTGGCCCTTGAGAGTGGTCTTGTCACACAGATGGTACCTTGAGTTTTCAGAGATCAGAAACCCTTAAGCTGTTTTCCTCGTGGTATACCAGTGTCTTTGGTGTTTTGGGCAGTAGACCTTCAGTTGATGACAATAACTACATTTCACATGGATAATTTATTGGATTTTCTACTTTGTGTAATTCTCTGCCATCCCGTTTATTAACTCTTCTTGTTTTATATCTTTTGTAAATTCATGTAATCAAAGCCTTTAGAAAAGTCATGTTGTCTGCCCTCAGGAGCCTGCTGCTTGATGCCTCTGGGATAGACTGATTTCCAGCCTTCTGCTCGGCCCCATCCTGAAATACAGTGTCAAATCAGCCTCCTGGGGAACAGTGTGGTGACATTGTCTCAAAAGACTGATCTACATATCAGCATGTACCGTGAGAGGATTCAGTGTTTTAATCTAGAGCCTGAATCATCAATGAAATAACTGACGAGGCAAAGATAATTAGTAGATCCCAAACCCTTCAGTGCAAGCCTTTCAAGGAACAGTCAAAGCTCAGTGCAACAATGTTGCTGCACAGATCACCTGAAAGTAAAACTTCAGTCCCAGCAATGGGTAGCTCTGGTTGTCACCACCATAATCATGTGACCAAATCTAGCAGCACTAATGGAACTACCTGATATTAGGTGCTTCCTGATGAGATGATAACAAGAACACACAGCACCTTGCCAAAATATAGCCTGAATCTAATAAGCATCTAGGTTTAACTTTTAGCTCAAAGGAAGTAGAGAGGCACGTTAAATAACAGTGAGAGGAAACAGACAGATGCAGATGTGTTATGTTCCTTCCATAATCCATCAGTCTGGATTCTTCAGTTGAAGTCATTATCATTTAAAAAGGAAGAAATTATTCTGGATTAAAGGAAATTTAAGAGACATAACCAGGGATAACTATTTCCTGGCTCAGCAAAATAAATGACATTAGCAATTTTTTTTTTAAATACCTGAGACAGGCTCAGTTTATTTATTTTTTATTTATTTTTGAAGAGAGAGAATGAATCTTAATATTTATTTTTCAGTTTTTCGGCAGACACAACATCTTTGTTTGTATGTGGTGCTGAGGATCGAACCTGGGCCGCACGCATGCCAGGCGAGTGCACTACCGCTTGAGCCACATCCCCAGCCCAAGCAATTTTTTTAATATTTATTTTTCAGTTGTAATTGGACACAACACCTTTGTTTTGTTTATTTTCATGTGGTGCTGAGGATCGAACCCAGGGCCTCGCACACGCTTGCCGAGCGCTCTACTGCTGAGCCACAACCCCAGCCCAGACATTAGCGATTTTAGTAACAATTGAAAATTTGTATTGAAAGCCAAGTGCAGTGGTAACTCCTGTAATCCTAGCTACTTGTGTAGTAGGGGATTATGAGATTAAGGCCAGCCGAGGCAATTTAACAAGATCCTCTCTCAAAATGTAAAGGACTGGGGATGTAGCTCAGTGGTCAAGTGCCCTTGGGTTCAATCCTTATAGCAGAAAAATAAATAAGCAAGCTTCTCATTCTTAGCTGTAGAGGTAGGGAGGGCCTCTTGTTTCTTTGTATTTTTAAAGTAGAAATCCTGAGGTCCAAAATCTCCATTTGACTGTTTTGAGGGAGGTTATATTTAGAGAAGTATTTTTATAGATACTTTCATACTGGGAACACATTATTTGCATTCTGCACTCAGAAGGAACATATTCCCTCCACTCCCCTGCCCTGTATCCAATTCAAAACAAATTCCAGCCAAAAGCTTATTTGAGGAATTTTAACTGCTCTCACTAAAAAAGTAAAATCAACTGGGTTGGACTATAGGGCTACAGTGCTTTCCTGCAGTTTGGTTATATTTTGTAGATAACTACCTCCCGGTAAAGTAACATTTTAATAATTTTTGCTAAATGTCTCTGACTCATGCCAGCTTTAAAATGTTTAAGTCTAGCAAATGATGACTCACACTAGACTGGGAAAGGTTCTGAGCAAGAATTTTATTAGAATATATAATGTAAGGTTCTCAGGGTACAAAGTGGTGCTGGGGATGGAACCTTGGGCCTCAAGCTAAGCAAGCCCTCTACCACTGAATTACAGTCCCCAGACCCCAACAATTTATTTCCACTGGGCAAGTCAATTTCAGAGTTAGATATTTTGCATACTATGTCATTCACTCATTCAATAAATATAATAGCATCCCTCTTCTGCACTACAGTGAAAAGCATTATTAGTGTCATTAGCCTGGGCAGAAACCTTTGAGAGCAAGACACAAACGGAAATCCAACTACTCATGTCAGCAATAAGTGGTGGGATTGAGGCTCTGAGGTCCTTCAAACTAACCAGTTGGTTCCAGCAGCAGTTTCCAGGATCTCTGAAAGTCATAAACACCAACCTCTTGCTCAAAAATGTATTACTGGTATTGCAAAAGTTTTACTGATTGAGCATCCATAAGTAGATCTTCCCCATTGAGCTATATAGACTGGCTAGAAGTTTTACCATGGTATAAGATTTGGGCAGAAGAAATTCCTGTCCCTGAGTGCATGATAAGGTTTCAAGACAAGAAAAGATGGCCTCTTGACACTTGAAAGCAAGCTGCAAATGTTGGTTTCTAAGCCTAGTTTTTAGACTGAGGACCAGTCTAGGGCTTCAAGTGTCAATGCTTTGAATCTTTTCTGCCCTTCTCAGAATAAGGGAAATAATAGGACCAAGGGATGTTGAGAGTAGACTAAATCTGCAAGAACAAGAGACATCTGAGAAGAAGGGATGGAAAAATCCCTTTGAGTACACCTAGTAAAACTTAAGAGTATATCAGATAGCCCAGCTCCAGGAGCGGAGGGGACAGTGTGCTTCAGGTTTAAGATTTGTGCTGATCTCCACAGAAGAAATTCTGTAAGGGTGAAACCTGTTGCAGACTGAGGGGAGAGAAAGAAGTGTGGATCCCAGCAACCTCCTCCTTGTGGAATTTGACTGCATAACATTCCCTTTCCCTCATAACCCAATTTTTCCAGCCATTGCCGGTTGACATAGGACCTAAGATTCCATAGGAAAACCCCTGAATTGTGTTCATAATTAGAATCCAGACAGGACAGACAACTAAGGGGGTAGCTAGATGGAAGCCAGATTACAAGAAGGAACAATGGGGGCGGGAGGGGTCCATAAAAAATGGGTGTAGACAAAGTCTGACTAGGATGAACTTCTGGGGCTTCAAGATGGTGGCTCAGAATGTGCTGTGAGTTCAGACATGTTCAGTTTTTGCCTCCTGATTGCTGAGACAAAGGGAAGACTGGTTAACTTGGGAGGATGTGATACTCCTCCTTCTTCCAGCCGTGGTACCAAGGCAGCGGTATGTGGGAACCAGCTCATCCTTTCTGGCAAGCACTGATGATACCTCTCTTCCCAACTCTGCTCAGTGACCCATATTGGTAGTTTGAAATTGGCCCTAGTGGGAGTATTTACACCATCGTAATTAACAAAAGGTACAAGTTAGGACTGCTGATTTGTATAAAATTTCTCCCCAAGACCTGGTTGTTAATATATACCATCAGACCACTAAACAAAATGGAAAGAGGAAGAGCGAAAAAGAGAAGGAAAGAAACACAAAAGAACACTCCCACATCAGTGGAGGGCAGAAAAGGCATCGGTGGAGGCCAGCAGTGGATCCATGGACAGTGGTTCAGGTCTCATGAGTTGGCCTGTCCCTTTTCTTCTCCATTGTGCTTCTCAAGGCAGAATAAGGGCCTGGTGTAGTGACCCAAGCCCGAAATGCACCCAGGTGTAATCCCAGCGGCTCAGGAGGCTGAGACAGGAGGATTTTGAGTTCAAAGCCAGTCTCAGTAACTTAGTGAGGCCCTAAGCAACTCAGCGAGACCCTGCCTCTAATAAAACATAAGAAAAGGGCTGGAGATGTGGCTTTTTAAGTGGTTAAGCACCCCTGGATTCAATCCCCAGAATTAAAAAAAAAAAAAAGACTGTCTTCCTGGATTCACCAGTCTTGACGGAAAATGGCATGGTGTTCTGCCAGGTGCATGATGCACGCTTGGAATCCCAGTTACTTGGGAGTCTGAGGCAGCAGGATCATGAATCATGAATTTGAGCCCAGCCTGGGTGACTTAGCAGGACCCGTCTCAAAAAAAAAAAAAAAAAAAAGGAAGAAGAAGAAGGTCTTGTTTTGTGGGACAAACCTCTAGTCACCTCTTGTTCTTACCAACGTGGCCTCTATGGATGTATGTCCAAGGACCTTCAGCAACATTAGTGCTTTCAGGAGCATCCTTTTGAGCTACAGCCAAAATCAGAGGCTGGGCTGGTGCTCTTTTGACATTCTCCCTCATCTGCCCTCCCAGGATCCCCGCGTGTGCTAGGCAAGCCTTCTACCATTGAGCTCCATCTCAGGGTGACTCCCTGTTGTCACTGCAGCTGAGGCTTGCTACCCACTGGTTCTGAGCCTGAGGCCTGCTTCCGGCCTTGCCTGGCCTTCGAAGGGCCTATGTACAGCAACCCGGCGCGTGGACCAGTCCCCACCAAACACAGTTCCTAGTTCTAGGCGCGCCTTCCCCACATCCAGGAGGGGGCCCGACGCTAGAGAGCTGCCACTTGGCATCAAGACGGGCGGGGGGTCCCGGGGTCATGCAAGCTCCTAAAGGCGCATCTGCACGAGATGCACAGTGTTCTAGAGTGGCGGTGCGGGCGCAGAGCTGTCTGCACAAGGCTGAGCTTGTTGGGCCCGGCGCCTGAAACCGAGGTGGCGCTGGGAAGTAAGATGGGAGACGATGTGGGAAACCTCTGTCTACTGAATAAATATCTCCAACCGGGATTGGGGGAGCTTTCTCTAGCTCGGCCCTCGGGAATCCGGAATCTATTCAGAGGCCCGACGGCCCGGGCGCACGACAGGCCTCGGACTCTCGCGGCGCCACGGTTGGCCGCTTTGCCACCGAGGGCCAGCTGCAAGGCGCCCGCCCCAGCGTCCCGGCGCGGCCTCCGCGCCCCTCCAAGCTCCTGGCGCAGCGCGGACACTGCGGCTCCGCCGCCGCCACTCCCCCCACATTCCAGAGGCCGCAGCGCCGTCTCCTTCCTCGCATTCCTGCCCCCGCAAAGGAGTCCCTCCGGCCCCCGCGCGGCCGCGGGGAGGAGGGGGCGCGGCCGAGCGCCTCAGAGCGCACATTCCTCCGCCGCGCGCGCCCTTGAACGGAGCGCCGCGTCCCCTGGCCCGCGCGTGGCCGGCGGAGCGACCCCGGCCCGGCGCCGGCCCCGCCCCGCCCCGTGCCCAGGGGTCCCGGGGCGGGCTCCGGGCTTCGGGCGGACGATGCGGCGGCGCGGCCGGAGCGGCGGCGGGAAGCGGAGGCGGAGGTGACGCGCTAGGGCCGGCGGGCCGGGCCATGCAGCGCTCCCGGGCGGCGGTGGACGAGGCGGCCCTACTCCTGGCTGGGCTGGCCCTGCGGGAGCTGGAGCCGGGTGGTGACTCTCCAGGCAGGGGTCGACGGGGGCCGCGGCCCGGGCCGGGAGAGGAGGCGGTGCAGGCGCTGGGCCGCAGAGGCAAGGGCGGCGGCGGCCCCGAGGCCGGGCCGGACGGACTGAGCCGCGGAGAGAGAGGCCCGCGGCGCGCAGTGGCTCCCGAGCTCAGCGCGCAGCCGGCGGGCAGCCCGCGGGTCAGTCTGGCGGGCTCCGACGGTGGCGGCGGAGGCGGTAGCACCCGCTCCAGCGGAATCAGCCTCGGCTACGACCAACGCCACGGCAGCCCACGCTCCGGTCGCTCCGACCTGCGTCCGGGCCCAGGTCCGTCGTCTGTGGGCAGTGCCCGCTCCAGCGTGTCCAGTTTGGGCTCCCGCGGCTCGGCGGGCGCCTACGCTGACTTGCTCCTGCCCGGCGCCTGCCTTGCTCCGGCTCGCTCCCCGGAGCCTGCTGGGCCGGCCCCCTTCCCTCTGCCTTCTCTGCAGCTGCCCCCGGGCCGAGAGGGCGGCCCGAGCGCGGCCGAGCGACGGCTGGAGGCGCTCACCCGGGAGCTGGAGCGGGCGCTGGAGGCGCGCACGGCGCGGGACTACTTCGGTGAGCGAACTCGGCCGCGCAGCCCTCTGCGCGCTGGCCGGGGTCAGAGGAGAGCTCGGGGTGGGCCAGGCACTGGGCGGGTGGAAGAGGCACCAGGATTAAGAAGCTGTGTCGCCCGCGGGGCTAGCGAGCCGGCGACGTTTTGCGAAGAGCCAAGTCTAGGGTATTCCCAACAGCAGCTAACTGTCTAGGTCTCCCGCCAGAAGGGGCTCTAGCAAATAAGTTGATGCGCTTAGAGACTTAGAGAAAAAGTCAGGTTGGCAGATAGAATAAGCAATTTTTTTTCCTGATCATTTCTTCTTCTTCTTCTTCTTCTTCTTCTTCTTCTTCTTCTTCTTCTTCTTCTTCTTCTTCTTCTTCTTCTTCTTTCTTCTTCTTCTATGCTGGGGATTGAATCTAGGGCCTTATGCTTGTGAGGCAAGCACTCTACCAACTGAGCTATATTCCCAGCCCAGGCCATCTCTTCTTAACCCTTGGTGATTGCTTCTGTTTACCTTCCTTGATGTTTCGTGCTCAGAAGGGACGCCCGGCATCCCCCCCCCCCCAGCAGTATGGGGGTGTGGACAGGAACAGGAAGGTGGAGAACCCTGGGTACTCTTGGACCCGCCTGACCCGAGGCTGTGGGGATGCTAGTGGCGGGAGGTGGAGACTGTGGGAGGGAGGAGGAGCCCACCTTGCGGGAGAGGAAGACCCAGCCAGGCACACTGGGCTGCTGGAGGCTGTGCTATGGATATGTATCTTAAAGGAATTGTGCTTCTTATGAATTTGCAAAGCTCACCAGTCTGACAGCTTCTGTTTCCCAGCCCCTCCCTGGCTTTCTCATGCCTTTCAACAACTCTTAGGGAGAGGTGGGGCACAGAAGTATTATAGAGCCCAAGGAGAGAGTATCCCTCCCTCCCTCCTTCCCTTCCAGATAAACCCATAGGGTGGAGGCCCCTGGCTTTAGACAGGTGATTATCAAGGGTGATCGGCAAGCCTGGGAATGAGGCTGTCCTGGGATTTTTATCTTTCTTGCACTCAATGGAGCCAGCGGCTCTGGACTGCGCTCTACTGGATCTTTTGGGATTGAACCTAGGGGGCGCTGAGCCACTGAGCCACACCCCCAGCTCTTTTTATATTTTTTAATTTTGAGACAGGGTCTAGCTAAGTTGCTGAGGCCGGCTTTGAATTCGGGATCCTCCTGCCTCAGCCTCCCAAACCCTGGAATTATACTTGTGTGCCTGGCCCTGAACTGGATCTTGAGAGATGAGGAGGCTGTATATTGCAGGCCAGATGGGAGCATCCCAGGCAGAGAGAAGGAAGTGAGCAAAACAAGGCCAAGGAAGATTTAAGAAGGTCCCAGAGGATTGCAGCCCAGGAGGGGCCAGGGGGTCAAGGGCATGTGTGCACTGAAGGGTTGGCCTGTTTGGGGGTTGGGGAGCACCTCCCATGTGGGGAGACAGGGTGAGAATTTGTGGTTTGGCAGATCTGGTGGTTGCCGGTAGCAAAGAGATGAGAGAGAAGCTCTTGCCTCCTGTGCCAGGCACATGCCAGGAGCAGAGCCATTCCGTTCAAGAGGAACACTCTTCAGTGCTCTCTTGAGGAAGTAGTGGCCATTTTCTGTTCCTTGAATATTACAGAGCTTGGGTGAGGGGTGCGGCTGATTATCCATGGCCACCCAGAATCATTATGTTACTCTGGGTGGCCCTAGTCCTATCAGGTAATTTTGGAAGTGAAGGGGCCAATAGTAGAAAATGGTAGAGGTCAGGGGGCCATCTTTTCTAAAGAGGAGCTGGGGCTCAGCTTTGTAGTCATGTGGGAGTCTGAGAGGACGGACAGATTGTCCCCCCCCCCAAGAACAGCCAGAAATTGAGATTTAGATAAACATTTAAAAAAAAATATATTAGCAACGATTTGTTTGAGTTATATGGTTCTAATGACATTTGACTTTTTTGAGGTACAAGAGTGGCAATTTTGGCCCGGTGGTGGCCCACGCCTGTAATCCAAGTGGCTTGGGAGTCTGCAAGTTCAAAGGAGGATTGCAAGTTCAAAGCCAGCCTCAGCAAAAGCAAGATCCTAAGCTACTCAGTGAGACCCTTCTCTATATATATTAAATAAAATACAAAATAGGACTGGGGATATGGCTCAGTGGTTGAGTGCCCCTGAGTTCCATCCGTGGTACCCACCCCCCCCACACCAAAAAAAGTGGCAATTTTAAGCTGGGTGGGGTGGCACGTGTCTGTAATCTCAGCAACTCCAGAGGCTAAAGTAGAAGGATCCGAAGTTTGAGGCCAGTCTGGGCAACTTAGTAAGACCCTGCCTTCAAAATAAAAAATTAAAAGGACTGGGAATGTGAATTAGTGGTAAAGCACCCCTTGGTTCAATCTCCAGTACAAAAAAAAAAGTAATATTATATAGTTCAACTGGAATAATAGAAAATTTTACTAAAGGTCGTCTCCAGGTAGCATGAGCACTAGCGATCTCGAGAAACCTAGTGCACAGAGCGTTTCTCTCTGTGCCATCTTCGTCCCTTCTCTTTGGCTCTGGTGCCCGCTGACCTCTTGGTCACTCTCTGTCATTCGGTAATATCTTTGGAACTTTCCCTCTCCTCCCTGAGGTCTCCTGCCACTAGCCTGTCAAAAGCCTCAGGCCCCTGGAAACTCTTTCTGCTGGGTGGCCTGCTGCCTTCTCCCCAGCCACCCACTCCGGAGCCACACCCTGCTTTTGCTTTTCTCTAGCCCCTTCATTTCCAGCAGCTGCTTCTCACCATGACCTCGGATTCCTCTCAGTTGTCTGCCCAGTGACCTGCCGCCCTTTCCTGATGCTCCCCCAGGCTGAGGGGCTCAGAGGATGCTCCTGGGACCACTGCAGAGTTCTGGACTTCAGCCTCAGTGGACTCCCTAAGACTTGGTCACTTGGCTCTTCCATTTCCTCAGCACCCTTCCTCTCTCCTCTGATGTCCACTCTTCCTTTCCACTTCACACAGAATATTGTGGTCAATATTGTCTCCACCGGCTTCCTGTTTCTCAACCCCAGGCTCTCTCCTGTCCACAGCCAGCCCCTCGCTCCTGCCACCTAAGAGGATAAGAGTCCTCTGTCCCCAACCTCCACCTTCTCCATCTTCAGTTTTCCTCTGGTTATAAATTTGCACAAGGGTATTTCACTAAAAAAAAAAGTAAAGAGTAAAGATGACTCTCAAACTATATGGCCACACCCCATGAAGGACACCCCAGCCCTTTCAAACATTCTTCCCACCCCAGTGTTTTGCCAAGATCATCTTTGCTAATTTAAATACCTTCCTATTCCCCATGGCCACCTGCTGTATCTCCTCTCACTTGACTGACCCACGTCTTACACAGGACACTAGTGATGTCAGGCCCCAGCCCGAAATGTCTCATCTCACTGTGGTATCCAACAGTGTGGAGTCTGCTCTCCTCACAGCATCCTGCTCCCTAATTTCTGGGTCTCTCCATGCTCCTGCTTCTTTTTTAGTGTATTTTTCTTTCTTTCTTTTCTTTTTTTTTTTTTTTTGGTGGTGCTGGGGATTGAACCCAGGGCCTGTGCATGCAAGGCAAGCACTCTACCAACTGAGCTATATCCCCAGCCCAGTATATTTTTATTAAAGTGGTGCATGTACATATTTAGAGAAAAATCAAATAAAATGCAAAAATAAATAATGCAGAATAGAATCGGATCTTCCTTTCTTTATCCACCCTTCGGTTCTGTTTCTCTAGAAGCACCTGGGTTTTCTTCTTTTCTCCTTTCTCTGTTTTCCCAGTAACTTAATCAGGGAAATGACAAGGTCAGATTCTCAAAGCTGATGGACAAGAATGAGCGGTCTGGCTGCAGTTTGGGGAATGGATTACTGGGGGCCAGGTTGGGAGGCCAGAGGGAGTGAGGGGAAGGAGTGAAGTCAAGGTTAGGGGACAGAGGTTCCCAACTGGAGGTGAGGGTGAGGCACCCTCCTGAAGAGCCCAGAACCTGGGTACATGAACGCACCATCTCCTGAGGGGGAGCCACAATCTATAGTGGTTTGGGGGAGTCTGGAGCTGTGTCGGCACACGGAGTGTCTGGGGCCTTCTGAGAGGGCAACCAGCACTCGGGAGTCCAGGCTGGAGGGTCGCACCTAGAGCCCTGGGCAGGTGAGAGGATGGGACTCTTCAGAGAGACCTGGGAAGCTGCAGCCATGCACAGGGACCTGCAGCGAGGGTTTGCTTGGTCTCTACATTTTAAGAACACTTAAGTTAGTAATTAATTTCAGAATAGAAGGATTTCATATACAGATCTAGATGTCTAGCTTTTTTTGAAAAATTAGGGTCTCTGGCCGGGCCTGTGGGCCTGCCTTCTCACTTCGGAGCCATCTGTAGAACTGAGGCAGCTGGACCACGTATCTGGGTCCCCCAGGCCATTTGTGTGTTCCTGCCTGGTTTAAGTTGTGGTGCTGGGGATTGACCCCAGGATCCTGTGCGTGCTAGGTAGGTGCTCTCCCACTGAGCTGCACCCCTCACCCTTTTATTTTTTTATTTCGAGACAGGGTCTCCTTAGGTTTTTGTGGCTGGCCTTGAACTTGCAACCCATCCTTTTGCCTCAGCCTCCTGAGTAGCTGGGAGCAAACCACCCTGCCCAGCTCTTCTGTGGTTTTATCTATTTATTTATTTATTGGTACTGGGATTTGAACCCAGGGTGCTTAACCACTGAGCCATCCCCAGCCACCCCCCGCCCCCTTTTTATATGTTATTTAGAGACAGGGCCTTGCTGAGTTGCTAAGTGCCTTGCTAAATTGCTGAGGCTGGCTTTGAACTCTCAATCCTCCTTCCTCAGCCTCTAGAGTCACTGAGATGACAGGTGAGTGCCACCATGCGAGGCTTCCTGTGTGGTTTTGAGGCATCTGAATTGGTCCTCCCCACACCACAGAGGCCAGGACTGAGCAGGGGAGTAACCAGGAGAGCTGGGAAGGGAGAAGCCAGGTGTAGGTTAAATCCTGGAAACCAAAAAGGAGGTGAGATCAGATGGGAAAGAGCATAGACATGAGCAGTACGAGGTGACTGAGCGCACAAGCCATCTCTCTTGGCTGAGGGGAGGGCGAATGGAGTGGCTGGTGAAGAGGGAGGTTTTTTTTTAAGGTAGGAGAGACTTGGCCATGATTCCACAGATTGAGCATCCCTAATCTGAAAATATGAAAAGCTCCAAAATCCACAACTTTTTTGAGCATGAAATTGACACTCAAAAAGTTTCAGACTTTGGCATTTTCAATTTCAGATTTTCTGGTGAGGGAAGCTTAAAATCTGTGCAGATATTCCAAAATCTGAAAAACCCCCAAATCGAAAACACTTTGGATCCCAGGCATTTCAGATAAGGGGTACTTAGCCCGTGTAAAGACAGAGAAGGCAAGAGGGAGGGGTTTGGCAGAATGTCCTGGAACATCCGAAGATTGAGGGTCTAGAATGTAGGTGGAGCCACCTTCATGCCCTGTGGGGTACTGGGGACCCTGAGTAACTCCGTGAGGGACTCAGGTTTCAGGCTGGGCTGCCTGCTAGGTCTCCAGGAGGGCTGGTCAGAGAGTCCCCTAGGGCTGGAGCCTGGCTGTATCCTGGCATTTCTGGTCACTTCTCCTTTCTACCCACTACCAGACCCACGGGCCCCGTTCCTTCCCCTCAGCTAGGAGTGGTTCCCAATTCCATCCAGGAGTCCCAGATACCTGCACAGTGACTTATCTTACTTTCTTCAGGTCTTTGTTCAAATACTGCCTTGTCAGCAGGGCCTTCCCTGATCATTCTTTTTAAAAATCACAGTCTCAGACATATTCGTGTGTGTGTGTGTGTGTGTGTGTGTGTGTGGTGCTGGAATTGAACCCAGGACCTCATGCACACAGGGCACGCACTCTACCACTGAGCTGCACTCCGGCCCCTAGATCTATTCCCAGCCTGACTTTTTTCTGTGGCTTGTTTCCACCTGACACATTATTTAGCTGCTGTTGTCTGTCTCCTCCATGGAATGCAGGCTCCTTGGGGGAGGGGACTTTAGTCCATGGCAGAATTTTTCCAGCGCCTGTGGGCTGTGTGGCAGGCGGTGCATGTCTGTGTGCTGACTGAACAGGAGACCGTGTGGGCCTGTAGTACAGATGAGGAAGGGAGCCCGGGGAGGGTCGGCGACTGCCTTGGGTGCACCTGTGTGGTCTTCACTCTCTGTGTCTGGGTCAGAAAATACATATTTTGAGTCTGAAGAACAGGATTTGGTTCATGGACAGCAGAAAGGATTTTTCTCTTAGTCCAAGAATGCGGGCTTAGAATGACATTTCTAGGAATTGATGTATCTAATAACTACGCGGTTGACCTCAGTTGGCTCTGACCCTGTGTCAGGTGCTCTGGAATCCTCAGACGATAGTAACAGTAGTGGGTTTCCTGTAGGGTCCCCATGTGTCATTAGAGACTGAATTATGTTGGCCTAGAGAAGTTAACCTGCCCAAGGCCAGGCAGATGGGAGGCATCAGGACTGGGAGCTAGATGTCTGTCCATCTGACTCCAGAGTCCGTGGCGCCAACCACTGCTCTGTCCTGCCTCTCCTCCCATAGGCATTTGCATCAAATGTGGGCTCGGCATCTATGGAGCGAGGCAGGCGTGCCAGGCGATGGGGAGCCTGTACCACACCGACTGCTTCATCTGTGACTCCTGCGGTAGGTAACCCCTTCCCTGTCCCTCTTGAACCCCAGGCACCCAGTTCCTAGGGTTATCATACTCTCAGACATATTCTTGTATGTGTGTGTGTGTGTGGTGCTGGAATTGAACCCAGGACCTCATGCACACAGGGCACGCACTCTACCGCTGAGCTGCACCACCCAGGGCTGGGGATGTGGAGCTCTGGCCCAGGCTGGAGTGTGGAGTAGGCTGGTCACAGTCTTACTGTGCACATGGGTCTGGCCTGTTTGAGAGGTACAGGCTCTGGGGAGATCTGCTAGGGCCTGGGTGGGGAGCCATGGAGTCACTGAGGTGTAGGGAAAGGCTGTCCCTCTGCTCCCCCGCTTTGGGGTCTCCACCCTGTGCAAGGTGCTGGTGTCTGCCAGGGAGCAGGTGTGGAGCCCGTGACAGTCTTCTGGACATAGGCCTGATACTCTATTTCCTGCCCTTTATTTTTGGTCCCTATTTTACACACAGTGTAAACTATAAATTTTGTAATTTAACTTAAACAAAATTATAAAACTAAAAAAGTAACTGTGATCCAATAGATTCTATATTCTTGATTTTCCCACTGTTCTTCCAGACCTTCTGAAGCAGACATCTTTTATTTGTTTGTGCTAAACATTTTAACCTTTTATTACAGAATAATGTATGCAAAGTGTTATATTAAACAGTTCTCTTTTCCTTAGTACTAAGGATTGAACCCAGGGGTACATTACCACAGCTACATCCCCAGTCCTGTTTTTTTGTTTGTTTTTAATTTTGTTCTTTTTAAAAAATTTTTATTTTTTTAAATTTTATTTATTTTTTTAGTGTTCAGTGGACACAATATCTTTATCTTATTTTTATGTGGTGCTGAGGATCGAACCCCGTGCCTCACATGTGCAAGGCAAGTGCTCTACCACTGAGCCACAATTCCAGCCCCCTTTTTTTTTAACTTTTTAATTTTGAGACAGGGTCTCACTGAGATGTTGAGTTTCTCACTAAGATCCTGAGACCAGTCTTGAACTTTTGATCTTCCTGCCTCAGTCTCCCCAGTTGCTGGGATTATAGGCATGTCATGGTGCCTGGCCTGAGAAGTATCTTTTTTGTTACCAGGCGTAAAACCCAGGGGCACTTAACCACTGAGCCACATCTTCAGCCCTTTTTTATATTTTTAATTTAGGTGTCTCTCTTAAAAAAAATGTTTTCTTCCAGTCGGATGCTTTCCCAGCGATTTAGGAGGCAGGAGAATTGCAGATTCAGGCCAGGCTCAGCAACTTAGTGAGATCCTGTCTCAGAATACAAATAAAGAATACAAATAATGGCTGGGGGTACAGCTCAGTGGTAGAGCAACCCTGGGTTTAATCCTGGTGCTGGGGGAAAAAGAAAAAGGCTTTTTCTTATAACGCTTTATTTTCTTGCTTTATTATACCTTCAGGGTTCCCCCACACCACCAAATGTTCCACTTACCCCTTTCCCTGTGGGGAGCCCCTTGTCAGTCTGAGCCAGTTGCCTTCTAGCTCTCATGAAGCACTCCTTCTGTCCCTTCCCATGCATACTCTCCGGATTGAGTTCACTATTTTCTGCAGGCGTTCAGCTGCCGCTAACAGGGAAGCTGCTGGGGAAGCCTCAGTTCTGAGCCCCTGAGAGGCCTGGCTGCAGGCAGGGTTTGTTCTAGTGGTTCAGGTCCTGTGATTTTCTCAACAGAGTTGCCCTTAGTTTTGGGTTCATCCTTAGGACAATTTCTCTCATTAGTGGTGAGATGTCCAGGTATCAGCTGGAGACTTCAGTTTCATTCTACCCGTCTGGGGAAAAGTGAGATGTCTCTTCTGGGCAGTGCCTTGCAGTAGGGAAACTTCTTTTCTAGAAATTGCCTACCAGACCTCTTTGTGTCTCATTGGTCAGGTCATCTCACACATCCATACCTGAACCAATTCCTGTGGCTGGTGGGTGTGCTGTGATTTGATTGACAGACTTGCCTGAGTCTCTGAACCAGTACTCTGTATGGGTAAAGGAATCCAGGCTTATGGGTGGATGTGCAGTGAGTTCAGGTTCTATGATAAAGCAGCAGCCAATAGTGTGGCTAAATTCTGATGCCTCCCCCCCTGCCCATGAGGGATTGAACCCAGAGGTGCTCAACCACTGAGCCACATCCCCAGCCCTTTTTATTTTTTTGAGACAGGGTCTTACTAAGTTGCTTCAAGCTTTGCTTTGCTGTATTGCTGAGGCTCGCCTTGAACTCGAAATTCTCCTGCCTCAGCCTCCCATCCACTGGGATTACCATCATGCCTGGCTAGAAAAATATACCTTAAAATAAAAAAAACCACGACGATTCTTATAATCAGTTCTTCTATTTAGCTTTTTCCTGGACAGCCTAGTCATTAAAGTGGACAAAGGTAAATGCCATAATCTTGCATAGGTATATTCAATAGTGTAGAGATGTCAGTTTTTCCTAAATTGATCTAGAAATGCATTAGAGTTCCAATCAAGCAGATTTTCATGACTTTGACAAGCTAATTCTAAAATTTGAATGGATAAGCAAAGGACTACAAATCGTCAAGAAGATCTTTTAGGAAGAAGAACAAGTTCTAGAACCTTCTACTACTCGGTATCAACACATATTGTAGATTAATTATTGTGTTAGCTTTTCAGCCCCGTGACTAAAATATCTGACAGGAACAACTTAGAGGAAGGAAACTTTCTTTTGGGCTCACTGTTTCAGAGGTTCAGTTCATGGTCCACTGACTTCATTGTTCTGATCCTGAGTGAAGCAAAACATCATGGTGAGCGGGCTCCCAGCTGCCGTGAGGGTAGCTGCTGAGGAAAGCAACTCAGCTCCTGGCAGCCAAGAAGCAGAGAGAGTGAGCAAGCAAGGAACCAGGGACAGATGGAGTCCGGTGGCATGCCATGGTAACCCACCTCTTCTAGCCATTTCCACTTGCCTACAGTTACCCCCCAGTAGTCCTTTCCGACTATTAATCTAAACACTGATACTTGCCTAATATGTGAGCTCTTCAGGGGACATCAGAGGTCCAAACCATAACAGTTACTTTCCTGGGTGTTGATGCAAAGATAAACAGACCTGCAGGACAAAATAGAGAGTCCAGGGCCGGGCATGGTGGTGCACACCTATAATCCCAGGAGCTCGGGAGACTGAGGCAGGAGGATCACGAGTTCAAAGCCAGCCTCAGCAACAGTGAGGTGCTAAGCAACTCATTGAGACCCTGTCTCTAAATAAAAAAAATACAAAATAGGGCTGGGGATGTGGCTCAGTGGTTGAATGCTCTGAGTTCAATCCCTGGTACAAAAAAAAAAAAAAATGCAGAGTCTAGAACCCACTCACGTCCACATGGAAACTTGATAGATGATAGAGGTGTCATTATAAATGGTTCTGGAAAAATTGGTTATCCATATAAAAAAAGAAATCAAATCCAGATGTAGCAAATATTTAATGTGAACAGCAAAACTTGATACTTTTTTTTTTTTTTTTTTTTTTTTTGGTACTGGGTACTGGGAGTGAAATCAGGGGCATTGACCACTGAGCCACATTCCCAGCCTTATTTTGTGTTTTATTTAGAGACAGGGTCTCACTGAGTTACTCAGCACCTCACTTTTTCTGAGGCTGGCTTTGAACTTATGATCCTCCTGCCTCAGCTTCCTGAGCCCCTGGGATTACAGGTGTGGGCCACCATGCCCAGCGAAACTTGATACTTCTAGGAATAAAGGGACCATATGTTTATTGACCAGTCTTCTGGTAAGAAGGTTTTGTTTTGTTTTTGTTTTTCCTTAGTCACACTGAATGTAAAAGCAGAGACCGACAATGACAATTTTGGCTGCATTGGAATTAAAATACTCATCAGTGTGGTGCTCGCCTGTAATTCCTGCCACTTGGGAGGATGAGGCAGGAAGATCACAAATTTCAGGCCTCGGCAACTTAGCAAGTTGTCTCGAAAAATGAAAAGGGTCTCGGGATGTGGCTGAGTGGTGAAGTGCTTCTGGGTTCAATTCCTAGTATAAATAGATGGATGGATGGTTAGATTCCTGGCTGGCTGGAGGTGTAGTTCAGTGGTAAGAGCGCTCCCTGGCACGTTTCCAATACTGCAAAACAAAAACCAAAACCAAACAAGGGCTGGGGTTGTGGCTCAGAGGTAGAGCACTTGCCTGGCATGCATGAGACAGTGGGTTCAATCCTCAGCACCACATAAAAATCAAAATAGATATTGTACCAACTAAAACTAAAAAAAAAAAATTAGAAACAAAAAGAACTTATTTTTTAAATGGTGCCATGATGAGAGGGGCAAGCAGTAGCAACAAAAGCAATACACTGCCATATGTACACCTTCAAGGATTACCGCTTAGAATATAGAAAGTACAGAAAATGTAGTGTTTTTATAGTTTGCTGTATTTAGGTGTGTTTTCCTTTATTTGTCCTGCTTGGGACTCATTGTGATTCCTGATTATTCAAGTCTTTTATTGACTTGGGGAAAATCTCAGCTGTTTTATTTTCCAAAATTGCTTCTGTCTTATTCTCAGTTATTTCCTTCTAGGATCCAAGTGAGAAATATGAGGCTTTCTCATTCTAGTGTGTGTGTGTGTGTGTGTGTGTGTGTGTGTGTGTGTGTGTGTTTTAAGAGGAGGTACTAGCTGGGCACAGTGGCTCACACCTGTAATCCCAGCAGCTCAGGAGGCTGAGGCAGGAGGATCATGAGTTGAAAGCCAGCCTCAGCAACAGTGAGGCACTAAGCAACTCAGTGAGATCCTGTCTGTAAATAAAAAAGAACAAAACAGGGCTGGGGATGTGGCTCAGTGGATGAGTGCCCCTGAGCTCAGCCCCTGGTAACCCTCCCCCAATAAATAAAAAGAAAGAGGAGGTTATGCTGTGCCACCTGGGCTAGCCTTGAGCTTGTGGTCCTCCTGCCTCCTGCTTCCCCGGGAGCTGGGTTACAGGCACCTAGTGCAGTTCTGTCTCTCAACCTCCCCTTCATATTATCCACTTCTCCATCTCCCTTTGTTGTATTTTTTTTACTCTCTTTGTTTCCATTTGGTGCTGGGGATGGAACCCTGGGCCCCTCCCTCTATCTAGGCATGTGCAATGGCACTGAGCCCACCCTCCCCTCCTTGTTGAATTCTGTTTAATTAATTAATTTCTTATTTTGTAGTTATAGATGGACAGCATGCCTTTATTTTATTTATTTATATGTGGTGCTGAGAATGGAACTCAGTACCTCACACACGCCAATCAAGCGCTCTGCCACTGAGCCCAGCCCCCAGCCCCCAGCCCCAGCCCCTCTGTCTACTTTCTTCAGCTCTGTCGTCTCAAAAATCTGAAATCCAAAATAAATAAATAAATAAATAAATCTGAAATCCAGATCGCTGATTTTTCTCTTCAGCTGTGTTTAATATTCTGTTTAACTCTTCTGTTGAGTTTTTCAATTCAGTGATTGAATTGTTACATTTCTAGATGTTCCCTTTGGTTCTTTTTTTTTTTCCCCCAATCTGCCTCAACATTTTTGATAGTCTCTTTTGTGTTTATCAACATTTACAATGAAAGATATATAGATCCTAAGTATATTCCAGCTAGATACGTTTTAACATATGTATGTATGGGCCTCTGTTGTTACCACCCAGAACACGTAGAGCATTTCCACCACCCAGGAGATTCCTTTATGCCCCTCCCCCATCAACTGTTAATCAATTAGTTAATTAATTTTTGTGTCTGCAGATCAAACCCACGGCCTCGTGTGTATCAGGCAAATGTTCTACTGCTGAGATACACCTCCAGCCCGTTTGTTTACTTATTTTATTTTTCTAAATTTTTGTAGTTGTAGATGGACAGAATGACTTTGTGTATTTTTATGTGGTGCTGAGGATCGAACCCAGTGCTTCACACATGCGAGGCAAGTGCTCTACCGATGAGCCCAGCCCCTCCCTACTGCTTACTTTTAATTGAGAACAATTTACTTTCAGTGTAACAAACAGATCTTAGGTATATAGAGGCGAGTTGCTCCACCACAGAGTTACACAGCCAGCCCTTAGGTATACAGCAAAAAGGTTTTGGGAGGAATGTGTACGTTCACACCCCTAGTGAACATATAAGAAATTTTAAACACCCTCAGAAAGTTCATCTTACCATTTATTTATTTATTTTTTAAATTTTGAGACGGGGTCTTACTAAGTTGTTTAGGGCCTTGCTGAGGCTGGCTTTGAACTCACGATCCACCTGCCTTAGCTTCCCGAGCAGCTGGGATTACAGGTCTGCACCCCCACGCCTCGCCATCTTGCCAGTTTTCAGTTGATTCTCATGTGTTCTCCCTGTCAGACCTGCCCAGCCAGTATTCTAGTTCTTTCTTCCTTCCTTTCTTTCCTGGTACAGGAGAACTCTAGGGCACTCTACTGCTGAGCCACATCCCCAACTCTTTTTATATTTTATTTAGAGACAAGGTTTTGCTAAGTTGCTTAGGGCCTGACTAAGTTGCTGAGGCTGGCTTTGAACTTGCAATCCTCCTACCTCAGCCTCCTGAGCAGCTGGGAATATAGGCATGTGTCACCATGCCCAGCCTCACTCCTTTATATTTGAGCAGGGTCTCTTTAAGTTGTTGCTGAGGTTGGCCTCAAACTTGCCCTCCTCCTGCCTCAGCCTCCAAAATAGCTGGGATTACAAGTGGGTATCTCTGAGTCCAGCTCAGTATTCTGATTTCTAGCTATAGATTAGTTTTGTCTCTTCTGGAACTTTATATAAATGCATTTGTGTAATATGTCCCATTTGGTGGCTAGTTTCTTTTGCTGAGCATGCCTCTTTTTTTCCAATCCATTTCATTGCGTATATCAGTAACTCACTCCTTTTTATTATTGAATAGGAATCCATTGTATGAATACACCACAGTTTGTTTATCCATTAACTTCTGATAGATACTAGATTGTTCTGTGAACATTCTTGTAGAGTTCACTTTGTGGACATATGTTTTCATTTCTCTTGAGTAAATTCCAAGGAGTGGAATTTCTGGGTCACAGGGTGAGTGTATGTTTAACTTTATAAGAAACCGCTGGACTGTTTTCCAAAGGGGTTGTACCATTTTACACTCCCAGTAGAAATGGAAGAGAGTGCGGCTAGTCTACATATTTCCAACAATTGGCATTTTGTCTTTTTAATTTTAACCATTTTAATGGGTGGTATCTTATTGTGGTTTTAATTTATATTTCCTTGGTGATTAATGAGGTTCAACATCTTGTTTGCTTCTTGGACATCAATATATATTTTGGAAAGTTTGTTCAAGACTACTACCTGTTTTTATTTTGTTGTTGTTGTTTTTATTTTGTTTTTTTTTAGAATTGGAAGTTGGTACAATTTTAGAATTGTTGCTGGGGGTTGAACCCAGGGTCATTTAACCACTCAGCTACATTCCCTACTTCTTTTATTTTCATTTGAGACAGGGTCTCACTATGTTGCTTAGGGCTTCATTAAAGTTGCTGAAGCTGGCCTCAAACTTGTGATCCTCCTGCCTCAGCCTCTTGAGTTGCTGTGATTACATGTGTATGCCACTGCACCCAGCTGTGGCATAATTATTAAATTATTAATTATTATTAAATTATAATTATTAAATTATAGGATTTTACATATGTATGTGTGTGTGTGTGTATATATATATATATATATATTCCGAGTATAAATTATTTGTCAGATGCATGTTTTATGAATATTTTCTCTAATGTGATTCTTCTTCTTTCTTTCCTTCTTTTTTCTTTTTTTTTTTTTAACTTTTGTAGAACCAGGTATTGATCCCAGGGCTTTACACATGCTAGGCACACAGTGAATGACATCTCCAGCCCTTTTTAAAGTTTTTATTTTGAGACAGTCTCTCTAAGTTGCCCAGGCTGGCCTCAAACTCCTGCCTCAGCCTCTTGAGTTGCTGGAATTACAGACAGGCCCTACCAAGCCTGGCTCTAGTGTGATCCTTAAAAACATTTTTAATGATGTCCTTTGATGTTTTTTTGTTGTTGTTTGTTTTGTGGTGTTGGGGATCCAATCTAGGGCCTCTCACACGCTAGGCAAATGCTCTATGACTGAGCCAGTCACCAGCCACTTTCTGTGACTTAAAAAGTTTTTGTCCTCCCTTGGTCACAGTGGTCATCTCCAACTTAGAGCTTTCTTCTGGAAGCTCTAAGTTGCTAGGTTTCATGTTCAGGTTGGTGACCAGTTCATATTAATTGTTGTGGATGGTGTGAGGTAAGGAATTGAGTTTTATTGTTTTTCTATAAGGTTATCCAGTTGTTCTTGCACCATCTGCTGAAGAATTTATTTTCCTCCTTGTGTATTTGTTGAAATGTTTAGGGTTTAAGCTGGGCGCAGTGGCTCACGCCTGTAATCCCAGCAGCTCCAGAGGCTGAGGCAGGAGGATCGCAAGTTTAAAGTCAGCCTCAGCAACAGTGAGGTGTTAAGCAACTCAGTGAGACCCTGTCTCTAAATAAAATACAAAATAAGTCTGGGGATGTGGCTCAGTGGTTGGGTGCCCCTGAGTTCAATTCTTTATAACACCCCACCCCCCGCAAAAAAAAAAAAAAAGAAATATATTATGAGTGTTTGGGACTTTATTTTGTTCTATTGATTTTTTTCGTTTTTCCTTATCCCAATATTATCTTGATTGCTATAAGCCTATAAAATAGGTAGCATAAATCTTCCAGGTTGGCTGATCTTTGTCAAGATTACTTGGGCAATTCTGGTTGCCAGGGGTGCTTAACCACTGCGCCACATCCCCAGCCCTTTTTATATTTTTAATTTTGAGACAGAGTCTTGCAAAGTTGCTTAGGACCTCACTAAGTTGCCGAGGCTGGCTGTGAACTTGCGATCCTCTTGCCTCAGACTCCGGAGTCACTGGGATTACAGGCATGTGCCACCATGCCCGGCTCTTTGCATATTTATTAATGAATTTTAACATGAATTTTAGAGTTGGCATATCAGTTTTTATAAGAAAAAAAAAGAAAGAAAGAAAGAAAGAAAAAAAGAGTGCTAGATCTTGATTGGATGGCATTAGGGAAAAATTAATCCCCTAACATTCGAAGCCATGAACGTGACTGTTACAAAGTGTGGAGGTCTGAGATTTCACCCTTCTTGCAAGCTGACAGGATAACCAGCCTTTCTTCTGTGATGCTGACAGAAGACAAGAGGCTTATGGTTGGAGATTCCCTGCCTGAGCTCCCTGTTCTCTTCCCTTCTGCCTCCCCCTGGAGTCCCACAGAGTTGACACAGAGTGGCTAGGGAGATGCTCCACACAGCCGGTGGTGTTTGTCAGGGCCCAGGGGCTTAAGGAACCTATTTTTTTTTTTTTGAGACTTTTTTTTTGGGGGGGGTCTTGCTGTGTTGTCCAGGCTGGTCTTGGGCTCTTGGGCTCAAATGATCCTCCTGCCTCTGCCTCTTGAGTGGCCAGGATTACAGGCATGCACCACCACCCCAGCAAGGATCCTACTGTTTTATAGTACGCTGCCAGCAAAGCTGCTTGACCATTATCCTGGAGGAACCTTTTATCTTTATAATACTAGAAGCAAACAGACCTGCCCTCTGTTCCCAGAAGACTCTCTTGTCTTCTAAGTAGTTTGCTGTGCAAATATTCTTGAAAAGAGAATCCAGAATGAGAGCTCCCAGCCCTCTCTCTGCAGAAACTTCAGTGGAAAATCATTGTCTACTGATGGTATGTCTTTCTGTATTTGTAAGGGTCTTTTTTTTTTTTTTTTTTTTGCTCCTTGTGGTACTGGGGATTCAACCCAGGGTCTCGTGTATGGTAAGCAAGCACTTTACTGATGAGCTAGGCCCCCAGCCTATTGTAAGTCTTTTTAAATTTCTCTCAGCTAAGTTTGATTTTACAGTATAAGGTCATAGTATCTTTCCATAATTTTATTCTTTTTCGGGGGGAGGGTAGTGGGGATTGAGCTCAGGGGCACTCAACCACTGAGCCACATCCCCAGCTCTATTTTGTATTTTATTTAGAGACAGGATCTCACTGAGTTGCTTAGTGCCTCACTCTTGCTGAGGCTGGCTTTGAACTCCCGATCCTCCTGCTTCAGCCTCCCAAGTCCCTGGGATTACAGGCATGCACCACTGCACCTGGCAAGTTTATTCTTTAGTTTTAATTTTTTTTTTTTTAGTTGTAGATGGACATAATCCCTTTATTTAATTTATTTTTATGTGACATTGAGGATCGAACCCAGTGCCTCACACATGCTAGGCAAGTGCTCTACCAATGAGCTATATCCCCAACATCCCCACTCCTTTCCCTTTTTCAAAAATTTTGGGACAGGGTCTTGCTACATTGCCAAGGTCAGCCTTGAAATCCTGATCTTACTGCCTTTCTTTTTTTTCATTTGTTGCACTCCGAGAACCTTTAGTACAAGGTTAAATCTAAAGCGGAAACAATGTAATATTTCACTGTCATACGGGGTGCTAGCTGTGTGCTTCTCAGGGACACCATTATTAGGTTGAGGATACTCCGTCTTGTTGCTAGTCAGGAACTGACACCTAATGGTGATAGGAAAGCCTCTGATAGTGGGCAGGTTGGCTGCAGCTTTTGTTCTGACTAGAATGCTCTTTCAAAGTGGGCAAAAGAGTTGTATTTCTTTTTTTTTTAAATATTTTTATGTATATTTTTTAGTTATAGATGAACACACAGTATATTTATTTTAATGTGGTGCTGAGGATGGAACTCAGTGTCTCAGGCATTCGAGGCAAGCACTTTTCCACTGAGCTACAATCTCAGCCCCAAAGAATTGTATTTCTAATATTTATAGATTAAGAAGATTCATTTTGTAGCTGCGTGCAGTGGTGCACACCTGTAATTAGCCACTTGGGAGGCTGAGGCAGGAGGAGTGCAAGTTCAAGAGCAGCCTGGGCAACTTGGCAAAATCTTGTCTCAAAATAACAAATACAAAGAGCTGGGGGAATAGCTCAGTTAGAGTCCTTGCTAAACATCAGAGATGCCCTGGATTTAATCCCATCACTGCAAAAAAATTAAAAAAAAGTTATTTTTCTTTTTTGGTACTGGGGATTGAACCTGCGGGCACTTAACCACTGAGTCACATTCCCAGCCCTTTTTAAAGATTTTATTTAGAGACAGGGTCTCACTAAGTTGCTTAGGACCTTGCTAAGTTGCTGAGGCTGGCTTTGAACTTGCGATCCTCCTGCCTCGGCCTCTGGGATTCCAGGCATGCACCACCACGGCATCCAGCTACAAAAATCGTTCTCATATTTGCCTTGACAGCCTCTTGCCAGGGTTCTGTTGACAGTGTGTTCTGATTTTTTTTTAAATGCTTATTATTATAACAATAATGACATTAAGGGGAAATTTTAAAATGCATCCATCATCCTCCCTCTCACCTGTTGGAGGAGAGAGCCAAGAGATGGACGCTGGCTCCATCCTGTTCGGCATTCCAGGGTCCCCCTTGCCACCCCTTGTCCACACAGGGAGACGACTTCGCGGGAAGGCGTTCTACAACGTGGGAGAGAAGGTGTACTGCCAGGAGGACTTCCTGGTGAGTCCAGGCTGTGCCCTTGGCCGTGCCATGGTGGGAGCAGGGGCAGGACTCCCTCTGACTCCCATGGAGGCCTCAGGCTAGGAGGCAGGTGCTGACTGGGCATCAAGTGCCCCTTTGTCATATGACGTCCTGCATCCTGTGTCCCCTTTACAGTACTCTGGGTTCCAGCAAACAGCTGACAAGTGCAGCGTGTGTGGACACCTCATCATGGAGATGGTGAGACCCTCCCCTAGCCTCCTGGGGCCCCTCTGACACTGGCAGAGTCTGAGGACCCCACCCTCTCACCTGTTCCAGACCTGCCAGGGGCTCAGAGTCACAGCCTCCCCCGGGGGCACTGCTGAGCCTTCCGCCCACGCTGACCCTTCAGTGCCTCCCACCCCCAGATCCTGCAGGCCCTCGGCAAGTCCTATCACCCGGGCTGCTTCCGGTGCTCCGTGTGCAACGAGTGCCTGGACGGGGTGCCCTTCACCGTGGACGTGGAGAGCAACATCTACTGCGTCAGGGACTATCACACGTGAGTGGCTGCTGCAATGAAGCAGGCGTCACCCGGGCTGTCACCCCGGCCATCTCCCTGGCCTCCCGGGGAGCATTTTTTAGGCCTGGCTGTCTGTGTTTTCCGTCCTTGGTCTGTCCTCTCTGACCTGCCCTTGAACACTCGGTGGCTGGGGCAGGCACGGATGTCTGCCTTGACCACTTCTCTCGGGCAGTTCAGCCACCAGCCGTACCTGCCTCCGCCTGCGTGTGCCCTCTTCCAAGTGGCTGGGACTCTCTTAACTGCTCTCACCACTCCAGGGCTGGGCCTCTCCCCTGGGATGGGGACTCGAGTCATGACAGACCCCTTCTCCTCTCTGTCTGGGGCCCGTGGTCCATTCCCCTTGCTGCGGCTCCAGGCCCAGGCTCGGTCCTGTGCTGCTGCCTCTCCTGCGTTGGTCCTGGCCACCTGTCCCTGGTACTCAGGGTGGAGCCAGGTCTCGCAGAGGTCTCCGCCGGGGTGGACCAAACCTGGACTTTAAGTGGCACAGAACTCCCAGGAAGCATGAGCGAGATGGCAGGACAGAACCTGAGGGCATTCTGGAGGTGGGATCGGGTGGAAGGGAACTGGGAGCCAGATGAAAGGGCAGTACCCAGAAGGCATAGCGGGAGCCAGGAAGCAGCCACAGGAGGAGGGAAGGCCTGATGCTTGGGCCATGTCTTGGGGCTGGGTGGGTGGACCTGTGTCCTTGGCCTGTGGTCACACTGTTGGTCACTTCTGGTTTCCTTTATTCCTCCAGAGTTTTCGCACCAAAATGTGCCTCCTGTGCCCGTCCTATTCTCCCTGCACAGGTAGGAACCAGTCACCAGGAGACAGTCAGATGCTGGCCCCCGGCCTCTGCCCAGTCCTGCCTGTCCTGTCTCAGATCCTAGGCTGAAGTGGGAGGGATGACTTCTGCTCCACATCCCTCAGGGACACGGGACACGTGTTGTGCCCAAACACACGGGAGCAGGTGTCCTGGCGTGGAGTTCCAGGGAAGCCGCAGGCCCTGCAGCCTGGCTGCCCCATTCCTTCCCCGTCTCCTTTCTCCATGGAGGAAGGTGGCTCCTGGGTCAGCTGAACTCTGCAGGTTGAGGCTGGGTGGGCAGCGGGAGAGGCTGAGGGAGGCCCGAGCAGCTGCCAGCTTGGGGCACAGCGGCCGTCTCAGGGCCAGGCTCTGCCCCGTGAGCTGTCTGTCCCGGGCTGCTGCCTGGGAAAGCAGGGTTCAGGGTGGCCTTCCGTGCCTCCAGAAGTGAAGGTAACACACATCCACACGGACACCCTGTGACACCCCTGTGACACCCTGTGACACTCACAACACCTGTGGAGCTGTTGGCCATGGCAGTGGCGGGGCCTGAGGCACATGCACTGATGTGGCCCCGGGAAGCGCTGGGTCTGTGCCCGCAGGGTGGGGGTGCCGGGCCGGGTGATAGAGCACGTGGTGCAGACGGCTAGGTGTGCACTTGGCACAGTCTGCCTCCAGGTCCAGTGAGCTGCTCACGTGTCTGACACTCTCTTCCTCCAGGGCTGTGAGACCACCATCCGTGTGGTGTCCATGGACAGAGACTACCACGTGGAATGCTATCACTGTGAGGTGAGCCTGGGCCCCCCGGAAGGCCTGTGGCCGGGGTGGTCCCTCCTCTTCAAGTCTCCTTCCCCTCGGTGTTCTGCAGGCCACCTCCTCTTTACACTCCTGCTCCATTCTGCCGTCTCCTCTCAGCACCCCCCTTCTCTCCTCAAGGCATGTGCTCTCTCAGGCCCCCCCCACCTCCGTTTTCTCATTAAATCAAATATTTGCTATTTACAGTATGTGGGGTGCTACGGTTATGACAGCATTGACTTTTCCTGCTGATTTAAAAGATGAATAATAAGAGCCAAGAAGGCATTGAGATGGCCTGGGGCTGAGGCTCAGAGGTAGAGCGCTGGCCTAGCATGTGTGAGGCCCTGGGTTCAATCCTCAGCACCACATATAGATAGATAAAATAAAGATCCATTGATGACTTATAAAAAAAAAAAAAGGCCGTGAGAAGGGCATTTCTAGGCAACAGAAGCAAAATGTACTTAGGTACAAAGGGAGGATGGTGGTTTTTGTGTCACGGGAGAAGTTAGCAGGAGCTGGGGACAAAATGACACAGGAGGGACTGAGTTGTGGCTCCGTGGTAGAGCGCTTGCCTAGTGTGTGTGGGGCACTGGGTTTGATCCTCAGCACCACATAAAAATTAAAAAAATAAAATAAAGGTATTGTGTCCATCTACAAATAGAAAATATAAAAAACAGAACAAAAGGACACAGGAGCCTAAGGAACCTGGATTTAGTCTGAGGACAATGGAGACAAAAAAGGAATGAGAAGGTTGCACTGGATTGCAGAGAAGACACACACTTCCATGCAGAGAATGGAATGGGGTGCAGTAGGGAGGTCCTGAGGAGGCTGCCAGAGTCAGGGCTGTGGTCTTGGGTTCAGGGACATGGACAGACTTGAGGAAGGCAGGAGAAGGGACTAGACTTGGGAGGTGATTGGATGCAGGAGTTCGAGGGGTGGGAAGTGTCCACCAGGACTCCAGCAGAGAGTGTGACAGTCAACTTTCTGTTGCTGTAACAAATACCTGAGACAATCAATTTATAAAGAGAAAAGGTTTATTTTTGGCTCATAGTTTTAAGAGTGTTCAGCCCATGATTGGTTGGCTGTGTCATTTGGGGCCTGTGGTGGCACATCATTGGGGGGAGTGTGTGGTGGAGCAAAGCTGCTCACCTTTTGGCTGGGACACAGAAGAGAAGGAGGAAGAAGCAG
Source organism: Marmota flaviventris (assembly GCF_047511675.1). Taxonomy (NCBI): domain Eukaryota; kingdom Metazoa; phylum Chordata; class Mammalia; order Rodentia; family Sciuridae; genus Marmota; species Marmota flaviventris. The sequence continues at coordinate 18,064,510 of NC_092515.1, read as the reverse complement.
TGTGTGTGGGGTTCAAAGTTCTGTTGAAGGTGTGCCCTCAACCCGGGGGCGCTCCACCACCCAGCTGCATTCCCGGCTCTTTTTTAATTTTTTGAGACAGGGTCTTGCTAACTTGCCCAGGCTGGCCTTAAGCTTGTGATCGTCTTGCCTCAGCCTCCTGAGTGACTGGGATTGCAGGAATATGCCACTGCACCTAGACTTAAACCCGTTAGGGGTTCCGCTGCCTTCCAGTGGCACCGTGGGCTGGGCCTGGGGCCATCTAGGCTGCAGCAGTGAGGGTGACAGAGGAGGGATGAGATCCTCTCATTTTTGGTAGCTGGAGACTCCAGATGTCTGGTAGACTGTTAGATGTGCTGGAATCAGACTCCGCCAGCAGCTGTAGGAATTCCGGAGAGATCCGCGGTGGTAGGTCATCTCCTGGCCTCCTTTCTCTCAGGGATCACTGACTGCCTTGTTTGCTGTCGTGGGTCTGAGAGTCACTGTTCATATAAGGAGCCAGTTTTGTTTACAGTCAAAGTAGGAGGGGAAGCCGGACACCCTAGTGCACACCTGTAATCCCAGCAGTTTGGAGTTCAAAGCCAGCCTCAGCAGCTCAGCGAGACACTGTCTTTAAATAAAATACAGAAAAGGGGCTGGGGATGTGGCTCAGTGCTTAAGAGCCCCTGGGGTCCTTCTCTGGTGCCAAAAAAAAAAAAAAAAAAGTTTGGAGGGGAAATCCATTTCTTATCACTCTGCCACAGGGGAAGGGGGAGCTTGTCAAGGGAACACACGTGGCAGTGGAAGCTGGGGAACAGATGAGGCCTTCCAGCGAGGGTTGTAGAGGGAGGAGAAAACCCCAGGAATACTGGTATTAAGGGGCCAGAAAGGGAGGATAGAGGAGTGGTAGGAAACCAAGGAGGGTACGTTGGTTACAGAGTCCCAAGGAGGGGGCACGGTCTGCAGTAGGAACAGTGAGGTGTTTGGTGGGGGCAGATGGCCCAGTGGGAGCAGAGTCCTGATGGGGGACCCAGGAAGGAGGAGGAGGAGAGCTGTGGTCTCTAGAGGGGCTGTGGCTTCTCCTCCAGCACTAACAAGGCCTCAGTGTCCCTCTGTCTGCTTAGCCATCCCAGGGGCTCTAGAATCCCCCTTGGAGCCACTGACCACAGTCCTTGGACCGTGGCTGAAGCTGAGTAGCCCATCAGGCTGCTGGGGACGTGAGGACTGTGCTGTTGCCCCTGCCCCAGGCTGTGGGTGGAGCTAGGGGTCCAGCCTCCCTTCCTCCTCCCCTCTGGTGGGCAGGGGCAAGTAGCAGGAAGGATAGGAAGAAGACCTGCCACAGGAGTGACTTGGGACTTGGGGCTGTGACTTCAGGGCCTGGCCTGTGGGAGTGGGGCAGGTGTGGGTCTCAGAGGCTTTGGGTCACATTACCCCTCCCCCCTCTGGTGGGGCTCTAACCCAGGTCCCCTTCTTGCACACTAGGCTGTGTGACATACTCCAGCACTGCACCATGCCCCCAGTCCTTCTAAAGTCACTCTTAAGGCCGCTTGGGTCAGACATTCCGCGCCCCTGATGTGAAGTTGGAGCACTTCCTGCACACTGGCCACCCCTCCTCCCCGGCCCCTCCCCGGCCCCAGGACCACCGGGTTTGGTTTTCCTCGCTTGCATTTTCTCCTCCGGTCTCTTTTGCCTCTTCCTCTGCCGAGGCTCAGCTTTTTGTCCCCTCCCTCCTAGGGCCACATCCATCTACTTACTCTTGGTGTCCAAGAGGCACCTCCAGTGCGCACAGGGGTCCTTGTCCTGCCCCTGGCAGAGTGCCAGCCGTGTTGTCCAGAGCCTACCGATCTGTCCCCACTCCCTGACCTCCGATTGTCCTAGTTGTGCCCCCTCCCCCTTACTCTGGTGTCCCCGCCTGTGTTCTTTCCTAGGACTGCGGGTTGCAGCTGAGCGGAGAGGACGGACGCCGCTGTTATCCCCTGGAGGGCCACCTGCTGTGCCGACGCTGCCACCTGCGGCGCCTCGGGCACGGCCCACTTCCCTCCCCCGCTGTGCACGTCACTGAGCTCTGAGCTGGGGCGGGGTGGGCGTGGACGTGGGAGGAGGGAGGGTGGCCCTGGTCAGTGTCCCGTGGGCCCTGCTGCCGCTTCCACCCGCTCCATCCCACACCCGCCCAGCTGCTGGCCTGTCCGCAGGGGCCGGACCCCCGCGTTGAAGCTACTTCTATTTATTCACCGTCTGTGCCTCCCCAAGCCACTTCCCTCGGGTGCCCTGCTGCCTCCCACCTGCCCAGTCACCAGCTTTCGGTTCCAGGACTCCCTATGTTCCTGCAGCCTCCTGGGCTGTGGGTCGCTGGGCGGGAAGGGTGGAGAGGTCCGCCTTCCTTGGCCGGGCCTCTCCGCGGGGAGCCACTTTCCTTGGTTCGGAAGGCGCCTGGGACCCCCTCCAAGCGTGCGCCCCGGGGTCGCAGAGGGCACAGGTCGGCTTGTGTTTCCTAAGTGCCTTGCCCGCTGGTGGGTGAGGAGGGTGACTTGTTTTTGTGGGAACATTGTGGGATTTGGCTATGGGGGCTCGAGGGTGTTTTCAGCCACAGTTTCCCCTGCCCTGGCCCCTGGCTTGGGCCTTGCCCCTCCCCACCATCCTCAGCCCCCGGCCAGGACCTCGCGCCCAGCTCCAGCCGCAGGTGGGGGCGAGGAGCGGCCGCGAGGGGGCGCACTGCGCGCCGGCCCGGGAAGCCCCTGTGCGCGCGCGCTGTGTACCAGGCTCCACAACAAACGGATGTGATTTGACTTAAATTAAGTTTTTCCTTTGAGGATATTTTCATTTTCTTTAAAAGAATATAGTTTTCTTGTAAGAACTTGGACTGGGGTGGTTATTTCTTAAAATTACAGCAGACTCACAGAGGTCTTATTTGTATATCACATAGCTAGATTTGGGGGTGGTAACAACATTGTCCTTTAACTATTTTTGTGTAAATTCCTCCAAAACCTCACAAGGTGTGCCTGCATTTCAGAACTTAGTGGGCAAAGGAGGGTGTTGTGTGTCACTGTCTTAAGAGCTGTGACCTCATAAACTGTGTTTTGGGGAATGTAGATTCGATTTTTTTCTTTGAAACACACATGAGCAGTGGGGCCCAGATTTTTCACTGACCCTTGATGTCGGTCTTACACTTGGGCGGGGATGGGGGGGCTCTGGTCATGATCAACTGTGGTTGGTTTTCATGGACTGTTTTGAATGAATCTGTTCACACACACACACACACACACACACACACACAGCATTAGAGGGGAGGTCTCCTTGCTTGTAGAATCATTCATCTGCCAAGATTAAGGTGCTAGGAATCCCAACCGGGTGCACAGGAGAGGACAGCAGGGACAGTGACATCCAGCCCCCGAGGCTGGAGCTGGGAGGCCCCCTGGTGGGCGGGAGAAGCAAGTACATGGAAGTTTGATGGTGGCTAATAAGTTACTTAATGCAGTAATTAAGTTATGAGATATGGAGGTGTCCCTCCAGAGAAGGGGACTTCATCAAAACCAGAAGACTAAATCCCAGGAGTGCGAGGCTCAGTTTCTGGTGTTTGCTTCTTTTGGAGCCGGGTTGCTTTGCTTTCTTGCCAGTTCATTGCAAAGCTTTCTTCTGAGTGCCCTTCTTTGCTTCCCATTTCAAACCTGCTTTGGCCATGGTTTCTCCTTGTCGCAAACTCAGTCCAACTCTCTTCCTCTGTCTGCAGTGGAGGTGGTCCCTGCTCTCCAGCCGTGTGGGTCACCACTGCCCTCCATGCCCCTCCATCTTGGTTCCATGCTCCCCTGATCCAGGTGGACTGAGTCCCCACCACCTGGAGCCCCCATACTTTGTCAGGATCAGAACCAAGGCCATGCCTCAGTTCAGGGCACCCTGCCCTTTCTCTCTGGGCCCCATATGGCCTTATGTCAGCACTGGTGACAGCCACTGTACCCTACTGCAGAGCCACTGCCTGTGCAGTTTCCTCTGCCTGGAGCCACGGTGCCCAGTGCTCTCGTTTCTCATCACATCCTTCAGATCTCAGACTCCCTGAAGTCAGGCTCCAGTTACTACACTCCAGTGACAGAATTTTGGGCCCCTCCAAGTTTATTTAATAAGAGCAGCATCTCCAGTCCATTTTCAGGAGTTATGTTGATTTGGGACTGAGGGAATAGTGTGAGAGCCTGGAAGACAGGCTGGACCCTCCCAGACCCACCTGTCCCTAGGATATCTCCCTGGCAACACCTCCAGCTGTGCCTTTGTTCACACTACTTTCATGTATCTGAGCAATAATTCTCTTGACATCCTTCTCCCCACTAGGTAGTGAGCCACAAGACAGACAGGCTCTGTCTTGGCCACGTTTGTCTCTGCAGTACCTGGTGTGGGGCTGGTGCTATGGCCAGAGCCAGAGGTGCTCTGCTTAGTCCCGCCCCCTTTGATTAGCATGCCCAAATTTAGTCTGAACTGTCCAGTGAAGGAGCCATAGGCAGCCTACAAAGGCCCAGGAGCAAGGGTTTACACAAATACTATGCACACATGCACATAAAATGTGTGCCCATTTGCCACATTGCAATATGTGTACAAGGGTGCCTTAACATGGGGCCTCTGTTCAGCACTCATGCTGCTGCTCTGTGTATGTGTGTGTGTGTGTGTGTGTGTGTGTGTGTGTATGAAGGGGGGAGAGAGAGAGAAGGAGAGAGATTGAATATTTGAGACAAAATGAGAAGCTGTGAGGGAGCGGTCAGGAGATTGGGGGAGAGGATAGGAGACCGAGAGGTTGAGAGGGAGCCTGGGTATTGGAGAGAATGGTGTGGAGGGGGACGGAGGGAAAGGGAGACTGAACTCCTGCAGCGAGGCCAACAGAGCCTGGAAGCCACCCCCTTCCTAAGGGGTGGGTTTCCCCAGAGCCAGGAGATTTGGAAATATTTGGATGGTTCTCAGCCTTAGTCACTCTGCTCAGGAAGCTCCTGCAAATGGAAAAGGCCACCTCCTATAAGTGACCACAGCTATGGGGTGTGTATGTGTGTGTGTGGCGGCTGGGTCGACGGTGGGCTCTTGGAGCATCCTGGGTCTTGGGCATAAGGTGTCCTCACAGCCCCAGGGTGGGCAGGGAAGTGCTGCCCTCTGAATACACGACTCTCCCACAGATTCTACATCACCTGCCTGAAGTTACCTCTCCCACCCACCTGTCACGGTCACCTGTAGAACAGCCAGGTTGCTCCCCTCCCTGTGCCTGCACCTGGGCCCCTCCTTGCTCTGTCAGCCCTGCAGACCCTGGGCTCCAGGCAGAGAGAGGTCTGACATTCACTTACCCTCTTTGCTCTGGGGTCCCCATGTTCCAGTTGAGGTAGCCGTGCCAGTTAGGGTTTCCAGCTACCTTGAGCCAGGCTCCCTGCCTAGCCCCCTGCCGGGTATTGCCACATGACTGAACTGCATGGGCCTGAGCCAGAATGTGTCCCTGTGGCCAGAGTGGGGCCTTGAATCTCAGCTTGTTCCCGAACCACACTTTCCCACAGCCCTGCCCAGCTTAGCCTCCTCTTTCCACCTCCAACAATTTGTCCAGTCTGACCCTGGGAACTGGGGGGGCTCTAATGTGGGAGACAGCTCTCGTGGGCGGATGTGAAGGACCCCATGGCCAGGTACAGAGCTGGGAACAGAGTCTCCTTTAGAGTGCAGCAGTCAGGGCTGCCTGTGCACGTGGACTGGGGGACCTGTGCCTGCTGACCCAGTGCATGCAGGGGTCAGGAGCCACCAATGGTGGGGAGGGGGGGTGCGGAGAGGCCACAAAGCCCTGAGAGAAGACAGCAGAATCCCTGGGGAAGCCTCATTGCTAGGGTCAGTGGGGAAGGGTGGCACTGACCTGTGGTTTGGACAGCTCCTTCCTTCCCACCCCCACTTCCCTTCCTCTTCCTTCTCTGTTCTTGTTTACAAAAACATGAAGGCTTTATTTTACTTGGTCTGACTTCTGGGCTGAGCAACTGGGTGATGTGTGGGAGTGCGAATCTACAATTCTGGTTTGTCGTGGAGACAGGCGGCACGAGGAGTGGGCAGTGGGAGACGTCAGTCCAGAGCTTAGGGGAGAGTCAGGGCCGAGTCAGCACCAGGGAAGGCAGCTGTGGCTAGAAGCATTTGAAGTTGAGAATGAGATCACATGGATGGAGGGTGAGACCAGAGGTGCCACGGAGGGCAGAGGGGACAGTGAGGCTGGGTGGCAGGGAGAGAAGGTCGAGTAAGGTGGTGTAAGAGATGAAGAGGGCTCAGGAAGGAAGGAAGCGGTCAGTCATGGGGCTGCTGAGAGAGGAGGAGCAGGGTGAGCAATGGTGTTGGAAAGACGGAGGTCACGGGCCACCAGGAATATGACAGCTTCTTCAGTGCAATAATGGCGAAGTAGATCAGAGGCCACTGAGATAAGGGGAGAGAAGGAAGTGGGGGAGAAACTGATTATTCTTGAGCATGTTGGGGAGAAGTACAGCTGCCGATGGGGGCTTTGGGGTTGGGTGAATTCTTTTAGGATATTGTGTTTGTCGGCTTTCTGTTACTGTGACAAATATTTGAGGTAATCAACTTATAAAGAGGAAAAGTTAACTGGGCATGATGTGTGCCCTTATAATTCCAGTGACTCTGGAGGCTGAGGCAGGAGGACTGCAAGTTCAAAGGCAGCCTCAGCAACTTAGTGAGGCCCTAAGCAACTTAGAGAGACCCTGTCTCAAAATAAAAAATAAAAAGGGCTGAAGGATGTGGCTTAGTGGTAAAGTGCCTCTGGGTTCAGTCCCTAGTACCCAAGCCCCCACCAAAAAAAAAAAAAAAAAAAAAAAGAAAAGTTAATTTTGACTCACAGCTTTGGGGTTTGGTCCATGATTGATTGGCCCCGTTGTTTGGGGGCTCACGGCAAGGTGGCACATCATGGGCACAGTGCAGGGCAGAACTGCTTACCTCATGGCCAGAGAGCACAGAGAAAGAGGAATATCTTACTATCTGCCGGGTTTCTGTTCTCGCGACTAAAAGGCTCAGGGGTCACTCCAGTTAAACTGGGCTGACTGGGCTGCACGAAATAACCACACAAGAGACACAAATACCTTTTTCTTTGGGGTCACTGTGAAGGCTCCTTTGACCTTAAGGGTCCGCAGCAGGAAGAGAGAGCGAGAGGAGAAGCTGTTCACATGAGGCAAGGGGTCAGGTTTCAGGGGGCTGAGTCTGTCTTCATGATGTCCACTGTCAGCAGGTTGACTGACACCTGGGTAGGCCACACCCAAGGGCACAGTAAGAGGAGGGGACATACACTAGGCACTTCCATGGAAGATTCTATCCTAAACAGGGCGAGGGGTTATATTACAAAGGAACAGATGAGCGTAGCTTCACCATGGGGCTGTAGGAAGGCACACCCATGCACGAGACACCCAAGAAGGGTGGGGAAAGCTCTGCCACATTTCAGTGTCTGAGAGCCTCAGCACCCAGCCGGGGAGTGTGACTCAGTCACGTGTGAGGTTGGCCTCCCACAACTATCCCCTCCAGGGGCACATCCCCAGTGACCTGAAGATGTCCTGCTAGGCTCCACTATTTTTTCCCCCACCAGTTCTGGAGATCAAGCCCAGGGGCTTGTAAGTATTGGGCAAGTGCTCTACCATGGAGCTACAGCCCATCTCTTTTATTTTTTATCAAACATTTTTTTTTTGAGAATTTTAATATTTATTTTTTAGTTTTCGGCAGACACAACATCTTTGTTTGTATGTGGTGCTGAGGATCGAACTCGGGCTGCACGCATGCCAGGCGAGCGTGCTACCGCTTGAGCCACATCCCCAGCCCCAGCCCAGCTCTTTTAAAAAAATATTTTTTAAAATTTGAGACAGGGTCTTGGTAAGTTATCCACACTGGTCTCAAACTTGCGATCCTTCTGCTTCAGCCCTCTGGGTTGCTGGGATCATAGGTGTGAGCCACAGTGCCTGGCCTAGGCACCATGTCTTCTAGGTTCTACCGTCTCAAAAAGCACCAGGCTGGAGACCCAGTCTTTTATATACATATAATATATTATATATATACATATAATATATTTATATAATATAAATGTATTATATTTATATATTATATATAATATAATATATTTATTTATTTATCTATCTATTTATTAATTTATTTTCATGTGGTGCTAAGAATCAAACCTAGTGCCTCACACGTGCTAGGCAAGCGCTCTACCACTAAGCTACAACCTCAGCCCTGAGACTCAGTCTTTCAGATCCCAACTAGAGCAGATGTTGAGTTCTGTGTGAGGCTCTCTACCCATGTCTGTAATTATACCCCACAAGTTTGCCTTCCCACCGGACGGTCTTCTCTGCGGGGACAGGGTCTTTGACTGCAGCCTCTTCCCAGCATCTGACCCCTACAGTGTGGGTGAATGGTGGCTAAATGACCGGGTTTCTCCAGGTCAACCTCTTGGAATACTGACAAATACATAACAAATGCTTGGGGAAGGTTGCTGCTATTGCTTAGGTGAATGAATGTGGAATAAGGTATTTCTGCAGTCTGTATGTGGGTCCCTGAGTGTGACTGGTCTGGGTCACTTCAATAGAATGTGTGCTGGCAGGGACACTTGACTCAGCAATGGGGACCTATGTGAAACCACCATGCAGCTGCCTTCATGGTCCCTGCTGGGTGGTCTGATGTCTGGTCCTGAGGTCACAGCACTGTTCCTGCCTGACTCAGCCTGATCACTAGAGGGAGCCCACGAGCAAGCTGTAAGCCCTCAGCCGGTGCCCTCAGGGCCATGTCTGTGCTGGAGGTGGAGATTTGGGTCCAGGGCCCTCTGGGGAGCCTTCTCTGCAAGTCCTCCCTGGGGTACACTGCTTTCTTTTCTGGTCACCTGCCCCTGTGTGCTGCAGGAGCTCATCTTTCCCATCAGTGTTGCCCTTGACCTCCTTTTCCTGTCCCTAAAGCCTCACCTGCCCAACTCTGCTCAGGATTGGGGCAAGACCCTTCCCCCTGCCTTGAGCCAGGGGAAATGTGGGTTTGTTCCTTTATTTATTTGTTTTGGTACCAGGGATGCTTAACCACTGAGCCCAGCCCTTTTTATTTTTTATTTAGAAGGTCTCCCTAATTTGCTAAATTGCTGAGGCTAGTTTTGAACTGGCCTCTTGCCTCAGCCTCCCTAGCTGCTACGATTACAGGCGAGTGCCACCATGCCCACTGGCTCCTCTTTTTCCTTCTCAAACATAAACTCATTGACCTGCAGCAGTCCTGGCCTCCTCCCCGCTGCCCTCACAGGAAGAGTGACTCTTGGACACATTCCAGCTTTCTCCACTCCAGACCCTCCCTGGACTCAGACCCTGTCCTGTTCCTGCCTGCCTTCAGGAGTCAACTTGGAGTCATGGTTTTACCTTTCTTTTCCATTTCTCTCCCTTCCCTTTCCCTCTTTCCTCTCCTCTTCTCATCCTCCTTCTTCTTTCTTGTTCTGTTGGTGCAGAGGATTGAACCCAGGGCCTTATGTGTGCCAAGCAAATGATCTATCATTTAGAGATACCTGCAGCCCCTTTTTCCAGCTTTCTGTGTAAGAATGCTCCACATATACTAAGGTTAGAAATTCTACATGTACAAGTTAAAGGAAAAAAGAACATGCCCTGGGTCTACTTTCCAGACTGAGAAATAGCACTTAACTCTTAGCCCCAATGTGCCCTGTTCTGATCACATCCCTTCCATCAGGAGCAACTGTATTGTGAGTCTTGGCGATCCTTCCTTTGCTTCTCTGTATAGTTCTACCACCCCTGTGCGTATCCTTAAACAATTTATTGTTTAGTATTGAGTGTTTGAGGACTTTATGTTAATTGAAGCATCCTTTGTGTTTTCTTTTTTTCCCCTAATTTTTATTGGTGCATTATAGTTGCACATAATGATGGGATTCATTGTTACCTATTCATACATGCACACAATATAGTAATGTAATTTTCCCAATATTTCCCCCTTTCCTTCCCTACTTCCTTCCCTGTACCCTTACTTCTACTCTACTGATCTTCCTTCAATTTTTTTTGTTCTTTTTAGATACATATGACAGTTGTATTTTGACATATTATACATATATGGAATATAACTTATTCTAATTAAGACCCTATTGTGGCTGTACGTGATGTGGAGTTACACTGGGCATGTATTCATATATGGACCTAGGAAAGTTATGTCCGATTAATCCCACCCTTTCCTATTCCTATCCCCCCATCCCTTCCCTTCATTCCCCTTTAATCCACTGAACTTCTGTTCTTCCCTCCAGACCCCGCTGTGGTGTGTTAGCATCCACATATCTGAGAAAACATTCGACCTTTTTTTTTGGGGGGGGCTGACTTATTTCACTTAGCATGATAGTCTCCAATTTCTTCCTTCAGTTTTTAGGAAATACCCCCTGAAAGGAAAGTGACCACAACACTCAGAGCAACCAAAAGATCTTTATTGCAGCAGTGCAACAAAGAGAAAGGAAAGAAGGAAGGAGAGAGAGAGAAAAGAGAAGAGATGAACAGGGAGAGAGCAAGAGCAAGAGAGAGACAGCGCGCATAAGAAAGATAAAGAGCAAGAGAGAGAGAGCAAGAGAGAAAGAGCAAGAGAGAGGGGGGCCTGGCAGGAGGGAGTTTTTATAGCCCAAATCTAATGGGGCCTCTGGGTCTGCAAGCTGCCTTGTTGGCCCAAGGGGGGGTTAAGTGTTCAGCCTTAAGCAGGGTTGAATGTTCAGACTTGAGGCAAACAGGTGATAAAGGACCAGATAGAGGGGGGTTTGAGTGCGTGGGCTATCTTGCAGCCAACATCTGTTCAGCCTGCTCTGCACCCAACACCCCCAAACTTACTTCTCCTTTTTCCTCTCTAGCTTACACATACGAGGGGAAACCTATGATCCTTTGCTTTCCGAGTTTGGCTTATTTCACTTAGCATCATGTCCTCAATTTCCATCTGTTTTCCTGCAAATGACATAATTTCATTCTTATTTATGGATGCCTAAAACTCTGTTGTGTATATATCTATTTTCTTTATCCATTTATCTCTGTTTGAAGACACCTACGCTGGCTCTACAGCTTGGCCATTGTGAATTGTGCTGCTATAGGTGTAAGGGCCCAGCTAACACCGGAGGAAGAGACCACCAAGAGACTGACTTTATGCAATAAGCAGGAGGGGGTTTATTGAGATTCCAGCATGCTGGGGCTCTGTGCCCACTCGAGAAGGGAGAGCAGCCCAGAGCCCAGAGCTGGGGTTGAACAATGCTTAAGTACACTTTTTTGGGGGGAGGGCGGGGACTTTACATACATCACAGTCTCCTTTAACAAATCACCATACACCGCGGGAAAGTCAAACTACAATTCTTAGACTTGATTAGTACATACATTGGTGGGAACAGGGCTGGCTGGAGTGATAGGTCATTCTTAAGGAGGGGGTTACATTTAAACTGATTGGTTCGGGCCCTGAATGTCTACGTGACAAGCTGCACAGGATCTTAGGCTATAAAGCAACTAAATGGCCAGTAGGGCATTGTCTTAACTGCCTCAGGAATTTAACCCATGCTTTGCAGTTTAGAAGCAGGTTTACAATGCCTGGTCCTTTACATTTTAACTCAGGCTTTGCAGCTTAGAAACTTTACCCTTTCATAGGCAGTCATATGCATGTATTGCTAGAGTAGCTGACTGTTCTTCTTTAGGATACAGACAGAGGAATGGTATAGCTAGTGGTATAGTTAGGAACCTCCAAATTGATTTCCATAGTGGTTTTGTCCTAATTTACAGTCCCAACAACAACGTAAAAGTATTCCTTTTTATTCACGTCATCCCCAGCATTTGTTAGTTATTCTTTGTATGCTTGATGGCTGCCATTCTAACTGGAATAAGATGAAATCTCAGTGCCATTTTGATTTGCATTTCTCTAATTGCTAATTATGTTGAACATTCAAAGAAAATATATTTGTTGGCCATTTGTATTTCTTCTTTTGAGAAGTGACTGTTTGGTTCATTTGCCCATTTATTAATTGGGTTATTTTGTGTGTGTGTCTCTGTGTGTGTGTGTGTGTGTGAAATTTTTTGAGTTTGTTTTAGATTCTGAATATTAATTCTGTCAGAAAATACCACAGTCTGGCTGGGCACAAATAACCGAGCCGCCACAAAGCACTTGTATGTTCAAACAGGAAACTTTATTGCCCGAACTCCACCAGCACTCTCTCCCACTACACTGGGCTGCACGCGCACTCTTTCGGACCCCCCCCCCCCCAGAGAACTCAATGGGAACTCCAAAGTAGCGGGTGCCGCCCTATTACCGGACAGTAAAGGTCTAATATACAATTGAATACACAGCTTAACATAACCATCATCATCTCAATGGCTTGCTGGCGTCACCTCTCAACCACTCCCTTCTGGCAAAATCCCATGCCTCATCCTGACTCGGCTGTGGCCCTCAACAAGAAAAGAAGCCAGCAAAGATTCTCTTCCATTCTCTGGGTTCTCTCTCCACATTCTTATTGTTCCCTTTGCTGTGCAGAAGCTTTTTAATTTTATGCCATCCCTTTATTAACTCTTGACATTTTTTTTCCTGAGCTTTAGGGGTCCCATTGAGAAAGTGGTTGCCTGTGCCTGTATGTTGGAGTGTTGACCCTACATTTTATTCTAGGAGTTGCATAGTTTTTGGTCTAATTCCTATGTTTTTGATCCATTTTAGTTTTTGTGCAGGGTGAGAGATCAGAGTCTAGTCTCATTCTTCTATATATGGATAACCACCATTTGTTTAAAGGGCTGTCTTTTCTCCAACTTATGTTTTGGGGACCTTGTCAAAGATCAAGTGACTGTATCTGTGTGGGTTTGTCTCCGTGTCTCCTATTCTGAACCATTCATCTATGTGTCTGTTTTTCTGCCAAAACCATGCTGTTTTTGTTACTGTAGCTCTGTAGTATAAGTTGAAATCTGGATTGTGATGTCTCCAATTCTTTTTGCTCAGAATTGCTGTAGAGAGTCTTTTGTTCTTCCAAATGAATTTTAGGACTGTTTTTTCTAGTTCTGTGAAGAATGTCATTGGTATTTTAGTGGAGATTGCCTTGAATCCCCTATATTGCTTATATAGTATGGCCATTTTAACAATATTAGTTCTTCCTGCCCATGAACATGGTGGGGAGGGTCTTTTCATCTTCTGAGATCTTCGATTTCTTTCTTCAATGTTCTATAGTTTTCATTGTGGAGGCAGTTTACCTTCTTGGTTAGATTTGTTCCTGGGTATTTTCTTTTTTAGGCTCTTTTAAATGGAATTGTTTTCCTGATTTCTTTCTCAACAGATTCATTATTAGTGAAAGACCCTCCGACTCCCTGTCCAAGGAAAAGCACACGAGACACTGGCTGCAAAAGCAAGAGGCGATTTATTGATACATAGGCGCCTGCGGGTGCTCAGCGAAACCTCAGCGGGAGCTTCGGTGAACTGGCACACCGGGCTCTAGGGCACAGATCTTTTATAGGGAGCAGGGGGTTAGTTTTTAGCTTAGCACAGTAACAGTTATTCTATTGGTTCCTCTGAATCCAGTCGTTAGGTCACCTGGGGGGTAAACTTGTTTTTCCACTTTATGTTCTCGGAAAAACCATAAAATTGCATCCTGTCTTTTTAGTTCCTGTTTTTAAACCTGCATCCCGTCCTTTTGGTTCCTGTTTTTTTTAAACCTTGTTCCTCAAGTTTGACCGTTAGGGTTATCTATATGGAACATCTTGTGGTAGCATTGTGCTACGTGCTGCTGGAGGGGTTTTGACATGGGGGTTGTGTAAGGGAGCATCTTGCAGCTTCAGGGCCCAGGGGTTAGATTTCCTAATGTTGGGCCTGGGGCCTTGAGGTCCTTCATTAGTATACAGGAAAGCTGTTGGTTGGTTTTGTAACTTGCTACTTTGCTGATTTTGTTATTAGTTCTAGCCGTCTTCTGGTGGAGTGTTTTGGATCTTCTAAGTATAAGATCACATCATCTGTAAACAGTGATAACTGACTTCTTCCTTTCCTATTTTTATCATTTCATTTCCCTAATTGCTCTGGCTGGAATTTCTAGTACTATATTGAATGTGAGTGGTGAGAGTGGACATCCTTATCTTGTTCCATATTTTAAAGGAAAAGCTTTCAGGTTTTCCCCATTTATTATGAGGTTGGCTTTGAGTTTTTAGTATGTAGCCTTCATGATGTTGAGGTAGGTCCCTTCTATCCCTAGTTTCTTCTGTGTTTTTTTTTTTTTTAATCACAAATAGGTGCTTAAATTTTGTTGCAAACCTTCTCTGCATCTATTGAGATAACTAAGTGTCCTTAATTACACTGTAAGGAATTACATTTATTGATTTGCATAATTAAGCCATCCTTGCATCTCTGGGATGAAATCAACTTGATCATAATGTACAATATTCTTTTTTGATTTTTTTTTAGTTATAGATGGACACAATACCTTTATTTTATTTATTCATTTTTATGTGGTGCTGAGGATGGAACCCAGTGCTTCACACATGCAAGGCGAGTGCTCCACCGCTGAGCCACAACCCCAGCCCATGATGTACAATATTTTTAATATGTTGCTGAATACAACTTGCTAATAATTCATTAGGGATTTTTGTATCTAAGCTCATCAGGAATATTGGTCTGTCATTTTATTTTCTGGATGTGACTTTGTCTGATTTTGGTATGAGTGTGATACTGACTTCATAGAATAGATTTGGACATGTACCTTCCTATTCCTGGAATAGTTTAAGGTGCATTTGCATTAGTTCTTCTTTAAAGGTCTGGTAGAATTCAGCTGAGGCTCCATCTGGTCCTGGGCTTTTCTTTTACTGCTTCTCATTGCTAGCTTCTTGGAGAAACTTTTCGGAATTGGCAGCACCCGGGACTCTATCTTCTCCTGGATGAGGGCCGTCAAGGGTGAACTTTGGAATCTGCTTCTTTTTTTTTTTTTTCTTTCCCCTTCGATTCACGTTTTTCCACAGGTGAATGGTAAGGGTCACACCCCAGGGGCAGCGGCAGGAAAGGCACCAGGTGAGTAGGAAGTTCCGACTCTGGGCTGCCTGAGCTCTGGAGAGAGAGGAGGGCAATCATGTCTGGGCAGGACAACCTCAATAAAACCTCGGGACATGGGGGCTGCGTGCAGCCTCCCGGTGATCTGTCGGAGGGTAGTGTGCCCTGACCCACAAGGAGGGAACATGGACACAGACATGGAAGCTCTGTCCTTTTTTCCAGACCAACCTGTGAGTATAGTCTTTCTCTGGACGTCCTGGAAGTCCTTATCCACTTCTTGGCTCTGTGAGTCATTCTGGTGAATAATCAAACATGAAGAGGTTGTGGGAGCCCCCGGATTTGTAGCTAGTTTGTCAGGGGTGTGGGTGGGCTGGGTCTCCAGGTGTGGCTGGAGTGAGGGGGGTCTTGTGGAAGACTTTGTTCTTAAGTCTGCTTTTATCTGTGGAGTGTGTGGCACTAACTCCGTGTAGTTAGGGTCAGGATAAGATTTCAGGACCCCGTTGGGGGTGAAATAGGGCACATTATATGCATAACCATCACTGTGTGTGCCGGGGTGAGAGGCTTGGTGTGTGTGTGTGTGTGTGTGTGTGTGAGCACTGAGGTGTGTGAGTGTGTGGGTTGGATACCCCAAGGGGCGTATGTGCCATTGTGAGTTTGATGGGGCCCATGAGACTTGGGAGCCTGTGAAGCTGTGTTTGGAGTCGCTGTGGTTATATGAGTGTGATTGTGTGGTTGTGTGGTTGTGAGTCTGCCTGACTCTGCTGGTGTGTGTGTGCCAGGGCTGAACATGGGAAGGTGGAGATCTTCGGGAGGTGGGTGACGTGGTGCTGAATGGTGGGAAAGAGCCTTCAGGGCTGGGGGACTCTTCCTGACATTGCATGATTTGGTGACAGTCTTCAGGGACATTCACCTAAACCAGACTCTTGGCATGACAGACCAAGGTCTGAGGGATGGGTGAAGGGAAGAAGCACTCACTACATGAGTGCATCCTGGGGACAGAGAACTGCGGAGGACGACAGATGAAAGGGGTTGGGCCCATGAGCGTGGCCAGGTGGGCCCAGGTGAGTGAGCACGGGCCAGGGAAGCTGGACAGCTGCCCCATGCCACTTGTCTATCTTCCTACTCTGGGCCCTAGAGCATGGCGGGCATCTTCCCCAGGCCCTCCACAGAGGGGAGGGTGAAGAGGGCTGGGAGGCTCCCTGAGGACACTTTGGCACCTTGAGGCTTGGAGGTGTGTGCTCAGAGTGGTCTTTGTGTACCTGTCCCATACTAATTTGTGATGAGCACTCGCCTGTCCCTTCCCGTGGCCCCCACCCAATGCACACACTCATCCACCACTGCTGTGCGGCTGTCACAAACACCCACTGCACACCCTGGACACGGTGGCTCACATAGCTGCCTCACAAACTCCTCTACACCTGCCTGAGGTTACCTGCCACACAGGTAACTCACCTGCAAGACATCACCAGAACACACGCTTGTCTATGCCAACGTGGGAGCGGGGAAAGGTTTGCATCTTCAGCTTCGAGGATCCTGGGAATGGTGGTGGCCAGAGGCCAGGGAGGCGTTGAGCCAAGAAAGTAGACAAAGACTTCCAGGAACTCGCGGCCAGGCTCGTGGCTCTGCCTGGCTGAGGTGGTCAGCTTGGTGTTGCTAATGATGAAAATCCCAGGTGAGGACAGCCAGGGGAGGGAAGGGGTATTTTGGGTCACCATTCCAGAGATTTAGTCCCTGGCCAGCCGACTCCATTTCTGGGTTCCAAGGTGAGGCAGAACATGGTGGCAGGAGGGCCTGAGGGAAGGGCGCTGCTCTACTCGTGGCAGCAGGAGGCAGAGAGAGCAGGGGAAGGGGCCACAGAGAAAATGAACCCTTGTAGATTGTGCTGCCAGGGCCACCTCCTCGGCCCTGTCCCCTGCCTGTATTACCACCTCTCAGTCCATTCAAACCAGGATGGACTAATAGGTGACAGCTCTCATAATCCAATCATTTCACCTCCAAATAATTCTGCGTGAACACAGGAGCTCTGGGGGACACCTCATATCCCAACCATGAGGCTGGCCTGGTCTGGCTCTTAAGTAGAGGTGGACATGGGCCTGAGGGATGGTCACATGGCCAAGCTGTGTGGGTCTCAGCCAGGAACTGTTGTCCCCAAGGCCACTCTGGAACGCAGATCCTGCCACACAGACACGAGCTCCTTCCCTTGTACTTCCTCTTAGCTGTCCCTGCTCAGCCCAGCTCTCCTCTCGCGTCCCCCACTGCTGTGGGGTAGAAAAGTCACACTGACCTTGGGGAGCAGAGCTCCATTGGCTGGGCTGCTAGTGGGAAGGATGGGTTTTCCAAGACACAGACACGGTGGTAAGCTGAGCAGTGGCACCTGGGGACCCTGGAGCAATGTCCCCCTAGCATTTGGTTGATGCTGGAAGTCAGTCAGCTGGAAGAGGTGTGATGGCACTTCTTGGGGGCAGCATTTTTCCTTTCTGTCCATGCAACTTTGGGATCTAGAAGCCTTAGTTCATGAGATACTTCTACCAGGGGACACGGGAACGATTCTGTTAAAATCAAAAGTTGAGAGCACTTCCTGGCCACGTTGGTGTCCTCACCCCAGTGGGCAGGCAGAGAATCTGTTGTCATGACTGGTGTGACTAACCTTGTTCATCAAGGGGAAATGAGGTGACTACCACACAATGGGGACAAGAAGGATATGTGTGGAGTGTCAGAGATCCCCATGGCACCATTTAGAACTCGCTTAACCTGTGGTGATGTTAATGGAAAGCTGAGACTCTCCACTGCAGACAGGACTGGTAATGGCCCCCTCCTTCTGGGACAAAGGTTTGGTCTCTCATTCAGGGAGGGATATAGTGAGTTGTGTATAGTGAGTTGTGTTTGCTCTGGGAAAAGAGGGTATGAAATGGGATAGTGGAAAAGGCAGTAGGAAATATGATCCTAAGTGCTAGCTATGGAATATGAGGATTTGTAGAAGTGGGCTGTGGTGGTTATGAGTATTTCTTATTTTGACATGTATATGTTTGTGTGCGTGTATTTTTTTAAACTATTCCCTTCTCTCTTTCTCTTACCATTCACTATAGGATATGTAATAGTGCCAGGTGCAGTGGTGCACGCCTATAATACCAGTGACTCGGGAGGCTGAGGCAGGAGGATCTCGAGTTCAAAGCCAGCCTCAGCAACTTAGTGAGATCCTATCTCTAAGTAAAATACTAAAAAGGGCTCAGGATGTGACTCAGTGGTTAAGTGCCCCTGGAGTTCAATCCCTAGTACCAAGGAAAAAAAAATTTGTAATAGTATATAATTTTTCCCCTTTTCTTGGTGCTGGGAATTAAACCCAGGGCCTTGGCTACGCTAGGCAACACTCTGTCACTGAGCTATATCCCCCAGGTCCCTGGTTAATCTTTTTTTTTTTTTGGACAGGATCTCCAGGCTGACCTTGAACTCCTAGGCTCAAGCAATCTTTTTGTCCTAGCCTCCTGAGTAGCTGGGACTATAGTCATGTGCCACATGCCCAGCCCCTAGTCAATCTCATGTCTCAGTAGGTAATAGGGTATCAAGGATGTAAATCATTAAGGAGAATGGACATCATTCATCAGTGGATAAACGGACTTGGCGCCTTATTTGGTGACTTACTGCATTTTCAGTTCTACAAGAGACAGTCGATCCTGAAGGTGGAAGCATAATTTCTGGGATCTCTGGAAGCTAAGCATGGTTGCAGGAGGTGTACGTGAAGGCCAGATTGTCAAGAGTGGCCTCTGGTGGACTTGTGCTGGACTGGACCTCCCTCCTTTTTTTTTTTTTTTTTCTTTTGGATACTAGGGATTGAACTCAGGGGCTCTCAACCACAGAGGCACATCCCCAGCCCCTTTTTGTATTTTATTTAAAGCAGGGTCTCATTGAGTTGCTTAGCACCTTTCTTTTGCTGAGGCTGGCTTTGAACTTTCGATCCTCCTGCCTCAGCCTCCCAAGCTGTTGGGATTATAGGCATGTGCCACGGTGCCCAGCCATGCATAGTTCTTGACTGGTGTCCATCACATATCCTCATGTGAGATTCGGAAGCCAAGCGTGGAGCAGCAGCCACATTTCTGTGCTCGGAAGGTTGGTGCTGGGCACTGCACTGTGGCTCCTCCTCTGTCTCACTCGATGTTAAGTCAGCTGAATCTCCAGTTCTTCTGGCGCCTGCTAGATCTCCTCCGTCAGCTTTCCCCAGCCCTCACCCTGGCCACCTGGCTGCTGACCGCAGACCCAGCACCAGAGGCAGAAGCAGCAGCCTTACATGGACTGGCTAAGCAATTGTCACCGTGGCACAAGGGTGAATCCCTGTAATAAATACCTCGTTCTGTGTCATTCCTAGAGATTCTGTTTCACTGATCAGCCCAGGAGGATGTGGTTCCTGATCCTGAGATAAGTGGGTATGAAGAAGATAACAGCTTCCCTTGGAGCAGACTGAGGGGGATAGCAGGCCCTAACAGGAAGGATGCTGTAGTTTAAATGTGGGTCCCTTGCGTAGTACTTGATGAGACTTAATTGCCACTGTACAGTGGTTAGAGGTAGGACCTTGAAGAGGTGTTTAGGTCTTGAGGGCACTGCTCTTATGAATGTATCAGGGCCATTGTTAGGGGAATGGTTTTTAAATTTTTTTAAATTTATTTTTTATTGTGGGACTGGGTTTTCTCCTCTTGTACTTTCTCTGTTTGTTTTGCTCCTGCCATGCCATGCCTTGTATTAAGGCAGCAGGAAGGCCATTATCAGATGAAGGCACCTTGATAATAGGACACTCAGCCTCAGAACTGTGAGCCAGTTTTTTTTTTCTCCCAGAGAGGCACAAGAAAGAGGGATTAGCCATGTTATTCCTCATCGAAAAGGTGATCAGCGCCATGACAGACCGAGGGGCCATTTTTCCCTATAGCCCAGCAGTGTTGACCAACAGGACATTTATACCTCGGGCAGACAGACAGGCATGGGCCCTTCTAGCGGACAGCTTGTACCAGGAGGAGCAGCAGCAAAAGCTAAAGAAGCTCTTACAAACATGGGTGAAGTTTTGAAAGCTGCAGGCCGTGACTTCAGTAATGTGTTCAAATAAACTGTTTTGCTGGCTGACATATTTCAAGAACCATTTTCCTGCTAGAACTGCTTACCAGGTTAGCTGCTTAACCCAAAGGAGCATGCGCTGACATTGAAGTGGTGGCTGTCCAAGGACGTCTCACTTTAAGTGAGCACAGTGTTCTCGTTCTCATCGTGTCTTTGTTTGTTTGTTTCATTATAAAATTTTTGCTTAAACAATTGTTACATGCCAATAATAATACAGGGTTAAGTGGTAAGTTGACAACTGAGAAATGAAAGAAGGAAAACACCATTATTGTGTTATAAAATACAGCATTCAGCACAGCAAATTAAAAAGAGTCAGGATACAGATGCCTATGCTATCATATAAACTAAATAGCCCAATACTGTAAGTCCAAAGAAGCAAAGAAAGGCAGAAATGAAAATAAGTTGGGTGGCGGGGCAGGGAGGAGAAGAAAACAGAAGGCAGAGTATGGAGAGCCTTTTACTCTAGTGTACCCAAAGTTAAGCGTGGAACTAAAAAGTCTGTATACTTAAAAAAAGTGTGTATAAATTATATGAACTGCAGTTTTCATAAAAGTCAAAATAAGATCTGCATAGGACAAAAGATATGCCTAAGCAACATATCATATTTGCACAAGGCCACTGAACGTCATGAATATTAGTAACAATTGTAAAAGCTTAATTCTACGGCAGACTGAGTGAAGATGAAGACTTCAGTTTGGTATTCTATAAGCCCAAGATTGTACACTACTCTTATTATATAAAAGCTGTAAGGATATATAGTTTTTTTGTGCGTAGGAGGAACTCTTGTGCTTCTCGATGGCACATTATCTACTTTCTAATATGTGAAATTAATACAGACATTTATGAAAGGTTGTGCAAAAGTACTGTATTTACAAAAATGACACAAAAGTGAATTCAACAGTCGATGCACATGCATTCTTCATTCACATCCTCAACAATGAAAGGTATTTAACACTACAAAACTAAATAAGAGTACTAGCTTCAATGGCAGCTGTTAAGCACTGAAGTCACGTAAGTTACACCAGAATGGGCAAATATTGCCCAAATAAAATTCTATTGTTAAAGCTGAAACAGGTTTAAGGCCATTCAAGTTCAAGCACAGTTATACAAATCTTTCAAGGCCCCCTCGTATTTTCATTTGAATTTGTGATCTTTCTTCAAACCTGTGGTCTTAAACTTCTGTTTGACAAAATCCAGAAGGAAAATACAGAAGAAATCAATACAGAGGTTACATTAAATAAGAGTAACATACACAGCTATAATTAAGATAAGCGAGGAAGGCAAAACATTAAAATTGTAAAATTTGCTTATTACTTGTGGGAACCTTTATTAGGAGTTAGGTGATATATACAAATATTTTCAAGTAGATTACTTATGTTGCTCTAACATGTCCTTTTCATCAATGCACTGTTAAAACCAATCAAAACCTCTACACATGTATATTCCAGCACATACTATGGCTACCTGCAAAGCCGCCAGTCTCATTTAAATGACGTAGTGAATGAAAAGAATAAAAGGTGGATAAGTAACATATGAGGAGAAATAATGGGAATTAGAAAATTCATGCAGATCAGCTCTTTTAATCAGCCAGCCAGCTTGCTAGCAACAAGGGATGGTTTCCGTTGAGGAAAGTCCTAGGGAGTGGGAATATGGTCACCAGTGACCTCTGTCTTATCCGGGGCTGCAGTGGGAAGTTGCTTGTTCTTCATCTTTGCTTTTGCATGTTGCAATCCCCAGAATCAAAATATTTTTGCCCTTTCTGCAATCGTTTCCTTAAAAAATCTGAGCCTACAGGCTTTTGTCCCAGGTGAAGATACCTTGCTTTTAATTTTGCTTCTTCAGCTTTCTCTGGACGAGTCACTTTATCTTCCATTTCCTTCTGCTCCTCCCTCTGCCTAGCTGTGCTCCTCTGGCCCAGTGCAACCGAACACTTCCTCATCGTTCTTTAAATGAGAACACATGATGAGTGTAACGCCACATCATGTACAACCACAAGGATAGGAAGTTATACCCCATGTATGTACGATACGTCAAAACGCATTCCACTGTCCTGGGTAACTACAAAGAACAACAACAACAAAAAATGAATTCACATCTTGATTTTTGCAATTGATATCGGAAAAGTGTATGTGTAACTAAAATATCTGAAATTATCATGAAAATACCACGTCATAGAGGGATTTGACATAAATTGATTATAATATAATTGAACTGAATAATGAATGCGGTTACTGATGCTATAACTCATTGCTGAATATGGGAGAAGAGATGCTCCCTACACAGTCACTCAGATGAATAAAAGGATAGGGCAAATAACACAAAGGAAAAATGAGTCATTATTCCTGAAAAATATTAAGGAGCAAACCTAATTCAATGAAATCCTATTAATTTAATGATGTGAAATATTTAGTTCTCATGTTAGATATGGGATTCTGCTTTTACTTCAGTTAAAGTAAATATTCAATCTTGAATGGTAGAAGTAAAGGAGAAGTAAAGTGGACCCAAATTTTATACAGATACTATTTTCTAATGGAAATAAAAGACATGCAGATTTTTTAAAAAGAGAACTGTGAGCCAATGAAAATTTTAATCTATATTTTAATTTTAATTGATATATAACAATTGTACACATTTATGATGTATGATGTGACATTTCCATGTATGTGTACAATGTGTAATTATTAGATCAGGGAAATGGGCATCTATGTCACCTTAAAGATTCATTACTACTTTGTGTTGGGAACATTCAAAAATCCTCTTGACTGGCTGTGGTGAAATATTCAGCCAATAATTTTCTCTTTTGATTGGTGCACAATAATTATATAGAATCGTGTTTCATTGTGGCATATTTGCCACATACATATAATATGCTTTGATCAGTTTCATTCCCCAGGATCCTCCCTTGCTGTTCTTCCTCCCTCCCCCTGACTTTCTTCCTCTACCCTACTGGCCTGTCTTCCATTTTCATGAGCTCCTTACTCCTTTTTTCTCTCTCTAGCTTCCACATGTGAGAGAAAGCATATGGCCTCAGATTCTCTGAATCTGACTTATTTTGCTTAACATGATGTTCTCCAGTTCCATTCATTTTCCTGCAAATGACATAATTTCATTCTTCTTTAAGGCTGAATAAAACTCTATTGTGTATCTAGATCACATTTTCATTATCCATTCATTTCTTGTTAGACAGCTAGGCTGGTTTCATAGCTTGGCTATTGTGAATCGTGCTGCTATAAACCTGGATGTGTGTATTGCTATGGTATATGCCGACTCTAATTCTTTGGGGTAAATACAGAGGACAACCAATAAATTTCTGTTCCTTTTTATGAATTACCCTGTCTCAGGTGTTATGTTGTAGCAGCACAAAACACACTAAGGCAAAGGTCAAGTTCAATTATAACAAGAAGGGGAAGGAAATATCCCCAGAACAAGCTAGAGGACACTTTGCTGATGGCAGCCTCATTTCTGGAAGATGTAATAGAAGTATTTTGAGAGTTTTGAGAAGGTTAAGGTCAGAAGAGAGGATGTGAACTAATAGGAGGTGTAGGTCAGAAATCCAGCCACCGTGAGTGAGCCTGGGAACTGTCTAAGGTGACCGAAGACAACCATGGATATGGGGGTGAGTATTCCTGGCAGAGGAGCCTTGGCACTTCTTGGGATGCAGCTCCCCAGAGCTGAGTAACGGGGTAAGTTGTGTATGTCCCCACTCTCTCCAGCTGTCTTCAGCCCTTCTTTTGGTAAGGTGGGCTGCTTAGTGTGTGGGTGGAGAGTGGTAGGACTGAGTGCAGAAGGGAGACATTTTTCCTGCACCCCCATCATGGCTGATCTCAGAACTGACATTCTAGGAGGAGAATAGCAATTCTGGGGGTTTCTCCTTGTGACCAGCAGCACAGAAAAAGGCCCAGAGAAGATCCAGGACCAGAGAGCATCCCGTGCTACAGCAAAGAGACCATCAAGAAGGACCTGTAATAAAGATCTAGTGTGAGGTCATCCCTTGTGTCAAATATTTGAACAGGAGGTAGCTCTGGAGCTGTGGAGGGACTGAGAGAGGATTTAGCGCAATACCCGGTTGCTGTTAGAAAGGTGAGTGCTGGAGGATAGAGAGGGAGGAGGGGTTGGGGAGATGGCTCCTGCTGGGGGCTGGTCTCCAAGTGAGGGTGATCAGCAACAGGTAAGTGGCAGAGGAGTCTGTGTGAAGAGCAAGCAGGATGAGCCAGAGGAAAGATGCATCAGGGATACAGGCCTTGCTGAAGACTGACAAGTGTCTGGGCACTCCTGAGAATCCAGGTCCCTAGAACTCCCAGATATGAAGTTTGCAAGACAATGAAAGACAGCTGGGCATGGTGGCATTCAACCGTAATCCCAGCGACTTGGGAGACTGAGGTAGGAGGATCTCAAGGTGGAGGCCAGCCTTGGTGAGACACTTTCTCAAAATAAATAAAAAGGATTGGGGATGTAGCTCAATGGTAAAGTGCCCGTGGGTTCAATCCTTGATACCAAAACAAAACAAAACCAACAAAAGACAATGCAATATGACGTGACAATGCAATATGACATGACACAATAGAGCAGAACCCAACATTATTCAGCTGTAGCAGAACATCGATGAAAGTCTGTACGGGAGAGAGAGTCATGGGGCAGGCTGACTAAATCTGCTTCCCTCAACCACATCACTAGATATCTAGCCTTTAGTCACCCACATTTTTGTGATAGACCAAACCCTGATCTCCCTGGGGCTGAATTTAGGGCTGGGGCTGGGATTGGAATCTAGGGTAAGATATGACATTAAACTTCCTGCCACTAATCCTCAGCCCTTTGGGGAACTTGACTGTCTTCCAGCTGAGCTGAGGTTCTGATGGATATTTCTGGGCACACTCAACAGGCCTTCTGCCTATCTGGCCAGCCTGGCTCCCACATGAATCTGGTCATGGCCTGAGTGGTGATCAAATATATGTATTTTCTTAATTGAACTTATTTATTTATTTAGAGGTGTGGGCTCACTGTGTTGTTAAGGCCAGTCTTGAACTTCTTAGCCCAGAATTTTTTTTTTTTGTAAATATTAAAAGTGTACAACCGGATAGATATCTATCTCAGATTTTATAGTTTAATCCCAGCCCTAAACTCAGCCCCTGGGAGATCAGCATTTGATCCATCACAAGAGAGATGCCAGATTTGGATCAGATACCTGATCCAAATACCTGACGAAAACTTGGAGGAGGAAAGACTTATTTTGGCTCATGGTTTCAGAGGTCTCAGTTCATGGTTCATGGACTCTGGTGGAAAGATATGACAGCCAGCAAGGAGTGGGAGAGAAAGAGGGAGAGAAAGGAAGGGGCCAGATATATAGTGTATATATAGTACCCACGGCCACACCCCTGCCATGCCCTGCCTGCCTATAGCCACCACCCAGGAGTCTGTTCAAATTATGAATCCATCAAATGGATTCATTCACTGATGAGATCATAGTTCTCACAGTCTAATCTTTTTAGCTCTGAACATGACACATCAACAGTTTGGGGGACATTCTAGATCCAAACCATAACATTTTGCCCCTGGACCCTAAAAGTTCATGTCCATCTCACAATGCAAAATGCACTTAGTCCATCTGTAAGAGTCCTCAGAGTCTTAACAGTTCCAATGTGGCTCAAATGTCCAAGTCCGAAGTCTCTTAGGACACTCAAGACAGATTCTTAGCTGTGATCCTCTGTAAAAATCAAAATCGAGTCAATAAACAATGGTGTGCAGTAAACATTCCCATTCAAAAGGGAGGGCTGGGGCATAGAAAGGAGGAACGGAACCAAAGCAAGACTGAAACCCAGGCGGGAAGACAAGTCCTGTAGCTCCACCTCTGTCTGCCACTTGGGACATAAAATGGTAGTGAGATATGAGCTACAAAAGCCTTGATGTGAAATATTTAGTTCTCATGTTAGATATGAGAACTCTTGGGCCTTCCTGGCTGCAACCCATGTGGCCTCCCTCTTAGGCTGAGTTTGCTTGAAGCCTGTGGACTTCCTCAGCAGCAGGTCCGTGGTTTGTCACCTCCTAATCCTGGGGTTGTCTACTGCAGCTTCTGCTTTGTTCTCACAGCTTCCTGTATTGTCCCCCAGGGGCGGCCCACAAGGGATTCCAACCCTCTACACTTTTCCTGGCCTCCAGGCCTCTGTTTCAAACCTCAGGGGAAGCCTGGGTGACTGTGCATTCCTGCAGAGCCATCCACGTGGCAGTGGGTGACACCAAGCTCTGCTGTCACTTCAGCAGGCTGGGTCTCCTGGGACTATGGCTGTCCGGCCTCTGAGGGCGTTTATAAGAGCACCCCCAGAACTTGAACTTGCTTCTCAAAGCAACAGTTTTCAAATAAGCTCTCAGCTTTACACAACTGAGCTCATGAAGGTTTGATATTTTTTGAATATGGAGACTGAATACAGGAGTGCACTACCACCGGACCCTACATCCACCCAGCTTTCTTTTATTTTTAGGCAGGTTCTCACTAAGTTGCTGAGGCTGGCCTCAAACTTGTGATCCTCTTGCCTCAGACTTCTAAGTCACTGAGATAACAGGTGTGTAACATGGTGTCTGGCTCCAGTCTCACAGACAGTCTTGGGACGTGGACAAAATGTAGACAGATTCTTTGTCAGAATGTAACATGAATGGCTTCTAAACCAATTCCCAGTAGAGTCCTCATTCAAATCTGGAACCTCAGGAGCATATTATTTATGGTCCACATTTCTGTTGGTACTCTGGTCTGCTGAGCTCCCACCAAAATTTCCCATTAATTTCTGCTTACAACATTCTTTTTTGTTTTTTGGTGTTGCCGGGGATTGAACCCAGGGCTTTGTGTATGCTAGGCAAGCACTCTACCAACTGAGCTGTTTCCCCAGCCCCTCTGCTCATAATATTCTTTAGTTTGCATCTTCAAATTTCAAATTTCTGCAAACCAGTTCCAAAGGCTTCTGAACCACTTGGTTAGGTGCAGTTGTCAATGACCACGATTTCTGTGTGAGTGCCAATTTCTGTGTCAGTCAGCTTTTGGTCTTTGTGATCCAAATATCTGACAAGAACAACTTACTTAGAGGAGGAAAAAATTTATTTTTGCTCATGGTTTTGGAAGTTTCAGTTCATGCTCAACCAACTTCATTGCAGAAACATGTGGAGGGTGTAGTGAAGGAAAACTGCCCGGGTCCTGGCAGCTGAGAAGGAGAGATAGAGAGAGAAGAAGAAGAGGAGGAGGAAGAGGAGAAGGAGGAGGAGGAGGGGGCAGGGAAGAGGAAAAAGAAGAGAAAGGAAGGGGCCAGGGACAGATATAGTCCTCAAGGCCCATTTCCTCTGGTCATCCCTGCCCCCCATACAGTGACCACCCAGTGGTCTATTCAAATTATGGATCCATGAAATGGATTAACCCCCTGAAGAGGTCAGAGCCCTTACAGTCCAATCTTCTCACCTCCAGACATGGCTGCATTGCCTAACACATGCGTTTTTGAGGGGACATTTCAGATCCAAACCAAAACAATATTATAGTGAAATGATTACAACAGTCAACAAGTTTCCCTATCCATTCATTACCTTCATTCCTAGAGACAGTTTGGATTCTGGGACAGTATTCCATCAGCTGGTGAATTGTGACAGAAGATGGAGTCCTTGAACGATCCACAAAGAGTCCGCATTTCATTCTGAGAAAGGACAACCAAGAGTCCTTGAGGACTTTGAGGACAGAGTATTCAGATGGCAGCCTGGTGAGTGGCTCATAGGGACTAAGCCTGGAGCAGGGATTGGTTGTTATCATCCAGGTCAGAGTCAATAAGGATGTAAAATAGTTTGCCCATTGTTTGCTCATTTCTTCATGAAAAGTTCAAGAATGTCCTTGGATGCAAGCCTTGTGGGCACTTGGGAATGTAGGTAAAATTCCATTGTGATGCTGAAAGTGACTTTGAAGAAGATTGTTCGTAGATCATACCACAAGGGCATGACCTGCCAGTTACATTCACATAACTCAAAAGTCATAAGGACTTTTCAAATTAAGTTTCAAATTAACATGAACCTCGGGCTGGGGGTAGAGCTCAGTTGGTAGAGTGTTTGCCTAGCATGCACAAGGCCCCGGGTTCAATCCCCAGCACCACACAAGATGAACCTCAGCTGTGACTCTATCATCCCTCCCTCCCTCCATCCACCATCCATCCTTGCTGTCCACCTATTCATCTATCCCGCTGTCTTTTCAGCTGTTTAAATTCTATAGCATACAATTAAGCTGCTACCAGTGAAATAAAATTTTTTCCCCACCCCATCTCTCTAGATCAGTGTTTTGCCAACGTTTGTTTTTGTCTCAAGAATCCTCTATTCTCTGAAAAGTGATTGAGAATCTAAAAAAAATATTCAAATAGTTTTTAATCTCATGGGATCCCTGAAAAGATCTTGAGGACCCTTCAAGGACCATGCAAAACACTTTGAGAACTATTGGTTTAGAAGATACACACATTTAAGTAATCTTACACAATTAAAAAAAAGTTTCTTCTGTAATTTCTGTTTATTTCTAAGTATGCCATCCATACGATGTGGAAAAACTTGTTTCTCTAACCTTAGCAGAATCTACTCCCATGATCTATATTGGTTTTGTTAATCATAGGATTAGTGAAACGGCTGTACGTCGAGTTCTCTAGGAAGCCAACTGTGAAAGGAGCTTAAGTCCAAGGTGTTTATTCAGGAAGGACTACCCTTGGGAGCAACACCTGGGCAAAGTAGTAGGCAAGAAGTAGCATTTGGTAAAAAAAAAAAAGTCAAGTTCCAGTGTAGGCCCAAAA
Source organism: Marmota flaviventris (assembly GCF_047511675.1). NCBI lineage: Eukaryota > Metazoa > Chordata > Mammalia > Rodentia > Sciuridae > Marmota > Marmota flaviventris. The sequence continues at coordinate 18,035,684 of NC_092515.1, read as the reverse complement.
GATTCTACTGACTCCACAAAGAGATCTGGAGCTGGTCACCTCATGTGTCCATTGACGATTACAAACAAACCAGGGACGCTCAAGGGAAATATGTGGGAGCCAAGCACATTCTTCTGCCTCCATTGAGTAAAAGCAATCCTACCTCTCTCCCCCAATGATCAAGGTCAATTAGTCCTCAAAGCTGATTCTTCTTTCCTGGGTTCCCAGATATTGGAGAGCAGAATGCCCAGGCAGCAACTCTAAGGTTTTACACTTGACCTTATCCAAAAGGATGATAAGTGACTCAGCCATAGCTTTGAATTTAATGGAATTCTTTTAAAAAATTTTAAATTTGTTCTTTTAGATATACATGACAGTAGAATGTATTTTGACACATCATACATACATGGAGTATAACTTTCTATTCTTGTGGTTGTACATGATGTGGAGTTTCACTGGTCGTGTGTTCATATATAAACATAGGAAAGTTATGTCTGATTCATTCTAGTGTCTTTCCCATTCCCATCCCCTTCCTTTCTCCCCACTCTCCCCTGTCCAATCCAGTGAACCTCAACTTCTTCCTGCCCCCCACCTATTGTGACTCAGCATCCACATAGAAGAGAGAACATTCAGCCTTTTTTTTTTTTTTTAGGATTGGCTTCTTTCACTTAGCATGATATTCTCCAGTTCCATCTATTTACCTGCAAATGCCATATTTTCATTCTTCTTTAAGGCTGAGTAATATTCCATTGTGTATAGTACCACATTTTCTCTATGCATTCCTCTGTTGAAGGGCACGAAGTTTGGTTCCATAGCTTAGTTATTGTGAGTTGAGCTACTATAAACATTGATGTGGCTGTTTCACTGTAGTATGCTGATTTTAAGTCCTTTGGGTATATACTGAGGAGTGGGATAAATAGGTCAAATGGTGGTTCTATTCCAAGTTTTCTGAGAAATCTTCATACTATTTTCCATAGTGGTTGCACCGATTTGCAGTCCCACCAGCAATGCATGAGTGTACCTTTTCCCCCATGTCCTCACCAACATTTATTGTTGCTTGTATCCTTGATAATTGCCGTTCTGAATGAACTGAGATAAAATCTTAGAGTAGTTTTGATTTGCATTTCTTTAATTGCTAGAGATGTTGAAACTTTTTTTCATATATTTGTTGATTGATTGTATGTCATCTTCTGAGAAGTGTTCTTTCAGTTCCTTGGCCCATTTGTTGATTGGATTATTTGTGTGTGTGTGCGCACGTGCGCGCGCGTGCACGCATGTGTTAAGTTTTCTGAGCTCTTTATATATAAAGATATTATATATCCTCTATCTGAAGTGCATGTGGTAAAGATTTTCTCATATTCTGTAGGCTCTGTCTTCACATTCTTGATTGTTTCCTTTGCTGAGAAGAAGCTTTCTAGTTTGAATCCATCCCATTTATTGATTCTTGAATTTAATTCTTGCATTATAGGAGTCTTATTAAGGAAGTTGGGGCATAATCCGACATGATGGAGATTTGGGCCTACTTTTTCTCTATTAGGCTCAAGGTCTTTGTTCTAGTGCCTAAGTTTTTGATCCACTTTGAGTTGTGTTTTATGCAGGGTGAGAAATAGGGGTTTAACTTCATTTTGCTACATATGGGTTTCCCATTTTCCCAGCACCATTTGTTGAAGAGACTATCCTTTCTTTTGGCACATTTGTCTCGTATGAGATGACTGTATTTGTGAGGGTTTTTTTCTGTGTCTTCTATTCTGTATTGTTGGTCTACATGTCTATTTTGGAGCCAATACCATGCCTTTTTTGTGACTATGGCTCGCTCTGTAGTGTAGTTTAAGGTCTGGTATTGTGATGTCTCTGTCTTTTTGCTGAGGATTTCTCTGGTTATTCTGGGTCTCTTATTTTTCCAAATGAATTTCATGATTGCCTTTTCTAGTTCTGTGAAGAATGTCATTGAGATTTTAGTAGGAATTGCATTAAATTGTTATAATGCTTTTGGTAGCCTGGCTATTTTGACAATATTAATTCTGCCTATCCAAGAGCATGGGAGATCTTTCCATCTTCTAAGGTCTTCTTTAATTTCTTTAGTGTTCTGTAGTTTTTATTGTAGAGATCTTTCACCTCTTTTGTTAGATTGACTTCCAAGAATTCATTTTTATTTTTAATTTTTTTGAGGCTATTGTGAATGGGGTAGTTTTCCTAATTTCTCTTTTGGTGGATTCATCACTGATGTATAAGAATGCATTTAATTTATGGGTTTTGATTTATATCCTGCTACTTTACTGAATTTATTCATGAGTCCTATAAGTTTTCAGATGGAGTTTTTTTTTTATCTTCTAAATAAAGAATTATGTCATCAGCAAACAGTGACAGTTTGAGTTTTTCTTTTCCTATTTGTATCCCTTTAATTTCTTTCTTTTGTCTAATTGCTCCGGCTAGAATTTCAAGGATGATGTTAAATAGAAGTGGTGAAAGAGGACTTCCTTGTCTTGTTTCAGTGACTAAGGCTATTCTAAGTGACCACTTGGTGTTTGTGTATGAGTCAGTCATTTGACCCCCCTGACTGTGGGCCCTGTGTGCCTGGTCCTCTGAAGGGCAACAGGCAGAGATGCTCCCCTTCAGGATTCCATCTCTGGGTCATAAGCTGGAAGAGGTGAAGCTGAAGTGAGTGGGAGTTTTGTACGGTCCTGGCATCCTGGGATGTGGTATTTTGCTCAGAATGTGGGAAGAGGGAAAGAAAGGCACCTTCTGGGCTACACGCCCTGGGACTTGAGGAGGTACAGTGTGTGCAGATCTTCAAGGATGTACTCAACATCAGCCTTCTATTCACAAGCCTTTGCTTCTCCAAGTCATTGGTATAAAACGGCTACAGCTTGAGTTTGCACAGATAGCAAGTTGGGCTGGTGTTCGGCAGACTCTCATGTCAAGTGCCTTTGGTCCAAGCACCAGCAATATGCACAAATAATTGACAGAAACCCAGGCAAGCATCTGCTGTGGCTGATGAGAGAGATGGAAAAGCCATGAGGTCAGAGTTCAGGGAAACCCCCCTTTGCAAAGGTCTGGAGCTGGGAAAGGGAGGGCAGCAAGAGGGAAGGAGCAGGGCCACCCTCCTTTCCCAGTGCTGCTCTCCTCCTAGTCGGGCTCAACAAATATTTGCTAAATGAGTTTGTCCTGATGTGACAAACCTGGGAGTGTGCTGTCTCTTTGCGTAGGCATTTCCGGTAGGCCTCTGGGTCCATATGGGTGTTTCTCTGTGTGTCAGGCAGGGGAGCTGACATCTGTGCCCCGGGGTGCCAGGGCTGCTTCCCATAGTGCTTTTGGGCCTACTTTTATCAAGGATGGTTCTGGCTGGAAGGACCTAAGGGACTTGGGCCAGCACCAAAGATACTCAGTGAGCTGCCGGGAAGTTTCCTCTGGCAACTCCTAGATTCACCCAGGCCACCCAACCTGATGGGGTTGCCTGGAAGGAGCATCAGCTATCTCTCTGGGCATCCAGAGAACTTCTCAGCAGTGCCTAGGAGATGAGCCTCTCTAAGGACTTCCAAGATCAAGTGGTGGTAAATTAGAACCTACCAAGATGGTTGCAGGGTCCTTGAAACACCCCGACCTTTCAGTTGTTCACGTTTGCACATAATCTTGTCCTTCTTGACCTCACTCATCTCCCTGGCCATCCGCATCCTGGGGTAAGCCATGTCTCATGCTGTTTCTTTGGGTACTCGCTGACAACCCCTGTATCAGGAAAAACGAACCATACCATTCTCGTTGAGCTGGAGCATTGTTACAAAATGTCAAAACACTAATGTATAACTTCAAAACATGTTGATGATACATAATCTCAGCTTACTTCACTTCTCCTCAACCATTAAAAAAAAATCCTTGTGCATTGCTCTATCTCACCCATTTGCAACTCTCAGCTTCCAGTGCAGATGCACATTTAATCATAAAGCTAATGAAGCATACATTTAGGTGCCCTGACTCTCTCGGAGGACAATTCAGTTGCCAGAAAGGAACACAGCAATATGTTTACATAATCATATTTTTTTAAATGAAAAAATAAGATGTTTACACATAATAGGTTAAAATTGTCCCCTCTTTTCTCATTCTAAGTCGCTCTTCTTTACATGTTATCTATGAAAGGTGTTGGAGTGTTCCGCAGGCATGTGTAGTTTTAGTAGTGGAACAATCCATTTGTTGACAATTCATTTGTAGTTGAATGCACCCACTTTAGCATAGGCTTTGATGAGTTTTGAGACTCCTCTGGGTCTCTCTTAGTTTGGGTCTTCCCCTCAAATCTTAGGTCTTTCTCTGATGATTGGAGCCGACCTCAGGGTGGTGTGACTGTCCCGGGGCTTGCCCTCTGTCATGAGGAGGGCTCCTTTCTTTGGCGTCTTGTGATGGCCTATGCCAGCATCTCTGCTGCTGCTGCCCATACCTGGGGTTGTGGGTTTGCAGTTTCTTCAGTAAAGTGAGGACAGAGATGATGAGTCTTCCTGTTCTTTCTATAGTGTCCATGAGATGTAAGCATATTTCTTTTTTTTTTTTTAATTTTTATTCTAATTTGTCATGTACGACAGTGGAATGCATTACAATTCATATTGCACACAGAGAGCACTAGATGTGAGTGTACTTCTGTTTTATTCAACTATTTCCTTTGTGAGTCCCCTTGAGGACTCATTAAGTTCTATGCCTTCCTGCGGAGGCCATCCTGGGGAACACAAAAAAAATACCTGTCCCTTCCATGTGGCCCTTTTCAGAAGCCTGGATTTGAGGACTGAGCCGGGTTTCCTGACTCCTGGGTCTGCCAGCACTGCAGACTGAGGATGCGTGTACATATGTTATAATTTTGAAACATGAGTCAGTGCTATATAATCTTTTCATCTTTTTTTTCATACCTTTATTTTATTTATTTACTTTTATGTGGTGCTGTGGACCAAACCCAGCGCCTTGCACATGCTAGGTGAGCCACTACCACTGAGCCACAACCCCAGCCCCTAATGTTTTTTAATATATAAATAAATATTTAGTTATAGTTGGACACAATATCTTCACTTTGTTTGTTTGTTTATTTATTTATTTTTGGTATTGGGGATTGAATTCAGGGGCACTCAACCACTGAGCCACATCCCCAGCCCTATTTTTGTTTTATTTAGAGACAGGGTCTCCCTGAGTTACTTAGGGCCTCACTTTTGCTGAGGCTGGCTTTGATATTTGCCATCCTCCTGTTACAGCCTCCGGAGCTGATGGGATTACAGGCGTGAGCCATCGTGCCCGGGGTTGTTTATCTACTTTTGTGTGGTGCTGAGGCTCAAACCCAGTGCCTCACATGTGAGAGGCAAGCGCTCCGCCACTGAGCCACAACCCCATCCCCCAGCCCCTAATTTTTAAGAAAAGAAAGCAAAGAGAAATTTCCTGCTACGGTGGTGACAACCAAGGAGTCATTCACCAATGCAGAACCTCACTGCAGCCAAGGAGGCAATCCTGCTGCGTGCTGGGTCTGGGGTCTCTTCCTCTTTGGGGGGTATCTCAGTCCCGTACCCAGAGTTTGCTTCCTTGGCTCTGTCTTTTCCTGGATTCCAGGCCTTGACCTGTAGAGAAGTCTATACTTCTGCCAGGAATCCCCAGGAGTCCCATGAGCAGGGGTCAGGGGGTGCACCACTGAAGTGTGTAGGAAGTTTGGGAATATCCCAGGATACAAGGTCCCTAGAGAAGGAAGTGGTGAGAGGGCATCTTCCCATCCCTCCTTATTATGGTAGAGGATGAAGCCTCTGAAGAGCCAACCCGAAGACCCCAACTCCCTTCCTCCCGCTGCCCTCTTTGAACCTCTTCTGTCTGGTCACCTTTCCTTCCCAAGTAGGTCGACGAACGTGGGTCCCAGGGTTAATTTGTGTTCCCATCAAAACAGACCCAGACACAAAGACTTGGGAGCAGACAGTTTATTGGGAGGTGATCTCAGGGTGCTCACATGAAAATGAAACCGAAAAATGAGGAGAGACGTGGGACGGGCAACTAGGGACTCATGCCAGAGCCAGTCCTCCAGAAGCCAAGGGGGCTGGGGTCTGCCTCCTTTGAGGGTGGCCCTGTGGACATTAACTCCCTCAGACTTTCAGAGGGAGCCTAACAATGGTCCATCAGGTTCCCAGGTGCTGGAGACAGCAGTGGACCGAGATCTGCCTGTAGGGGACAGTCCGCCGCAGCTGCAGGTGGCCCAGGTAGGTGGGGGTGGAAATGAGGCAGGACTTCAATGACTCTGGAGGAAATGTCCCATAGAATAAGAGATCAAAACCCATAAACTTTTGACAAGATCATCTAAACCCTAGGTTTGGATGTCAGACAGAAAGATATGGCCGGACATCTGCTCCTCACCCCACTCACCCCCACTCCCCATCACAGGTGATCCAAAGATTCGACAGGTTGGAGAAAGGGAATGAGAAGGGAGAGAGCACATGGACCATATCCAGATGTCCCTTTGGTGTCCAGGAGTCCCCAGGGACTGGGGAAGTTGAGCTGTAGCCAAAGGACCGTGTTCTACCTGAGGACAAACTCCTTATCACTCATCTCTCCTCATCTTTAGATAGGGCACCTGCCACACCTCCAAACTCAAGGAGGGGCGGGAGGGGGGTAGCCTGTACCCAAGACAACGTGAGATCCAGCACCCCCCCCACTCATCTGGGTGGCAACTCTCCTTCTGAAGCCCGGGAACTTTTTATTTCAGTGTTGGGGACCAAACCCTGAACCTTGCACGTGCTCGGCAAACACTCTACCATTGAGCTGCACCCCAGTTTGCCGCAGTCTGGCTGGGCACAAATCACGAGCCACTGAAGCAGGAACAAACTTTATTTTTAAACTGCAGGAGAACACTTCACACAGCTCCCGGGGAATCCTCCCGAACGCCACGAGGCTTGTCTTGGAACCCCCCCCCCCCCGCCGGAAATATCTCTCCCAGAAATCCCTCCTCCTGCACTTCCCCAACCAATGGGAACTCTCGGGGAATCCCCGGAAATCCCCACAAGAACTCCCAAATAGTGCGAGAACTCAAAAGTTGCGGCAGAGGCGGATAGTAATGCCTCGCCTGTCAATCAATACTGTTGGCAAAATGCCAGGGGCCATACAGACTCGGCTGTGGCTCTCAGCACCAGTTCTTAGAAGCCCTGGAGCTTTTAAATCTGTAGAGTAGGGGAGCGATGGGATACACCTCCTGGGTCCCACGTGTGGGGGGATAAGAAGGTCTCTGCCCCACAGTCTTCTCGTGTCTCCTAAACTCCCCTGGGTCCTTCAGAGGCAGGAACCACCTATTTCACAAGCAGCCTCCAGCCAGACCCTCAAGAACTAGATTAGTGGGTCGCTGACAGCCAGGCCTCACTCTGGGCAAGGTGGTCTTCTCCTGTGATATTTGGTCTGAAGAGGGTTTGAGTGTATCCCCCAAGGTTCAGGAGCTTGAGCCCCCAGTGTGGCGATGTGAAGGTGCTGGAACCGTCAAGAGGTGAGTAAGTGAGAGGTGTTAGGTCCTGGGGATGCTGCTCTGGGAAGGGATTAATGTTGGTCTCTCAGAGTAAGTTAGTTCTCCTGAGTGAGTGGTTGTTAAGTGAGGCCACCCCACATGCTTGGCCCTGTGCCCAGTTCCCTTTCTGTTTGTTATTTCATCATGTTGGGAGAGCCAAGGTGGCTCTCATCAGGGGACAAACAGATGGGGCCACCTGATCTTGGACTTTCAGTCTCTAAAATGGTGAGCTAAGAAAAACCTCTTTTCTCTATAAGTACTCAGCTTCAGGCATTTTATTATAGTAACAGGAAGCAAACTAACATATCCTACTACCCTCAAGTCATGCCCCACAAGGAGAGAAGAAGTGCTCTCAGGATCACCCATGGTGGCCTTCTATAAGCCTCTTTGTTTTGAGGACCCCTCCTGGGCACAGCCCTGTGGTGTGTGTCCAGCACACTTTAATCTGTGCAACTCTCAGTGGGTTGTGATGGAGTTGTAAAGGAGGTGGCAGAGGCCAGGACACAGGAGCCTGACAGGAGACAGCAAGACCTGAGAAAGGCTCTGGGATCATGACACAGAGGAGAATCATGGGAGGAGCTCTGACACTCTAGGACCCTAGATTCCCACTCTGTGTGTAAGACACAGCTTGTAATGTGATCATAGGAGGAAGCTGATCCCACAGTTTGGTGGTCTGCATTAGGATAAACTGGGGCGTGAGAGTTGATTTCCTGGTCCTGTCTAGGTTCAGTACTTGCACCTCAACCCTCTGGTTCTTTCTCCTCTGTTAGATACTTAAAGAAGGGGCCCCTTCTAGACCATTATTTTACTTTGGCCTCACCACAGCTGTGGAGAGAGGAGGTATTATTTCCATCTTAGAGGTGGGAATCAGAGGCTCAGGGAAGTACTATTGGACATTCATAGCTACACAGTGAGCCTGGGACCCCCGCCAGCAGTGGCTAGAGGGGATCTGCTGCCCAGAACCTACATGGTCTTCAGCAGATACGTTACTTCTCTGGGCCTGAGTTCCCTCACCTGCAAGACTAAGACTACTCTCATCTCTCAAGGTTTCTGGGAGGCTAAAACTTGGTAGATTATGCATGTGACCTAAGGATCCGGTCCACAGAAATGATTAGACAACTCTGGCTGTTGGAAATTGTCACCTTGACAGATCTATTAAATCCAGTGGAGGAACAACCTCTCACAGCACTCAAATCCAGCTGCAGTTGGAAGTCACACTAGTTGTCCCTGCTGTGCCATGTCCCGTCTCCCACCGGAAGGCCTTATCACGCTTCCAAGGACTAAGGACTCTTTCATGCATTGCAAGGAATTTATTGCTGGAATCTTTAGTCAGGCACCTGGACAGGGTGGATTGCTGGGACTACATAGTGATCAGGCAAATGGCTTCCTTGGGTCTCCTGGGAAAGATGGATCCCTCAACACAGATCGCTTGCGTATACTTTATCCTGCAAAGAGAATGTCAGGAAGCCTGAGGAGGCGTCAGGGGTGAAAGACATCAGGCCACACCTCACACTCTGCTGGGTACTTCCTGGAAGTGCCCCGCAGCCTTGTCTGGAGCATGGCTCTTGGATCTGAGCAGATAAAGGAAGATTGTTTTTTTCCAAATCCCCTGCATCACCAGAGCATCCCAAGGGGTGCCTGAGAAGCTCTTATAAAACTCCTGCCAATACAGCAAAGAGGAGGGGATGGTCCGCCCTGCTGGGGTGAGGGTGGGAGCAGAGTCTGGGACAGGAGGGAAAGAGGCTTGAGGGGATATGGCAGCGTTTTAGGGGAGCGGGAGTCAGGGAGACCAGAGTCAAGGCTCTGACACAGGAGCCACGTGGTGCCTTGCAGACAGCGGATCCTGGACGTTCTCAGGTGGGTCCAGCAAACTGAAGAGCCAGGGCCCATCCCATCGATCCGGGGTACCCCGAGTTCCCCTGTGGTCCTCCCCGCTACTGCAGGTGTCTGTTCCACCGTCCCTACCCCATCATCCACAAGGCGTTTTTCCTTTCAGATAGATTCCTAGGGAGGAGCCTTGACAGGGACGAGAATGAGTGCCCCCACCCACTGCATGGGGATGAGCAGATGTCCCCACCAGCACAGAGGCCCAGACACGTTCAGTAGACTCACCAGCCCACTGAGCACCAGATCCTTATCCTCTTCTGTCAGTTTGGCATCAATGCATTGCTTTAGGATTTTAGCGTTGTTCAATACTAAAGGGTTACTTTGGAATCTTGACACGTATGTAACATATTCTTCGAGGGTACCCTTCATGAAAATCTCAACATCCTTTTTCACAGCCGGGCAAATATCACAATCTGGAACACAAAGACAAGCTGAGCTTCCCTTGAAAGACACACATCAGAACACATTCACCCCCACCCTGCTCAATCCAGCATGATCAAAACTGCCCTGGGAAGGTGTCAGAACCCCTCAGAAACCCACATCCCCAGGCATCCGGGATGGTGACCCAGGCACCCACTTGCACCCAAGATCAGGAGGAGAGCAGTGCCCAGCAGCACAAGAGCACTAGCTGGCTTCATGGTGCAGGTGGCAGATGCATCCTGCCAAGCCCAGGGCCCTTTTATACCTGCTCTGGGTTCCACAGGAGGACAGGGAAGGGCCTGTGTCTGAGGACTCTTCCCCCTCTCCCAGGCCACAGCTTGGAAGTGCCAGGGGCTGTGGAAGGAGGAGATGTGTGTTTTGGAAGAAGACTAGCTCCTGAGTCAACAGAGGCCCTTGGCTCGGCCTTCTAGTATTTGTTGTTTGTCCTTCACTCTCTTAGATGTATCCTGAGCTACAGGAGAGCAAGGGCTTCGCTGTGTGTCTTAGGACTAGGACAGAAACCAACACATGGTAGGTGCTCCATCAAGGGAGCTGGGACATAGCTCTTTGTAGGGCACTTGCCTGTCATGCACACGTCCTGGGTTCCATCCCCAGCACTGAGAAGAAAGAAAGAAAAGAAAAAAGATGTGTGTTAGATGAATTGAAGGGGTATCTCTCTCTCTCTGGAGTCTATATCCAATCATATACTTGCTATATATGTATTTATGAAGTTGGCTGGTATTAATTTTTAAAAACAAAAGTTTAAAGTATTTTGATAAGTCAGAATTAAGCATTTTTTTTCCTGGAGGTACTTGATTCATCTTTTCTGTAATCAATAGTGACAGAATAAGGTTTACTGCAGCCTCAGAGCAGTAGAATAAAAGCTTTTTGATCCCAATCACTTCAGTTAGAATGGCAAGTATCAAGAATACAATGGACACGGGGCTGGGGTTGTGGCTCAGTGGTAGAGCACTTGCCTAGCACAGGTGAGACACTGGGTTTGATCCTCAGCACCACATAAAAATAAATAAATAAAATAAAGATGTTGTGTCCAGTTACAACCAAAATATATAAAATAATAATAAAAATAATACAACAGACAGGGCTGGGGTTGTGACTCAGTGGTAGAGAACTTGCCTAGCACATGTGAGGCACTGGGTTTGATTCTTAGCACCACATATCAATAAATAAATTAAGATTTTGTGTTTATCTACAACTACAAAGATATTTTCAAAAGGAATATGACTAACAACAAATGCTTGAAATAAGGTGGAAATGTAAATGAATACAGCCACCATGGAAATCAGTGTGGAGTTTCCTCAAAAGCTAAAAGTAGATATTTCATATGATCCAGCTATACTGTTATGGGTCAGGCTACATGGACAATGACCAAACAGACTCCATTTTGCCTGAGACTCCATATCATGTAAGAAATCCTTCTCCCAGGGAAAGCCCCACCTCTTTACCCAACAATAGTTGCTTAGCATAGCATATTTGGCAACCAAAAATGGCAATTCTTATATGATATAAAAGTATTCTCTCTTTGGTTCCCATTTTTCTTGGACAATGACCCTGTCAGAGAGTGATTGTCTAGATGTTAGTAACCATTCTTTAACTTGTACACAACTAGGGATGTTTGGGCCCATTCTATTTTCTGTTTATGATTTTAAATCTCATGATGTTTGTTTATGGTTTTGAATCATAGCAACAGCCATTTATGCCTTAATATGGTTTTTAATATGGTACTCAAACCCTGGAAGTGGGTGGAAGGGTATAGACTGCAGCTGACCCCTTGGCCTGCCAGCTGGTGGATCTGGACCACAGGCTGGTGAATAAATTTTCCATCTCCTGCTTTAAGGTCGACTCGGTGATTTATTGCAATCTCGCCTTAACAATACAACTTCTTAGTATTTATCCAAAAGAATTAAAGTATATTTTAGAGATAAATGTGTATCCATGTGTGTTATTATAGCACAATTCCAATAGCCAAGTTATGGAACCAGCCCAGGTGCCCATGAACAGAGATGCATGGATAAAGAAAATGTAGTATATACACCAAGGCACATTATTAAGAAAATATCTAACATACAGAATAAGGATAGAATTTTAAAGTCTTCTAAACAAAAATGGCAGATAATATTTAGAGGGAAACCAATCCGGATCTCAGCTGATTTCTCAACCTAGACCCTCAGAGCTAGAAGGTCTTGGAATAATATATACCAAGCTCTGAAAGAAAATGGTTGCCAGCCAAGAATACCAGCCAGAATACCAGACTCATCAAAATTAAGCTTCAGAATTGATGAAATAAAAGCCTTCCATGATAAACAAAAGTTAAAAGAATTCACAACTAGAAAGCCTGCACAACAGAACAAAAAAAGTATTTTTATGAAGAAGAAATGAAAAATAAAAGTGAAAACCAACAAAGGGAGGAACAAAACTAAAAGAATAGTAAATGAAAGGAGAAACTAATTCAAAATAAAAACCAGAAATCAAAATGGAAGGGAATAAAAATCATTTCTCAATAATTACATTGAATGTAAACGTACTAAACACATCCATCAAAAGACATAGCTTGAGCATTGGGGTTGTGGCTCTGTGATAGAGTGCTTGTCTAGCATTCTTGAGGCACTGGGTTCAATCTTAGCACCACATAAAAATAGATAAATAAAATAAAGGTATTGTGTCCATCTACAAACTAAGAAATATATATATATATATATGAATTATTTTTCTTCTCTATTTATGAAATATATACGTATTATATATGTATTATTTCTTCTCTATTTAATATATTTCTATTTCTATTTCATATATATGTATATATGTGTGTGTGTGTATATATATATATATTTCTTAGTTTGCAGATTAAAAAAAAAAGACATAGTCTGGCAGATTTGTTTAAAAAACAAGACCTAACAATATGGGGTCTCCAAGAGACTCACTTCATAGGCAAAGATATTCACAGACTGAAAGTGAAAGAATGGGAAAAAAACACATCATTCACATGAATCTCATAAACAAGCAGGGGTTTCTATCCTCATATCGGATAAGGTGGACGTCAAGCCAAAGTTAATCAGAAGGGACAGGAAAACATTTCATACTGCTTAAGGGAATTATACATCAAGAAGACAAAACAATCATAAATATTTATTCCTCAAACAATGGAGCATTTATGTATATCAAAGAAACCCTTCTAGCTTCCAAGAATCAGATAGATCACAACAAAATAATACTGGGTAATTTTAACATGCCTCTGTCACCACTGGATAAAACTAAATAAAACAAAAACTAAATAAAGGGCTGGGGTTGTGGCTCAGTGGTAGAGTGCTTGCCTAGCATGCATGAGGCACTGGGTATGATCCCCAGCACCACAATAAAAAAAAATAAACAAAATAAAGGTATTTGTCCATCTACAACTAAAAATATTTTTAAAAAAATTAAGTAAAGAAGTTATAGAACTAAAAATACAATTTATAATTTAGACTTTACAGACATATATAAAATATTTCATCCATCAATGACTTTCTTTTCAGCAGCATGCAGATCCTTCTCTAATGTAGACCATGTTATGTAAGATATCACGTTTGTGGGCACGCAATTGTAATGCTACCTTCATATACCTTCATATATTTTTAGCATCTGTAGGGTTATTTTGATAGCTCCCTTTCCATTGATACTAATTTTTGTGTTCTTTTTCTTCTTTTTTTATATATTTATTTTTTAGTGTTTGGTGGACACAACATCTTTATTTTATTTGTATGTGGTGCTGAGGATCAAACCCAGCGTCCGGCGCATGCCAGGCGAGCGTGCTACCGCTTAAGCCACATCTCCAGCCCCTTCTTTTTTCTTGATTAAACTTGTTTGATTTTTATCAACTTTTAGCTGTATTATTTCTTCTCTATTTCATATACTTCTGCTCCAACTCATTTTTTTTCCTTTCTACTACCTAATTTGAAAATAATTTGATTGTCAACCTAGCTTCTTTCTGATAGAAGTACCTTAGGATATAGATATTCATCTGATCACTGTTTCATTCCAGGGATTCTGATATTTTAAGCTTTTTTTTTTTAAAGAGAAAGAGAGAGAGAGGGAGAATTTTTAATATTTATTTATTTTTCAGTTTTTGGCGGACACAACATCTTTGTTTGTATGTGGTGCTGAGGATCGAACCCTGGCCGCAGGCATGCCAGGCGAGCGCGCTACCGCTTGAGCCACATCCCCAGCCCATAAAGTTTTTAATATTTATTTTTTAGTTTTTGGCGGATACAGCATCTTTGTTTGTATGTGGTGCTGAGGATAGAACCCGGGCCGCACGCATGCCAGGCGAGCGCGCTACCGCTTGAGCCACATCCCCAGCCCTTTATTTTAAGCTTTTGTGATCGCTTAGTTCAAAGCACTTTTATTCACTTTCCTTGTGCTTTCTTCCTTGACCTGTGAGATATCTGTAAGTGTGCCATTTAATTTTGAAGTAGTTGACATGTGGGAATGGGGTTCTTCCATGACCAGTGCTGCCAATTTAGCCAGTTCTGACAAGGGGCAAATGGGGATAAGAAAAATAAAGACTCATGGATGCAGACTGTGAAGATATAGCTGGGTCAGGTGGAGCACTGCTCTCTGGTGGAGAAGCGGGTCTAAAAATTACACCAGCAATCTATATTTTTTTTATATCTCATTATCAGATTAAAGACTATGTAAGCATTATACTTTGTGTGCAAGAAAGCTACAGAGTTAGCAACATTTTTAGCTTATTCTGCAGTTACATTTTACAGTTGCAATGTGCAATGTTAGGAGCTATGTGTAGCTCTCAAGAAAGTCCATTGTTTAAAGCTACTGTTAGGTGGGCAGGTTCAGGAGGAAGCTGGCGAAACATGGATCTCGTAAACATTGTGGTCGCCTAGCAAGAAAATTCCTCTATTTCCAAGAGCTATGTGCCTGAGATCAAGGTTAAGGCTGATAAGACTCATCCCAGAGCCTCCTCATGGAGGGAATTACCACAGTAGCTAGGCATCCTGCACCTTTGCACGGAAATTTTCTCAGGCACCAAGCATGCCACAGCCATGAAGTCATCAGAGACCCCAATCTCGGACACTGCTCTCCCATTCTCTGTCACAGCTCTCCACGGGGTTCTATATATCTTAAGGTGATTGATTTCCTTCTTTTTTAAAAAATATTTTTTAGTTGTTGATGAACCTTTATTTATATGTGGTGCTGAGAATTAAACCCAGTGCTCACACATGCTAGGCAAGTGCTCTACCACTGAGCCACAACCCTAGCCCAGGGTGATTGATTTGTAATGTAATAAATCATGCAGGAAACACAGGCTGCATGATTTCAATTTTTTTAAAAAAGTAATGGAGATGTTTTTTATGTTGATTGTATTGGTTATATACCTGTTGAAATATGTCAAAACTGATCAAATTGTATACTTCAAATATGTGCATTTTATCGTCCTTCAATTTTACCTCCTTAAAGCTATAAAAAAACAAAATAAAAAGTGGTATATATACACAATGGAGCTTTATTCAGTCATAAAGAAGAACTAAACTATGTCATTTTCAGGAAAATGGATGGAATTGGAGACCACAATTTTGAATGAAATTGATTAGAGTTGGAGGGAAAAGTATCATATGTTTTCTCTCATATATAGAAGCTAGAAAAAAATTTATACTTTTGTGTATGCATGACTAGGCCACAACAAAACCCACCATTCATATAATTAATATGGACACTAAAATAAATAGATTTAAAAAGAACAGTGCCAAACAGGATTCACAACCGGTAACTGCCGTGTGTAAAGAGGTGCCAAGTGCTGAGCTCCATTTGTTAGCTGTCCTTTGGTCTGTGACACTTTCTCAATCTTTCTTTGTTTTTATGACCTTGGCAATCTCGAGGAGGTCTGGCCAGATATTGTAGAATGTGCTCGAAACTGAAGTCTCTTCCTTTCTTCTTTTTTCTCCATCCTCTTCCCCCTCTGCCTCCTGTCCCTTGATCTCCTGGTCTTTTGCATCCTGGGCAAGCACTCGGTCACTGAGTGACCTCCCCTGCCCCAGACTGAGTTTGTCTGCTGTTTTCCTCATAAGTGGTTTTTGAGAAGACACCACAGAAGTCAGGTGCCCTTCTTACACTGGATCAGAGCACACAGGATACCAACACGTCTTACCCTGGTCATCACTGGATCCCTTGAGAAACGCTAACCAGGCTTCTTGACTGTTTCCCCTCTCTCCCTCCTTCCCTCCCTCCCTTCCTTCTCTCTCTCTCTCCCTCTTTCTCCTGGATTAAACCTGGGATCTTGCTCTACCCCTGAGCCGCATCCCCCAGCCCTTTTTATTTTAATTTGAGACAGGGTCTCCCTAAATTGCTCACATTGGCCTTGAACTTGCGATCCTCCTGCCTTAGCCTCTAGAGTAGCTGAGACTGCAGGTGTTTTCACCACCACGACTTGATGTTTTCCCCTTTTTCTATTCTTTCCTTTGGAGACATCTTGTCCACTCTCCAGGAGGGAGAAGAAACAAGCGCCACCTGCTGTGGGGTAGGACTGACCTGCACTATTTGAAATTTCTTCTACAAGGAATATTTGCCTTCTCTTCCCCACTTATTTATTTATCCAATCATTTATTTTTTATCAGCATGGTCTCACCTACATTATTTTATACTTGGGTTCCAGTCCAATGCTATATTATTTACTTTGTTCCAGATTTGACTATGGGGAGTTTTTTTCAGGCTCTCTCTCTCATGCTGGGACTCAAACCCAGGTCCTTGGGTATACTAGGCAAGTGCTTTACCACTGAGTGGCACCTCTAACTCTGACAAGCTCGTTTTATTTGTGACAACAACCTGCTTTCCTAGGGTAGGTTGAGCTGAGCTCTTGAGAGTCTGAGCAGATGGAGTAACACCTCTGGGTCAATCAGCTCTCTGGCCCGTAGAACTCCAGCCCTCAGGTCTACAGGGCTGAGGACAACTTAGGTCTCCAATGCAAGGGGATGAGTCCCTCTGCCTACTTCTCCCTGATGTTACTGGATGACCTATGCAGTTCAAATCTCTCCTGATGAAGCGGGAGACAGCTAGGAGAAGGGACCTGACTGGAGCCATAGGGAATCAATAAGGGGCCTGGGAATTAGCTCCCTTAAGCGTGATAGGGAAGCTGTTGGAATGATCCATTGGTGAGTAAAAACGAGAGCATTGCCAGCACCCTAAGGACACCCACATGGCCACATGCTTTGGGACATCCTTAGCAGAAAGTGATTCAGAGCCACCTACCCTTGGAGGCCCATTCTGGAGACTACAGCGGCTAAGATGTTCAAGTGGCCCCAATCAGGCCCAGGCCTACCCATTTTTTCCACAAGTCTTAAACTTAGGCAAAATGTCAGTTTTCTGGAGGATGTTTGGGTTACCTATAGTGACACAGACCTGTCCTTGACTCCCCGTGGTTTTATCTCTACATTTTGAGGGAGTTCTGCATGTTGGAGCCAGGAGAGGAGGGAGAAGGATGTAGCCAGGAAATAGAGGTAAAGTCGGGGCTGGGACAACAGAGCATTTGGCTCAGAATGGAGCCCAGGAGAAAGGTCAGGTCAGGAGGATCTTTTGGCAAAGGTACTACCACTTCTCTCCAAAAGCAGACAGCACCAAGATAAACATCTCCAGCAATTTGCTCCTCAGAGTGGGAGGGGCTTCCGGTACTCAGGAACCCTGGGTGAACTGTGTGTACCAGGTCCCTGCCTACAGGCATTTGGATCTCCTGGGAGGGTGAGGGCTGGGCTCAGGGAGCCAGTGGCTTATAAGGCAGTAGAAACCCTTCCCTGAGCAGAGCATTCCAGCAGCCTACACCATGAAGGGGATACTGCTTGTGCTGGCCTTGCTGGTGACCAGAGAGCTGGGCTTCCAGACTGGTGAGAGTGGGAAGGAGGGGACAGATGACCTTCCTGACCTTTGCCCACTCTGTCTCACTCCACCCTCCCATGATGATCTCCAAACAGCTTCTAGGGAAGGATTCAGGGCTCTACCCCTGAGCCACATCCCCCAGCCCTTTTTATTTTAATTTGAGACAGGGTCTCACTAAATTGCTCCCATTGCCCTTGAACTTGCAAGGGAAGTCATTGCTCAAGAGTCCTGCAGAAGACCTCTAAAGCACTCTGTTTTCAAGAGGAGGGAGAGGTCTGGTGCTGGAAGGGCCATTTGTTGGGGATACAGTAGGGGAGAGTGAGTTGGGATGGGGGTGCTTATGTGAAGGCCAGAAGCAGGTGGGCTGGTATGCCCTGGGCAGCAGGCTCTTTAGTCCTGGCTTCTCACACCTCCCCCTTCTGGAGTGCCTCAGGGACTATGTGCTTTCTCTCTGGGATGGCAGTCCTGGGGGAGGGCAGGTCTCTGTGGAAGATGAGTCAGGAGACAACACTCGATAAAAATGGCGGAGAAACATGAACCTCAACCTCTTCCCCCAGTAGCTCTTTTAATGAAGTGTTTTCCTGTTTGTGTTTTCAGCAGAAGCCTGCCCTCTTTTTTATGGAATCTTTTCTACATTAGCTATTGGAAGCAAGTCATTATTGGATGCTTCCCTTGAAGTGGCTAATTTTACCGAACCAGAAAAGGCAGCCATGGGAAAAATCCAGGATTGCTACAATGAAAATGGATTATCAGCCAAGGGCTTGGATTTGATTGCCATGGTAACGTCCTCTCTAAGTGCCCCGCTCCACCCCACACACAACATGTCATAGGATGCCAGGTACAAACAGATCATGCAATCATGCACAAGAGGCGAGATCTACAACTGAGCGCATAGACCCTTGCTCGTCCCCATAGCGATGTTATATGCAACAGCTTGCCATGAGCACATCCAGCCTTTTCTGCTGTCATACATTCCTATAGCACCAATCAGCTCACATACAACAGGTAAATAGGAGAATAATATCAGTGCCACATAGAAAATGTGTCGAGTCCTGTGATTTTTTTCCCCCTAGGTTAGGAGAAGCTAGCAGAGCTGGAGTAGAATTTTAACTTTGGGCAGCAAAGAAAGTATCCTGCACAGACAGGAGCCCATCAGCTCTTAGTTTAGGAAATTAGAAGACTTCTGCTTAGCGGCCAGCTTCACTTCCTCTAGTGCCCACTTGGAAAGCTAGTCCACTCCACTGGCTCAGATGGAGCCCTGCTTCCATTCCATAACATCTCAGTTTCCCCAGCCAGAATTTCCACTCCATGGTTTGGATGCCTGAGGTTTTGGAAGTGGCCTCTAGGTACCTGCCCCTGCTTACCACAGCAGCTCAATGTATTTTCTGGTGATATATCTTTTTTATTTCTTCTTATTGTTCTTGTTACACAGATTTTTGAATAGTTGGTTTCTCACCTTATTTTTCCCCCCAAAGTGTTATTTTTTTAGTGTTTGATTCTGAAAAATGAGATGTTTTTCAAGAAACAGAATTTCATGTACCAATAGATATTTGCACACAGGGCACACGAGATTGTTGACAACATGGACACACACTTTTCATCTATCCCATAGACCTCACAGATGGTCTCAGGTACAGGAGACTTGATGAAAACCCAGACTCAAGCCACCTTACACCACCCTCGGACCCAGTCCCCACCGTTCCCTTCAGAACCTTTTCATCTCCTTCCCTCCCTGGCCAGTGGTTGATGGGGCTCCCTCTGGACAGCGTCATAGTGTCAGGGAGCCATCTTCATCTTGGCCTGAATGGCTGCAGCCCTCTCCAGGGGTGGACCTGCGGGCCCATGTTTCTTGCTGGAAATGGAGCTGAATCACTGAGGAGAAGATTTTGTCCCTGTGGATGAGGAGGAGGGTGGTCCTGGGGAGACTGAATAGCTCTGCCAAAGGTCTGGGACCTCCATGAGCCATCTCTCTCTCTCTGTCTTATTCTCTCCCAGGTCTCCATTACTGCCAGCCCAGAATGTCTCCTCTTCTATGTGGAGTCACTGAAGGACAAAATTTAAAAAGGCCTTTTCAATCTTCCATGACCAGTCGACACTGAAGAGTTGAATCTTTGCCCCCGATGTCTGACCTGACCTCCATCTCCCCACCCTGTTCTCTTTTTTCACCTGAAGCTGGAATCCAGGCACCTGTCCCCACCTGATTCTCTTTATTAGGCTGACTCTAATAAAACACCTGCAGCTCCGCTCTGTGCACCTGAGGTCTGTGTGCTGTGTGACATGTGACATGTGTGGTCACTCAGAGCATGGGCTCTAGGGTCAGGCAGAACCAGGATAAATGTAGGCCTTGCCACTCACTGGCTGTATGACTACAGACAAGCCATTTTGTTGTTCTGAGGCTGTAAAATGGGGACTGTGTGAGGACTAAATAATGTCCCTAGGGCTGGGGCTTTAACTCAGTGGTAGAGCGCTCGCCTAGCACGTGTGAGGCACTGGGTTCCATCCTCAGCACCACATAAAAATAAAATAAAATAAAGGCAACCTTGAAAAAAAATAATGTACTTGACTGCAGCTTCACCAGCCTGGAAGGATAAAAATGGAGTTAAGAGCTACTGAGGGCATACGTGGGTGCTGTCTTTATCACTGTCGCAGGGCCTCTAGCCCTTCCAATGTCAATCCAGTCATTGTCGAGTGACTCGGGAGATGACATGGTGCACTCATCACAAATCCTCTTGGTCTCCCAGTGGTGGATGCCATTTTCTACTTCTTAGTTGATGTCTTCCAAGGAGGCTGACCTTCCTGCAGGGACACCCCAGGCCACTGCTGCTCTTGGGTTCTTCCCCTGGCACTGGAGCCCCGCATAACCTTGGCCTGGAGGATTGGAGAAAGAGAGCGGATGGCAGAGTCTCACTCTGAAGGGAGGCTGATGTCGTGGAGAGAGCTCGGGCCCTGAGGTCTCACCCACGGGTGTGCTACCTGGGACAAGTGACATGACCTCTCTGAGCTTACATCTAAAAATGTCAAATGGGTACTTTCATTTACCAGGAGACTACAAGAAAGGGACCCTAGAGCAGTGCTGGGCTCCCGTGACAAGGGGCTTCAAGAAACGTGACATAATCAGTAGTATCTCTCTACCCTCCTGGGCCATTAGGACACAATAAGGTCACATTCAGACTGCTGAACTTGGGACTTGGGGCTAAAAGGCTAGAGTCTTGAGTCCTGATTCTTTTCTGAAAATAAGTATTATTATTATTATTATTATGGTGCTGGGGATTGAACCAGGGTCTTGTGCATGTAAGGCAAGCACTCTACCAGCTGAGCTATACTCCCAGCCCAGCATTTTATTTTTTAAAATTGTTTTTAGTTCTGTGATGCTGGTAATTAAACCCAGGGCCTCACACATGCTAGGCAAGTACTCTACTACTAAGCTACGTACCAGTCCTTAACATAAGTATTTTAATTCACCTGTTTGCTCATTCAATACATTGATTTTTATATCTATCCAATGCTGGGCCTTCTTCTAGACTAAGCATTAAATGCACAGGTTATATTAAAAGGCTTAAAATATTACTGAGAAGTACAAAATAAAATTTGAATAGATGAAAGCCTAAATGATGTCCTTGTATGGGGTAAATTTTTATTGTAGAAATGTCAAAGACTGAGCTGGAGTTGTGGCTCGATGGTGGAGTGCTTGCCTAGCATGTGAGGTGCCTGGATTCAATCCTTAGCCCCACATAAAAATAAATAAACCAAGGTATTGGGTCCACTTACAACTAAAAAAAAAAAAGAAAGAAAGAAAAAGAAAAAGAAAAGAAAGAAAGAAAGAAAGAAAAAAAAAAGAAATGTCAAAGACTCATGCTTCGTGCATCGATGTGTACCTGTAATCCCAGAGACTCAAGAGACTAAAGCAGGAAGATCTCAAGTTGAAGGTCAGCCTTCACGACTTAGTGAGACCCTGTCTCAAAACAAAACCTAAAAATGAGCCTGGGGATGTGGCTTAGTGGTTAAGGGCCTCTGGGTTCAGTCCCTGGCACCAAAAGATAAATAAATAAATAAATAAATAAAACTAAAAAGTTAAAAGAACTGGGGACTCAGTGGTAAAGCACCTCTGGGTTCAATCCCTAGTGCTAACAAAACAAAATATGATTCTCAAATTCACTTAAAAAAATCTGTGTTCTAATGAAGATTGAGCTAAAGTTTATTTAAAAGAGTAAGTGCTTAAAATGAACTAAAGAAATTAAAAAAAAAAGAAGTTCAAGCAGAATCTTTCTATTATAACCTGGTTATGACTACAGTTTAGAATCTAGTTTTTTTTTTTAGAATCTAGTTTTAATAGAGGGATAGATAAATGGCCATTGTGAGAGAAGAGAAAGCACCCAGATAGACACAACACCAGTTAAAGATATAAAAAAAGAGCATGTTGAATCATGTAAAAATGTATTATTTTTTTTAAATGACAAAAATAACCAATATTTAAAAAGTCAGGCTGGATCTGTCCAGCTTCTCATTGTAGATCAATGATTTAATTGACATAGATTCAGTACGTGATTATTCATTTGAGACATCTTTCTGTCTTCCTTCCCCTCTCACTGTCTCTGTCTCTTTGTTTGGCCTTCATGATGTGACAGTGTTTTAGTTTTTCTCCTATTTCTTTGGAAGATCTTTCTCAGCTTTTTTCCTCGTTACTTGTGTCCTATACCACAGAGCACTCTTTTTTTTTTCTATTTATACTCATTTTCTTAGTGATATTATTCGACTTTGCTACTTTACCCACAACTTCTAAATTAAAATCTCCAGCCCTAGAATTTCCAAGAAAATTCACAGTTTCTGAGTTCATGAGACAGAGTCTGGAGTCTAAGGTGGCAAAGGTGGCTAAATTTGCAAGACAGAATACCAGAGACAAGAGAGTTTCACAGAGAGAGGAAACTCCCTCCAGGATTTGGCAGAAAATCCCAATCAGGTCTTCAGTGAATACTGCTCAGTGTGTGCATGTGAGAAAACAGCCCAAGACTAGGGGTCTTAGTCCATTTTCGGTTTCTATAACAGAATACAGCAGATGGAATAATTAATAAACAACAGAGTGGACTTAACTACTACCCTGGAGGCTGGGGCATCCAAGATGGAAGGGCTGCATCTGCTGAGGGTCTTCCCTTTGCTTATAACATGGTGAAATACATACATCAAATGGAGACAGATAGATATAGAGATATATAGATAGATAGATAGAGAGAGAGAGAGAGAGAGAGAGAGAGAGAGAGAGAATGGGAAAGAGGTGTTGGGGAAACCAAGTACCTTGTACATGGTAAGCACATGCTTTACCACTGAACTACATCCCCAGTCTTGAAATCACTTTTATACCAAATCCACTCTCACAACAATGAGCCCATTGCTGTGATATGACAGTAATTCTTTCATGAGGGCAGAGTTCTCATGACGAAATCACCTCTTGAAGGTCCCATATCTTATGAAGTAAATAAAATTTACTCCCTAAGTAAATTTAGTTGTAGATGGACACAATACCTTTATTTTATTTATTTATTTTTATGTGGTGCTGAGGCTCAAACCCGGTGCCTCACACTTCTTAGGCAATTGCTCTCTCTCTGGTCCACAATCCCAGCCCTCTAATCATCTCTTAATGACCCACCATATTAAAATCATTACAGTAAGGACCAAGCTTCCAACTAGAGAGGAAAAAAGGGAGAAAAGGTGGGAGATGGTTACTTATGAAAATAGAAGGGAGACTAATAGAGGAAATAGACCTGGGGAGAGGATGTGGGAGGTAAAGGGGAGGTATTGAGGAATGATGTGACCAATTTATATTTGTAATCTCATTACTATGTATAGTTGTAATCCACCAATTATGGGGGGAAATTATGTATGATGATGTCAAAATGAAGTCAACTGGGGCTGTGACGTTGACTCAGTGGAAGAGCGCTTGCCTAGCATGCATAAGGCACGGGGTTCGATTCTCAGCACCACATACAAATAAATAAAATAAAAAATTTCATCAACAACTAATAAAAATATTTTTTAAAAATGAAGCCAACTTGGCCTGGGGATGTGGCTCAAGCGGTAGCACGCTTGCCTGGCATGCGCGAGGCATTGGGTTCGATCCTCAGCACCACATACAAATGAGTTAAAGATGTTGTGTCTACTGAAAACTGAAAAATAAATATTTAAAAAAATGAAGCCAACTGTTATGTGTAACTGTAATGTACTAATAAAAGCATAAAAGGGCCTCATCTCCTCTGGGACTGGGGTTGTAGCTCAGTGGTAGATCACTTACCTGGCATGCGTTAGGCACTGGGTTCGAATCTCAGTACCACATTAAAATAAATAAATAAATAAATAAATAAATAAAGATATTGTGTCCACCTACAACTAAAAAAAAAAATTAAAAAAGGCTTCATTTCCTAACACTATTGCTTTGGAGATTAAGTTTCCAACCCATGAACTTTGGGGAAACATCTGAACCATACTAACAGAGAATAACTACCTGAAAGTAGCAAGGGTAACAACGTCTGGAATTTACAAAGGGCTGGAAGCAGTTTGTGTTCCTATCAGCCAGAGAAGAATATCCTAACTTACTCATGGATCATTAAGTCATTCATCCAAAAAGGCATTAAAATTCACTTTAGCATATGGCTGCTTTTTTGCCCACCTAAAAAGACTTTTAAAAGGCTTCCAATGGCTCATACAATTTCCAAGTAACAGAACAATACTCTAGAATGTTTACAGAAGTACAGAACTATTCAGCACCTAAAAAGCTAAATTTAATAATAGTTTGCATCCAAAAAATAATTAGCAGACATGCAAAAGAAAGTATGCCTTATTATCAGAAAAGCCAATCTATATAAACAGACTCAGACATGATAGACATGTAGAATCAGAGAGGAAAATCATTCTCAAAGTTACTCAACTTGTATTAAATGTTCAAGAAGGGAGAGGAGCATGTGCAGATGGAAGCCAAAACAGAGGTACAAAATGACTCAAATCACATTTGTATAGATGGAAAATAAATTCCACTGGATGGAATTAATAGCAGATTAAACACTGCAAAAGGGAACATTAATGTGTTTGAAAGAGAGAGTAATAGATACTATCAAAAAGGAGAAAAGAAAAAAAAATTTAATATTTATTTTTTAGTTTTAGGTGGACACAATATCTTTATTTTATTTTTATGTGGTGCTGAGAATCGAACCCAGTGCCTCACGCATGTTAGGCAAGCACACTACCACTTGAGCCACATCTCCAGCCCAGAAAAAAAAATATTTTTTTAAATGACAAAATGTCTGTCCCAGTGAGCTCTGAGACAGCCTTTAGGCCAGTCCATAGTTAATTGGAATCTCTTAGAGATCAAGGGCCCTACATTTTTCAAATTTGATCAAAATTATCCTCCTACCAATCCACAAAACTCAATTGACCTTCAGCTTAAGAAACATGAAGAAACGCTATACTTAGGCACAATCATAAGCAGGGTCTTTAAACCAATATTTTTTTTTAAAAAAAGTATTTTAACAACATCCAGAGAAATGGAGAAACAAGGGTAAGAATGACAGCAGACTTCATTCAGGAAACAGACTTGTCCTCAGGGCCCCTGAATCCTGGCTCAAGCCCCTCTTGGCCAAAGCAATCTCACCTGTGCAGAGAACTTCTGGGAAACTTGCCTGTCAGTGCCATGCAATGGGCCTGCCCACCTGGGTCTCAGCAGATCCTGAAACAGCCCTGAATCGTGGCCCCACAGCTGCAGTCTGGGAGCTGATCTGCCTAGTCAGAGACCCTGAAAGATAAGGCCATGTATGTCCCCATGCCAAGACTGCCCACCTTGGTCTCAAAGAGGATTTTGCATGGTCCTGGATCCCTGTTCCAACCTCTCCCAGCGGTGGTCTGAGAGCAGTTATTCCTCCCAAGACCTGGAGGGAGGAAAACCCCTCAGTGTTTGGCCCCCACTATGGATCTTGAAATAGCCCTATAAATCAGCCCCCCCTCAACTGTGGTCTGAGAGCAGGTTTGTGTGCCTGAGAGCCTGCGAAGAGACACACATGTCTGTGACCACAGAGGCAGGCTTCACGACCTCAGCCTTGGCTATGGATCTTTGGCTTTATGTCTCTTATGGACTTCTCCTGCTGCAGTTTAGAGATGGTTTTGGTGGGTACCCCAAACGTTCATATGCTGGATCTTTGTCTATTTTTAACCTTTTTATTTAACTATATAAAAAATCTCCCATATTTTGTGCATCATTTCCCCCCATAATTGGTGCATTACAACTATACATAGTAATGAGATTACAAATATAAATTGGTCAATAATCATTCCCCAATACCTCCCCTTTACCTCCCACATCCTCTCCCCCAGGTCTATTTCCTCTACTAGTCTCCCTTCTATTTTCATAAGTGATCACCCCCCACCTTTTCTCCCTTTTTTCCTCTATAGTTGGAAGCTTGGTCCTTACTGTAATGATTTTAATATGGTGGGCCATTAAGAGATGATTAGAGGGCTGGGATTGTGGCTCAGTGAGAAAGCAATTGCCTAAGAAGTGTGAGGCACTGGGTTTGAGTCTCAGCACCACATAAAAATAAATAAAATAAAGGTATTGTGCCCATCTACAACTAAAAAAATATTTAAAAAAGAAAGATAATTGGAGCATGGGTACACTGTCCTCTGAGACGATTAATATAGCCCTTGGAGGACGAGTTCCCCAGAGTGGATTATGAAGAGTCTGGCCCCTGCCTGCTGTCATGCTTCATTGCTCACACACGTGCTCCTCCTGCATGTGGCTGGTTCCCTTTCCACTTCTCTGCCAGTTGTGGCACAGTCAGACGCTGATGCCATGCTGTTTAGACTTTCCAGGCACAAGAATCATGAGCCAAACAAATCTCTTTTCTTTTTAAAGTACTCAGTCTCCAGTATTTTATTATAGCAACACAAAATGGATTAAAATACCTCCTCTATATGTTTTCAGGAGATACACAGGTGGATTAAAATGGGCATTGATGAATAGCACCGGCACTGCCTTGTTTGAGTCTCCAGGAGTGCTGTTAGGGTTTGGATCTGGAATGTCCTCCAAAACTCATGTGTTGAAAGCATCGAGGTTCAGAGGTGGGGTTTTTAGGCAGTGATCAGAACATGAAGACTCTGATCTCATCAGTGGGTTAATCTATTTGCTGGATGAATCCATTGATAGCTGAGTGGATGGCCTCCTGGTGATTGCCATAGACTATGTGCTTACACTGTACAGAAAGAGGAGGCAGAGGACATTTACCCCACAAACACCTCAGACCAGGCCTGATCTACATTGTGAATGGGGGCACTTGAAAAAAAAAAGATGGCTGAATGTACTACTGGAAGGTGGGACAGTTGGAGAAAGCAGGTCACTGGGGGCATGCCTTGAAAGGGTTGATCTTCTCCCTGTGAAATGTTCTCACTGTGAAATGTTCACAGTGTTGGTCTTTGACACATTGGAAACATTGCAACACAGTTTGGGACCAGGAAATTTATTTGACTTCCTTACCAAAAGGGCTTACAGAATGTCAGGTCCTTTGGTTTACAGTCTGCAGGTGCAATGAAATAAAGGAAAACTAACTCATGGAGTAGTTTAAACCATGAATGAGTGAGCTGAGCAAATGAGCCGTTGGGCTTCTCATTCTTTTCTTGTGACCAGGGAGAGCCCTACATGTCAGCAAGCAGGAAATTTCACTATAAAAATACAAGATGTTTTTCTCCTGTTAATGTTTAACTTTCCTTCCTGGATAGTGTCATAATTTTCTTGGAAAAGTTCTGTTTGCAGAACTGAGATGCTAGTGGGCTGTGTGTAGCACGAGTTGTTTTGAACGTTCCTACACCTGATTGATTTCCTCACAAAATCTGTCTAGAGAAGAGTGTCCCCAAGAACAAGATGGAGCCATAGTACAGAATGGAGTCACTCATGGCTGTCAATTTGCTTCACTGTGAACTCCACAAGGGTCCAGTTTTATGGCTCTCAAATTGCCAAATGGGAGGGATCTGCAATTGCTAGCTGGAGTTTGCAGAGGAGGCAGGATTTGAAGTTTTTAGGATTGACTGATTAAATATCTCCATCCTAGGTCTCAGGATCCCCACTCCTTTTCTGTCATGTTTCTGAACTTATCAAGAAATAAAATCTGCTCTAAAATCAGGAACAAGACAAGGATGTCTACTCTTACCACTCCTGTTCAGTATGGTTCTCAAAACTCTAGCCAGGGCAATTAGGCAAGAGAAGGAAATTAGAGGGATCAAAATAGGAAAAGAAGAAGACAAATTATCCCTGTTTGCCTATGACAAGATCCTACTTCTACAAGACTCCAAGAACTCTACCAGAAGACTTCTAGGGCTGCTAAATGAATTTAGCAAAGTATCAGGAAGGTTAAAGATCAACATTCATAGGTCAATCGTTTTCCTATACTCCAATGGCAGCTCTTTTGAGAAAGAAATCAGGAAAACTATCCCTTTCATAATAACCTCAAGAAAACAAAAAACAAAAACCAACCAAACAAACAAAAAAAAAAAAACCTTGGGAATTAAATTAAAAGAAGTGAAAGACCTCTACAATGAAAATTATAAATCACTGAAGAAGTTGAAGAAGACCTTTTTAACATCTCTAGTTATCAGGGTAATAATGGAAAGATCTCTTATGCTCTTGGGTAGGCAGAATTAGTATTGTCAAAACGGCCATGGTACCAAATGTGATATACAGACTCAATGTAATCCTCATCAAAATGCCAATGAAATTCTTCACATAACTAGGGGAAAAAAGTCCTAAAATTGGTTAAGAATAAAAAACCCAAAATAGCCAAAGAAATCCTGAGCAAGAAGAGGGAAGCAGAAGGTATCACAATACCTGATCTCAAATTACACCACAAAGCTATAGTAACAAAAACAGCATGGTACTGGCATCACAATTAACATGAAGACCAAGGGAATGGAATAGAAGACACAGCAACAAACCCAAATGCTTAAAACCACCTGATGCTTGACAGAGATATAAAAAATATATGTTGGGGAAAAGACAGCCTTTTAAACAAATGGTGTTGGAAAAACTGGATATACATATGTAGAAGAATAAAACTAGATGCCTGTCTCTCACTCTGCACAAAGGTCAAATCAAATGGATCAAAGACTTAGGAATTAGACCAGGAATTTGCCACTGCTAGAAGAAAACATAAGGTCAACCCTTCATCATATTGGTGCTGGCACCAACTTCTTTAACAAGATCCTTAAAGCTCAAAAATAAAACCAAGAATCAATAAGGGTCCAGGCTATCCCATTAGTGGGCATCACAGGTTTGTTGTACCAAGTTCTCTAGAGAACTGTACAGAACATCTCCCAGAATTATCTAATCAGAGGGAGGGCGAATCCTCCATCTGTCAGCTCTCATTCCACATAGATTAGTTTGACCTCAGGGATGTTACTCTAACTCCTTAATACTTCCCGGCTGAACATGAACATGTCTTGCATAAGATAGCATCAAGAATGGTGGGGGTGAGATCATGTCAATGTGAAAGGAGCCTCAGCCTACACAGAACTGTCCAAACGCCCACAGGTGAGTAGGTGGTGAGGCCAAGCAGGTGAGAATTAAGCAGAAGAATCATTGGGTAACAGTCATTTTGTATATATAGTGCTAATATGAATTATAGGGTGCACTTGATATATTCGGTCATGGAGTAATCTCTTCCCATTAGATTTTTGCTGTATAGAGACACTAATACCTTAATTATTTTATGCTATATTGAGATTAGAAGATTTTGTGCACAATTAACTTTATAAATAAGCAGACATGGCATATAAAGGGGCTCAGTGCATTTCTGAATTGAATATGTCTACGTTAGTGAAATTGATCTGTAGTAAGAATTTGAGTCAGAGAAGACAGTAAGCAGAATCAAATGGAATGTATTTTTTCATTTTTTAAATATTTATTTTTAGTTATAACAATATCTTTATTTTATTTTTTTATGTGGTGCTGAGGATCGAACCCAGTGCCTTATGCATGGTAGGCAAACACTCTACCTCTGAGCCACAACCACAGCACTTTTTTCATAGGACATATTTTGTGCATCCTAGTACTGAGAAACACAGTGCACTTTAATTTTAATAAAATATGATAAATAAAATGCTTTGAAATGACATAATCACCAATTATGTTCTAGTAAATATAATTTTTATGTTCCCAAAAAAGCTAATACAAGGACTCTGTACATGCTGTTTCGTTTACTTGCTGATGAATGACTATTTTTTAAAAAAATATTTTTATATGGGTGGTGGACACAATACTTTTATTTTATTCATTTATTTATATGCGGTGCTGAGAATCAAACCTAGTGCCTCATATATGCTAGGCAAGCGCTCTACCACTGAGACACAACCCCAGCCCTATGAATGACTCTTTTGTTACTTTGAGGTATTTTTGTTTCATTTTAAATCAATACACCTAGCTGTACATATTTATTGGATGCAGTGTAATGTTTTGATACATGTACAAATTATGTAACTATTTATTTATTTTGGTACTGGGGAATGAACTCAGGGTCACATCCCCAGCCCTTTTTCATATTTTATTTAGAGACAAGGTCTTGCTGAGTTGCTTAGTGCCTTGCTGTTTTTGAGGCTGGCTTTGAACTTGCGATCCTCCTGCCTCAGCCTCCCAAGCCACCAGGATTACAGGTGTGCACCACCATGCCAGTGTAAATTATATAATTATTAAATAAGGGTATTAGCATATCTGTCATTTCAAATATCATTTCTTCATGGTGAGAAAATTGAAAATCCTCTCTTTTAGCTATTTTGGAATGTACAATACAATATTGTTAACTATAGTCACCCAAATTATTGCAACAGAACAGCAAAACTTATTCCTCCTGTCTAATTATAATGTTTACCTGTTGACTGATCTTTCTTCCTCCCTAGCCGCTGGTAATCACTATTCTACTCTCTGCTTCTATGAGATCAACGTTTTCTTTTTCAAATATATATATTTGGTTGTTGATGGGCCTTTATTTTATTTACTTATTTATATGTGGTGCTGAGAATGGACTCTAGTGCCTCACACATGCAAGGCAAGCACACTGCCACTGAGCTACAACTCCAGATCCGAGATCAACTTTTTTTTTCTTTTTTTTTTTTTTTGGTTATTCAAAACACTACAAAGCTCTTGACATATCATATTTCATACATTAGATTCAAGTGGGTTATGAACTCCCATTTTTACCCCAAATACAGATTGCAGAATCACATCGGTTACACATCCACATTTTTACATAATGCCATACTAGTGACTGTAGTATTCTGCTACCTTTCCTATCCTCTACTATCCCCCCTCCCCTCCCCTGCCCTCCCATCTTCTCTCTCTACCCCATCTACTGTAATTCATTTCTCTCCTTGTTTTTTTTCCCATTCCCCTCACAACCTCTTATATGTAATTTTGTATAACAATGAGGGTCTCCTTCCATTTCCATGCAATTTCCCTTTTCTCTCCCTTTCCCTCCCACCTCATGTCTCTGTTTAATGTTAATCTTTTCCTCCTGCTCTTCCTTCCTGCTCTGTTCTTAGTTGCTCTCATTATATCAAAGAAGACATTTGGCATTTGTTTTTTAGGGATTGGCTAGCTTCACTTAGCATAATCTGCTCTAATGCCATCCATTTCCCTACAAATTCCATGATTTTGTCATTTTTTTAGTGCAGAGTAATACTCCATTGTGTATAAATGCCACATTTTTTTATCCATTCATCTATTGAAGGGCATCTGGGTTGGTTCCACAGTCTAGCTAGCTATTGTGAATTGTGCTGCTATGAACATCAATGTGGCAGTATCCCTGTAGTACGCTCTTTTAAGGTCTTCAGGGAATAGTCCGAGAAGGGCAATAGCTGGGTCAAATGGTGGTTCCATTCCCAGCTTTCCCAGGAATCTCCATACTGCTTTCCAAATTGGCTGCACCAATTTGCAGTCCCACCGGCAATGTACAAGAGTACCCTTTCCCCCACATCCTCGCCAGCACTTGTTGTTGTTTGACTTCATAATGGCTGCCAATCTTACTGGAGTGAGATGGTATCTTAGGGTAGTTTTGATTTGCATTTCTCTGACTGATAGAGATGGTGAGCATTTTTTCATGTACTTGTTGATTGATTGTATGTCCTCCTCTGAGAAGTGTCTGTTCATGTCCTTGGCCCATTTGTTGATTGGGTTATTTGTTATCTTATTGTTTAATTTTTTGAGTTCTTTGTATACTCTGGATATTAGGGCTCTATCTGAAGTGTGAGGAGTAAAGATTTGTTCCCAGGATGTAGGCTCCCTATTTACCTCTCTTATTGTTTCTCTTGCTGAGAAAAAACTTTTTAGTTTAAGTAAGTCCCATTTGTTGATTCTTGTTATTAACTCTTGTGCTATGGGTGTCCTATTAAGGAATTTGGAGCCCGACCCCACAATATGTAGATTGGAGCCAACTTATTCTTCTATCATACACAGAGTCTCTGATTTGATATCAAGCTCCTTGATCCATTTTGAGTTAACTTTTGTGCATGGCGAGAGAAGGGGATTCAGTTTCATTTTGTTGCGTATGGATTCCCAGTTTTCCCAACACCATTTGTTGAAGATGCTATCCTTCCTCCATTGCATGCTTTTAGCCCCTTTATCAAATATAAGATAGTTGTAACTTTGTGGATTAGTCTCTGTGTCCTCTATTCTGTACCATTGGTCCACCCGCCTGTTTTGGTACCAGTACCATGCTGTTTTTGTTACTATTGCTCTGTAGTATAGTTTGAAATCTGGTATCGCTATGCCGCCTGATTCACACTTCCTGCTTAGAGTTGCTTTTGTTATTCTGGGTCTTTTATTTTTCCATATGAATTTCATGATTGCTTTATCTATTTCTACAAGAAATGTCATTGGGATTTTGATTGGCATTGCATTAAACCTATAG
Source organism: Marmota flaviventris (assembly GCF_047511675.1). NCBI lineage: Eukaryota > Metazoa > Chordata > Mammalia > Rodentia > Sciuridae > Marmota > Marmota flaviventris. The sequence continues at coordinate 18,003,104 of NC_092515.1, read as the reverse complement.
AGAACTTTTGGTAATATCGCCATTTTGATGATGTTAGTTCTGCCTATCCATGAACAGGGTATATTTTTCCATCTTCTAAGATCTTCTTCTATTTCTCTCTTTAGGGTTCTGTAGTTTTCATTGTATAAATCTTTCACCTCTTTTGTTAGGTTGATTCCCAAGTATTTTATTTTTTTTGAGGATATTGTGAATGGGGTGTTTTTCCTCATTTCCGTTTCAGAAGTTTTGTCGCTATATACAGAAATGCCTTTGATTTATGCGTGTTGATTTTATATCCTGCCACTTTGCTGAATTCATTTATTAGTTCTAGTAGTTTCTTTGTGTAGACCCTTTTGGGTCTTCTAGGTATAGAATCATGTCATATGCAAACAGTGATAATTTAAGTTCTTCTTTTCCTATTTTTATGCCTTTAATTTCTTTCATCTGTCTAATTGCTCTGGCCAGTGTTTCGAGAACTATATTGAATAGAAGTGGTGATAGAGGGCATCCCTGTCTTGTTCCAGATTTTAGAGGGAATGCCTTCAATTTTTCTCCATTCAGAATGATGCTAGCCTGAGGCTTAGCATAGATAGCTTTTACAATGTTGAGATAAGTTCCTGTTATCCCTAGTTTTTCTAATGTTTTGAACATAAAGGGATGCTGTACTTTGTCGAATGCTTTTTCTGTGTCTATTGAGATGATCATATGGTTCTTATCTTTGAGTCTATTGATGTGGTGAATAACATTTATTGATTTCCATATATTGAACCATCCTTGCATCCCAGGGATGAATCCTACTTGATCATGGTGCACAATTTTTTTGATGTGTTTTTGTATCTGATTCACCAGAATTTTATTGAGGATTTTTGCATCTAGGTTCATTAGAGATATTGGTCTGTAGTTTTCTTTCTTTGAGGTGTCTTTGTCTGGTTTCGGAATCAGAGTGATGTTGGCCTCATAGAATGAATTTGGAAGAGCTCCCTCTTTTTCTATTTCCTGAAATAACTTGAAAAGTATTGGTATTAATTCTTCTTTAAAGGTTTTGTAAAACTCCGCTGTATACCCATCTGGTCCCGGGCTTTTCTTGGTTGGTAGTCTTTTGATTGCTTCTTCTATTTCATCCATTGATATTGGTCTGTTCAAATTGTGTGTATCCTCCTGACTCAGTCTGGGCAAATCATATGACTTAAGAAATTTATCGATGTCTTCACTATCTTCTATTTTATTGGAATATAGGTTTTCAAAATAATTTCTAATTGTCTTCTGTATTTCTGTAACATCTGTTGTGATATTGCCTTTTTCATCCCATATGTTAGTAATTTGATTTCTCTCTCTTCTTCTCTTTGTTAGCATGGCTAAGGGTCTGTCAATCTTATTTATTTTTTCGAAGAACCAACTTTTAGTTTTGTCAATTTTTTCAATAGTTTCTTTTGTTTCAATTTCATTGATTTCCGCTCTGATTTTAACTATTTCTTGCCTTCTGCTACATTTGCTGTTGTTTTGCTCTTCCTTTTCTAGGGCTTTGAGATGAAGTGTGAGCTCATTTATTTGTTGTTTTTTTTCTTTTTTTGAGGAATGACCTCCAGGCGATGAATTTCCCTCTTAAAACTGCTTTCATTGTATCCCATAGATTCCGATATGTTGTGTCTGTATTTTCATTTATCTCTAAGAATTTTTTTGATTTCCTCCTTTATGTCTTATGTAACCCATTGATCATTCAGTAACATATTGTTCATTTTCCATGTGATGTAGGATTTTTCCTTCCTTCTTTTATCATTGATTTCCAGTTTCATTCCATTATGATCAGATAAAATGCATGGGATTATCTCCACCCCTTTATATTTACTGAGGGTTGCCCTATGGCATAATATATGGTCTATTTTTGAGAAGGATCCATGTGCTACTGAGAAAAAAGTATATCCACTTGATGATGGTTGATATATTCTATATATGTCAGTTAAGTCTAGGTTATTGATTGTGATATTGAGTTCTATAGTTTCTTTATTCAACTGTTGAGAGCCACAGCCGAAGGGGCCCCAGCAAACTTCCAGCTGCCAGCAAACTTCCAGCTGCCGGCTGATGATTGGCTCACAGCGGCCCCAGCAACATCTAGCTGATTGGCTCCTCTGCGGTGATGCTCATTGGGCTGTTTCCCTGCCCTTTCAGACCACAGAGCTGCTCATTGGGGGACTTTTTTGGCTCCGCCCACGTGACCCAGCCAATCGGCCTCAAGAGCAGGAGGATTGTGGGAGGTGGAGAGAAGCTTGTGGGGGAGAGAGAGGCTTGTGGAAAGCCGGTGGTGGCAGTTGAGGCTCTGAGGGTTTTTCCTGAGAGGCTGTTTTGTTTGGCGTGTGTGGTTCTAAAAATAAAGTTAGTTTCTTTTGACAAGTGGCTCCTGATTGTGCCCAGCCAGACTGCGGCATTCAACTTTTGTTTGGAGGATCTGTCCAATGGTGAGAGAGGTGTGTTGAAGTCACCCATAATTATTGTGTTGTGATATATTTGATTCTTGAACTTGAGTAGAGTTTGTTTTATGAACGTCGCAGCACCCTTATTTGGTGCATAAATATTGATAATTGTTATGTCTTGTTGGTGAATGGTTCCTTTTAACAGTATATAATGTCCTTCCTTATCCCTTTTGAGTAACTTAGTCTTGAAGTTGATTTTATTCGATATGAGGATGGCCACCCCTGCTTGCTTACGAGGACCGTGTGCGTGGTATATTTTTTCCCAACCTTTCACCTTCAGCCTGAGTATGTCTTTTCCAATCAGATGTGTCTCCTGGAGGCAGCATATTGTTGGATTTGTTTTTTTAATCCATGTTACCAGCCTATGTCGCTTTATTGGAGAGTTTAAGCCATTAACGTTTAGAGTTACTATTGATATATGGTTTTACTTCCAGCCATGTTTGATTATTTATCTTTTTTTTTTAATTTAGTTTGTTTCTCCATGATTAGCTTTCCTCCCACCCTCTGTCTTTACTGAGGTACTTCCCACTGTTGGTTTTGGTTATTGTTTTTCATTTCTTCTGCGTGTAGTGTTTTGCTCAAGATGCTTTGCAGTGCTGGTTGTTTGGCTGCAAATTCTTTTAACTTTTGTTTATCATGAAAGATTTTTATTTCGTTGTCATACCTGAAGCTTAATTTTGCTGGATACAAAATTCTTGGTTGGCATCCATTGTCTTTCAGTGTTTGAAATACATTGTTCCAGGATCTTCTCGCTTTCAGCGTCTGTGATGAAAAATCCGTTGTTATCCTTATTGGTTTACCCCTGAATGTAATCTGCCTCCTTTCTCTTGTAGCTTTTAATATTTTCTCTTTGTTCTGTATATTGGATATCTTCATAACAATGTGTCTTGGCGTTGGTCTACTGTGATTTTGTATGCTCGGTGTCTTGTATGCATCAACAATTTGTATATCCGTTTCCTTTTTTATTTCTGGAAAGTTTTCTATAATTATTTCATTCAGCAGGTTGCTCATTCCCTTGGTTTGAACCTCTATACCTTCCTCTATCCCGATGACTCTTAAGTTTGTTTTTTTTATGTTTTCCCATATCTCTTGGATGTTTTTCTCATGATTTTTTACCAGCCTTTCTGAGTTGGCTAGACTCTTTTCAAGATGATATATTTTGTCTTCATTATCTGACGTTCTGGCTTCTACTTGCTCCACTCTGTTAGTGATACTCTCATTTGAGTTTTTAATTTGGTTTATATTTTCCTTCATTTCTAGAATTATTATTTGATTTTTTTAATAATCTCTTTCTCCTGATAAAGATGCTTATTTGCTTCTTTTATCTGTTTATGTAATTCATTTTCAATGTGTTCTTTCACTGTTTGAATTTGCTGTCTCATATCCTCTTTAAGATTCCATTCCATCTGTCTAAGTTATTCCTTGAGTTCTTTATTTGGCCATTTTTCTGATGCCTCTAGGTCCTCCTGAATATTTAGGCTGTCTTGCATTGTTTGTACTCCTTTTCTTCCTTGCTTTTTCATGCTGCTCATGTTACTTCTTGTTCTGTTTGACTGCTGAGTTACTGTTTACTCCTATAAATTTATTTGATGCTTGGGAGGAAAGGTATTAGAAGGGAAGGGAAGAAGTCACTAAAGAGAATGAGAGTAAGCAGGTAGAATTCAGGGAAGGGGGAATAAGGAAACTGAAAAGAAATGAAAAGACAAAAGAAAAAAAATAGAAAATAAAAAAAGAAAAAAATAATCAAAAAAATAAAAATTAAAATTAAAAAATAATAAAAAATATTTAAAAAATTTAAAAAATAAAAAAACCCAAATTAAAAAAAAATTTAATAAATGCAGTCTTAGAGTTTGATTAACTTCTCTTCCAGTAGGTGGAGCTGTGCCCACCGGGCCAAGCTTCTCCTCTCAATACGCGGGAACCAATCACTGTGCAGCAGCTCCTCCTCCCAGACTGGGCGGGTCTCCAATCCTGAGTGTCTAGGGCCTTTTCTTGTGTCTAGTCACTTCCTCACTTTTCCTCAAGCCAGGCCCCGCTCACCGGTGGCGCTCACCACAATACTGGCTACATGCCAGGTCTGCTGCTCCCAGGAGCCCTATTTTCTTGAACGACTGGGCACACTCTCCCCGTTTGCCATTCCCTCAGACCCTAAGTTTGTGGAGCTTGGGGCTGAGAACCCTCAGCGAATTTTGTTTGCCCTCCGGTAGCCACGCCCCCGATAGCTGGTGCAAGAGATCTTAGTTGTCAGCACTGGTGGGAGCGGTAGCCGGGGGTTCTGCGCCGCGGGTCCCACGCCACTCCTGATTCCCTCGGTCTGACTATCGCTCTCACGGGAGAGCTGGGAGGGGCCCTTAAGGTTTCCCCGCTGTGTGGAGAGGAAGGGCTGGGGGTTACACACCTGTCGCCGCTGGTTTCAATGAAGTTATCTCCTCCGCCGCATTCTGGTGACGTCAGTTCTCTGCCATGGTAGTATGCCATGCAAATGGCGACAGTTCGTTCCCTTTGCTGTGTGACCAATGCAACGGGTGGGTCCTGACTGGCTCTCCCAAGCCCCGTCTCAATCCTGTGGCCACTGCCTATGAAGGCTCGGTTGGTATTAACCTCCTCAGGTTCAGAAGGGCCGACCAGTTGTTTCAGCGGGATCATTTAGTGCTGAGTCACAGCGGTTTGTCTGCGAGACACAGGCAAACGGGAGCTTGAATTCAGCCGATCCGGGCTCGGTGTGTGTTCTCGAGATCAACTTTTTAAGAGTACACACACAGAATCTTTAGGTTATATAAGGACACCATGCCGAGCTCTGATCCCCCAATTCTTAAGATCCTAAACTTATTCTTTTTCTTACCATCACACATATCATCACAAATAAAATGAAATATATCTTACTATGTAGTCCCATACTTATATTCTACCATTCTTGACTATGATGTATGTCTACTGGAGGGCTAATTAGGGTACAAGTTATTGTCTCATTGCATTCTGATGTGTCCCTTGTATCTACAATAAGTGCCTGGAATACAGTAGAAATTAATTGAATATTCTTGAAGCTGGAGGTCAATATGATTTTCCACCCATTTTTAAGATTCTGGCAACTCTATCCAGATGCTTTCCTTACTCTCCTTTAAAACTTACACTTCTCAGCCTCTCAGTTAAAATTTCTTTTAAAATCACACTTTAAAAGTGAAAGCCAAGTTTCCAATGTCATCAACCTCATTCTCTCGCTTCTCAGACATCAGCGTCCTTTGATCAAACTATTGAGTCTAACTGTGTACACATGTCACAGACATGTTCCCTCAGAACTATGTGGGCCATATTTAACGTTTTTAGTCATTGCACATTATAATTGATTTTCTAGGATAATCTTAACTCTTGATATTTTCACTGCAACTGATAGTGAAATAACAGTCACATCCCAGCAAAACGGGTTGGTGGAACCCAACCCTTTCTCTCAGGGATGAGCTACCTCTCCTCACACACCCTCCACCAGTGACCCCACGAAGACGCTGTCTCCACAGCAAGTGTTCCTTGGTAAATAGCCCTCCTATTCAGACCTGTTAAATTCCTTACCGAAATGATGACTATATCTCAGGATACAAAGTAAGACAAATAATATGGAAAAAATGGTTTTGCTGGCTGAGTTGGGCACAACCACTGGTTGACTTCACAGGCAGCATGTTTCTGGTGGGACGCAGTGACAGAGCTTGGTCCACTCGTGTCCAGCTGCTCCAGCCACCCTGTGGCTTCCCCATCATGACCCTGACTAGAGTGTTTTTCTATTGTCATTGCCCAAATGTTCTTGATCCCACAGAATTGACTCTAAAGGACCAGTCTACCTGGGTCTGAAAAGAAAGATAACACTCGTATGCTTCCGGATAACGGGTGGACACGCTTTTTGCAATGAACTGACCTGGCTTGGTGTGTTGGTTGGATTTTGAGATCTAAAATAAGGTGTCTCTCAAGTTTTCTGTGAGTGGTCTCAGTCCCTTCCATGGAATTCTCGGTGCGTCCCCTTTAACTGGAGCGAGAAGCCCTCTGGGACTCCGGGGCTGGCCTGGGGGGGGGGGGCCCGGGCGTGGGCGTGGTCGGACTGGGCGTGGTCGGAGTGGGCGCGGCCCGCGCGGGTTCCGGCCGGGGGACTACATTACCCAGAAGCCTCTGCGCGGGCGTCGGCGGCGCGGGGCAGGGGAGGGGGCGTTTTCGTAGTTGGTGAGCGGTGGGCTTTCCCGCTTTGTCCAGGCGGCTGCGTCCTGTTGACCCTCAGGTGGCCCAACGTAGCCGTGCGGGAGCGCGCGAGGAAACGTTGTCCACGATGCTCAGACGGGGTCGTGGTTCGGCGCTTCAGGGGCGACGCTGTGCTGGACTGGCTGGTGCCGGGCTCGGCTTGGGCGCCCGCCTCTCCCTGCTCGGCCACCTGCACAGTGGGGGACTCAGCTGAGGCTGGATGCTGTGTCCCTCTCTCCCGTCCCCGGCTGCCACGTGTTCGGATCCCCATCTCCAAATCCTGAAATCCACAGTGCGGGACGCCTGCCCAGGTCACATCAGCCAGGCTGCGTTGTTCGGGACAGGGTGTCCTTGCTAGGGAAGTCCCCATTTCTGACACCCAGCGTGATGAGGAGTGGAAGAGTTCTTTTACAGAGCGACCGGCATGTGAGGCTTTGAGATGCAGTTGAGGAGCTGTGGGGAGACATTGTGAGCAGATGATCCAGCTGTGGAATGACAGTCGCCTGAGCCTCTGAGCTTTCTTACTAGATCTGAGTTAGGATTTAAAAAAGATTCTCAGAGGTTGCACAAAGGAAAACAGACTGGGCGTCAGAGGGACGGAGGGTTGTTGAGTGGAGACCAGATACGTTGAGGCGGCTACTGCAACGGAACCAGGAGACCTAACTCATGGGTCAGAGCAGCAGCAAAGTTTGTACAATTACAGGACCGTTTTTAAGGACAGAAAAGGCATCCACCAGCCTGCGTACCCCACCCCACGCCGTTCTTTATTTGAATTTATGAAATGCCTCTTTGAATGTAAATGGATCAACATTTCTCTAAAAGTGTACATATTGAAATGTGTGAATTTAACAAGTGAAGCAAGCACTTAATATTTGGTTCACACCTTAATGTTAGGGAAGTTGGCACAAATATCCACGAAGGACACAGATCTGAGTTCAAGCAAAGGTTCATTGACAGAGAATATCTGCCTGACTGCCCTTCTGCAAGGTGCAGCAGCCAGTGTCATTTGAATAGAAACTTATATTTTGGACAAGGAACAAGAGCAAGCTAGACTTGACCTTGGGTGCTGGTGGTTGGGAAATATTTTTGTGTGTGTGTTTAGGGACCTTGGTGGGGGGCTATGGGAACAGGGTATCTTAAGTTTCTTTTTCTTGGCAGTTTATAAGTATTGGTTTCGGGTCAAGATGGAGTCCCATAACCAAATGGAGTTACTAATGTTTAGGGACCTAACAATATATCACAAAACATTTTATGCTAAAAGTTTTGAATATTGGGCCAGGGTTGTGGCTCAGTGGTAGGGCGCTTGCCTAGCATATGTTGGGTGCTGGGTTCAATCCCTGGCACCATGTAATAATAAGCCAATAAAATGAAGGTATTGTGTTCATCTACAACTAAAAATGTATTTTTAAAAAATTTAAAAAGTTTTGAATATTATAGTCTCATGAATACTTACAATGTAAGTACAATAAACATCTAAAGTTTTAAAATTCACATCATTTGCACTGACAACATTAATAGAAGCCTTAATTCTGTGAACCTTGATGGCTTATGCCTAGAACCTGACATGTACTAATGCATTGATACCAACACCAGTTCTGTTGAGATTGGTGCCATTCTTATATCTTTTTTTTTTTTTAACCAGGAACTGAACCCAGGGGTGCTTAGCCACTGAGCCATCTCAGCCCTTTTTGTTTTTAATTTTGAGACAGGGTTTCACTAGGTTGCTTACAGCCTCCCTAAACTGCCGAGGCTGGCTTCAAACCTGCAATCCTACTGCCTCAGCCTCCTGAGCCATGGCCGCTGGGATTGCAGGAGTGTGCTACCACACCCAGCTCTTATGCCTTTTTTTTTTTTTTTTTACAAAATTAGACACTGAGGCGCAGGGAGGTTGAATCCTTATCCAAGGTCACAAGCCAATAAGTGGGAGAATCAAAGACTGAAGCCAAGAACTTAAGATGGTCATGTGGAGGTCACCCAGATGCAGGGCTGGGATGGGGGTCAGTCTGTCTTTCCACAGATTTCCATGGCTTCAGAAACAAAGAGCCATGCACAAGTGAGTAGAGGGTATTGTAGGCTCTCCCCTTCACCAAGTTCAGTTTATATCGTCTGTAGGATAGGTCCTGGGACTCTATGCCTACTGTTCTACCAACCATTGGGTTTGGTGCTTCTGGGGTCTATTTGGACATAGGACTCTGAATCCAGGCCAGGGATTATATGATTATATGGAGATGACCCAGTGTCTTGGTCACCTGTAGAATGTCCTGTAGAAGGTATTACAAATAGTAATCAGTTGTGCAAATACTTAGAGGTGAGACTGAGCTGGCAGCTGGCTGTTCCAGGTCTCTGTGGGTCTTGTGAGGCCAGAGAGCTGGGATGCAGAGTTTAGGTCTGAAATGGCGGGATGTGGAACTGTACCTTTATCCTGAGGGTATTGAGAGCCATGGAAGTTTGCAGTGGAGTAGAGGAGTCATGTGAATCAGGTCTTAACCTACTTCCTCTGCCTGCACAGTGAGGGCAGAGGCTACTGCTGCAGCAGTTAAGAAGAGTATTAGTGATGGTTGTTTCAGGTTGTGGCTGAATCAGGGTGGTGGCTTTGGATGTGGGAGAAGAGTATGTCTTTGAATTTGTTATAGGTCCACTTAGTTGACCTGATATGGGGGTTGAGAGAGAAGGAGAGGAGTCAGGCCTGATGCCAGGTGTTTGGTCTTTGTAGCTGAAAGAAAGGAGGTGCCATCAGCTGAAGCGGGGAAGTCACTTGTAGGATACTTCTTTGAAGGAATGTCAGGAATTAGGTTTTTGGCCTTGTTAACAGATGTTCCAGGGACCACTGTGAGGAGGACTCGAATGGACAGCTGGACATACAGGTCTGGAGTTCAGGAGAGGTGTTCTGGTTGGAGACACCTCAAGTTGGTGGCCTATGTGTAGACTGGGGAGGAAGCATAAGGGAGAGAATTCATGTCATGGCGAGAGAGTTGGGGGTAAGGAAGGGGAGGCTCAGATAAAAAGTTATGGGTCTGTTTTGGACCCCTGAAAGGGATTAGTGTCACAAAGACCGAAAAGAGAAAATGGTGGCTGTGGGTTTACAGTTGATTGGCAGGGGACCAAGGCTTCCAAGGCAGAGTGGCCATGAGATTGATGTGGAAACATGGCACAAATGGAGGTGAGATGATAGGCCAGGGCTTACACTTGTCAACCCTTGAAAGTCTTCCCAGTGGGGCCTGGAGAGCTTCATTGAGCCTGGTGTATAAGATCTGTGGCTAAAGGGAGAGTTCACGAAGGCTGGGGGACCCGTGGGTCTCAGCACTGAGTAGGGCTTTGGTGGAAAGAAGATGGTGAAGAAGGGTGAGGGGGCAGCTTGTGCAAGTAGTCTTCTGCCTGCAAGTAGTTTTGGGTGACTGAAGTCAAGCGAGAAGCAGGGCAAGGTGGAATGGTCTCAAAAACAGGGCTTGGGGTTTCCTCTGGCACTGTGGGCCATCAGAGATCCAAAACAGGATAGAATCATGATTGAATGTCCCGAGTACTCTCTGGATGCCGTGTGCAGAATAGAATGTGGAGAGAGGTCATGGAGATGTCTTAGTGTGGAGCAGGGGTTTGCCCAGGGCTCTGGGGTGTGAGGACTGTGAGGGAGGGATGCCCACACTGTGATGTGCTCTGGGAGACAGCAAGAACTGATGGTTCCAGAGACTTGGTTCCAGCTTCTGAAGGGGGAAAGCTGAGCCTGGGCTTGCTTGTACGGAGAAGCAGGATTTGGTGGCCACGACCAGGGGACTTTGTTTGTATGAGGTGGGTAGGGCCCTTCATGCCCCGCCTAGAGCTTTGATGGCATTTTCTGCCCACATGCCATAATGGATATGGACGATAGTGATCATGGATAGTGATATGATAGCCATCAGTAGGAACATGAGAAGAAGGGGGCACAGGAGCTCCTAGTTTCCTATCTGTGTTGGGAACTGGGGGGACAGGAAGCAGGGAGTGCCTGATTTGAGGGGCAAGAGGTAGCATGAAGGCCCTGGGTAAAGGCCCTGTGTTCAGGGACCCAACTCTTCCTCTTGTGGTAGGACAGTATGACCTTTGGGGATGTGGCTGTGGGCTTTTCCTGGGAGGAGTGGAAGCTTCTTGATGAGACTCAGACACTCCTGTACCGCGATGTGATGCTGGAGAACTCTGCCCTCTGGCCTCACTGGGTAAGTCCCTCACACTTCCCCCTGCATCCTGGGCTGGGCTCTTTCTCTCTGCTCTTCTCCAGGGGCTGCTTTCTGCTTCCCAAAGTCTCCTATGGACACTGCTGCCTTTTAGGTTTTCTTGGGTAGATGTTCTGCTCATTCTCTCCGTAAGAAGCACCACCATTTGGGGCTGAGAATGCAGGGAGGCACATGGGGCCCTGGAATCATGCAGTGTGGCCTTTCCCTGGTAGAACCACCATCTAGAATCAACACCTCTCTGCCTCCAGTTCTGCTTCCTTCCCTCCCACTGACATTTCCTGGTGCCTTATAGTGTCAGGAATCACATACCAACATGGTCACTACTTGCAGGGACGGCTGTGTTTTCCCGAAGGCATTCTTCTGAGTTTTTTCGTACTCCTGGTTAGTTTCTTATGGTTTGTCTACTGCCTTGTCTTCCTCTCAGGACTTACATCTTCCTAGATTTGAGTGCTTGTCCAGCTGGAGCAGGGGGAACAGGCCTGGGTGCCTGACAGGGCAGCCTTGACTCCAGCCACAGCAGGAGGGCCCTGCTGGGGAACTGGCTCTGGTGAAGAGTGGGCAATGGCTCCTCCTCTAAGTGCCCAGAGGTGATTTGTGGAAATGGTTCACTACTCTCTTGACCCAGAAAACCCCACAAAATCATGCAAATTAAGAGGTTTGAATTTTCAGGTTCACTTTAAGAATGCTCATGGAACTACTCTGGCCATCATGGCTGTGATATCTGAATAGTCAGTAAGTATGACAAGGGTTGTAAGCCCTGGCCTATCATCTCACCTCCATTTGTGCCATGTTTCCACATCAATCTCATGGCCACTCTACCTTGGAAGCCTTGGTCCCCTGCCAATCAGCTGCAAACCCACAGCCACCATTTTCTCTTTTCAGTCTTTGTGACACTCACTAATCCCTTTCAGGGGCCCAAAACAGACCCATAACTTTTTATCTGGCCCTCCCCTTCCTTACCCCCAACTCTCTCGCCATGACATGAATTCTCTCCCTTATGCTTCCTCCCCAGTCTACACATAGGCCACCAACTTGAGGTGTCTCTAACCAGAACACCTCTCCTGAACTCCAGACCTGTATGTCCAGCTGTCCATTCGAGTCCTCCTCACAGTGGTCCCTGGAACATCTGACTTAACAAGGCCAAAAATCTAATTCCTGACATTCCTTCAAAGAAGTATCCTACAAGTGACTTCCCCGTTTCAGCTGATGACACCTCCTTTCTTTCAGCTACAAAGACCAAACACCTGGCATCAGGCCTGACTCCTCTCCTTCTCTCTCAACCCCCATATCAGGTCATCAAAGTGGACCTACAACAAATCCAAAGTCATACTCTTCTCCCACATCCAAAGCCACCACCCTGATTCAGCCACAACCTGAAACAACCATCACTAATACTCTTCTTAACTGCTGCAGCAGTAGCCTCTGCCCTGCAGGCAGAGGAAGTAGGTTAAGATCTGATTCACATGACTCCTCTACTCCACTGAACTTTCATGGCTCTTAATACCCTCAGGATAAAGGTACAGTTCCACATCCTGCCATTCCAGACCTAAATTTTGCATCCCAGATCTCTGGCCTCACAAGACCCAACAGAGACCTAGAACAGCCAGCTGCCAGCTCAGTCTCACCTCTAAGTATTTGCATAACTGATTACTGTTTGTAATACCTTATACAGGACATTCTACAGGTGACCAAGACACTGGGTCATCTCCATATAATCCCTGGCCTGGATTCAGGATCCTATGTCCAAATAGACCCCAGAAGTACCAAACCCAATGGTTGGTAGAACAGTAGGCATAGAGTCCCAGGACCTATCCTACAGACGATATAAGCTGAACTTGGTGAAGGGGAGAGCCTACAATATCCTCTACTCACTTGTGCATGGCTCTTTGTTTCTGAAGCCATGGAAACCTGTGGAAAGACAGACTGACCCCCATCCCAGCCCTGCAGCTGGGTGACCTCCACATGACCACCTAAGTTCTTGGTTTTAGTCTTTGATTCTCCCACTTATTGTTTCTTAAACAGTGTGTGCTAGTCCAGCATCACAATGAGTATTAGTGGGTGTGCCTGTGCCAAACAGTAGGGTTGGACACAGGGTTGGTGGCCCAAAAGAGTGCAGAAATTTTGCAGCACATGCTTAAAAATGCAGAGTAATCTAAACTTAAGGGTTTAGATCTTGAACTCATCCTGGTGAACGCAGCACCTGAGATGCACTGCTGCAGTTATATGGTCAGTTGGATCCATACATGAGCCCCCCACCCCGTGCTGCATTGAGATGTTCTCACTGAAAAAGAATAAATTAAATTGTTCCCAAACCTGGAGGGGAGGTTGCACAGAAGACAGGGACATCCCAGAAGAAACTGAAGAAACAACAATGTATGGCATGGGGAGAAATTCAGCATAAAGTAAAGGCAAATAAAAGTTAAAAAAGGAAATGAGAGATGGCTCCATGTCCGCTGGGTTCTGTTGGTACCGGAACCTCTCAGCGCACAGTCTCCCTGACTCACAGAGGTCTCGCCCATTGCGTGTTGTCGCCAGTCTCGGTACCATGGACCCTTCGCCTCACTGCCTTTAGCTGTGTTGTGCTCCCAAGAGTCCATGTACTTGTTCCAGGAACCACCATTCTATCCTGATGTCCATGGCTCTAGACACATTTGTTTTCTCATGTGTCAGTCTTTACAGTTTAGCTGTGAGCACTTCAGTGCATGAACACTTAACTGGAGAGAAAACAGGCTTTGGTGTGTCAAATAAGACCTTTTATTTTCAAGCTTTTTCATTTTTTAAATGTATTTTTATTTAATTAAATGCTATGTTTTTGCAGTGCTGGGAATGGAACACAGAACTTGGTGTATCTTTTTTAGCTTCAATTTTTTTAACTGAAAATATATAATAATGATTTTATATGTTTTTAAGTGTCATGACATGACGGTTCATTATAACTATACATTGAATAATAGTTATATCAGTTTAAACATATCTCCTTAAACATTTATCACTTCATGGTGAAGATATTCAAAGTCCTTTCTTCTACCTTTTTGAAATGAATACTACATTAATTATCTAAAGTCTCTACTGTGCACACCAGAATTTGCTCTTGATTATTACTTCTTAGCCACTGATTAACCTCTCTCTCCTGACTCTTTACCCTTGACTCTCCTTAGCCTCTGGTATCACCATTCTTTTTTTTTTTGCTAATCATATATTCTACTTTTTTTTTTACCTTTTATTTTATTTATTTATTTTTATGTGGTGCTGAGGATCGAACCCAAGGCCTTGCCCAAGCTAGGCGAGTGCTCTACCACTCAGCCACACCCCCGGGCCTGGTAATCACCATTCTATTCTAAACTTCCATGGTATCAAATTATTAGGCTCTCATAGCTGAGTGAGTCACGTGGCAACTTATCTTTCTGTGCTTAGCTTATTTTACTTAATGTAATGAACTCCAGTCCCATCCCTGTTGAATATACCAGAATTTTATTCTTTTTATGGCTCATTCATCATCCATGTGTATATCTACCATATTTTCTTTATCCATCCATCAGTTGATTGACAGATCGTTTAATTTCTTTGCTATTGTGAATAGTGCTACAATTAACATGGGAATGCGGAAGTCTCTTCAACAAATTGATTTCATTTCTTTTGGATATATGCCCAATTTTTTTTCAGTGTTGGGATCAACCCCAGGACCCGCAAGCATTCTACCACTCAGCTATATTCCCAGCCCCTATTTATATATTTTTGAGGACCATCCATACCATTTTCCATAGTGGTTGTACTATAATTTACATTCTCATCAACAGTGTGTAAGGATTTCCTTTTCTCCACATCTTTGCTAAGACTTATTATCTTTTGACCTTCTGATAATGTCCAACTGAACGATGTGATATCTCATTATGGTTTTGATTTGCATTTCTTTGATGCTTAGGGGTGTTGAGCATTTTTTTTTCAATATATGTGTTGACTATTTGTGTTGTCTTCCTTTGATAAATGTTTCTTCTATTGCCCACTTCGGAATCAGGTTATTTGTATGTTGCTATTGTCAACATATATTCTGCATATTAACCCCATATAGTTTGCAAATATTTTCGCTCATTCTATATATTCTCTCTTCTAAAACACAGGCATTTGTGATAGGGTCTTCATATCCTTCAACAACATTTTCTGCTTTCAGATTCTTGGTTTCAAGTGGAGGGTGAGGAGGCAACTTCTTAAGGAGGGTCCCAGGCTTGGGCTCCCAAGGCCAGTTCAACCATCCTGAGAGCCTACCCTTGTGGAATGTGTGGTCCAGCCATGAAAGATGTCTTGCCGCTGACTGAACAGCAGGGAATGCATCCCAGGCACAAAATGCATACATGTGGGGCATATGGGAGAGAATTCTAGTTTAGTATAAGTATCCCCTAGCCCCAGAGTAGCACAGTGGGAAGAAACACCGAAGAGGTGGTAAGGACAGGGCTTTGGATATTAAAAATGGTAGAGTACACAAGCCAGAGATTCCTGTGAGGGTGGTGGGAAGGACTTCCTACACAGCTCATGCCTTCTGCATCATCAGATCACTCACACCAAGGAGAATTTACCCATAAACCCTGAGTACCCAAAGGCTTTTCACACTGCCAAAGAACATTATAGGTGTAGTGGATTTGGGAAATCCTTCAGTTACACACACAGCTTTCTTCAACACCAGAAAATTCACACTGGACACAAGTCTAATGAGCGTAGTAAATGTGGTAAATCATATACTATTGTATTCTATTTGCAAGCTATTATTTTAATTGTATACTACTAGTGTCTTAATTTCTGTCTGAGTTCAAATTAGCATAGACTGAGTGGCTTAAAAAATAAACATCTATTTGTCATAGGTCCAGAGGCTAGACACTGGCTGATCCAGTGTCTGGTGAAGGCTCTCTTTATGGCAGATGACTGTTTTCTGGTTGTAACCTCAGGTAGGCAGAGAGCAGAGAGAGGAAGGAGAAGAAGGAGGTTTTATCTCTTCTCATGAGGGCACTAGTTTCATTACGAGGGTTTCACCTTCATCTTCTTATTACCTCCCAAAGGCCTCAAGGCCCCATTTCCAAATGCTACCACATTGGGCATTGTGGTTTTAACCTATGAATTTGGAGGGACACATTAGTTCATAGCAATGAAATTTAAAAATCAGTGTTATCACATTATTGGGCTGAAGAAGGAAACTCCTATGATTGTGTTATGGGCCAGGCTACATGCACTATGACCAAACAGACTCCATTTTACCCTGAGACTGCATATCATGTAAGAAATGCTTCTCCCGTGGGAAAGCCCCACTCTGTACCCATTCACAGTCACCTGGCATAACATACTTGGCAACACAAAATAGCAATTCTTATACAAAGTAAAATTGTTCTCTTTGGTTTCCATGTTTCTTGGGCAATGTACCTTGTCAGAGGTTGATTGTCTTTAACTTGTACTGAACTACAAGTTGAACAACTACTACTGCTTGCTTGCTGCTATGCCAACCTGGAAAGTCCCTCTGGAAATACCAGTGTACTCATTGCATTGTCTTGCTAACTGCCCAATTCACCTTCTGTACCTGCTTGCTTGCAGCTACATCAATCCAGATGTGGTTTTTGCCTGCCTTGCGGGTAGCAGTCGCCAAATGGCTGGCTATATAAAAACTCAATTTGGACAAAACTGGGACTTGGTGAATATATACAGAAAACATTGACAAAAATCTAACACTCATGATAAAATCTGTTGGCAAATCAGTAATAGAGTAGAATCTCCTCAACTTGATACAAGCCAGATAGAAAACCATTTAACTAACATTACAGTTAATGGATAGAAAATAAATGTTCCCTTACTTAGATCACCAGCCTACACCATTCTTGCTTGATGTTAGAGAATGACATTATCTAATATCAGTACTTACTGTAAAGTTACAGTTCTCAGGGCGGTGTGTATTGGTGAAGAATAGATAAGTCAATGGAACAGAATAGAGATCCCAGATATAGATGCACTCATATTTAATCCTGAATTTTTCTATATAACTTGCATTTTAATATTAAAAAGGTCATCATTTTAAAAGAACATTGACCAAAAAACATGGAATTCTCAGAAATACACACTAGATCAATAAACATGACAAGATTCTCAATCTAAAAACAAACAAATGCAAATTTAAACAACAATGAGTTACAATTTCACACCTAATAAAATGCTAAATTTTCAGTTTCACAAAATTGAGCAGTGACACTAATGGTTGGCAACCGAAATACATATGAACTCTGGTAGGAGGGTCAATCCGTACTATTTTGAAAAGCAATCTGTCATTGTATAATAAAGTCATAGATGGAACACACTTTGCCCTGGCAAATGTTATTCCTTACTATATACTCTAAGCCTTGGGAGGAAGCCAGCTGAGGCCACAGTGGTTTTTTTTTTTTTAAACTCTGGCCCTTACAGTAATTAAATATCACATTCACAAGACAGACCGTCAAAACATTGTCTAATTAACATCAGACACATAAGGACAAGAAAATTCATAGCCACACTATAAAAGTCAAAATTTAAAATTTAAAAAGAAAGCAAATAACCAAATATACACCAATACTAGATTGTTCTGGCCTATACAGAGCTGAAAAAAATTCATAATTTTGTAAGATATGAATGGCAGATAGAGAATAAATTACAATCTGTGTAATTTATTCTGCTCTATCAGCCATTCAAAATTCTCTTTCCAAGGGATTTTTTAATTTCCTAAAGGGTGTCCACCATCCCTTTAGGCAGGCTGGACAGTCAGACAAAGCCAAAGCAGCACGTCAGGGGACAGAGGCGGGTCAGGCTGACAGTTGTGAGAGGAGCGATTCTTCCCAGGGTCAGGGTTACTGTCATCAAAACGCTCGCTACAGTTCATTATTTCCAGGTTTTTTGTGAGCCTGTAATGCACACCTGAATGGCCGACATTAGTGCCATCGAGATGCCTTGTCCTCATGAACTTCCGGAAATGTCTTGGGTTGGTGGACGACGACTGTTGAGACGGTGCGGCCACTGGGCATCGTGGGAGCTATAACAGTTCAGAGCAAGCGGACGCCAAGTATCCCACACGACGCGGACAACGTGACAGCAAAAGTCGGCTAAGCAAAGGCCAGTTCTAGGGCGCCAACAAGGAGGAGAGCGCTTTTGGAACTCACCGATGACCCGGAAGACGGTCGTCGCTGCCGCGCGGCTTTCTGGGAAGTGTAGTTTCGTGGTCTGAACGTTCACGTAAGGAGAGCGTCGCCTTTGTCCTGGGAAGGATAGTGAGCCGGAAGACGCTGTGTGCTCCCGTCCCGCTGAGCGCACGTCCCCGTTGGCCCGCTTTGGGGAGACATCTCCGGGCGGTACCATTTCCTAGAAAGCCGAGGCCGTTTTCCTCGCGGCGCGCCGCGGCCGCAGAGGCTCCCGGGAAGTGTGGTTTCCGGAGGTCCGCGTCCCCCGTGCCCGGAGCATCCGTTCCGGACGCGGAGGGGTCCGGACAGGTCGCTGGACTGCGGCGTCCGCTCTGGGTTCGTCCCGCGGCGCTGTCCGGCTTGGCTCCGCTCTTCTGGAATCGGTTGGGAGTCTGAGCGGACTATTCCCGGGAGGCGGCGGCCGTTGCCGGCTCTCTGGCGTCCGGAGCGTCAGGTACGCAGAGATGCCCGCTCACGACGCCTGGCGGCTTGGCGCCCGCGGGGTGCTGCTGAGGACTCGGGCAGGTGTGGGTCCCGGGGAGGCTGCCGGCGGAACACGGCGCCTCACCAGATCCCCGGAACTGGCCGACTGCAGGGTCCTCCCGGCGCCGGGTCCTCGAGTGCGGCCTTAGCATTACCCGGCCTCCGTGTCCTGCTCTGTAGAGAGGGAGTGAGGAGGGACGGCGCTGGCCTCCCGAGAGCCCGCGCGAGTGCCAGCAGTCCGGGCTCAAGACAGATGCCATCCACAGTTTGAATGTTATTCAGTCAGGACCCTGACGCCGCTGGTTTTGTAATCCTGATCATACGTTTTAAGTATCTCTTGGGTTTCTGTTGTCATTGTTTAAAAAGTAAGTCCAGAATAACGTGAATGCCTGTCATGCCTAGAAGGGAAGATAGAACGTGGTGATGCTCCACATTATTTTATTGCTTTATGCATCTGCCTCTTTAGTACACAGTAGTTGATTTTCGTCACCGGTGGAACCTGGTGAAGGTTTACTTCTGTCAGAGATGAGAGCCCAAGAGAGTGATTACCAGTGTGCTTTTCCATTATGGTGAATCACAGAGCTCCAAAAAATGCCTGACCTTCCCCCCCACCCCCCTTGCTCTGCTTCTCAGGAACACTACCCATCCGTAAGCCACGAGGCTAGAAAAGGAACTGTGTGGACTATTGGAAATTGTAATGACTCAGGTAAGTCTGCATGTCCCCAAATCTTTCTGAAATGCTTTCTTACTAGCATTTTCTAGTGTTCACTTTGGGGCTGCTTCCAGTTCCCACTTAAGAACATTTAGGGATTAGATTTATGGTTCCTTCTGTTATAGGAGAAGATAGAGCCCACAGGAGAGTTGCAAGGTACTGTTCTCTCTCAGTTCAACCATAATTTTATACTAGAAGACTCTTTGGAGTCGTTGCCCCAAAATTTAAAATTATAATTCAAAACACAAGTTTGGAGTTTTAGGTGGTTTGCTTTATGGTTGTCATGTGGTCTGAATGGTGTATGGGTCCTGCCAGTTGCTCAAATGAAGAGATGTCTGGAGTTGTCCTTGATTATTTTCATGTATTACATTCAAATGCTCTAGGTGGAACTAAAGTATAAACAATATATATAAAATCTGACTTGGTTACCCCACCACTCCCTCTACCACTGTGCCTCTGATCCAAGCTCTCTGGATTATTGTAGTAGCTACTAGCTAGATTCCTTGCTTCTGCCCTTTACTCTCTTCAGTCTTTTCTCAACAGAGCTGTCACAGTGGATTCTGCTGTTTTCTAAAATTCTGTCATCCCTTGACTTAAAAGTTTTTAGTGGCCCCAACTCAAAATGGAAGTTAGATTTGCAATGATGTATGAAGTTTGAACAATTAGGATATTATCTCTCTGATCCCACCTCATTTTCTGCCTTTCTTGTCCCTGTGAGTGCAAGTGATTGCTGCCAGGCCTTAGAAGTTGCTGTATCATCTTCTTGGAATGTTTTTTCACCAGATATGTACAAGCTTGCAGTGACCTTCTTTGTATCTTTGCTTGATGATTACTTCCTCAGGAAAATTTCTCTGAATAACTTTTTAAAATTGTAGCCACCTTCCCTGACCTGTCACTTCTGCCTTCATCACTGCTTTGTGTTACATGTGTTCAGTGTTGAGATCTGCTCATTGTTTGTCTCCTCTTACTGGAAGGAATACTGTTTTTCTTTTTTGTGTATTCAGAGTAGTACCTGGCACCAAGCAGATGCTTAGTAAATATTTACTGAGTGAATAAAATAAGTGACAAAAAAAATGGGCAGAATTATGGAGTGGAAGGTGAAGCTTTGAGAAAATTAGACTATTAGAAAAACTTTTTTTTGAGATACTGGGGATCAAACCCAGGGCCTCATGCATGTTAGGCAAGCACTTTACCACTTGAGCTACATCCCTAGCCCTCTTATTATTATTATTTTTTTAAACAAGGAAAGGAATACCAAAATCATTTGTTGATTTATCTTCTAAGCAATTATAACGCACTTGGTAGGAAAAATTGTACATCAGTTTGGGTATACACTGATAGGACTTCCTAATGTGGTACAGTACTGTCTAAACTTTCTACATTGGTGGAAATGTTCTATATGTGTGCTGTCTAGTACAACAGACACCAACCTCCTATGATTACTCAGTATAATTTTAATCTAATTTTTAATTTATATAGCCAAACTGGTTAATGGCTACTGTATTGAGCACTGCAGGACTGGAAGAAAAATAAGAAAGCAAAAGATATTATGGGACAAATGCTAGGACAGATCTCCTGAATTCTTTCTGGGACAAAGATAGTGAACCCCAGGATACCCAGGCAATTGAAAGGAAGAAAGGGTTGAACCACCCCTGGGGAAGTAAGGGTACATTGGCTGTGGTGACATAGCAACAGGGAGGAAGCTATAGAAGTGAAGTTATATTGAAAACCCCTGAGTATAGATAGAGAGGCCTTAGCAGGTCTTTCAAGGAGCTACACACATTTTCTAAAGCGGTGGTTCTCAAACCAGTGATTTTACCCCCTCTGGCTGTACCCATAGGAGATATTTGGTGATGTGTAGACATTTTTGTTTTTTTCCAGTTATCACAGCCTGGATGGGGGTGAGATGTTATTGCTCCTGGCATCTAGTAGGTAGAGTCCAGGAATGCTGTTAAATGTTCTGTAATGCACAGGATAGCTCCCCACAACAAAGAATTATCTAGCCCAAAATGTCAATAGTGTCAATGCTGCACTAAATAAAGAAGAGAGAATATCTGTTGTTGAGATTATGTGGATTTTTTCTTTAATATTAATATATGTTAAAAAAACATGAAATGACTCTATGGAATGAAAGGTAATGTTTTATGTGTCTATTTTGTGTTGAATTTTTTATTAGGCTTATCAGATTAAATTTGCAAAAGCTAATAATTTAAAAACTATTATGGAAAATAGGAAAAGATAGAAAACATTCAGTTCATATATGACTTAACCCTGTAGTACCTGGCTAAGTGCAAACAGGTTTAAATAAATAATAATAAAAAATAAAAAAGGAAGGAGACTTCCATATCCTTTTCTAGAGTATTTTCTTGTGAAAAATCTATAATTGTAAAACCATTCCCCATCCCTTTGAGTCGTGTGTAAATTTTTTTAAAAGTTAAATCAGCCTCTTGCCCATTTTGCTAGTCCTAAAAGTATTGAAGTCATCATTTTGAAATGTAGACATTATGGAAATTAGTGTCCATCTCTGCGGTATGTGAGTATTTAGCCTAGGTTCTGGCTCCAAGTTGTAAAGACTTGCTTGTCATTAAGATATGAGAAAAAAATTTTATTTTTCTTTGGGATAAATGCAATTAACTAACCCATGGACACTCCAATTAACAGGTGAATTTAGGATGAACTATAAGGTGGCATGTTTTTCTGTTAAGTCCTCTTAGTTGAGGACAGTTACCATTTATTTGAAAACATGTATATAATGGATTATATCTTCCTGGCTTTGTAAAAGAGTGAGATTTCTTTCTGTCCTGGCAATCTTTAGTGGGATTCCTGTGTAGTGCATCTGTTTGGTTTATTGCTTATTCAAGAATGCAACTTTTCTTTCTTTTCTACATTTGTGGAGAGGATCTTCTGCATTGGTAGGAGATTCAATTTTTAATTATTTTCTCAGCACTTGTCAAGGGTAAATCCCCCCTTTAAAACTAAAGATGCGTTACTGGTGAACGTACATATAAAACACTGTACAAGAGTAGTAAAATATTGAATCAACCTCTCTCGTAATGAAAATTTACCACTGCCAAGTCATGTCTTTTTGTAAATGAAAGCAACAATGCCACTTTAAATGAATATATTTTAATTTGACCAACCAATAATATATTATTGAACATTTAAACTTTTTCTAAAGTTTTGCCATTTTAAATAACATTATGAATGAATTCTGTTGAGAAGAAATTTCTAAACACATCTGTGAGCTTTCCTTTAGAATATAGTCTCTGATATGTGTCCTTTCTTTTATTTTTTTACCCTTACTTTGAGATCCTGTTAAAGTACTATCTATTGGCATGAAGCCATCTGTCAGTCTTCTCACCCATGGGTGTCAAATTATTTTAATTGTCGGGTGACTGGCAATACAAGGCTTAAGGATACACCATAAATATACTTTCTTTTTTGTTCATAAATTATTTATGTATATGTCAGTCCATTTGTGCTTCTATGCAGAATATCACAGACTAAGTAATTTATAAACAATAGATATTTATTTCCCACAGTTCTGGCAGCTAAGAAGTCTAAGATTAAGGGGCCAACATCTGGTAAGCCTTCTTGCTGCATTATCCCATGGCAGAAGGGCACAGAAACAGGATACAGAACTCATCCTTTTAAAATGAACTCCCTCCTACCATATCAGTTATCCTTTCATGAAGGCAGAGCCCTTGTGACCTAATTACCTCTTCAAGGTCCCAATTCTTAGTATTGTTATGATGGCAGTTTAGTTTGTAGCACATGCCTTTTGAGGGTCATGTGCAAACCATAGCAGTTTATGTTTATCAGTCTTTAATAGAAAAATGTCTTTTTCTCTGAATCCATTAGATCATTCTTTTTTCCCTTGAACCTTAGTGAATCATCTTGAGTATCTCATGTGAGAGAAATTGGTTTGGCCTTATTTTTCATTACTTACATAACACTTAACGTATATAAGATTTAACTAAGTACTTTAATGTATACTGTCAAATGTTGAATGCTGATTATTCAAATTTTGTATACTTTTATTCTCTTTGATGAAGTTAACTCTTCTGAAGCAAAGTTCTTGTATGTGCCTGTCATTTGTACTATATGACAATGCTGAGCACATAATTATTCAGTTATCGTGTAACTGAGTTTGGATTTCTGATCATTATCACAAGTCCTGAATCTTGTTTGCTTTCTTCCACAACCAAGAAATTTTACCCCTTGTACAGTGTTAGAAGAGGCCTGGGCTGTGGTTGAATCTAAATATCTTGCTGTTTTAGGTGACATTTAGTGATGTGGCTATAGACTTCTCTCATGAAGAGTGGGCATGGTTAGATTCTGCGCAGAAGGATTTATACAAGGATGTGATGGTGCAGAACTATGAAAATCTGGTCTCTCTAGGTAAGATATCTCCCCCTCCACTGCAGTGAGGGAGATCTTTCTTTTGCTACTCCAATTGCTGAAGCTCCTCCTACGTAAATGGCTGAATTTCTGTGCCATGTTCCGAAGGGAATGTGTAGCTCCTTTGTGCCTACCTGAAGCTTATCTTCTCATTTCAGTGGACATCCTTCCACCCTTCCTTTGGTTGCTCTTGTGATGGTCTCTCAACCTTGAGGAGCATAGCTTTAAAAAGTTCTATATTCTTTCTGTAAGCAGGTCTTTCCATAACTAAGCCATATGTGATCACTTTATTGGAGGATGGAAAAGAACCCTGGATGGTGGAGAAAACACTGTCAAAAGGTATGCTTCTGGGTGAGTCTAGTGAATCAAGCAAAGGAGGTCTTTGTTAAAGATGCTTATTGTGAGTGTGAGTGTGGAGGCATTTTAGGGACACTAAAATGAGATCTCAGAGGTAAACAAAATTGAGGTACCCTCAGCTTAGATTCAAAACAGTCACCCCACTCCCAGATTATTCAGAATAATATATGATATGATATTAGACTCATATCATCTAATCAGAAGTGAAGGGTTTTGCCATTACAATAATTCAAATTCCTATTTTATTCATAACACAGTAAGACAAATTATTTTTTAATCCCATTTAAGGAAATGGACTTACTGATTGTTTTAAGTTAAGAAAAGTTGTCAATTAGATGAAAAATCACTTTGTCTTTAACGCTGAGTTTCTTGGGATATACGTGAACATAAATGTTAGTGGAAATAAGAAATGTATTAGAATATATTTCTAAGAATAATATTTTCTAATGTCCAGTAAGTTCTCATATGATTTCACACAGATATTATATAAACTCAGAAAGTCTTAAACTTTATTACCAAAAAGGAGCACATAGATATATTTTGTTGTCATTGTAACTGTTTAATGTAGTAGTATAAATTCTGTATTTCACGCATGTTAATCTGGCAGCTAGTTGAGATTAACTGAAAGTTGCACAAGAAAAATGTAAAGTAGAATGTGATCTTTCATATGAATATAGGCACAAAATGATGGCTGAATACAGAATGCTTTCTACATTTTCTTCCTAGAATAGCTTCATTTTTTTCAAATAGTGGTTGTCTACATTTTCCTCCTTTCGCTTGTTATACTCTGTTCCTGCTTCTGTGAGCTCTCTGTATTTTCTGTGCCTCACTTCAGCATTGTTCAGAATCTTTGAAATACATGAATTGTTAGAGCCATGTGTTTTCTAGAGGCTTTGTTTCTTATCTAATTCTCCTATTTCCATCTGAGAAGTTTCCTCTCAAAAGTATAGAAAAAGCATTGCTTTGCTTTCTTGATGTATTTCAGATTGGGAATCAAGATGGGAAAACAAGGAATTATCAACAAAGGATATTTATGATGAAGATTCACCCCAAACAGAAAAAATAGAAAAAAACATAAGGCGGCATTGTGAATTTTCAGATTTTAACAAGAACGGAAAATATAAAGGGAAGTTGGAGGGGAAGGATGGACATCAGGTAGAACATTGCAGACTAATGACCCTCACCTTTAGTGAGAGCCCCTCTGGGGAAAGTGTTGACAAATACAGTACGTCATTTAGAAGCATCTTCCATGTAAAGCCTACTCTTTCTGAACCACAGAGAATTTCTGCTGAAGGGACATCGCATAAATATGATATGTTAAAGAAGAGTTTACCAATAAGGTCAGTTATAAAAAACGAGAAAATCGGTGGCAGAAAGAAAGTTTTGAGTTCTAATGAAAGTGTGGCAACTTTTAGCAAAAGCAAATCTCTTACCCTTCATCAGACTTTTAATAGAGAGAAGATCTATACATGTAGTGAATGTGGGAAAGCCTTTGGTAAACAATCAATCCTTAATCGCCATTGGAGAATTCATACAGGAGAGAAACCTTATCATTGTCGTGAATGTGGGAAGACTTTTAGCCATGGCTCATCCCTTACTCGACATCAAATAAGCCATAGTGGAGAGAAGCCTTACAAATGTACTGAATGTGGAAAGGCCTTTAGTCATGTCTCTTCTCTTACTAATCATCAAAGCACTCACACTGGAGAGAAACCATATGAATGTACGAACTGTGGAAAGTCTTTTAGTCGTGTTTCACATCTCATTGAACATCTGAGGATTCATACTCAAGAAAAACTTTATGAGTGCCAAATATGTGGGAAGGCCTTCATTCATAGGTCATCTCTTATCCACCATCAGAAAATACATACTGGAGAGAAACCTTATGAATGTAGTGGATGTGGGAAAGCTTTTTGCTGTAGCTCACACCTTACTCGACATCAAAGAATTCACACTATCGAGAAACAATATGAATGTAACAAATGTCTGAAAGTCTTTAGTAGCCTCTCATTTCTTATTCAACATCAGAGTATTCATTCTGAAGAAAAACCCTTTGAATGTCAGAAATGTAGGAAATCTTTCAGCCAGCCTGAATCACTGAATATGCATTTGAGAAATCACATTAGATTGAAACCTTATGAATGCAGTATATGTGGGAAAGCCTTCAGTCACAGGTCATCCCTGCTTCAACATCACAGAATTCACACTGGAGAAAGACCTTATGAGTGTATTAAATGTGGGAAGACCTTCAGCTGTAGTTCAAACCTTATTGTACATCAGAGAATTCATACTGGAGAAAAGCCATATAAATGTGATGAATGTGGAAAAGCTTTTAGTAAAGGTTCAAATCTTACTGCCCATCAGAGAACACATAATGGACAAAAACCCAGTAATGCAGTAAATATGGAAAGGTCTTTAGACCGTATAAATCAGTATGCATATGAGAAATCATACAAGAGAGAAACTATATGAAGCATCATTTTTCATAATAAATTTCAGCCACAAATCCTAATTCAATATCAAAATTTTTGAGAACAGTCTTACAAGTGTAGTGTTTATGGGAAGACCTTTATGATGAAACCTTTATTGTCTATCAGAGTTCATGCTATAGAAAACCATAAGAGGATAACAAATGTGGGAAGGCCTTTGTCAGTATTAATCCCTTAGTTGACATAAGTAAATACAGACAAGAAAAAAAAAAACTATACACATAGCAGATTTAGGAAAGATTAGGTAGTATGAATCTCTTACAAACTCATATGGGGGAAAAGCTATAGGAATATAGAAAATTCAGAAATTGTGGGCAGTCCTTCATTCAATGTATCCCTCATCTTACATCAAAGAATTCACATTGGAGAGAAATCTGATGTAAAAAAGGTAGTATTTGCTAAGGGTTAGTTTGCTAGACATCAAGACATGAATCGTAGAACAACTTGAAAGATGTAGGAATTATGTATATATCTTTCTTTGCAATAATACTATTTGTAAACAGTTTTACAGAAGAGCAGACAAGCATATTATAAATAAATATGCATCTCATAGCAGTAACTTGCAATTTGAGACCTACATGGAAATTAGTTTTAGCTAATGGGTATGTGAAGATACTTAGTCATCCAGTGGATCCAATAAATGTTATAATGTTGAAAAATCAAAGCTGCAAAAGAAGAATGGGGTCTCTAATAAAACAATTTTATACATAAGGAAATTTCACTGTGGCTCTATTTCTTGCAGAATTTTTGTTGTTGTTACTTCTTAAAGCTAATTTTAGTCATACTTTAACGGGAAACTGGCAAACCTAAGGAAAAATAGCCTGGTCTGTGTGCAAAGAATATTATTTTGGTGAAGAAAATTTGTAGTTCACTTCTTATGGGCTTTATTTAATTCACATATTTCAAGATAATTTGTTGAGCATTACTCATATATTACAGGTCCATGGGTCAGGAATTTTAGTGAACTTTAGTGGTATGTCAGAATCACCAGGAGAGCTTGTTCAAACACTGATTGCCAAGCTCCACCTCCAGAATTTCTGTATCAGTTAGTTTAAGGTGAAGAATTGGCATTTTTTACAAGTTGTCAGGTGACACTAATGCTGCCTGCCAGGAAGCACCTTTTGATAACCACTGTAACAATTAATAAATTTATCCTTTTCTCAGGGATTGGAGCTGTCAAAAGAGAATAATAGCAAATTTGAAATAACTCCCAAATGCTGTGACAACAATTAAGAAGCAATCTATTACGAGAGATTAGAGTGTGCTTTGCTGTGGTGAGCTTTCAATCTAAATCCTGATTTTGTAACCATGTGTCCTGTAGATGTTGTGTGCTGTGGAATTCTAGGTAAAGTAGGCAAGCAAGTTCTCTCTTACATTGTACAGCTGGACTCTGTTCCACTGTCTAATTTCAAGTTCTGTAGCTTTGAAATACTGCTGCCTGCAGCATTGGTAACAGCAGAGTCATTTTTCCATCCCTTGGTCAAGTTATGGGTTTTTACCTTGAAATCAGTAGTTCAGAAGTAGTAGTCATTACTTTTGCCAGCCTGCCAATTTTGAAAGCTTTAACTTCCTGCAGTATGTTTTCGTAAAATACTTAGAGTTTCTGTTTTCTGCACTAAACTTAATATAGTATGTGAGGAGGATGGCTTCACATATTCTAAGTTCTTGGTAAGAAATGGAATAGTCTTGGTGACCCTGTGGCTTCCTATTTTGTGATTAGAAAGATAGCACAGATTAATGTGATTAGGAGTGTATGGTCACCTGCAAGCAATGGGCAGTTACGTAGCTTATGTTTCATATTGTGTTCTTTATGGCATTTTGGAGTTACAAATAAAATGTTGTCTTAAAAATGAATATTTTATTGATATAAAATATCATGGAATGAATGACAGGGTTTCTGATTTTAGGCAAGATGCTCTCTAATAGCTGTGTAACTTTAAATGAAAGCCAAAGCAGGGAGCATAGTTCAATAGCAATGCCCAATGCTCAGTAGAGATGGTGGGCTGTGAATGGGATAGTGATTTTTTTTTTCTTTGTTGTGGGGATCAAACCCAAACCTTCATGCATACCATGGCAAGTGCTCTACCACTAAGCCATCATGGGGTGGTAAGTTTTTAATATTCACCAGGATGTATCTTTGATTTATTTTTAGTGACAAGATTTATTTTGAAATGCTATGGAATGCTGAAGGATCTTTAAGAGAGTTATAATTAAGGAAGCATGGCATGGTGTGTGTATATATATTTATTTATTAATGGCAGTAGCTATGTTTCATTTTCTTTCCCATGCCCTCCCAAGCAACTGGTACTGCAAAAATGAAGTAGTTCTATGGTCATTTAATCACTAGATTTTACTCCCTTTCATTACCATTGTTTTTTTTTTTTTAGCTTAACTTAAATTAATTAATTAATTTTTATGTGGTGCTGATGATTGAACCCAGTGTCTCACACATTCGAGGCAAATGCTTTACCACTGAGCTACAGCCCCAGCTCCCACTATCATAGTTTATACCACTTTGACATTTTGTTATGAGAGGAATCATGTAAATATCAGTGTGAACTCATTATTTTACAATTCTTGAGTTAAAGTGCCTTTACAATGGCTCAAAACTAGGGGATAAGAAACCAAATTTTAAAATAAAGACAGGGTTTTAGAAAAGCAATGAAATGATGTTACCTTATGGTAAAAAATTGGGCTAAGATCTTAATAATATGCCTTAATTGACAGAATAATATTGTTTCCTCAGGTCTGTTAACCATTTCTTGAACATCTGCTGTGGGCTAGACAAATAAGACCATACCTTTCAAGAGCTAAAAGCTTTGTATGTTGTGTGTGAGGAGCACAAACTCTGGAGCCTGCTATGTGGATTTGAGCCAGGTTGCATGTTTACGGGCTTTGTGTGACCTTGGACAAATTATTCCAGTGTGTCCTGCCTTAGTTTTTCCATCTGTAAAATGATAATAAGACCTATCTCACTGAATTATTATGAAGATTAAATAAGTTACTTGGTGTAAAACACAACAGTGGCACCTCAAAAACGGTAAATATTAGCTATTGATTTAATCATTTTTTCGTGGCTGCTTTGTCATTCTAGTCTCAAATGTCACATCTAGTGTGTCTTCCTAATCACTTTTCACTCTTCTACTTACTGTTACACTTTTTGTGGGGAGAGGCCTTATAAAACACTTTCATTTCCTTCTAATATCTCCTTTGGTGTCTGAACCATTTTGAAGGGAAACATGTTTCTTGCCCCAAATAATCCAAGGACACAAAGAGACCAGGCAGAAGGTGAAACAAGTATGCAGTAGGGATGTGGGAACACTTCCAAATCCTACAGATTTGGATAAGGAGAAGAATAAAGAAGTTTTAAGTCACTGCAGGGAGAAGAGGAAAAGCTTACTTTGTGAGGGCTGAAGCCTGCAAATCTTCAGCATCATCCCAGTACAGGATCCCCTGGGCTGCCTGCAACTGCTCTCTTCCTGAATGAAGGTTACAGCCATGTCACTGCACACTGATGCCTGGTAAGTCAGTCATGTTATTAGGCTTGGGCTAGTCGGGCATGATTACAACCTCTTGATCAGTCATTAGTAAATATTTAGAAAAGAAATCAAGGCACATACCACATTACTTTCTGGGAGCCTCGCTCTATGTTGGACTCCCAGGGGGAGTCAGACACTGTCTTTAAACAGGTTGCAATTGGGGTAAAAAGGCTATGTAGAGAAGTCACTGATGAAAGAAAACAATGACAAGGTCATAAGGCCTAAGAGGTGCAGAACATAAGTGTTCTGGCATTAAATGTGTATAGGGGAAAATTCAATAATAATACAGTGTTTGTTAATAGCAGCAACTGAACCTTATGGGTGTGTGTTGGAGGTTTTGGGGGCAGCATTTATAAATTAAATTAATAAATTTAATTAAGAAATTAAATATTCCCAGTTCTGGACCTGTGTTTGAATTCAGCCTATTGATTCTGACATTTGCCAATTATATAATTTTGGGGAAGTCACATTTTTCCTGATTTCTGCTTTGAAATGGTGGTATAAGAATTAGAAAATATTCATCAAGTAAACACTGCAGTGCTTGGCACATGTAAGTTGAGTGGTGTGTTTTTTCTTCTTTTAGTAATCTTTCCACAGACTATAAGGCAAATTCCATAATCATCTCCATGTTAATAGTGACCTGAGACTCAATTGGTTCTAACAAGTTCCCCAAAGTTATCCCTTTTAGGGAACATAGGCTAGATTTGAACATCCGTCTTCCTTACTATTTGCTATACTTTGGATCTTGAATGTTTCCCCAAAGCCCCTATTTTGAAGGCTTTGTCCCCAACTGTGGCACTATCAGGAAGTGGTGAAACCTTTAGGAGGTGAACTAAGGAAAGAAGTGAGGTCATCGGGAGTGTGCCCTTGAAAGGAATATTGGGACCTGGGCCTCCTTTTCCTTTTCCTTTGCTTCCCAGTTGCCAGGAGGTGAGCAGCTTCCTTTGTGCTCCTGTCATGATGTACTGCTTTTCCAGATAGTCAAAGGAATGAGCCAAACACTCATGGACTGAAACCTTTAAAAATGTGAGCCAAAAAAACATGAACATCTATGTGCCAGCAATTAGAAAAAAAAAAATCAGGCAAAATACATAAATTACCTAAATCTACTCAAGAAGAAATAGAACATCTCAACAGTCAGAGGCAACAGTGAGTTGTACTGATTAGCACCAATTCTCAAACACTTCCAAACAATTAAAGGAAGGGAACACATCCTAAATCACTTTATGAGGCCAACATGGCTCTGATAGCAAAGGCAGAGAAAGACATCACAGGAAAATTATAGACCAATGTCCTTTATGAACATAAACATAAAAATTCTCAACAAAATAGAATCCATTAGCACATAAGAGGTTTATTCTTCATGACCATGTGGGATTTATCCCAGGAGTGCAAGGATGATTCAATATTAAAAAATCAGTGTAATTAATCTCACTAATAGAATGAAGAAAATTCTATGCAATCAATTTATATATAGTACCCTTTCATGATAAAAATTTTCAGGAACAGAGGAAAGTTTCTCATCATGATAAGTGGTATTTGTAAGAAATCGCAGTTAACATCATATTTAATGGTGAAAGAATAAAAATCTTTCTTCCAAGATCAGGAAAAGTCAAGGATATCTTCTTTCATAGCTGTTATTAAAAACTGCAATGAAAACGCTATCCAGAACTATTTGACAAGAGAAATAAAGAAAAGGCATCCAGAATGGAAAAGAAATTGTAAAACTATGTTCACAGATGACATGATCTTATATAAGGAAAATCCTGAAGAATCCACAAATCTGATGAACCCAGTAAATTTGGAAAATCAATACCCCCAAATAATTTTTATGTATGTATAAAAATGTATTTGTGTATGATACACACACACACACACACACACACACACACACAGTCCAGAAAGGAAATTAGGAAACACATTCAACTTATAATAGTACTTATAGGGAGTAAATACTAGAAATAAACCTATGTTTAAAACTAAACAACACTGCTGAATGAGATCAAAGAAAGACTTAAAAAATGGAAAGATATCCCGTGTTCATGGATAGAAGTATGTAATGTGTAAAAATGTAACTACTATGCAAGGACATAGACAGATTTCATGCAATTCCTATAAAAATCCCAACAACCCAGAACTGGAAAAGCCAGTTCTTTAACATCAATATTGATTTAAATAAATAAATAACTCATAGTACCTAACTTCAAACCTTAGTACAAAGCTATAGTAATTAAAACATGGGTACTAGCATAAGGATAAACATAAATCAACTGAATAGGATAGGGAGCCCATATATAACTCTTACATACATAGTCAGTTTTCAACAAGGATGTCAAGGCCATCAAAAAGAAAAGGACAGGGGCTGGGGTTGTAGCTCAGTGGTAGAGCACTCACCTAGCACGTGCAAGGCCCTGGGTTCGAACCTCAGCACAACATAAAAATAAATAAATAAAAATAAAGGCATTGTGTCCAACTACACCTAAAAAATATTGAAAAAAGGAAAAGAATGGTGTTTTCAAGAAATAGTGCTGAGAAAACTATATATATAAAAGAATGGAGTTGTGGGGTTGGGGTTGTAGTTCAGTGGTAGAGCGCTTGCCTCACATGTGTGAGGCACTGGGTATAAACAAAAAATAAAGGTCCATTAATAACTAATAAAATATTTTTAAAAAGAATGGAGTTGCACTCTTACTGTTTACCATATGCCAAAATGAATTGAAAATGGATCAGTTATCTTAATGTAAGAGCTAGAACTATAAAACTCCCAGAAAAATTTGGGAGATATTTTCATGACACTGGATTTGGCAACAGTTTTATGGGTATTGACATTGAAAGCAGAAGTAACATTAGATAAATTGACTTAATAAAAATTAAAAACTTTGTGCATCAAAAGATACTATCCCATCCTTCTATTGTATGAGAGAAATTATTTACAAATGATATAGCTGATAAGAAGTTAATATCCAGAATATATTAACAACCCATAAAACAGTATTTGACATCAGCAAAATGGTGGACTTCACAACATCCAAGCCCTTTTATTTCCAAGAAGACATTTTTAAAAACCCTATAAAATATGTCAAGATCATTGTACTGTCATGTGTAACTAATTAAAAAAAAAGATGTACAGTTCAAGTTTCTACTTACTAGGAAAAAAAACCTACAAAAACTAGCTAAAATAACCTTATTGGAATTGTTAAAGAAGGGAAAAGGCAGACTTTATTCAAAGGGGCTGCTATAATAGGGTTTTGTTGTAGGAGAGAAAGATTGGACTCAACTCCAAGGACAACAAGAATGAGAGATCAAGGATCAGGATGAGGGTCAAGCAGACAGAAAATTACAAAAAAGGAAACATCAGGGACAAAGGGAATTCTGACTAAACTGAATTGACAGATTATTGATTGCTAAAGGCAGACCAGGTTGATACAATATCAAGAGTTGGGGGGTTTGCAAAACGGACTCATCAGAATTCTTGCTAAAATCAGACTAAATGGACAAAGCCACTGGACTAAAAAAAGAACCCAGGGTTAGATCCTAGTTAGAGGTTCAGAGGACTTTGGACAAAGGAGAAAATAGCAAGCATGTAAATGTCCAATTAAGTAAAACCAGATCTTAGAAAGAAGGAAGTTTCCTGGCATGTGCATTCTTTTTACAGTTCATCATGCTATGGCATTGTTGTGGTCTGTAGGAGACAGCATTATAGTTTCCAATTCTCTTTTTTGAATTAGAGTAGCAGAGCAGATCTTATTGAAGTGTTATAACCTGTTGGGATTGCTAGAAGAACTGAGCTCTGCCTTGCCTAACTCAGATATTGGGTAGAAGAAACATCAGGCACTGCTTGGGAAAGCTTCAAGGAGACTCCCTGCAGACACAAGGAGGAAGAGAATACAGATGAAGGTCCCAAGTTAACCTGCGGTATGACCCTGGGAAATCAAGATATTTAAATGCAGGTGTGTATTCAAGGAAATCAGAAGACACGGAGACCCAGGCAAAATACATGTTCAGAAAAAATACCTGAAAACCTTAAACTTTTTCCTCACACTGGTCTCAAGTCTCAGAATATAACCAGCTGGTATTAAAGGGCTTCTATGGGAAGCCACTCTGAATGACCATGCCTTCCAGTCCTGAAGCACAAGGCTCTGACCAATCACTACATTTTGTGGTGACTTGGGTATTGTCCCAGCGCAAATAGCAAAGTGGGTCTTAGGTGTAGGCATCACCTGTGGGGGTTGAGCTACACTCACCTATTCCTTTGTAATCCTATCCCTTGTCTCCTTTGAATGGCTTCTTACCAATAAAAGGGTTCATGATGTGCTCCTCTCTCTTTTCATGACCCCTAAGGTCAGAGGAGCTGTCATAGGACCCAAAGAAAAAGGTATTTCTCTCTCTTTCTGATTATTTCATGCAGCCCAGTTCACCTGAAGTGACCTTGAGTGTTTAGTCATGGAACACAACAGGCTTCCCTGGGAACACAGCCAGTTTGCAAGGACTGGAGAAGGGGATGTTTTCTGTTTCTTTCTCTCTCTTTTTTTTTTTTTTTTTAGTGCCCAATTTTCATTGAAAAATCACAAGTCAAAGAAATAGGAAAACATGGCCTATTCAAAGGAAATAAATAAAGCATCAGAAACCACCTCTGAAGCAAGACAGGTATCAGACTTACTAGATGAAGAATTTTATAATTGTATTAAAGATGCTTGAAGGCATAAAGGAAGCACAAAGAATTATAGGATATCAGAAAAATAATAAATGAAATGAAAATATCAACAAAAAGCTATATATTAGAAAAAAGAATCAAACAGAAATTTTGGAGCTGAAAAAATTCAATAATTGATTTTAAAAACTCACTAGAGAAGCTCAATAGTAGACTTGAGCAGGAAAAAAAAATCATCAGACTTGAAGGTAGGACATTTGAGATTATTGAATATGAGCAGTAGAAAGTAAAAAAGAATGGAGATAGTGAACAAAGTCTAAGGGTTTTATAGGAAACCATCAGTGGATCATTATATGCATTATAGGAGTCCCAGAAGAATAGAAAGAGAAGGGATGGAAAAACTATTTAAAATTTTTTTTGTAGTTGTAGATGGACAGAATACTTTATTTTATTTGTTTATTTTCATGTTGTGCTAAGGATCAAACCCAGTGCTGCACACATGCTAAGAAGCACTCTGCCACTGAGCTACAGCCCCAGCCTGAGAAAAATTATTTTAAGTAATATTTGCTGAAAACTTTCCCAGACTGAGGAAATAACATGGACCTACAGATCTAAGTTGTTTGATAAACTCGAAGATAAATTTGCAAAGATCCACATGAAGACATAATCAAATGCTGAATGTCAAAGACAAAGAGAAAAAATTGTGGTACTGGTAATTAAACCCAGGAGCACTTTTAATACTGAGCTATATACTCAACTGGTTTTATTCTGAGACAGGTTCTTGCTAAGTTGCCAAGGCTTGACCTCAATTTCTCAATTTTCCTGCCTCAGCCTTCCAAGTCTCTGGGATTATAGGACTCAACTCCCCAGCCCAAATGATTCTCCTGCCCCAAGCTCCCAAGAAGCTGGAACTATAGGCATGTACCACCATGTCAAGCTTACAAAAAGAATCTTGAAAACAACAAAAGAAAGATGACTTGTCTCCTACAAGGGATCCTTGGTAAAATCATCAGGTCATTTTGCAGCAGAAACCCTGCAGGTCAGAAGGCAGAAGTATAGTATGTGTAAAATGTTGCAGCTGGGCAGGTGGTACATACCTGTAATCCTAGCTACATGGGGGGCTTAAGCAGGAGGATCTCAAGTTTGAGGCCAGCCTTGGCAACTTAGTGAGACCTTGTCTTAAAATTAAAAAAATAAAAGGGTTGAGTTATTTCAAAGAGTCTGATCATTTTGAGGATGTAGCTCAGTGGTAGAGCACTTCTGGGTTCAATCTTCAGTACTGATGAATAATTAAATACATAAATAAATGTATTATGTGGAAAAAAAACCCCTTAATCAAGAATTCTGTATCTAGCACAGCTGTCCTTTGAAATGAGAGTAAGTTAAGACATTCCTTACAAATAGATATTCCCTTGAGAAATACTAAGTTCCTTCAAATTGAAATGAAAGGAAGCTAGAGAGTAACTCAACAGACACATGAAGAAATAAAGATCCATGGCAAATTTAAAAGACAGTATTTTATAATTGTGGCTTGTAACTCCAGTTTTTTTTTTCTAAACAACTTGAAAGGAAAATGTATAAAATAATTATAAACCACAAAAAGGCAAGTGCTGCTTGATATCACTTATGTGGAATTTATAAAAGTTAACTCATAAAAGTAGAGGGTAAATTTGTGGTTAGGAGGAAATGGGGGTGGGTAGGTTGGGGAGATGTTGCCTAAAGGATGCATGTTTTCAGTTAGAGAGGATCAGTTTAAGATATCTATTGTACAGCTGGGCATGGTACACACTTGTAATCCCAGCAGTTTGGGAGGCTGAGGCAGGAGGATTATAAGTTCAAATCTAGCCTCAGCAACTTAGCAAGGCCCTAAGTAACTCAGTGAGACCCTGTCTCTAAATAAAAGATAAAAAGGGCTGGGGATGTGGCTCAGCGGTTATATACAATATGGTGATGTAGTTTCATGAACTAATAAATCATTTCATTTTTATTGAAGCCATTTAGAGCAGAGTCACCTGGAAGTGAGACTTCTACCGGACACACAGCAATTTGTCCTCAGTGTTATTACCTGATACCACTGGGTTCAGGAACAGCCATGTTTTAATCATGCTAAGGAAATTCTCTTGCCATAGCACAGCTCTGTTTTCCACAAAGACTAGTTCACAGAGAGGCCTGTCCATTAAGAAGAAAGATGGCTTCCAGCAACACAGCTCCCACCTCCTGGCTAATCAAACCCCAGGAAAAAGCCCCTCCTTCCTCACAATTCTAGCAGAAAGTCTTAATAATACTAATGGAATTGGCTCAGGGAACACAAGAAATTCCTGAACCAGTGGTTGTAGCTGCAGTTAGAATGCTCTGATTGGCCAGATTTGAGGTGTGTGTTCAATAAATATCTGATGAATGAGAGTGTGAATAAATGAGCTGCTGCATGGATATACTATATTTCTCTCACTGTTAGCAACAAAGTCCTCTTTGGATCATTCTGCATATCTACCAGGTCTGCTTAGGGCTTTTGAGGCTAAATGATTATAAATACCAGAGCCTGATGCATTAGTGCAAATCTCAATTAAGACAGGGAAATGAAAAAAAGAGACCAAAATGGACCTTCTTGCTGACATCTATAAAGCAAGACAACACCTTACATTATGAGTTACTTCAGAGTCTGAAAGTATCCAGCGAGGAATATTCAAAAGAGGGTCAACTTGTTCTCCAGGGTAATATAGAAAATTCTGAGTATTCATAGCTATTTCAATTTTTTGAGGAAATAATGACTACCCTGAAGCCATGAGGACTACAGGTAGAAGAGTACTTTGCTTCCTTGGATATCCTTTAAAAAGACAAAAACACCCCTAGACACTAAATCATTGAGCCATTTTCTTTATGTGTCTGGGTCCCTAAAACAAACAAATATAAATATTTCT
This sequence comes from Marmota flaviventris, assembly GCF_047511675.1. Lineage (NCBI taxonomy): Eukaryota > Metazoa > Chordata > Mammalia > Rodentia > Sciuridae > Marmota > Marmota flaviventris. The sequence continues at coordinate 17,965,509 of NC_092515.1, read as the reverse complement.
TTGAGTTTTGAAATTCACAGGTACAGCTGCACTTAGGAAACTTAAAGGTGCAGAGGACCAGAGTTCAGCCTGAGGTTCAGTAAAGAACAAAGAAATAGGAAGACAATGATGTCAATCTAAATAAGGGGATTCAAGTGGTTTATGAAGAACAAGACTTTTCAGATGAACTGTTGAAAGGATGACACTGAAAAAGGTGTAGAGGTCTGGGGAAGGTGTCCCCTACTGGTTGAGGAAACAGGAAAATGTGTGCTACCATTTGTGAGGGGAGAAGTAGAATCTCAGGGCAGCCAGGACTCAGCCTAAAACAAAGGTTAATAGAACTTCCCGTCCATAACATGCACAGATCAAGTGATGGGCACCCATGAGGTGGAAAACATCTCCCAAGCCCTAAAGTTAGCTTCTGAGTTAAAAATCCCAGAGATGACCAGAGGCTAAGGTTGTGGAAAGAGTAAAAGGTCTCTTCACCTATGGAATGAAGGCTCTTTTACAGGAACTAACCATGGCTGACAACACAAAGAATTTGAACCCTGATGACTTATGTTTACCGATCATTATTTATATGCTTAAGTATGTGAACCCCATGTGACTTTTGTAGACTTTTACTCTCATTCCAGGCAGACCCTCCATGTTGTCTGCAGTTAGGAGTCAGGAGTTATATTTAGGAAAAGAGGACCTGAGATCAGGTACCCAAGTACAACTCAGGGTGGTAGAGAGAATTTCATTAGAACTGTAGCACCAACTGATCAGATACCTATGTGCAATTCTGTCCCTGGAGGTGAAAGTTGGTATACTTTCCCCACCACATAGCTCTTAATATCTGAGGATACCTTTTTTCTTCCCAGAAAGTCTACCTAGGAGTTGTTCTATTCTTTTTTTAAAAAATATTTATTTTTTTTAGGTACAGATGGACACAACGCCTATTTATTTTTATGTGGTGCTGAGGATTGAATCCAGGGCCTCACCCATGCTAGGTGAGCGCTCTACCACTGAGCCACAACCCCAACCCCAGAGTTTTTCTATTTTTTTTGAGAGAGAGAGAGAGAGAGAGAGAGAGAATTTTTTAATATTTGTTTTTTAGTTTTCAGTGGACACAACATCTTTATTTTATTTTTATGTGGTGCTAAGAATTGAACCCAGTGCCCCACCCATGACAGGCGAGTGCGCTACCGCTTGAGCCATATCCCCAGCCCCAGAGTTGTTCTATTCTTATCTGAAAGTTATAACTATTAGCTTAGGGAAGTATCTTCAGCCAGTATATAGGTTTTGCTGAATCAATTATATTCAAATTTTTATTTATTTATTTAAAAATATGTATTTGGTTGTTGATAAAACTTTATTTATATGTGGTGCTGAGAATCATACCCAGTCCTTCACATATGCCAGGCAAGTACATTACCGCTGAGCCCGAGCCCCAGCCCCAGCCCTCACATTTTTATTTTTAAATTAATTTCCTATGTCAAGCAACTTTTCCAAAGTCAAAATATTCCATGTACAACTTCAGTTTCTGGTCAAGTTGGAGAAACAGGAACTAGATTCACTCTCTTGCTGTAAAAAGCTATAAAGGCACACATAATATATGAAAAATAGTTCTGAATATATTGTGTGCCAAGCAAAGGACAGTGATCCCTGAGGGATGGGCACAAAGTAACTGAGCCCTACCATTGTCACATTTCTTTCTGCTGGAGAAAATACCAATGGGAAGGCAACCCAGATGGAATGTGAAAATCTCCTCAGGTGAGAGGATGGATTTACAAATATGGGGTGGGGGGGACCGAGGCACCTGGCATTCACAGCCAGAACAACAGAGAAAACCCTACATGTGAGCACCTCAGAGATCTGCAAAGGGTCCCTTCCTGTCTTCATTCAAGAACCAATGAGCGTGTGAGGAAACTACCACAGAGCAGGAAAAGAACTATCAAAAAGACAAGTGAGAGCTAGAAGTGGTGGCATGCCTGTAATCCCAGCGACTCAGGAGGCTTAGGAGGTCACAAATTTGAGGCTATCTGGGCAACTTAGTGAGATTCTACATCCAAAAAAAAGAAAGAAAGAAAGAAAAAGAAAAATTTCCAGATAGCACAAATGCCCCCAATTACTGTCTGTTCTACTATCAAAATAGAGAAACCTTTCAATTCATATAGCATCATTAAAATTCTCCAGAATTTCATCACAGCAATGGGAAAATTAGCCCTAAATGAAACACTTCTCTGGTCTTTCCTAAAAAAGCTTAAGTCCCAAAAGGACATGCTTTCCAAGCAATGTCCAATTGCTTCCCAATTGCTTAACCGTATTTTAAAACAAAGCTCAAGAACATTTACAAGAATATAAACTTTCAAACCACAATATCTGACATGCAATAAAAAATAAACGGGTATATAGAAGCAGGAAAATAAATCCAAAATGAGATGAAAAAGCAATCAATCAAAATAGGCTCAGAGTGACAAAGGCAGTGAAACTGGAAGACATTAAAGCAAAAAAAAAAGTAAAGGGCCCTGGATTCAATCCCCAGTATCCCCCCCCCAAAAAAAAAAGTGAAACTAGCAGATCAGAGAGCTATAGAAATATTTGAATAATCAGTTCTACACAGGAAAAGGCTTATATGGAAAAGTAGGTATCAATGCTGATCCAGATCATTGGCAAATGAACCAAATGGCTTCCAAAGTTCTTGATTTTTATTATTTGAATATTGTGCAGTCTTGCAATTGTGTCAATAGCAATGGTGACTCTTTTGTGCAAATCTCTATTGGTGTATAGAATCCCAAATTCCAAGGAGTTTAAAGGGAAAAATTTGAACTGCATTCTAGTCCATTGTAAGTGGAACAAAAAAATATGAGCGACCTAAAAAATATTCTGTGATTAGGCTGGGGTTGTAGTTCAAGTGATACAGCACTTGCCTAACGTATGAGGCTAAATAAATAAATAAACAAACAAACAAACAAATAAATAAATAAATAAAAATGTCCCTCGACAACTAAATTTTTTTTTAAGATTCTGTGATTGGATTTATAACAGTTTCATTCAAGAAGCTGTGTTGGGGTTTTTAGCCCCCCACCCTCCCGTTCCCTCCTGACCTGCAGGAGAGACTGGGGAGAGCATGCCCCAACCAGGGCAAGCCAAGAAAGGCAAAGGTCACAAAGGTCGACTGACTGCCCCACTCAGCCCTCCCCCACTAGAGGACAATCAGTCAGGGAGACCAGTCAAAGCAGGATCTCAGTTTATTGAGAAAACACACACAGCTAACATAATGTACAGGAGCCAATCAGGATAAAGGTCAGCAGAGTGGGGCGAGTTCATGTGTACACCCATCCTACAGGCTGTAATGGGAGACACGAGCTGTGAAGGGTTCTGAGCCTATCCTAGGGGTGGTCTGATTTTTCGTCACACCCACGGCAACACCTTCTGGCTGACAGCCAGGTGCTATCTTAGCCACATGTGGCCCTAGGACAGGGAAGCGGGTAGCAAGTTAGGTTTCCTCTTTTCTGATGCAACATGCCCCACATGTTACATCATACCCTACAAAGCTGAATGCTATCTTCAGGGCAAAAACCTGTCTTCAAGGTTTTAATTTTGGATAATGCCCTATTCCATTGCCATCAAGAACTTGAAAATTCTCACCCCAAACTAGATGTTCTTTTCATGTCCCCTAATGCTATATTTGTTATCCAATCTCTCAATCAGGGAACACCAGGGCACACTTAAAAAGCTTCCAAAATGTTTCAACACGAGGGAGCTTTACAGCAAGTCTTGCAAGGCTCTCATCACCTAGGAAACCACCATGAAAGACCAATGGAAGTCAGTCACTATATGTAGTTATAGTGCTGACAAAGCCTGGAATTGGCTCAACAAGCCACTATCAACGATTGTTGGAAAAATATTTAAGTAACTGGATCATATGAAACATTTTGAAGGCTTTGAAAAAATTATAAAAAGTAGGAAGAACAGTATTGAACAGAATGCACAGTGCAAGGCAAGTAAGCAGAAAAGGCATCAATGACATGAAAATATGGAGAACATTTTGGCAGGAAAGTCCCTAGAACCCACCAACGAAGACAGACGAGATGCAAAATGAGGCACTGAAGCCAGTAATGACAGGATAGTGAAAAAGTCAGCCTTATTCCATAAATTGTCCTTTTCACAGTAGCTAAAATATCAAACTGGAATTCTGCCTTGGAAAAATGTTCAATGACATCTAAGAATACGACCCTATGCTTAAATGCAACTTCAGATTGATGCCCCAACTTCATTTGTGTGGAATGCTTAAAGTGAAAAGCCAAACAGGGCTGATAAAGTTTCAAGCCATTTTTGGAGGGAAAATTCCTGATACTGTCAACAAGTGGCGAGTCAAGCTCTTGAGGTAGGACTAACAGATGTTAACATGTCACCCTCATAAATGTTTTACTCTTCTGCAGAATAAGTTTCATCAGCCTCTTCTTGGGGCAAGTCAAGGTCAAGAGGTTTCATCACACTGAGTGCTGTCTTATCACACATCCTGCAGCTCTACTGAAAGTAAAATTTAAATCTTTAATAGATTTTTTTCTATGGATGTTTTTATTTGCCTGGATGAATAGACCATATGCTCAAAGTACTGTTTCCTATGAATAACATAGTGTTTATTGTACATGAGTATTGTACATGTATACTGTGCATGTTATGTATATAATTGAGTTAAAGCAGTACACTAATATACATTATACCAAAATACTATACTTAAAACATTTATTGTAAAGGAAAGTAATTATAAATTTTTACAAAATATATATTGGATTCAAAGCTAGCCTTAGCAACTTGGCAAGATTATGTCTGTAAATGAAATAAATATTTCATTTACACACATGTATATGGCTGGGATGTGGCTCAGTGGTTAATTGCTCCTGGGTTCAATCCCTGGTAACAACAACAACAACAACAACAACAACAAAATATATATATATATATATATTTTCATATTAATATATAAGTTGTCTTTAAATTAAAAATGAAAAATATCATGAATTTATTGGTTAATGAAAACGTTTGGACCAGAGGCTTATGGGACTCTAACTGTATTATTTCCCCTATCAACAATGGTTCCATATTTACCAATTCAGTGTTGCAAATTCATAGGACACAACTACTATGAATAACAAGAATTCACTGTAAATACAGAGAAGTGTGCATGTGGGTATTTCATGTCTCATGCTTTTTTTCCTCACAAAATCTTATGCTACTTGAGAGTAGAAATGACAATATTTTGGTACAAAGAATGCTTTTAATAAGTGTTGGCAAGGCTACCCTTAATGGTCCATCTCCTGAGGATGAGACCTTTTTTTTTCTCTCATCAAAAGAATAAAACTCTAAAAACACTTATTTCAGAGGGACCCCAGGGGTATATCTGTTGCTCAGTTTGAGTTATCATTATAGGTGTTCCACCTCTGGGTTGATGAGACAAAATGGATTAAACTCTGGTATGAGTCTTTCGATGGTGAGTGAAGGATGAACTGTGGCTGAAGGTCTTTCCACACTCACTGCATTCGAAGGGTTTCTCTCCAGTGTGAGTTCTCATGTGCTGAGTTAAGGAAAAGTTGTCACAAAAAGCCTTCTCACATTCTTTGCACTCAAAGGGTTTTTCTCCAGTGTGGATCCTACTATGCCGAACAAAATTTGCAGGTTGGGTAAAGGCCTTTCCACATTCTCTGCAAACATAGGGCTTTTCTCCAGTGTGAATCCTCATGTGTCGAATGAAGGATGAGCTATAATAAAAGCCTTTTGCACATTGTTTACACTCCAGTGGTTTTATTCCACTGTGGGTCCTATTATGTCGGATAAAAACAGAGTGGTGTGTAAAGGCCTTTCCACATTCACTGCACTGATAGGGCTTCTCACCAGTGTGAATCCTCATGTGCTGAATCAAGGAAGAGCTATCACAAAAGGCCTTCCCACATTCTTTGCACTCAAAGGGCTTCTCCCCAGTATGGATCTTCTTATGTCTGATAAAAGTGGACCGATGAGTAAAGGCCTTTCCGCATTCATTGCACTCATAGGGCTTCTCACCAGTGTGAATTCTCATGTGTTGTGTGAAGGATGAGTTGAGACAAAAAGCTTTTCCACATTCTTTGCACAAAAAGGGTTTTTCTCCTGTGTGGGTCATATTATGCTGGATAAAAGTGGAGCGGTGAGTAAAGGCCTTTCCACATTCACGACACTCATGCAGCTTCTTTCCAGTGTGAATCTTCATGTGGTGGGCGAATGAAGAGCTGTAGTAAAAAGCTTTTCCACATTCTTTGCACAAAAAGGGCTTTTCTCTAGTATGCGTCATATTGTGCTGCATAAAAGAAGAGCGGTGGGTGAAAGCTTTACCACATTCTTTGCATTCATAGGGCTTATCTCCAGTGTGAATACGCTGGTGCTCCGTGAGGTGAGACCTGCGTTTGAAGGCCTTCCCACACTCCTTACACTTGTATGGTTTTTCCCCAGTATGAAACCGCATATGTCGAATGAAGTCGGACATATAACGACAGGCTTTCCCACATTCACTGCATTCATAAGGCTTTACTCCAGTATGAATCTGTTGATGTCGAACAAGGGCCCAATTTTTGCAAAACCCTTTTCCACATTCTTTGCATTTATAGAGGCTGCTCCTTGAATTAATCCCAGTGTCTTTTCCTGGTCCTTGGGAGTCATGTTCATGGACAGCATCTTGTGGAGTGACTCGCTCCTGTAAAACTCTTAAACACAGATTATCATCTGTCTCGAAATCATCATTTTTATGGCACCACTTTCCAGGGCATGTCTCCTTGTAGGGGTCTGTTCCTGGTCTCCAGTTCCTTTCCTGCATTTCTGATAGCTTTTCCTCGTCTCTGGTTTGCCCCAATCTGGAATCCTTTGAGGACCTCTCTGCCAGTTGTTCTTGAAAAGAAGATTTCTCACAGAAGGTCAGTTGAGAAGCAGTAGGTGCTGTGATGTTGGGTTTTGCTTTTTCACCTGAAGGAAATCCAACATAAAAAGGTGTTTTAGTGATGTACACAGAATAAAGAAAATCATCACTTTAGTAAAAGAATGAAGATGAAAATAGAGTCTCTAATGCCTGCTGCATTTGTTCACTTTTTTTTTTTTGTACACCTCTTAAAACTAAATTTGCAATTTCTTTTCTAATCCTTGGGCTCTTGATATATTTCAAGGGAAACACATAAGGAAAAGTTGGTGGAGGGGACAGAGAACATGGAGTGGAGACTGCCTCATTATCTGGAATGAGGGAGGGTGGGCAGAGGAATGATTACACTGTATGTGATTCATGTGCTCCAAGAGAAGAAGCCCCATGGCACTGTAACAACACAGGGAGCAACAGGTGGAAGAAAGACATCGGTGGAGGCTATGCAGCTGGAAAAGGCACTATGGGAGCTTATTTCTAAAGAAGAGTAAGAGTTACCAGACAAGGAATTAGGAGAGAATACATATATATTCACATAATTTACTGCAGTATATTATTATAATTGTTCTGTTTTATTATAATACTGTAACTGTTTTAGAAGGCAACAGAGTATCATCTAGTAAAGCTCTTCTTTTGCTAACCTTATAATCCCCAAACTCCAGTCTGATGAACATTACTAAGAGAAACTCCTATACATGTATATGAATTTTCATGGCAGCACTGTTTGTGAGAACAAAAAACTATAATGTAAATGCCCCTAAAAATGGATGAATACACTGGGTTATATTCATGTAAATGAGTATAGCAGAAAAAAGTGAACAACTGCTATACACATCATGAATTAGTAATATCCTGTTGAACAGTATGAATATCAGAAGATATATGAATATCATAGAAGATAAACTGTGATACACTTAAAAGCAATATATATATATATATATATATATATATATATATATATATATATACACACACAAAAAAAAAAAAAGTACAACAAAACTACCTTAATTTTTTTTGAGAATGTTGGTCAGTTTTTAGTGGTATTATAAAAACGGTATCTATACATCTTAAGTTTTTTATTGCAGTAGAACATATATAACATGAAATTCACTATTTTAAGTAAGATGAAACAAAAAGTAATAGGTAAACAAATCAGATAATGTAGTCAAATCCCTTAAGTGAGTCAAATTACCAAAGCTGATACAAAAAATAACAGAATCCATGGATAGCCTGTATTTATCCAAAACATTTATTTTCCTATGGAACAAGCACAGGAATAATAAATCCACAATAAAGTAGCCATATAAGCAAGGGAAGTGGTGTAGAAATGGGAAAGGAAAAAGCATATTAACAGATGTGGGAAGAAGGTAACTTTGTACTTGGGTGAAGGGTTCATAGTTGTTCATTATAATCTTTTAAAAGGCAATGAATAAATAAATACCTTAACAAAATAAAATATAATAGAAAACTAAGATATGAACTGACCAATGATGGTAGTGTGTTATATATCACAGTTAGATCTGCACACCTTAAGACAGTTATAAAAGTCAGAGAGGACCTACAGAGTACTGCAGCTAACTTCATGAACTCTGAAGACAAACACCCCAGTCTGAAATTCCTGCAGTACCCCACACTAGCTCTGTCACCTTTAGTGACCCACTTGAATTCCTAAAGGTTCAATGAAAGGACTATTGTGAGGATGATGTGAAACAGCACATACACAGTCCGTAGTAAGGCACAGGCACTGGGTCAGCATCCCCGTCATGGCTGTGTTATGGGCCAACTGCACTAGGGTTAAAGTTGATGGTAAACATGAATGAGTATACCTAGAGAAAGTGTACAGAATAGAAAGAAAGGGCCATGAATCCAGTGTTGAAGAATGGATGAGAATCAGAAAACAATAGTAAAGGTCAAGTCAGAAGAAGGAAAGAAGAAACAAGAACAGAATGCTATAAAGCTGCAGCATGATAATGTGAGGAAAGTTTCTGGGGTAACTGAGAAGCAGCAGAGTATCATTAGGCATGTAGAGTATAAAGCCAGAACACTTTGTTCAAATTCTGCCTCTACCAAAGCTAGGTGTTCCTGGCAAATTAGCTTTTTGTTAGGAACTGAATATTTATATTCTTCCCAAATTCCTATGTTGAAACCCTAGTTCCCAGTGTGATTGCATTTGGAGATAGGGCATTTGTGAAAGTAACTAAGGTTATATAAGGTCATAAGGATAGGGCCCTGACCTATTAGGATTAGTGTTCCTATAAAAAGAGATACTACAGAGATGGGGAGGCCATCCTCGCATGTGATTTGAGTTACCTCCCTGGTTGGGTGAGAGGCGCTTAGACATGGCTGTGTCAGAGCTTTCTCCACCCTTCTCCAGGTCCGAGGGCTTGTCTGTGCAGAGGGTGTCTGGCCACTGCCCTGAAGACCCAATTGTCGCCCCTGACCTTGGGATGCTGCCCCCCTTAACCTTCATTGGATGGGATTTTCCCTGGAATTTTTTGTTCCCCAGTAAAAGTCCACTCCCTGGCATGTTCTCTCTCTCTCTCTCTCTCTCTCTCTCTCGCGCGCTCGTCTCTTCTGTAAACCTCGCTACTGCATTAGGTGGCTGGAGGCGGGAGCTAGGAGAAGCAGTCCCAGAGCTGGTATTAAAGGTAATTAGAGTCTTGTCTCTTTAATTTAGAACTCCCTAGTGTTTACTCATGAATTGAACCTTCTTTCATGAAGCCAGCACTGGTCGCGTGGCAGAGAGAGATTTCTCTCTCTCTCTCTCTGCATGCATGCACCAGGGACCCTATGAAAACACAGCAAGAAGGCAGCCATCTGCATAACCTAACCATGCTGGAACCCTGACTTTGAACTTATAGCCTCCAGAAAAAAAATAAATTTCTATTGCATAAGATACCTGTTATATAGTATTTTGTTTCAGCAGTTCAAGTAGTAATACTTTTAAAGACTCAATCTCCTCATCTGAAAAACTGGGAGATTCTCAGTTCCTGCCTTACAAGTTGTTATGAGCATTACATGAGATAAAACATCCATTTGCATGTGAAGAGTAAATGTCCAGTAAATTGCAGACCACTATATATTATTATTATTATTATTGTTGTTGTTGTTGTTATATTTGGCAACAGGGACCTGAGTAAGAACACTTCTAATCTATGGTGCTGAGAAACACCGCTCAGAGTAAAGAGGAAGACGCCAGTTGCTCAGGAGTATGTGGAGCAATGATGACTCATATGGGGCAGGTAGAAATGAAAAATGGTACAGTTACTTTAAAACTGCTGGTTTCAATTAAACTAATCATATGTCTACAAATAAATATAAAGGGTAGATCTTGTGCAGATGTCTCTTCTAAGAATGAGAAAACTCCAAAAAGCTTGGTTATTCAGATGAGATAGAATCAATAATATTTAGATACTGTTGGAAAGCCAAGAAATTTTTAATTTTTGGTTCTCCCAAATGTCAAGAACTTCACCTTTTTTTTTTTTTTTAAGGTTGAGTAGAGAGGATAGAAAAGTAGGAAATAAGAGAAGTGTGTTCCTGCTGCAGCATTCAAGATTCGTGTATGGCTTCCCACAATCCCCACCTCATGATGTTCACACCCGTTATACCCTTTTATTATCCCTTCCATTTGAATATTGGCAGGATTTTGCTTCTAAAGAATAGACTATGAAAAGGTGAAAGAATGTATGTGATAAAATATATCTGATTTTACAAGATTGCAGCTTCAGTCCTGCTGCAGTCTCTCACACAGTTGCTTGATTTGAAGAAGTGAGCTGATGTGATGTCAGCTGCCTACAACTGTGGCCTTACAGAGGACCCAGCTAAGTGTGCCTGGATGAGATAAAATGAGGGATTCTCAGGCTGCGATGTCTGTGTTATATACACAGCAACAGATAACTCACACATTTGAGAAGGCAGGAGAGGTGTAATCTGGACTCTGCTGGGGGAATGAGCCACGCTGGGGTTGAGAATGCCTCCACAAGGTGAGAAGGAAGCTGCAGGGTCGACTCAGTAAGGATGAAGGAGCAAGAAAGACAAGCACGTAGGCTTTGTTTTCAACATGAAGTAGGTCATATGCTGAGACATCAATGGCAAAGCAGGTGGTGACATTTGGAATAGTGTGTGAGTAAATGGGGAAGTGAATATAACACACTGAGCTGCGGCATGCAGCAGATGTAGGAAAACCAGTTCTGGATCTGTTATCATCATGCAGGTTAAGTGGTAAAAACAGCTTAGCCCAGAGTGCTATCGCTGGAGCTGATGGGATGGGTGACGGTGATAGATTTGGAGCTATGTATGTTATAAAATGGTCAAGATTCGGAATGCTGAATATTGGGTTTGGTAGAGATGGAGATATTGGTGGGTTTTCTAGGTTTGTTTTTGAACTTATCCACTGATTAAAAGGGCCACTAGTTGAAAATGAGAAGGGAGGAGTGGGCAAGATCATGAGGTTATTTTTAGGCATGATGAGTGTAGGGAGCCCCTGAGACATTCAAGTGAAGATGGGGAATTAGGGAGAGGGCTGAAGCTGGCTGAGCAGCCTAAAAGAACACTAGAGGGGAGAGGCCACGAATCTGCAGTGTCAGCAATACACACACCTGATAGTTCTAGATGCTCTTAGACCGGCAAGGGAAAACATGTCACCTTGAGGGTTTAACAGGACAGCAGGGCAAGAGGACAACAGGATTAGGGGATGCTTCTGAGCATCTGATTCACAAATGGAAGGCGAGTTACGTGCATTGATGGTTAGGTCAAGAAATGACTGTCTGGAGAAGGGAAAGAGGATGGGATGCAGAGTACAGCTGGAGTTACATGCAGAAAAAGAAAGGCCCATCTTATGAATGTGGAAGGAAGTTTAGATGTCACTATTCACTATGACTAATAAAGCATAAATATTAATACCACAGGGAACTTTTGTTGAGCTACTCTGGGTCAGGCTATGTTGTCATGAGCCATCCGTGGGCTGTATGTGGGCTATATTGCGTATAGTAGCCTAAATACCCTATACTATTTTTTCCCTTGTATTTTTGTACTGAGGTATAATTTCTATATAGGGGATAGGTCTGGCATTTTGGAAACCTCCTATGGCACCCTCACAGGGATTGATTGCCTGATGCAGGTGAACTTCCCCCTCAAGCTCGGCCAGAGATCCCACACAGCACCTGAGATGGGTGTGAACTGCTAGTTCTAGAACCCATGTGGACTAGATCTATCAGGGGCTTTGCCTTTTGTAAATATATTTCTGAATATTTGTGTTTTGTTATTCAATAATTATTTGAGATTTTAAGTTTTTTTATGGTGGCTTAGATTCTCCTGGGAAGGAAGAAGAACCCCTCAGTGAGATGCTGGGCATTGACCCCAGTACTGTGTGCTAAATAATTTCCTGTTATCCAATTACATTCTCAAACAACCCAAGGATGCAGAAACTATTATTACTACCTTTCCCAAAGTTTAGCAGGCCAAGTATACCCCTGAGATCTTTTCCTTGGGCACAAAACTCAACTACATTTCCCAGCTTGGTCAAACATGTAGCCTAATACCCAGTTCTCATCAGTGAGATGTAAATGAAGTGACATGCATGTGTGAGTAAATATGACAGCTGCCCTTCTCACCTATTTCTATGGGCCAGGGAAAACTGAAAAACACATGTTGACAACAGAATACAATTGGATCCCTAAATAAATATGTGGTACAGAGCCTCTGTTGACCCACATGGAAGAATGGCATGAATGAGAAAAAAAAAAATCTGTTGAGCCACCAATATTTTGGAGTTTATCTTTGAGAGCAGGTAGCATTAACTCAGGAACAGTGAGATTGTGCAGCTCCCACAGGATCAAGAGGCTGGGAGTGCCAAATAATTTACAGCCCAGAGTTTATCTCCTATCTAATAAGTGTGTGTGATGTGGGTGGGAAGGTAGGGGGACCACAGTTCAAAGTGCTGCATACAAACTTGACCCGAGTAAGTCCACAAAAAGAAGCTGCCCATAAATTTCAGACACAGTGATCCTTTGGTAGTCTGCAGGCTGCCATGACACCCAGTGCCAGATTCTTAATCACCTACCTGCACAGGTGCTTTGGGAGAGGTGTCTCTTCTCTGTCCATAGTCCCTGCTCATGATCCAATATCGACTCTGGTTTCGGAACAGGATGCCCTGGCATAAGAAATAAATAGAACATCGGTATACAGGTAAAGACAAGAGGAAAAGTCTCAAGTTTATGGGAGTACATATCTTTAACATGCTGCTAGGCCACAACAGAAAGGTGACCCAACTCTCACATCTGAAGGTAATCTCTTAACAAATCCAAGTCAGTAGATTTCACTTCTCTGTGCCTGAGAACTACTTAGCAATACCTGGTTCCAAAAATGGAATGAAGTGAATGAAATCTTTGGGCATCAGGACAGAGCACTGCTAGTTTTTAAAGTTTCCCAGGCCATTCTTGTGCCCAGGGATGATTAGAAATACTGAACCAAATCAACAGATGAACAGATCTACTAACAGTCAATTGTCTGAGGCAGGAAGGTGACCTAAGCCAGCTACCCATTCTGAAAAAAAAAAAAGCTTTTAATTCATATTTGGAGGAGAGAAGTCCATGTGGCAGCCTCCTGCTCTAGTTGCTTTGGTATCATCCTGGGGCCCCTACAAAGGTGCTGGCCTGATGATCTAGACCAGGAGGGAAAACAGATGAACAGAGCTGGGTTGGTCTCTATCAACCTGAGAACCAGTACTACCTTGGGTTTCTTATTTGATGAGGTAATTTTTCTTTTCTTCGGGATGAAAACAGCATGAGATAGTCTTCCATTATACTCAGTCACACAAACTTGGCCAAATGTGAAGGCTAAAATAAAACTCTGAAGAGAAGTCAAAGACTGAGGAAAAAGGACACAAATATCAACTGGAAAATCTTGGACAGCAGGCCAGAATGCATCCAGTTGTCACTTAGCCAATGTTCGCTGATGTCTGCCATGGCACTGAGGTAGGTGATGGGGCAGTGGTAAAGGTGAATCAACCCTTTATGTCTGTTAAGGATTCGAGCTCCCCGTCCCCTCAGGGACTCTGCTAGAATGCTGTTCTCCATACATCTTCTTTCAATCACAGCTGTCATAAAATCTACAAGAATGTTATTTTGTCCTCCTTACTTAACAGGATAATATCCTCGAGGATGGCAAGACTGGTAGAAGCCTAGCAGAGGTAACCATTCGAACATCTGGGAAAATGGAGACCTCGGGTCTTATTCAATTCCTACTCAGACCAATTTCTGGATAAAGTGGTCATTGTCAAAGGTTTAGACGGGAGAACACTTGGGATTTATTCATTTGTTACACAAACAAATACATGTGCAAAACTTGCTTTGTTCCCATTTTTCTTCTAAGCACACTGTAAGTATTAGCTCACTTGCTTTTAGAAACTGGCAAAAAAGGTACCATAAAAATGATAAAATTAAAATGATATTAAGTCCCAACAAGCTCATGCCTGCTCAAGGTTGGGAGTTTGGGGCTACTTCTTATTGCTTTTAGGCAATAGCTATGGGAATGTAAGAAAGGACAGCTTTCTCAGATGCCCATCAATGCCATTTGATAACCTGACCATACATCAGCTAAAAGTCATCTCCCATACAAGCAGAGAAGCAAAGCACATGCCTAAATAAGGGTCAACTGTGCAGGTACTAGGGATCAAAGAAACCTTTTCTTTTTTTGGACTGGGGACTGAAACTAGGTGGTACTTTACTGCTGTGCTAAATCACTGGTCCTTTTTTATTTTGAAACAGGGTCTTGCTAAGTTGCAGAGGCTGGGCTTGAACTTGTGATTCTCATGCCTCATTCTCCTGAGTTGCTAGGATTACAAGTGTATATCATTGTGCCTGGTCCCAAAGAAGCCTTTCAGATGAGAGTGTTGCTTAGAAAGATGCCAGCAGCACTGAAGACAAATGCCTTCTTATTGCTTGTCTGAATAAGACAAGAACCTCCCATTCTCGGTCAATCCTGCCAACCAGACTGAGGGCATTTGCTTCACCTATGCTGGGCCAATTACCTTCCTTCATGTGGGATTATGGAGAAAGGATGTCAAGACTGCTTTTGGCTTGTATTAGACACTGAAAGTGCTGAGAAGGACTGTGTAGCCTACACAACAATCCCTGATGGAGATGCAGAGAAACCAAGCAAGAGGAAATCAGACCACAAAACGCTGAGGTGGCAGGAAAGAGGGAAGTGGGTTCCTGAGGCCTTCTCTTCTAGTCATGCCTAGAGAAAGAGAGAGAATGGACTGAAAGAGAGTTCAGGCTCTACCTGAAGACAATGAAGCCTTACCCAGTGAGACCAGGAGCCCACAGATCTCTAGCATCACCTCCTGGTAGAGGGTCCTTTGGGTCAGGTTTAGATGCCTCCATTCCTCTCCAGTGAAGGTCACGACCACATCTTCAAATGATACCAATGCCTGGAAAGCCAAACAGAGTGGTGGTCGGGGAACTGTGTGGCTAACAGATGAGATTAGAGCCTATTGCTTGGTTACTGTCCCAAGGCCTGAACCACTGAGTATATGAGAACCTAGCTTGGTACTGGGCCTCAGATGAGGAAGACATGGCTTTGACAAAATACAAAGGTATGGGGGAGAAAAGCTTCCTATATAGGAAGCCACAAGACAATGATAGTCCCATGTGGACTGTGAGGAGCAGATAATAAGTGCTCTGGGACATTAGAAGAGTGAGGAAAAACAATAATTCAAACAGTGTTTACAGTAGCAGCATCTGAGCCTGTTTGCCTTCCCCTGAAGACTGTGCATGCTGGTTAAAGCAACTAAAAGTCTCCAGTCTCCTGAGGTTTCAATCCAGCCTCTTGAACCGATAATTGCCAGATGTTTGACCTTGGGGGAAATCTCTTAATTACTCTGAGTTTCAATTTCCACAAGAATACATCAATAGTTCCTACTTCACTAGACTGTTGTGGGTATTAAAGAGAAAATGTTCATAAAACAAACATGGCAGAGTCTGCCACATGTCACAGGGATAGATTTGTGTGTTTGCAAATTTTATGATCATCCCATAGTCCATAAGATAAATGCCATCATCATCTCCATGTCACACTCAGCAAATTGAGGTTGAGTCAAGTCACTCAGAGCTGTACATGTAATGAGAAGAGGCAGAACTTGAACCCAGATCCTCTGATTCGAGGTCTAAGGGTATAATCCTCTATTACCACAGTGAATCCACAGTAACAAGGGCAAGAAACATTTCCAATATCGACATTAAAAAGCATTTCAGCCACTCCTGAAAATATTCCCATAGATATAGAAGAGCAGAGCCCTTGTCAAGTGCCTTACAGAAGAGATATCTGAGCAGGTGCCAACTACTGGGGCTTGGCAGGGTTCCAACAACCTCTCCCTGTCCTCAAGCTATAGCTGGGACTTGCAGATTCCCTGAAAGATTCCATAAGGAATCACCAGTCTATTATTTGTCATTCTGAGCCACTGTCAGCACATTTCCCTAAGATATTGCTACCTAAGCACCATGTAACACAAGTGACAAAGGATACTGCAGGTTATGGATCTCAGAACATGGGCAGCAACATTTAGTAAGAGGTCTATCTTGGTTGAAGATGGAATGATTGATGTGGATTCAGGGTTACACAATCTCACCTTCCAGAGACACACTTCAGTAGCTTATGAGACCCCTTGGAAATCCCCCAGGTCCTTTCATGCCTTCTTGAACAAAGCCTGCTTTTGTCCTTGGCAGCTCCTTTTGCCTAGAAGTTTCCCAAAATCCCCTTTGTTCCCATGGCCACCTGCCAGAGATAGGCCTGTACCTTCCTCTTGCAAAGATTACTTTGGGTATCAACCCTAGAGCCCCCAACCCATTGTGGGTGGAATATTGTTAAGAATTTTTCCACTTGCTTCTTAGCACCCTGGGAAAGCTCAATGTACACACCTCCAAGGGGAAGTTTTGCAGAGATTTGGTGACAATGTGACAGAGAAAAGTGGGCAACCAGTTTGGCACATTTAGGCCAGCATGGCCCAAGGGTAAGGTAGAGAAAAGAATGAAATAGTAGCTTGGTGGAAACTTTCAGCCATGGTGAAAAGTTTAGATTAACCACATGGAAGGTTAATTTAAGGACAATGGAAGCTCCAGAAGGC
This sequence comes from Marmota flaviventris, assembly GCF_047511675.1. NCBI lineage: Eukaryota > Metazoa > Chordata > Mammalia > Rodentia > Sciuridae > Marmota > Marmota flaviventris. The sequence goes on along the minus strand of NC_092515.1, from coordinate 17,948,482 downwards.
AGAGACTTTCACTCATCAACCACTTACTGAGTAAGTGGTTCAGGTCCTACCTGTTCTAGTAGCTCACATTCCAGGGTTGAGGATGGTTTCTCGATAATAAATGAGCAAGGTAAAATCAGATGATTCTAAGGGCTTTGAAAACAACAAGAGAGTGAGATAACCATAAAGATTAGGGGAGATGTTAGATGAGGCAGCCAGGGAAGACTTCTCTGAAGAGACCCTGAACAAGGCTGGAATGAAGTGAGAAAGCAGGTCAGGCGACCAAAATTAATAAGACAGGTTCTGAAGGTAATCAGGGTAATAATGAGAGTAACCAGGGTGGCATGCTGGAGAGTAACTTGGGGCCTGTTTTGTGTTCACATTCCAAGAGACAAAACACTGCTGGTACACTGTCATGAAATGAATACTGCAATGGATTTGCTTTGCCAATACAGACAAATGTGTTAAACAGGAAAACGGATTCACTGAGGTCAAGTGGTAAGCAAAATTCACTTGTAATAAACAGATGACATCTGCGAAGATGAATCCAGTGATCTTGTCCCCTAACCTCCTGGGGTACTTTCTACTCCTGTCAAAGAGCAGCAATCCCAAAAATGCTGCTCACAACTCACCTCTGTCCTTGAGATTCTCATCTGGTCTCCCAGCTCTCAGGGGGATAGAAGCCTTAGACAGGAAGGCCAGAGGGCCCCTAAGATAACAGTGAGCCCCTAAGAAAACAGCAGGATCTGAGAAGTTCCTCCCCAGAAATGACAGTTATGCTTATGTACTGAGCACTGAAGGGCACAAGTCACTTTCCTCAGTTCCTCAAAAATAATTATTAATATTCCCGTTTCAGACCCGGGAAGAGAGGACAAGGGTGGCCAGGCAACAAGCGCCAAGGTAGAGCCATAAATGGGTATTTCCTACAAACCCCGACCTAGATTGAAATCCTGGGTTGGAAGTGCTCAGTGCCCCTGTCCCTTCCTGCCCTCCTTCCCCGGGATCCCCAGATCCAGGAGGAACCCTCCACTCACCAACGCTGGCGCAGCCATGGGACCCAGTGGGCAGAGCGAGGCCGCGAGTGGAGGCTACAAAAGCTGGTCCGGCGGCCTCAGGTGATCCCTCACTTCAGACCGAGGCAGCCTAGGACCTCAGTCTCTGCCACGTAAAATGAGCACAAAGCTCTGGGCGCCGCCTCCGGGTGCTGTGGAGACCGGTGATGCCAAGGTCCCGAAAAGCGCTCAGCCGTGAACCCTGCTGAGGGGCGGGCAGGAGCGGGTAGCGGTTCGCACAAAAGGTGGAATTTGGTCCTATTCTCCACACCGTCCTTCTCCTTTTGGTGTTGAAAGGCCTGGGAAGCCGCTTCCGCCCAGCGCGGGTAAGGACAGATCAGCCACAGCCCAGGGACATCCCAGGATAGGAAGCCAGAAGCACCGCCCCCGCGGCCCTGGGCAACGCCCCCTTCGTGTTCCGTCATTGGCTCGGCGCCTGCTTGCCCTCGACGACCGAAGCACTGCCTTCTGGGTAATGTAGTTACCTGAACCGAGTGGAACTTGGCGCACACTTCCTGTACTCTATGAAACTGCCACCTAAGGTTCCAAAGAGAGGGCGTTGAAGTATGATCTTCCAGAGTCTTTAACAGGTGACCCATGCCTTGACTTTCCTGCCCCGCACCAACACTTAATGTCTTTGAGCCTTGAAATTGGAGATTTATAAGAAAAATGAAGATAATTCTTTAACATAATAATATTAAATGTTTAGATCATGTCAGTATTACCTGGACATCTGTTACAAATACAAGTTCTCAGACCCTACCTGAGATTCATTATATCAGACACTGTGTCCTCTAGGAGTTTTGATGCTCCAACAAGTCGAACGTAATGGTTCATGCCTGTAATCCCAGCTACTATGGAGTTGGAAGCAGGAGGATCTCAACTTCCAGGACGGCCTAGGCAATTTAGTGAGACCCTTTCTCAATACAAAAGAAAAGGGGTGAGGGGAGGAGCTGGGGATGTTCCTCAGTGGTAAAGTGCTCCTGGAATCAACACCCAGTACCACAAAAACGAAAACAAAACATGTATATAAGAATTAAAAATGTTTAGTCCCCTAATAACATAATTTTTGAATACATGAAGCAAAATCTGAAAGAACTGCATGGAGAAGCTGGGTGTGGTAATGCATACCTGAATTCCAGAAGCTCAGGAGGCTGAGGCAAGAGGATTGCAAATTCAACACCAGCCTCAGTAACTTTAGGAGACTCTAAACTCTGTCTTAAAATAAAAAATAAAAAAGGACTGGGGTGTAGCTCAGTGGTAAAGTGCCTCTAGGTTCAATGCCCAGTACCAAAAAACAAAACAACAACAACAAAAATGCATGACAAAATAATCAAATCCTCCAAATAACAGATGACTAAATAGATAGAAAATCAGTAAGAGTATAGAAAACCTAGAGAATACTATTGACAAGTTCAGAATCCCACAATCAACAATAGCAGCAAACACATTTGTTTCAAGTGAACATGGAACATTTACAAATATAATCTATATACTAAAGCTACAAGGAAAATCTGAATAAATTAAAAAAAATTTTAAGCCACAAGATTTGTCTTCTAATCATAATGGAATTCAATAAAAATTAAAAATATATGGAATCTTGAAAATTTCCAAATATGTGGAATCTATAAATAATCCATGGATCAAAGAAATATTAAAATGGAAATTAGAATATAATTTTCCAACATCTATTCATAATAAAAAATTCTAGATAAACTAAAAATAGAAAGTTATTCTTCCAACCTCATAAGGAATATCTACAGAAAAAAATCTGTAGGTGACATCAATTTTAATGGCAAAAGAATAAATGCTTTCCTCCTAAGATTGGGAAAACAGAAAGGATATTTTATCACACTACTCTTATTCTTATTATAACTGGAATTCTGGCCATGGCAACAAAGCATGGCAGGAAATAAAATACAAATGAATAAGATTAAAAGAAATAAAACTGTCTACATTTGCAGAACATGGTGATCTATGTGAAAACCCACGTTATCTGCAATAAAACTATTAAATAAAGTAAGTGAACATAAGATCAACACCCAAAACTAAGATGCATTTTAATGTACTAGCAACAGACATGGAGATACTGAAAATAAAAGCACACTCTCATTTATAATCACTCAAGAAATGGAACACTATTGTGCAAAATGTGTATTGAATATGTGAAAAATGACAAGACACAAAGATATCAAAGACCTAAAAAAATGGACAGGTATACTGTTCATGGATTTTTATGCATCAACACAATAACAACGTTGATTATTCCCAAAATGATCTGTAGCTTTAACAAAATGTCAGTCAAAATCACTGAAATAGTTTTTATAGATATAAGCACACTTTAAAAAATTATATCTGGGCGGGGCTGGGGTTATGGCTCAGCAGTAGAGCGCTTGCCTTGCACGTCCAAGGCTCTGGGTTCCTTCCTCAGCACCGCATAAAAATAATAAATAATAAAGTTAAAATAATAAAATAATAGAAAAGTTTAAAAATATATATATCTGGGGTCTGGGGTTGTGGCTCACTTGCCTAGCATGTGTGAGGCACTGGGTTCGATCCTCAGCACCACAGTAAAAAAATAAACAAAATAAAGGTATTGTGTCCATTTACAACTAAAAAGGAAATTTAAATATATATATATATATATATCTGGAAAGGTAAAGGATCTAGAGTAGCTAAAACAATTTGAGAAAGAAGAATAAAATAGGAGGAATCACTCAGCCTGATGTTAAGCTCACTATGTTGCTACAGTAAACAAGATACAATAATGTGGTGCTGGCTAAGTGATAAACACACAGATCAAAGGAAAACAGAATAAAGAACTGTGAAGTAGACCCCAAAATAAAATCAACTGATTTTTAATAAATGAACAAAACAACTAAATGGAGGTAGGTCAGTTTTTTTCAATAAATAATGTTGGAGTAACTGGGCGAAAAAAGCTCCACCTAAACCTCATATTTTTTTATATTTATAAATATAAAGTGAAGCACAGACTGAAATACAAAATGTATAACTATAAAGGTTTATGAAAAAGTACAAGAGAAAATGATCAGGACCAAGCCTAGGTAAAAATTTCTTGAACAAGATACAAAAGCATAAAAGGGGAAAATTCAGAAATACTAGACCTTACCAATTAAAAAAGATTGCTCTTGGATATACAAAAAAGGAATATCATTTGGCCTTAAAAAGAGTGGTGTCTTGCCATATGCAACAACAGGGATGAACCCAGAGGGCACTAAAACAAATGCAATAACCCAGGCACAGAAAGACAAAACTGCATGGTTTCACCTACATGGGATACCTAAAATATTCAAACTCAGAAGCAGAGGGTAGAAAGGTGGCCCCAGGGACTGGGGAAGGAGTAAATGGGGAGCTGCTGTCCAACAGATATAGTTATGGTTTGAATGGATCTTACTAATTTGGGGATGTTTAGAGGTGAGATGATTAGAATCTGAGAGCTATAACGTAACTAATGGATTAATCCATTTGGTAGAGAATAATTTGAATGGATTACTAGATGGTAACTATAGGCAAGTGGGGCATAGCTAGAGAAAGTAGAGCACCAGGAGTGTCCCTGGATGCCCTCAATTCCCCCCCACCTCTCTCTCTCTCCTGCCACACCCTTCCACAATGATGTTCAGCCACACTTCCGGCCCGAGCAATAGAGTTGGTCTGAGACTTCTGAAACCATGAGACAAAATAAACTTTTCTCTTCTGGATTGTTTTTGTCTGGAATCTTGATCACAATAACAAAAAGCTGACTAAAAGGTATAAAGTTTCAGTTATGGGGTGGGGACTGGGGTCATGGCTCAGAGGTAGAACATTCTCCTAGCATGCATGAGGCACTGGATTCAGTCCTCAACACCACATAAAATAAAAAAAATAAAGATATGTGTCCACCTATAACTAAAAAATAAATATTAAAAAATTATAAAGTTTCAGTTATACAAGATGGATAAGTTCTAGATTTGCTTATGATATAATATTTAAAAATTTTTTTGAAAGAGTGAATTTTAAGGTCTTCTTATTACAAGAGTGGGACAGACAGAGTAGGATTCTTGGAGGTGGCAGGGGTGCTCATTACCTTAATTGTGATACTGGTTTCACAGGTGTGTGTGTGTGTGTGTGTGTTTGTGTGTGTGTGTGTGTGTATGAGCAGAAAAAATAGAGAATAGTAATGAAATCAAAATCCTTAGGATCAGTAAAATGGATAATCATCTAGCTAAGTTTTACCAAGAAATATACAAATTGCTACTGCCGGGAATGAGAGAGAAGAGATCACTATAGAGCTGACAGACATCCGAAGTCAGGAGGTGGAAGTGAGGGGGGAAAGCAGTGACTTTGCTAAGTCTCTGGCTTATTGACTGATGTTTAGAATGGCTGTAACTACTTAATAAAGTGCTACAGAATTTGATATTCTGAAAAAACAAAAGAAGAAAAAGTGATGGGAAAAACATGAGCCAGGGTCAGATCAGGTAAGCTGAGTCAGTTAAGGATTTGAAAAATTTGAATAATTTTGGTGAATCTTGGGCTATAAGTGTGGTTGGTTCCTAGAGGTTCTGTACCTGGCCTGGAGTGGTTTAGGGCAGAGGGATAGTGTCCTGGACTGCAGAAGGTAGGCGGGAATATGGACTCAGATTCATAGGTTTACGTATCAGTAACTTGCTTACTGCCCAGTTGTTTATTACAAATGAGTTATCCAGCTCTAGGAAAGGGGGGCTCTCCAGGAGACTGAAGCCAGGCCCCAAGATGTCAAAGCATCATAAAATATACCTTCCAGATACAGACAAAAGTGAACTTGATCGTCTTCCTTAACCCCTAACACCAGGCCCAAAAGCTAATGCTTCCTCCCACAGGCATATCACTCTAGATCCCACCTGTGAACCCCATTGCCATTGCAAACCAACATCTGCATGGGCTCCCTGCAAGTCTCTCTGCACACAGCATTCAGAGATTGTCAGTAAAAGCAATGAGGATCTCATCCTGCCCTAGATGCAGTTTCCTAGAGCTGCTGTAAGAAAGTACCATAAACTGGGTGGCTTGAAACAGCAGACTTTTTTTCTTACAGTTCTGGAGTCTAGAAGACTTAAGTCAAGGTGTTGGCACGACTGTGCTTTCTCTGGTGGCTCTGGGGAGAATTTTTCCTTGCCTCTTCTAACTTCTGACACTTGGTGCCAACATCTTTGGTGTCTCTTGGTTTGAAGAGGCGTCACTCCAATCATGTGGCTGTCTTCTGTGTCTTTTTTTATCATTTAAAAATTCTTTTTAGATATTCATGGCAGTAGAGTGTATTGTGACATATTGTACATACATGGAGTATAACTTGTTCCAATTAGGATTCCATTCTCATGGTTGTACATGATGTGGAGTTACACTCTTCATGTATTCATATGTGAACATAGGAAAGTTATGTCCAATTCCTTCTACTGTCTTTCCTATTCCCATCTCCCTCCCTTCCCTTTATTCCCCTTTGTTTAATCCAACAAACTTCTATTCTTCCATCCCCCTTTATTGTGTGCTAGCATCCGCATATCAAAGAAAACATTTGGCCTTTGGTTTTGGGGGATTGGCTTATTTCACTCAGCATGACAGTCTCCAGTTCCACCCATTTACGGACACATGCCATAATTTCATTCTTTTTATGGCCAAGTAATATTTTATTGTATATATGTACCACACTTTCTTTATTCATTCATCTGTTGAAGGGCACCTAGGTTGGTTCCATAGTTTAGCGATTGTGAATTGAGCTGCTATAACATTGATGTTGCTGTGTCACTGTAGTATGCTGATTTTAAGTCCTTTGGATATATAACAAGGAGGGGGATAATTGGGTCAAACTGTGGTCTCATTCCAAGTTTTCTGAGGTCTCTGTGTGTCTTTATGTTGTCTTCCCTCTCTGTCTCAGTGTCCAAATTTCCCCTTTTCATACCAATACCAGTCATATTGGATTAAGGTTCACCTTCATGACCTCTATATAAGACTATTTCCAAAAGAGGTCACTTTCCGATGTACTGATTATTGAGACTTCAACATCTATTTTTTTGGCGAGGAGAGGGGCACAATTCAACTCAATACACCTTTGATGGTTCCCACTGACAGGGACAGCACCAACTTTATTTTGAAGACCTTGCCTGGCCATCTGGGGCTTCAACCTTTCACAACCATACATACATCTAATACCCTCATATCCTCTTTCTCGACTGTGTTTCATATTGTGTCTCTTCACCCAGGGAGTGGTGTCCAGTCACCACCAAAGCCTGATGAATCCATTCAAGGGTGAATAAGCTCCCTCACAGGTCATATTGTAACTTGACCTCCATTCCCTCTAAGCCTTAGCATCCCTCTCAAATTGACCCTCCCTGGGACAATTTGACATTGCCATATTCTGATCTTCCCTATATGTACCCTCTCATAGCCACTCTCCTGTCCCTGTGACACCTACTACCCAATGATTTGCCCAAGCAAGGTGACCCATTCTTTGCCCCCTTTACTTGTACATACTAGTGTTGCCATCATGACCAGAAAATTCCTCTTTCTAAATCACCACATGTGGGCAGCGGGAAAGGCGCAGGTCAACATCATTCTTTATATCTTGGCACCAAGAACCTGAGAGTAGGAGTCTGAACATCTTGGGGCCTGAGATCTTCTACTCACTCACTGGGTCTGTCAGCACCAGGACCACCAGTGAACAAAGTGGGTGCAGTAGGGTCATGACAGCTGAGAGACAAGCGTGCCTCCCAGGCTCAACCAGCTCCCACTTTGTTCTACAGTTGATGTGGTGTGATGTTTGGCACTCCAAGATTTGGTCTCCACCAATATAAAATACACACAAGTCCTGTGGCATCATGGAGATGAAGGGTGGGTGCAGACATTCTGGAGGATCCTGGCAAAACTCCTGATCTGGGGACTCATGGCTCATACAGAGGAGCGGAGGAAGGACCTTTCCTTGGCACTGTTTCCTTGCTTGGTCCTGACAAAGATCTTTACTCGACGAGACTCTAGCATATTCTTCTAAATTCTATTCTCAACTAGAACTTGACTTTTGGACTTCCATGTTGTCTCTTCAGTTTTAGCAAGAATCCTAAGTCAGTTTAACCTGAGTGTCCCCTTATTTCTGATGCTTCCTCTTAGAAATTTTCCATGCACTGACCACCGCCCTTCTCCTTGGCTATAAATCCCGACTTTTCCTTGTGTTTGGAGTTGAGCCTAATCTATCCACCCCACTGCAAAACCCTATCACAAAGTGGTTTCTACACCTCTTGCAATACTCTCTCTGAGTGAAATCTGTTCTATTGTTCTTTATAAGTTTTATGAATACTTTTTAAACAGTCCTGAGGACCTGCCTGGGAATCAGCTTGGTCTCTGTGGAGTGAGTGACCCACCACTGCCAGATGAACATCCCTAACAGCATCTCCAGAAACTCCACTACTGTCTTTGTGGGGTACAGAAAATGCCTTCTTCCAGTGGAGGCAAAGAAACACTTTGGGGTAGTATAGTTTCTGTCTCGTATCTGTTCTTCATGACAATGGCCAACCAGCACTCCAAGGTCTCTGGGAAATATTCTATGAATCATCACGAGACTTCCATTTATACTGCAAGTCTAAGATGTCCCGTTTGTATTGCATTTGGGATATTTGTCAAAACATAAAATACAGGGGGTGGGTTTGTGGCTCAGTCGAGGAGTGCTTGCTTGGCATGTGTGAGGCACTGGGTTCAATTCCCAGCACTGCATAAAAATAGATAGATAAATAGATAGATAGATAAATGTCCATCAACTACTAAAAATATTAAAAAATATAAAATATAATCACTACAATTAAGCAAGTGGCCTCAGAGTATTCATTAAAGTTTTTACATGAAAGTACATCTTTGTAACATGTGGCTCCTTTTAAAATTTTATTTTTAAAAACAGATCATGCATGAATAGGTAGGCCTATTGCCTGTGATGAATTTTCACAGGCTACATGATTCAACACTTGACAACTAGCTAACTGCCCATCGGCCAAAGTGGAGAGTGCAGATGACATGATTTCAAACGTCTAACATCAGTTGACAAATGTCTAATTCTCAGGAAATTCACCTCTCTTCTGCCTCCCCTCTGACCTTTAGGGCAGCCATACCAGGTACAAAGTCTGGATTGAGAGATTGCAGAGTCTGATGTTCAGTGATTCAGTTACCTGGTATCACCCTCAGCAAGATTTAATTATTCCATTACCTGAATGTGCAGTCCCTCAAGTGAGAACCAATTTAAGTGTAAGGGAAGCCAGGTCCAGGAAGGGAGAAAGGGATTGCTGAGCACCTAGCACAGAACAATGATTTGATTAGCAGATATTCATATTATTTTTCCTACATACCAATACTCTCATTCTCTTTACCAACAATCCTAAGTTTCTCCAATAATCACTGCTCTCTCAGTATTAGGGTTTTCTGCTCCCATCCTAACTTAATACTTGAAAGCTATGACTAGAATAAATTATCTGTCACCACTCTCTACCTATGTATACATAATTATGATTCGGGGATCAGTTGAAACTGCTGAAGAAAGAAACATGAGCCTAAATTTCTATACGTAGTAAAAATGTCTTTGAAGAAAGCATGAGATGAAAGTACTTCAGGCTAAAAGTTTAATGAAAAATAAACTGCATAAGATGGAATTCTTATTTAAGGAAATTCTATTTAAGGATGATGAAAAGTCATCTCAGGTGAAATATCTTCGATAAGTGATGAAATGAAGATCTGAGACAGAAGTGCATCTGTGGATTAAAAACATTGCTCATTATCTGTATAAAATGACTAATGTTCCACTGCGAAGTTAGAAAGATGCCACGTTAGAGTCTCAAAAAAGTATGTACTAAGATGAGGCGGAAAGAATAGATCACAGGGCTACATGGCTTCCCAAGCCCCCAGGAAAGTCACAAGATCCTTTCCTGTTCCCAACAAGAGGTTCCCTACTGTCTGTAGGGTACAGGGATCCCCCACCATCACCACTTGCCTGGATCTCAGACACTCACCTGAGCAGGAACTTTAGGAGTGGCCTCTCTTTACCATACATAGATTTTGCTCATTTTCTGGCAGGCCGATCAGTTCTGGTTTGGGAACAGGATACCCTGAACATGGAAACAGGACAGCAATATTCTGGTAAAGACAAAATGAACCTCTATATTCAATATGGTATTCAACATAAGAACAAGATCTTAGAATGTGGCTACTCCTTCCAACCATGCAAAGAAAATGCTGACCTGTAACCTGGAAACCAAGAGCACAAACACCATCCTTGCGTCAAAAGTCTGCAGAGGGTAGTGATGGCCATCTACCTAACAGCCACTCCCCTGGATCTCCATCCTGCAGAATCTGACTCTGTTCAGGAGCAGCCCTTCCCCCTTTACACGAATCATGGGACCCCCAGAATGAGACCTTTCATTCAAGAAACTATTTTCTTTTTCCTACATTTTATAAAATTGTCGCGTTACAGTTGTTCATACTGATGGTATTTGTTGTTACATATTCAGACATGCACATAATGCACAATATAACAACATAATTTGGCCAATATCAATCCCGAGCACTCCCCCCTCCCTCCCCACCTCCTACCCCTTAGGCCCTTTCCTCTACTGATCTCCATTTAATTTACATGAGATTGGCCCTATCTTTCTTTTCCTTTTCCCCCCTCTAGAAAAAGCTATTTTCGAATTAACCTAAGTAAGTAGGTCTCAATCTCCATGGACATTAAAACCACCTGGGAATGTCTGATGTGATTCATGAACCAAATGGAACAGAATCTCTGGGGATTAGATCTGAACATTAGTAGCTCTAAAAGCTCTCCAAGTATGCGGGGAGGATTGAAAAAGCATGGTTCAAATTGATCTACATCTGACTCTGACCTTGTTTGGTTTTATTTGGGAAAACAGCTATTCGAAGCTATTCTAAGGAAGCAGAGTGAAGCGAAGGGAAAGTGTATGAACTAGGGAACATCTGCATCAATGATCTCAGGAAAGAAAGTAATACTTGTGCTATGAATTTCTCAAACAGGATGTTGAACAAGAGACCCAAGACACAGAGAATTATACAGTGTGAGTCCATTCATATAATGTTCAAGAAGGGACCAATCTAATCTATGGGGACAGAGGTCAGTGGAGCGGTGCCTTTGTGGGGAACTGACTGGGAGGCAGTGGGGGAAATCTGTCGTAGGCTGAGAATGTCCAAGCTTGATCCAGGTGGAAATCACAGGAATGAAAGCCACAGATGAAATGTGCATCCAGCTGAACACTTAGGATCATACATATTACCAAATAGTAGGTATACCTCAATAAGGAAGCTTATTAAAAAAACCCCTAATGCTAAAAATGTCATTGTTGTCTTTGGGCAGCAGCTTTCTACAGGGGAGAGAACTGGGTGCAGAGTCAGTAGCCTTAAACAACAACAACAATAAAGCCACATTTCACAAGGGACATTGTGAGGATTAAATCAGTGGAGCAGGGGGGGTGACTGGAACAGGGCTTAACATGGTGTTAGTGCTCAAGGGACATAAATGTGACCATTACTGTAAACTATTTTTTCTTTGGGCTGACACACATTTTGTTTACTTAAATAGATTCTTTCAGAAATGGAATCTTGTATGACTTTTAAATGGGAAAACTAGTTTCATTTTTCACAAATAATTTGCCATCACAATACAACAATGAAATAACAATAATGCTATAGATTCTTGTGCTATAAATTAGGGCTACTTCCTCTGTTGAAAAGGAAAATTAGCAAAAGTTAGGGCAGGCACCAGAGACTCATCACTAATTAAAACTTTCTCCTGACAACAATCAGAAAGCAGCACAGAGGTCTCCATTCAATGCCATCAACGATACATTAATGATACATTTGTGCACCTTTTAAAATCATCTGCACCTAAAGAGGATTGTGAGACAGGCCCTAGGAATCAAGGATGATGGTGTAGACATCAGGAAAAAGTGAGCGTAATGGATACTGTGTAATTTAGAAAGTTGCCAGCTGGCCTGCTAGACTCATGGACTTTTTTTGAGAATGGACCATCATCTGCAGCCCAAGCAAACTGGGTCATGGGAACACTTAACCAACAAAACTTGCCCATTCAATCTCCCTCTGGTGAGAATCAGGACTAAGGACCTGAGACAGGGGGCAGCTTGTGCTAGATATTAGAATTGAGAGTGCAGGCTTGGTTCTTGATTTCCTGTATTCGGCCCCTCAGGGTGCCTGGGTAGACAGGGATAATAAGATAGGGGGAAGTGAAACAAAAATAGCAGGAATTTTGGGCAGGGAGAGTGGGCTCAGAGGCCTTTCCTACTAGGCAGACCTGAAGTAAGAGGCTGTCTACACATGGGAGAGAGGTGAGGCTTACCTAATGAGACCAGGTGCCCACAGGTCTCCAGTATTACCTCCTGGTACAGGGTCCTCTGGGACAGGTCCAACTTCCCCCATTCTTCCCAGGTGAAGATCATAGTTAAGTATTGGAAGGCCATGGACAACTGAAAAGTCAAACACAGACATATTGGCCTTGGGCTGGATGAGATCAGAGCCTATTGCTGCGTCCCTGGTAAAGGTGCAGACAGACCCAAGGCTTGAATCACCAAGCGTATCTAGTGACTCTGTGACATGCTCACTGTGGAGGCAGATGCTGCCTTTGGATCTTGTGTGTTGAGTCAAAGAAAAAAGCCTTTTATGGGGAAGCTACTGGAGACACTACTGAGAAGGGGACTACAAGGTGCAGACAGCAGGTGCTCTGCTGTGTCAGGGTGAGGAAATGTTGACAAAAATTACAACAAAGCTAACAGCAACAGCAGCATCAGGAGCCCAGTGGTCCCTGGTGGGTGTTGGCACCATGCGGAGGGGTTCAACGAACTGTAGTCAAGTGTCTGAGGGTCCCAGCTCTGAAGCCAAACTCTGGGTTTCAGTCCAGCCTCTAGAAACCAAGATTTGCTGGGTGCATGATTTGGGGGAAGTCACTTCATTCTTTGAGCCTTAACTACCCCACTGATACAATAAAAGTTTCCACATTGCCAGGTTGTTAGAGAATTAATGTTTCAAAACACAAATACTGAAGTGGATGGCTTATGTAAGAATTTTCTCTGAGTTTTGAAATTTGTTTTCCTTTTTTTTTTAACTGGTAGACTTTATTTTTAGAACAGTTTCATATTTATAGAAAAGTTCTGGGGATAATACAGGGCTCTTATATTTACACTCTCCCACAATAAAGTTTCACTTATTGTTATCCTCTTACACTAGTGTGGTACATTTATCACAGTTAATTGATCAATACGGAATCGTTATTATTAACTGAGGTCCATAGCTCATTCATATTTTCTTAGTGTCTATTAAATATAACTTTCCTGTTTCAAGAGCCCATCCAGGATATATGCTGCATTAGTTATGTCTCCTTAGCTGTAACAGTTTATTAGATTTTGCTTGTTGTTTTAAATATATACTTGTATATATTTGGGTGTGATATAGATACAGTGAAACTGTTGCTATAGTCAAGCAAATTAATAATATCACAGTTACCCATTACTTTGCAACAAGCATCTAAAATCTAAAATTTGGGCAAAATACAGTATAATTAACTGCAGACCTCACATTGTATGTTAGATTTCTCATTCTACATATGTACTACTATTTGTCCTTTGACTTATATGTCCCTATTTTTTCCTTTATTGAATTCTGATTCCATGGATTGATGCATCCATGTGGAAAACAGTCTGGTGATTCCTAAATAAATTAAAAATAAAATGACAATATGACCAAGCAATGTTTCTTCTCATTATACTCCCAAAGGAAATACAATCACTATCTGGTAAAGATATCTGCACTTCCATGTTCATTGTAGCATTATTCATAATAGCCAAGATACAGAAACAGCTGAAGTGTTTCTTGACAGATAAGTGGATAAAAAACCTGATACACACATTTGCATACACAATGAAATATTACTCAGACGTAAAGAACGAGATCCTGAATTTACCACAATATGAATGAAATTGGAGGACATTATGCTGAATGAAGTAAGACAGACACAGAAATAAAATGGGCAAATAAGTGAGACCCTGTAATAGAACAAAAAAAAAAGATTAGAGCTCTATCTGATGTGTGAGAGGTAAAAATTTGCTCCCAGGATGTAGGCTCTCTATTCACCTCACAGATTGTTTCTTTTGCTGAGAAGAAATTTTTTAGTTTGAATCCATCCCATTTATTGATTCTTGGTTTTAATCCTTGCGCTATAGGAGTCTTATTAAGGAAGTTGGGGCCTAATTCCACATGATGAAGATTAGGGCCTACTTTTTCTTCTATTAGATGCAGAGTCTCTAGTTTAATTCCTAGGTCTTGGATCCACTTTGAGTTGAGTTTTGTGCGTGGTGAGAGATAGGGGTTTAATTTCATTTTGTTGCATATGGATTTCCAGTTTTCCCAGCACCATCTGTTGAAGAGGCTATCTTTTCTCCAATGCATGTTCTTGGTACCTTTGTCTAATATAAGATAATTGTAATTTTGTGAGTTAGTCTCTGTGTCCTTGATTATGTACCATTGGTGTACCAGTCTGTTTTGGTGCCAATACCATGCTGTTTTTGTTACTATTGCTCTGTAGTATAGTTTAAGTTCTGGTATAGTGATGCCACCTGCTTCACTCTTCCTGCTAAGGATTGTTTTAGCTATTCTGGGTCTCTTATTTTTCTAGATAAATTTCATGATTGCCTTTTCTATTTATATGAGGAATGCCATTGGGATTTTGATCGGAATTGCATTAAATCTGTACAGTGCTTTTGGAAGTATGATCATTTTGATAATATTAATTCTGCCTATCCAAGAGCAAGGTAGATCTTTCCATCTTCTAAGGTCCTCTTTGATTTATTTCTTTAGGGTCCTGTAGTTTTCATTGTATAGATCTTTCACCTCTTTCATTAAGTTGATTTCCAAGTAAAGAACTCAAAAAGGTAAGCAAAAAAAAAAAAACCCTAAATAACCCAATCAATAAATGGGCCAAGGACCTGAACAGACACTTCTCAGAAGAGGATATACATCAATCAACAAATATATGAAAAAAACTTGATAATTGCTAGCAATTAGAGAAATGTAAATCAAAACTACTCTAAGATATCATCTCACTCCAGTCAGAATGGCAGCTATGGCAGCTATGGAAAGCAGTATGGAGATTCCTTGGAAATCTGGGAATGGAACCACCATTGACCCAGCTATTCTCCTCAGTCTACACCTAAAGGACTTAAAATCAGCATGCTACAGGAACACAGACACATCACAATTCACAATAGCTAATCTGTGGAACAAACCTAGATGTCCTTAATAGATGAATGGATAAAAAAATGTGATATATATACACAATGGAATTTTACTCAGCAATAAAAGAGATCAAAATCATGACATTTGCAGGTAAATGAATGGCGTTGGAGAAGATAATGCTAAGTGAAGTTAGCCAATCCCCCCAAAAAACAAATGCTGAATGTTTTCTCTTGATATAAGGAGGCTGATTTATAGTGGGATAGGGAGGGGGAGCATAGGAGGAATAGATGAACTCTAGATAGGGCAGAGGGGTGGGAGGGAAAAGGAGAGGGCAGGGGATTAGCAAGGATGGTGGAATGTGATGGACACCATTATCCAAAGTACATGTATAAAGACACGAATTGGTGTCAACATATTTTATATACAACCAGAGATATGAAAAATTGTGCTGTATATATGTAATAAGAATTGTAATGCATTTTGCTGTCATTTATTTAAAAAAAAAATAGAAAAAAAGAATAAAAGAAAAAGGACTGGGGTTATAGTTTAGTGGTAGAGTGCTCATCTAGCATGCAGGAGGCCTTGTGTTCACCCCCAGTACAATGAACCCCCCTCCAAAAAAAGCAACCAACCAACCAATAAAAAAAGCTGTAAATATACTGCATGATATCCATTATATGTGAAATCTTTAAAAAGTTAAATACACAGAGATAGAAGGAAAAAATGATGATTATCTGTGGGAGTGAGGAGATGGAAAGATGTAGAACTTGCTTGATTTTGATGACCTTGACCTTTTTTTTTTTGTTTGTTTGTTTAAAATTTTTTATTGTTGGCTGTTCAAAACATTACATAGTTCTTGATATATCATATTTCACAATTTGATTCAAGTGGGTTATGAGCTCCCATTTTTACCCCATATACAGATTGCAGAATCACATCAGTTACACATCCATTGATTTACATATTGCCATACTAGTGTCTGTTGTATTCTGCTGCCTTTCCTATCCTCTACTATCCCCCCTCCCCTCCCCTCCCCTCCCCTCTTCTCTCTCTGCCCCCTCTACTGACATTCGTTTGTCCCCCTTGTATTATTTTTCCCCTTCTCCTCACTTCCTCTTGTATGTACTTTTGTATAACTCTGAGGGTCTCCTTCCATTTCCATGCATTTTCCCTTCTCTCTCCCTTTCCCTCCCACTTCATGAATTTGTGTGTCATCTTGTGCAGGGGCCAATACTAATCTTCTCTATATTGTTCCAATTTTAGTATATGTGCTGTCAAAGGGAGCACTATATTAACAGTTTTGAGGAGTCAGGTCAGGCATATTGTAGGATATCTTTCTGCTAGAACTTATTAGATGATTTTCTCATGATTACGGGTTTTCCTCAATAAGTTATGAATTTTTTTGATGGGGGAGGAAGATCACAGATGAAGAGTTCCATTGTTATTACATCATATTAAGGATACATACATACCACCAAAGTGATGTGATCATCTGGTTGAAATAGTGTTCCTCAAATTTCTCTGCTGTTAAGTTACTCCCCCGCATTGTCCATATTGTACCTTTGAAAGGAAGTCATTGTGCACAGCCCATATTTAAGGAGTTATACTTCCCTTCCCCTCCTTCATAGAGTATCTACCTAATATATTTGGAATTCCGCACAGGAGATTTGTCTTTTCTTGCTGTAAGAAACACACTTACCTGTCCAAGCCCAAAGAATGGACTAAGAGACACAATGTACAGCAAAAAGTGAGGCTTTAATGATGGTCTTGCAAGATTGGGTGTCTGGTAGTCAGGGGCACACAGATTGGGTACAACCAGTGTTTTATTCCCTAGAGGGAAAGATCCCTCCCCTGGTTCATCATTGGCTGAATACTATAGGGAATGGTCTTTACCTAGGTTTTACTGTCTCCAATAATTAGTGCCTAGGGGGCTGGGGTTGTGGCTCAGTGGTGGAGCGCTCACCTAGCAGTGAGAGGCCCTGGGTTCAATCCTCAGAACCACATAAAAATAAATAAATAAAATAAAGGTATTGTGTCCAACTACAACTAAAAAATAAATATTAAAAAATTAGTGACTATATACTTTGTTAATTTATAGAATGTGTGTTCAGACTAACTAAAAGAAGCCTAGAGAAAGATACTGTGAGACTCTCACAATATGGGTAGGGTTCAAATGCTATATATTAAGTAGATAACATCAACATGAAGATTCTGAGAATCAGACCTTTGTGACCTGCTTTGTTCCATGATCAAAGAAATCCAGCTGTTATGGTTTGGGTGTGAGGTGTCCCCCAAAATCTCACGTGTGAGGCAATGCAAGAAGGTTCAAAGGAGAGATGGTTGGGTTGTGAGTCTTACCCCAACAGTGAATTAATCCCCTGCCAGGGATTAACTGGCAGGGTGGTGGGGTGTGGCTGGAGGCGGTGGGCATTGGGGGCCTGGCTTTGGGGTATATATTTTGTATCTGACAAGTGGAGCCTCTCTGCTTCCTTATCACCATGTGAGCTGTTCCCCTCTGCCATGCTCTTCCACCATGACGTTCAGCCTCACTGGAGCCCTGAGGAATGGATTTGGCTGTCTATGGACTGAGACCTCTGAAACCGTGAGCCTCCAAAGAATCTTTTCCTCCCCTACAATTGTTCTGGTCAGATCTATTAGTTACGGGGGTGAAAGAGCTGACTAAAATACCAGCTCTTTAGGCCGATGCCGCCCCTTATCCTTCTCATGGTCACCCTTCACAAGATTTCCTTTAAAAGAAAAGTCTGAGACCTCCAAAGTCCATTTCACTCTTGAGTGCCCTTCTCCCTTTGAGTGTGTATGCTGCTCTATTCTTTGCTTTCCTGAATAAATCTTTACTTGTGCCTCTTTTGAGGACCTTCTTGGACCTAATCTGTGGCAATCTAGTTATCTATAGTCTTTTCTAGAATGCCAATTGTAGTCATACACTGCATAGCCTTTTTAGTCAGGCTTCTTTTATTTAGGAGTATGCATGGAAGGAAACTCTAGACCTTTTAGGACCTTGATAGCCCATAATAATATTCCACTGTATGGATACAGTACAGAGATCCCCCCCACACACACACTTTTATCCATTCACATGTTGAATGGCATCCTGGTTGTTTTAAAATTTTAGGAAATTATGAATAAATCTCCTATAAGCATTCATATGTAGGTTTCTTCATGAACATAAATTTTCAGTTCAAGAGGGTAAATTCATAAGAGTATGATTGCTGTATCATATGGTAAAACCATATTTAATTTTTAAAAAATGAAATTGACAAATGATCTTGCAAAATGTCTGTATCAGACAACTAGGGCAGCCATAACAAAATATCCCAGAATGGGCAGTCTAAACAACAAAAGCTTAGGTCCTCACAGTTCTGGAGGATAGAAGTTCAAGATTAAGATGTTGGAAAATTCAGCTCTTTTCAGGTTTGCAGATGATTGCTTTCTTGCTGTGTCCTTACATATTCATGCAAGATACCCCAATAGCAACAACAGTAGATAATTAATGGCAAGGCTTTATGGGGAAAGAACTGTAGGAAGATACTGGATGTGTCAAAAACAAAGTTGTCACAAAGAACCATGGAAGTGTTCATTGCCTTCTTCAATTTCTAGGAACTAATGAGGCTGACCAACTGGCAAAGATAAGATGGCTGGGGGAAGCCCCTGGAGAAGAAATTGCCACTTTGCTATATTATAGATTAAAGCATGAAGGTCAAAAGACTAGGTGGGCAGCTGTGATATTCTAGGGACTGCCCATAAAGATGTCTGATGTTGTTGCTGTATGCCAGTAGTGACTGGATGCCACCAAGGAACATATCAAAAGAAGTGAGGTCTCTCTTCAGCAATGGCAGATAGAATACATTGGCCCTCTCCTGTTATCAGAAGGGATCAAATGTGCATTGACTTATGTGGACACAGTTACAGGCTTGATGCAAACCTTTCCCAGCAAAAGAGCATATCAACAGGCAACTATTAAAGGACAGATCTGGCTGAGTGCAATGGAACAGAGAGGGCTGGGAACATGGGGGACGGAGGACATGGCTGAAGTTATTGTGCAGCAAATGAACAGAATCTCAAGGTAATCCTTGAGGCTGTCCTTTATCTGGTATCTATGGTGACACATGGGTATCCCCGGGTCATGTGGTCAGCTGTATATCTGAGACAGACCACCATAGGGACAAAGGGCAAATACATACCCGAGCCTTAACTCATGACCTGACAGCCATTAAAAGATAACATAAGTTTTTTTCCTCTGCTCTCTCACCTTAACTCACAGCTTATTGGGTACAAAAATCTTGGTATGTGCCTTACCCACCCCCTTATCAGCTTCAGAGACTAGGTACATCACTAGGGTCAGGATGCTCTTGCCACGACTCTCCATGGACAAACAACATAAAGAATAAAAATTGTGAGGCGCCATCAAAACAGCAAATTCCCAGGGCCCTTCACTTGTACTTGCCATAGTTTATCTTTTCTTCCATTTCTCACCTATGGGTTCTCTTAAACCGCTACAGCAGCATGTGGTATCCATATGAAAAACTAACATTTGGCTCCGATGACCAACTGATCATGACTTCCTCAGTTCAAGTGCCCTCATAGGAAAAGAGAGGCATCTTTGAAATGTACCTAAAGACAACATTCCTAACCTTTGCCCCAAACAGCCCTTTCACATGAATAAAACTAGCCCTCTCTCTCTGTCTGGGGAGCTCTCCTGACACTCTGGTCAGGGCTGCATCTTCCTTCTCTTAGGAGAAGCTCTAATGGAAAGCCTTGCCTGACTGGTTTTTATTTCTACTGCCACCAAGTCCAACAAGTTTCCATGTCCGGTGGTCTGGATTGGGTTGGGATGGAGGAAAGAACATGGGAGGGAGGGGGTGGGAGACTGCAGACCCGTAAGAGTCCAGGAGCTATAAATGTCCCATCTATCTTCAGGACATTGTTTCCCTCACCTAGGCTGGGACTCCAGACTCTAAGCTTAAACTGTCCGCTGAGTCCTGATCAATTAACTACATCCTGACATCTCCATTGGCAGGGGTGACATCAACTAGGGGACAGTCTTCAGTCCATGAGTGTATAGAGCCTTCCTCTAAAACTTTCTACCATACGGGAACACTATCATGAATGGCAACACCACTCCAGGGATCCTCCACAGAATCACAGGATACCCCTGGCCATCACTGCCACAAGGAATTCATCATCCCCAAGGTCTTGCTGGTCATCCTGTAAACACTAAAGGGCCTCCTCCTCTCTTGTGTCTCAATATTATCACTGTTAATATTGTGGCTATTGTCGGAGATCCTTAAGGACTGAGAGTTTCCCATGCCATCCTTGTATGTCCTGATGCCTGTGGTCGTTCTTCCACATACCCTCTTGCACGTGCCCTTAGCTCAGACCACTCGCCCCCCTCCCTCTGGGTAAAATGCAAATAGCTCAAAAATGTCTACTAATCTGCAAGAACACTTCCTTTCTCCCCCAGAACGCTGACCAATCATTCCCAAACTGGCTGACTACAAGCTGACTTACCCTGTAAAACTTGAATCAACCCCAGTCAGACCACTGCTTCCAAGCCTTCCTAGACAGCATTTCCAAGGAAAGGTTCTGCTACCCAACTCTTGTTTCTTCCCACCAGTGCTCATGTGCTCACATTCGATCACTAACTATGCACAAGTCTCTAGGTTTGCTGAGATGTACATCCCAGAATCCTGTTCTGACACTGAACAGTGAATCACTGAATCTACAAGGATGAATGGCATGTTGTTCTTTCCAAGCCAGAGTCCTGCTTCATCAAATTTGGCCCATGGGGACTATGTGATGGTTTGTATGTGACCTACACACCAGGTTTTGGGGTATCCCTATCACACGCGCCTTTCTCATAAGTCTCCACAGAGTATTTGTGTCACCTTACTTGCTGGTGTCAGTAGCTCCCTCCTGTCTCATGGCTCCCTGATGTGTTCTGTGTATGACATTTGTTTTGTACTGTTTCATGTCTGTCCTTTTTCTTGTGGATATGCTTTCTCTGTGTGTCTTGGCTATTTAGAGGAGTGTCTCAATACCTGTCACACAGTGTCCCAAGCATGTATTTTGGGGGACCATATGTTGGATACCTAGGTTGTAGTTAGGTATATCACAAACCAATCACCTGGGGTCCCACCGATATACATGCACGATGCTAGATTTTGTTGCAGCGCCATTGTCACATACCTAGTATACTGAGTACCTGAAATACTGTTTCCAGACTGTTCTGCAGTGTGCCAACAAAACATACTGTCACACCTAATGTGTTTCCAGGTGTGTCACCATTAAATACCTTTCATCCCAGAGCAGATCTCAATTATGCATTTCATCAATATTTGTGAAAGATGGAAGAAAGGTAAGTATGTTAATTAGCATCAGAAAGATGCAAAAAGCCAAATCTAGAATGCAACAAATTCTAATAGACAAATGCCCAGCAACTTAAATAGATGATAAGTGGTAGCTATAAGGTAAGACACACAAGAGACATGTCTACCAAAAGCAATACACATACATTTTAGATGCAGAACACAATACCTTAAAAAAACCATTTGAAACAGCTGAGAAAAATGAACTCTAATAACATTTTGATATTTTCAAGTACATTTATTTCATGTTTTATACAGCATTTACATTTTAGAAAGCATTATGAAGACTTTATAAATTAAATGACATGATGTCCATGATTATAAATAATCCAGTGACAGATACATACACAGATGAATAAAGAATGACCATGGAATGACAAATATTGGGAATTTAGGGATTAGTTCATGGGGCTTTGCCCTTTTTATATTTGTAAATACTTATTACAAAAGGTATAATAGGTATTTTTAAATACCTATTACAATAGGTATTTTGAAAATACCTATTACAAAAGGTAAAATATATCCTTGTAGCAATAATGTTAAAAATGATTTTAAAGAAGGACTATTATAGTTTCAGGAGTATAAGCATGTATCAAAACATCAAATTCTATGCTTTAAATGTGTTCAGTTTAAGTTCATTGTAACTCAATAAAGCTGTTATAAAGTTCAATAAAGTTATTACTAAAACTGAACAGTTGTCATTTGGTAACTTTTTACTCTTTTCTATATTCTGGGGTTTATTTATGACTATTTTATCAGTATAATGGAAACAAAATACAATGTTCTACTATACATCTCTTCTCAATTATATGTTCAGTGACATCACATTGGCAGCTTGAAACTGGCCACAGTGCAGACCTGTGGGTAGAGATGAGAGCTTCTGCAATGGTGATATACGTCTGGTAGGGTATTATGACATAATGGATTTTCATTTTTGTCCATGGTTCCTGGTTCATAACTCTATCCCCAAAGTGGACCAAAGAAACTAATGTCCCCCTGCCTCTATCTGGCCATAAAGAATTTCTCTGACTAAATTTGTCTTATAGTAGGTCATAAGACCCTCATTGCAGAAGGTCCTGCCCCATCTCCTGGAGTAAGCGATGCTCAGAGATCAAGAAGAATCTGGATAGGCCTTGTAATAAATAGGACTTGTTTGGTTTATTCACAGTCTATTAGCAATTATGTCTATGTAATGAAGGCTCCATGAAAACCCCATAGAACAGGCTTTGGAGAGCTTTGGGTAGCTGAACACATGGAGGATCCTGTAGTCTGCTGTGGTCAGAGAGGGCGTGGAAGCTCTGCATCCCTTTTCTTACACCTTGTTCTGTGCATCTTCTTCTTCTGTACCTTTTGTGATGTACTTTATAATAAATCAGTAAACATAAGCACGAATTCCCCTGGGTTCTGTGAACTGCTCAAGCATAATGAAAACTGAGGAGGGGGTTATGGAAACCCTGATTTATAGCCAGTTGATCAGAATAACAGGTAAAACCATCTGAGACTTCTGATTGACATTGTGTGGGTGGAAGGGGGTCTTGGGGACTGAGCCCTCAATCTGTGGGATCTGACATTACTTCTAGGTGGACAGAAATGAATTTGGTTAGGCACCCACCAGATGTCCACTGCAGAACTGACTGATGGGGAGGGGGTAGAAATCCTCATGTCTTTGGGGACCATAGAAATCTTCTGTATTTACTATAGTCAGATTAAAGGAAAAACAAGCAGTTTGTTTTTGCCAACACACCTGGCAAGGGATCAGGCCAGGGTAGAAGTTGCATGGCAGCTCCTGAAAGCTTTCCCAAAACTTGAAACTTATGGGGAAATCTGAGCTGTGCATGTTCACATGGGTAAGGTTTGTTTTGGACAGATGTGTCTTCCCAAAGGCCTTTCTCCAGGGTCATTATATTAAGTAAGGAGATTGCATATTCCCTGTATGTCTAAGAACTTCAGCTGGGAACTTTTCCACATTTACTAAACTCATAAGGCCTTACTGCTGTGTGCTGGCGCCAAATGAAATTAGAACTCTGGGTGAAGCCTTTGCTAATTCACTGTGCTCAAAAATTTTATCTGAGTGAATATTTTGTTCTAAATCAGAACATGTTTGAAGGCTTTATTACATTCATGGGACTTGCAATTTCTTTCTCCATCATGGATTTGCTTCTGCTGGTGTTTGGCTGAAGGATTTCCCACATTAGCTGCAGACGTGCTTTCAGGCAACTCAAGATAATTTGAATTGAAAGCTTATCCACATTTTCTGTACATCACGAGGACTTTCTCTAGTGTGAACTCTTCAGTGCTGGATATGCAAGGTACTTTGGCTAAAAATCCCCACATTCCTTACATGCATAAGGTCTTTTTTTCCAGTGTGAATGCTGTGATGTTGAATGGGACCAAAGCTTTGGTAAAAGAATTTCCACACTCTGAAGGTCTTACTCTGGTGTGTACTTTCTGATATTTGATGAGGCTGGAGCTTTACCTAAAGGATTTCTCCTTCTCACTGCATGAATAAGGCCTTTCTCCAGTGTGAATTCTTTGGTTTATAATAAGGCTAGAGCTTTGAATTAAGAATTTTCCACTTTTGTTGCATTTACAAGGCCTTATCCCACTGTGAACTCCCTGGTGTCAAATGAGTCTCAAGTTGCAGTTGAAGCGTTTTGTATACTTGCTGCATTCAAGAGGTCTTTCTGCAGTGTGAACTCTTGTTTCTGAATCAAGCTGGAGCCTTAACTATGTAATTTCCCACCATTTCAATGGACTACTAAGACTTTTCACCAGTATGAATTCACTGATGAGAAGCAAGTATGTATTTGCAGCTGAAGGCTTTTCCATATTCATGGAACTTCAAAGTCCATTCTCCAGTTTGGCCCCTTGGGTGTTATAAAGTAAGGGTTTATAGTTGATGGCTTTCACATATTTGCCACTCATAAAATCCTTGTCCACTGTGGACTTGCTGGTGGCTGAACAAACTGTTTGCAATTGAAGGCTTTCTGCATTCACTGCACTTGAACGATTTTTTTTTTTTCACTGTGAGTGGCTGCTTTCCTCAGCCACTTTGTGTGGCTTGTGTTGTAGGTGGCCTGGTTCAGGCCAGGATGCTTTGTGTGGCTTCTGTTGTAAGTGGCCTGGTTTGGGCCAGGATGCTTTGTGTCGCTTCTATTGTACATGGCCTGGTTCTAGAGAAGACCTGAAATGACCAAGACATATTTCCCAATGTCCCCTAAGGTCAAGGATGTCCCTGGTACATGGAATCTGTAGCTCTTTACAAATAAGAACTTACCCACACACCTTCTGAAGGGTTTCTCTTTGCTGTGATATAGTTGCTGAAAGATATTAAATAATTGTTTCACACAGGCCCCATAAGCATATGGTGTCTGCCTTGTATGTGTTTCCCTGTCTTTCAAGGCCAAGGCACATATCTCACACGGGTAGGCTTTCTAGGCAAAGGGACCTTCTTTGGGAGTTCTGACCTGTGACACTTCCTCTATAGAAACATTCTGCTCAGAAGGTGGTTCCTTATCTTTCACTCCATGCCCGTGACCTGGAAGTGAAGAAATGCCAATGAAGTGCATGTTGACTTTGATGAGAAGGGGCAACAAATGTGATTTGAACACCAATGAATGAGTCTACGTAAGTTCATAGGACTGTTTTCATAGGTCAGGTGGAGAAATCAGCTGCTGTTACAGCATGACCTTTAGAAAGCCTTCTAAAGTCTCATCAGGCAAAGGACACAAGGATGGGGTGCAGCACAAAGAGAGGAAGGGCCTGAAATTCTCTCTCTGCTAATGGTTTTTAGCACCTCTTATTTGCTGATGACATTCACCCTTGGGCTGTGCAGAAGGGTGAATCTAGTTCCCCAAAAGTCCTGTTCCAATAGGGTAGTTCACATTCAGAGGCTATCTAATGACATGTGCACATGGGGCCAATGTTGGAGAATAGAGGTAGTAGATAGGAATAGCTAAGATGTGGAACCCATAGATTTTGGAAGTATCCTTGGGCCAAAAGAGGAGAAGTACCAATTTGGCAAAATATCAAGAAAGGAAAAAGAAAGATAGAAATGAGGTGTGGGCACTGATACTGGCACCAAAACAGTAGTGGAAAGTTTGAACACTACTAGGATGGGATGATTTGAACACAGACCCAATGCCATGTCCTATAACCTGCCACTCAGCAGGGCCAGGGCTTCTCTGAACTCATTTGGTATATCTGGAATTATGTTCACTCTGAGAAAGACTCAGCTTTTCCCTCCACTCCCCCCACCCCAGTTGAGCACTGTTTATATGGTACAAATCCCATGGAAAGATTGATCAGATAAGAGTCCATAGTGACTCAGAGCAACAGACCACAAGGAAGAAAACCAAATATTACAAAAAGAACCACAGAGGATGATATAATAGTGATCCCATCAATGACTGAAATTCCTGGCACAGGCAGGCACAGGAATATATCAGCCACAGGAAGGGAGCAGAATTTGTGGCATTGAGGTCACCTGGTCAGGAACAAGGAAAGGTGGGATCTCATTGTCTTGTGAGACTCCTGATCCCCTTATCTGTAAGGCTTTGGGGCAACAGGTATTGGGACTACTTGGGAAGAAGATAGGGTAATGCAATAGCTCAGCCCTACAAACAGTGAAACTACCCAGAAAACTGGGGAGGGAAGTAGTATGAAAAGGATGACTCTGTCCCTGGGGGAAAAAAAGAAGGAGCCTATCCCAAGGCACTGGGTGAGTGTGATAATCTTACCCAGAGAGACCATAAGTGCACAGTTCTCCAGCATCACATCACAGTATAGGAGTTTCTGAGCCTCATCAAGAAGACACCATTCTTCCCAGGAAAAGTACACAGCCACATCCTCAAAAGTCATATCGTTCTGCCATGATTGGAACAGATGAAACCATGAACAACTTCTCTTCTGAGGATCCCCAATTCCCCTTTCTAAATGTCCACCTCATGCTCATGCTCCTTTCAACTTCCACAACTCAAAAGGAGATATCAGACCCTGGTGCCAGTTGTACTCTTCTGTCTCATAGCCCCATTAGTCACTGTGCCTAGCCCTCAGCAACAACAAGCAGGTGGGCAGATAGTTGTCGTTTAATTTCTGGGCTGTCGTGCAGGGCTTCACCCACGATGACCAGGAAGTGACTGAGAAGTCCTACAGATGATATCTCCAAACACAACCAAACTTGGGCTTATCCTTTATCTTTAATTCTCTAATAATAAGGCTTTGGGAAGTTCAGTTCATACCCCCCTCCATGCGTACTTCAGTCTTTTGACTGTATGTCTCTCATAACTCCAGTTCCCACTGTTACTATTTCCCTGACCCATGCTGTAGATCTCTCCCTGGCCTTATCAAGTGTTACTTATCACATCATTCAGAGAGTACCTAGAAAATCTGGTCAGGCCCTGGTACTACCCCAGACCTCCAAAGGTTCTACTGCTGAGTCAACCCTAAATCCTACTATGAAAACCTGACTTCTGGCTCTGTTTCTTGCATCAAACTTAACTATCTAGAATGATATTCAGACTTCAGATCCAAACCCCAGACCTGCCTACCTATGACTATACCAGATGACCATGTTTGCCCTTAAATTAAACCAGCAGCTTGAGTAAAACACTCCAGAGTTATCCACAAGTCTTGATGAGTCCATAAAGCTGTGGACAAGCCCCAGCCTCAGTATCATCTTCCCCGCATTATGCCTATACTTCTAAATCCATATGAATGTCGAATATTCCCTTAGAAACCTTGATTACCTGCCAGGCTATCTTTCCCCACACCCACCCTTCATGGTCATTTCTCTCCCTCAGTTGTGCTTGTGAGGCCTACCATTCTCAACCAGGTGCCCAAGCAAGAGATCCAAGCCACCACTCTCCCCTTCTTGGGTCAACTTATAGTATTACCACCATGAACTAAAGATTCCTTCCTCCAAATGTGATCCACAGTCTCACCTCAGTCCACAAAATGTCTCCCTTTAGATGTCTCTACCCTGAACCACTACCAAGTGTTTCAGACCTTTGTGTCCAGCTGCCCACTTGACACCTTTCCTTTCATCTCTGGAACATCTCAAACTCTTAAGATGGCCAAAATGAAACTGCATGCCCTTCAAAATTATTTCTACTACTTATTTCCCCTTGCTTCTTTCATAAACCTTGGGATAATCTCTGATCCCTTTTATTCTCTCATCCTCAACATTAGAAAATCTAACAGTCAAACCTACTTGGAAACCAGATCCAGAATCCAACTACTTTTCCCATTTCCAGATGTCACCAACAGTCACCTGTAATCTGTAGCAGCCTTATCCCTGGTTTTCCTGCCTCTCCTCCTTTAATCCTCAAGTCTATTCTCCAGCCACAGGGAGCCTTCTAGGACCTGGGTCACATCACATCATTGCTTGTATGCCTCTGCTCCTATTATTTCTAGAAAAAAAACACCCAACTTCTCTGTTATTCTAGGTCTGACTCCTACCCTCCTGTTCACCAGAAGGAAAGGAGACTGTGGCTGAACACTCTTGAGTCACTGTCACCTTCAAGCATCTGCATCTGCTGATAACTGGGTGGGACAACCTTCCACACTTCCTTCCATTGTGCTAGACATAGAAACTGTTCCATATAAACCCCCTGTTCCAGGACCCTGGGCTTAACATTTTTCAGAAGTCCCTAGGCACAAGGACAAGGAGAGTGGCAGGCATAGGCCCAAGGCACCACACTGCCATAAAGGATGTGTGTGTGTGTGTGTGTGTGTGCGCGCGCGCGCGCGCGCGCGCGCGCGCAGGGGGAGTTGGGGTGAATGAGGGCCAACTCACTTGTGTAGTGTCCATAAGCACTTCCATGGGCACTGAAATCTGTGGGAAGAGAGAGACCATAAGAAGGAGGCAAAATACAAAGGCTCAGGCCTTCAATGTACCTCTGCCCAGTTCTGGATCTGTTAGGCTAACTTTATTTTCCCTGCATCTCAGTCCTCAGTAATACCTCTTCTTTGCGACTTTGATCAACTCAATCTTCTTGTGTTACTATTGTCCTCACTCTTCTTCCAGTCTCCTTCCTCCAAGTAGTTTTTGGAAAACTTTAAAACTCCTAACTCAGATGGTGTTTGTCATTTGTTCCCATCTCTCCATGGCTTCAAACACCATTGGCATGAAGATACACCTCCTTGCTTGGCATTCCAGCTGCGACCTCACTTCTCTTCATACTCTGTTCCGCGTAGACACAACATGAGCCCAAGGTTTCCCAAACGCTCCTGGCTCAGCTGCTCCGCTAAGCCTTTGCACATACTGACTTATCTGTCTATATCACTCTTCACGCTGGCTTTCAGAAATGGGTCATATCCCAAGATACTCCCAGCTACCACATGGTGCTGGACACTAGGGCCTAGGCTGCAGTGACCAGAACAGTCTACCATATTTTAGAGCTTTAAATACAAAAGGAGGTGGAAGTGGCTGACGGTCCAAAGGAACCAGTACCAACCCATGCCAGGGCCAACAGCAATGCCTCTGCAATCTGGGCCCAGGGTGGGTTGGTGCCCACAAATGTGGTTGATCAGGCCTCTAGCCCTGCCCTGACCAAGGTCACCGTGGGCAGCTTCTCAGAACCTCTAACTCACCTTTGTGCAACAGGAACGTTTCCTCTCTAATTTTCTGCGGCTGCCTTACCGTTACCAGTGCTCGGGCACTTGTGATTACGTGAACCAGCCTCAAAGCGACTGCCAAAAAAAGCAAAACTGGAAGTCCCACCCCTAGTTTTCAGCAGCCAAAAATCAGACTGCTTTCTCTTGTCTTTCATTGGATGAACGCTACTTCACTCCCAGGGCAGAGCATTCTGGGTAAGAGCCATGTAATTCCCAGGACTACACCTACAGGTGGTGAAGGGGTACTGCACCCTAGAGACCTGAAGGAACCGGATTTCTGGACAGTGTTGATCACCGAAAGTGTTGAACACGAGTTCAGACTTGATCAAGATCAGCATGCTCGCAGACTAAACATTATTTTTGTTGCTCCCAAAGGCTAAAAACCCAAATGGGATGATCATTCATAAAAATCCAAATGGAGTGATTATTTTATTGTATCACTGACACAGAAAGTGTGCCTGCTTATAGCTGGAAACTGATAAACATTAACTTCTTGCTTTTCAAATTATTGTAGGCTGAACAGTGAATTTCTGTATGTTGGGTCAGGGATGAGAGGAAAAACCTCCAGAAAGACCCATGACAGAGA
The DNA here is from genome assembly GCF_047511675.1 of Marmota flaviventris. Lineage (NCBI taxonomy): Eukaryota > Metazoa > Chordata > Mammalia > Rodentia > Sciuridae > Marmota > Marmota flaviventris. Next base: position 17,918,609 of record NC_092515.1, on the reverse strand, counting down.
AGACAGAAGAGGGATGTTGTGTTGCCCTGAAGCAAGTGACAGGGTGACACTCAGCTTATTTGTATCTGACATTCAGAATATTTGTGTCTGACCCAGTGAACAACACTATTTTATCTATGTAGTAATTTTTTTCTTCTTATGCTGAAAGATTCAATTCCTTTTGGAAGTGTGACACCTAAATCAAACTGAGTTGTTGTGGTGTGAACTGATAAATACAATCAATAAAAGTATAAGTTATAGGTTATAGATTATAAAAAATATAGATTATAGATATAAGATTTTGATAAGTGATATAAGACAATTATAAAGCAAGAACTGTCATAATCAGGCCTAAGACTCCATTTTGGTGTCTTCTATAAAAACTTCTATAAAGAGCTGTTTCTGAGAAACTGAAATGAAAACTGTTTTCTTATAAAAATTGTCTTTTTGCACTTTGTGCCCCACAAATTGTACCCTACTCAGGATGCAGCGGTGGTGGTAGTGAGCTATATCCTGGGTGTGAATGCCTTTGTGGGGCTACATGACTTTAAAGTAGATTCTCGCCCTGCCGACCCCCACCCAAATTCAGGATGTGACTGTCTAGCACCTGCTTGAACCCAGGACTGTGGTCAACTGAACTGCAAAGCTAATGTTTTTTTTTTTTTTTTTTGGCTTCTGTTTATCACTTGCTTGCTGACTGGAAAATTCCAGTCCTGCCTAGAGCCCACAGGTCCCACTTATTAATGTTTTGATTTCTATGATTGGCTAGCTTACATGATGATAAGCAAGTCACTGAGTTTTGGGTTTTGTGCTTATATTCTTTTTGGATAGACCAGGAAGCTGCTCTCCTCCCACAGAGCTTGAGTCTCTGTGTTGGGTCACAGTCCCTGGCCAGGTAAATAAAGCTATCTTTTGATTTGAATTCAGACTTGGAGTGCTTTCTGAGGTGTCTCCTCATAACAGAATGACTTCCCAGAAGCTATCTAAGGATGGGACAGTAGTTGAAGTGTTCACAGTTAGAGCATGTGTGCAAAGGGAGTACATAAACCCTGAGATAAAGGTTTGAGACATATATATTAATAATTGTTATGTCTTGTTGGTGTATGGTTCCCTTGAGCAGTATGTGGTATCTTTCTTTATCCCTTTTGATTAACTTTGGCTTGAAGTCTACTTTATTTTATATGAGTATGGATACCCCTGCTTGCTTCCAAGGTCCATGTGAGTGGTATGACTTTTCCCAACATTTCACCTTCAGTCTGTGTATGTCTTTTCCTATCAGATGAGTCTCCTGTAGGCAGCATATTGTTGGATCTGTTTTTTAAATCCAGTCTACTAGTCTATGTCTTTTGATTGGTGAGTTTAAGCCATTAACATTTAGGGTTACTATTGAGATATGGCTTGTATTTCCAGCCATATTTGTTTATTTTTGTTATTTAACTTGACCTGATTTTCCTCTTTGATTAGTTTTTCCTTTAGTGTACTACCTCCCACTATTGGTTTTCATTGTTATTTTTCATTTCCTCTTCATGAAATGTTTTGCCAAGGATATTTTGAAGTGCCGGTTTTCTAGCTGCAAATTCTTTTAACTTTTATTTATCGTGGAAGGTTTTTATTTCATCTTCAAACCTGAAGCTTAATTTTGCTGGATATAAGATTCTTGGTTGGAACCCATTATCTTTCAGCATTTGAAATATGTTGTTCCAGGATCTTCTATCTTTCAAAGTCTGTGTTGAAAGATCAGCCATTAACTAATTGGTTTACACCTAAATGTAATCTTCTTCCTTTCTCTTGTGGCTTTTAAAATTCTCTCCTTGTTCTGTATGTTGAGCATTTTCATTATAATGTGTCTTGGTGATTTTGCACATTCGGCATCCTATAGGCTTCTGGGATTTGGATTTCCATTTCATTCTTCATGTCTGGAAAGTTTTCTAATATTATTTAATTGAACAGATTGCTCATTTCTTTGATTTAGACCTCTATACCTTCCTCTATCCCAATAGCTCTTAAATTTGGTCTCTCTTTATGCTATCCCATATTTATTGGATGTTCTGCTCATGGTTTCTTATCAGACTCGCTGTGCTATCTACATTCTTTTTGAGATGATATACTTTGTCTTCGTTGTCTGATGTTCTATCTTCTAAGTGGTCTACTCTGCTTTTGATACTCTCATTTGAGTTTTTTTTAATTTGGCTTATCATTTCTTTCATTTTTAGGATTTCTGTTTTTTTTTTTTTTGTATCACCTCTATCTCCCTGTAGAGTTGATCTTTTCTTCGTGGATTTGTTTATGTAATTCATTGTCAAAGTGATCTTTCATTGTCTGCATTTGTTGTCTAATATCTTCCTTGAGGCTCCAGAACATCTAAACCATGTATATCCTGAAATCTTTATCTGACTTTTTTTCTGCTGTAGATATTGTATTGTCTTTCATTGTTTGTGGTCCTTTCTTTCCTTGTCTTTTCATGTTGCTCATGTTTCCTTCCAGCTTTGTGTGACCGTTGTGTTATTGTTTTTCTCCTAGAATGTAATGCATTCCACTATTGTCATGTATGCAATAAATAAGTAAATTAATTAAAAGGTTAGAGACAAAAGGAAAGTTGTTAGAGTTTGGATCTGAAATGTCTCTCAAAGGCTCATGTGTTGACTGTTTGGTTTCTAGATAATGGTACTATTGGGAGGTGGTGGAAACTTTAAAAAGTGGGGCCTAGTTGGAAGAGGTAGGTCACTGTAGGTGTGCCATTGAAGGGCATATTTTGTCCCTGCTCCTTCCCTCCATCCCTTCTGTCTTTCTTTGCTTCCTGGCTGCTGGGAGGTGAACAACCTCCTCTGCCACAAGCTTCTTCCACCATGATGTTCTTCCTCATCTCAGACCAAAAGCAATGGAGCCAGTCAACTGTGGACTGAAACCTCTGAAACTATGGGACAAAATAAATCTTTCTTCCTTTAAGCTGAATTTCTCAGGCCTTGTCATAAGTCCCTGAAGGGCCAATGCATGAAACTCTGAGTGATGCCAAAACTGCAATGGAGACCTCAGGAAGTTAAAGATGGCAGGAGTGTGGAATGCCTGCCAAGGAAAACTGCAGGCAATGAGCAAAGCCAACCCAAGACAATGGCCATGTGGGCTTCAGTGGGCAAGTTTTCGGCAGTGCTGTCCAAGCACTCTGGAGCTCACATCATGCCACCATGTGCCCGGATGCCAGACATAGAGCTGTAGGATTTAATGTTTGCCCTGCTGAGTTTTGGTCTTGCTTTGGTCCAGTCCTTCCTTGGTATTCTCTTTTTCCTTCCTTTTGTAACAGGAATGTTTATCTTGTGCCACCGTGTTTGGCTGTAAAATTAAGATAATACACTAGGCGACAGGAGGTTGGGAAATCAGCTCAATGTTCAAAAACCATGTGGTCAGCAGAGATAATGGAAGTCAAAGCCCAGAAAAACAAGATCATTAAAATCAAATCCACTGAGAACAGTGACCTATCCTCCTCCAAAACCAAATTAGGGACTTTCTCAGATGATAGGAAGCAAATTCCAGTGGGTAATGGGCAAGCGCATGCATAGGCTAGTCACTAAAATACCCTACAGTAACCTCTGCCTTGTTAGCATGGTAAAAAACTCACACCTCAGGGTGGAGACCAAACATGATAACGAGACACAGTTTGCATGAGAGACATGATGAGGAAAAGCACAGGTGCAACTGAAACTCACCTCTACACATGATGACATCAAGAAGACAGGGTCCCTGTGGATCCTGGACATGGCATCAAAGCTTGTTGCATCTTTCCCATTTGTTTGAGTCAGTCTGCGATTTCTGTCTTCCCTGTGCTGTTTCCCTTGTGCTCAAGTTAAGGATAAAAAGCCTTGTTCCTGTGCTGCTCTGCCTCTGTTTGACTCTTCTGATAGCACAAGAAACCACGGAATCAGTAACAAAGAGGTGAGGAATGAGGTCTGAGTGTTTGTCGGAGGTCAGCTGATGCACCTTCCTGTGTCTCAGGTCAGTCTTGGTTCCAGCCTATTGATGTCACATTCAGTTCCAGTCCTGCCATGGAGTCCGGCATCCTGGCTGCACCTGGGTATGGGCCAGGTGTTTTAAGATTGTACCCGAAGATTAGGGGGTATCAAAGGTAAACACAAATTAGAGATGAATCTCCATGCAAAAAGAGTAGAGACTTCTTATTCAGGAAACCAAACAATAGAGCAGGGTGCAAACCCAAAAGGAGAGGGAGTGCAGGCCCTGGGCTATGGGACAAGTTTTGGAGGTTGTTAGGCCTCTTTCTTTGAAAGAAAACCTTGTAGGCCAGGCGTGGTGGTGCATGGCTGGCTGTGATCTCAGTGGTTCCAGAGGCTGAGGCAGGAAGGATGGCAAGTTCAAAGCCAGGCTCAGTTCACTCTTTTCATCCATCTTTGGGTGGTGGAAACTCATGAATTTGTGCCTAAACTGTGGAATGTGACCTCCCTAAATGTGTGTGAGGGATGACAGGCCAGAGATCTATGGTGCTTTATATGACTAAATTGGGAGGCATTGGCAATTTTCCTCATCCATACAGATAGAAGAGGTGGACTTACAATTGTTACATAAAACTGATTTCAAATTAGGATAGCATACTAGGAGGAAGACTAGGGCTGACCACGTTACCCTTCTCTGAACCTTTCTGGACACTTCTCTCATGAGCCCTCATAAAATGGTAATTCTTTTCCAAGACCACAAATCTTGCCCGTTTTATGATGGTGGACAAGCCCGGCTTGTTCTGAAACAATACACTTTCCTCTGCTTTCACACACATGTTCTCTGGGGAGAGGACTTTGGTGGGTTTGTGGTGAAGTAGGTACTTGTTCAAGTGGCTCTCATCATGCCTTATGGCCTCGATGTGATTGGCTTAATCCATCATTGTGGCCTGGTAACAGGCTTTGGTGAGCCTATAAACCTCTGGCACAGAGCCCCCCAGAAAGGCCCCTGTGTAATACAAGTCCCCTTCATCCTCTAGAATACAGGCTTGTGACTGGGGGTTGTGTTCATAGTCAAAAAACTGCCTCTGGATGGGGAAGTAGCTAGGATGAAGAGGGCCAAACAAGGAGGAGAGCATCTCCACACCCACAAGGTCCCTGAATTTCATGTCCACATCTGCACAGACAAGATAATCCACCTCCCTGTGGAAGCGCTCCTGAGAATAATTACTGATCATTTCCATTCAGTGCATGAAGAAGTCCTGCCAGTGGGCATAGCTGTGGACTTTGAGGATGACCATCTGCCTTTCTTCTTGGAGCAGGATTTGAGGAACATTGTTGGATTGACCAGTGAAGACATAGTAGCTCACCCTGTGCCCCACCATGAAGTGTATCTCTGCAGTCTGCAGGAACACCTTCAAATAGTCTCTCTCTCTCTCTCTCTCTCTCATTCTCTCTCTCTCTCTATTTTATTGCAAACACAGTTAACCCAATGGTAGCATTCTGGTGTTGGAATTGCTCATTCAGTATGTCATTGTTGAAAGTTCCCTCCCACACAATGGGGGCAAACCAAGAAGTCAAAACATGGACATCTGTCCTAGAGGGTCTTAGCACATTTGGCTGTGGAGATACCACTCTTGGTAATTTTATGACTCGTGGATCATGACATTCTCTAACAACCATGCTTACCTCAGTTTGCATGCTTTTAAGGTTCTGGCTCTTTGGGTTCAAGTAACCATAACCAAAGAAGTCCAAGGCAAGAGCTATTAGGAGAAGAAACACCAGATGCACTAAGCAGCACAGCCAGTGTAGTATCCTCTGCAGCTTGGCCATGACCCCACTTCTGACTGTTGCAGCCTGGATTTCTCAGATGCTGTTAGCCACCTGCTTCTTCTTGACCATCTGCTCACAGCTGCATCTTGGGTGAGATGAGGCAGAATATGTGGATCACAAGACACCCATGCCCCCCTGAGACTACCATAGTGCAAGGGGCACCTGACAGCAGTCTGGCCAGTGTCTCCCAGTAGGGCTGTCAGAACACTGGTAGATTCAGGTCTGGTTTGAGGTCATTTCCAAAAACCAGGCTGAGGACTCAGTTCACCTGCAAATAGAACTTCTGGGCCAAAATGTAGGAGAGAAGCCAGGGCTCCTGAAACAGGATGAGAGGCTGCTGAGCAGATGAAAGGCAGATTGTGATAAAAGCAGAAAAGGGCCTCATCAACTAGTCAGAGGGCACGTGCTCTGGCCTGTCCTTGAAACTAGCTTTGAAATGTTTCCATTAGCACTAAGATTTTTGGAAATCCTATAAGGTCAAGGGCAGACTGTCTTCAGTTTACATCCAGGCTGACATAGTCCATCATGTAAGAAGCCTGATCTGGGAGCCATGGTAGAAGAGACCATGGCTTTAGATCTAGGATTACTTTTCTTTATTCCCCTATTGGTTATACAAAATTTCACTGGGAATTTACTTACTAGGACTTGCATTGTGCTTAGAATTATGTGGATAAACTTACTCTGCTCTGCAAATACACGCATGCCCTTAAGTCCTAAGCAAGAGATACTGAACAATTACTGTGTTCCTAAATAACTTGGGCTTTACTACCCTGGGATAATGGGGCGTGGCTCCAGGAGTAGGTGATACCCAGTGGGGTTGAGTTACACTCACCTGTTCCTTTGTAATCCTATCCTTTTCCCCTTTTGGGGATACAATGTTCCCTGGAACCTCCCCTTGTATGTCCCTCCACCATGCGGCCTGCGCATTGGTTTCATTAATGAAGTTCTTGGCATAAAAGTTAGCTAGCAGAGATCGAAATAAAACACACAGACTCAGTTACCTTTTTCTATGACCAGGTCCGAGACGGCTCCCCTCTCTGGCTCCAACCTCGAACCACCCGTAGGGCAGCAAGGATTACTCAGGGCTAGCAGGAGAGAGAGAGAGCGAGCACGCCAGGGAGTAGACTTTTATTGGGGAACAAGAAATTCAGGGGAGAATTCCATCCAATGAAGGTTGATGGGGGGACCGCACTCCAAGGTCAGGGTCAGTGATTGGGCCCCCGGGGTCAGTGGTCAGTCACACCCCCACACGGACGGGTTCTCTCATCAGGAGAGGGCGGGGAAAGTTCCGACACAGCCAGAACGCCTCAGACCCAAACTGGGAGTCGCCCAGTCACGCGTGAGAATGGCTCTCCACATGTCCCCTATATAAGAATAAAGAATTCCAGTGGCTCTCTCTCTTTTTCCATGGATCCCTAAGGTCAGAGAGCCATCCCAGATTTTGAAAAGTTACTTCTGTGTGTTTGTGTGATTTCTTCGCCGTTTTCTTAAGTTATTGGAATAGTCAGATTTTGGGAACCCAGCATTAGGTCGCCAGCTAGGATAGAAGGCAACACTGTGCATTATCTTGTTGACTCCCCAGAACAAGATTGAGCATGTATGTTAAATAATCCTCATTACATAAATGGAGAAATAGGCTCAAGGAGTTAGGTGATTGGAGCATGACCATATAGAAGTTAGTAAGTGCCAAAGGCCAGTAGTAATCAGCCAGACCCCCAAAGTGGAATCTTGATACACAGTATTCTGATATGCTGCCTCACTTGTGTATCATTTAGGGTTCTTTTTTTCCCCCTAGGTCAGATTTTTTTGTCAATCTACGCCTTAGGTTTCCATGTCAGCTGATCCTCAGTCAGAGCCCTCAAGATAGGGAAGGAAATCTATGTCTTCATTAATTTCAGACTTACCATATTGTCCACAAACATATATCCTCCTTCCATAGATCTAGGCACTTCCAGGCACATACCTCCTGGAAGATGAAACTTTGACTTAGATCTTGTCCCACTGTATGACCAAAAACATGTAAAAAACATGTAACCTGTTCCCAGATATAATCTTATGGCTCCTATGTGTGTTCCCGCCATTGCTGTCTGTCATGAAAAAGGAGTCCCACAGTAGATAGAGAGCACCTGTCTCTTGCACACATGCAGCTGCTTTGTCAAATCTTGTTTCTGCCTCCTGCAGAGGAAGGCAGCTGGAGACATGTTTTGTTTTGTTTTTTTTTCCTGGAATTCTGAAAACTCATTAAGGAAGTTTTGAGCATGTCATGACCTTTCCCGACATGCTCAAATCAATATATTTTGATATGAATGAATATGTTTTGATAAGTGTGCTCTAAAGCACTGTCATTTTTACCTTTGTGGTCAGGGTTGTGACATTTTCATAACCAGTTGTGGATATGAATATTATCATGATCACCCCTGATCAACATGCTAATGTAGTAGCAAAATACCACGATAACTGCTATGGTTTGGATATGTTTGGACTGCCCCTCAAGCGTCCATTTTGATTTGTGGCTTGATTTCTCAAGTGGCTCTGTTGGAAGGTGGGGCCTAGTGGGAGGTCCTTAAGTCATTGGGGGTGTGCTCCTGGAAGTTTTCTTGCAACACCTTGAGTTCTAGTGAAAGGATTGACATAAAAGAACCAAACCTTCCCAGATATAATCTTATGGCTCCTATGTGTGTTCCTGCCATTGCTGTCTGTCATGAAGTGATATAGCTAAGGGATGGCCCTCACCACAGAGCTGAGGTTATTTATGCCATTTGGACTTTGAATCTCCCAAACTGTGAATTAAAAATCCTCTTTACTTCATAAGTATCCTGCATCAGATACTTTGTAATGGTGATGAAAAGATGATTAATACAGCAATCTATCATATTGCAAATGCCAGTACACTGAAGAATTGCTTTGATGGGAAGATGATGTCAGAGAATAAAGAGCATACACTCAATATGATTGCGAATCTTCCTGTGTGTACCTGTGCTTCTGAGCCTCTGGTGCGTGTCTGGGGAGTCTACTCATCCCAAAGCAGTGGAGGGGAGAACTGATTGCCTTTCTCATTAAAAAAAGCAATGATCCCACAATCCCCTTCAAGGGCATGCCTGCAATAGTGTCATCCTGGGGACCAAGTCTTCCACACACACCTTGGAAGCTATTGGAGGATATTCAAGATCCAAACCAGGGCACTGGGCACAGATTCATTCTTTTTCATGTAGAGATCCAATTTCCCCAGCACCATTTGTTGAAAAGTTGTGTTTTTTTCTATTGAATGCTCTTTATGTTCTTTTTGAAAATTATACTTGGAGCTGGGCACAGTGGCACACACCTGTAATCCCAGGGGCTCGGGAGGCTGAGGCAGGAGGATCAAAAGTTCAGAGCCAGCCTCAGCAACTTAGTGAGGCCCTAAGAAACATGGAAAAACCCTGTCTCAAAATATAAAAAGGGCTGGGGATGTGGCTCAGTGGTTGGAGTGTGCTGGGTTCCATCCCTGGTGTCCCCTCCCCACCAAAAAACATTTGTGGGATTGTTCCCAGGTTCTCAATTCTACCTCATCTGTCTATTTGTCTTTATATCAGTACCACACTCTTTCATAAGTTTGAAATTGGAATGTGTGAGACCTTCAACACTGTTTTTTTTCCAAACCTGTTTTGGCTATTAGGGATTCCTTGAGATTTCATATAAATTTTAGGGTATTTTTTCTATTTTGGCAAAAAATGTGGTTGAGATTTTGTTAGGGATGCATTGAATGGCTATATTTTCATTTATGTGTGTTTTCTTTAAGCAAGGTTTATACATTTCACTATATGAGTCCTTTGCATCATTTAAGTATTTTTTGTTGCTATGGTAAGTAGTTGTTTTCTTATATAACACAGTGAATTTTACATTGTTAGTATTTAGAAATGCAACTGATTTTAGGTTTTGATTTCATATCATGCAACTTTCTATTAGTTCATTTTAGTTATACATAATACTAGGGTGCATTTGGATATGATTATGCAAGCATGGAATATAATTTGCTCTAATCCAGTGTCCAGTCCTTCTCCTCTCTCTCCTCTCCTTTCTCCCACTGTTTCCTTACCTCTACTCTACTGATATTTATTCTATTTATTTATAGTTTTAAAAAAAATTAGTGCTATTGTGGTTTAGATGTGAGGTGTCCTCTAAAAGCTCATGTGAATGCACAGGAGATTAACTGTGGTAACTGAAGTGGTGGGGTGTGGCTGGAGGAGGTGGGAATTGGGGGCATGGCTTTGGGGGTATATATTTGTATCAGGCAAGTGGAGTCTCTCTCTGCTTCCTGATCACCATGATGTGAGCTGCTTCCCTCTGCCACACTCTTCCACCATCATGTCCTGTCTCACCTTGAGCGCTGAGGAATAGAGCCAGCCTTCTGTGGATTAAGACCTCTGAAAATCTCTTGAGCACTCAGATAAACTTTTCCTTCTGTGAAGTTGTTCTGGTTGGGTCTTTAAGTCACCATAGTGAAAAAGCTGACTGAAGCAAGTGCTTTGTGGAAAACCTGAAGGTGAGATTCGCTGTGGTATATTCATATATGGACATGGAAAAGTGAGGTCAGATTCATTCCAGACTTCTTTCCTTTTTCCATTCCTCCTCCTTCCCCTTAATCCCTTCTTCTAATCCACTGACCTCTTTCTTCTTTTCATGGAATACCCCCTCCACATTTTCTTTTTCCTTTCCCTCCACCCCTTATTTTGGTCCAATTTCCACAGATCAGAGAAAACCTTTGACCTTTAACTTTCTGTGTCTAGCCTATTTCACTTAGCATGATTGTCTCCAGTTTTATCCATTTACTGGCAAATGCCATAATTTCATTCTTCTTTATGGCTGAGTAATACTCCATTGTTTATATATGCCACATTTTCTTTATCCATTCATTTGTTGACAGGCACCTAGGCTAATTCCATAGCGTGGCTATTGTGAATTACATTGCTAAAACATTGATGCGCCTGTGTCATTGTAGTGTGCTGATTTTAAGTCCTTCGGGCGTATACCAAAGAGTGTGATAACTGGGTCAAATGGTGGTACCATTCCAAGTTTTCTGAGGACTCTCCATCCTGCTTTCCAGAGTGGTTACACTAATTTTCATGTGAATTTTCTGCATTTTTTAAATTTGTTTATTGCTTCTAACAGGATTTTTGTGTGTAGAATCATTCTTTGTCATATAAGATCACACCATCTATAAGTAGCAATAAATTTTTCTTTCCAAATTGGATGTTTTTTAAAACTTTTCTTTCCTAGTTGCTCTTGCTAGAATGTCCATAGTTGGCTGGAGGTGTTAGTGGCCATATTTACCCTATTCTTACAGTTTAGAGGAAGAGCTTTATAAAATAAACATATCTGAAGAAACAAATATATCTAATAATTGTAACCATATAATCAAATATAAAAGCCAGTTTTAGTGCATTTTTAGCTTGGAAGTCCACTTTTTAAATTTCTTACATAATATAAAGTCAAATGCATAAAAATAAATTAAAAATACACATTTCAGGGCATACAATATATAAAGATGTAACTATAAAAATAAAATGAAAGGGGGGAGCTATATAGTAGATATTTATATGCCCCTGGAGTTAACTTGTACTAAATTCAAACTAAATCATAAATTTAGGATGTTAAATTTAATTCCCATGTAAACCACAAGGAAATGAGACCACAATAAAAGCAGTTCATAAAAAAATCAATTAAACACACACACACACACAAAAGGCAGACATGGAGGAAAAGAAAGACAAAAGAGGTATAGGGCATACAGAAAACAAATAGAAAATGGAAGAGTTCTTCCTTATCAGTAATTAGTTGAAATTTAAATGAATTAAACCCTTCAGTTAAAACGCAGACTGGAAGAATGGATTTAATAATTTTTTAAAAAAAATCAAAATATAACTACACACTATCTAAAAGAGGCTCATTTAGATCCAAAGACACAGACTGAAAGTGAAAACATGGGAAAAGTTACCTGATAAATATAGTAACCGAATGGGAGCTGGGGTGGATATACTAATGTCACCTAAATAGACTTTAGGTCAAAAACTGTTATAAAAGCAAAGGAAAGAGATTGAATACTGAAGAAAAAAATCAGTTTATCAAGAAGATATAACAATTATAAAAAGATATTGTCTATTTCAGCCAACTCATGGGGTTTGTCTCAAGAATGCAAAGTTGGGGCTGGGATTGTAGCTCAGTGGTCGAGCACTTGCCTAGCCTGTGTGTGAAGCACTGGGTTCGATTCTCAGCACTATATATAAATAAATATATAAAGATCCCTAAAAAAAACCAAAGAATTCAAAGTTGGTTTAAATATTCAAAAATTAATATAATACATTGAATTATCACCCTGTGTTCTATAAATATTTATTATTATAAATAATAATTTATATCTGCCCACACCAGCCTGCACAGGACCCAGGCTCACAGTAGGCCCAGGACCATCCCTCCACAGGTAGGCACCACCAGAGCCCAGCCTCTGGCACAGGACTGCCTCTTCGGACCAGCAGACTACCACAGAAGCCCAGGCCCAGCCCAGATCCACCCACACTGACTGGTGCAGGACCAGGTCCAGAGTAGGTCCGAGTTTGCCCCCCCCACACACACCTGGGAGCCCAAGCCTAACCTACTTCCATCTTGGGACACTTCGGTCATTACCATAGCCTTCCCCACACAGTGGCCCCTAACTTTTTGACAACAGACAGGGCCTAGAAGCAGCTGCATCTCAGAGCAGGAATCCCAAAGAGAATGTGAGACCCACCCTTTCAGCCCCTTCTTTGTAAGACTTTGCTTCCATCTTGGGGCACCTCAGCTATTATCTTGAGTTACCTCGGCTATTGCTACCACCACCTTTAGATGCGGTACCATACATTGAGGGACACCAGCAGGGTCTGGAAACCCAACATCAAGATGAGGTACAATCTGCATGGGTACTACAAGAATATAGGGCAGAGACTGTAATATCTCAGATCCACACTGCAGGAAAGGAAGACACACAGACAACATGAAAACACAAGGGAGGAAAGTGCCCCAAGTAAACCAGGATACTATAATAACAGAACCCATGGACAGTGAAGTTGATAAACTGTCAGAAAAGGAGTTCAGAGGTTCATAATTAAAATGATCTGTGAATTAAAGAATGACTTAAATGAGCAAATACAGGCAGAAATTGATCACTCCACCAATGAGATAAAAAGAGCAAATACAGGTAGTAATCTTTTGCAAAAGATTACTTCAAGAGAGAGATAGAGACTCTAGAAAAAAAAAGTCAGAAATCCTTGAAATGAAGGATACAATAAATCAAATAAAAAAACTCAATAGAAATCATCACCAACACACTAGATCACTTGGAAGAAAGAACATCAGATAATGAAGACAAAGTATACAATCTGGAAAATAAAGTTGATCACACAGTGAAGATAGTAAGAAACCATGAACAGAACATCCAAGAAATATGGGACAGCATCGAAAGACCAAATCTAAGAGTTACTGGGATAGAGGAAGGCATAGAGTTTCAAACCAAAGGAATGCACAATCTCTTCAATGAGATAATGTCAGAAAATTTCCAAAACATGAAGAATGAATTGGAAAATCAAATACAAGAGGCTTACAGGACCAAATGTACAAAATTATAACAGATCGACACCAAGGCACATTATAATGAAAATGTCTGGCATACAGAATAAGGATAGAATCTTAAAAGCCACAAAAGAGAGGAAGCAGATCACATATAAGGGGAGACCAATTTGTATCACAGCAGATTTTTCAATCCAGACTCTCAAATCCAGGAGATACTGGAACAAAATATACCAAGCTCTGAAAGAAAATGGATGCCAACCAAGGATCTTATATCTAGCAAAATTAAGCTTTAGATTTGATGATGAAATAAAAACCTTCCATGATAAACAAAAGTTAAAAGAATTTACAACTAGAAAGTCTGCACTACAGAACATCCTCTGCAAAATATTCCATGAAGAGGAATAAAAAACAATGATGAAAATCAGCAGAGGGAGGGATTACACTAAAGGAAAATCTAATCAGTGGAGAAACCAATTCACATTAAATACCAAAAATAAACAAAAATGACTGGGAATACAAATCATGTCTCAATAATAACCCTGAATGTTAATGGCCTAAACTCACCAATCAAAAGACATAGACTAAGCAGATTGGATAAAAAAAAGACCCAACAATCTGTTGCCTCCAAGAGACTCATCTCATAGGAAAAGACATCCACAGACTGAAGGTGAAGGGTCGGGAAAAATCATACCACTCACACGGACTGTGGAAGCAAGCAGGAGTTTCCATTCTCATATCAAATAAAGTAGACTTCAAACTAAAGTCAATCAAAAAGTATAAAGAAGGACACTACATACTGCTCCAAGGGAACCATACACCAACAAGACTTAACAATTATAAATATATATGCTCCAAACAATGGAGCGTCTACGTTCATCAAACAAACTCTTCTCAAGCTCAAGAGTCAAATAGGCCAAAATGCAATAATTTTGGATGACTTTTACACACCTCTTTCACCACTAGATAGATCTTCCAAACAAAAGCTGAACAAAGAAACTATAGAACTAATAGTTCTGCTCCAGCTGTTATTGTTCTTGTTCTCTTCCCTACCTTAGCACAGGCAAGATACAGGATCCCTGGCTACTGGGCAGAGTTGGGAAGCAACACCAACCTCTCATTTCTATTCCCTCCCTTCCCTATAAACATGTCCTCTTTCTGGGATGTGGGTTGCTCCCACCTCTGACTTTTGCCAGGATCTGCCTCCAGTGATCCAAGTAGCTAGGGCTGGAGGACTTACAGGCCCTGGTTACTGAAGCCCATGCCCCCGGGCCAGGTGATGAGCACCCCTTTGGTCCTTCATGAGCAATTATGGTGGTAGGGGCAAGGGGTTGGGAGATAGGGGGTGGAGCCGCACTTGGTGCCAAATGGCTGCAGACAAGTGAGCTAAAGCTCAAAGTTTGAGAGTCTAACTGGGCTTGGCCATTGGACCTCGCCCACCCTTTGTCCTCTTTTTGTGTCCCCTTTGTTTTTCATGTGTTCCAATGGTATCTCCCCTGCATCAGCTTGAACAGTGTAAGCTTTTCTTTGAAGGCGCTGGCAGCCAAAACACTTCTCTGAGTTTCCCACCCCACCCCAAGGATCTCACAGTCAACAGGCGACTTTTCATAGGCAACTTCATCAGCAAGCTTCATATCTGCCACTCCTGCTACCTGGCCACTGTCCACCAGTGATCCTCTGTCTGGCTGGGGTCACCTGGTAGCTGATGGCTGCCTTGTCCTGGGCCCTGTTTTGTGGGAAGCCCCTGTGAACTACATGAGGGGTCTTTACTCGGTACTGAGCCATGGAGACTTAGATTTTTTTCCTGGGGGACTATCCCAGCTTTCCCGTGGTATCAGACCACCCAAGGCATTAGATCTCTGTCTTTGCTCTACTTGGAAGAGAGCTCTCCTAGCTCCAGAGTTGGGCATAACCCATTGGGAACTAGACAACCCACTTCCTACCTTATTTGGCAAAGAACATTCCATGGAAATCCGTTGGTGTCCCCCCCCCTCCATAATTAAAGCAGGCGTAGACTCCATCTCTCTTTCCACTGTGGAAGCTGGATCCCTAAGATCAAAGAGCCGTTCTGCCCCTGCTTTTCAAAATTACTTCCCATGTACTGTGGGGTTTTCACCATTTTCTCTTTGTTACCTTTTATTTCGCAGCCAGCCCACTCCACAAAGAGGGACCCAATTCCATCACCTGCATAGGACGTGGGCAAGACTATTGGAAGGCTCTTCCACTGTATGCTCAGTCTTTACCACCTGGGCTTTACCTCACTGCTGTTGGTATCTGATTCAGCAGCTCGGTACTCCTCTCGGGCAGCCTCTCCTGCATCAAGACAGGACTCTCTGAGGAAACCATTGCCAACTGCTGGTGACTCCAATACTCAGTCACTCAAAACAATCAAAATCTGTCACTCAACTTGCTAATTGGCTCTTCTCCACTGTCACTTGAGCAGGCAGTCGTTCCTGGAGATTGGTATGAGCTCCTTCATCAAGGGCCAGGCCTTCATCAGCTCATGCCAGTCTGCTGGAGGATTCCTGGTTCTTTGGAAGTGAGCCCGACACTTTCTGGTCCATTTGTAATGGGCCCTCTGCTGCTAGAAAGTTCAACAAAAGAACAGCTTGATATGGGCCTTTGATCCAGTTCTCTAGCCTCACAAAGACAGAGAAGACACAGGGAGGAAAGGTTTCTGATACCCTGTCAAACAAGAATTCACCATGTCTGGCCACTGTGGCTGTATGAACACTATTCCATGGCCACTGACACTGTCATTGTTATGGGGTCAAGGTGAGCTGCCCAACCACCTAAGGCTCTTCGTATTGAGAAACTGATGTGACTCCATTTTTGAAAATAAATAACAGCAGCTTCTACCTCAAGGCCTGTCCTAAGGAAGGGGACATGACCCTTGTCCTTGGAAAAATCCTCAGAGCACTCCTAGGCACATACCCATCCTGCTGAGTTGTTTGTCTGCAAATAACAGGAGAGATCTGTGGCACCAGGTGTCCCTGACTCAGTTAGGCTAGGTGACCCATAGCAACCCCCCTAGCAACCACCAATCAGCATGAGACAGGGAAAATACCTGGGATACCAGATGACCCCCCAGTAGTTTATGGTGGTTGATAACAAGTTGGGAAACCATGTAGTTCAGCATGTACACCCCTCATGGCCTAAACCAATCAGTTCAAAGGAATCCCCCTCTTTTACTAAGCAATCACCCCTACCCAACTTGTTCCCGCCAGTGAATGTGCAATCAATGTTAAGAGTTGTTGTTTGATTTTCCCATGGTATGGAATGATTTGCTGTGTGATGTTGTGACGCATAGAGTACCCCCCAAAAACCTATAAAATCTCACTGAACAAAGGACTGGGATTCACTCCCTGGAACCACTGGGTCGGGAACGGTTGTGAGTCCAGGCTCGAGCTTGCAATAAAGACTTTTGTGTGATTCCAATGGATTTGGCTCCTGGAGGTCTATTGGGGTCCCACGAATCTGGCATTACAGTATGTAGCCTCTTTCTCTCTGCCTGCTACAGTGACTGCAGTCAGCCTTTCCCTTGGCCAGTTCTACCGTGCAGATTTCAGACACCACCATAACCTCAGTCACTCACTTGGCTGTCCTTCCAGGCCCTTCCAGGCTCCCAATCTGGTTTGCCCCGCTACCAATCACACATCACATATTGACTAGGAAACGAGATACCTAAATTCTAAATTCTATTTTTTTCCCTGTCCCTGCCATTTCTCTCTCTTAAATTCCATAAGAGTTTAGGAACTCCCACTTATAAATGGGAATGGAGGCAATTTGCATTCAAGTTCCTTAGCTGCAGATTTCTTAATCCCTCATCATTTTCCTAAAGCCCACCTCCTGCCAAATGCGTCAGCGACCTCTATGCATGTGGGTTTTTCCCTCTTTTCCTTATAGACTTCTCCTCTAGTCAGTGACATAGTTACTCCTGTCTTCACCAACTACTCTATCACTGTGTTCGCAATCACTCCACCATTGCAGGCCACACATCTAAAGACTAAATCTCAAGCCTGCTTTGTGCTTGGGTATAAGCTATGTGGATACCAATCCTCTTTCACAGACTTTCATCTTTGGGTCTCCCTCAGGTCCCAATATGGGGCTTCCTCCCATTTGACCAAGCCCAACCCAGTGTGGAGCAGATACCCACTGTCAAGGCCACAGTATCCATCAGCCAATTTGTCTCTAAGGTTGAAAGTACTGAACCTTCAATCTTACATATTATTTTTATAAAACATTTCTGACTCTACGCTACAGTCTTTCCTAGACCCTAGTCATAATGAGTTGAAAGACATCTCTTGCCACAATGGTAATTATAATCAGTGTGGACTACAAATGAATTAGTAAATAAATTGTAATTGAAAAGAATAGTTGTAGGAATATGGGAGCAGATAAGAAGGACTTAAAACTTAGGAGGAGACAAAACTTGACTTGTGCCTAAAGAAGCAAGTAAGTAGAGACAGGCTATTTCCAAAGTCAATGAAATAGCATGAAAAAAATCCAGGTAAGGAATTAAGCCAGTGGAAAAGGTAAGGTAGTCAAGTATGGGTGGAATCTGAAACCAAAGCTGGAGATGTGGCTACAACAAGGACATATGATTTTTCCATGATTCTGAACATATGGATGTTATGGGCCGATCACTCAGAAAACACACTCAAGTCCATTTTGTCCAAATTGGAGAGTCTTTGTTAAGCCAGCTGGAGACTGCTCCCTGCAGGACCCAAACTGTCTGTGCCAGGAACAGCGCTGGGTCCGAGTTCTATAGGGTTTATAAGGGGAAAAACCATATCCTTAAAAATGTAGGTGCAGGCAAGCCAGCAGGACACAGAAGCTAAAGTTAGCAGTCAGCCAGCCAATGCATATAACCACATCCTTGTTCCGAACACATCAAGTACAAAACCGACTTTTACAAAAAATAAGTTTATAACTAGGGTTATATCAAGGTTACTATGGTGGAACTTAAAAATGGAGTCACTCAGACTAAGTTCTTTTAAGTACTCTTTCTAACTTATAGCCAGGATAACTTAACATTACTTATCCTGTTATATTACCTTGTCTTATCTATTAATATCCTTCATTTTATAGGGGGCTTATGAGCTGAGCCATAATCTAAGCAGGGCTATAACATGGAGAGTCATGAAGGATTATATATTTGTCCATTTTGTGTTGCTATAATAAAATACAAAACTAAAAGTTGGGTACTTTATAAAGGAAAGAACTTCCATCGTTATGGAGATTCAAGAGCATGATGCAGGATCAGCTTGGCTTCAGTGAAGGCTTCTGGCAGATGGCATCACAATGGTGGGAGCACATGCAAGAAGAGATTGTGGTGAGATAGGAAGCAAAAGACTTGGGAGGGGTGGGGTGCATTCATTTTTAACAGCCCATTCTCTCAGGAAGGAACTCATTCCTGCCACACCCACCCACCACTTGGATATCCGAGATCTGCATTAATCCATTCATGAGGGTGAGGCCCCCAATGACCTTAATTACCTTCTACTAGGCACCACCGCTTAGAGCTTCCACTATCTCAACATTGCCACAATGGGGACCAAACTTCCAACACATGAGCCTCTCAGGAACATACTCAAACCATAGCATACCACAAACAAACAAGAAAAAAGAATGAAATATATATATGTATATATATATATATATTATATATATAATTTCTAATATATATTATTTCTAAGATATATATATCTTGGAATATATATTACATTAATTATATTATGTACTTTAGAAATACCTCTGTGTGTGCCTGAGAAGGCAGAGGAGTGCATAATATCACATATTTAATGCCTACCAGGACAAATTAAAGGGGCTTAAAGGACTCTTTGCAGCAACTCAAGCAAAGAAGTCAATGTGCTCCTGGTTTAGAGAAGCTGATGGTGGGGATGGTGAGGAAGCAACAGAAGAGAAGGTAAAGCAGATGTCTACAAAGAGGCCACAGTGACTTTAGCTACCGGGTTTGGATCAATGGACATGAGAAGTTTGGGACAAATATAATAAGTTTGATTTTTAAATGTGAAGATCCAGGTGATAATTAGAGGGCCATGAATTCATTTGTATATGAATTGAAGCTTTGGTTTCAGTTTCCACCCATACTTAGAAGTGAGGATGTGCTCAAGACAATTGTAAGTAGTAATTATAAAAAAGGCAAATCCCTGCTTAAGTGATATCTACATCTTAGTTGGAGGGAAGAACATCAACAAACAGAATAAAGAAGTAAATTATTTTGTAGGCTAGTTGATAACAACTGCTATAGAGAATAAAACGGTTTGTGGAGAATTGAATTTGCAGGTAGGGAGAAGCGTAGATTGGTGTCCTCGGAGAGTAGTTATTAAGATGAAATAGAGACAACAAATATGAGGGTTGAAGAGTGCAGACAGAGGACAGCGCACAGTCTAGGAGAGCCTTGCAGGATGTCATAAGAAAGTTGCCTTTTACTCAGAGATTGGAGTAATTAAAGGGCTTAGAGAAAAGGATAGCCTAATCTGATTTGATTTTTGGCAGCGTTGTTCTTTACCTGGGAGTGAGTGTGGAGGCAACAACAGTCAGGAGGTTAAAGCCATAGTCCAGATGGGAGATGATGATGGTGTGGACCAGCAATAGTGATGGAATGTGATTTGTGTCCCGTCTTTATTTTTTTTCCATCTGACACTTTCATTAGGTTCATGTTAGTATGCTTAAGTAGTAATTATAAAAAAATTATTAAAAAAATTCATCATAGAAGTGATCCAGTTTGGACTTTTCATTGTATGGAAATTTTGATTGCTGGTTTAATGTCTACTTATTATGATCTATTCATATTTTGTACATCTACTTGAGTCCATTTTGGAAGTGTTTCCAACAATATGCCCATTTTATTGAATATATATGCAATATAAGCTGTTTTAGGTGTTCATTTTTTTACACAGAAATATGTTCTTTTCCTATACATGCCAATAGAAAATAAAAGATATACAAAAGAATTTGAATATAGTAGGGAATTTATGGCATGGTTAAAAGATACTGAGAAAAGAACTAATCTGCTTACCGGGTTGCACATGATTGCTGAGTAGGAGCAAGAATGAAACTTTAAGAAGAAGAATAAACCAGTCTTGACCAAACAAGAGGTTACATAAAATTTTAAAAGTGGAAGAAATGGTAAGCATTTTATTTTTAAAGAAAAATGAAAGTTTATATTTCATACTTATGAATTTTAGATTTATTAACCAAATAAATTAAGCACCATCCAAGGACATGGGGAAATTCCGCATGACCTTTAGGTATTGTGTTTTGATCACACATTAGATTTCATTTACATCTTGTTTTGCTATATTTTTCCTATGCACACATAGGAAACTGGGAAAATACATTCATCCTACTTTATAGAAAGTATATGGTCAACTTGCAAATACTATTACCTCTGTACTCATTGTTCATAGCTACTCAACAACTTCTAAAAATAAAAGTAAAATTTAAAGACAGAAGGCTGAGACAGAAAGACCAGGGGACCTGGCTGATTACCACAGTTCTACTGGGCTGAATATCTTCATTGTCACCTCTAAATTTTCCTGCCACTGTATGGAAATTGCCATAAAGGAACTTCCATAAACTCAAGGAGAGCGTCTGAGAGATTTAACCTTGATAGTGCCTTCATTTCTGTAGGTTTATGCAAATAATGTGATGGACATTTTCCTTTATGAGTGAAGAAATAAAGTTTATTTTCACAATGTAGCTACATTTTTGATGTGCTCTTTATTTTCATACTCGGTAAGGAGAGATATGTATATGAAATCATCATGTGTCATATTAATGATATAATCAGTTAAGGAGTGATATGAGATATGGGGAAGATTCAAATGTGAAGTGATGAATCATGTTTGAATACTGTAGGGATGTTTGGTGCTGGCAGACATTATTTGGGAGACTCAAGCAGTGGAAGTAAATCAGCATAAAAGCCCTTCTCCATATTCTTTCTCCAAGAACCACCTGAATTCACCTGCAACATTTTGCCTACAGCAACAGGTTCCTATCTCAAGTGCCTGCAGCTCTTTGGAAAATACTAAAAATCCATTTAAATGCAATAATAAAAATGATTATAGTAATACCACTTAAAGAGGAAATTAAGTATATTAATAATATAAAAGAACTAAAGGAAACATTAATCATAAAATACAGTTACATAAAGAACTGATGTGGTGAAAGCAAAATGGAAACAGATGTAATGAGTCAGAGAACCAAAAGTGAACTAGAAAATATCTAAATACCTAGAAAATAAATGTGAGATAAATCATTTCAGTGTGCAGGGACATTAAATTCATATTTGGAGTATGCTTGATAGTGCAGAGGAAAAGCATTTCCATTGAACTGACTTGTGAACACAGCACATGGGCATCTATTTTATGTGAAACAACCTAACGTTAGAATATATGTAAATTCCTAGGCAGTGGCCAGTGACCCAGATGGAATAAGGGTATGTGGCTGAAATACGAAAGTAGATGTGAAGTGTGACTATTTTACATAACAGGTTAACATTCATCACAGAGCAGTCACTGTGGAACAGGCAATCATGGGGTGATGTCATATACATTTCTGTTTTACTGTAATCCTTTCCTCCACTCTTATTGTCAATGCATTTCCAAATTAGAGAAAGGCACTTTCTTGTCCCACACTTTGAAAATATGGTTTTACGGCAGGTCAACAAACCAGCGTTTGTTTGACAACAATGACTCTTGTGTTTACTGTAAGTACATGTCTAGTCTTCTTCCATTTCTACAAAGTCTATAAAATGCTTTTCCACATTTTGAGGAAAATGAAGTGGCCAAAAACTTTAGTAAAGTCTTCAATATCATAGGTAAGCAAATGACATCATGTGGGAGACCAACCTCGCATGTGACTGAGTTAACTTCCCTGCTGGGCGATGTGGCATCAGGCATCCTACAGCCCCATGGGTGGAGCTATGTTCACTTGTTCCTTTGTAATATAACCTCTTGCCCTGTTTAGGATAGAATGTTCCATGGAAGTGACTTGTGTGTGTCCCCTTCACTTACTGTGCCCTTGGATGTGGCCTACCCAGGTGTCAGTCAACCTGCTGACAGTGGACATCATGAAGATAGACTCAGCCCCCTGAAACCTGACCCCTTGCCTCATTTGAACAGCTTCTCCTCAATAAAAGGGGTCAGCGCATGCTCTCTCTCTTTCTGTGGACCCTTAAGGTCAGAGGAGCCGTCACAGTGACCCCAAAGAAAAAGGTATTTGTGTCTCTTGTGTGGTTATTTTGTGCAGCCCAGTCAGCCCAGTTTACCTGGAGTGACCCCTGAGCCTTTTAGTTGGGAATAGAAACCTGGCAACATCACTTGTAGTCATTCTGTGTTTTTGTTGTGCAGAACAATTAGCAAATAGAGCTCTTCATTTTATTTAGTAAGAAATTTATGAACTGGATGAATTTTTGCCAAAATTTACACCTTCTTTGCTTACTGAAGATACAGATAAATGATTAAAGTTTTGTTTTTGGATATTAACAATCTTTTATTTCAGTTTTATATGGTTCATTTATAATCTTCATAGAAATAAGTACATTTGAAACTCCATTTTTCAAATCAAAGTAACAAGAAGCACAGGAAATATTTTTATTAGTGTTTTCATGATCCCATACATCACACTATGATAGGTAAGATCTGATATAATCATCTTTGCACTGTAAGGGGTAAACATAGGTAGTATCAAAATGTCTCATTTTGTTCAACCACAAGTTATTTTTGTTACAATCTCTGGATCAGGAAATGTAACTTTACTCAGTTTCATAAACAAAGGAATGATAAAACACGTTTGTTCATGTGATTATGTCCAAGATAATTTAGCTATTCACTTTTGACAAACATCAATCTTTTTTTTTAAAGAGAGAGAGAGAGAGAATTTTTTTTAAAGAGAGAGAGAGAGAGAGAGAGAGAGAGAGAGAGAGAGAGAGAGAGAGAGAGAATTTTAATATTTATTTTTCAGTTTTTGGCGGACACAACATCATTGTTTGTATGTGGTGCTGAGGATCGAACCTTGGGCCGCACGCATGCCAAGCGAGCGCGCTACCGCTTGAGCCACATCCCCAGCCCAACATCAATCTTTTTAAATTTAGATTTAGAAGTATTTCTCTGATTCATCCTGGACTTGCAAAATCCCCATCTCCAACACCTCTTTCATGCTGTTGTCTGTCATGCCCAGTATGAAAATCTGTCCTTCCTATTGTGCACCATGCTGTTGAATTTACCTAAGTCAATTGTATGTATTCTTCCATCTGTCATTAAAATAATAGTTACATAGAATTTTCTTTTGGTGATTTCTGGGTTAGGATAGTACTGACACTGTAATCATTCTCATTTGGATGGAATTTTTTAGCTACAATACTGCTGTTGCTAGGAAGTAAAATCCTAATTATTCCACACTCAAATGCTTTTGTTGAAAGGATATTTAAGTCAATGTCATCCTATGGATCGACAACAAAAATCAATGTCATGTAGGCTTGGCTCGAGCGGAACTGCAAGTCAAAGTGATTTTTACGTTTTTCTGTACTAAGTTTTACAACTACACAAGAAGAATGCCATAAAGGCTAGATGCAGAAGTGTTATTATTGGAAAAGGCAGCCAAAAGAGTAAAAATATCCTAATATATACAGGACAGAAACATGTCTTAAGTCATTTCATATTTACATTCTCCTTTTAAAAGAGCTTACATTTATGCCTCTTAAGAATACACAGTAATATAGCCTACAGAATTTGTCTAATACAAAGTTAAATTGCTGTACCAGTGGAAATATTGTCCTCACACACAGGTGTAATCAGTTAGTCGTACTAATCACCACTCTAAATTAGTCCTATTAAGGTTTTATTAAAATAATAGCATTCCTGTAACAGAAAAGTAGATCCATAAAGAAAAAATCATTTCAAACACCTATTTTTCATAGGTTTGAGATAATAAACCATTTTAGTACACATTGTGGGTTTTTGTTGTTGGTGCTGTTGTTTATTTCTTCTGGTGTTGGCTGTCTGGAAAGCTGGGCATCGACTTCGGGTCACAGACGCCGAGAAATCTAGAACTCCTGGCGCGCCCAGACACCCCTCTCTTCTGGGCGATGACCACCGACCCCTCAAACCCACACAGCACCTCTGAGGCGGGTACAGTCACCACGGGTTAACCAAAATGAACGCTTGCGCCTGCGCCCCAGCACCTACAGGAACTCCCACAAACCTCCGGGGCACAGAGTGGGCGGGTGGCCTCGCACGTTTCCGGTTTTCCGGCTGCGGACTACATGTCCCATAGGCCACTGCGATCCAACCAATTTAGCCTGGAACTACACTTCCCAGAGGCCACCGGGGCAACTTCGCCTTGCGCTCTGACTATCCAGGATGTTGTGATTTTTAACCTGGCAGCGACCTTTGGATTTCTGTGAGGAAAATAAAATCAGCGCCCGGCCTCAGGCCGAGGGCTTGCAGACTTGGGCGAGCTCACGGGGTAAGTTGGACTTCTGTGAAGGAAAAGAGTGTGGGGAGCTGTGGGGGTGGGAGACTGAGTCCGCGGCCGCGGGCTGAGCGTGGAGTGGACGGGACACGCAGGACGGCGACAGAGCTCGTCCAGACCGGATCCGAAGCCTGTGTGTGTGCGCGGGAGCTGGGGGGAGGGGCGGAATTGGGAACGTCCGCGCCTGTGACAGGGACCCTGTGTCCCCAGGAAGACTGGGTGCGTGACCTGTGAAGCTGGCTTCTCTCCGCGGCGGGGTGCGCCGCGGTGACCGGTGTTCTGGGCTCCCGTTGCCTTCTGCACCCGTTTCCAAACAGCGACAGGGTCTGTCCCAAACAGGTGGCCCCCAAGCGAGCTCAGTTCTTGAAAGAAGTTTCCCAGCAGGAAGGCTGGGAACTGGTCTGAAGATGGAAATTTTAGAGCTTGAAGTGTTTTCGGGGGGGTCGGGGGGACCGAGAAGATTGGTTGGGAAATCTCCCTCCTCCCAGATGGGGGGTCTGCGGGTGCCAGTTACAGTTTGAGAAACGCGGCATTCCCGGGGCACTGACGACAGGTACTGCCTCCCATTCACTTCCATCCGGTTATATGTGTGAGGAAGGTTTGAGTTTGGCCTGGAGAGGGTTTTCTGAGTCCCCAAAAGGCCTTTTGTCTCCATGGTCTCTTTTTCCAATTCTGTCATTCTTTAAGAGACAGACCCTAACGCAAAGAAATAACTGCTGCCTAAGTAAGATTTAAGATTTAGGAAAATTTGTGTTTCTCTTTTGTACATAAATTATTGTTTTCGGAATATGAGAATATTTACTTTCTTTTGCCTGAAATATTCTCCGGAATTGTGACCTCTCTAGATCTTGTGAATGAGGTCCTGGGAGATTGTGCCTCCGTTCCCTGTGACTGCTCATTCTCTATCTTTTCGTTAATTTCTTGTTCCCTTTGAACAAATCATTCAGATCCTCTTCTGTGCTCTCTTTCTAAGCATTGTGATGGTTTGGTGGAGAAATACAACTCTGAAGTTGGCTTTTAGAACTACTTTTTAGATTCTGATTTGGTAAGGAGGACACTTAGTATCTATGTTGCATGGCATGCTAGGTAACATTTTTGCCTGAGGCATCATTATCAAAGCTTAGCGAAGTAGAAATCAGTTTAATGATTTTAGTAAATATGACAAAGTCGTATTCTGGGTGAAGCTTCTAGAAGTGGCAATGTGATTGTAGATTGGAGCATATATAGGTTGCTCTGTGTCCTGAGAAACTTATTAGGTCTTCTTTGAGTTTTGACTGCAGAGTCTATTTCAGAATCATTAGGCCTTAAGATGCAGTGTGGTGTGCTGTTGAAGAGTATGAGTTTTGAATTTTCAATATCTGATTTTGAATCTTGGTTCTGCCACTTACTAGATGTTTGAGTTTGAACAATCTGTTTATGCATTCTTGTTTACATCTCTAAAATAGGATTGATAATAGTTTCTGCTTCATAAGGATATAAGGATAAGAATGTTTTTTTTTTGGGGGGGGGGGCAATGCCAGGGATTGAACTCAGGGTTGCTTAACCACTGAGCCATATGCCCAGCCCTTTTTAGTATTTTATTTAGAAACAGGATCTTGCTGAGTTGCTTGGGGCCTCACTAAATTACTGAGGCTGTCTTTGAACCTGTGACCCTCCTGCCCCAGCCTCTGGGGCTGCTGGGATTACAGGCATGTACCACCTCATCCAGCAGGATAAGATGTTTTAGTATGTGTAAAGTCCATTAAAACAGTGCCTGGAACATTATACATGTTCAGGAAATATTAACTGTTTATTAGTTAGTAATTCTGGATTATTCTCCTTCAGAATTCAGTAGCAACAGAAATAAACTCAATTGGCTAAAAAAAAGAAATTCTTAAAATGATATATTTGACATTATTTAAGAGCCTTCCAGGTGATCACAACCCACCTGTAAATGCATGTGGAATTGTATGTAGAAAATAAACAGACACACACACATATTTTTCTGGGGAGAAACATTGTGATTTTATTCTATTAACAAAGATACTATGCATCATAAAAATACTTTGAACCATTGATGTGCAAATACTTTAATATCTGATAATGATCTTGTATAAGTTCAGTGTAATGTAAATGGTTAGGTAAAATCATGTGATGAAATTAGATTCTGCCTTCATCACAACTCTGCATCCAGGGGAATAGCTTTATTTGCTGGAGTTTGAATCCTCTTGTTTTTCCTCAAAATTTTGCTTAATGGTAGTTGTGGCATGGTTTGGAAGCTAAAATGAAGAGACAAAAAAAGTTTATCAATTTACGTCATTGGGAATACTAAAGCCTCCTTTTCTTCTTTCAGCTCTGAGTTTCTCTGAAGAGGAACCCCATATTTCAAAAAGCATGACCCAGGTAAGTTAGTATTTATTTTTAAAATAATGGGATTTTTAGATTACATAGCCATTTTCACTAATTAAGCTGAATTGTTCTGCCTAAGAGAACACCATCTAATTGCTTATTGATTCTTCATTGAAAGAATGATGCCAAATAACTGTTTCCTCCTTACAACGTCCTCTGTTCTTCTAATCAGTGTTCATGAATTCATTGAACAAATAACTGTGCAGGAACTATGTGATAAGTCTTTGTGGAAGGGCTATGATAAAATAATGAAGGAGTGAAATCCATGAGAGAATTATTGAGCTTACTCTGTCTTTGGTTTGGTGAGTTAGAGCTGTTGGCTTTACTAGTTCACATATCCAAAGATTCATAGTTTCCCTGAATCCTGATAAATTGGAATTTTTGTATTGATTGATCTCAATCTTAGTATGATGAGATCACATGCTCTTAAGGTTGACAGGGAACTTCACTTTGACATGAAAACATTCATATGGTTTTGCCAGGGGATGTTGAGGGTGATGCTAGGTTAGTATTGTGTAATGGTAGCATACATCTGATTCTGAGTCATCTTCATAATAATCCACTGATTCAAGAACAGCAAAAAGTGTCAAGCGAGGAATCCTGTATAACAATACAAGTATATTTTCCTAAGTAGTAGGTTAATAGATTACAGATTGGGGAAACCCGAGACAGTCCAGTCTACATTTATAAATATGAAATAATTTGCTAACTCTTTGTTGAGAGCCACAGCCCAAGGGGCCCCAGCAAACTTCCAGCTGCCAGCTGATGATTGGCTCACAGTGGCCCCAGCAAACTTCTAGCTGCCAACTGATTGGCTCCTCTGCCGTGATGCTCATTGGGCTGTTTCCCCGCCCTTTCAGACCATGGAGTAATCACTGGGGGACTTTTTTTGGCTCCGCCCATGCAACCCAGCCAATCAGCCTCAAGAGCAGGAGGAGTGGGGGAGGTGGAGAGGCTTGTGGGAAGCTGGTGGTGGCAGTTGGGCTCTGAAGGTTTTCCTGAGGAGCTGTGTGGTGTGGTGTGTGTGTTCTAAAAATAAAGTTCGTTTCTTTTGACAAGTGGCTCCTGAATTGTGCCCAGCCAGACTGTGGCATTTGGTGACCCGTACGGGGAACGACTGAGGGTAAGTGATAAGGTAAACTGCTCTCCCCTGAGGGCAGGGCGAGAGGATGGGTAGCCATTTTAAAATTCTTCTTTTGTTTTATTTCGCTTTTGTTTTAAGTTGCCTGTCCCTGGAGATGAGTGAGACTGAAGAAAAACCGCTCACATCTGAGGAAAAACTATTTGCGTCTGAGGAACAGATAGGGAGAAAGGACGGATGGACATTTCAGGAGGATAGAAAGGCTATTATAATGATTTTGTGTTGTTCCATTTTTGTTTCATTCTGTCTCAGCTTTGTTTGGCGTCATCTTGTTGGGTTGTATTATAGTAGAAATATGGGATCAGAAATTAGTAAAAAACAAACTGAAAGAGTGTTAAGTAAATTGTTAGAGGAAGGAGGCATCCCAGTAAAATCAAGAGCAGTCAGGGCATTCGTTGATACAATACAAAAATGTAGCCCATGGCTTTTTAAGGAGGAGTTGTTAAATATATCACAATGGAACCATCATGGTGAAGATTTAAAAAAAATAGAAAAGAAAAGCCCAGGGACTCTGCCAGTTGGCACATTGCCATTGTGGACGTTCGTATCTTGTTTGCTTAGTCCAAAGCCTTCAGTTCAGACAATGGTAGAGGAAGGAGAAGACATATTGATTCAAGTAAAAGAGAAGGTCTTTCAAGTTAGTCAGACAGAGGAAAAGATTCAAGTAAAAGAGAAGGTCTCTTGAGCTAGTCAGACAGAGGAAGAAAGTTTAGAGCAGAAAAAGCCATCAGGGGAAAAGTTACAACAGGAGACTGCTACTAACACCTTTCTATCACCAGAGGGCTTAAATGTCCAACCAACAGCGCCACCTCCATATGCTGGGAGGCTCCCAATCCCCGCAGTTGATAGTTGGAATCCTGAGACAGGATCTCAAATATTAACATGCCCTGTATTTGAGCAGGCAGGAGGGCAGCGAATTCACCATGCTTTAAATTTCAAAACAGTGAAGCAGCTAAAAGAGGCTGTAACAACCTATGGTCCTCAAGCACCCTTCACTGTAAGCATGGCCCCTTTGGCTGTGGCTCTCAACAACTCTTATCTATAGATGAGTTGTCTTTTATGTCCTCATGGAAAATTTTTATTTCAACAGAAGGAAAAGTACTTTTGATTTGACAGAATGATCTTGAAGCGTAAAGAATTAACAAATTTTGTAATGCCTACTTTTTAAATAGAAATTTACTTGAAAGAAAAAAAAAACATAGTTTTTTTCTCTTAAAGGTAGAGACTAATAGTTCTTGAGATTCTATTAGTTGGTACCTAGCAAGCAGTGTCTTTGTTGTGCTATATCATATGACAGGGGAAATTGTATTATTTTATTCATTTCCCTGTAGGTCTAGAGAATTGAAGTATCTACAACATATAGAAAATTTTGTCTGTAGCAATAAGATTCTTCTACAATATACTGATACTTTGCTTCCCATACAATTCCCATATCATACGCTTCCAGATCACTCGATTGCTATATTATTGTTCTCTTACAACACTGAATCTGAGAAATAACTTCTTTAATTTCACCAGATTTATATGAGTTTGCAGTTTCAGGAATCAGTGACATTCAGGGATGTGGCCATTGCTTTCTCTCAGCAAGAGTGGCAAAGTCTAGATTCTTCTCAGAGAGACTTGTACAGAGATGTGATGTTGGAGAACTATAGGAATTTAGTCTCACTGGGTAAGTTTACCTCTCTCAAATAACTTAAAATGTATTCCCTGAAACTTTGTCCATTATAAATTTTAGGGCTGTCTTAAGTGAACACAATTGATTCTCCATGATCCCAAAGAGTCTAGCTTTGTTAGGCTAGAAAGGATGAAACAAGATTAGAATTCCATTATGGTATAAACACTGACAGAGAGGCCAGGTTACCTATTGTGTTTATGCTCAAAATTGCTATAAATAAATACTCTATTAAAGTCTGACCCATATATAGGCAGAACAGCTAGACAAAGAGTCCTGATATTTTTCAAATATCTGAAGAGCCTGTACAAATGGTGGATTGTATAAACAGGAATCATTTAAAACAATTTACCTTATTTTATTTCTTAGAACATAATTAATCTGATTGTATAGATAAAATGAATATCTCCTCAACTTTGTATTTAAGATTAAATGACTATCTTATAGATGGAAATGACTCAGGAAACTTTTTTTTTTTCCTCAGCAAAATGACCATTGTAATGTGAATAGTTTATGCTGTGCTTACCATGTATGAGTCACTATTGTCGAATCTTTAATAGATACTTATATTAACTGATTTTTATCCTTAGGATCACCTTTAAGACAGGTACTATTTTTACAGTCATTTTAAATGACAGTGCTCTTTAAGTAAATTACATGCTACTTAATAAGATCACATGGCTGATAAGTAGCAAAAGTAAAATTGAACCCAGGCACTTTGTTTCTGCACTCTGTGTTCTCAGTTGCATAGTCATACTTTCTGTTAAAGACACAGAAGATAAATATGTAGATAAGTAGGTATGTAGATAGATACATAGATTTCATTTAAAATAAAACCATTTCCCTGCCTGTCTGGTTACTTGAACTCCTTTTCCCTTTTTTGAAGTATTTATCAAAATTGTTTTAGCCTTTATTAAAAATTAACCAAAGCTCAAGGTATTTTTGAATTAATATTTTTCTTTGCTTTATTATTTGGCATGCTTATTTATAAGCAGGGCATTCTCTTTCTAAACCACATGTGATTACCTTATTGGAACAATGGAAGGATCCATGGGAGACAGGGAGGAAAGATAAAAGAAGACGATGTGCAGGTAAGAGTGAGTCAGGTGTGGAAACCATCACTGCTGGAAACAGCCCAGGTGGTCAGGGAGGAGGCATATCCCTAGGGTGGTTGGAAGTTTTCCTTCAAAGACCTGTGTGGAAAAGGCCTGAGACTTGGGGAAGAAATAGATATCTCACCAAACTTTCCAAAGGAGCCTCATGTTTACCCATTTTAACCCTTATTTGCCTTCTCTTATTTCTCTCTCATTTTATTTGGGGTTTACATTCTTTCCTAGTATAATTTTTCATCTGTATTTTGAATTTGCATCTAGCTTGTCTTTTACATTTAGATTTATTTATATATCCTGAGGTAGTAATATTGGATCAGGCCCAAGAACGAGAAGTAAGGGCTCAAGCCATTTGACTATGTAGAACATCTTAAGTAGGGTGAACAAATACCTTGAGGTAGGAATGAGCTCTGTCAGGAGCAATAAGTGATAGCAGATTAATAGGGAAGAATAAGAAGAAAAAAGGAAGCTAGAGGAGGAGCCAGGTTCTATATAGTTTTTTTATTAATTGTCAAGTATTTGAATTATTTCTCTAAAAGTGACTAGTGGCTATGATCTAATTTATGTTTATCTAATTTTTAAATTTTAAAAATTTCTGTGATATATGAAATAGATACTAGAAAAACACATTAAAATATACAGCTTGATGAGTTATTATAATGGTTCAGAAGATTAAACATTTATAAAAAAATAATGTTAGCCTTCCAGAAAAGTTAAAAAATTATACAAAGATTTTTCATATATCCCTCTCCAGATGAGGAAATAAAATTTTCCTACTGTTGTTTAAGTCTTTCACATGCCTCTGTCTAATTATAAACCCTTTTCCTCCCTCCCTAATTAACCATTTAGCCACTTCAAACTTTTCTAGGTATCCCATATCTCCCACTTTCACACGTTCTTCTCAAATTAGCCTACTAAACATTTTGTTGATTACCTATTGGGGTTTTTGGGTTCTTGGGTTTGTCAAGTAATTTCACACTGCTCTCTTTTCTTTTCCCTGCACAAATATGTAGACCACATAAACCTCAGCTGTATTATCTTGCATCCTCCCACTAATAAAGAGTTTTTAAGAGTACCTTTCCCCGTAGTTTGGGGGTATATGTTGTGTATAGCTTTTTTTGTAGTTTTGCTCTATTGTTTGCTTTGTTTTATGGAAGTTATTTGGTTAAATTAAAAAACAGTCCTAGTACTTCCACCTCAATTCTAACTTCTATTTTAGATAATTGCTGTGGATGTTTGTAGAGGGTAGTCTGAATGGGGACAAGAGTAGTAGAAACTGTGGGTGATAGTATTTGGTTTAGAACATGAATGGTTCCAAAATGGCGAGAAGGTATAGTTTTCATGATATGATATGGAGGCAAAGATGGAAAACAACAGGTTCTGGCTTAAGAAGCTGAAAGGGTAACAGTTGCCTGAGATGATAATGAGAAGGTAGATCTAAAGATACCTGCTTTACCTATGTTAATTTTGAGATGATTATTAATCATCCAGTGAGAGATGCTGAGTAGGCTGTTGAATATGCAGTTCCAGAATTCAGGGAACATTTAGGCTCATGTACAAAAAAAAAAAAAAAAGAAGGATTTATTGGCATATGGCTAGTATTTAAGGCCATAGTACTGGATGAGGTGATCTGGAGGGCCAGAACCCCTGAGAGTATAATAATTCTTGTGAGGCTTTTGGTTCAGAAAAGATGAAACAGGTAAAATCATGTTCTGAAGTTCTGGGGGGAAAGTATTCAATCCAACATACCTTGTATCTTAGCAGACTACTTATATTGCTTTGAGCATATTTTGTTTTAGTTACATATCATATTTGTATCTCCTAACATATGGGAATATTATACTATTCTTAAAGGTGTAGGATTTTGGTTTGTTTTAGCATTTTGCCAACTAAATTAAAAACTACATAAAAAGGTGAAAGAATAATACAATGCCCATCCTTAAAATCTTCATCTAGATTTACAGTGCTTACCACTTTGCTGTATACCTTATATGTATAAAACTTTAGCTATATTATTTAAGTAAGCTTCACAGATTGTAACACTTTATCCTTAAATACTAAGAATAAGTATATTATTCTCCCTAAACTCCCACATCCCCAGTCCCCACACGTGATGTTCCACTGGCAGTACCCACCAAAGGATCATCTTAGGCTCAATTAAGACTAAGGTGGTCTTTGGTGTTTTGGCTCATTCTTTTAGATCACACAAGAGGAACTCCAGCTTGCCAACACAGCAGCATCAACTGTTCCTCTTAATATGAATCCTCGGAGTGTTTCATGCAGGATACACTCACAGTCATCCAAAAAGTAAGGTGCAAAGAAGTGAGGTACACATCAGGCAGGTTTGGGAGTTGCCATGACTTAAAGAAGATATATTTCACAGAATTTAGTATCTGTAACAATGCCATAGGTATAGTCTCCAGGGTCCTCACAAGAGACATGTAATTTAGAAGAGATCTACATTCAGGGAAGCTCAGAATATGGATCGGTCTTTGTATCATATGTATTCATTTTTCATTGTCATTGATTTTATAATTCAAAATAATTATTTGCATATTATTTTTGTCATTAGATTTGTTATTGTTTTTACCAGAGCTCCAAATTAAGTCATCTTTTTTTTTTTTTTTTTTGGACAAACTCATGAAACTCAATTTTTATACTACTTTATTTAGATATGATTGGCATACGAAAAAAGCTGTACATATTTAATATAATTTGATGAGTTTGGAAACCCATCAATCTTAGAAATTATTCTTCCTTTTTAGTATAAGATGACTGAGTCTCACTTTGTACTTCTGCCTCATTCTGGAAATTTATCTGTTCCATCAAGGATTTCCTGATTCATATTAATGGATTATCATTGAACTATTAATATAATACTATCTCTTAATTTTGCTCTAATTTCATTTCTTTTGTTCAGAGATTTGTTTGCAATCAGCTAATTACTACTGTGTGCTTATAGTTCAGTCCTGAATGAAAGATGTGTTGGGCCTGAATTGAGGAATGTATTACTAGTTATCTGTTGCTTCACAACAAATTACCACAAATGCACTAGCTTAACATTAAATTCATATATTATCATATAGTTTTACAAGTCAGAAGTCAGCACAGATTGGCTAAATCAAGGTATCAGTCATAGCTGCTATCATTTGGTACTCAGGGGTCTCTTCCAGGCTCACTGGTTGTTGGCAGAATTTATTTCCTTGTGGCCCCTTCCACCTTTATTTAAGCCAAGAGCTAGTAAGGCTTCTCCTTTTTACACTTTAAATATTTCTTACTTCCCCTTCTGCTGAATCTCTCTGAGCCTCTGTTGTCCTCAGCCAGGAGAAAACTCTAACAAATGTTAAGAGTTTAAGTATCCTTAAATCAACCTATTAGTAGCCTTATTTATAGACCTTTTACCAGGTGGCACAATATATTCATGGGCATGATGAGCAGACAAAGATCATGAGGACCAAAATATTCTTTACTACAGAGGTGTTTGGGAAAAATAAATTAAAATCATAACAGAAAAATCTTAAGTGTAGAATCAGAAACTAGTAGGAAGTCAAGAAATGACGTTTTGGATAAAAAAAGAAAGACATGGACATCCTTAGACAAGGCCAGCAGTTTTTTAGTATTCCTGGTAAAGTGACATTTTACTTATGTAGGATGAGAAAGATCCAGTCGGCAAACAACACATGCCAAAGAATTTTGGGGAGATGGTGCTACCTGCTCATAGAACCAAAAGATGAGAAAATTTGTGTCACATTCTAGGTGCTGAAAGGGGGAAGTGAAGTAAATAGGGAACAAAGGGAGCTGTGGCTTCATAGGAGGCCTGACATGTAAACAGGGACTGCATTATTTATAAAAAGGCATATGGGTTTAATCTAAATGTAGAAAGAAACTATGAGAGGATGAAATATGGGTTATAAAAGTTTCATCTGTGTCAGAAACATTTGTTAGAAATGTTAAAAATATCAATGCCCAAGAACTTCTCTGTATATCCTGATTCAGGGCTCTAGATAGTGCTTGAACATTAGTTTAGTTTAGTTTTGTTTTTTTAACAAGCCCTTTGAAGATTTTGATCTATACCTAAATATCAGAAATGAAACATTTCACTAATCACTAATCTTACTATGAACTCCCATTAACTCTGCATTTTTTTCTTTTTGAATTTTATAGTAATTATTATCTAAGCTTTTTAATTTTTTTAAGCTGTTTATTTCTAGTTTATTTTTTCAATTTTTATTTTCTCTTTCATAGAAATTATTTTTTCTTATTTGGAAAAAGAAACTTTTTGGTTTTTTAAAATTTCTTTCAGATTTGCAGTTGGAGAAGGAAATAGTCAGCCTTGAAGAAATTCCCCCTTATGAAAAATGTACATCTTTTGCTCTACATCAAAGAGTTCTTAGTAGAGAGCAACCATGTGAATGTCAAGAATATGGGAAGACTTTCTGTCAAGGCTCAAAGCCTGTTCCACACAAGAAAATACATTGTAGTGAAAACCCCTACAAATGTAAAGAATGTGGGAAGAGCTTTAGTAGTGGACATCAACTCACTATGCATCAGAGATTGCACGTTGGTGAGAAATCCTATGAACGTAAGGAATATGAGAAGAGCTTTAGTCCTTTTTCATACCTTATTCAACATCAAAAAACTCACATTGTTGAGAAACCCTATGAATGTAAGGAATGTGGGAAGACTTTCACTAGGGAATCAGCCTTTGTTAAACATGGGAGAATTCACACTGCTGAGAAACCTCATGAATGTAAGGAATGCGGAAGGACTTTTAACAGTAGCCATCAATTTATTGTACATCAGCGTATCCATATTGGTAAGAAACCACATGAATGTAGGGCATGTGGAAAGGCTTTTTACAGTGGCTCATATCTTGTTCAACATCAAAGAATCCATAATGGTGAGAAACCCTATGAATGTGAGAAATGTGGGAAAGTTTTTACAGCATATGGAAAACTTATTAGGCATCAGAATATTCACACTGGTGAAAAACCTTTCGTATGTAAGGAGTGTGGAAAGGCCTTTAGGCTTAATTCTTTTCTTAATGCACATCAGCGAATTCATGCAGCCGTAAAACCCTATAAGTGTAAGGAATGTGGGAAAACCTTTAGTCTTGCCTCATATCTTATTCAACATGAAAGACTTCATACTGGTGAGAAGCCCTATGAGTGTAAGGAATGTGGGAAGGCCTTTACTACCTTTTCATACCTTGTTCAACATCAGCGAATTCATACTGGTGAAAAACCTTATGAATGTAAAGAATGTGGGAAGGCCTTTGCTACTAGCTCATCCCTTGTTCAGCATCAGCGAATTCATACTGGTGAAAAACCCTATGAATGTAAGGAATGTGGAAAGGCCTTTACTGTGTATGGACAACTTACTCGACATCAAAGTACTCATACTGGTGAGAAACCCTTTGAATGTAAGGAGTGTGGAAAGGCCTTTAGGCTTAGTTCTTTTCTTAATGCACATCAGCGAATTCATGCAGCAGTAAAGCCCTATGAGTGTAAGGAATGTGGGAAAGCCTTTAGTCGTGCCTCATATCTTATTCAACATGAAAGACTTCATACTGGTGAGAAGCCCTATGAGTGTAAGGAATGTGGGAAGGCATTTAGTTCTAGCTCATACCTCATTAAACATCAAAGAATTCATACTGGTGAGAAACCCTATGAATGTAACAGATGTGGGAAAACCTTTACTGCTTATGCTCAACTTGTTGGACATCAGAGTGTTCATACTGGTGAGAAACCCTTTGAATGTAAGGAATGTGGGAAGGCCTTTAGGCTTAGCTCTTTTCTTAATGCACATCAGCGATTTCATGCAGGGATAAAGCCCTATGAGTGTAAGGAATGTGGGAAAGCCTTTAGTCGTGCCTCATATCTTGTTCAACATCAAAGAATTCATACTGGTGAGAAACCCTATGAGTGTAAGGAATGTGGCAAGGCCTATAGTACTGGCTCATACCTTGTTCAGCATCAGAGAATTCATGCTGTTGAAAAACCCTTTAAATGTAATGAATGTGGCAAGGTCTTGATTAGTCACCATCAACTTACTGTACATCAAAGGGTTCATACTGGCGAGAAACCCTATGAATGTAAGGAATGTGGCAAGGCCTTTAGAGTGCATGTACATCTTACACAGCATCAGAAAATTCATATTGATATGAAGCCCTATGAATGTAAGGAATGTGGAAAGACTTTTAGTCGGGCCTCGTACCTCATACAACATGAGAGAACTCATACTGGTGAGAAGCCCTATGAGTGTAAGGAATGTGGGAAGGCCTTTAGTACCTTTTCATACCTTGTTCAACATCAGCGAATTCATACTGGTGAAAAACCTTATGAATGTAAAGAATGTGGAAAGGCCTTTGCTACTAGCTCATCCCTTGTTAAACATAAGAGAATTCATACTGGTGAAAAACCCTATGGATGCAGAGAATGTGGAAAGGCCTTTGCTGTGTATGGACACCTTACTCGACATCAGAGTGTTCATACTGGTGAGAAACCCTTTGAATGTAAGGAGTGTGGAAAGGCCTTTAGACTGAATTCATTTCTTACTGAACATCACAGGATACATACTGGTGAGAAGCCCTTTCAATGTAAAAAATGTGGGAAGGCCTTTAGGCATAGTTCAGCCCTTAAAGCACATCAGAGAAAGCATATGGATGTACAATCCTAAGAATTTCAGAAATATGGGAATCTTTTTTCTTTCTTTCCTTTTCTTCTTTTTTTTTTTGGTACTGGGAATTGAACTCAGGGACCCTCCACCACTGAGCTACATCCCCAGCCCTATTTTGCATTTTACTTAGAGATAGGGTCTCACTGAATTGCTAAGCACCTTGATGTTGCTGAGGCTGGCTTTGAACTCACAATCCTCCTACCTCAGCCTCCTGAGCTGCTGGGATTACAGGTGTATGCTACTACACCCATCGGAAGTCTTTTTTATATATGGTTCAATCATTGTTCAGTATACTGGTAAGAAACTTTTGAAGTAAAGAATGTTGGTAGACCTTTTGAAAATATTCTCATCTTTCTTAACAGATGCTCCTTGACTTGCAAAGAGATTATGTCCCAATAAACAGATAGAAAACACATTTAATGTAGTATAACTAATCTACCAAACACCATCGTTTAGCCAAACATACTTTAACCTTTTTCAGAACAATTACATTAATTTGTAGGCAAGTCATCTAACACAAAGCCTATGTCATAATAAAATGTTGAATATATCAGTAATTTATTGAAAAAAATCAAAATTTGAAGTACAGTTTCTAATGAATACATATCACTTTCACATAATCCAAAAGTCAAAAGATTGTTAAGTCAAACCATCATTAAGTCAGGGACCCTCTGTTTTAGAGAATTCATAATGTAATTCAGAAAATAGGAAAGCTTCCATTTGTCTTTCTTGTGTTTACAGTATCAGAATTGGTGGACAATTGAGGAAAGGTGGGAAACATTAATACTTAGTTCTCACAGCTTGGATATTCTGAAATTTTGTGTGCTGTATTCTAATATAACTGAATGAATAAGAATATGTAAATAAAACCTCCCTGTAACTCTGAAGCCATTGTTGAACTTTAGGTAATTCATCTTGGTTTTTAAAAACTATTTCATGTAATACAGTGAAAGCCTTTAGCAACATGTTAACTATCATCATCATTCCACAGGCCTGTTGATAATATACTCATACTCATCACCTCAAGGCATTGTTTTAAAGTGTTGATAATAAAGTCTATGTTCTTGTAAAAACCTGTTCTCAATAATAGTTTTGTTTGGTTGGTTGGGTGGGTTTTTTTTTTTTTTTTGTACCTGGGATTGAACTCAGGGAAGCTTAACCACTGAGCCACATCCACCGCCCTCCACTGAGCCACATCTACTGCCCTTTTATTTTTTATTTTGGGACAGGGTCTGGCTAAGTTGCTTGGAGCCTTGATAACTTGCTGAAGTTGCTTAGAATTTTCAATCCTCCTGCCTCAGCCT
Source organism: Marmota flaviventris (assembly GCF_047511675.1). Classification (NCBI taxonomy): domain Eukaryota; kingdom Metazoa; phylum Chordata; class Mammalia; order Rodentia; family Sciuridae; genus Marmota; species Marmota flaviventris. The sequence goes on along the minus strand of NC_092515.1, from coordinate 17,879,487 downwards.
CCTGAGCCACTGGGATTATAGGCATGTGCCACTGAACCTGTTCTTTTGATTTTTTTAAATAAATCAAGTGAAAATTTGAGAGTTAACCCCTAAAGATATAATTAATCGATAAATGCCTCTGTATCCACTCATCCATTTTAGATAAATCTTTCCAGATAAAACAGAAAGAAAGAACAGGAGAGGTGATTCATGTAGAGATCATTTCATAAGGTGAGTTACAATTCTTGAAAGATCCACTGTTCAATGTGTTGACACTAGCCTATGGTCCACATTATTTGTCTAAAATTCAAGGTAAATTAAAAATCAATAATAGAGTAGCAAATATAAGTAATCCACTTGAAATTTTTCTTTTAAGACTTATGATGAAAACTTTCAACATGGAGAAAAGCAGAAACAATAGTAAAATTGCTGCCATTGTTAATAACATGTTGTCTTATTTATTTTATCTGTCACTGTATCTCTTGTACAGTCATTTCTACATTTGAGAAAACATCAGCTGTCACCCCTAAATATTAGTCTATTACTTTTGAGCCCCATCATTTTACACAATTTTGAATTTTTATGGAAGAGTTTAAGGAAATTGTAAAATGCATTTGATTCTGCATTTGATTGTTTATACTGTCATTTAACTTGTTCTTTTTATCCCCTTTTTACATACATATAAAGATTTCATTGGGTTCTAAAGGATATTTCCAAGCTGATGCTGCCTATATCTAGAAACATGTAATACAGACTTTCAATAATTAGTCAAACTTAAAACTTAGTATGCATTGTTGGAGTCTATTATAAGGCTCCCTTATACAGTGAATAATCTGAATGGTGATATTTTTGTATCTCTATTTGTATAGTTATTATAAAGAGAAAATCAAATTTTGAAATTCTTGTCTATTTAGAAAACAGCAATATGAGATGCCTATGCATCAGAAACATTTTAATTTTTATTGTATTTACTTACTTATTTTGAGATGAAATCTTGCTATGTTGCCAAGGCTGCCCTTGAACTCCAGGGCTTAAGTGTTCCACCTGTCTAAGCCTCACAGGTAGCTGGAATTCTAGGCACAGGCCTCCATACCTGGCAGTATTATAATTTGAGGCCAAAGCTGTAAAATTGAAATATTTGTTTATATATAATAGTTTTAATACCAACAGGAAACCATTTTGTTCACCTCTTCATTCTCCACCAATGTAATAATTGCCAGAGTATATGTAATTACTAAAGCTATTAAAAGAAGAAATAATCATATTCTGTTGTTCTGGGGCTGGTTTTTGAAAAGAATTACCTTTCTCATTGAGTCACTCTGTTGCAAATCAACAGACCACAAGCTTGATTTAATTATTTCTCAATGTATACTCTTCTATACCATTAGCTGTGGTCTGAATGTTTATGCCTCCCCAAAATTCTTATATTGAAATCCTATCCCTACGAAGATGGTTTTAGGAGGTGAGGCCTTGAGAATTTATTGGTCCTGGGAGTAGAGCCCTCATGAGTGGGTTACTTCCTCAAAAAGAGACCAAGAGAGGGTGCCGCAGTCTGGCTTGGCACAAAATCACGAGCCACTCAAGCAGGAACAAAGTTTATTTTTTGAAACTGCCGCCAATGTCCGGTACCGCCCGGGCAGAGATTTTTTTCCACCCACGCGGCCTCCTCCCGGACCGCAGAGAGAGCTCCTCCCCCGGAACTCCCTCCTACTGTACTTCCCCAACCAATGGGAACTCTCCAGGAGTCCCGTAGCCGGCCTAGGTGAACAGCAGGAGTCCAATATCCATATGAATGCAAATCTTAACATAATCATATCATCTCAATGGCTAGCTGGCGTCACCTTTCAACCAAAAATGCCATGCATCATATACTTGGCTCTTAGCATCTCCCCCCTTCTGTTTAAGTAACAAGCAATCTGGCTAGGGACCGTGCCTGTTAGGTTTGTCCAATTCAACATATGGTTCTTACCCGTCATCGGAAAACTGACTTTTAGGCGTCAGCCTCCTGTCTTAGGTTGATACCACTGCAATTGGATCATACCCGTCACTGACTACCGGTCCAGCATATAGCCATACTTGTGGATAGGCCTATGTACCAGTGGGGGGGTGAGGTTCTTTGCCTCACCTCTGTTGGCCCCCAAATTTGGCCTTGGTGCCGGTGGGGGGGTGAGGTTCTTTACCTCACCTCTGTTGGCCCCCAAAATTAGACCATCACTAGTAGAAGGGAGGAGGATACAGAAATGTCATGACACCAAGTCAATTAACGGCTCCTAGGAAAAATTGCATCACTGGTGACACATCAGCAAAGATACGCTAGCACTACCATAATTCGCTGCATCAAGAAATAGATCACAAAGCATACAAGTGATACATAGTCCAGGCAAGTTCTGTAAGCAGTTCAAAGCATAGGAATCTATCAATATGTCCATATCCTTCCAAAATAAATCGACTCATTGATTGAGCATTACTTGTTGAGTTATAAATCATTGATGTATCAGTTTACACGGTTTGTTGTGATAACTCTTGAAGAAGTTGTAGTTTGGTTTTATCTTTGTCTTCACCGGCACTGGGATGAAAATAGGAATTTTGACAATGATGCTAAAAAAAAATATGTAACATTTCAACAGGTACTAAGAAAACAATATTTAGAACAATTTACATTATCCTGAACAGAATTATTAAATATAATGAAAAGGAAAGGTGAAAGTAAACAAACAGATCTGTTAACCTTCTATTTGTTCATATATTAAAACAATCCTCAACAGCTGTTTACCCAAATTAAATTAAACTATTAAAATCATGTGAATAATAAAAAAAAATTTTTTGGATCCATGTGCATGAGCGCTCCTCATATGTGATATATGGACATACGCACATACAGACATACAACACAAAACAGAAGTGTGCACACGTAACATATAACACATAAGACAATAGTAAAGGCCTTGTAGCTTTACCTAGGTGAAATCTCCACTGCAATGTTCAAAAACTCCACAGTCAAAAAATAAAACTGATCAGAAAAAACATTAACCTAGGTCTGTATGAGCTCAAAAATAAAATAGAACTTTATGATGTGGGAAAAAGCAATAATAAAATAGATATTGAAAAAAAGCATCCTGGTTAATCACTGTCGCAGATGTAAGAATACCAAGCTGGAGATCTGGATATCAGCTGTTATGGATTTGAGTCGAATCATTTTCCTTTTGGAAAAAGGAAAAAAAGTCTCTCTGGAATCCAAATCGGCTGCTGTTCTCCCTGTGGAAAAACACAAACAGAGCCCCGACTCCAGACTATCACTGGGTCAGGACCTTTCCATTGTCCTGTTAGAATATCTTTCCAAAGTACCTTAGGCTTATGTACATTTTTTGGATACAAATGTCTTTCCGCAGCACTAAGCCCTGATGAATCCAAATTTAAAAAGTTTAGAGTAAAAAGGGTTATTTTAAGTTTATCTTTGGGGGATATATACCCCTTTCCAATTCCCTCCTTTTGTTTTAATAAGTACACTTTAATAGTTTGATGAGCTCTTTCAACTATGCCTTGTCCTTGTGGATTGTATGGAATTCCTGTTATGTGAGTAATGCCAAATGATGAGCAAAATTGTTTAAAAGAGGTAGAGGTATAGCCAGGACCATTATTGGTTTTTAACTGTTTGGGAATGCCCACAGTGGCAAAATTTTGTAAGCAATGAGCTATAACATCTTTAGTTTTTTCTCCGGCATGAAGGGAGCCCATCAGAAATCCGGAAGAAGTATCAACTGTAACATGTAAATATTTTAATTTTCTAAATTCTGGCAAGTGTGTGACATCCATCTGCCAAATATGGTTAGGTATCAGTCCTCTAGGATTGACTCCAAGATTAACTTGTGGTAAAAAGGTCACACAATTTTGACATTGTTTTATTATATGTTGGGCTTGTTCTTTAGTTATTTTAAAACGCTTTTGTAAAGTATTAGCATTGACATGGAACCTTTTATGAAAATTTATAGCTTCTTCTATTGTGGAGAAAATATGTATGTCATGTGTAGATTTATCTGCTAACTCATTGCCCAAACTAAGGGCTCCAGGCAATCCTGTATGTGCCCTGATATGTCCTATAAAGAATGGATCTTTTCTGTCCCAGATTAGACTTTGTATAGTGGAAAACAAAGAGAAAACAGTAGAAGAAGGGGAAATCCTACCAGCATCTTCAAGGGATACTATAGCATTAACTACATACTGACTATCAGAAAATAAATTAAATACAGAATCTTTAAACATCATAAAAGCTTGTAAAACTGCATTAAGCTCTACCTTTTGAGCTGATTGTTTGGGTACTAAAAATGTAAAAGTTTGATCAGGGGTAACTACTGCTGCTGTACCATTATTTGACCCATCAGTGAATATATTTGGAGCATTCATGATAGGGGTTTTTTTTGTCATCTTTGGAAAAACTACAGGATGTTTAGACCAAAAAGACAACAAAGGATTAGACGGTAAGTGATTATCAAATGAAACATTAGATTTACACATGATTATTGCCCAAGTATTTAACTCATTAGCTAACTCATCAATTTGATCTATAGTATATGGAGTAATAATTTTATTGGGAGAAATCCCAAACACTCCCTTGGCTGCTTTTATTCCTTTGAGTATTAATTGTCCTACAGCCTCAGGATACCTAGTAAGAATAGTGTAAGGAGAATAAGATAAATGTATCCACAATAATGGACCTTCTTGCCAGAATACTCCTGTAGGAATATTTTTTGTTGGCAGTACAATAAATAATAAAGGCAAACTTATATCAATTCTATCCAAATGCATATTTTCCATATATGTTTCAATGATTTTTAATGCCTTTCTTGCTTCAGGCGTCAACATGCGGGGTGAATTTTGATCTGATGGACTTTTTAGAATATCAAATAAAGGTCCCAACTCTCTTGTTGGTATGCCTAGATAAGGCCTTATCCAATTTATGTCTCCTAATAACTTTTGAAAGTCGTTAAGTGATTTGAGTTGATCTACTCGTATTTGAATTTTTGGTGGACGGACCATGGTTGAGGATAATAAAACCCCTAAATAATTAATTGGAAGATTTAATTGTACTTTATCTATTGCTATCTCTAGATTATAATTTTTTAATATATTTGTAAGTGTGGCATAACATTCTAGCAATGTGTTTTTATCTTTATGTGCCAATAACACATCATCCATATAGTGAAATATTTGTAGTTCAGGATTTTGATTTCTAAGTGGCTGGATTGCTTTGTTAACATAAATTTGACACATAGTTGGGCTGTTAGCCATCCCTTGAGGGAGTACTTTCCATTCATATCTCTGATCAGGACCTTCATGATTTAGTGCAGGGATAGTAAATGCAAAATGTGGACTATCCTCAGGATGAATTGGAATTGAAAAAAAACAATCTTTAATATCTATAGCTAAAACATACCAGGTTTTTGGTAAAGCAGACAATTGGGGAATCCCTGATTGAGCAGGTCCCATAATAACCATCTCATTATTAATGGCTCTTAAATCTTGCAATAATCTCCATTTACCAGATTTCTTTTTAATAACAAAAATGGGAGTATTATGGGGAGATACGGAAGGTTGTATATGTCCCTCCGCTAATTGTTGTTTGACCAGGACATGGGCTATTTGTATCTTTTCTTTAGTTAGGGGCCACTGAGGAACCCACACTGGTCTTTCTGATTTCCAAGTAATTTTGATTGTCTCAGTGGCCCTTTCTGAAAACCCAATCCATGTCTATTTGTTTCTTGATCTATTTGAATTGGTGCTGTCATACCTTGTTCTTGTTCTCTTAATCTTTCTTCTTTCCTAAAGCCTTGTCTAGCCCTAGTAGTGGGCGCATTAGGATTGATGTTATTTGTTAATGTCAAACCTAATTGATCTAGGACATCTCGTCCCCATAAATTTATAGGAAGATGATCCAATACATAGGGCTGTATAGTTCTTTCACATCCTTCAGGATCCTTCCAATCTAATACCATTGCACTTCTATGGGGATTAGTTGCCACTCCTAGGCCTCGAAGCGTTTGAGTGGCTTGTTGTAATGGCCAATGTTTCGGCCATTCTTGATGAGATATGATGTTAAGGTCTGCACCTGTATCAAGTAGCCCATTAAAGTCATGTCCTTGAATATTTAGTTTTAGCATTGGGCGAGAATCTAGATTTAAAGACAGCATAGCCCAATCTACACCTGTGGAGCCTAATCCCCTGGAACCTCTTTCTACAGTACGACTGGAAAATTTATCATGTAGGCTGGGTATTATTAATAACTGTGCTATTCTATCTCCTGGTGAAATTACTGATATACCTCTTGGAGAACTAGCTATAATTTTTATTTCACCTTCATAATCGGGATCAATTACCCCAGGACTTATCATAAGTCCTTTTAGTGTTGAAGAACTGCGTCCCAATAATAAGCCTACTGTTCCTTGGGGAAGAGGTCCTTTTACTCCTGAGGGAATGATTTGAACTCCCATCTCTGGAGTTAGTACTGCTCTGGCAGAGGCTTAGATGTCCAACCCTGTGCTCCCTCTAGTTTGTCTGATGAGGGATTCAATGGATAATGCGTCCTGGGCACTACCTTGATGGTGTTGCTGGGTTCCTCCACTACCCCGTATATTTGTGGTTTTGGGCCCCGGAGCATTGGGCCCTCCTGTTGAGAGCCACAGCCGAAGGGGCCCCAGCAAACTTCCAGCTGCCGGCTGATGATTGGCTCACAGTGGCCCCAGCAACATCTAGCTGATTGGCTCCTCGGCCCCAGCAACATCTAGCTGATTGGCTCCTCTGCGGTGATGCTCATTGGACTGTTTCCCTGCCCTTTCAGACCACGGAGCTGCTCATTGGGGGACTTTTTTGGCTCCGCCCACGTGACCCAGCCAATCGGCCTCAAGAGCAGGAGGATTGGGGGAGGTGGAAAGAAGCTTGTGTGGGGAGAGACAGGCTTGTGGAAAGCCGGTGTTGGCAGTTGAGGCTCTGAGGATTTTTCCTGAGAGGCTGTTTTGTTTTGCGTGTGTGGTTCTAAAAATAAAGTTAGTTTCTTTTGACAAGTGGCTTCTGATTGTGCCCAGCCAGACTGCGGCATTTGGTGGCCCGCATGGGGAGCGACTGAGGGTAAGTGAACTGCTCGCCCCTGAGGGCAGGGCGAGAGGATGGGTAGCCATTTTAAGATTCTTCTTTTGTTATTTTGTTTCACTTTTGTTTTAAGTTGCCTGTCCCTGGAGATGTGTAAGATGGAAGAAAAACCGCTCACATCTGAGGAACAGATAGGGAGAAAGGACGGATGGACATTTCAGGAGGCTATTATAATGATTTTGTGTTGTTTCAATTTTGTTTCACTCTGTTTCAGTTTTGTTAGGCGTCATCTTGTTGGGTTGTATTATAGTAGAAATATGGGATCAGAAATTAGTAAAAAACAAACTGAAAGAGTGTTAAGTAAATTGTTAGAGGAAGGAGGCATACCAGTAAAATCAATAGCAGTCAGGGCATACGTTGATACAATACAAAAATGTAGCCCATGGCTTTTTAAGGAGGAGTTGTTAAATATATCACAATGGAACCATCATGGTGAAGATTTAAAAAGAATAGAAAAGAAAAGCCCAGGGACTCTGCCAGTTGGCACATTGCCATTGTGGACGTTCATATCTTGTTTGCTTAGTCCAAAGCCTTCAGTTCAGACAATGGTAGAGGAAGAAGAAGACATAATGATTCAAGTAAAAGAGAAGGTCTCTCAAGTTAGTCAGACAGAGGAAAAGATTCAAGTAAAAGAGAAGGCCTCTCAAGCTTGTCAGACAGAGAAAGAAAGTGTAAAACAGAAAAAGCCATCAGGGGGAAAGTTACAACAGGAGACTGCTACTAACACTTTCTATCACCAGAGGACGTAAGTGTCCAACTAACAAGGCCACCTCCATATGATGGGAGGTCCCCAACCCCCGCAGTTGATAGTTGGGATCCTGAGACAAGATCTCAAATATTAACATGCCCTGTATTTGCGGCAGGAGGGCAGCGATTTTACCAAGTTTTAAATTTCAAAACAGTGAAGCAGCTAAAAGAGGCTGTAACAACCTATGGTCCTCAAGCACCCTTCACTGTAAGCATGGTCGAATCCATTAACAATTTGAACATGACGCCAGCAGATTGGGCTAATATGTGTAAAGCTGTGCTAAATGGAGGACAATACCTGTTATGGAAGGTTGCCAATGAGGAATTTTGCAAGGAGACGGCTAGGCGAAATGCAGCAGCTGGTTATCCTCAGAGAAATCTAGATATGTTGTTAGGAAAGGGACCTTATGAGGATCAGCAGCAACAAATTGCATATGATCCTGGCGTATACGCACAAATTGCTGCAGATGCAATTAAGGCATGGAAGACTTTACAAGGACATGGAGGTTTACAAGGTCAATTATCTAAGGTAATACAAGGAGCTAATGAACCTTATGCTGAATTTGTAGATAGGCTTATTCAAACAGCTACCAGAGTTTTTGGGAATACAGAACAAGCAATGCCATTACTAAAACACCTGGCTTATGAGCAAGCGAATCGTTGGTGTAGAGATATCATTAGACCATGGAAACATGAAGATTTAAACACATATATTAAATTATGTAGAGACATTAATGAACAAGAGCAAGTCGTGGCAGCTGCAGTAAAACAGGCTTTAGATGCCAGAGACATTAATGAACAAGGGCAAATTGTGGCAGCTGCAGTAAAACAGGCTTTAGATGCCAGGCCAAGAACATGCTACAATTGTGAACAAACAGGACATTTTAAAAGGAATTGCCCCATTGGAGGAGGGTTTAACAAAACTAGGTATCAAAGGAGTAGAATACCAGGTATTTGCCCACGATGCCGTAGAGGGAGACATTGGGCTAATGAATGCCGTTCTCAAACCACCATAGAGGGTACTCCATTATCAAAAAACGAACAAGGACCAGGTGTTTATCCACGATATCATGGAGAAAGGCATTGGGCTCCATTGCCAAAAAATGGACAGGGGGGCCCAATGCTCCGGGGCCCAAAACCACAAATATACGGAGCACTGAAGGAACCCAGCAACCCCATCAGGGTAGTGCCCAGGACACATTGTCCATCAGATCCCTCATCAGACAAACCAGAGGGAGCGCAGGGTTGGACATCTGCGCCTCCGCCAGAGCAGTACTAACTCCAGAGATGGGAGTTCAAATCATTCCCACAGGGGTGAAAGGACCTCTTCCCAAAGGAACAGTAGGCTTATTATTGGGACGCAGCTCTTCTACTCTAAAAGGACTTATGATAAGTCCTGGGGTAATTGATCCCGATTATGAAGGTGAAATAAAAATTATAGCCAGTTCTCCAAAGGGTATATCAGTAATTTCACCAGGAGATAGAATAGCACAGTTACTAATAATACCCAGCCTACATGATAAATTTTCCAGTCGCACTGTAGAAAGAGGTTCCAAGGGATTAGGCTCCACAGGTGTAGACTGGGCTATGCTTTCTTTAAATTTAGATTCTCGCCCCATGCTAAAACTAAATATTCAAGGACATGAATTTAATGGACTACTGGATACAGGTGCAGACCTTAGCATCATCTCTCGTCAAGAATGGCCAAAACATTGGCCATTACAACAAGCCACTCAAACGCTTCGAGGCCTAGGAGTGGCAACTAATCCCCATAGAAGTGCAATGGTATTAGATTGGAAGGATCCTGAAGGATGTGAAGGAACTATACAGCCCTATGTATTGGATCATCTTCCTATAAATTTATGGGGACGAGATGTCCTAGATCAATTAGGTTTGACATTAACAAATAACATCAACCAAAATGCACCCACTATTATGACTAGACAAGGTTATAGGAAAGGAAAAAGATTAGAAAAACAAGAACAAGGTATAGCAGCACCAATACAAATAGATCAAGGAACAGAAAGACATGGGTTGGATTTTCAGAAAGGGCCACTGAGACAATAAAAATTACTTGGAAATCAGAAAGACCAGTATGGGTTCCTCAGTGGCCCTTGACTAAAGAAAAGATACAAGCAGCCCATGACCTGGTCAAACAACAATTAGCAGAAGGACATATACAACCTTCTGTATCTCCCCATAATACTCCCATTTTTGTCATCAAAAAGAAATCTGGTAAATGGAGATTATTGCAAGATTTAAGAGCCATTAATAATGAGATGGTTATTATGGGACCTGCTCAATCAGGGATTCCTCAGTTGTCTGCTTTGCCAAAAACCTGGTATGTTTTAGTTATAGATATTAAAGATTGTTTTTTTTCAATTCCAATTCATCCTGAGGATAGACCACGTTTTGCATTTACTATCCCTGCACTGAATCATGAATGTCCTGATCAGAGATATGAATGGAAAGTACTCCCTCAAGGGATGGCTAACAGCCCAACTATGTGTCAAATTTATGTTAACAAAGCAATCCAGCCACTTAGAAATCAAAATCCTGAACTACAAATATTTCACTATATGGATGATGTATTATTAGCACACAAAGATAAAAACACATTGCTAGAATGTTATGCCACACTTACAAACTTATTAAAAAATTATAATCTAGAGATAGCAATAGATAAAGTACAATTAAATTTTCCAATTAATTATTTAGGAGTTCTATTATCCTCAACCATGGTCCGTCCACCAAAAATTCAAATACGAGTAGATCAACTCAAATCACTTAATGACTTTCAAAAGTTATTAGGAGACATAAATTGGATAAGGCCTTATTTAGGTATACCAACAGGAGAGTTGGGACCTTTATTTGATATACTAAAAGGTCCATCAGATCCAAATTCACCCCGAATGTTAACGTCTGAAGCAAGAAAGGCATTAAAAATCATTGAAACATATATGGAAAATATGCATTTGGATAGAATTGATATAAGTTTGCCTTTATTATTTATTGTACTGCCAACAAAAAATATTCCTACAGGAGTATTTTGGCAAGAAGGTCCATTATTATGGATACATTTATCTTATTCTCCTAACACTATTCTTACTAGGTATCCTGAGGCTGTAGGACAATTAATACTCAAAGGAATAAAAGCAGCAAAGGGAGTGTTTGGAATTTCTCCCAATAAAATTATTACTCCATATACTATGAATCAAATTGATGAGTTAGCTAATGAGTTAAATACTTGGGCAATAATCATGTGCAAATCTAATGTTTCATTTGATAACCACTTACCATCTAATCCTTTATTGTCTTTTTGGTCATTGCATCCTGTAATTTTTCCAAAAATGACAAGAAAAACCCCTATCATGAATGCTCCAAATATATTCACTGATGGGTCAAATAATGGTACAGCAGCAGTAGTTACCCCTGATCAAACTTTTACATTTTTAGTACCCAAACAATCAGCTCAAAAGGTAGAGCTTAATGCAGTTTTACAAGCTTTTGTGATGTTTAAAGATTCTGTATTTAATTTATTTTCTGATAGTCAGTATGTAGTTAATGCTATAGTATCTCTTGAAGATGCTGGTAGGATTTCCCCTTCTTCTACTGTTTTCTCTTTGCTTTCCACTATACAAAGTCTAATCTGGGACAGAAAAGATCCATTCTTTATAGGACATATCAGGGCACATACAGGATTGCCTGGAGCCCTTAGTTTGGGCAATGATTTAGCAGATAAAACTACACATGACATACATATTTTCTCTACACTAGAAGAAGCTATAAATTTTCATAAAAAGTTCCATGTCAATGCTAATACTTTACAAAAGCGTTTTAAAATAACTAAGGAACAAGCTAGACAAATAATAAAACAATGTCAAAATTGTGTGACCTTTTTACCACAAGTTAATCTTGGAGTCAATCCTAGAGGATTGATACCTAACCATATTTGGCAGATGGACGTCACACACTTGCCAGAATTTGGAAAATTAAAATATTTGCATGTTACAGTTGATACTTCTTCTGGATTTTTGATGGGCTCCCTTCATGCCGGAGAAAAAACTAAAGATGTTATAGCTCATTGCTTACAAAATTTTGCCACTGTGGGTGTTCCAAAACAGTTAAAAACAGATAATGCCCCTGGTTATACTTCTACCTCTTTTAAACAATTTTGCTCAACATTTGGCATTACTCATATAACAGGAATCCCATACAATCCACAGGGACAAGGCATAGTTGAAAGAGCTCATCAAACTATTAAAATGTACTTATTAAAGCAAAAAGAAGGAATTGGGAAGGGGTATATATTCCCCAAAGATAAACTTAAAATAACCCTTTTTACTCTAAACTTTTTAAATTTGGATTCATCAGGACTTAGTGCTGCGGAAAGGCATATGTGTCCAAAAAAATGTGCATAAGCCCAAGGTACTTTGGAAGGATATTCTAACAGGACAATGGAAAGGTCCTGACCCAGTAATTGTCTGGAGTCGGGGGTCTGTTTGTGTGTTTCCACAGGGAGAGCAGCAGCCGATTTGGATTCCAGAGAGATTAACCAAGGTCCTGACCCAGTGATTGTCTGGAGTCGGGGGTCTGTTTATGTGTTTCCACAGGGAGAACAGCAGCCGATTTGGATTCCAGAAAGATTAACTAAAGCGATTTCTACAGACCAAAAAGAAGATGATTTGGCTCAAATCCATAACAACTGATATCCAAAACTCCAGTTTGGCTATTCTTACATCTGCAACAGAACCAGGATGCTTTTTTCAATATCTATTTTATTATTGCCCTTTGCCATATCATGAAGTTCTATTTTGTTTTTTGAGCTCATACAGACCTAGGTTAATGTTTTGCTGATCAGTTCTATTTTTTGACTATAGAGTTTTTAAACATTGCAATGGAGATTTCACCTGTAAAAAGTTATAAGGCCTTTACTATAATGTTATGTGTTGTATGTATTATATTATGTGTGCACACTTGTGTTTTGTGTTATATGTTTGAATGTACGTATGTCCATATATCATATATGATGAGCGCTCATGATAAAATGGATCCAAATATTTTTTTTTCACATGATTTATATGGTTTAATTTAAATTGGGTAAACAACTGTTGAGGATTGTTTTAATATGTAAACAACAAAGAAGGTTAACAGATCTGTTTGTTTACTTTCACCTTTCCTTTTCATTATATTTAATAATTCTCTTAAAGATAATGTAAATTGTTAAGAAAATTGTTTTCTTTTAGTGCCTTCTGTAATGTTACATAATTTTTTCTTTAGCCATTATTGCCAGAATTCCTATCTTCATCCCAGTGCCGGTGAAGACAATGTAAATTGTTAAGAAAATTGTTTTCTTTTAGTGCCTTCTTTAATGTTACATAATTTTTTCTTTAGCCATTATTGCTAGAATTCCTATCTTCATCCCAGTGCTGGTGAAGTCAAAGATAAAACCAATCTACAGCTTCTGCAATAGCCATCACTGAACTGCTTGCAGAACTTGCCTGGACACATTGTGAGCTCACCTGTATGCATTGTGAACTATCTGTTGGTGCAGCGACTTGTGGTAGTGTTGGGGTATTTTTGCTGATGATGTCACCGGTGGTACAATTTTTCAAAGGAGCCCTCAATTGGCTTAATGTCATGGCATTTTGCATCCTCCTCTACTAGTGATGGTCTAAAATTTGGGGGCCAACAGAGGTGAGGCAAAGAACCTCACCCCCCCACTGGTGCAAAGGCCTATCCACAAGTATAGCTGTATGCTGGACCGGTAGTCAGTGATGGGTATGATCCAATTGCAGTGGTACCAACCTAAGACAGGAGGCTGACGCCTAGAGGTCAGTTCATCCGATGACGGGTAAGGACCATATGTTGAATTGGACTGCCTAACAGGCACGGTCCCTAAGCCACATGCTTGTTGTTTAAACAGAGAGGGGGAGATGTTGAGAGCCACAGCCGAAGGGGCCCCAGCAAACTTCCAGCTGCCGGCTGATGATTGGCTCACAGCGGCCCCAGCAACATCTAGCTGATTGGCTCCTCGGCCCCAGCAACATCTAGCTGATTGGCTCCTCTGCGGTGATGCTCATTGGACTGTTTCCCTGCCCTTTCAGACCACGGAGCTGCTCATTGGGGGACTTTTTTGGCTCCGCCCACGTGACCCAGCCAATCGGCCTCAAGAGCAGGAGGATTGGGGGAGGTGGAAAGAAGCTTGTGTGGGGAGAGACAGGCTTGTGGAAAGCCGGTGTTGGCAGTTGAGGCTCTGAGGATTTTTCCTGAGAGGCTGTTTTGTTTTGCGTGTGTGGTTCTAAAAATAAAGTTAGTTTCTTTTGACAAGTGGCTTCTGATTGTGCCCAGCCAGACTGCGGCACCCTCCAGTCCGTTTTTTGGCAATGGAGCCTGATGTCTTTCTCCACGATATCGTGGGTAAACACTTGGTCCTTGTCTGTTTTTTGATAACGGAATACCCTCTATGGTGGTTTGAGAATGGCATTCATTAGCCCAATGTTTCCCTCTACGGCATCGTGGGCAAATACCTGGTATTCTATTCCTTTGATACCTAGCCTTGTTAAACCCTCCTCCTATGGGGCAACTCCTTTTAAAATGTCCTGTTTGATCACAATTATAACATGTTTTTGGCCTGGCATCTAAAGCCTGTTGTACTGCTGCTAAGACTTGCCCTTGTTCATTAATATCTCTACATAATTTAATATATGTGTTTAAATCTTCATGTTTCCATGGTCTGATGACCTCTCTGCAGCAACGATTTGCTTGGTCATAAGCCAGTTGTTTTATAAATGGCATTACCTGTTCTGTATCTCTAAATACTCTAGATGCTGTCTGAATAAGCCTATCTACAAATTCAGCGTAAGGTTCATTAGCTCCTTGTATAATTGTCCTTGTAAATCTCCATGCCCCTGTAAAGTTTTCCATGCCTTAATTGCATCTACAGCAATTTGTGCATATACGCCAGGATCATATTCAATTTGTTGCCGTTGACCCTCATAAGGTCCTTTTCCTAATAACATATCTAGATTCCTTTGAGGGTAACCGGCTGCTGCATTTCGCCTAGCTGTCTCCATGCAAAATTCCTCATTGGCAACCTTCCATAACAAATATTGTCCTCCATTTAGCACAGATCGACACATGTTAGCCCAATCTGCTGGCGTCATGTCTAAGTTGGTAATGGATTCGACCATGCTCACAGTAAAGGGTGCTTGCGGCCCGTAGGTTGTTACAGCCTCCTTTAATTGCTTCACTGTTTTGAAATCTAAAGCACGGTGAATTCGTTGCCCTCCTGCCTGCTCAAGTACAGGGCATGCTAATCTTTGGGGTCCTGCATCAGGATTCCGTCCATCAACTACGGGAGTTGAGGGCCGCTCAGCTGTAGATGGAGCTGTTGGTTGAATTATGCCCTCTGGTGATAGAACGGGGTTAGTAGCAGCCTCCTGTTGTAATTCCCCGCCTGATGGTTGTTTTTCCTCTAAGCTTTCTTTCTTCAAATCTTCCTCTGTCTGACTAGCTTGAGAGACCTTCTCTTTCGCTTGACCTAACATGTTTTCTACCATAGTCTGGACCTCTAACAATTTACTTAACAGTCTTTCGGTTTGTTTTTTACTAGTTTCTAATCTACTATAAAGGTAACGCAACCCAATAAGATAGCATAAAACAAAACCGAAACAGAATGAAACAAAAACCGAACAAAGAATAGTTGTATCAATTTTCTCTTTCTCGGGGCCGAACAACTTCAAACCTTGAGCCAACCATTTTTCCCAGTTTGCCTGAGAAAATTCTAGGGATAGGCAGCTTGAAACAAAAACAAGATAAATCAAAACGAGAACACATTGTTTTTTGAAATGGTCACCCATTTTGTTGCCTTCTCTCAGGGGCGAGCAATTTTACTCACCTCCAAGCTTCAGGCGTTCCCCGTGCGGGCCGCCAGTTGCCGCAGTCTGGCTGGGCACAAAATCACGAGCCACTCAAGCAGGAACAAAGTTTATTTTTTGAAACTGCCGCCAATGTCCGGTACCGCCCAGGAAGATTTTTTCCACCCACGCGGCCTCCTCCCGGACCCGCAGAGAGAGTTCCTCCCCCGGAACTCCCTCCTACTGTACTTCCCCAACCAATGGGAACTCTCCAGGAGTCCCGTAGCCGGCCTAGGTGAACAGCAGGAGTCCAGTATCCATATGAATGCAAATCTTAACATAATCATATCATCTCAATGGCTAGCTGGCGTCACCTTTCGACCAAAAATGCCATGCATCATATACTTGGCTCTTAGCAAGAGGGGCTATGGTTGTGGCTCAGCAGTAGAGCGCTTGCCTAGCATATGCAAGACACTGGGTTCAATCCCCAGCATCACATAAAAATAAATAGAATAAAGGTATTGTGTCCAACTACAACTTAAAAAATATTTTTAAAAAAAAGAGGCCAAGAGAGACCCCACCACCACTCTTTCTGCCATGTGAAGTTAAAGTGAGAAGACAGTTTATGAAACAGGCCCTTATCAGGCATCAAATCTGCTGGCACCTTGATCTTGAAGTCTCCAGCCTACTGAACAGGAGAAGTGAATTGTCTATAAGCCACCAAGTCTATAGTATTTTGTTATAGTAATCCAAGTGGACTAAAATACAACTGTGCCATGGGTTTTTTTTTTTTTTTTTTGCTTCAATATCAAAGAATATTGATTATGACAATTCAGAATTATTTGACTGTTGTAGGTCCTTTTCACTTGCATATTTTTAAATCAACATCAGTTTCTATGGAGAGGAAAAAGCTGCTGGGATTATAAAGTGGATTGCATTGAATCTATTAGTCAATATGGAGATAATTCACATTTTAACACTATTAAGTCCACCACCCACAGCATGTATTTCTCCTTTTATTTAGATTTCTAATTTCAGCAATATTTTGTAATAATCAGAGTCAGATCCTCTATATATTTTGTGAAATTTATCCCTAATTAAGTAATAATTCTGTCATGGCAAGTACTCTTGGTAAACAATTAGAAAAAGATCTTAACTACTGTAGGAATAATTTTTTGCATCTTAATTTTCCTATTACCTAATTAAATTCCTTTGAGTTCCAGTAGCTTTTTGTAGATTTCTTAGGATTTCTATACACAAAATTAAGACACTTCTTTCTATCCAGTCTCAACATTCAACTCATACTGTGTTTTCTAGTTCCACGTTGAAAGTGTAAGAGTGGACATCCTTGGCTTTTGTCTAAGGATTGAAAAGATTTGTACTGACATGCTCAAATTATCACAACTCATGTCAGTAGAAATCCTTTAAGCTGACTACTGTGTATTTTATAAAATATATTAATTTTTTGCTTTTTGGACAAAGCTGTCCCAAGATCACCTTGCAATTCCCCTGCACCATTGCTGGAAGTAATAATTTCTCTAAGAAATCTCAATTAACTTTGTAGGGAGTGATATAAAAGATGAAACATTGTGGACTGAATGTTTGTGTTCCAAAAAAAAAATGCATACGTTAAAGCCAAGATCAACAATAGTATGATATTTGGAGGTGAGGGAAATAATTAGGTTAGATGAGTCATGAGGGTAAAGCCCCCATAATGAGATTAGAGTCCTTACAAGAATAAGAAGAGTGATCTATTCCTCCCTCTCAACCCCTCATCCCCCACCAAAGAAAGACCTGTGAGCACACTGTGAGAAGGCAGTCGTCTACAAGCCAGGAAATGTGCTCTTACCAAGAACTCAACAAACACACTAGCATCCTGAACTCAGACTTTTTCAGCCTCCAGAACTATGAAAAATAAATGTCTGTTGTTTAAGCCACCCAATCTTTGGTATTTTGTGATAGCAGCCTGAGCTGATTAAAGACAGATCTTGTTACTACAAATGGGTTCTGTTAGACAGCTATCTAAAAAATATGGAAGTGGTTGTGGAACTAAGAGAAAGGAATTTTGAGGTGCATGTTAGACACATGCCAAGCTAGGAGAAGCCAAGATTGCTGTAAAAGGACTTACAAAGATGATTCTGGTTAGGGCTCAGGAAAAAAAGAAAAAAGTTGTACAGAAAGTTTCCAACTCCTTTAAGAATACATAAATAACCATGAACAGAATTTTGAAAAAAAATAGATGGTAAAGGCCATTCTGATGAGGTTTCTGAAGGAAATGTGGAAAATGTGTTAGACAATGGAGAAAAGGCTATCCATGGTATAAAGCAGCAAAGAATTTAGCTGAATTTTGTTCATATTGTAGCTTTTTGTAGGAAGTAAAATTGGATATTTAGCTCAGGAGATTTCTAAGCATAGTCATAAAGAAGTGGCTTGGGTCCTATTGATGACTTATAGTGAAATATAAGAAGGATGAAATGAATTGAAGAATTATTTGTTCAACAAAACAAACAATAACAAAAAATAAACTAAAAGATTGTTTATGTGTCACAAAATGAGAAAGTGTGTTTGGAAGAAAAATCCAAGGGTATGGCAAGGTACCATTGGTAAGATTAGTGTGGGTGTGAACCAGCAACCTAATCAGCTCTCAGCAAAAACTCTGCCAGTTTGAACTGAAGGGGACAGAGACAGGAAAATATGAAGAAGGCTGTTGACTTCTTAGATATCACAGGACTGAATTACAGAGCTATTTTCAGGGGTGCCAACACCTCAGTTTCAATAGACCAGACTGCAGCTGCTCAGAGTCCAGGGAATGGGGCAGTCTGGAGTCTTGAGGGCACAACTTCCACCTAGCAGTGTCTTTGGGTAAACCAATACTCAGGATGCAACTGTACCTGAAAGGCTCACAGCATCACAGATAGTGGAGCATTGAATAAAAAAGGATTATTTCTAAAATTTACCATGTTGTCTTATTTGCTTTGATAGGTTTTAGAGTTGGTTGGGTTTCGCCTCCTCTTTCTTCATTGCAATTTCTACTTTTGGACTGGATTGTCTATTCTACCATTGTGTTTTGGAAGAACATAGCTTGTCAGATTTCCTGGGTTCATAAGTAGAACGGAATTTTGCCTCTGGTTAAATCATACTTCAAGTCTCACCCATATTTGATTTAGATGATATTTAGATGAGATTTTGGACTTTAGGATTAAGAGTCAATGCTGGAGCCGGGCACAGATTACACACTTGTAGGATTACACACTTGTAATCCAAGTGACTCAGGAGGCTGAGGCAGGAGGATTGCGAGTTTAAAGCCAGCCTCAGCACTTTAGCGAGATGCTAAGCAACTCATTGAGACTCTTTCTCTAAATAAAAATATGAAAAATAGGGCTGGGGATGTGTCCCAGTGGTTGAGTGCCCCTGAGTTCAATCCCCAGTACCCAAAAGAAAAAAAAAACTCAATGCTAGAATGAGTTAAGATCTTTGGGGGTAATATGGAATGAATTTATTTTGCATGTGAGAGGGATATGAATTTGAGGGTTACTAGGGGGAAAATGTTATGGACTGAAATTTATGCCCCCCAGAATTCATAGGTGGAAGCTCTAATTACCAGTGAGATGTTATTTCAAGGTAAAGTTTTAGGTAATTAATTAAGTTTAGATGAAGTCAAGAGTGTGGAGCCCTCATGATAGATAAGATTAGTGCCCTTAAAAGAAGATGTGGTGGGGCTGAGGGTGTAGCTCAGTGGTAGAGTGCTTACTTAGCACATGTGAGGCATTGGGTTCATTCCTCAGCACCACATAAAAATAAATAAATAAAGATATTGGGTCCATCTAAAAACAAAAAAAAAGCTGGTTTTCTCTTTCCCTTCCATGTGTTCCATGTGGATGCATCAAGGTGAGGCCCTGTGAACACACAGGAGAAAGCAGATCTGCAGACTAGAAGGAAAGCTGTCATCAAGAGCCCAGCCACACAGGCACCCTCATCTCAGACTTCCAGCATCCAGAACTGTGGATGAAATAAAATGTCCACTGCTTAAACCCCAGTCTATGGTGCTTTGCTATAGCAACTTGAGCTAAGATAAAAGCAAAACCCTGGATGCTCTGCTCACTACATTTTAGGTGATGTTTCTTAACCAATTCAGTTCATAGTGATAAAAACATTTTTAACCAAATTTATTTATTTTACATAGAGAAAGTGTCCATTTAAAAAATAATAATCATTAGGTTTAGCTTTGGCTTTGTATTTTTTTTTCCTTCTTGGACTAAATGTCTTCATTTCCAGTTAACAAAGTTCCTGTCTACTTTTTTAAAAATATTCTTTTAGTTATACATGGACACAATATCTTTATGTTGTTTATTTATTTTCATATGGTGCTGAGGATGGAACCCAGCGCCTCACATGTGTGAGGCAAGCGCTCTGCCACTGAGCCACAGCCACAGCCCCTTTCCACTTGTTGTTATAATGGAAACACAATATTTTCAGAACAACATTACTAAGGTTACTATAAAAATAAAAGTGCTGAGTACTTTTAACTTAAATATTTAGAAATAATTAACATGTCTGATGCCATATTTAAAAATATATAGAAAGTTATGTTTTAGCCACCCCTACAAGACAGGATGGACCCCCCACACACCTAAACTTTAGTTCATATATGGAGACTGATGAACACACACACACACACACACACACACACGTGAAAGGGTTGTTATACATAGTGAGGTCCCTGGGGTCAGGCTTGGGTTTTTATTGTGATTAAGATGTGGGATCACTTTCTTACCAGCTTGACTGGATGTGAGGTACAAGAAGAAGAAAGAGATGAGACTTAAAAGCTATGAGCAAACATCAAAAAGTGGAGTCAGACTCTTCATTACAGTTCACCCCTGAAGTTTGGTTGATGACTGAAACATGCCATGTTTTGTTTAACTGAATTTGAACTTGTTAACAACAGCCATTATAGCACGCTATGAGACCTGAAGCCTGAAGCCTGTTAGGAAGGTGGACTTTCCACTGAGAGTCTCATGCAAGTGCCCAGCAGGTGCATTCAGAGAAGTGAGAAGAGTACTTGGTCATTGTCAATAATGTCTGGGATTCTGAAAGGGACAAGTGCCTCACTGAGGCCTGGTAAGATATTCCCAGAGTTCTTTATCCCAAAGGGGAAACTCTTTGGACAATGGCCTAAGAGTCTGTAAAAATGTCTAGCCTGAAGCCAAGTATAACCTTGACATTACGGAGACCAGGGAGAGGAGAGCATGCTGATTGCAGATCACCTTTGTGCCACCATCTACCTCATTCTCGTTAGTTACCCAATGCTAGCTGAAGTCCACACTGGAAACTGCTATTTCCTCCAAATTAATTTCTTAAGTTGCTTGTGGCTGCACATCAGCACAGAATACTTCAGCAGTACTGGGCCATCCATTTCTCCCCAAGGTTCTCCCTGTGCATACCATGAGCAAATCTGCAGAAATGATAAATGCCAAACCCACGGGGCACTTGGCAAGTGAAGAATAAAAGGATACTTACAAAGTATTTTCCAAATAAAAACCTGATTTTAAAATAATTAGAAACCTCAGCAAACTAGATAGAAATAGAAGGGAAATTCCTCAACTTGATAAAGAACAACTACTGAAAAAATTGAACAAGCAACTTCAATCATAATGATGAAAGACTGAAATCTTTCCACCTAAAATCAGAAACAAAGGGTGGATTTCCGATGACACCACTCTTACTGTAACTTGAATTCTAGCCACTACAAGACAGGAAATGTAAACAGATTAGAATGGAAGAAATAAAACTATCCTTGTTTTCAGGTGGCAAGATGATCTATGTATTAATTGATATGTTTGCTAAGGCTGTCATGACATTATTCCACAGACTGGGTTGCTTAAGCAACGTAAAAATATTTTCTTTCTGTTCTGGAGGCTGGAAGACCAAGATTAAGGTGTGGGTAGTTTTGATTCATCCTAAGGCCTCTCTCGTGGAATTACAGATAGCCACCTTCTTGCTGTGTCCTCCTATGATCTTTCCTTGGTGTGCACACATCCCTGTGTGCTTCTCTCCAAACAAGACGTCTCCATCCAATAAAACTATCCTTCAAAAGTGATGAAGAAATTAATGCATTTCCACCTGAGGGAGTTCATCATCAATAGACCTGCTCTACAAGAAATGCTAAAGGAAGCCCTTCAGGTTAAAATGAAAGGACACTAGACAGTAACTCAAAACTATGTGAAAACATAAAGATAACTGGCATAGGTTCATACACAGGAAACTTTAAAAGCTTGTGTTATTGTAGCTCCACTTTTTTCTACACTATTTAAGAGAATGATATATTTTAAAAAATTAATCTAGGTTTTTGGACATAAAATGGAAAAAAAGATTTTGTGACATCAATAACTGAAGGTTTTAGGAATGGAGTTTCATAAGAACAGAGTTTTCTATGTTATCAAATAAGGTGGTATAAGTTCAAGTTAAAGTATTATGACTCTAGGATATTAAGTGTAATCCCAAAGAAAGTGGTCATAAAATATATACAAAAGAAAATTAAAATGTTTCACATTTTAAAAATCAAACATAAAAGAAGCTTGTAATGCATAAAATAAAGAACAAAAGACATCAAAAACAAGTAGCAGAATGACAGAAGTATGTCTTCCTTGTTAGTAGTTACTTTAAATATAAATTATTCAGCTCTTAAAGAAACACAGAGATTGGTAGACTGGTTTACAAAACAATACAAACAATTGAAAAATCCCATGATCCAATGATATGCTGTCTGTGGAAGACTCATTTTAGATTCAAAGGTTCAGATAAGTTGAAAGTGAAAAGATGGGAAGACATTCCATGTAAATTGTAACCAAAAGAGGGCAGGGGTGGCTATGCAGGTATTAAACAAAGTGTACTTAAAAAACAATAAACAAAGGGCATTATATATTTAGATTCAATACAACAAGAACACATGTAAACATTTACACACTGCTATGGTTTGGATAAAGTTTAAATGTGTCCCTCGAGGTTCACACTGGAGGCTTGGTTGCTATTGTGATGGTGTTGAGGTGGTAGAACCTCTAAGAGGCAGGCAGGACCTAGTGGGAGATGGAGAGGTCATAGCAGTACTGGCCTAAGAAGGGTTCATGCTGGTCTCAAAGAGTGGAAGAGTTTTCACAAAAATTAGTTGTTATAAAGCAAGTTCATGGGTCTCCACTGTCTCTTACTTTCTGTCTTGTTATGTGATCTCTCCCTCTCACATGTGCTCCCATGATGACTTCCACCATGTCATGATGCAGCCAAAAGGCCCTTGCAAGAATCAATAAGATGTTCTTGAATCTCCAGAATTTTAATCTCTTTCCTTAAGACTGCAGCCAGCCTCAGGTATTCTGCTATAGCAACACCAAATGGAATAAGACATACCAGGTGTGGGGATGTAGCTCTGGGGTAGAGCTCTTGCCTAGCATGCATAAAGCTGTGGGTTCAACTCCCAGCACCACAAAAAGAAGTAAAAATTATTTTAAAAATAAAGTATTTCTCAAAAAGAAAAGATAGAAGATTCGAATTATTAAAATTAGAAATGAAAGTGGAGATGTTACTATTGATTCTACATAACAGGCTATCAAAATATATGAAGCAAAATTGGACAGAATTGAAAGAAGAGATAGAGAGTTCTACAATGCTAGTTGAAAGACTTCAAATACCCTGCTCTCAATAATAGATAGAACTGCACACAAGATCAATGAAGAAAAAAGGGACATAGCAAATATAACAAATCAGTTAGATCTAACAGAAATATACAGAACACTACCCAACAGTAACAGAATACATATCCTTTTCAAGTATTCATGGGATATCCTCCATGTTAGATCATATATTAAGCCACAAATAAAGATTCAGTGTATTTTAAAAGAGATATCAATATAAAGTATCTCCCCTGACCACAAAAAGATGAAGTTAGATTGTCAACAGCAAAATTAAAAAAATGGACAACTCACAAATTTATGGAAATGAAAGAGCACACTCTTAAACATTCAATATATTAAAGAAGAAATCATAAAGGAAGTTATAAAATACTTAGAGATGAAAATACAATATGCCCAAACTATGGAATATAGCAAAAGCAGTGCAAATAGGGAAATTTATAGGAATAAAGCTTACATTAAAAAAGAGGCACAATCTCAAATTTATAAAATCAAACTTTACAACTTAGGAAACTAGTAAGATAAGTACAAACCAAACCTAAAACTAGAAGATGGAAGAAAATAATAAGGTTAGAACAGAGATAACTAGAGAATGGAAAAATGATAGAAAATAGCAACAGAACCAAAAGTTGAATGTTCAAAGAGATTTTAAAACTTGACAAAACTTGACACTTAAGCTAGATTAATTTTTTAAAAAAGATAGGGCTGGGGATGTAGCTCTGGGGTAGAGCTCTTGCCCAGCATGCACAAGGCCCTGGGTTCAATTTCCAGTACCACAAAAAGAAGTAAAAATAATTTTAAAAATAAAGTATATTTCTCAAGAAGAAAAGATAGAAGATTCAAATTATTAAAATTAGAAATGAAAGTGAAGATATTATTATTGATTCTACAGAAATAAAAACATGACAATAGAGCACTATGAACACCTGTATCCTAACAAATTGGATAACTTAGACATATGGACAAATTCCTAGAAACAGAAAACTTACCAAGACTGAGTCATGAAAAAATAGAAAATCTGAATAGACCAATAAGTAGTAAATAGAGTGAATAAAAAAAAACATATACCCCCACCCCAAAAAATCCCTGAACCTGAAAATTTAACCAATGAATTCTACCATTTAAAGAATTAACACCAATATTTCCTCAAACTTTTCAAAAAATTGTAAAAATAGGAAACACTTCTTAACTCATACCATGAGGCTAGCATTGCCCTGATACCAAACACCAAAACCACTACAAGAAAACTACCAACCAATATCCCTTATGAACAATGATGCAAAAAACTAGGAAACCAAATTCCACCCTGTCTAGATGGAATTTACTTCTTAAATGCAAGCATTTCTGACATGAAAATTTATCAATGTAATACACTAGTATCAACAGAATAAAGGGACAAAAACATCAACTCATATGATGCTCATAAAACATTTGACAAAATTCAATATCAATTTATGATTTTAAAAACATGGAATAAATTAAGAATAGAGGAAATTACCTCAACATAAGCCAATTATGAAAATTCACAGCTGAAATCATACTCAATGAAATACTTAAAGCCTTTTGATCAGTAACAAGGATGCTCCCTTTCTCTATTTCAACACAGAACTATAAGTTCTAGTCACAGCAAGCAGGAAAAAAAATGAAAGTAAAAAGAAATATAAAGGCACTAAAACTGGAAAGGAAAAAATAAAACTGTTTGCAAATGATATTTTCTTATATGGAGAAAATGCTAAAGCACCACACACACACACACACACACACACACACACACACACGTTAGAACTAACAAATTCAGCAAAGTATCAGGATAAAAAAAATCAATGCAGAAAAATGGGTGCTGCTACTCTACACTGATAATAAAAAATCCAAAAAGAAAATTATGGAAACAGTTTCATTTATAATAGCATCAAAAATATGATATTTAGGAAGTAAGCTGGAATTCTTTTAGTCTTAAAAAGAAGAGATTCTGGGCTGGGGCTCAGTGGTAGTGCACTTGCCTGTCATGTGTGAGGCAATGGATTAGATTCTCAGCACCACTTATAAATAAATAAAGTTCTATCAACAACTTAAAAAATATTAAGGGGCTGGGATTGTGGCTCAGAGGTAGAGTGCTCGCCTAGCAGTGGTGGGGCCCGGGTTCAATCCTCAGCACCAATAAAAATAAAGATAATGTGTTATGTCCACCTACACCTAAAAAAAATAAATGTTTTTTAAAAGGAATTTATTTTTAAAAATTTTAAAAAAGAAGAAATTCTGACACATGTGACAGCACTGATGAACCTTGAAGACATTATACCAAGGGAAATAAGCTAGCCACAAAAACAAATGCTTATGATCCCACTTATATGAGGTATTGAGAGTTGTCAAATTCACACAAAGAGGAAGTATAATGATGGTTTCCAGGACCTGGGATGGGGAGGAAGTGGTGAAGGTGCTCCCCCTCCCACTGTCTTGACAGGGTCACAGTGAGGATGAATGCTGGCAAAGCCACTCTCCCACTGTCTTGACAAGGTCACAGTGAGGATGAATGCTGGCAAACCGA
The DNA here is from genome assembly GCF_047511675.1 of Marmota flaviventris. Taxonomy (NCBI): domain Eukaryota; kingdom Metazoa; phylum Chordata; class Mammalia; order Rodentia; family Sciuridae; genus Marmota; species Marmota flaviventris. The sequence goes on along the minus strand of NC_092515.1, from coordinate 17,853,538 downwards.
AATCATGAGACCCTTTTTTATGTAATTGGGACTTTTCATTTTCATGCTCATGTTCCTGACAGGAGGCATGAGTATGTTAAATGCTAAACCAAATTAAATTTCAGATGGCTAGAACATAACAGGTAGTTCATGTCTTGAAGGCTGTTCTACTACCCCTCAATATGACAAGGACAAAATAGAAGGCTGCTCCTCTATCTCAGTACACTGAGGACAAAACTGATAATGGACAACAATCATTCTCTGAAAGGTCAAGAGAATTTTAAGCACCACATTGATTATATCAACTAAGAATCCAAGCCCATATTTCTGGCCTCTTAGAAAGCCTAATCATTAGGCTTATTGCACAAAACCCACCATATGTAGTTTTATTTTTGATTAAAGAAAAGTTATGTTATACACTTAGGAAAGTTAAGACATATGAAGGTATATTCTCTTTTCTATAAATCCTCTTTTACTTCACATAGGGACTTATGATGAGCATAGTTAATGTTGGCGGTAAATGGACTGATGTATAGAACTTGCCTTTTACTGAGAGAGATTACAAAGATATAAGAACTAGTGCACCTTGGGGCTGGGATTGTGGCTCAGCGGTAGAGTGCTTGCCTAGTATGGGAGGGACCCAGGTTTGATCCTCAGCACCACATAAAATAAAGGCATTATGTTGTGTCCATCTACACCTAAAAAATAAATATCAAAAAAAAAGAACTAGCGCACCTTGACTAAGAAACAAAGAAACTCTTTGAGAAAGCAGTTCAACCAGTTTTATGAGAATAAATGTAGGAATTAATTAAAGCAACTTTGTAAGACATATTTTTAGAATAATGATAGAAATATTATTTTGTTTAGATTCTTGGGTTTAGAATTCTTAAGTTTTTAGCTGTATGGCTTTCTGATATGCTTTAAGAATGGTTTATAGAATTTAAGAATGGTTTTGTAGACTTTAGGATATTTTAAGTATAAGATTTAAGGGGATTTCTTTAGATGTGAATTTTAGATTAAAAATAAGGTGCAAGTATACTTTAAACTTAAAGGTTAATTATAGGTGAGGAGACTTAGAGTCTGGTTATGTAGTTTGGCATTAGTTAATAAGAAAATAGCATATCTTGGGAAAAATAGTACATCTTCAGAAAAATCTGAAAATGTAAATTAGTGATGCATTTTATTAACGATTCTGTACCCTTAATAAATGATAACTAAATGCCACATCCTGGAAAAATGTAAATTGATGTTACATTTTTCTATATCCCTAATGATGGTTAAGAAAATGTCACATCTTGGCTAAGTTTTTGAAATTGTATAATCAATGATGTATTCTGAATCCATAATGATGAGAAAAATTGCAATAAAAGATGACCCAGAGAAAGCTGTATTAGATTTCTCTCTCTAGAGATTGCTCCAATGGAACAACCCCTGTTTCCTCCTTTTCATTGATGCCACTCATCCTTCAGGACTCCCTGGACCCCGCAAGGGTATAACCCTGGCAAGGAAGGACAATGGTAGCTATTATTTAGTTGGTATAGATTTCAGTTTTGCAAAATGAAAAAGAATTCTGGAAATGGATGCTAGTAATGGATGTAAAACAATATAAATATACTTAATACCACTGAACTGTACACTTAAAATGATTAAGGTGCCAAATTTTTTTGCTATGTACTTTAAAACTTCTAATAAATAAAAAAAATGTGGTGTACTCATCCAACAGTGCTCTGCTCAGCAGTAAAAGGAATGAACTAGACATAGCCACAACCAAGAGATTCTCAAAATAATTATGCTTTCACATATAGTCATTCTCTCCTGTTGAAATCTAAAACAACTTAGTCAACATAATTTTTTTTAAAAAAAGATAACTGTGCTCAGTATAAAATAAATCAGACTAAAAAAGAGTATAATATTTTATGATTCCAATTATATGCAATTCGAGAAAAGTTAACAAATCTATAGTGGGAAAAAAAAAAAGGTAAATCAATGGCTTTCCTAGGACTGCAGGAAGGGATAATAAAGGGGTATGAGGTAGCTCTATGGGTGATGGATATGTATGGGAGGCCATCCTCACACGTGATTTGAGTTACCTCCCTGGCTGGTGTCCAGAGCTTTCCCCACCCTCCTCAGGTTCGAGGGCTTATCCGTGTGGAGATGTGTCTGGCCACTACCCCGAAGACCCAATTGTCACCCCTGACCTTGGGACACTGCCCCCCTTAATCTTCATTGGATGGGATTTTCCCCAGAATTTTTTGTTCCCCAATAAAAGTCCACTCCCTGGCGTATTCTCTCTCTCTCCCTAGCCTCTTCAGTAAACCTCGCTACCAAATAGGTGGCTGGAGGCTGGAGCTAGGAGGAGCTGTCCTGGAGCTAGTTTAAAAGTAATTAGAGTCTTGTCTCTTTAATTCAAAACTCCTTAGAGATTTCTCACGTTTCGAACCTTCATTCATGAAGCTGGTGCTGGTCATGGGCTAAAGATATCTTTAATATCATAATTACGATAATGTATTTATCATAATTATGATATTAAGTATCATAATATCATATGATACATATGAGTAATGTATTTCAAAATTTATCAAATGTGTGCAGGTATAGTCAATTATTGTGTGACAATTATATTTTAACAAGACATTAAAATAATTTGTTGCACATAAAAATCTGACCACCCATTTTAGAAAACTAGTAGATTTAGTAACCTTTATATTAACTCTGCCATCTCTCTCCTCATGCCTTGGCAAGCAAAGAATGTGACATCCATGAAGAACAGGATCCTTTCTCTTAGTAGAAAGGCCAGCAATGGCCTTGAGATGCATTGTGCATACAGCCTACAGTATGTTTAGATTATTTGCTCTCGCAGCAAATTTATTTGTAGGACAGACATGGTAAGATTCTGAGAATTTCAGCAAATCCTGAATTCTGCACAGCCACATTCAAAGGAAGCTTGTGGATGCACTTTTAGTGTAGATCCATTCCTGCTGGTTTGTGATAATCTCACCTATGCCCTATAATCATGCTCCATGTTTCTGTACAAATTATGGGTCCACCTGGGCTTGGAACATCTTGGTAAAAAGAGACATCTGTTAGAAGATGCTGAACCTCAGGTACCAGTTAAATAGCAACTGCTTAATACTGCTAGGGGAAAAGGGATACATTAGCTCCTGAAAGCTTCCACCTTATCTAGCATCCATAGGAAATCTCCCCTGTGCAGATTTTTGGGTGAACAAGGTTCAACATCTGTCTGACACCTCCTCATATAGCCTACTCTCAGAGCTTCTCTCTGGTGTGTTGTTGTGTTGAACAAAGAGGGACACATCCTCTAAGTATGAACTGCTCCTAGATGCCTTAGAGGTTGTCACAACTGCCCCCTCCTTAGGATAACATGGTCATATTATGAAAATTCATAGCATTCAGACTGCAAAAATGGGCTCACCAAGCCACATGATCTTTCCTTAAAACCCCTGGGGGGCAATGCACAAGGCCAGATCTGGGCTGAGTTGTTCTTTACCATCAAACTGTCCCTTCTGAGGCAGTAAATTTGGAGGCACACACAACACTTCTTTAATTTAGTAGACATTTGCTCTGTTCTCATCCCACTCCTAACAGTGATCAGAACACAGAGATTAAAGGTGGCTTTATCAATAAAGCCCTTGTTATCACACAAAACAGCAATGTGCAGTAGGTATTTGGGCCAGGTAACACAGAGGCTGAATAAGTCCATCACAAGAATCACATTAGACCAATGTCCCTGAAAGAGGGAAACCTTTTCTGCAAGCTGCCAGTAGAACCCCACTCAGGTCTTCATGGCTAAAAATGGATCATGTCCATGGATAAATCTGCCACAGGGGAAGGGAAGGACATCTTCCAATGGCCTCAGGCTACTGATCATTCTCTCCAGGGAGCAGAAAGAGATCTGCCTTCCCTGAGTGCTGTGGAGAGGCTGACATACACTCTGGAGGTCTGTCAGTGGGAGAGCTTCTGTTATAAATCCTCACAGTGACAGAACTCTGATAACATTCACCGTCGGAAAATGCAACTCAGCTCCTGGAAGCTTCCACCATATAGAGCCTCCATAGGAAATCTCCCCAGTGCAGACTATTGGGTGACCAAGGTTCAACATCTGTCTGAGAGCTCCTCATAAAGCCTACTCTCAGAGCTTCTCTCCGGTGTGTGGTGTTGCGTTGAACAAGGAGGGAGTACATTCTCTATATTCCTTTCTCTGGCGTGAATTTTCTGATGCTGAATGAGGGTGGGCCTTCGGCTGAAGGCTTTCCCACATTCATTACACTCATAAGGCCTGTCTGGTTTGTGAACTTCCTGGTGCTGACTCAGATTTGACCTTTGTCTGAAGGTTTTCCCACATTCACTGCACTCAAAAGGCCGTTCATCAGTGTGAAGCCTCTGGTGGTTATTGAGGCTGGAGCTTTTGTTAAAGAATTTCCCACATTCACTACACTGATATGGTCGTTCACCAGTGTGAAGTCTCCGATGGCTATTAAGACTGGAGCTTTGGCTAAACAATTTCCCACATTCGTTGCACTCATAAGGCCGTTCACCAGTGTGAACTCTCTGATGTTTCATGAGGTCAGAGCTTCGGCTGAAGGCTTTCCCACATTCATTACACTCATAAGGCCTGTCTGGTTTGTGAACTTCCTGGTGCTGACTCAGATTTGACCTTTGTCTGAAGGTTTTCCCACATTTACTGCACTCAAAAGGCCGTTCACCAGTGTGAAGCCTCCGGTGGTTATTGAGGCTGAAGCTTTTGTTAAAGAATTTCCCACATTCACTACACTGATATGGTCGTTCACCAGTGTGAAGTCTTCGATGGCTATTAAGACTGGAGCTTTGGCTAAACAATTTCCCACATTCGTTGCACTCATAAGGCCGTTCACCAGTGTGAACTCTCTGATGTTTCATGAGGTAAGAGCTTCGGCTGAAGGCTTTCCCACATTCACTGCACCTAAAAGGTCGTTCACCAGTGTGAATGGTCTGGTGTTGAATGAGACTAGCAATGTGGCTAAAGAATTTTCCACATTCATTGCACTTATAAGATCTTTCTCCAGTGTGAACTCTCCAATGTTTAATTAGGCTGGAGTTGCAATTGAAGGATTTCCCACATTCCCTGCATTCATGAGCACTTCTACCAGTGTGAATCCTCTTATGATGAATGAGGTTGGAGCGATGGCTAAAGAATTTCCCACATTCACTGCATTCATATGGCTTTTCTCCAGTGTGAACCCTCTTATGTTGAATAAAGTTGGAACTTCGGCTAAAAAATTTCCCACAGTCGCTGCACACATGAGGGCTTTCACCAGTGTGAACTCTCTGATGCTTTATGAGACTGGAGTTTTGGCTAAAGAATTTGCCACATTTGCAGCACTCATAAGGTTTTCCTCTGCTGTGAACCCTCTGGTGTTGAATGAGACTGGTAACATGGCTAAAGAATATTCCACACTTGCTGCATTCATAAGGCCTTTCTCCAGCATAGATTCTCTGGTGCTGAACAAGTGAGGATTTGTCACTCAAAAATTCACCGTCCCTGAATTCACAGCTCTTGTTATGTCTTCGCATAGTTTGAGAATCCACTGCACCTTCACTGCTCCTGTGTGACTCCTCCACACTTGGAGTGACGTGATGCTGCAGAGAGCCTGATGTGGTCGCAAAGTCCTTCCTGCTGTCCCTGCACATAAAAGCCTTCTCTGATGTGTGGTCTCTGAAGGTCTTCATAGGACAGGCCCTGCCTTCCTCCCTTCTGACAGACCTGTCTGCATTCTGCTGTGCCTGTTGCTGGAGAGGACTTGCATTGACCTTGAACCCTCTCCCATTCACCTCACACATGGATGGCTTCTGCATAGGATATGTTGCCTGGTAGTCTTTCAACTGTAGGCTATACGTGTCACAAGGGTAGGTCTTCTGGGTAGATAGAGCTGCCTTGGAATTCCTGTCCTGTGAAACTCCTTCTACAGAGACTCTTTGTTCAGAAGGTAGCTTCTCATCCTCTCTTCCTTGGCAAAAATCTGCAAACAGAGCAATGCTAGTGAAGTTCATATAAACTTTGATGAAAACACCCCAGTACATATCCTTGTCCAACCCTGAAATGAGTCCATAGAATTGTTGGTAAAGTGAGAGGCCTCAGGACAAAGTAAAAAATGCTATGCTCTGCAGTCTTATGCTTGACCAAGTCACAAGACAAGAGAGGCCTTATTAGAACCAAGAACAAAAGAATGGGGTACAGTACAGGGTGGAGAGGCCGTTATCTCTAACTCACTTCTCTCCAAAGCCTTTCAGATGGGTCTTCACTGCTGTAAACCTTTGAGGGCTATGCATCAGGCCAGGCCTGGGAAAATCTGATTCCAACTGAGTTTTCAAGCACTTAAAGGAAATATGCATATCTCAGGATTTACAAAATGGAATCCAACACTGGAGAGTGCTACTGAGGAAGCTGTAGCAAGGAGGAGACGTGAGGCCAGAAAGGTGGGGCCCAACCAGGGACCCAAAGTCAGAGCAGAGATGCCAAGTGGGCAATAGGGAAGGAAAGGTAGAGATGAGTGTGGCCACTGGCTTTGGCACTAATGATGAATATAAGAAAAATGGTGGAATATTTTGAACACACTATTGACACCCCATCCTCCCCAGCTCCCACTTACCAGAACCAGGCCTGCCATAAGCCCCTCTTGCCATGGCCATTGTCATATCCACTCTGTCAGGCACCCAGGGCTCTTTCCCCATATTCAGCTGGGCAACTATGTGGGACCTGAAAGATGTAAGTCCTGAGGGAAAGACAAGGAAGGTCAGTGGCCAGCACCTACCTGGGGGAACTAACCCACATCAGATCACAGAAAACTCAATATTACAAAAAGAACACACAGAGGAAGTCTGGCAGGAATATCCAGTGAGCAAGTAGCCACCACACGAGCACTTGGAATTTCTGGCACTCAAGCACAGGAAATGTGGGCAAAGGACAGCAGAACTCAAACCACTGTCAGGGATCTAGACGACCATCCAGGTGAGGAGTGGCCAAATCAGATGGGCTCTACCAGGCTGACTGCTAGGCTCCTTCTGCCTGAACACTTCTCTGCAAGGCTCAGGCAGCAGGTGTGGGGCTGATCGGGGACACGAGGATACTGCACACAGCTCCGCCCTGGAACCCACAACACATGGACTGGAAAGTGGAAGCAGTTCCCATGGTCTGGCTGTGAGAAGGAAAGAGCTGTCCCTTGAGCAAAGGGGACAGGCAGAGACAAGCTCAGGACACCTAGGAGGACATGACGGCCTTACCCAGTGAGGCTGTGAGTGCAAAGTTCTCCAGCATCACATCACAGTAGAGGAGCCTCTGAGCCTCGTCCAGCAGTCCCCACTCCTCCTGAGAGAAGTAAATGGTCACGTCCTCAAAGGTCACACAGCCCTGCTATGATGAGGACATTTCATTCTGTGATCAGTCTCTCTCCTCAGCGTGCCCTACCTGTCCCCTGCTCACCCTCCTCCCTCACCCTGCTCCCCAGCTCCAGGAAGACACCAGGCCCAGTTCCTGCTTGCTCTTTTCTCCTGCTCCACATGACCACTCTGTCAGCCCACAGATGGCCACGGAGCAGTGGGTACAGGGACACCATCTAAGCTCTGGCCCTGACCTGGAGGGGCTAAACCCCTCTTCAACCCCCTTCCCTAGTGCCATCCACGTCATGCTTCTCAGGCTCAAACAAAAGGGGGCTCCGTCTTTTCCCCTAATCCCCAGTGTGGATCCCCTTGGCCAAGAGCTCACTCCTGGGTGCGCTTCACTCCTTGAACAACTCTGGACCTCACCACTCCATGCTCGCTGTCACAGCTACCCTCTCCCCTGTCCACAGCACAGCCATCTCCATGGACTCCCACATGTCACTCTGCACATGGCACCCAGAGAGTGCTTGACAAATACAGCCATGATCCCGTTCTGCCCTGGGCCTTTGGTGTCACCCACTGCCAAAGGTAACCTCACCTCTGCTTCTGAGACCTGACCTGCTCCTGGCTTCAACATGAACCACCCGGAGCACACACAGATGAGGTGTCAGGTGCACTTGGCCCCTCTGTGTTGTAAATGCCATCCCTTCATCACCCACACTCAAAGCCAATCCCTCTGCTCTTCCTACTCCCATTCACAGTCTAGATCTTGAATGTCCCCCAAAGTCCCATATGTTGAAGACTTGGTCCCCAGCCTGTGATGCTATTGGGAGGGGGTGGAACCTTTAGGAGGTGTGGCCTACTGGAAGGAAATTAGGTCCTTGAAGGGCACATTGGGATCCCAGCCCCTCCTCTCGCTTTGCTTCCTAGCCATCATGAGCTGAACACTCTTTCTCTTCCACAAGTACCACCATGATGGACTATGCATGCACGCTCAAAGCAACAGGGCTAAGCCATGATGGACTGAAACCTCTAAAACCATGAGATACAACAAACCTTTGTTCCTTTTAAGCTGATTACCCCAGGATTTTGTCACAGCAATGTAAAGCTAACTAATACATCCCACAGCAACAATTGTTGCTGGCAACAATTCCAACTAATTACCTACCCCTGAGCCCATTCCTCAGCCTGACTGAAAATCCCCAGGTTCCATTAAGGGTCACTACAAAATTCTGGAAAGAACAGGGGGGTGGATAAGGACAGCCCAAACCTCACTGGAGCATTACTTCTCTGATTACCAAACCTCAATATCCATCTCCTACCTATGCCCCGAGGAAGATCTGGCCACTTGCCAGATGCTTTTATCCCACACAGCACCCCTCGCCATGACCACCACTCTTCCTCATCCATTTTTGTGATGCCAAACAAGCCAACCCTGATGCCCAAGCAAGATGTCCTACTCTCAGTTCTCCAGCCACACCTTCCTCTTACCAGGATTGTCACCAGGACCTGAAGATTCCATCCTCTTAAATCTGCCACCTATCTTCACTCTTGTCAACACACGATGCCACAATTTGGATGTTTTGCAGAGAGAGAGAGAGAGAGAGAGAGAGAGAGACAGACCCCAAACGAGAAAAGCAAGGGCTATTTCTTCAGAGCTGGCTAAACCAAGGGAGTCAGCCTCCATTGCTGAGGGTTTGGCAGAGGCTCAATGGGAGGCAGAACTGGGGGAAAGCATTATAATGGAGAACAGGGAGAGCTGCAGGTATGCCCTAACTGGAGGCAAAGGGCGAAGCTGGCAGATGTTGTTTGTAAGTGGACTCACAAGAAGCAGGGCAGTCTGTATGATGGGTCGGGGGAACACATTTGGCTTTTTGTGTTTGGTCCTAAGTTGGACACAGGAAAAACAATCACAGTTGTCAGTTATTAATCAAGCCTGGACCACACAGGTGATCAATTGTCACTGAAGTTGTTATTTAATTAGCTGGACTGTCACTAGAGATGGCAATCTGGCTTCCTGCAAGTCTGACTTGCAGCAGGCTGGCCTCCTGGGGTGTGTATGAACTTGAGGGGGTGGTTTCCTGGGCAGGTTTCGGGTCAGAGTGCCACTTTTACATATGGTCTGGCCATGGTTCAGTTTGCATATTGTTCTCATGCCCTTAATTAACACCTCCCCCCGCCAGAACATATATTATCAATCCACTCTTCAAATCCACTCAGAATCTCGAAAACATCAGAGATTCAACATGGCTAAAACCTAACCTATTTCCACCAAAAATTCCCACTAGAACCAACCTCCTCTCTCAGTTAACAGATCATCCATCCTTCCTGCAGCTAAAACCCAGAACCATGGTGTCATTTGTCCTCCTTCTCACCTGCCCATCAGAAAGTCTGCTCAGCAGATCCAGAATCCACCTGCAGTTCTTCTACTGACCTGGACTACTACAGTGAGCTACTCCTTGGCCTGCCTGATGTCCATCCTCACCACACATTCAAGTTTCCACTCTGCATCCACAGGGAGTCTGGTTAAGATCCAAGTCCTACCACCTTCATCTGCCGCAGTCCGGCTGGGCAAAATAACCGAGAGGTGACAAGCAACTTGAAGGCTGAATCAAGAACACTTTATTGCGAGTGAACTCAGCAGGAACTGAGCGAGAACTCAAAGTAGCGGGCACCCAAGGTAGCAGGAGCCACTTCTCTGCGGGACAGCAGAGGTACATATACCCAACTAATTACACACAGCTTAACTCAATTAACATCACCTAGATACAGCAGTCAGCCAATAAGGAATCCTCATCATCTTAATGGCTTGCTGGCGTTGCTTCACAAACCTCTCCTCCTGGCAAACTGCCAGGCGCCATCTTGACTTGATTTGCATCCCCAACATTCATCCTCTGCTCTAAATCCTCCAAGGCTCCCAGCACCTTCTGGGTGGGCTGCCTGGTTCCAGCAGACACAGAAACAGTAACCTCACATTTCCTGGCTCCCAACTCACTGCACACAAATACACACACACCGACCCTCACAAACACTTGTACATGCAGGTTCCTGTGGGCAGAAAACCCTTTCTCCCTCACCCTTCAGAGTGCAGAAATGGAAACGGCTCTATGTAAGTCCTGGCCTGCATTCCAGGACCCTAAGCCTGGAATGACGTTCCCTGCCCCCCAGGGTTCTCTGACTCAAGCAGGGAGAGGAGCGCCAGGACCAAGAGGGTGGGGATCCCACCACAGACGGTCTGAAGACCACCTACTCACCTGCCTGGGGCCCATCAACGCCGCCACAGCCATTGAGGCCTGGGAAAGGTCAGAGGCAGGTGACAGAGGTGGCTCTCAGGGACTCAGCCCCACCACCACCTATCCTGCCAGGCCCGGGTGAGACAGGACCCCGGGCTGAGGGTGGCGCTGCCGCCCTCAGTGCCCCCTCCCTAAGCCGTGTAAAAGGCGCACACGGCCCAGGCCTCCTCTGCGGGTGCGGAGAGCGCGCGGACCTCCAGACCCCGGCGGACACCCCAGTTCCAGGGGGTCCCGGCTGGTGCAAAGGCGGGACGGAGGGTCCGAGCTTCCCCGTCCTCCCTGCACGATCCGGAAAAGCCCCCCGGGCAGGGTCAGCGGCTAGGCCCCACGTTCCCACCCGATCCAGGGCCTCCGGCTGCGGGGACTCAGAGCCGCCACCGGGAAATGACTCGCCGGACTGTCGCGCAGGAAGTTCCAGCCTCCGCCTCCGCGGCCAGAAGTAAAGCCGCTCTCCTGCAGCCGGTGGCCGGGCGCCAGCCGCCGATGCACCAGCTGAGCCCCAGGACCCGGTCTCCGTTCCGCCCGCGGCCCAGCAGCGGGGGCGGGGCCTGGGCGGGGCCCGGGGCGGCTCCGCCCCCTCCGCCGGGCCGTCCCTGAGTTTTCCTCTTAAAGGGACCTTTCCCAGCGCTAGGTCACGCCCGGGACGGATCCCGCACCCGTCCTGCCGGTGTGGGTATTGGTGAGCCCTTCACCCCTCACTCAGGGATCTAGATTCACGTTGAAAACTGAAGTTAATACCTGATTGGCGGATCTTTGTGTACGAATATTAAGTGTTCTAATTCAGTCCTTCTCAAACCAGGACGTTGGCATCTCCTGGGAATTTGTTGAAATGCAAGTTGGAGACAACAACCCAAACTTAAGGACTCCGAAATTCTAGGAATGGGGTTCAACTTTCAATGCCTTAACAAGCCATTTGGGGCGATCAAGCAATCTTTGCTCCAATTTGAGAACAGGGACTCTCTAAAATCCAGTATATAAAATGGGGAAAATAACACTACTCACATCTAATGGGTAACAGGATACATGGAAGGTACATGGTTTCTGCTTTATATAAAAGTTACTGCTATCATTATCATCATCATCATCATCATCCCAAGACTCACAAACAGGGCTGTGAAAGGGCAGTAAGAGACCCTTCTCAACAAGGTCATTTAGGGTATTTGTCAAAATATAAAATACAATGCTCTCTAACTCAATAAATACGTGAAGGCATAAGGTTGTATCCCTTGGGTCCTTTCATATTATTTTCTCATTCTTCTTTTATGAGATGCATTTATTTTTTAATTTTTAAATTGATTTTAAAATGACCTGTGTTTATTATGTACAGGATGATATTTTGGAAATAAGCATTGCAGAATGGCTGAATAGAGCTAACTGGCATATGCATTACCTCTAAGAAACAGGAGCTTTTGGCTTCATACAGTCACTCTAAATGGGTGCTGAAAAGGGGCCACCCTGCCATGTTGTTGGTACAAAGGACTATCTTATGGAGGTTCAGGAGAGGAGCTTACATTGCCTGGGCCTTATCTAGCATCCTAACCATCCTGGTGTCCCATTAGCTTCACCTCCTAATATGTGCCAGATTGTCCCCTCCAACACTACCACCCTGGGCCAGTTCACTGTTAATGTACTCCTGAACAGGGGAGTGGACACCTCCCTGGGACCCCACATCAATTCTTGTGTTCTTCATACAGCATCCAGAGTCAGATTTAATTAGATTATGTCACTGGTTAAAACCCTTTCTTGGCCTCCAAACAGAGGTAGAATAAATCCAGATTTCTCACTGTGATCCACAAAGCCCTGTAATCTGGCCCTGCCCTTTCCTCTCTCCCTTCTGGACACACTGTTGTTCACCTGGACTCTGCATCTTGGCATGTCCCGTCCTTTGCCGGGGATGTTTTATCTTTGAAACCATCTGTTCAGGCATCAAATCACCTCATTTCCTGTCTACTTACCTCATTACTGCTCTATATCCCCTATGGTACAATTTAATTTTTTTAATCTTTGTTCTTATCTTATTTTGTGTTGCTATAACAAAATACACTAGGCTAGGTACTTTACAAAGAAAACAGATTTATTTGGCTCATAAATCAGGTGCTGGAAAATCCAAATAGCATGATATTAGCATCTGGCAAGGGCCTACCTGATAGTGTCACAAAGGGGCCAACCACATGGGGTGGCCTTGCTTTATAACAACCTGTCTCGAGAACTAATTCACACTTTTGAGACCAACCTACTCAAGAAGATCAACACTAGTCCTTCCTAAGGTTCTTCCTACTCAAGAAGATCAACACTAGTCCTTCCACATGGGGTGGCCTTGCTTTATAACAACCTCTCTGTCTCGAGAACTAATTCACACTTGTGAGACCCAACCTACTCAAGAAGATCAACACTAGTCCTTCCTAAGGTTGGTACCCACATGACTAGTCATCTTCCACTGGGCTCCACCTCTTTAAGATCTACCACCTCTCTTTACCATTACAATGAGGACCAAGCTTCCAACACCTGAACCTTTGGGGAACCAATCATGTGCAAACTGTAGCACCACTTTTAACATGAGGACACTGAGGCCCAGGGAGAAGTGGCATGCATGAGGCCATTCAGCTGGTAACCGTCATAATTCATTCAGCTGGAATCATAGTTTATCCCCAGAGTATAAATTCTTTCCCATTAGACCATTCTTTGCCCTCTGCACCTGCCCTTCCATACCCAAGTTCTGATTCTCCTGTCCTTTGTGTTTCTGAAGGCCACAGGATTCAGTCCTAGTGGAAGTGCTGATTCTCTGAGCCTTTATGAGTGTTGCCCACACTACACAGTGAGTTCCCGCCCTGCTCAAGGCCAGGCCCCATGTCTCTGCCCCCATGTGTTCCAGCTCCCTTCAGTGTGCCCAGGACACAGTGTATGCCCATGTGTGTGAACAGAGGGTCTCCCGTGATTATTGTCCATTGTACCAGCAAGTGCACAGCAGATCCCTTCAACCAAAGACAGGACAATAGATGGGGAGAACCAGGTGATAAGGGAACAAATGACAGAGTCTTTTGTCCTCTGGGCATCTAACTTCTGCTTCAGGACAAGTGTGAGCCCAGTTCTCTACATGAGAAGTTTTATTTCCAGATCTGGAAGTTCCTGTTGTAAAAGGAGCTTCCAGATCTTGAAATAAAGACTCTGGACTAGGAACCGTGGTACTTCAAGAGAGGGCTTTCTTGGACTCTCTCAAACCCAGGTGTCAACTGGCACAGTAGTAGGTACTGTGTTGACAGTGAATGAGGACAGTGCAGGCCACAGTTCCCAAAAGATAATTCCTTTCTCAAAAAAAAAAAAAAAAAAGAAAAGAAAAGAAAACTATACACACTGTCATTTAATATGATAACTCTATTAACTCGTTGAAAGGAGAAAACTCGTACAGTAACAATAGGTAATATAAAGTTCCTGCCCACAACGACAAGGCCAAACTAGAAATGTTTTCACTAAAAACTTCTGAGGAGGGTTTACAGTAAAGAGATTATTATTTTTATATATTTCTTTGTAATATGTTTCTACCTTGAGATAACACTGATCATCTCATGTATCTTGGCAAATACTTTCAAATAAAATCCCAAAGAAAGAACCCCTAAAATATTCCATAGAAACCTATATGCACCTACATATTTTTGTCTGGCCAAGCTGTTAAAATTCCAGTCATTTTATTTTATAGCAACATGTCACATAATCTTCTATAAGATTAAACCATGACAGTCTGGCCCCAGATAGCTGTAGTTTAACCCATAGAAAAGGAACAAAGTGAATTTGGAAAGAAGAGGTGAAGTACAGGGGGTTTTTAAGACAGTGACACGATTCTGTAGGATTCTGGGATGGTGGATACATAACATTATGCACTTGTCAAATTAAAAAAAATGCATGGAACTTTATAGTATAGAGAGTGAATTTTTTTTTCTAGTGCTAGATATTGAACCAAGGAGCCCTCTACCACTGAGCCACATCTTCAGCCCTTTGTTTTTATTATTTTATTTTGAGATAGGGTCTTGTAAAATTACTGTGGTTGGCCTCCAACTTGTAATCCTCCTGCCTCAATTCCCCAGTTGCTAGGATTACAGATGGCACCACTGTGCCCAGCTAGAGAGTGAATCTTCTTTTATACCTTTATTTTATTTATTTATTTTTATGTGGTGCTGAGGATCGAACCCAGAGCCTCGCATGTGCTAAGGGAGCGCTCTACCGCTGAGCCATAACCCCAGCCAGAGAGTGAATCTTAATGTATGCAAATTTTAAAAATCACTTAGGTGGTCATGAGATCCCAGGAAAGAATGCAGACTGTGATAAGAGAATAACTGCATTGCACATGTATGAAACAAGTTCATTGATGAGGGTGAGGGAATAAGTGCTGACCTAAGTCACTTTCAAAATCAAAGAAGTCTGTAAGACTAAACACTAAAAGAACTGCATATCCGCTATACTCTAGTTGATAAAGTTAATTCCCACAGAGGTACAGGTTGACAATCCTAATACCCTAGGTTTCCAATACATCAGTCAGGTACTCCTCCAAAGCTGTCTCCCACTGGTCTAGATGTTAATGCTCTTCTTCTTACCCTTGTGAGAGTGATTGAGTTCCACTATCTGACCTGAGTTGCTTTCAACAGAGACTCATTCCATGAAGAGTCTCTTTAGAAGTCCGTGCTGGCATATCTGCCTGCATTGTTCTTTCTGAAGTACAGAGGTTGAGGTCTGGGTCTGTAAGGGGAATCTCTAAAAGGTCCAGATGAGGAGTTGTTAAAGTGTTGATGCCTGCAATGCAGCCATGTGATTGCTCTTCTGTTAAGAAAGAAAAGCAACAGGGTTAGGATTCTGAACATCGGTGGAAAGTAATGTGAGAGGGAGAAAGTGAAAGAATCCCAAGAGAGGTAAAGTGAGGGCTGGGGTTGTGGCTCAGGGGTAGAGTGCTTGCCTAGCATGTGTGAGGCACTGGGTTCGATTCTCAGCATCACATGTAAATACATAAATAAAATAAAGGTCTATCAATAACTAATAATTTTTTTTTTTTAAAAAGAGAGAGGTAAAGTGAGAGGTCAAAAAATCTTGGGTGGGCTGGGCACAGTGGTGCACGCCTCTAATTCCCAGCTACTCAGGAGGCTGAGGCAGGAGAATTGCAAGTTCAAGGACAGCCTCAGCAACTTAGCAAGACCCTGCCTCAAAATAAAAAATAAAAAGAACTTGGGATGTAGCTCAGTGGTAGAATGCTCCTGGGTTCAATCTCCAATAACACACACACACACACACACACACACACACACACACGCCTTGGGTGTTTCAGTTAGGAGAAGGATGAATGATTAAGACAGCTCAGGGTACATGAATTTCAGGCTAAGACAAGATTGGTTTGAACCAACTTTGCTGTTGCTTCCGCTACTCACACACATGCTTCAGCTCTAGGGCCTGGAGATTAAAATAAGGGTCGTCTGCTTTCCATTAGGCCTCTGAGATAGGATGTTGTTTTCTCTTATAGATGAATAGGGAACTGGGAAAGGAATCATTTGGGAGCCTCAAAGAGGGAGTAGAGAAAATGAGGAGAGGTTTTTTTTTTTTTTTTTAATGCCACCATGGAAGGTGAATCCCGTCATAGGAGTTCAAGCAGAGTGAAGGAGTTAAGAACACGCATCCCAAAAGACGCCAATTGGGCAGATTGATTATTTCAAGCTGAAAGCACCTGAAAAATAATAGCTTCAGAAAGAGCAATCTGAGCAGTCATGAAATTCATCCAGAAAAATAAGAGACCCAGAATAGCTAAAGCAATCCTTAACAAGAGGAGTGAAGCAGGTGGCATCACTATACCACAGCTTAAATTACTACAGAGCTATAGTAACAAAAACAGCATGGTATTGACACCAAAATAGACTGGTACACCAATGGTACAGAATAGAGGACACAGAGACTAAACCACATAATTACAATTATCTTATATTAGACAAAGGTGCCAAAAACATACATTGGAGAAAAGATAGCCTCTTTAACAGATGGTGCTGGGGAAACTGGAAATCTATATGCAACAAAATGAAATTAAACCCCTCTTTCTCATCATGCACAAAACTCAACTCAAAGTGGATCAAGGACCTAAAAATTAAACCAGAGACACTGTGCCTATTAGAAGAAAAAGTAGGCCCAAATCTCCATCATGTGGGATTAGGCCCCAATTTACTTAATAAGACTCCTATAGCATGAGAATTAAAATCAAGAATCAATAAATGGGATGGATTCAAACTAAAAAGCTTCTTCTCAGCAAAAGAAACAATCAGTGAGGTGAATAGAGAGCCTACAGAATGGGAGCAAATTTTTACCACTCACAGATCAGATAGAGCACTAATCTCTAAGGTCTATAAAGAACTCAAAAAGCTAAACACCAAAAAAACAAACAGCCCAATCATTAAATGGGCCAAGGATCTGAACAGACACTTCTCAGAAGAGGATATACAATCAATCAACAAATATATGAAAAAATGTTCATCATCTCTAGCAATCAGAGAAATGTAAATCAAAACTACTCTAAGATATCATCTCACTCCAGTCAGAATGGCAGCTGTTAAAAACGCAAACAACAATAAGTATTACTGAGGATGTGGGGGAAAAGGCACACTCATACATTGCTGGTGGGACTGCATATTGGTGTAGCCAATATGGAAAGCAGTATGGAGATTCCTTGGAAAGCAGGGAATGGAACCACCATTTGACCCAGCTATCCCATTCCTTGGTCTATACCCAAAGGACTTAAAAATATCATACGCAGGGACACAGCCACAACAATATTTATAGCAGCACAATTCACAATATCTAAATTGTGGAACCAACCTAGATGTCCCTCAGTAGATAAATAGATAAAGAAAATGTGGTATACATACACAATGGAATATTACTTAGCAATAAAAGAGAACAAAATCATGACATTTTCAGGTAAATGGATGGAGTTGGAGAAGATAATGCTAAGTGAAGTTAGCCAATCCCCCCAAAACAAGTGCCAAATGTTTTCTCTGTTATAAGGAGGCTGATTCATAGTGGGATAGGGAGGAGGAACAGGGAGGATTAGATGAATTCTAGATAGGGAAGAGGGGAGGGAGGGAAAGGGAGGGGGCATGGGGGCTAAAAACGATGGTGGAATGAGATGGATATCATTACCCTAAATAGATGTATGAAATATACTTTATATACAACCAGAGATATAAAAAATTGTACTCTGTATGTGTAATATGAATTGTAATGTATTTTGTTCTCATATGTAACAAATTAGAATAAAAATAATTAATTCATTTTAAAAAAAAGAGCAATCTGACTTTCCCTGCAGCAGGCCACACTGAAGTAAGCCTTCCCTGTACCCAGATGAGAAAAATAAGTCTTATCACCAGAGACAGCAAATTGACGCTGCAATGGAATTGTACAAATGAACTGAACTAAAATAATACTTCCTCCAGGAGCTTTACATCTCTTCCCCTTCCCCATATATCTTCTAGTGATTTCCCCACTATTTAATACCCTACCCCAAGCCCCTTTGTCTTACCATTTCTTTAAATATCATTTCTTGTTATTTTGGCCATTTCTTTGGGTCTTCATTCTCTTGTGAAGGTCCCCAGGTATGTGTAAAAATATATAAAACTTGTATGCTTTCCTCCTGTTAATCTATCTTGGGTCAGTTTGGTTCCCAGGCTCAGCTGAAGTTCCCAAGTATGAGCTAAGATGGATAAAGGGGATAATTAGTCTCCCTTACAATAAAAATGGCAGGGGATGTAACTCAGTGGTAGAGCACCTGAGGTGGGGGTGGGGGGACTCAATTCCCAATCCTTAGTATCACAGAAAAACACAGAAAGAAAGAGAAAACAAAATACCTGAGAGAATCAACTTACAAAGAGGAAAAGTTTATTTTGAATCACAGTTTTAGAGATTTCAGTCCATGACCAGTGGCCAGGCAGCACATCATGGTGGGGAGCATTGGGGAAGAAAACGGCTCATCTCATCCTCGCCAGGAAGTAAAAGCAAAGAAAGAAGAAGAGGCCAAACACCCCCAGTCCTCTTCAAGGACACACTCCTGATGACCTAAGACCTCCTACTGGGCCCTACCTCTTAAGGATTCTGCCCCCGCCCACTAGCAACATATTGGGGAATGAGCTTTTAACATGTGGACCGTTGAGGAACATTCCAGATGCAAACCATAAGCAGAAGATCAGTCACCTACTGGATGAGGGCTAGGTTTCTTTTCATTTCCTTTTCCCATGTGTGTGTGTGTGTGTGTGTGTGTGTGTGTGTGTCCTTGTGCACGTGATATGCTAGGCATTGAACCTGGGGCCTGGTAACATGATAGACCATCACCCCACAACCAAGATACTGCCCCTGCCCCTCCGTTAGGGAGAATAGATGTGTTTAGAAGATAGAGGCGGAAATAAGAAGTCACTCCAGTCTGAAACCATACAGTACCTCAGGTTGTAGGGACTACTGGGTTAGTTTAGGGACAGGTGTAGCGAGGTCTGTTTTCATCTTTAACCTCTGCTTCTCAGATGTGCCCTGTGCCTGTCATTCCATTAGCCCCAAGTGAGTCAGGAATGTGAACAAGCATGTCCTGAAAGGGGATTGCCAAGGGCTGGGGGAGTCGAGAGGGATCATGAAAACCTGGGTCATCTACTGGAGATGAGTGAGAGGGGAGTCGGGGACCTCAGGAGTTAGTCCCTTGGATAAGCATTCCAATTGGAAGTGAAATTTTTGCCCAATAACTGAAAAGAGGGCTGTAGAGCTTAACAAAAAAGCTATGTGGGACATGGTGGGGTCTAAGAGATACAGAAAGGGGTCTTGCGGTCAATGATCTAACCCCACCAGGGGTGGTTTTTGTACTTGAGAATTATAATGGGCAACTGTGGGATGTTGAGTATGGAACAGGCGGCCCTGGCATCCATCAGAAGGGAAGTGGGCACTCATTGGCTGAGTTCATGATTCCACTCTGTGGATTCAAGGGCATTGGACATCTTTACCAATTAGTCCAAGAAGGGAGTAAACAGTGGAGATTGTAACCCTAAGACCATTCTGAATTATGTAAAAATAAAAAATTCTTTTTCTTTTTAACTTTTTCATGGGCCAGGAAAATCTTTTAATATAGTGGGTAAGTCAGATTGAGACCAAGGCTGAGTTGGACAACTAGGCAGGCGAGTGAATTAGTCTGTCGGGAACAGATTCCTCAGAAGGGAATCAATGGGACTCCTACTAGACCATTACAATTGTCCTTTAACTTCTTTTAAAATTCACAGTCTTTAGCCCCAGATCCCTTTGCCCTGCAGTATGTCTGTGAGTATATCTCTATTGAAGATTTTGGTGAAGTTGAGGCTAGTCTGAAGGCCTGGGAACAATTTCTCTTTAGTTTGTCTTGGTTTGTTTTAAGTTGGAAAGCCATACGTTTGCACTATGTAGATTTAGTTTTATCAGCCAGAGCATCCTCATGATTCTGTGCACGGATATCAGAGATAAGAACATTTTGCCAAATAAGCTGATATTTTTGAAAGCTGGGAACAATGGTGTACACTTATAATCCCAGCGGAGAGGCTGAGACAGGAGGATCGCAAGTCCAAAGCCAGCCTCAGCAAAAGTGAGTGCTAAGCAAGTCAGTGAGACCCTGTCTCTAAATAAAATACAAAATAGGGCTGGGGATGTGGCTCAGTGGTTGAATGCCTCTGAGTTCTGTCCCTGGTTAACAACAACAACAAAAAATTGATGTTTTTTTAATAACCTCTTGTGGTTCCACAGAAACCTACTAGCAAAGTGAGTATTTAAAGCAAACACCATGTGGTCACCTAAAGTCAGAACCAAGTCATACTTCCAGAAGTTCTCTAAGAGGTACCTGCAGTTAGAAACTAGTTCTTCTCTTTGTTTTTTGTACTCTTGAATCTTGGATCAACCTATTTTAGTTGGAAAGACCCTAGGGATGGAATCCAAGAGCTCTTTTCCAATTTTCCTTAGCTCTGGGATAAATTCAGGTATATTTTTATTTCATTGTAAACCTTCAGTGACTCTAACCCATTGGCCTTTCCAAACTATAGGGAAGCATCTTCAGGATCCACAAGAAGGTGGACGAATTGATAAAGGTAATAAGTACCAGAACAAGACCTTGAGACTATTCTGAGTTGTATAGAAAATGTCTCTTTTCCCTCTCTTTTTCATGGGGTCAGGAAAGTCCTTAGCTTCGATTGAGATGAAGGCTTTATAATGACTTGTTTGGAAATTGAAGTCCTTTAATTGCCCCTCTCTGGAGTTTGACCACTAGGTGAGTGAATTAGTCTGTTTTGCCATGGTGCCTCTTGTCCGCTCTCTCTCATCAGAGCTCATTCATGCCTCTTGACCTTAAATACCACACATTTCCTGCTGAATTCCAAAGTTATAGCACTGGCTCTTTCCTGTGGCCTCTTGGCCTGTGTTTCCACTGGATATCTCACAGTCCTCTCCAAGTGAACATCTCCCCTCCCAATCTAGTCCAATGCTTTCCAAAGAGAGAGGTGAAAAGAGATAGTGAGATAGATAGATAGAGAGAGAGAGAGAGAGAGAGAGAGAGAGAGAGAGAGAGAGACTGTGAACCTCAGAAAATGACTTATTGAGGGAGTAGTCCTGACCCAGTCCTACAAAGGACAGCCTCAGTAATCCAGGAGCCTGATTCCAAGTACTGGAAAGGGGGGTCCCCAGTTCTAAGTGCTTTCCTAGCTAGGATTGAGCCCTATGGAACACAACATTTAAAGATCAAGTGCCACACACACAAAGGTATCCTGCAGGCTGGGGATTCATGTGCAATTGCCTGAGCTCATTGTCCTCACCCAAAGGGGCACTTGACTCACCACCCCTCCCATCCCTTTCCTTCCACTCCCAATGACCGTGCTCAAGCAGTGCCTGGAAGATTCTACATCACTCAGTGTCTATGGGAGTCCAGGCTTCCATAATCTCCTGAAGGAATTCCTGAACCAGCCGCCTCCTTAATTCCTTACTCAGTCTCCCAGCTCTCTTTTCTTCCATTAATAGCTTGCAACTAAATGTGCACTAAGAATTGTAATGCATTCCGCTGTCATTTAGCTTGCAACTATTCACCATCCAGCATGAGTCTCCCATGCCTTGTGCCTTCTGGGCCTCCCAGGCACAACGATCTTACACGCTCCTTAGCTGGCCAACCCAAACCCAATGCCACTTTCCTCTGCCTCCCACTGCCATTGAGCAATGGCACCCACCAGTGGTAGGCAGCTGCCGAGTCTTTGTCCAGTCGCCTGTGGGAATGCCCTTGTTGTGGGAGGGGGCTGTTCCCTACTTCCTCTTTCCAGAGCCTCAGGGTGGAAGACTGAGACCACAGAGACCTTCAGCCTGAAAGCAAATGACTTTATCAGCTCAAGGACGACCCCCAGGTCCCTCTTGCCATGGTAGAAGTTGGACATGGGGAAAGTGAAGATGAGATCTAACCTTATTCTGTACATTTACTGTGTGCCCGAACCTATGATGGAAATGCATGCAGGGAAATTGATTATTTGCAGGAAGCCATCTGTGAACTGTGCATGAACTAAAATGATGTTGAAGCCATTAGGCTGGGAAGCCTGGTATCAGGAACTTCCAGCAGCAACCCTGCTGGTTTGAGAACGCCTGGTTCATGTGGCGTCCTACCTGGTTCAGGTGGCTCCGTCACAAGTTCAGTATAGGATCAGAAATGGGACGACCCACTGGAGTCACACAGCCTCTAGGAGATGGGTGTGGCTTGCCAAAATGCCAATCAACCTCTTTAAGGTGAGCCCCCTGCCACACTGAGAATCGAGCACCAAGACCCCTCCTGCTGAAACCTTATCCCTGCCTTTGATGTCCTCCTCCTTAAATAAAGAATCGAGCCATTTGTCAGTTGTTCAATTCCAGCTCCTATCAGGACTGGAAGACCTATCAGGTGCTCCCCTTTTTATCTAATTTCTGGATCTGTCTCTATTTCTTACTAATTATTTCAGACATTTTACTTCCCAGGCGACTCGTACATCCTGAGCAGGAACCTACCCTGGCAGGGTGCTGGTCACCCAGCAATAATTATTTACAAGGGAAAAATAGTAACTTTACAGTAAGAAACCCAACAGACGCCACCTTAACCAAGTGATCAAGTTCACCGCCACTGGTAATGTCACGCCGACACCACGGAACCCTTGCTCTGATGCACCTGGGAGGTCCCTTCCCTCCACTCCCAGAATCAAAAGAAAACATCAGAGGAGCCCAACCAAAGAAGGAGCCCTCTACAAAATACTTAACCGATACTCTTCAAAACGTTCAAGGTCATGAAAATACAAGGAAAGTCTGAAGAACTATCACAGATTGGGACAAGGACAAGAAAAGGCGGTGTGGGGTCCTAAACAGGACCCAGCTGGTCAAATTCATACGAAGCCTAGAGTTTAGTTAACAGAGCCATACTAAGGTGAATTCTTTAGTTTTTGCTTAATGTTTCTGTAGTCATGCATGATCAGGGAAGCAGAGTGAAGGGTACATAGGAACTCTCGGTATTCTGTTCTTTTGTTCCTTTTCTGTAAGTCTAAAATTATTTCAGAATAAAGTGAGATACAGAAAAAGAACCTTTCATGGAAATGTGACTGTGGGTGTGGGGAGGAGGGGTGGGACCATATAAAGGGGGGATGGTGGCGTGGGGGGATGTTTGGGGGAGTCAGGAGAAAGTCTGGCTTGGAGTTCACTTACTGAGGGTGAACAGCAAGCAAGAAATCCTGGGAGAGCCACCCGGAAGGTTCTGGAGCTCTGAGGACGGGACTGAAGATGGAGACATGGGAGTTGTTGGTCTCTACAGGATAAATCCCAGAGGAGTGAGAGGAACAGGGAGGATGGATAGAGAGAGGAGCCAGGAAAGCCAGGCGGAGCTGTAAGGAATACTAGGATTTAAACACAGGGTGCACTTAGTATTCTAGAAAATAAGCATCTATATTCGTATTTGCTTCCAGATGATAAAGAATCCAAATATGCTAATCGGTGCTCTTCCCCCACAGAAAGCCAGCTGCACAC
This sequence comes from Marmota flaviventris, assembly GCF_047511675.1. Lineage (NCBI taxonomy): Eukaryota > Metazoa > Chordata > Mammalia > Rodentia > Sciuridae > Marmota > Marmota flaviventris. Next base: position 17,829,863 of record NC_092515.1, on the reverse strand, counting down.
TACAGTGTGAACTGGGATTCATTTAACTACCCCCCATTAGTAATCACCTAAACTGTAAATCGTTTTCAATCTTTCGTACCACGGGGGATGCTGAAGTGAATAGCAATATCTATGTTCTACCTCACATTTGTGAGTCTCTCTACAGGAAAAATTTCTAGCATCATAAGTCTTGGTTAAAATCCAAAGGGATGTATGAGTCAGCCTTTTGTTTCTTATCAATTACAAGAGAAAACAACTTATCGTGTTATAGCAAAACCAGACCTGGTTGTGAAATGAGATCATAAAAAGATTATAGTAAGAAACCACTGCCTGGGGAAAGGGGCAGTCCCCTCCCTTCTCTCCGCCTTTCTCCAGGAAGCCTCATTAACCCTGGGTCCCTACATTTTGGATCCCAAATAACTGCCCAGGGAGTCCAAGGACTCCCTCTTGAAATGTGACAGATGCCTGTGAAAAGATCCCATCCTTCTTATCTGATTCTGTGAGTGTGCTTTATGTTAGAGACCCAGCACCATGCCTTCAGCCTCGAAGATTAGGAATTTTTTTTTTTTTAAGAGGAAAAAGTCTCAATGATAGGACAGGTCTAAGATGACACCAAATAACCTATAAGTGTTGTGAGAAACTGTGGATCAGAATTTAGAGTTGTGTTTTCCTGGAGTTCTCCTCCTCCTCCTCTCCTGAGTGCTGCCTGATGCTTCTTGACCAGTCTGTCCCCCAGCAATAGGAGAAAGGTTCCTTTGGGCTCACGGTTTCAGTTCATGGTCAACTAATTCCATTGCTCTGAGCCTCAGGTGAGGCGGAACATCTTGATGGCAGGAACATGGAGCAAAGGAAGCTGTTCAGATCATGGTGTCCTGGAAACAGAGAGAGCGAGAGCAGAAAGGGATAGGAAGAAGATGAGCTCTTCCAGGACATGGCCCCAAAGACCTACTTCCTTCAACTAGGTCTCAGGCATAGTACTATCAGTTATAGAGAGATTAATCCACCAAATGGGTTGATCCACTGAGGAGATTCAGAGTCCCCATGACCCATGCCTAAAAGCCCCACCTCTGAATCTTTCTGCATTGGGATCAAACTTTCAACACAAGACTTTGGGGGACATTCCAGATCCAAACCACAACCCTGCATTTCTAAATATTTCCACACAGCTTTCTCTGGAGGTACTGGCAAGTTCTGTTCCTAGCAGTGGTATTCAATGATGCCTGTCGGCCCACACCCCTGCCAGCAAACATTGGCAAACTTTTTAAATCATGGCCAATCTGATATGTGAAGAATCATGTCTTGTAGAAGTTTAAATTTGCTTATCTTTTTTCTTTGTTTTTTTTTTTGTTCTTTTTAATATACATAGCAGTAGAGTGTATTTTGGCATATTATACAAACACATGGAGTGTAACTTCCCGTTCTCGTGGTTGTACGCGATGTGCAGTTACATTGGTTGTGTATTCATATATGGACACAGGAAAGTTATGTCCAATTCATTCTACTGTCTTTCCTATTCGCCTCCCCCCTCCCTTCCCTTCATTCCCCTTTGTCTAATCAGGTGAACTTCTAATCTTACCCCTCCCGGCCTGTGAGTCTGCATTTACTCAGAGAGAACATTTGGCCTTTGGTTTTTTGGAATTGACTTATTTCCCTTAGTATGACAGTCTCCAGATCCATTCACGTGCCACAGTTTCATTCTTCTTTATGGCTGACTAATAAATTTGTTCTTCTCTTAAGATGAGTGAAGTCAAGTGGCTTTTCTTATGTTGAAGAAACATTAGATTTTTCTCCTTCTGAAAAGAAAATATGATTTCATCATATTTTGTTTACATCCTATTCTTTGCCATTTTATTAACTGGATTGATGTTTCTTCTGGTTGATTTTTAGAAGCTCTTTATAAATGTGGAAAATTAATTTTTTGTGATATGAATAGCAAATATGTTAAAGAATATGTCATTTGTGGGCTGGGGTTGTGGCTCAGTGGTAGAGCACTTGCCTAGCACGTGTAAGGCCCTGGGTTCTATCCTCAGTACCACATAAAAATAAATAAATAAAGTAAGAGTATTGTATGCAACTACAGCTAGCTACAAAATAAATATTTTTTAAAAACCAATATGTCATTTGTGTTGTATTTTATTTATGGTATTTTTTCAATATGAATGATTTTATGATATCATACTCCAAAGCTGAGATTAACTCTAAAAAGTATTCCCTCCATATTTGTTTATACTATTTCATAGTTTTCATGTTTGATGGCTAGATCTTTGCAACATTTGGAATGGATCCTAATTTGAGCTGATGGTATACATGTCTTGTTCTCCTCTTTAACCTCACTTCCTAAGACAGTGCCTGAAACATACTAGTTACTCAATAAATAAGAGTGTATGGGTAATTAATACTCAGATCTGCTGACACAGTGTCCCTTGAAACTGTTGTTCTTGTTGCTTTACTGTAACTCGGGGACCCCTATGCTGTGTATCTCCCATTTCTCCTATTTCTCATAAGAAGACTCACTCAGAGCTTTTCCCCGTAGAGCACTGAAATTTTTTGGAGGGTGAGAAAACTACTGATAGCCTGTCTTCACGCAAAGGCCTCTGACCGGGAGACCACCCAGACCCCCAAGGTTGCTGTCTGTGGTTATGCTGCTGCCTGGATCCTGGGACCTCAAGTGCCTCTAGCCTTGCTGAACCCTTTTTCATACTCTGGGGTGATAACTAAGGCATGCCTCGCTCCAGATGACAGAAAACAGCCTCTTCTGTGTTTGGCCATGGAAACCACTGGGCACATGAAGCCAAGGTCATAGAAAATTTCTGTCTCGTGTTTGAGAGCCGAGGCAGGTCTGCCCTTACTGTGCAGTGCTTGGCTCAAATTTACAAAATGTAAATTTAAAATGTAATGTGTGAAAACAAAAGGAAAGACAGATGGTTTGAAGGCAACTTTTGTGGGAAAAACAACTTGCGTTGTTGCATAATACAAGGGGGTGAGGGCGAGAGTAAAGAAGGGAGGCCAAGAGACCACACAGAAACACCCAGGTGGCCTCGACTCCGCTCTCCTTCCAATAAAATGGAGCCCAGGCATCCACCTGGGCTGCTCCTGCACTTGGCCTTCCCGGGTCGAGATTCCTCAGTGGGTTGTGCTGGGCAAGACCTCTCAGATTTCCAAAGTTGAGAAGCCTAAATGGCCCTAACCAGGAGATTTCTAATCCCAACTGCCACAAAGAGAGAAAAGGCAGGACTCTAAGGAAAGAAAGTTCCTGATGGGGAGGAAATGTCCTTTCCTGCCACCAGAAGAGCCAGTGCATCCTGAGGAAGCCACCAATTTTGCAGAGCCTGAGTTCAGCCCAGAGGACCAGGAAATGAATTTGTCATGCTCAGGAATGGAGGGAGAGTGAGGTGGAGGCTTTAATGGACTCAGAACCAAACCCAGGCTCCAGGGGAGAAGATTCTATAGGGATGAGGAAAGGACTCAGTGTTCCACAGGAGGTTCAGCAAACACAGGTACAGACACCAGGAAAGAAGTCTTGGGGTCCAGGATTTTAGCAGAAATGCATATTCATGTGGGTTCAGACTGGAACACGGGGTGAGAAACCAGGTGTGTGCTGGGGATGGGGTAGGCACATGCCAGCCTGAGCACGACAGGGCACTGGGCAAAGAAATGACTCAAAGGAGGATAGAAGAGAGGTGAGGTGTTATTTATCTATTACTGCGCAACAAACTATCCTAAAATATGGTGGCTTTAAAAACACATTTGTTGCTGGGCAGTGTGGTGAACGCCTGTCATCCCAGCAGCTGGGGAGGCTGAGAGAGGAGGATTGTGAGTTCAAAGCCAGCCTTAGCAAAAGCGTGGTGCTCAGCGACTCAGTGAGACCCTGTCTCTAAATGAAATACGAAATAGGGCTGGGGATGTGGCTCAGTGGTCGATTGCTCCTGAGCTCAATCCCTAGTACCCCGCCTCCAGAAAAAAATAACCACCTTTGTTATTCCTCAGTTTCTCTGGGGTCAGAAAGCCAGGCGCAGCTTTTTGTCATCTTCTGCCTCAATCAAGCCAGGACCGATGTCTCATCTCAAGAACAGGAGGTGGGCATCAGAGGAGGACTTCTTCGAAGTCTGCCTGCCACAGGTGGGGAAGCACCCGGAGAAAATAGCTAGAGCTCTACTTTCCCCTGGATCTAGACTGTTCTTGAGCAGTACTTAAGGAGACAACCTTTTAAGTTAATTAAATGGCAAAGAGAGAGAGAGAGAGAGAGAGAGAGAGAGAGAAACTTACAAAAAATGTTAATCTTTCCCAAACTTTTTAGAGTCAATTTCCCAATATTTTATAATAACCAGGATTGACTTCTTATGAAACCACCTTTTAAAAATAATAATAATGAAACATAGGCAATTCACCTTGGTATCGTTTGGATGTGGTTTGAGTGTGTTCCCCAAAGGTTCATGTGTGGAAGTTTGGTCCCCAGTGTGTTGATGGTGGTGGGAGTTGTTGGGACCTTTAAGAGATGAGTCCTAGTTGGAGGTCATTGGGGGGCCTCATGAGAGGCAATTGGTTCACACAAGAGCAAGTTGTTATAAGAGCAGGATCAGCCCCTGGATGGCTCTCCGGCTCCCTGTCTCACAGTGTGATCTCTTGCTCTTTCCATTGTGATACCATCTGCCATGAGGTCCCCACTAGAGCAGAGCCATTGCCAGAGCCATGTACCTGAACCTCCCAAACTGAGCCTGCTGTCTTTACAAGTACCCAGCCTCAGGTATTAAAGTACAAAGACTTTGGCCTTGCCCCCTGTTGGAGTAGGAGGCTGGGAACAGATCCATCTGGCTGGACTAGAGAAAAATCACTATGCAAGGTCACTGGCCAAACCTGTGCATTTGTGATTCTCAACTTTCCTGTTAAGACGGTAAAACTCTTCATTTTCCACTGCAGTGTGACAAATTACCGCAAATCTAACAGCTTAAAACAACACCCATTTATTATCTCCGTTTTGTAGATCAGGAGTCCGGGAAGGCTTGGCAGGGCACTGCTCAGTTTATTGCAAGGCCAAAGTCAAGGTGTCCACTGGCTGGGCTTGAAGGGATGAATCCGTGAAGACCCCAGAAATTGTACCTCTATCAGGACTTCCAGCATCAGAGCTTCTCTGCAAGGGGCTGCTAGGAAGGTTCTAGCCACCAGAGGGCACCAGAACCACAATCCTGAGGCAGCTGTCTGTGTTTCTGCCCCCTTTTGCCCAGTGTGTGTCTGGGTACCAGCAGCATCTGCAGAACCTGGGATATTAGAAATGCAGAACCTCCGACCCTAAGGCCAGACCTGCTGAATCAAAATCTGCATTTTATCAAGACTTCCAGGTGTCTCATGTACACATAAAAAGGGCACCGGGGTTCGGTAGCTCTCAACTTTGGGTTCGTGTTAGAATCCCCCAAAGAACTTTTACAATTCCACCCTCTAGAGATTTATTGGCCTGGGATGTGACCAATTGACACAATTCCCCTGGGGATTCTAATGTGCAGACGAGATTGAGAACGGCTTCAAGTCCAGCCTAGTGAGCTCCATCAGAACTTTGTATACACACGGAACAGAACATGTGTGTATAGACACGGGGAAAGAGAGCCCTATCCTCAGGGATCTCCCAGGATGCAACGCCCCAGACCTCAGGGACCTCCAGGCTAGAGTGAAGTCAGGGCAAACGTGAAATGCTGCCGAAGGGTTGTCTCATATTCCAAGGGCTTCGAAGATTCAAGGCACTTACCAGCTGCTCAGCAGGAATTCCAGTTCTTCCTCTGGGTGATGGTGCTGACCACCAGTATCCTGTTTGCTTATCTCATCTCCCGATCTCCACTTTGGGCTCCTTGAGAGCACAAAATGTGTAAATCCCTCTGCATGGCAGTGTTTGTTCGGTGAAACCCCACCCACAACTGCTATGTGACCTGGTCAGACACCGGCTGGTGATGGAATGGAGTTGAGCGTCAAGAAAGAATGTGCCTGGAAGGCAGCTACGGAATGTGAGCAGGGACTTTAGAAAATATTTGTTCTTTCCCAATTATATAGCTCTTTCCCAATGCACATTTTTTTGTACATTGTTTCGTTTTCATGATACCCATCTGCACTCGATTAGTGTAGGTCAGCTGCAACAGATGAGGAAGACTGAGTGACCGGGAGGTAGATGGAGGGACTGGAATTTTCAGGATGAGTCAGGCAGAAATAGAACAAGAAATCACTTTCCTGAATTTCTTAATTTCCTACATGCTATTTCCAAGAAATAGCTATATCCAACTTCTGGCCTCTCTTTCCCTTTCACTGGGGAGAATTTCTGGGCATTTTGACTTTGTTTTTTCCTTTTCCATTCTCCTCCCCCAAGTAGAGGGTTTTCCTTATCATTCTGGAATTCTCTGTTGACCTCTCAGCAAATGTCCACTGACTTACTTGATTTCTCATTTTCGATAGTGGATTCTCCAGATGTGGAGTACATTCTCAATGTGTGCTAGCAACAGTGATAAAAAACTCATTTCAAGGGCTGGGGTTGTGGCTCAGTGGCAGAGCACTTGCCTAGCATGTGTGAGGCTTTGGGTTCAATCCTCAGCACCACCTATAAATAAATAAAATAAAGGTATTGTGTCCATCTACAATTAAAAATTTTAAAAAAAGAAAAGATTCATTTCAAATTTTTTGAATGTGTCTTTATCGTGCAATTCCCATTGCATCTCTAGTGCTGGACCCAAATGCTTGGGGAATGAATGAACAGTGATTCTAGTAAAGGGATTTGTGAAGTTAAATCTGAGGGAGGAAGCAGATGCAGAAATTTTATCTGCAGCAAGTCTGCAGGTGCTGTGGTGGACCACGGTTCTGACCCCTGAACCAAGAGCTGGAAATATGTCATGTGAAAAAATAGTGTCAACACCATGAGGTGGTTGCTTTTATCTCCTCCAATAAAGGACAGCTCTTCTGCATCCTATTTCCTTTTCCTGACCCTCTCTAGGATATATTTCCTGCTCAAAGGAAATGCTGTAATGTTCCTGTAGCAGTCAGTGAGACTTTGCAAACTGATTCAATAAGGGCTTTTCTGGCTCCTGGTTTTCTTCTGTCAGATGCCCCTCCTCCTTTTGAGGTCCCCAAACAACTCTCCTCCCCTGACATTTGCGGTGTAGAAAGGATGTGATTACACACCCCACCTTCCACCACTGGTTTCTGCCTTGTCAGGATGCTCTTGGGCTCCGCACCTGCCCGCCACCAACCACCTACCCTTGTCCTTTCCCATTGACCTCTCCATCATCCCCCACTTTCCTTGAGAACCAGCTCTGGGGCTTGCAGTGCGTGTCCAGGGTGGAGCTGTGGCCAAGGGTATGGCTCCTGTTCAGCCCTGTCTGGCATCCTTGGTGTGGTAGACTTTCTGAACAGACCATGGGCCCATATTCAGGGCCTGTGAGCAGCCAGTGAGGACAGGGGAAAGAGGCTACCACGGGTAGACGTTGACGATTGGTGATAAGAAGGCTGAAGAAAGAGGCATGGGCTCTGGCTCACCTGCTTCAGAAGCTGCACCCACTGTAAAGGTTTTATGTCTCTGTTTTCAGATCACAAGAGAAGAAGTTTCCATGAGAGTGTAGACAACGAGTGTTCTGACTGGATCGAATTGAGACAATTTGAGGTTGAGTCCCAAGATAATGAAGGGGTCCAAAGAGCCCCAATTTTTACCTTTATGTGGCCCCCAGGGTATTTAAAATCTCCTGATTCTTCAAAATCCAAGTCCTTTTCCTCATATTGTCTTGGATCTCATCTGAATGAGGTAGCAAATATTTACTAAGAATTTTTAGACACAGAATTTCCCTGTGCCACTTGGGAAATGTGGGAGGCTGTGGGTATAAATATTTGTTAAAAGAATACACTCAAAATGCGTATATTTTATAGTATATAAATTATACCCCAATAAGTTGTATTGAAAGATTGGCAACAATATCGATACTGTCAAAGATGGATAATGTACACAGGAACAGGTCATAATACTTTTCTCTCTACTTTTGGGAGTGTTTGAAAATTTCTCTAATGAAATGTTAAGAAGAATTTACTCTTGCTAGTACATTTAGTTTGGGAAAGCCATGGGTCATACTTGAATTTTTTAATTTAAGAATCACACTTGAATTTTTCTATTTACCAAGCAATGCACTGAACACCAAGTCTGTGCCCAACATTTTGCCAGGCACACAGAGAGTGTAACCAGGTGGCACCCTGTTCCTGTCCTGATGGTGTGCATAGGCCAGTGGAAAAGACAGCATTTAACACATAATGGCCCAGATAAATGGATGATTTTCCTGATCAATATAAAGAAGAGGGATGTCACAAGACATTGGAGAAGGACCAGCTTGACCTGGGTAGTCGGAAAGATTCCTAGAGGAGGAGTTAGCACAACTGGATGCTGAAAGATGAATAGTGTGTTCATAGACAAATATTTGAGTGTATTAATTCAGTAGAGTTTCATGACATTGTATCATCATCAGAGGAAATGGGGACAGTAAAGCCCCATGTCCCTGGATGCCCCCTTTCTCAAAAACCTAGCCTAGTTGAGTGACTAAAGAGAACAAGCCCGGGCTGGAATGTCCAGATACATATTATCTTGAAGGACACTGGCTTTGTCTTGTGCACATGGGAATGAGAGCAAATTAGTGTGATCTGTAGAAGGCTACTTTCTTGCATTTACACCGGGACAGTTGCTTCTTGGGATGCTAGTCATAGGGCAAACTGAACAAGCTAATGCTAATGCTTTTGCTGCTTTACATCCAAAACTGTGTCAGTGCTGACTGCTGTGGAACTGAGAGCACTGTAAAAGGATAGGGGTCTCTCGTCCAGCCTGCTGCCCTGGACAGGAGGAGGAGGCTCTGGTTGGCAAACACAGTGAGGGATGGAGGTGCTGTCTGTCTGGCCTGTCACCACCAAACGCTTCTTGGAACGGCCACTGATCTCTTGTAAACTTTCCCCAATAAATCATATGTCTCCCACGCTGTCTTCAGGCACTCTCTCTGGCCTTTTAGCAACTGGGCTGTGGGCATGATAGGCATGGATGCTATGTGACTAATACCAACTATGTTTTCCTGGGAACTCTTATCAGGAGATTCCAAATGGTGCTGAGCATTTATTATGACTCAAGATGATTCGTCCTCTGACACAAAACCTTATTTCTTTGAAAACTAAGGAGAGAGATATCTTGGAGAGAATTATTGCTGAGGTGTGTGCAGTGGATGTCACCTGTAAACTAGATGTTAAAACATAGCGAAGGGCTGCAGTTGTGGCTCAGAGATAGAGTGCTCGCCTAGCTTGTGAGAGGCACTGGGTTTGATCCTCAGCACCACATACAAATAAAATAAAGGTATTGTGTCCACCTATAACTAAAAAATAAATATTAAAAAACAGTGGATATTCATGAGGTATATTCAAAGGTTATGCATGAAGCAGAAATGTTGCAGCCATTCAAAAAAAAAAGTACTTTGGGAGTGGGAAAGAAGGTGGTGAGCCTGAAACTGGACTTTGAAAAGTGGGTGGGTTCTGCACAGGAACAAAGCGTACTCTAGGCAGGCTGGATCACACAGGTTTGGAAGAGGAACTGCAGTGATGTGGGGGGGAGACTGGGAGTTTTCTCCCACACTGAGGACCAGGGGGAGAGATGGCTGGGTATTCAAATAGGTTGGGGTTGGTGCGGGGCCTTTGAAAGCCAAGACAAGGTCACCGGAGTTCACTGCCAATTGCATGTCCCTGTCACTGACCCAACGTTGGGGGTGTGAATGGGTAGGACCTGGGAGCCTTTCAGTACCAAGAAGCATCTTCTTTCAAACTTGCTACGGATCAGGTCTGGCTGGGAAACTGCAGTCTGGCTGGAGGTGAATGTGGTCAGAACCTGAGCATCAAGTGAAACAGTGCTCACAGCTCAGCAAAGCAAGCGCAGCCGGGTTGAAGGACCGTTTTGCTTTCTGGAGGGATCTTCAAGCTCCGCCTGCTTGTGCCGCAGAAGGAAAGCTCACAGAGTCCTGCAAACAGGTTCAAACAATCTGCCTTCACCCAGAAGCCGCTCCTAAGGACCCGGACTTGGTGCATAGAATCCACAGTGACAGACAGGGGCAAAAAATAATGATGACGTCATCCACATGAATTGTCATCGTTCCCATCTTTTCAAAATAAGGGCTGCCAGGCACCTGCAAGACAGAGGGAGCTGAACTGTATTTGTTTTTTAATATTTATCTTTTAGTTGTAGTTGGACACAATACCTTTATTTTATTGATTTATTTATTTTTGTGGTGCTGAGGATCGAACCCAGGGCCTCTCACATACCAGGAGAACTCTCTATCACTGAGCCACAACCCCAGCCTCCTGAACTTGTATTTTTTTTTAGTGAGGAACCCACTCTAGAGATGACTCATCCACTCTGGAGATAATGGCATTAATCCATCTCTTAATACTGTTGCAATGGCGATTAGATTTCTCATGGGTTTTGAAGGGCGTAATTCCTCTCCCACACACATATTTCCTTCCTCTCATCCATCCTTCCCAAAGGATGAACAGCATCCTTTGTTATTCCATGACTTTTATTAAATCCATATTCAGTGATATTCTTGTGCTTAGGGAAATGGCAGAGTAGAGCGATGCAGGGTGCTATCCTTAGATTTTTAGTGGTAGATGGACACAATACCTTTATTTTATTTATTTTTATGTGATGCTGAGGATTGAACCCAGTAGATCCTCAGAGCTGGGCAAGGGCTCGACCACTGAACTACAGTACTAGTCCCCTTGTATTTCTTTATGATGCCACCTTTTTGTCTTTCTTTACAACTGGAGTTAAAATGTACCCCTCCCCCACTCCTATGATACTAGAACTGAACCTCCCGTATCTCTGCTCTTCTGTTCCAAATCTGTTCCAAAGCTGCTCTCTGAGCCCTCTGGGACTTCCCTCTGCCACCTTGTTAGGTTGGCCTTTGTTTTATGTTTACTATCTTATTTCGCTGGAAACATCTTCTAGAAGCTTCTTGAGAAACAGTGCTTGGAGGCAATTTTTTTTGAGACATTGTTTGCCTGAAAATGTCTCATCTTGTTTCCATTTGATTGATAGATGCATAAGCTAAATAACATTTTCTCCCCAGAGCTTCCAGTAGCCTTCCAACCACAGTCCTTTAACTGTGATCTATTTTTCCCTCTCTGGAAACTTATACAGTGACTGTTCTGAAATATTATTGTCCTATTTTAACAATTGTGCAGAACACTCTGTAGGTCTCTTCCAATTCTGTTCAGCTGTAGTGAGTTTCCCAGCAGTATTTCTTTAATACGTTCCTCATAACTGTATTATCTGTTTTCTATTTTTTTGTCATTTCTGGGTTTAGCCTCTAATTTTCTTATTGTTTTTTTCTTACTATCCATTTTTTGTTTTATTATTTTTAGGGAGTTTTCCTTTTTAACACTTGTAGTTCATACACCTCTAAGGAAGCCCTCTTCGATTCCTAGTTTGCTAAGAGATTATAGTCATGAATCCATACTGAATTTTCTAGAATGCTTTTTTTTTTCATCTTTTAATCTATTAATGTGTTGGATTACTTTTATTGATTTTTCTATATTAAACCATCCTTACAAACCCACTGCGAATTTCAGTCTGCTAATATGTTGTTCGGTGTTTGCATCTATGTTTTTGAGTAGAATTCTCTTTTTAACAATGAAAATTGACAAATTTGTCAGATTTTGATATCGAAGTAATACTAGTCTCATAAAATGAGTTAGAAAATCGTGGGCTGAGGATGTGGCTCAGTGGCAGAGTGCTTACCTGGCACGTGTGAAGCACTGGGTTCAATCCTCACCACCACATACCAATAAATAAATAAAATAAAAAAGAAAAAGAAAATCTTTCCTCACTTTTCTTTCTGGAAACAATGTATTTTAGACTGGAATTGCTATTTTATTTAATGTTTGGTGAAATGTCCTGTTAAAAATTTTTTTGGCCTGTGTTTTTATGTGTTTGGTTTGATAGGGTGGTTGAGTGGAGAGGGAAGAATTTTAACCAGTAACTCATTTTATTTAATTTCCTTGTTACATAACTATTGCTATTTTATGTTTTTTCTTGAACCCATTTTGGTAAATTCCTAGGAATTGGTTCATTGCCCCTAAGTTTTCAAATATATTCACAAAAAGTCAATCATACAGCCTATAATCCCAGCAGCTCAGGAGGCTGAGGCAGGAGGATCATGAGTTCAAAGCCAACTTCAGCAAAAGCGAGGTGCTAAGCAACTCAGTGAGACCTATCTCTAAATAAAGTACAGAATAGGGCTGGGGATGGGGCTCAGTGGTCGAGTGCCCCTGAGTTCAATTCCTGGTACCCACTCCCCCGCAAAAGTTGATCATACTCTAGTTGTCATTTTAATATCTGTGAATAAGTATCTTTGTCCCTTTTATTCATTTTTAATCTGGTTTAATTATGCCTTTTCTTTCTGTCAATCTTTCCAAAGTTTTGTCAGTTTTGCAATGAACAGTTTTGTAATAAAAAGAATATATTCTTGGGGCTGGGGTTGTGGCTCAGTGGTAGAGCGCTTGCTTAGCATATGAGAGGCTCTGAGTTCAATCCTCAGCACCACATAAAAATAAATACTATAAAATTTTTTTAAAAAAGGAATATATTCTTTCCTTGTTGGGTGAAATTTGTTGATTATCTTAGAATCATTATCTCTTCCTAGTGAACTGAACTCTTATGTTGTTAGGTAAAGGCTTTCTTTACCTTTAAAAATGGGTTTTTTTTTTTTTTGCTTCAGCATTTTTTTATTTGTTATTCTAGCTGTACAGTCTTTGTTGTTGGTGTTTTTTTGCTGAGAAATCTTCTTCCTTCTTTTTACTTTCAACCTTCCTTTGTTCTCAGGTGTCGGTCATTTGTCTTGTCAACAGCACAGCCTAGTTTTTTTTTTTTTCCTGCTTCTGGTTTGGCGTGTGTGTCTTTTAACTGAATTGCTACTCCATTTACTCATATTCTAATTGCTGATATGTTTATTATATTTCAGCCACAATGTTTTATGCACTTTCTCTTTATTTCATTTCCCTCCAGATTTCTTATTTCACCTTTTGTGACTTCTTTTTGATGGAGGGTTTTTCTTGTCCATCTTTATCCCTCTAGGAGTTTAGAAGTTACGCGTTCTCTATTATTTCAGATGCATGTTTTGGGCTGGGGATGTGGCTCAAGCAGTAGCGCGCTCGCCTGGCATGCATGCGGCCCGGGTTCGATCCTCAGCACCACATACAAACAAGGATGTTGTGTCCGCCGAAAACTAAAAAATAAATATTAAAAAATTCTCTCTCTCTTTAAAAAAAAATAGATGCATGTTTTGCCTATCAAAGTTTTTCATCAGGGCTGGGGTTGTGACTCAGTGGTAGAGCACTTGCCTTGCACATGTGAGGCCCTGGGTTCCACATTTCCCAAGGGAAGAAAGCTATCACAACCAATAGAAAAGGCCTTATTGAAAGCCTTCCAGTACCAAAAACCAAAGAGGAGATTCTCTCGTTCCTGGGTCTGGCAGGCTACTTTAGGGCATGGGTACCAAATTACTCATTACTTGCCAGACCATTGTATGATCTAGCAAAGGGGAACAAGCATGAGCCCTTGTTACTTTCAGCAGCACTACATTTCAGAACCCTCCAGAAGGCCCTCTTACAAGCACCGGCTCTACACCAGCCAGGTGTTAATAGGCCTTTTACTCTCTATGTCCATGAAAACAAAGGGCAAGGCTTGGGGGTGCTGGGACAAATGTATGGGCCCACCTTTGCTCCGGTGGCATACCTCTCAAAACAGTTAGATCCAACTGTCCAGGGATGGGCTCCTTGTCTCCGTGCCCTAGCGGCCTCCTATGTTTTATTAAAAGAATCACAAAAACTTACCTTTGGAGCTCAAATCACTGTCACCTCTCCTCATCACCTCAAGGACTTGCTAACGTACAAAGGACTGCAAACCCTCCCTCCCCGTCAAATTTTCTCTCTCTTGATCTCTTTCCTCTACCACTCCTCCGTGTCCTTCCAAACCTGTGCCCCTCTCAACCTGGCAACTCTGTTACCCATTCAGGGTCAAGGTCAAACACAGTCCCCAATACATAAATGCAGGGAAATTCTAGAAAACTTCCTCCCATGCCCAACCAATATCACTGAGGGACCTCTAGACCAACCTGATTACACCTGTTCATTGATGGCAGCTCCTTTATGCATGAGGGGATCAGGAAAGCTGGATATGCCACAGTGTCCCTATCACGAGTAATGGAAGCCATCCCCCTGCCTGCAAATACCACCTACCTCAGCACCACATAAAAATAAATAAACAAAATAAAGATATTGTGTCCACGTATAACTAAGAAAACAAATTTTAAAAGTTTCTCATCAGTCCTTTGGTCTCTACGAACAACATAAGAACTTTTAACTTACCATTATCATGGATTTTAGGTCTATCCTGCTTTTTTTTTTTTTTTTTTAACCTGAAATGTGTTTTTGTGCCATCACGGTCCTGTTAGATCTGCACCCACATTTGTCACTTTTATTGCTCGTTATTCAATTCTGTGTCTCATATTTCCCCCTCGGATATGGCTTTTCTTTCTGTTGAACTCAATTCTTTAAAACCTCCTTTAATAAGAAAATAGATTTAGCAAAAAATTTTCAGTTTTGATTCCTGAAAGTGTGTTTATTTCCATTTGCATCTTTGAAGGACCAACACGGATGCAGTTCTAGATTGACAGTGGTTTTCTCTCAGTAGAGTGAATGGAAGTATCATCCTCGTTCCCACTTTTGCTACTGAGAAATCCACAATAAGTCTAATTTCTGTTTCATTGGTGATTTGTCTTTTATTTCCAGCTACTTTCAAGATCATATCATTGTTTTTGGTGTTCTGTGGTTTTAGGTGTGTTTTTTTAAATTATTATTATTTCTATTTTTTTTCTATTTTAATGATTCTATTTTCATTCATTGCACTTATTTACTTTTTTTAAAAAAAATCTAATTGGGCTTCCTACCCAACATACTTTTTTTTCTTTTTTTTTTGTTGGTACTGGGGTTTGAACCCAGGATTGCTTTACCACCGAGCCACATCCCCAGCCCTTTTTATTTTCTGAGACAAGGCCATGCTATTGCTGAGGGCCTCACTAAGTCGTCAACAATGGCCTCTAACTCACGATCCTCCCACCTCAGACTCCCAAGTTACCGGAATTACAGGGGTGTACCATGGCACCTGGACCAACAGCACTTTTCAATGAAGTCCTCTTCATCTACAATTTTTTAAAGTTTTTCTTTTATTTACTTATTTAGTTTTTCAGTTCCTGTGTGTATCCTTCCTTCTCCATCTTTCTAGTGAGAAATTCCAAACAAGAAAAGCTGAAGGAACTATTCATTGAACACCATCTACGTTCTGCCACTGACATTTTTCTACACTTACTGTGTCTTATTTTTTATGCATCTAAAGTCAGTTGCAAACCGACTTTAGTGGGCCACCACGCCTATAATTCCAGCAGCTTGGGAGGCTGAGGCAGGAGAATCATGAGTTCAAAGCCATCCTCAGCAACTTAGCGAGGCCCTAAGAAACTCAGCAAGACCCTGTCTCTAAATAAAATATTTTAAAAAAAGGGCTGGGAGTGTGGCTCAGGTTAAGGCCCTCTGGGCTCAATCCCTGGAGCTAAAGAAAATAAAATGAAAAAATAAAGTCATTTGCAGACAACTAAACCCACCATTACGCATTCCTCTTTCAGTTACCTCTGGCTCATGAAGGAGGGGAGCTCTTCCTGTGCCAACTAACTGGGAAGCTTTGTCCGGGGCAGGGGATAGTTTTAGTTTCTGTCCAGCAGGAAGCCTCCCTGGTTCCAGTAAAGTTCCCAATTCCGAGGAATATGTGTCTGTGAGTCCTTTAACCTTCCGTTGCCCCAACTGGCCACCAGCAGCAGCAGGAAAGCCACTCACCCCCACCTCCTCCCTGGCAGCCAGGCTGCTTCCTGTCCAGACAAGAGTGTGATGACTCCTCCTCCTGAGCAGCCTCCCTGGCCCCGGGCCTTGATGGTAGCCGGTTCCAGAAGGTTCCAGGCTGCCAG
The DNA here is from genome assembly GCF_047511675.1 of Marmota flaviventris. Classification (NCBI taxonomy): domain Eukaryota; kingdom Metazoa; phylum Chordata; class Mammalia; order Rodentia; family Sciuridae; genus Marmota; species Marmota flaviventris. The sequence continues at coordinate 17,813,835 of NC_092515.1, read as the reverse complement.
GTTGTATATCCCACTCTTCTTATTCCAAACAAGTGGCTGCTGGTTTGACCATCAGGATGAGCTCTTTGAACTTTGCAGGCTTAGTCTGAGATCATAACCACGGACAGTTTTTCTTCGCTTCTTCTTGGACCCTTGAATTTCATTGCCTTGGTAGCCCTTCCTCCAAGGCCATATGTATGTATTATTAGGCTGCAAGTGGAGAATGCATAGCATGTAGGCTTTTGAGTGCTCCCCTATGGACCGGTGTGATTCCTCAAAAAAAGCATATGGCAGTGCTTTTATTTGCCAAAATAATAATAATAATAATTAACATAAAACTCTTAATATCCTGGGGATGGAGGAATGGGAAGTCAGGAGGAAACTTTTGGGAATAATGGATATGTTGGTTAGCTCGACTATGGTGATGTTTTCATGGGTATCTGCATCTGTCAAAGCCACATATCAAATCGTATGATTTAAATATGTGCAGTTTATCATACATCAACCATACTTCAGTAAAGTTGCTAAAATAGTTTTAACATTGTTATTAAATTGTTAATTATTTTAAACTCTTTATTGAGGTAGAACATACATACAATAAGATGCACAAGTCTTAAATATACAGTGTAATTAGATTTTCATATGGATGCCAGTAATACTTAGATTAAAATTCTTTGAGAATTTTTGCAACACCTCAGAAACTTCCCTGTGTCCTCGCAGTCATTACCTACCAAGGGTGAGCACTAGGCTGACCTGGAACACCACAGATCAATTTTTCCCATTTTCAAACTTCATATTAATTCTGAGGTTTGTGTCAACAATTTTCTTATTTTTTTAAAGAGAGAGAGAGAGAGAGAGAGAGAGGACCAGCAGGAGGGAGTTTTTTTTAATATCTAATTTTTCACTTTTCAGTGGATACAACATCTTCATTTTATTTTATGTGGTTCTGAGGATCGAACCCAGCACCCCGCGCATGCCAGGTGAGCATATTAGTGCTTGAGCCAAATCCCCAGCCCAATTTGCTCATTTTTACAGCCATTTTACATTCCATTTTCTGAATATATCACAATTTATCTAGTCATCCTATTACTAATAGACATCATCAAATTTTGAGCTATTATGAGGAAAACTTCTAATGTCATTCTCATTCATGTCTTTTAGTGACTATTTACAGTCTTTTCACCTGGGTGCTGTAAGAGATTGAATTGTGGTCTCAAAAGAAATGTCAACATCCTAGTCCTCTGAAACTATGACTCTGAGCTTATTTGGGAAAAGAATCTTTGTAGATGTAATTAAGGACCTTATTTTGGATTTTCCCAATGGACCCAACTCCAGTGACAAGTGTCCTTCTAAGAGACACAGGGAGGAGGAGAGGTCATATGGAAGACCTGCCGGCAACAGAAACTGGAAGAGACCTATGACAGCAACACAGCTCTGCTGACATCTTGACTTTAGATTCCCAGCCTCCATAATTCTGAGATAGTAAACTTCTGTTGTTTTAAGCCACCAAGTTTGTGGTAATTAGTTATGGCAGACCTAGAGAACAAATACAGATGTCATTTAAAATTTACTAACATCCATTTATATTTGTTTTTAACGTGTACTGGACTCAAACTGAAGAACACATTTTTAATTAGGTGCTGTTTTTCCCCATTTTGTAGTTAAAGAAATGGAGGCACAAGTCTACATAGCCTCCGTGGTGAAGGTACATTTCTTTCAGGTAACCAGGAGCCTAATTGTTATCCTCAGTATCCTCTCCAGTGTGAATCTATAATTTTATTTTGCCACATAAATACTCAATTATGGTCAAACTTCAGATTAGTACACATTAATTTTATTTTCAATTGAAATGAGATTTCTGGCTTTGCTTTCGATATAGTTCTGGATGCCTGGAAGTCCAAGAGCGTCTGATAAGGGCCTTCTTGCTACCTCATTACATGGTGAAACGTGTCACATAATGAAACAGCAAGTGTGCTCTCAAATTGAAGTTTTAAAAATATTCCCAATGCCAGACAAACTTTTTCTTCTATTTCTGGAAACAACCTGATGTTTTGCTCAATATGCAAAAGTGTTGAGAGTAGCCCTGTCTTAGTCCCTTGTGTGTTACTAACACAGAATACCCGAGACTGGGTAATTTATAATGAACAGAAATTTATCTGGCTCATGGGTCTCAGATCTGGGCAGTCCAAGATCTAGGGGTTCCTGGTGGCAAGGGCCTTCTTGAAACCTTAACCCATGGAAGAAATTGGAAACTTCTTAAATTTCTAACACATTCAAACTACAGCAGGCCTCAGTGCATTTGTTAACATAGCTGCAAACCTTGTCAGTCACATGTGGGACTCTGAGAGCCATATTCTTACCTAGAGGGGTCTACTCCTTGGGCAGCCTGTGCTGCTTCTGCTAGTATGGCTAGTTCTCCATCCCTGTCTTTTTTTCAGGTCTGCAAGGACAAGTCCAGCTGTTTCCTATTAAAATATGCTATACGAGAATTTTTAAAGATTTTTCTTTTCACAAAGCAGAACCAAAATATGCATAATTCCAATACACAGAGCAGAAAATCAACCAACCAACCAACCAACCAACAACAACCACAACCCCCCCCCCCCCAAATTATACCTAATGAAACCTGCCCTGTTTGGAGGGCTTTTCTGACAACCTGATTATGGAACAAAATGGAATCATTTCAGTTCCCTGTTCTTTGTTCCCTTTCCAAACACACATGCATCACCTTCTCATTTTCAGGGTTTTCCCTGGGGCTGGAGTTGTAGTTCAGTGATAAAGTGCTTGCCCAGCATGTGCGAGGCACTGGGTCTGATTCTCAGCACAGCATATGAATCAATAAAAGAAAGGTCCATCGACAACTAAAAAAATATTTTTTTTTAAAAAAAAGTTTTCCTAATAAGCAGTATGGAAAAGCACCCAGAGCTAAACAAAGCCAACATAGAGAGCTGACCAGTATTCTAGGATTCCTGTATTTCTCCTAGCTTTATTTCCCCAGCACCTGGTTCCCAGCGTCTTGTATAATGTGGTTGTTGAAATCATGAACCATGGACGCTTAGTCAAACACCCTCTCGGGAACATATAATAGTAGCTTCCACGGTGATTTGGTACTTAGTGTGTACTCAAAGCCCAGGCCAAGCATTTTACTTATATTATCTCATTACAGCCTCTCAAAACCTCTTGAGGTGGGTAATAAACTCCATGCTTTATAGATGAGGGTTGTAAGCTCACTGACTGCAGGGAGCAGATCTGTAGATCTGTGGCTCAATTCCCCTTTTCTAGAAGAGCAGCTGACAATGTGTTTGTCACTGGGAGAGGAGAAAGTCTTAAAAAAAAAAATATTGCAATTGATCAAAAGACCCTCCAACCCTCACTGCTGAAATGGACCCTCTACTGTGTTGGAGGTTCCTGAACAGAGTCCAGATGGGCTGACAGGTGGGATGGAAATCCCATTCATTATAAATCCCTCCAAAACAAAAATTTTACATTTGGTTTTGACAACTCCTTGTGGAAATACACCCCAGTGGTCAGAAAAAAATAACTTTATTTAGGTTTGAGAAGCAGAGTGAGTCATGTTATTTTGAACTATATCTGGGTCTTCTCCAGACTTTTCAAGATAGCAATAAAATATATATACAATGAGACCCAAAATCGAAAAGTAGGTGCTGGGAAGAAAGATGGGGAACAGGAAGAAATGCATTAAGTCCAATCTTTAGTATTCTGGTTCAAAAATAAATAAATAAATAAAAGGAAAAAAAAAATCTTCACTCCTGCCCTGGTGCTAGTTCCTTGGGCCACTCAGTGTACACCAAACTTCCTCTGCAGATAGCCCCAAGTTCAAGGACAGGAAATGGCCTTGAACCTGGAATCCCTGCTGTGAGAGTAGCATCTTTTCTATTCAAGATGACAGAGGACAAAGCAAATGTTGATGAGAAGCAAAAACCCAGTATCACTCAGAGGTCACTCCAGAGGGTGGCTGGGAGGGAACTGTCCCACAGGAACACGTCAGTTTTGTAGAACTGGAGCTCAGTGTAGCCAGAAGGGTCAGAAGGTGAACCAAAAAATTGAGGAGAGGACATCAGAGGAGCTGGGACTTTCCAGGGTGGAGGGCGTGGGACACGGTTTGGTCCACATCAGACACACTGGGGGAAGAAACCCGAAGTAGACAGAGAACGTGGGCGGGATTTGATGGGACTGCGGCTTCTGGGGTACTGAGTGGGTACATTCATGGAACAAACCAGAAGTCACAGTTCATTGGAAACAAACTGACACAGACGACAAGACAGCAAATCCTTGGGGGACATTTAAGATCCAAACTAGAGCACCCCCCCATTCCATTATCTCTGCCTTTCTCACCCCCTTCAGGGAAGTCACAGGGTCATAAGACTGCCCAACAGAGTCCCACCTGGGGTGGGGGTGAATGGTCCAGATTTTGTGCTATTTCTATAGATTTTTCCACATGAAGTTGATGCATAGACAAGGTCTGTGATGGTTGAACCACTTTCACTTCTTTGTGGGTGCCCAACAGAGTGTGGGTCTGAATATTTCTGACAAACAATAAGCGTTGAGTAATGTTTTCACTCCCCAGATACATCAAGATTTGCTGTACCATCTCACCACAGATCCAAAGCAAGAGGCCTATAGATCATCCACTGGAACCTCCAAAACCGTGAAGCAAAATAAACCTTTTTGCTTCCTCCACTGAATCTCTCAGGTATTTGTTACAGTAATGGGAGGCTGACTAACATAGAAAGGGATGTTTTTCAACTCACAGAGCATTTAGGGTGGGGAAGCATGAGGACATTCTTAGGTAACCCTGCTCTGTTTGAGATTTCATTTCCACATATAAGTGCTTTCCCATGTTTCCAAGATCACTGGGTTCACATGAGTTTTCTTCTTTCTGTAGTCTCAACTCTGAACTTTACTCAAAAATCTGCCTGCTGATGCAGAAGGTCAGGAAAGGTAAAGAGAACACTGATTGGAAGCTCAGTTTCCCCCGATAATTCAAACCCTAAGAAAGAATCTTGAGTCAACCTTGATGATACCTGAAGGTACTAATCTTGGGCAAGGACAGAAGAGGGAAAAGATGTGCCAGGTGAAGCGAGGACAAATTGGACAGCTAGACACTTGGGGCTAGGTGATCTCCACCTACCTGCTGCAGGTTCCCAGGGTCAGCTTGAGCTCTGCTGCATGTTGCTTGACGCCTCCATCAGAGGTCCCACGGGCATCTCTAGATAGAACTCTTGGCTGTTTATTTTGCAAAACATTCCAATTCTCTGCTGCCCTTTCAGTTGCTAAACCACAGGCTTGGGGGATTTAGCTGGGTCCCACTCCTAAGTATGGACTGACAGGCAAGGGTCACGCACATTTGAGGAAACTTAACCAAAATACATGGACAGCGACCCCATGTGGGCACTTTGGAAAACTCAGTACATTCAGGACAGGTTGAGCATCCCTTATCCAAATTGCTTGGGACCAGGAAAGTCTTGGATTTGGGTGGCGGGGGACGACTTTTAGGGAAACAGTTATCTAGCAGGGTGTACAGTGACTTCACTTGGGTGTCCTTGACCTAGGAGGACATCAGGAGGTGGCTTTGGGCCAGCTGGTGCAATCAGGCTGGGAAGGACCCTCCCCTGGGAACACCAGCTCACCACAGGCCACAAGAGGTCTCCAGGGCTGCACGGGGAGGTCATAGGGTGCACCAAGTGTCCCTCCATCCCCTGGTGGCATGGAGGTAGTGGATGCAGTTCTCCAAGGGCACTGAGGCTCCAGATCTCTACCGCAGGCCCTGTGGGGCCCTTCATGGGCACCCAGCCATTCACAGAAGGCTGGTACAGGGCTGCCTTGTCCAGTGGGCACAGAGGGACTAGGCCCATGGGCAAGCCGCCAGCATCAGAGCACCACATGTGTTGGAGACACCCAAGTCATCCTGAGGATCCATGCTAAAGTCCCCACCTAGGCCATAGAGGGTATTCATGTGGCTCTCACAGTCACCCTAGATGGCCATCGAGAGGCCAGAGGCTGCCTGGACCCCCCAGGACGTGGAGAAAGCCCTGAGTGTTCTCTGAACACAAAATTCTACACACAAAACTTATTTATTTATTTATTTGTTTATTTATTTATTTTTAATTTTTTTAGTTGTTGACAGACCTTTATTTTATTTATTTTTATGTGGTGCTGAGAATCGAACCCAGTGCCTCACACATGCCAGGCAAGTGTGCTATCACTGAGCCCCAGCCCCAGCCCACAAAACTTATTTATGGTTTCATATATACCTTCTCCACATAGACTGAAGGTAATTTTATATATTTTTAAAATAATTTGGGGCACAAAACAAAGTTTTGTTGTACATTGGACCATTAGATATGTGGCCTCTTGTTAGTACTCAAGAATTTTCAGATTTTGGAATATTTTGGATTTCAGATTTTCAGATTAGGGATGTTCAACTTATATTGTAAAGATATCAATTTCTGGTTATAGCCTAATAGTCAAATTCTCATTATTGGATTTTTTTTTCCTTTTGAAACTTGATAAACTGACTCTGGAGTAAGAAGATAAGACTTACTGATATCAATACTTACTACAGGGCTAAAGTAATTCAGATAGTTTATAGTTCAGGGCTGGATAGGAAACCAACCTGAGTACTCACAGACGGACTCCTACAGAGGAAGCAGGGCTGGCCGGGCAATCAGTGGGACTCTGGCTCACCCAGGAGCATTCGTGCCAGCTCCATTTTCATAGCTGAAAACCAGACACAAGCCAGTGTCCATGGGCAGGAAAAAATGGATTAATTGTGATGCATTCTCACAATGGAATACTGGACTGCAGTAAAAATAGATGAAGTAGAGTTAACCTGTAACCACACAAGATGCATCTTAGAAATACACTAGACTCTTCCCATCTGCGGTTTTGCTTTCCAGGGTTTCAGTTACCTCCAGTCCAAAAATATTAAAAGGAAAATACCAGAAATAAACATTTCACAAATTTTAAGTCGTGTACCAGTAGCATGATGAAATCTCACAGTCTTTCTCTGTCCTACCCAGGATGTAAATTATGGCTTTGTCCAGTGTATCCATGTTGTATATGTTACCTGTCCATTAGTCACTTAGTAGTCATAATTGTTATCAGATCCACTGTTGAAAAATTGGTACTTGTATATAGGATTATGAATATGGATTCAGAGGTTCCAGGTATCCACTGGGGGTCTTTTAATGTATCCCCAGAGGATAAGGGGCACTACTGTAACGTTGCATGAGAAAATCCAGTCCTAGAAGAAGACACATGACCTATGTGCATATAGGAATACATGACCATTATAACTCCACATCATATACAACCACAGAAATGGGTAGTTATACTCCATGTATGTATGATATGTCAAAATACATTCTACTGCATTGACTAAAAAGAACAAATAAAAAAATTTAAAAAGATGACATGTGATAATGTTTCATTTGATTTAATAATTTATTTTTGGTACTGGAAATTGAACGTAGGGGTGCTTAATCCCTGAGATCCATCCCCTGCACTTTTTATTTTGTATTTTGAGACAGGTTATCACTAAGTTGCTCAGAGCCTCACTAAGCTGCCAAGGCTGGCCTTGAACTTATGATCCTCCTGCCTCAGCCTCCCTAGTCACTGGGATTACAGGGTGTACCACTGTGCCTTGCAGATATGGTTTCATTTTATAAAACTCAAAAATAAGCAAAACTTATAAAAATACATTATTTAGAAATACATACTAATGTGATTAAAATTATTAGAAATAGTGGAATGATCTGGGCGCGGTGGAGCATGCCTGTAATCCCAGCGGCTTGGGAGGCTGAGGTGGGAGGATTGCAAGTTCAAAGTCAGCCTCAGCAATTTAATGAGACCCTAAGCAACTTAGGTTAAAAAAAAAATTAGAATGCTAACTTTCAGATGAAGGGTAATAAAGACTTCTGGAAGAAAAGCAAAGTGGTATGGGAAGTGGCCTAAGGCAGTCACAGGTTCAAACTAAGAACAGGGTTTGGGGCTCATTTTATTGTTATATATAAAAACTCACATCCATGATGCAGATACCCCTTTGTATGTGTCAATTATTATGTAATAAAAATGGAAAAGGAGGAGAAAAGTATCCAACTTAAGCCATGTGGAATGCCAGTGTTATGGGGCAGGTCGAGGAGAAGGAACTGTACTGAAGTGAGATGGGGGTCTCAGAGATGTAGGAGGGGACCCAGAAATCCTGGCCCACAGAGGCTGAGAGCTTCCCAGAGGGGAGAGGGATGCCTTGGGTTCAAGGCTCCTAAAAGCAAAGCAGGAAGATGAGGGCTGGCAGATGTGTTTGATTTGGCCACCAGGGTGGTCCCTGGACCTGGAGGCGCAGTTCTGGGGAGCGGAGGGCAGAAGCTGTTGGCTACAGTGTGGCGGGCTGCAGGCCAACGCAGGGGCAGACCACTAAGGGCCTAGGATGAGGATGACCCTTTCTTGAAGGGACAGTCAAGAAGGGAAAGATGAGGTGGCCTTCCTCAGTTCCTCTGTAGTACAAGCACCCCACCCCCACGCCACTCTCCCCTTTCTCTCAGGAATAGCTGGCCAGAGGGTAACGCGACTCCACCCGGACATGCCATTCCAGCCTGAAGGTCATGACTCTCTGGCCAACCAGGACTCGGAGATAAAAGGAAGGGCCAGGTCTCCTTCCCTTATCCTAGAGGCCTGAAACCTGTGAGAGAAGAAGGAGGAGCCCACAAGGTAGGGTAATGGGGGTTCTAGGGTTCCTGGTAAGGTCCAGGCCTGGCCTCTAAAGGTCAACGTCTTCCCCAAACCCAGAGGAATCCTCACGGGGTTCCACGGGCCCTCCTTCCCGGCTCCCTGGGAGGTTAGATCCCAGGAAGCCTTCGCGGTGTTCGGCCATGAGGACAGGCAGGCTCCTGTCTAGCCTCCCCAGACCCAAGTGGCCTCCAACATCGTACTGCAGTGGCAGGAACTGGCCAGGCTTCCTCCCTGGCTCTGGAGGCTGAAGCAGCCACCTTCCCCTTATTTGTCTTGGGAGGGGCAAGTGCTGGGCAAACAGGGAAGGGAAATCCTGGATTCTGCCCCTCTCTCCCACTAATCAGCCGTTACACAGGCCTGAGGCCACTAGGGCCCACTCAGGCCTGGTTCCTTCTTGGCCCTGTATATGGAAAGGACGTGGGGTTTGGCCTGGAGTGTACAGAGCGCCCAGGGCCTGGTTTTAGTGAATACTTAGAAACACTCCCAGCCCAGGGACGTGGACACATATTTGCTGAGCACTGGCTTCATGGGTGGCCTGGGCTGGGTGCTCTGCATGACCAAGCTCTCTGACACTGTCCACTCATCCGAGGATGTTGAACTAGGACCTTTAGTGTCCCGAAGAAGGAACTGAGGCTCAGGGTTATGAGGGAAGAGTGTTGGAAGATGTGAGAATCCCACCCAGATCTCTGTGACATCCCCGCCCCCCAGAACTCACTTCTCTGAGTGGCCCAGGAGGGGACGGTGCTAGGGGCTTGTTGGACAGGGCCTCCTCCCTTCACCTATCTTTTTTTCCTACCCCACAGGCCACACTGCTGTCCACAAGCCTCCTCATGGCTGAGCTCCTACCCCTGCTGTCCTGGGTGCCCCCAGGTTCCCAGGGCAGTGCCCAGGACTCTCCTGTTCCTCCAGCTGAGCATCGGGCACAAAATGAGAGATCCCAGGGCCTGGCCCCTGAGTCATGGAGGTTCCTGGAGGTGCCCACCATTCACATAACACCATCTAGTGACGGGGAGTCACCCCCCTCCACCCCAACCACCCCACGCTTGCAGCGACCGAGGACCCCAGACCTGGAAAGTCTGTCTCAGGATAGGTAAGACCTGGGCAGTGGAACGGATAGTGGGTTGGTTTTTTTCCTCTCTCTCTCTACTCATGTTCAAGGGTGGGATCCTTGTGGGCTGTCGTTGCCTAGGTGGAGGTGGGGGGACTACAGGTTAGTGAGGGTGGCCCCATGGGGACCTGGCTGGAAATGATGAAACAGTCGTAGTAGAGTGTGCATTGGCACAACTGAACACTGCCTAGCAAGACTAGAGTGGAACCCACCCTGCCCCCCGCCATTTGACACACTCAGTGTTTTTCAAACTATGGGTGAGGACCCACGTAAGGGTCATGAAACTAATGTGGTCAATTGTGATCCCACTTTGTTCCCACACCAAAATAATATAGAATTGAAAGTAACACCTCATATGGGGCTTAGCAAGCGTCAGTGTGGTTTCCTGCAACTTCTGTGACATGACATATATTCCTAAGTGTGTGCCGGAGGCAAATGCGAGAGGTATTTCCTGCTGTAGCTCACAGGCCAAAAAAAAAAAAAAAAAAAAAAAGGTTTAAACAAAACTTCTGCAAAGAAATCCTACCTCTAGTCCAGGGAGACAGGAACTGGGAGGTTCAAGGGCACAAGGGGAAAAAAAGGAAAGAACTATGATGACCTGAATAGAAATACTCAACGTGGTTTCTTCCAACAATGGACACTCCATAGAGCTGAAGTTTATGAAGTAGAGCTGTGTGCATCGGTGTGCAGAAACCTCAGAAATACTGGGGATGAGAAAAAGCAAGTTGCAAAACAGTACTTTAGGAGCCCGATTGTGTATCTTTTTCAAAGACACCGAATGATAGGCGATGTTGTTAGTGGATGCATCCTGATGCGGGAAAAGGATAGGAAATCACATGGGAAGGACCAACACTGGCTTTGAGGAAGGTGGCACCTTGGGGTGCCCAGGCAGAGCAGGTGGGGATGGGGAGCTGGGCCTTTGGCTGTAACTTTAATAGATAATTTCGTCTTCTCCTTCTTTTGTAAGGATCTCAAAATGGTCAAACGTCCACACCTATTGGATATGGGTGATGGAGACCTAGATGGCCATGATAATTTTTTCCTGTTGGAAATAAACCCTACTTAAAAGTGTGAAAGCATTTCAAAAGAAGAAACAGGCAAGGAGAAATGTATAAAGAGGGCAATGGGACACGGGAAAGGGTGGAAGAAGGACCTGCCGGACATGTAAGGAGGAGAGGCAGGGGCTGGGATGTGGCTCAAGCGGTAGCACGCTCGCCTGGCATGCATGCGGCCCGGGTTCAATCCTCAGTACCACATACAAACAAAGATGTTGTGTCTGCCGAAAACTAAAAAAATAAATAAATATTAAAAAAAAAAAAAAGGAGGAGAGGCAGCCATGGGAGAATGGGGAAGAGCTTTCCTAGGCAGAAGGGGTAGCAGGAGGAGGTTGAGAGGCAGGAGGCCTAGGGTAGGAAGGTGCCTGGAGAGAGAGAGAGAGAGAGAGAGAGAGAGAGAAGGGAGTCACCGTGGCTGGGGGAATGAGCCAAAGGGAGACCTAGGAGGAGGCAGCCACAGGTGAGAGAGGCCAAGCACAAGGGCCGTAGGGGCCAACCTGAGCTCTTCTTGGCTTTTACCTGGGATGAGGTGTATGTTAGGGGTGGGGTTGGGGTTGGGGTGTCCCTGAGCCAGGACTGGACTGGAACAGGAGACCAGGGATGGATGAGGCTGGTGTGATAGTCTGGGTAGGAGTAGGGGAGAGGATTTTAGATTCTGGATAAGGTTTGTAGGTGGAGCTGACAAGGTTTGTGATATTTAGGGTGTGGGTGTCGGTTAAAGAGAGGGGTGAAGGAAGACTCAGAGGTTTGGGGCTGGCCATCAACAAATATAGGAAACACGGTTGTTTGTGTTTTGTTTGGATGGGGTTGGAGGTAGGGAAAGGTTAAGGGCTGGGAAGGGATGGGAATGGATGTTTTGTTGTTGTTGTTTTTTAACATTTTACAATTTTAAAATTTTGTTCTAATTAGTTATACTTGACAGTAGAATGTGTTTTAACACATCATACATAAATGGAGTATGAATTCTCATTCATCTGGTGGTGCATGATGTAGAGTTAACAGGTTGCGTAATCATATATGCACTTAGGTGATAATGTCCCATTCATTCTACTATCAGAGAATGGAGTTTTTTCAGAAGAGGTAGGGATAGCCCACCCTAAAGAGGGGTGGGGAACAAGTCCCTCTGCTGGGGGCCTGAGCCTAGGAGCTGGGAGCTGGGGTTCATGTTATGTGTTTTTGGTCAAGGAATTCAGGACACCAAAAGACAGCACCTTGCAGAGATGGGTGCAGGCTATGGCTTCTAAGCAAGGGCCTGACCCACGTCTCACGCAGTTGGGTGGCTTGCAAATCACTTCCCAAAGGTCAGTATCTTCCCCAAACCCAGAGGCCGGGCTTCCCATCTCTAAAAGCACTGTCTGTCGGGGAAAGCCCTTACCACAGAGTTAGTGGGATGCCCAGGCCCGGGGTAACTTGCTCAGGGCCACAGCACTAACAAGAGACAGAGGGGACAAGCTTCTGACTTGGACTGGAGGACTAGGACTGCGAAGTCCCCAGAGACCGAGGTCCTGGAGACTGGGAGGGGGAAGGGAGCCCCACCCCTTCCCGCGCTCTTCGGTTCCCCCCAAAACCACCTACACACCTCGGCTTCCCAGCACTTCTGTGCCACCTTCGCCCCACCCCTCCTGGTCCTCCCTGGGGTATGGGTGTCGGTTAAAGAGAGGGGTGAAGGAGGACCTTTTTCTGGGTGCCAGGGGACAGGGCGCCCAGTGTGTCCCAGGCAGTTACCATCCGGTGTTCGGTTTTAGCAGAGCCTCTGTGTCCCCTTCTCTCGCTGTGTCCCTGTCCTCCTCCCCATTTCCGACCCCCTGGGTGAGCGGGACTCCCCCAGCTTCTCGGTCCTCTCCTAGGCCGCAGCGGTCGCTCCCGCCGTCCCCGCCCGGGCAGGGGGCGGCGCCGTGACGCGGCGGGGCGGGGGCAGGAAGGGGGTGTCGCTGACGCCGCGGCGGCCTCCGGCGGCTCCGGCCTTTTGTGCGGGCGGCGGGGTCGGGTGGGGGCGGCGGCCGAGGCAGGCGAGGCCGGTGCCCTGCGGGGTCGCCCAGCTCAGCCAGCCCCGCTCAGCCAGCCCTGCCCTGCCCTGCGGCCGGGCGCGCCCGCCGCGCCGCATCCATGTTCGAGTAAGGAGCGGGCGGCCGGGGTCGGGCCGGGAGGAGCGGGAGGCCGCCGCCAGGGGTGGCGGGTCGGGAGCTGGTGCACGTGGGCGCCGGCCGGGGCGACCCTGGCCGGTGGCGGGGGGCGGAGGTGCGGGGGGCTCACGGGGCAAGGGGTGCAGCCGGGGATGGAGCGCCGACGGCGGGGAGGCCCGCGGTCGGGGTGGCCGCTGCTGGCCCGCGCCGCGCCGGCGTGCGGGGTTCTGCGGGGGGCCCGGGGCCCTTCTTGCGGGGAGGGTCCCCAGGCCTGCATTGGCTCGGCCCTCGGGGGCCAGGGGCTGGCGCGAGGCCGGCCGGGTCTGTGGGCCCGGGAAGGAGGGAGGGAGGACCGTGGCCAGTCCCCGCCAGCCGGGCCCACAGGCCGCGCAGCCCCGGCAGGCCCGGGACAGGGTCCCCTGGGCGCGCCCCCTCCCACCGTCCTCGGCTGCCGCTGGGGTGGGGGCTTCTGCGTGGCCCGAGGACCCAGCGCCGAGATCCGCTGGGGCCAAGTGGGCGCGGAATTGAGCTCCTCCCGGGGTCTGGCCACCGTGTGCGATGATGTTTCAGATCTGAACTGCGTCTCCCAAGTGTCTGCAGGTCTGTCTGGGCTCTTGGCGCGTGTGAAGCAGCTGTGAACCTTTTCGGTGGTATCTGTGTGTGTAATTCACCATAAATTCCGTCTGTGGCCCTGGGTGCTCCCACAAGTTACCTGTGTGGGTCTGATTGTGACTGTGTCGTGTGTGTCTGGGGCTTTTCACCTGCTGCTGGGACCCACCATTGGCTGTACAGCGTGTGATGTGTTTTCATTCCATCTGTGACTCCATGAGCAAATACAAATTACCTGCTAGGGACTTAGGAGTGTTTACCTGCGCCCTGGGGCTCCTGTGTCCTCCTTGGTTGTTTGTGCAGGAATTTACCATTAATTCCATCTGTGGCTCCAAGTGTCACCGCGAGTTCCCAGTGTGTGTTCCATAATGACTCTAGTGTGTGGACATGTGTCTGGGGCTCTCTGTTGCACCATGACCTACTGTGTTCCAACTCTTATTTAGCTTTGTATGCAAATATGAATTACCAGTATGTGTCCACTAGTGACACTGAATGTTTGGGAGATCTGTTTCTGTCGATGTGACCCTCTGTTTGTTTGTGCCTGTAATTTACAGTTCTATCTTTGGATGACTTTCCATACGTATCCATTTGTGACATTGTTGTATATTGAGTGGGGTTTTCTGTGTGCCGCTGAGACCCTTTGTGGCTTTGTCTGTGTGAGGAGAGAGAGAGAGACCCCTGGTGGTTCTCTGTGGGCCTGGGACCCTCCTTCCTGAGACCTTGGGTGTAACCTTGACTCTCTGGAGGCAGTAACCGTGATAACTGATGTTGTCCCCCTTGGTTTGTAAAGCATGTCCTACACATTAATTCAGTATCTGGCCACTGTGTTGTCAAGGTGTGCCCACAGCCCCCTGGACAGTATTACTCCAGAGTCCTTCATGGTGTGTGAGTGTCAAGGTTCTCTGCTGTATCGACAGCAGCTGACCATTCCATCCCTTGTCACTTTAAAACTGGCCTTTGCTTTGTCTTTCCTGACAGACAGTGAGACCATGAGGGCAGGAAGTGCAGGCTGACCAAATGACTTCATTTACCTAGGACTATGTGTGTTAGCTGGGGGCCCCGGGATTGTCGCCACATAGCTTTCTTTGTGATCGTGGAAAGGTTTTTGCCTTTGATGCTTTCCTGACATTTTCTTGAGGCTGTGTGTGAATGTCCTTTATCTGGGACTTTCTGTGGTTCTTGATGTGTTTCTGTGACCCTCTGCAGTGCTGTGTATGTGCAATCCTACACGTGTGTGTGCGTGTGCGTGTGTCTTTTCCAGAACTTTGTGTGTTGCTGTAGCATATTTATAATGCTGCGGTTGTGTGTGTTTGTAATTGTTCTGGGACCCTGGCTCTGTGCATGACTATAGCATATCTGTGACGCTACCATTGTGAGTATGTGTGTGTGTGTGTGTGTGTGTGCATATGGCAGACTTTGCAGTTTGCCCAGGACACTAGCTGTGTGTGACCCTCCTGAGTTTTTGGCACACCTGGGTATGCATTGCCCCACTCTGACCAGAGGCATCTTCGGGCAGCCCCGGAAGTCTGTCTGAGGTGAAGCGTCTGCAGTGGCAAAAACCCACACTTCCCAGTCCCCGCCCCTGTAACGGTCCTCTAGCTGCTTGGGCTCCTCCCTTCACTCTCTACTGCCAGCTTGGTTGGGCAGACCCTGGGCTGGGCCTGCCCTTGGGCACTTCCTCATTGTCCTGCCCAGGAGCAAGAACTGGGGTGTGGGCCTTGCCCTGTTTGTGTGTCTTGAACCTGTCCCAGGCACCCTGCCTCTAGACCTTGGCTTTGGGAGAGTAGGGCAGGGCTATGTTTCAGGCCAAAGGTGAGAAGATTGGGGCAGTGGGAGTGGCATGATCACCCCCTCCTCAGAGCCCTTCACCATTCGCCAGTACCCTCAGGTTGAACCCCACAAACTCCTGACCAGGGTTCACAGGCCTCTGGCCTGGGCCCTCCCCGCCTCCCCGAGGCCTGCTGGCTGCCTCACTCTTTCTCAGACTTGCCAAGCTCAGTCCTGTGCCTGAACTTGATGTTCCTGCACCTAGAACTGTCTTCTCCCATTCTCCCACTCTGCCAGATCTGCTCTTTGTCCTCATGACCACAGCCTTGCCCAGCAAGGCCTCTGCAGTCTCTCTCACCAAAGAAACCATCCCTGCTCCTAGTTGTCCCATCCTGTGTCTCTGTGGTCCTCGCCTGTGAGCGTGTAGCAGAATCTCCCGGGGCCCACCCTGGTTTCTGATTCTGGAGCTTAGGACAGGGTCCTGGAATCTGCATTTCCAACAACTTCCGGTGCTGCTGGTGCTGCCAATGTGGGGCTATGCTGAGCAGTGCTGCTCAGGAGCACTGGCCAGTGTCTGAGGTCATCAACCTCATTATATGCTTTCTTACTGATTGACTGGGTTCCTCAGCGGGCACACTGTCCCTACAGAGGGATCTGTGTGTTCCCCCACCCCACCGTGTGTCCCCATGTGCCAGGTGCAGGGTAGGTGCAGAGCATGCTTAGACAGTGAATGACGGAGGCTCCTGCCGCCAGCCTAGGTGCATGGGAGGCACTGTCAGGGTCCACGCAGCATGTTGGGTAGAGGGGCCGGGATGGTGGTAGGGCCCCTTATCTGTTTGCTCCTGAAAGAGGGAAAAGAGTCCAACCAACCAAAGTGTCTCTATATGCTGGGCTTTATGTGTTGCTTTTTTTCTCTCCAGGTAACCCTGTGAGGTGGGTGCGGTTGCTATTCCCATTATATAGTAGAGTAAACTGAGGCTCAGGAAGGTCCAGATAGCAGCCTGGAGTCACACAGGAAATGGCAGCACTGAGACTGGAAGCCCCTAGACCTACAAGTCCAAGTTCTGCAACTTATACGCCTGGTTGAGTCCAAGTTCTGGGAGGGAGGTGATAGATCATTCACTCAGTCCGTCCGTAGTGCAGATCTGCACAGGACACCTACTGTGTGCCAGGCTGAGGCCAGGCGGTGGGATGAGAATCTGGGGGAGATACAGAGGTCTGCTGCTGAGGAGAAAGAGAAAGCAGAGAAGGGGATCAAGGGTGGGCAGTGTGGTTTCAAATAGGGCACAGGACTGGGGGGAGGTGTCCTGAGATGTGTCCACCGAGAAGGACCTGAAGGAGGTGACATCTGGAAGAAAAAGCATTTGGGTTGCAGGGGAGGGAATACAGGTGACACGGGTCAAGAGGGACCAGATCCGGGCTTTCCTGGGGTGAGAGGTGGCCTGAGTCCGGTTTGCACAGGTTGGCTCTGGCTGCAGGTGGGCACAGACTGGATGCAGGCACTGAAGCAGGAGACCAAGGAGGCTGGTCCAGGAAGAGTGGCAATGGCCCGAGCCACCATTTGTGTTAATTTATTCATATATTCCACAAATTCATTTCACAA
Organism: Marmota flaviventris; assembly: GCF_047511675.1. Lineage (NCBI taxonomy): Eukaryota > Metazoa > Chordata > Mammalia > Rodentia > Sciuridae > Marmota > Marmota flaviventris. Next base: position 17,796,840 of record NC_092515.1, on the reverse strand, counting down.
GTATGTGACTGCTTCATTCTGCATTGTCCTGAGCAAGGCTGAGCAAGGCTGGGACAACAAAGCAGGGACCAGAGTAGACCCAACGATTGCCATCAGGAAGCCAGTAGACCTGTGGGGGAAATGAGCTGACATCAGACAGTGACATCAGACTGATACGCACGTCAGGCGAGGGACAAGGGGCACTGGAGTGAGGAGAGGGTGCGTGAGCAAGTCTTGAAGGGACACATAAGAATCTGCTGGGCAGAGAAGGGCAAGGGTGGGCTGGACGAGGGAAGGGTGTGTGCTGATGCTTGGTGGCAGGAGAGGTGAGTTGCTAGAGCCCCTCCTGGTGGAGGGAATCCCACCTGCATCCCAGAACAGGTCACTGCCCTGAAATAAACCAGCTGCCGTCCCTAGGCAAGTGGTTCACGCTGCCTCCTCTATGAAGCGGGAATGGTGATGCGATCAGGTGCACAGGATTGTTTGAGGAATAATAAAATTAAGCACACAGAGAGCTGGCCATAGCTCCTGATAAGGAGTCCACAGTGAATGTCCCTTTAAAGTTCCCGATGCTTACCCCACAGCCTTTATTATTAGTCTGTATTTGCGCAGTCATCCGAGTGCTCTGTTTGTCTAACATCTCCCCACCCCCAGGTTAACTCTCCAAGGGCGGGAGCCACAGCCCACGGGCTCTGCTGTTGCCAGCTCCAGGCAGCACGGGATCATTTACTCAGTCACCCATGTTTATTGTGTGTCCCATACAGTTTGGGGTGCTAGGTGACAAGTAGCAACCAGGGCCTCCTGATATGCACGTCAGGCAATGAACCAGGGTGAGTGTAGATAACATGGGGTGTGACTAGGGAGGTGCCATGCTGGGCTGAGTGACCAGGAGGAGGAGCATTGGAGATGCGGCTGTGGTGGAGACGACCAAAGATGCAGAGGCCTTGTCATGGGAATGAAGTTTGAGAGCTTAAGGAACAGAAGGAGGCTGGAATGGCTGGGACAACAAGGAGAGGGGAGGCCATGAGGTCAGGGAGGTGACAGGACCTGGTCACTGGGGCTTTGGGTCTCAGGGTGAGGACTTGGCTTGAACCTGAAGTGAGGTGCAGTCAAGGCAGGGCAGGACTTGGAGCTGGGAGGACCCTGATCTGACTCAGGTGGTCACAGCCAGAAGAGGCTGCAGTGGGAACAGACTGTGGGGGCAGGGCCAGGAGCAGGAGACCCAGGTGGAGGCCGTTGGGTGCCTAGCAGTTGGGGATGGAGCCTGGAACAGGGAGAAGTGGGTAGAAAAGAAATAATGGGCGGTGGTGCACACCTGTAATCCTAGCAGCTCTGGAGGCTGAGGCTGGAGGATCACAGGTTCAAAGCCAGCCTCAGCAACTTAGTGAGGCTGTAAGCAACCTAGTGAGACCCTGTCTCTAAAAAATAAAAATAAAAAGGACTGGGGATGGGGCTCAGTGGGTTCCATCCCTGGTACCAAAAAGAAAAAAAAGTAGTTTTACTTTTTTGTGCGTGTGCGTGCTGGGGATGGAACCCAGGGCCTTGGGAATGCTAGGCAAGTGTTCTACCCCTGAGCTACATCCCCAGCCCTGGAAATAAAGTGTGGCGGTGGATCCGGTGGGACTTGCTGACAGATTGGAAATGAGTGTTTGGGAGACAGAAAGCAATTAAGAAAGATTCTTAAGTTTTTAGCTTGAGCAACTAAGTGGAAAGTCACTGTTCGATAAATATTTGTTGTATGAATGAATTAGTATGTTTTTTAAAAAAAGGCTAGGTGCCGTGGCGCAGACTATCATCCCAGCTACTCCGGAGGCTGAGGCACGGTATCACAAGTCCAAAGCCAGCCTGGGCAATTTAGTGAGACCCTGTCTCAATATAAAATGAAAAGAGCTGGGGATGGGGGTTGTACTCAGTGGTAAAGCGCTTTCCCGCTCAGGCCCTGGACTCCATCCCTAGCACTGCAAGGGGTTGAGGGGGAAGCAGGTGTTCTTGAGAGCTCAGACGGACCAGGCTCTGTTAGAGGCACTCAGTACTTACACACAGTGATCTGTTTATCACTCTCTGGATGGTAAAGGAGGTAACTGAGGCACAAATGGATAGATGAATAGATGGAAGGGTGGGTGGATGGGGGTTAATGGGCCCATAGATGGGCCTTCAAAAACAGGCCTGGCAGGGCGCAGTGGTGCACGCCTGTAATCCCAGCAGCTTGGGAGGCTGAGGCAGGAGAGTCGCGAGTTCGAAGCCAGCCTCAGCAACTGAGTGAAGCCCTAAACGACTCAGTGAGACTCTGTCTCTAAATAAAGTACAAAACAGAGCTGGGGATGTGGCTCAGTGCTCAAGTGCCCCTGAGTTCAATCCCTGGGGCCCCCTCAAAAGCCAAGCAGAAAAGAAAACCCAGGCCCGTCCCCATCCCCAGCCCGTTTCCCTCAACACCCCTCTTCTCTCCACCCCAGCACCACGCCCCACTCTGGCCGGAGCACACCCAGCAGCTCCCCGTCTCTCCGCAAGCGGCTGCAGCTCTTGCCCCCAAGCCGGCCCCCTCCTGAGCCAGAACCAGGCACCATGGTGGAGAAGGGGTCAGATAGCTCCTCAGAAAAGAGTGGCATGTCTGGGACCCCCAGCACCCAGAGCCTGGGCAGCCGGAACTTCATCCGCAACAGCAAGGTTGGCGTAAGCGCCAGTTGGGGGCACAGAGGGGTGGCAAGGTGGGTGACCCGAGGCCTCATCCTAACTCCTCTCTTTCCCTTGCAGAAGATGCAGAGCTGGTACAGTGTAAGTATCTGGGCAAGGGGACTTGCTAGAGGGGGCAGGAGGGAGGGGTCCATCTGCTGACCTAGAGCCCCAGGTTGAAGCAGTCAAGAAACAGGGGCTGCAATTAGCAGACCAGAGTCACACCCTGTGCTGCTAGTTATGTGCTATGTGATAAAGGGCATCAGTTAACTCTCTGGGCCTTTCAAACTCTCCTTAAGAAACAGCCCTGCCTTACAAGGCTCAAGGTGACAGTCAGTGGGAGTTGGTGATGCTGGCAGGACTTGACATAGAATCTGGCTGATCTAAGAAATCAGAAAATGACAGCTGTCATTCAAGGGATCCTCATGTCATGGGCAATAGAAGGCAAAGCAGGTTAGATACTGAAACTTCAGAGCGCCTAAGAGGCTGGGAAGACTGAGGGGGCTCTGGAAGCTTTGTGGGGCAGAGCTGCAGGTGGGTATCCCCATCCAGGTTTTCTCTCCCAAACTTCTCCTAGATGCTGAGCCCCACCTACAAACAGCGCAATGAAGACTTCCGGAAGCTGTTCAGCAAACTCCCTGAAGCTGAGCGCCTCATCGTGGGTGAGTCCCTGCACCCCAGACCTGGTCCCACCCCCTTGACCTGTGTTCCCAGCCTCTGGGCTGCGAGAACAGCCAGCCAGGTGACTCCAGTATCTACCTGTCTCTCCTCTCCCGCTCTCAGATTACTCCTGTGCTCTGCAGCGTGAGATCCTCCTTCAGGGGCGCCTCTATCTCTCTGAGAACTGGATCTGCTTCTACAGCAACATCTTCCGCTGGGAGACCACGGTGAGCTGATGGGAGGGAGAGGCCTCAGCGTGGCGGGGCCCTGGCCCCTTCTGACCCTCCTGCCCCCTTCAGATTTCCATCCAGTTGAAGGAAGTGACGTGTCTAAAGAAGGAAAAGACCGCCAAGCTGATCCCCAACGCCATCCAGATCTGTACAGAGAGCGAGAAGGTGAGTCCAGGGACCCAGTGACGGGGACCACGTAGTCACTGATCTCAGCATCTCCCTGCTCCCCTGACCCAAAGCCAATCAAAACCAAGCTCCGTTTCTTCTGGACCCCAAACCTCTCTCAGGTCCGTCACCTGCTCTTTATTCTCCCAGCCCCTGCCATGGCCGGGCTCCCATCCTCTCTGACCTGGGTCCCTACCTCAACTTCCTGTCAGATCCTTTCCTCACACAGCTGCTCAGGGACATAGCGAAATCCTTCCCTCCCATGTCTCTAGCAACTCAGATGTCCTTGCCCCTTGGACGCCTCTCTGATGCTCCATCGTGTCCTCTGCATTATTGCCTCAGGGCCAGTTCATTGGAAGATGGCTAGTCCAACCACTTGCAGGACAGGAAGCAGGGAGGGCAGGGGAAGACTTCATAGCAAACTTCCTTTGTGTTTTGTGGATCAGCTGACCACTTCAGAGACCAAGGGGGCTGGGAAAGTGCCCTGAGCTGAGCCTGTCTAGAGAAGGGTCTGTCTCCCACCCAGACTGTGAGCTCTGAGGAAGAGCCATGGGCTGTCTCCACCTTGCGGTGACCTTGCAGGTCTGGGCACAGGATAACTATTTTGTGGAATGAATGCAGGGACAAATGAGTGGGTACATCAGGACAGAGCAGCAGGGATAGTCCTGAATGAGGATGGAGCTTCCCCTGGCCCCGCCCCATCTCTCCCCTGGCCCCGCCCCATCTCCCCTGGCTCTCACACGCCCTTCTTCTCTGCAGCATTTCTTCACTTCCTTTGGGGCCCGTGACCGCTGCTTCCTCCTTATCTTCCGCCTCTGGCAGAATGCACTGCTGGAAAAGGTGAGCCTGGTGAGGCCTGGGGGAGAAGCAGGGTGCCAGGGGACCATGGAGCCAGGGATGCCAGACCTCGGGGAACAGGAGGAACCCCCAGCTCTTCTCCATGGACACCAGGCCTCATATAGCCTCACAGGTCCATCCAGGGACAGCCAAAGGCTTCTTTCAGGCCTGACTCTGAAGCTGAGTCTCCAGCAGAAGAGAGGAGTGGGTGTAAAACAGTCGTTATTCATCCCTGGGGCTGGGGAAGAGCCCCGCACTGGGCAGCAGCAAGGTTCTGCTGGCGGGAATGTTGGGTGCTCCTCACACAAAGGCTGATGCTGGGGGCCGCAGCACCTTGGAACATCCGCACCCCCTCCTCCAGCTCTGCTGTGTACGCCCTGCCATCTGAGGACCTCTTATCCCCGGGGGGCAGCTCCAGCTGTGGTCACCCCCAGAAGTAAGAGTGCCAGAGAATCCACCGAGGATCCTGAGGGGACAATGCAGAGTTAGTGTCCAGAGAGGCCAAGGGCAGAGGACAGTCACAACTCAGGCCCTGCAGTTCCAGCCCCATCACTGATTAGTGCCACCTGGGGCAAGTCATTAAACCCCATCTGGCCCACGGGGACCGCCCCTACTTCACAACACCCAGAGCTGGGTCCGGAAGAAGCACTCGGTGATGTCAGCTTGTCTGAGGTGGGTGGGCTGGTGACTAGCGCCAGAGCTCTCCACGGCCTCCTGGGAGCTCATCCAGCACTGCTACTTCCCAGTCAGCTGACCTTGGCATATTACACTGCACCCGGCTTAAAATGAAGACGGTATCTTAGTGCCCACTTCCCAGATCCGTTTTGAAGTCCTGGTGGGTTAGCGGACGTGGGTTAGCAGAATGCCGGGCTCCTCATGGCACACCAGTGGGTGCCAGCTGCTGCCACCACTATCACTGTTATTATTTCATCACTGTTGTCATCCAGCCACTCTGAGCACAGGCAGCTGAAACCCGAGGGCGTCTGAGGACACCTGAAGAAAGAGTCGGGGGCACTGTAGCCATCGTGGGTGGGAACATGAGCTCTGGGTCTGGCTGCACTTGAATCCCAGAGGCAACTGGGATTCACTAAAGTGACCTCAAGCATATAATTTCCCATTCTTGGGCCTCCTGGACTTCTGTATTCTCCTCTGTAACAATAGAACCTTAACTGGCCAGAGCCTTGGAGGACTTGATAGGTCAGAGGTGTAGTGCCCAGGCACAAGGTCTGGCAGGCCGGAGATGGGTTTCCTGCCCGAGGGGGCGGGGCCTGGCTCATGAGGTCATGCTGCCCCCTTGTGGACGTCGGGGGAACAGGAGGCTGAAGACTGGTGGGGAACCTAGAAGGGAGGGCTCTGGCTGGACGTGAGGTCTTCCCCATTCCTGCCTACCCAGACGCTGAGTCCCCGCGAGCTCTGGCACCTGGTGCATCAGTGCTACGGCTCGGAGCTGGGCCTCACCAGCGAAGATGAGGACTACGTCTGCCCCTTGCAGCTGAATGGTCTGGGGTGAGTTGGAGGTGAAGGGGCTCCAGGGTTTAGAGACCAGATGGAGCTGTGTGCAGAGTTCCAGAAGGGCCAGGTGGACGAGGTGGGTGTGCAGGGCCTGGGAGGCCCAGGAAGGTGAATGGGGGCTGGAGGATCAGTGGTCCCACGTTTTCCCTTCACTGCAGGAGCCCCAAGGATATGGGAGATGTGATTGCCCTGAGCGACATCACCCCCTCTGGGGCTGCCGACCACAGCCAGGAGCCAAGCCCCGTGGGATCGCGCCGTGGCCGCATCACCCCCAACCTGTCCCGGGCCAGCAGTGATGCAGACCATGGGGTGAGCAGGAGGGTACAGGAGAGAGGAGGGTGCTGACTGGGAGGGACAATGGAAGGATGGCAGAGAGGGACTAACTAAGAGACATGGGCGAAGGAGGGGACGGATGGAGGTGGGAAGATGGTCAAGGAAAGTAGGGCTGGATAGGGAAGAGAGACAAATGGAAAACGGGAAGGGTGAGAAGCAGAAGGAGCAAGTTGGATGGGTGGATGGATGGAACAGGGACAGACAGAAGGACAGGAAGGCAGAAAGCATCCCAAACAACCCTGGTTGGAGCTAAGAGGAGCCCTCATCTGGGTGTCCGCGGGGCCTCTCAGCTCAGCCTGAGCCCCAGGTGTGCACACCAGCTCCCCAGCATTGGCTTCACTGACCAAGGTCTGAGCAGTGTCTCAAATCCTTGCAGCCAGTGTGCACCCAGGGAGGTCCCCAGGCTGCGATGGGGGTGGGGCAAGGCTGTATGAATCCTTTCTCTGCAGGCAGAGGAGGACAAGGAGGAGCAGACGGACAGCCAGCCAGATGCCTCCTCCAGCCAGACAGTGACTCCAGTGGCAGAACCCCTGAGTACAGAGCCCAACCCACCTGATGAGCCCACTTCCCTGGGCCCTTTGGACTTGCTGCCCAGGGAGGAGCTGTTAACCGACACAAGTAACTCCTCGTCATCCACGGGGGAGGAAGGTGAGGAGGGAGGGCTCGCGTTCATTCCCTTCCTTACACACAACGACCCTTTCTCAGGAGAGTGAAGCAGGAGGGGATGTATTGGCTCATGGGACTAAAAAATGCAGGAGGTAGGCAGAGATGGCATTCAAATGGCATTGCTAGAAGTCTCTCTGTCCTGAGCTCCGCTTCAAAGGCTGCCTGGCAGGAAGAATAAGAGCACAGACTTGGAAAGCAGGTTGCTGGGGTCCAAATCCTGGTTGACCTAATTTCTAACCAGGATTATGTAATGTGGGCACATTGTCGAACCTCCCTGAGCCTTGATTCTCCCATCTGGAAAATGGGGAAAGCAGTAATAATGTCCACTTCCTAGGCTTGTCGTTAAGGTTAATTAAATGTTAGTACGTGTTAAAGTGCTTAGGCCAGTTATTCTGTTCATTTTCTCTGTGCCAAAGAATTGTCAGGGTATCCTCTATTCTCGTGGGGGCAGACAGAGCCCCTGCCAAACCTAGTGTGAGAAATAACGAGGTGCCACAAAAAATCAAACACGTGCCAGAAAGTGGGTGGGCAAGGCAGACCTTTACTTTTGGCAGAAGGTGCGCTACTGGAACCCGTGCGCCTGGGCGGGCGGCTGTAGATCGTATCTAACCTACGCAGGGCTACCCTTCACTCTGATCGGAGGAGTTCGGGGTTACAATCTACGTGATTGGTTAATTTTAGCTTTAGGGCGGGCAAAAGGGAAGGGCTACAATTGGATCCAATTAAGCCTTTACTATGTTCTAAAAAAGGACCACCAGGCTTTCTATTTCTCACACTAGCTCAAAGAGAAGGGGCCTGCTTTTCCCAATAGCTACAGCAAGAATGTTAGGATTGCTTCTGATTGGTTCAGTCTGGCGAGTGGGCCCGCCCCCAAACCAATCTTTGTGGCTGATTGGCTGGCCTGGGTAACACACACACCCCTGGGCCAATCATCACGGCTGATGCCCCTGGGCGCCAAGCTGTGGCCGAGGGGCTGAGTTCTCTTTGGTCCAGGAGGATAGATGTGCATCCAGCCCACGAGGCCTGAAGTGGGGAGGAGCGGTCACCCAGAGAGAGGGAAGAATGGGACCTACCTCGCCCCAGCCCTTCTCTGTCTCCTAGCTGATCTGGCCGCCCTGCTTCCCGACCTCTCTGGCCGGCTCCTCATCAACTCCGTCTTCCACGTGGGAGCCGAGCGGCTGCAGCAGATGCTCTTCTCAGACTCAGCCTTCCTCCAGGGATTCTTGCAGCAGTGCAAGTTCACAGGTCAGGGGCGGGCCAGAGAGGATGCCAGGGTCGCCCAGGTATAGGGGAAGGGCGAGGAAGGCCAGCAGTCGGGCAGTGAAAGCAATGCCCGTGGCCCTGGGCACCGTGGCACAGTCCTGTAATACCAGCCACTCCCGAGGCTGAGGCAGGAGGATTCCAAGTTCTAGGCCAGCCTCGACAACCAGACCCTGTCTCAATAAAATAAAATAGCATCTGAGAGAGCTGAAGCGGTTCAGCCTCATACCAGCCTTGTAGCCTTGGGCAGGTTCCCAGCCACTTTGTGCCTCAGTTTCTTCTTCTGTTTACTGTTCACAGCAGCAGCTTATGGGGATCCCATTAGAACTAGATGAGTTAGTGTTAGGGTAGTGCCTAGAACAGTGGTATACAGTAAGGGTCTAATAAATACCAGGTAACGATCACAGTGTCCACTCGTGCAGGGCTTGGAGACCATGAGAGACCAGGGTAGATTAACTCCTGTTCTCAGTGCCCAGGATCTAGTGGGAACGGCAGGAAATGCACAAATAAGTACCACCTGCTGCAGGTGTGATGTGAGGGGCCCTGAGGCCACCAGGATGGCAAGATTCGGACTTGAAGGAAGGACAGCGGTTGGGGACAAATCTCCAGGAAACTGAAACCCTCAAAAAGACTGAGTCTCCTACATCCGGAGGGCAGAGGACCCAGAATGGTTCCATCATTCTTTTCTTCTCTTCTTTAGATGTGACCTTGAGCCCCTGGAGTGGGGACAGCAAGTGCCACCAGCGCCGCGTGCTGACTTACACCATTCCCATCAGCAACCCGCTGGGCCCCAAGAGCGCCTCCGTGGTGGAGACACAGGTGGGGCCCGTGGGGTGGGGTGGCCAGCCAGGAAGAATGGCTCGGTGGGTGGCTCTGACTGCCCTCCTCCCCGTCCTTGCAGACGCTGTTCCGGCGCGGCCCGCAGGCAGGTGGGTGCGTGGTGGACTCGGAGGTGCTGACGCAGGGCATCCCGTACCAGGACTACTTCTACACGGCCCACCGCTACTGCATCCTGGGCCTTGCCCGGAACAAGGCGCGGCTCCGGTGAGTCACCCCTTGGCCTGGTGGCCTCAGGGCCCCTACTCCACTCTCCTCACCCTGAGTCAGCTGCAGATCTCACCTTGGAGGAGGAACGGAAGTGTTGGGTCCCTGAGACCCAGAACTCTGAACAGCAGAGCATAGAGAGGGTAGCCCTGGGGATGACTGGTCCCATCTGCAGGGGGTGTTTGAGCAAGAGAGGGCAAGTGAGTGTGCAGGTGAACAGTTCACTTGTTCACCTGTTTATTGAGCATCTATTGTGTGCCCAGCCTATTCGAGACCGTGGGGCTACAGCAAAATTAAACAAAAACCCTTCTCTTGGGGAACTCATGTTCTGGGTGGGTATTGGCCAATAAAAATGATAATGAGCCTGCAGGACATTCACTAGTGATAAAAGCTTTAGGGAAAAGCACAGTGGGCTAAAGAGCGTGGGAGGCGCTGAACCAGCAGAGATTTTATCCTGAGTGTGCTGATCAGGGGAAGGTTCTCTAAGGAAAGAATATTTTATAAGCACGTGAAGGAGGTGAGGGCTGATGGCAGTGCAGAGGCCCTGAGGCAGAAGTGTGGGAATGGCTAGAGTGGAGTCAGTGGAGGAAGAGTAAGAGGTGAGATCAAGGAGATGGCTTCATGGTCCTGGTGAGGTGCACTGGGTCAGGGCTCTGAGCTGGGGGACCCTGACCTGACTCAGGTGTTCACAGGCTCCTTCTGGTTGCAGGTGGGAACAGATAACAAGGGCAGGGGCAGGAGCCAGGGGACCTGACAGGGAGGAGGCGGCCACAGTGTTCAGGCAGGAGCAGGTGGAGGCTGGGCCAGGGCGAGGCAGCCCAGGGGAGGAGAATTTAGATTCTTGGACAGATGTTTGTAGGAGGAGGTGACACAGTTGGCTGAGATGGAGTCCACGTGTGCATATGAAGGAAGGGGCAGGGTCACGGGGACCCCTGGGGGGGTCTGGGCCAGGACATCAGCGTGTGAGTTCACGGGGCTCAGGCAGTGGGGAGACTGGCCATGATGGCTGGCACGGACGGAGATGGGGTCAAGGCCAGGTTAGGGGGGAGGTCCAGGAAGGTGAGTGGGCGGGGAGGGAGCGCATCTGTGTGTCTGAGTGACAGAGGACTCTCTCTGAGTTAGTGGAAGAACGGAACTCCCCAGGGGGTGGGAGCCCGGCCCTGACCCTCTTCCTCTCTCTCTGCCCCAGGGTGTCCTCAGAGATCCGCTACCGGAAACAGCCGTGGAGCCTCGTGAAGTCCCTGATTGAAAAGAACTCGTGGAGTGGCATTGAGGATTATTTCCACCACCTGGGTAGGGGCAGAGGGCCAGCCGGGGCGGGGTGGGGTCGTGGCCCGGCTGGGTACACATCCAGAGCCCTCTGTCCTTTCCCAGAGCGGGAGCTCGCCAAGGCCGAGAAGCTGTCCCTAGAGGAAGGCGGGAAGGAGGCTCGGGGGTTGCTCTCAGGTCTGCGGAGGCGAAAGCGGCCCCTCAGCTGGAGGGGTCACGGAGATGGTCCCCAGCACCCGGATCCAGACCCCTGCACCCGGGCTGGCATGCACACCTCGGGTGCGTTCCTTCAGGGCCTGCTCAGGCAGGCGGAGGCGCTGGGGGCCTGGGCTGGGGTGGCTTTGTGTGCCGTTATCTGACCCTGATGCTGTCTTACAGGCTCCCTCAGCTCCCGCTTCTCGGAACCGTCCATGGAGCAGGGTCCTGGGGCAGGCATCCCCAACGCCCTGGTTCTCATCAGCATCGTGTGAGTAAGAGAGGCCTGGATCTACAGGCTGCTGTGGGACCTTGAGCAAGTGCTTGGCCGCTCTGGGCTTCCTTGGTGCTCCTTACACAGTGTAGATGCTCAGTTTGTCATGGAGAAGATTCTCTGCTGGAAGAGCCGAGGCCCAGGGGGCTATGGGGGGGTCAGAGTAACTTGATCTTGATGGGGGCGGGGGGGGGGGGTTGTAGATTGGCACCAAAGGCTAAAGAATCAGCCTGGTGAGCAGGGAGAGGTGTGCAAGTGAACTACGGCCATTGGTGCGTTTTACTCCTGTGTCCCTGCCCAGCTCTAAGCCGGGTGGAGGTTGGGACACCGTGACCACAGCCCTCAGGGAGACAGACCTGACGTGAGCCCAGCGGGATCAGGACTGGGGTGGGGAGGCAGTGGGAGGGCAGCACCTGCTTCCTCCAAGGCCCCACAGAGGGGCAGTTGGGGTGACTTTCCTGGGACAGCACAGGGTGTCTGAGCTGAGACAGGCAAGGCCCACGATCAAGGTGGGGAGGGGACAGGTGCTCTGGGGAAGGGAAATAAGGCCCCCGGGATTGAGCTGACCCTGGGAGGGAGGGTAGGGGGCTATGCTCTCAGCCGTTCTGGGCCTCAGTTTGCCAGACCAGTTCAGGCGCAGCCACGTGGCCAGCACTGCCCCAGCACTGCCCGGGGTGGGGGAGGGGGGCGCCCGGCTTGGGCTCATGGCTCTCACTCTTTGCTCCCCTCACTGCTCCCAGGATCTGTGTGAGGTAGGGTCCCACGTCTCCCACCTGCCCTCCCCTCCCTGTGTCTCATCCCCCTGCAGCCTCGTCTCCCTATTCCAGGCCCCCCTGGGTCCCCAGGGATGTGGCCTAGGGTGGTGGTCAAGGGCCTGGGTATCATACAGGCCTGGTTTTGAACCCCGACTGTTTAACTACATACTGTGCATCCCTAAGCCTGTCTCTTACCCGCTCTGAACCTCAGTTTCATCTTCTGAAAAGATGGAGGTGTAATCTTAGTGCCCCCTTCAAGGCGTGGTTGTGTGGCGGGGTGTCCAGAGCTCAGTGCCTGACTTTGGGGCACTGACCTCTGACCCCTCCCCCAGCCTCATTGTCCTCATCGCCCTCAATGCCCTCCTCTTTTACCGCCTCTGGTCCCTGGAGAGGACGGCCCACACCTTTGAGTCGTGGCACAGCCTGGCCCTGGCCAAAGGGTAAGCGGGCAGTGAGAGGATGCTGGGCAGCTGGGCAGGTTGGGGAGGCCGGGGCTGTGCTCAGGCCCCTGTCCCTGCAGCAAGTTCCCTCAGACGGCCACTGAGTGGGCGGAGATCCTGGCCCTGCAGAAGCAGTTCCACAGCGTCGAGGTGCACAAGTGGAGGAGGATCCTGCGGGCGTCCGTGGAGCTCCTGGATGAGGTAGGGCTGCGCCAGCCGGGGCCCAGGCAGGGCTGTGGAGCCAGATGCCCTCCGCTCCCCGGGCCTGAGTTTCCTCCTCTGCAAAATGAGGAAGCCATTCCTAGTCCCCACCTCACAGAGTCGCTGGAGGCGTCCGTGGGATGGAGAAGGAATTTATTGGTTCTTATCCTGGAAAAAGTCCAGGGGGCTCCCTTCAGGCATGGCTAGATCCAGTCCCTCGATAGTAATAAGAATCCATCTCAGAGCATCTCTTGACTATGCCGATGCTCAGGGTTGGCTTTGTTTGGGGGGTTTCCTTTGCTGCAGGATGATCAAGGTGGCACCTGCCACTCCAATGGAGAGTTCACTCTCATTGGCTGCTGGGGTCATGGGCCCACCCCCAAAACAGTCACTACAGCCAGGGCTGGGCTAGATGCAGTCCTGTTCCTCTTGCTCCCTTCTGGCAAAAGGGGTCATAGCGTCTACAGGCAGAAGAGAGGTTCTCCAAAAAGGGAGTTGACCCAAGTACCCATATAGTGCAAGGGCAGGATCCAAATTCTACTGTGTGATCTTGTGCAAGTGTCTTTACTTTGAGCCTTGATCACATAATCCATGTCACCTCTTGTGAGGATGGAGTGGGTTAACATTTGGAATAATGCTGGGCCAAAAGTCAACGCTTCATAGATGTGTGCTGTCAGTCAAGCGAGCCGAGCACCAGGCGCACAGTAGGAGTCTAATCAGCATGCCCTCCCCACGTGGTGAGGATGCCCCCCAGCATACCCGGCCCCAGTGGACTCCAGCAGGCAGCTGTGGTGGGTCAGGGCAAATGTGGGGTGCTGGGGTAGGTGCCCTCACTGTGTGTGAGGGGGGTGATGGGAAGCAGGGAAGGTTCTGAGGTGATCAGAGCCAAAATTGCCAGTCGATCACCCTTGTTGCACCCTGAAATCATGCTCACGGGGAGATGCCCCCAAGGCTGTGCAGGACATGATGGGGAAGAAATTAAGGCTCAAAGAGAAGGAGGGCAGAACTCTTCCACCCTGCATTAAATTTTTGATGATTTTTCTCTCTCAAATTGCCGTGAGTACAGAGTTGACTTCGCAGATTGATTGTAGCGGCAGATGCAGGCGGAGCACTTGCCCAGGCAGGGCTCCCCCGGGTGCTGAGCGCGGGTGACACTCCTGGCCAGCCTTGTAGGGATGCTCTAGTTTCCCCTCTGGTAGCGAGTTAGGAGGTACGCAGCATCCTGGGGTTCAGGGGGTCAGGAGCTTGCCCAAGGTCACAGGGGAAAGAATCATCCTTAACATACATTCGGCACTTCCTGTGGGCCAGGTTCCAGTGTTCATCCTGTCCCTGAAATTGTCCCATGAAGCAGGGACAACACTGACCCACATTTCAGATGAGGGACTTGGGCCCAGGGCAGTAACAGCAAAACCGAGATGGAACCCCAGGCCACCTGACCTCACGCTCACACTGAGACCATCCTCTGCTGCCTCGGAGAAGTTAAAATGGGGTGCAGCGGGGTGCAGCGTGGCTTTGGTGACCTGTGTTGGGTAGGGGCGTGGCCTCCTGGCTGCAGGATGGGGTTGACATCACCCTCTCAGTGCTCACCTGCTCTGCCCCCTCCTGGCAGATGAAGTTCTCGCTGGAGAAGCTACACCAAGGGATCACAGTCTCGGACCCGCCCTTTGACACCCAGCCACAGCCACGGTCTGATGACAGCTTCTCCTGAGGGCATCCGGCCACACAGCTATCCCCTCAAATGGACAGAAGGACACAAAGAGCCCCGGTGGCCACTGCTGGCACGGTGTGAGCGCCGGGAACCTCCCGCCTGCCCCTCCCAGTGGCCCTGCCGAGGGCCATGCAGACGTGGGGACCACAGAGCAAGATGCACTTTAGACCAGCGTGTGCAAGCCCGACCGCCATCGCCTGCCCGGCCGGGGAGCTGGTCTGGCCTTTGGCGGCCCCGCACTAACTTATTTTGCCTGGCTGGGGTTATGGGGGTACCCCCTGGGGTGCACGATTTCCTCAGCTCTGGGTTTAATGTATTATATTTATTTGGGGCTGACAGAGTTCCAATAAAGGGTTGGAAGTGGCTGTGCCTGTGCCTGGAGGGTCCCAGAACGGGTGGGGGCTTCCCGTCGCACTCGGATCCCACTGTGGTGGGGAGGCCATATCTGTCCATTTCCTGGGGCAGCAGGTGCTAAAGTCATCGGGGATCCCCCCTCTCCAGCAGCTTCCACCAGCTCTGCATCATCCAAGTCCAGAGAGGGCACCAAGGATAGACTCATCCCCGTGTCTGGGCTCAACTACTGCCTCTTAGAAGTCCTGTCCCCTGGAGCAGGTCAATGACTTTGGACATGTTTCCTCTTTGTAAAATGGGCATAATAACAGCACCTTTCTCTTAGGATTGTTAGAAGTTATCGGATCTCAGATTTAACCACAGGGGAATCTCCTGGAGAGCTGCTACAGAATACTGGTTTCGGACTCAGTGGGTCCCGGCAGGCCTGAGCTGCGGTGCCAACACACTCCCAAGGTGAGGCTGACAGTGGTCCTGCAGGGACCACACCTTGAGAACCGCTATTATGAGAACCCAAGGAGTTAATCCATGTTATTACAGGCCCCGGCACAGAGTAAGTGTTCAATGAACGTTATGCTTATTGCAGAAAAGTTGAGAGGAAAAAAGGAATACCAAATATGCACCATGCTCTGTGCTGAGATTGGATGTTCATTTTACTCTCACAGTGACTCCTTGAGGTAGAGGCAAATAAAGATTTATAGTGTCTGAGGCCACCTGGCAGGGAGATAGACTCCACGCCTGGTCTCTAGAATCCCCATATTTACATGCCAGGTTCTAACCTCCTTTAGGATCCCCCAGCAGCCCACCCAGGTGGAGGTTGTTTGGACACCTGTTTTATAGCTAGGAAAATGGACTTAGAGGTACAGTCTCCTGTGCAGTTAGAACCAGATCCACCTCATCAGACCCTGTTCTGGTTTCAGACTGAGGAAGCCCTTGAGAGATCTTTGGCATGCCCTTGCAGAATTGGGGATTAAACCCAGGGCCTTGCACATGCTAAGCAAGCACTCTACCACTGAGCTACATCCCCAACTCCAAGAATCATCTTAATCAAAAACTTGGGGCAGGAGACTGGAGGAGGGATTGGATAGAAGCAAGGTGATTCGCAAGTTGCAAAGGGCGGTCAGCCCTTTCTGTCTTCTAGTGCTATAATTACGGCCAGTCAGCCACTCTGTACCTCAGTTTCCGACACCTGTAAACACCTTGTAGGAAGAATTAATAGGAAAGTGCTGAGGTCAGCGTCGAGCCCATAGCAGATGAACAACAGCTTACAAGGCTTTTAGGAGATGCCCATGTCCTTTGATAAGGACTGTCCTTACTGTGCCTCCATCTACCATCCCCCACAGAGGAAGGGCCTAGGGAACAGCAGGAGGGTTATTTTCTGCTGGGGAATTTCACAGCTCAGGGGAGACTGGCGTAAAAGCCCAGACCACAAAGGTGTCGGGTATCCCTGGCTCCCTGCCCCTCTGCCCTGGACCTGCCCCATACCATGCTTCCTCTTTCCCCTGCAAGGCTGGACCAGGGGAATTCTGGGACTTTGCCCCAATGGGAACTGGAAGGTAGGACCTGGGAAGCCACCTGTCACCAAGAGTCTCACTCCCACCATGACCCAGAACCCCACCCCTGTCCTCTCTGTTTGGCAAAACTACTAGTAGCACAAGCTACCCATCCTAATAGCCCAGGATGCCCATCATTGCTAGGGCAGCATTCCAGGTCCACTTTAGGCCAGCTGTATGGTGACCCTGGGCAAGGGAGTGAATCTTCCCCAGCCTCAGTTTCCTCATTTTGTAAATGGGGGTGATAGAACTTGCTGCAAAAGTTTGGGGAGGCAAAAGTGGGTTCAGTGAATCCGAAGGATTAAATAAGCACTGGTGTTTATTCTTGTGACAGATAATGAGTACCTACAATGTACAGTTCAAAGTGCTGAAGATGGTCCTCACTCTAGGGAATCTTCTATTACAGGGTTGGGGGGACAGACAGCGAACAGATCAACTGTATAAAAGAGCATAGGTAGAGACACTGAGGAGAAAAAAGAGTAAAGAAGGTCAAGTAGAGAGACATTTACCTTGAATAAGACACAGAAGACTTGAGAAGCTTCAGGAGGTGAGGGACTGAGCCCTTTAATCACCTGGGGAGAGTGTTCTGTCCAGGCAGAGGGAAGAACTAGGGCAAGGCAGGAAGGAGCTCTGCTGTGCTGGGGTGAGAGGGGACCTGGATTGCCGAATGGAGTGGGAGGAGAGAGGGGTAGATGACGTCAGAGACTTAAAGAGAGGGGCGAGGGATCATGAGAATGGCCCTCCAAAAAACAAAACAAAACAAAACAAAAAAACAAAAGGGCACCTCCAAACCCCCAAGACTCTTTTCCGTGGTGGACTCCAGGGTGCCACCGGTTTGGACTCCAGGGTGCCCTTCCAGTATATTATTTGTAGCCCTACCCTGAACTCTGCCCTCATGTCCACTTGGGTCCCTCCATGGTGACCTGCAGGCCTGGATATCAGGGACCTCAGGGCCAGGTCACTTGGATGATCCAGCCACAACCCCCTTGAACTCATGAGGATGACCTCCATCCATATTTTGGAGAGCCCGTCCGTTCCCCAAACTGCTCGCTAAGTCCTCTTGTGTGTCCGGAGGTGACCTTTCTCAGACTCGGAAGATGAGGGATCCCCGGAGTCGGGCGGGGTCGCAGACACACAGACCACCGTCCCCGCGCCCAGAAGCTGCGGTCCCTGCGCCACCGGAGAGGCCAGCGCAGCGGGCGCCTCCCGGGCCGCTGCGGCAAAGGCTGGGCGGCCGCGCCCTCCCCCCGCGGTGATTCATCCCGCCCCCTCCCTCTCCCTCTCCTCCCTCCTCCCTCCCCGGGCCGCCGCCGCCGCCGCCGCTGCAGTGCGCAGGAGACCGCTGTCCGCGCCCCAGCGCGCCCGAGTCGGAGCCGGGCCGGGGTCGGTGCACCTGGCGGATGCGCCCGGCTGTGCGCGCCAGCGCAGCAGCCCGAGCAGCGGCCGCCGCTCGCGCGGCGGGGATGCCCGGACGCCGGGCTCCGGGGCTGGGCCCCCGGCGGTAACCGGAGCGGGGGGGCCGCGCCCCCCCTCCTCCCCCTCGCCGGTCCCAGAGCCGCAGCTGCTGCGCCCGCGCGCTCCCGGGGACATTCGAACCTCCGCCCGGGCCCGCCGCCGCTCGCCCCGCTATTAATACCGGCGGCCCGGGAGGGGGGCGCAGCGTGCGCAGCGCAGCGATGGGGACGCTGCTGGCCTTCGTGGTCGGCGCGGCACTGGGTGAGTGCGCTGGGGGCGGGCGCGGCTAGGGGCGCAGCCGGGGCACTGGCGGGATTGCGGGATTCGCGCTCGGGACGCCCGGCGGACGCTCCAGGGCCGCCCCCTGCCCATCCCCGGCCCTGCGAAGTCCGCTTCAGAAGTTGTGAGCGCGGGGAGCGGGGCCCCGGAGGGCGGTGGAAGCGCGGTGGGCGAGAGCCGGCGGGGACCCGGTTGGCACGGCCTCGCCGCTGCGGGCGCCCAGCCGGGGGCGAGGAAACGCGGAGTCAGCTGCTCCCAGAGCCCCGCAGGCTGCAATGTGACACCCACAGCCGCGGGAGGGGGGGGGGGAAGGCGGCGCCCGGAGACTGGGACTAGAGACTGAGAGAGATGGAGACGGGAGGGAGGAGGCCAGAGACATGGAAGGACATCGAGTGCTCCTCTGGGATACTGGGGATGTGGGGCTAGAGTGGGAGACCAAGGGATGAGAGAGAGAGAGAGAAAGAGAGAGAGAGTGAGTTAAGTGTGTAAGCAAGGTAGAGAGAGAAACTTGAGAGAGGCAGAAGATGGGGAGATGAGGGAGGGAGATGGAGACAGACCAGGGAGAGAATGCGGGGTGGAATTTAAAAAGGGAGAAATATCCAAAGGTGGCCACAGAGACCTAACAGAGTGACTCTGAGCCTACAAAGAGGAGAGGAAGTCATAAAGTCAGGACCTTCAGAGAGACCCCAAAGAGGAGCTTGGGAAACAGAGACATCAGGGGAGCAGACAAGAATCTCTGAAGATACAGAGAGGAGGAGACTCAGGGACCAGGAAAAGACCCAGACCTGAAGCTGGAGACACAGCTTTAGCTGGAGAGCACTGGGAGGCAGGAAGTGGGTGGCAGGTAAGAGGGGAAGGAGGGACCCCAAACGGCCTGGATACAGTGGTGGTGCAAGGCCCTAAGGGAGGAAAGAGCTTTTGAGAAACTAATTGATGGGGTGGAGGTCTGGAGGGGAGGAAGCCTGGGCCAGAGGGGACAGAGGGGGTGGCTCACACAGGGGCTTGTGGGAGGAGGGAGCAGAGCTGGAGTGTGGGTTCACCTCCTGAAGCCATCCCTTGTCTTAAACCATGACTGGTTTTGCACAGCAGTCGGTGGTGGAAAAGGCTCTGCCGTCTTGAACTTGAAAAGCAGCTGGAATTCTCGTCCGGCCACCTGGATGCATTGGTGCTTTGGGCAAGGGACCTTCTGAGCCAGGGGTAGTTGGGTGGCACAGGCTGAGTTACTGACCACATTGACAGAACTGTTTTCTGGACCTCCTTAGGATTCTGCACAACTACTAGAAACAAAGATGATCAGTTCTTTTACTAAACAGAGAGGTAAACTGAGGCTCAGAGCTGAGTGATTGGCCAAGGTCACACTGGGAGGGAGAGGCAGAACCTGCTTGGCACATGGGTCCGTCGATCTGTAATCACTACTGAGGGGAACCAGATGGTTTCTGAAGGCCCTGGGAGTCAGCAGCCAGTGAGCCGGGCATCGCCTAGGGTGACTGGTGCCTCTGCTCGACTTGAGCCTGCTGTCCCCACAGTGTCCTCGGCCTGGGGGGGCTGTGTGGAGGTGGACTCAGAGACTGAGGCTGTGTATGGGATGACCTTCAAAATACTGTGCATCTCGTGCAAGCGTCGAAGTGAGACCACCGCAGAGACCTTCACCGAGTGGACCTTTCGCCAGAAGGGCACTGAGGAGTTTGTTAAGGTGTGTGGGTGCCTGGGGTGGCCACGGGAGGGCTGTGTGCAGAGTTGGTGGGGCTGGCTCTGGAGGCAGGGGTTGTCTTAATAATAACAATGTGGCTAGGAGTGATGACCTGGATTCAAATTCTGGCTCCACCACTGACCAGCTGGTGCCTTTGGGCAAGTCCCTGGTCCTCTCTGAGCCTCAGTTTCCTCCTCTGTAATGATGGGGTGGCAGGGGTCTCCTGCCCATAGAGCTGTGTGAGGGATAAATGCACTTGGCATATGACTGGCATGAAATGAAGGTCCCTGGAATTATTTGGCATCAGCAAAAATGTTGTGAATAGTCATCAGCGAGAAAAAAACAGAACTTTTTTTCTTTTTCTTCTTCTTTTTTTAACATCCTTTATCCTCTGTGTTTGGAATTGCCTGTGGTGGGGGTATGTGATACCACTAGAGAACTGGGGTCCACAGAAGCTGGGATCAGGCTGCCCTGTCCCTGCCTGAAGTGCGTGTCCAGAGGCTGGGGAAGGATGGCAGACCGTGAGGGGCTTGGGAGGGTGACGGAGGGTGCATGTACCTCAGGACTAGAGGCAAAGTCAAGGTCTCAGCCGTCCCAGGTGCGATCCCAGCCCCTCTGCGTCCATCTGGCCCGAGGTTAAGGTGACTGAGTCCATGTGTGTGCCGTCTGTGTCATGGCAGGGGACAGAATCACGGGACGGGGCTGGGGGAGACGGGCCCAGGCAGTGACCCCCCCTCCCACCACCCCCAGATCCTGCGCTACGAGAACGAGGTGCTGCAGCTGGAGGAAGATGAGCGCTTCGAGGGCCGAGTGGTGTGGAATGGCAGCCGGGGCACCAAGGACCTGCAGGACCTGTCCATCTTCATCACCAATGTCACCTACAACCACTCAGGTGACTACGAATGCCATGTCTACCGCCTGCTGTTCTTTGAGAACTATGAGCACAACACCAGCGTTGTCAAAAAGATCCACCTTGAGGTGGTGGACAAAGGTGAGTGGGCCCTGCCTGCCCCTTCGCCCCGTGGCCCACCGTGAGCCAGATGGAGGGACAGATGGCAGATAGGGGCCGGGCTGGCTCCGTGCCTGGGCCAGCCAACCGCCCACAGCAATAGTGGGAGCGTCGTGTCCATGTCCGTGTCTGTCCCCCAGTCCCCCTGTGTGGCCCCCCCAGCTCTGGTCTCCTCTTCCCCTCACCCCACCGGAGAGGTCACAGCAGGCTCCTCCCCACAGACGTTGTAGGTACCAAACCTAGCTTGGTGGCCTGTGCTGTGTGACCTCCTGCAGGTACCTTCTTGTCTCTGGGCCACAGGGTCGTCTCTGAGATGATAGGAGTACCCCGCTTGGGGGTGTCCTTTGAGCCATTCTGATGTCTCGGGAGTTATGAGGGTTGAGCACGGGGCTGGAGACCGGCTGCTGTCCTGCGCCTGGCTCGCAGCGGGGCCTGGTGCTGGAGGACAAGGGTCGTGTTCTGATGGCCCATAGCCTTGGTCCTGCCTGGGTCTGACCTGGCAGAGGATGTCACCCAGAGGAGAGCGCCTCATATGCCACCAGTGGCTTGTTCAGGTGCCTGGCCTGACTCAGCAGATCTGGGTGGGCCCACAGTCGTCTCTAGTGCGTTTTTGAAGGTGGGGGGTGGGTGCCATAGGGCTGGGGGCCCCAGTGTGGGCAGCAGGGTCTCCGGGGTTTGTCCACCGTCTCAAGGGTTCCGCTTCAGCTGCCTGAGACCCCCGCTCTGCAGGAGCTCCACCCCTTCTCTGGCCCGTCCTCTGATTGGCATGAGTTGGAATTTTCCAGGGCCCTGTGGCTCACTGGCTTAGTCAGGAAGCTACTTTAGGCCTGGAGCCAGCAAAGAGCCATGGCAAGTCCGTCCCCTGGGACCGCAGCACACACAGCATCACGGACTGCATGCTTTACGCTTCCTCTCCAGGAGACCACGCTGGCCTGAGTGCCTCCCAGGAAGTCCCTCCCTGAGCCCTCCCGCCCACCCTCGGGGCCAGGGGTTCTTGTGCCCCCATTTTGCAGATGAGAAAGCAGAGGCTCAGGGAGGGAAGATCTCACGGCCAAGGTGACAGAGTCAGGACCTGGATCTGAACCCAGCCGCTCCTGGGTGACGATCGTTTCCGTTCCTGGCATGAATCACCGCACTCCCTCGTCAGCCGGAGCCTGCGGGACTCTTTATATAATTAGCATTTTTACGTTTCCTATCCAAGTGGATCAGCAGAAGGCAGTTCAGAAGATGTACATGAGCCACTCGGTGGCCCACGTCACCGTGTTGGGTGGGTGGTCAGCCCTGGACACGGAAGATGGAGTCACCAGTGACACAGGGGATAGAGCTGAGCAACTCTTAACAAAGACGCCCGGCCTCCCGGCCTCTACAAAACCTGGCTTATTCCTCTACCAGGAATCAGTGCCCAGGAGAGGGGGAGGCAGGTGGGGAGGCTCCAGGAAATGTTGTCCCCTGGTTTTTTCCAAATTGGCCATGGACCCTTGCTCAGAGAGCTGTCCTCACCTGCTTAGCACAGGCCCACCCGTACCCTGGGAACAGTGCTCTTCCTCACATAATCTACCCTATCATGCCTATGTTTTTAACAATATTTAACACAACATAGAGTCCTTTGTGCTGTCTTCTGGAAGTCCATGTTTTCAGCATTAACACCGTATTCTAGTGCTTCCTATCCACCCTATTAGAGTATGGCTTTTTACATCCCCCACCCCCAATATTTTATTTTGTACTCTCTATGATACTGTTTTGTGGGGGGATTTGTTTGCTTCTTTTTTTCTTTTGGTACTGGGGGTTCAACCCAGGGGTGCTTTACTGCTGATCTACATCCCCAGTCCTTTTTTAAATTTTTATTTTATTTTTATTTCTTTATTTTGAGACAGCGTCTCACTAAATTGCAGAAGGTCTTGCTCAATTGCTGAATCTGACCTTGAACTTGCCATCTTCTTGCCTCAGCCTCTGAGTTGCTGAAACTGCAGGCACGCACCACCAGGCCCGGCTAGACCATGCATTTCTTGTCATTCTCTATCATGCCAGAGTCTGTGGGACATTTCCCACCATGATCTTGTGTTGTCATCCTTGCCCACCATGCTGTGCTCCGGTGCTTAAAGACATTTTTGGTGACCCTGTAGTACTGTTCAGTATCACCTGTGGTGCTGCCCTGCGCTCAGCACTACCCATGGTGCTAGAGTCAACATGATTACCCCGCTGTAGTATTTTTCCATTACTGATGATATCTCTGTATTGTTGGCATTCCCGGCCGTCTCCTGTCTTAAAAATCATTCCTGTTTTCTGTCTTACTCCACTTTCAGGATTAGCAATCAACCTGTATTGCCTCCTGGTAGTGGCCCCTGAGGAATGAACTGAGTCAGGTCCAAAGGAGGGGGCTGCGGGCTGGGCCTGTGATCACAGCAGCTCAGGAGGCTAAGGCCGGAGGATCGCAAGTTCAAAGCCAGCCTCAGCAACTTAGCAAGGTGCTAAGCAACTCAGTGAGGCCCTGTCTCTAAATAAAATATAAAAAGGGCTGGGGATGTGGCTCAGTGGTTAGGCACCCCTGGGTTCAATCCCTGGTACCAAATACAAAAGCAAACTGGGGACCATCTGGCCTGCAGAATTGCACCAGGGTTTCAGATCTGGGACCCCCTATGTGGGCAGATTAAGAGATCAAAGGCCTCCCCAGAGAAGGTGCCTGTGGCCCTGTGTGTGACTCTTCTGCCTTGGCTCCTCATCTGTAAAGTGGGCCAGTGGCAGTCCCAGCCCTCTCCTGAGATGTCCGCGGGGGTTCATGGAGACCGTGTTTGTGAACCGCAGCTGTGACCCCCCTCTTTCGTCATGGAAGGGTTACAGAGTGGAGCTCTAGCCCTGCGTTTGGTTGCACTCGAGGCTGGCTCCTGGCTCCAAGTCCCAGCGTAGCTGTGTGCCCTTGGCCTAGCACCTGTCCTTCTCTGGGCCTCAGCAGCCTGGTCTGGAAGCGGGCTACAGATTCGTGCCTTTCCCCGACCCAATCTGACTGGGAGAGGGAAGATTGGATCCTTGTTAACCTAGATCTTTGTGGGCACAGAGCTCCAGGAACAGGGGGGAGATTCCAGGGACTGAGATGTATTCAGACAGTGAGGGGCTCAGGTGGTTCCTGGCCATGGGGAGCCTGGGCAACCCCAGCCTGGGGGCCTTTCCGGGGGCCAGGGAGACTCTAAGATGAAAGCAGCGCAGAGCCCGGCCAGGAGCGGGCCATCCTGCTGGACCGTGGAGGGGTGAGTCCTGGAAGCTCCTCCAGGCTCCCCTGCGGGGGGGGGGGGGGGGGAGAGTCCAGCCCCGCCCCCTCCCTCCTTCTGGCCCAGAAAAGCCTCAGTGCCATCTGCACAGGGTGGGGCGGAGCAGGGGCCAGGCTCTCAGGGAGGAAGAGCCCACGAGGACAGCAGCCGGGGAAAGAGGTCCCGGCCACCCAGGAGGGGACCAGGGATGTGCATGGATGGACACCTGTGATATCCGGCTGAGGACGCCAAAGTGGCCTGTGACTCTGGTCCCCTGGCTGAATGTGTTCCCTTTGCAGTTTAAATTTAGGCTCAATGAAAGGAAGCTGGCAGAGGCAGGGGCCAGCGCTGCAGCAAGGATGTAGGGCTTCCGGAAAGTAGCCAACACTTCGCGGTGGTTTTGCAAGTCCTCCAAGCATGGCAGGGATGGGTGTTAACTCATTTCCTCTTCCTGGCAACCCCTGGAGAGGGTATTAGTATCATCCTCATTCTACAGAGGGGGCATCAAGACTCAGAGAGGTGGAGTCATTGGCCTAAGGTTGCACAGCTAGTAAGAGGCAGGATTTGCACTTTGGCTATCTGTGTCTGGACTCTCTTCTCCTCAGCATTACGCAGTACTGCCCCAATCGTAACAGTAATAATAATAAAATGACTTTTTTTTGAGTGTTTTTGATAGGTGGAGGACTAGTCTAAGCATCTTTAAAGCTTATTTAATTCTCACAGCACTTCCATGGAGGTATTGTGGTTATGGACATTTTGCACATGGGGAAATGGAGGTCCCGGGAGGTCGAGTCACTTACCCAAGGTCACACAGCGGACAAGTGGCCAAGCCAGGGTTGGAACCCAAGCCTTTCGAGTGGCGGACGCTCGCTGAAGTTCCACAGGGAGGCAGTTGAGGGTGATCTCCAGGCCCATCTGAGCCTGGTTGTTAATCAGAGTAACAGCGAGGACTCTGGGGAAGCAACATGATGGTCCTGTGTGTGGCCCAGGCCCAGGGAGGTCAAGCCACTTGGCCTAGCTCACACAGCAAGTGTGCCACACACTTGGAGGTGTCTTGTCTCCTAAGGTGGAGTCAGGTGCCTCAGCTGCCATCTGAACCCCACCTGGTCCCCGCAGCCAACAGAGACATGGCGTCCATCGTGTCGGAGATCATGATGTACGTGCTCATCGTGGTACTGACCATATGGCTCGTGGCAGAGATGGTTTACTGCTATAAGAAGATCGCGGCTGCCACGGAGGCCGCTGCGCAAGAGAATGCGTGAGTGGGGTGGGAGGGGACGGCCAAGGCCACCGAGGCACCTCCAGACTTCCTGGAGTGGGTGGGAGCTGCATGGGAGGGGTGGGGGCAAGACAGCAAGTCAGGGTGCCACCTGTCTGTGCTCCCCAGAGCCGGAGCAGGTTGTCAGGTTCCAGATCCTTCTTCCCTTAAACTCGGGAGTCCGGCCCACAGCCCCCTCCCCTCTAACTCAGGGGCAAAGGCCTCATCCTTCCTCATTCTCCTGGGAGGGGGGCCAACTGGTGATCGGGTCACTGTATACCTGGCCTTTCCCCCACAGCTCGGAGTACCTGGCCATCACCTCTGAAAGCAAAGAGAACTGTACGGGCGTCCAGGTGGCCGAATAGCCCTGGTAAGGCGGGTGGACAGGGACTCGGGGTCCCCCAGAGTTTTGGCCTACTGGGTCCCTAATTCCCTATCTCTCCCTCCCCTCTAGGTCCTGGGCTCCGCCCTGATGGGGGACAGCCTGCCCCCAGAGGGGGCTGGCCATTCCTGGGCCTCCACGAGCCTCAGAGTCCTGCCAACAGAGCCGCCAGGGAGGGAGGGGCAGGGGGACTGGCTCGGCTCACACCCCAACTCGGCCTTCTTTCCTCCTGCCCCTTGCCCACCCACCGCCATGCATGATGGGTAAAGCAATACTGCCGCTGCCCCTCCCCCTGCTTCTGCTGCCTGTTTGGGGAGGGGTCGGTGAGGCGGGGGCAGCGGCTCCGCACCTCTTCTTCTTGCTGATTTGCACACATCGGCCGCTTTGGACGTGCACTGCTGGGCCCAGCCTGTCCCTGCCCCGTCCCTGCCCGGTCCCGGGGGGGAAGGGGTCGTGATGGGCTGGAATAGTTTGGGGCAGGTGGTTCTGGTACCCACTGCGACCCCAGCATCATTTCCCCTCCTGCTTCCTCCGGCTGGACCTGGGGTCCCCTGTCCCTGTAATGCACTCATGCCCCGGCCCCACCCGCCCTCTCTCACCAGCCTTGGATCGTGGCCACTTAGAAAGGGGCCCATTCTGCCTCGTCTCTCTTTACAGAAGTAGTTTTGTTCATGAAATAAAGATTCTTGGACTTGATTCCCCGTCTGTCTCGTGAGTGAGCCCAGGCACCCGCTCTGCCGGGCCCCCAAGTCCGAAAGCCTTAGATTGCCCCAGGATCCTCCCTCCCAGGAGGCAGCGGGGACCTCGGGGAGTTAGGGACTCAGTGGGGAGCCTATGGAGCCACTTAGTACTTGATAAAAGCCTGGTTGAAGGGAGTCATTAGCTCAGTGGGGGCTGAGAGGCAGGGGAAGCCGGAGCCAGCAAGGGGGAGCCTCTGAGCCTTGGGGGTGCAGGTGTCCTGTGGGGGCTGCCAGAGGAGAGCAAGGGACACAGGGAGAGAGATCGGGGGCCGGCTCCAGGCAGGCGAAACCAGTGTCCGCTGGGCAGGGCCGAGGCTGGGGTCTGTGGGTTGGACTGGACAGGGGACCTGTGAGGGTGAGCAGGTGGACCTAATTGTGCGGGGACAACAGATCTGGGGTGAGCCGCCCTGGTCTGATGGCAGGCAAGTGGCTGCTGGCGACCTGGCCAGTCTGGGTGTTGATCTGGCCTGGGGTCTGACGTGGATGGCTCTTGGCTGCTGGCGGGACAGCGTGTATCTGCTCTGGCCACTTCCGGCCACTTGGCCTGGGCCTTAGCACTCAGTGTAGCCTTTTCCGGGCCAAGCCCCCATCCCCCTACCTAGGACTTTCCCGGCTCCAGAGGTCACCACGGCAGGCGGCAGGGAGGCTGCCAAAGCAAACCAGCCCCCGTGACTTGTAGGAAAGCAGCTGGGGGAGGGGGCTGGCGGGTTGAGCAGGACCATGCGGCAGAGGCCAGAGGCCGCGCTGGGCCAGGGACAGGGAAGGGGTAGAGGCGACAGGTGTTAGGGGACGGAAAGTGGCTCCGAAAAGGGAGGGGGCTGAGGCTGGAACCGGTGAGGGACAGGGGATGGGCCGGGCAGGGGCAAGGGACAGGGCATGGGCCGGGCAGGAGAAGTGGCAGTGGCAAAGTGGGCTTGGGGCAGCCAGGCCCTTCCACCTGGTTCCCTCGGATCAGGGTCCATCACCCCTGGCCGCCTCTCTGCCGCGCCCCTGCGCCCCTCGGGAGCTCCAGTCGGGCGGGTTTGCTGGGGCTGCCTGGTCCAGCCCCTGTCGGCCCGGCCCCACCAGCCAGGTGGCCTCTGGGGCTGCCAATCCCCGGGCCCGGCCCCTCCCCGCCCCTTCCCCCGCCTCCCGCCCAGCCCCCTGCTCCTCAGGTGAGGCCGCCTGGCCTAGCAGGCCCCAGCCACCGCCGCCACCGCCTCTGCCTCCCCGGCCGCCCGCTGCGGGGCCACCATGCCGCTGCCCCGGCCTGGAGACTGACCCTCAACCGCACCATCTCCAGGCTCTCCCCCACCTGCTGGACCCCAGGGTAAGGACCAGGAACCCCAGATTCAGTTCCAATCCTGAGGACAGGGGTCCCCTCGCCCCTACCCAATTCGATGCCCACCTCCCAATCCAGGGGCTCCCAAGCACCCCAAACATGACTGTCCGACTTCTTCCCAAGGACCGAGGACTCCAGCACACTCTCCCATCAGACTTGGAGATTGGGCCCCCGGGTTTCTCCATGTTCAGACTCGGGAGTCCAGCCCCCAAATTCTTGCTTCCCCTCTGCCCTCTCTTCCCTCAGACCCCATGGGTTCCAATCCCGGTTCCCTCTGATCCGGGTCCATCACACCCGGCCGCCTGGCTCCCGCACCCCTGCACCCCAGGCTCAGGTCTGGGGGTCCTCAGCCCTTCAATTCCAGGAGTCCCCGTGGCACTGGTCAGACACTGACCCCATCCTTGAACCCAGCCCAATCTGCCTCCGTGATCATGGCATGCTCTGGTCAGAGCCCAGTCCCTCCAGCTTCCCTGGATGGACGCCTGGGACTGGGGGCGCCAGTGCTGGGCTGGGCTGGGCTCCCCCAGGCCCTGCCTCCCTGTTCATCTCCCCACAGGTCCCACCCTGGCCCAGGAGGTCAGCCGGGGAATCATTAACAAGAGGCTGTGACATGGCCGAGAAGGAGGGTGAGTCCCCCCCTTTCCTGAGCCCCCACTTGGGCTCTGCCTGGTGCCCTTCAGCTGTGCTTTCTCTTCAACCTTCCACCCCCATGGAGCCCCCATCTCTGGTCCCCCCTCCCAAGCCCGTCCCCACCCCCTTCTGCAGCCTCGTCCACCTGATTAACCATTAACTCCGTGTTCTGTGCACTTGTGCCACCCCCTGGCTCCCTGCTACCCCGGATGACCTTCCTGGCACCTTGCCTCAGTTTCCCCTCACCCCCAGTGATTTCTCAGCTCACCCTGAGCCTGTCCTCTACTGGGGGGATGGTGACATGGGGACAGGACATTGCTCTGCTGCTGTGGTTAAGGGCCCAGATGTTAAGGTCAAACACAAGGGCCTTGCACTTGAATTTGCTCCGGCCACTTTTTTGCTGTGTAGTCTTGTGCAACTGACAGCATTTCTCTGCACTTCAGTCCCCCTTTCCCCTGCCCCCGGGGTCAAGTGTGGGTCCAATACTCCCTCCCTGAGGTAACAGGGAGCATGGAACACACAAGGCACCCGCATGGGGGCTCAGGATGTAAGACGGGTGCCATAAACAGCAGCTGTCAGGACAGAGGTTGGAAGACTCGGAGTCCCAGGGACTCAGGACCCCCAGTGCGTCCTCACATTCCTCCTACTGCCTGGCTCTGTGGGCAAAAGAGCAGAGGGAGGACTTTGGACTCAGCCCAGATGGATGGAGAGAGAAGAGGAGCTGAGAAGTCACCCTGGGGATGCTGGAGAGAAGCCACCCCGTGGAGTGGATGGCATTCAAGGGCTCTAGGCAGCCCGCCTCCCTCTCAGCCTCTTCCACACTTGGGGACCCAGCTGAAAGGGCAGTCTTTTCTTCCAACCCTACCCCAGTTGGGATTGACTCCTCCTCTTCTTCCTGGAGCCAGGCTACCTGCATTCAGTCCCAGACAGCAGCGCTTTCTAGCTGTGTGGCCCTGGGCAAATAGCTTACCCTCTCTGGGTCTCAGTTTCCTCTGTAAAATGGAGATGGCATTCGTGTACCTCACAGCATGGCATGAGGGTACTGGCTGACATGACTAGCCCAGACTCTGGCCTCCTCAGGTCTCAGTCTCAGTGTAGATAGCCACTCAGACCCTCAGATCCCAACCATTCAGCTGCCATTCAGAGTGAACCAGATTCTCTGTCACTCAGGAGAAAGTGCTGGGCACCCCAGCTGAGCAGGTGGGTGACAGAGCCTGGCTCCTTTGAGACAATTTCTTCTTCCTGGATCTGAAGGATTCTGATGCTGCACCTGCTTGCTGGGTCACTGGGGTGGGTGTCTGTGCCTCTCTGGGACTCCTCTCCTCATCAGTAAACAGGATGACAGTAACGTGTGCCCAAGGCTCTCAGTGCTTCTGGGGACTGGGGAATCCGAGGAGGTGACTCCTGAGTTCAGACTCAAAGGATGAGGAGGGGTAGGTAGCGTGTGCCAGGAGGGGAAGAACGCGGCTGAAGCCCGGGTGGCAGACTGCCCCGCGACACAGCGAGCGCAGCTAGTGCTGATGTTTCTGGAGGTGATGCAGGAAAGGAAGCTGTGGGGGAGATGAGTGCTGCCACTGGACCAGGCTCTGTCCCCACTGGGTCAGGAGCAGGGGGATTCCTTGGCAGTGCTGGGTCTCTCCACAAGGTGGCGCTGGCGGCAACGCTTCGTGCCTCTAGTTGGTGGTATAAGTTCTGTGCTCCCCTGGCTCTAGGAAGCTCTGGGAGGTGTACGATGGGGAGCCGAGCGCTGTTTGGAATTTGGGGAAACACATCCAACCCTCAACTCTCAAAAAGCCACACTTATATCCTACAGGGCTGGACACGTCCGGCCGAGAGACTTAGCCTCCATTCTGGGGGCACTAGGGAGTCATGGATGGTTCTAGGTTAAGAAGGGACAGGTTGGATTTGGCATTTTAGGAAGGTTCCCCAGGCTTCCTTGTGGAGAGAGACCGGAAGGGGAGACAGAGCTCGGTGGTTGGATGGGGCTGAACTGAGGCAGGACCAGGGGAAGGGAAGGAAGGGTGGACAGGAGGGTCACTTAGGAGGACTGGCCAGGCTGGAGGAACTGGCAGGCTTTAGGGAGAAGGAAGTGTCCTCCAGTTGAGGGCCAGTCCTGGGGTGAGGGCCTCGGGACCTGGGAGGAGGAGGAGATCTGGGGAGACCTTGGGGCCATATGGGACCTGGGGGGTGAGAAGAAACTAGGGGGTTTCAGGGGAAGGTGTCCAAGAGGCTGCAGGACCCCTGACCCAGGGCTCAGAACCCAGTCCAGGGCTGAGGACAGAGAGTGCAAACAGAGGCCACAGAGGCAGGTGAGACAGACGTCAGACCCAGGAGGAGAGAGAGGGAGGAGCTCACGGCCGTCTTAGGAATCTGGATTCCAGGGAGTGGACGGAGAGCCTGGAGGCAGAGCCTTGGCGGGGTCCCAGGAACACAGTGTGTGTGGTCTCCAGAGAGGGAGCATCTCAGGCAGGAAGTCCAGGTCATGTAAGAGAGGGGTTTCGACAGATGTCACAAAGATGTCACCTTTAGTGGAGGCAGAACCATCCGGAGAGAAGCTGGGGGACCGCTGGGGGACGCCCCGAGAAACAGCAGAGAGTCTCAGGGAACAGTGGGGCCAGGAGAGACCTGACCCGCGGAACACAAAGCCCCATAGCTTACAGAGATTGTGATGTTGAGGATGTCACCTCTCAATGGCAGGAGCAGAGAGCATCTTGTCCCAGAAAAGATACCCAGGAAGGGTGTCTCTTTCACCAGGGGACCCAGGTTAGGACACAGCCCGTCCCACCAGAGGGACCTATTTTGGAGGTGCTCAAAGTCCTAGCGTGGAAGCAGGTACTTTCTTGTCACCCTAGGAGACACAGGTGGCATTGCTTGCTGTCCCCCCAGATACATCAGAGCCTCTAGGTCTTGTGCAGACTGCACCCCTGGCAGGCACACCCCGAGACAAAGGGCCCGGAGCCTGTAGATGCAGGAAGCCAAGACACTCCCCTGGAACCAGGAAGATGTCAGAGGCCGGGCTGGGCGTGGGGACAGGCCTGAGAGCCCTCCCCGCCCGTCACCAGGACAGGCAGGGGCTGAGCTGGGTCGCCCCTGCCCAGCGCCTCCTGGAGGGATGCAGCATTTCCTGATGCTGGGTGGGAGCCACCCAGACAATGACTCTCCCCGGAAGGTCCTGGACCACTCCCGGCTCTGTTCCGGGTACTGACCTGGCACTCTGCCCACCAAACATGCCACCCCAGGCACGGACGAGGGAGCTGGGAGCTCCTGAAGCCCTGAGAGAACTTTCTGGCAGCGGAGCCCAAGACAGGGCCAGGGCCAGGCCATTAGTGGTCTTTTTCCTTTGGTCCTCCTAGCGGGCGAGTTGGCGTTTGATCTCCAGGACCTCTGTGCACTGGAAATACAGTTCTTCCCTCCTCTGGGCCACGAGGCCTCCCTAGCTGGCCCGGGCCTTGGTTCCCACTGCCCTCCCTAAGCCTGTGCCCTTCTGGCCTCCTCCAGGGCCTCTCTAGCCCTCTAACACAGTGAGCTTGTTCTTGCCTCCTGGCTTTGCCCATGCTGTTCCCTCTGCCCACCATGCTGTTCCTTGATGTCCTCGCATGGCTGCCTTTGCATTCTGGTCTAGCTCCAGAGTCTTCTTTTCTTCTACTTTTTTTTTTTTTTGGTACTGGGGATTGAACTCAGGGGCACTCAACCACCGAGCCACATCCCCAGCCCTATTTTGTATTTTACGTAGAGACAGGGTCTCACTGAGATGCTTAGGGCCTTGCTAAGTTGCTGAGGCTGGCTTTGAACTCGGGATCCTCCTTTCTCAGCCTCCTGAGCCACTGGGATTACAGGCGTGTGCCACTGCACCTGGCTGAAAGTCTCTTCTTCGGGAATCTCATCCCCCTTGAGAAGCCCCCCACCTCCATTATTTTCCTCATAGCCTTTGCCACAATCTGGAAATTATCAGGTTCATGTTTAGTTGCAGGCATCCCCGCTCCCAACTCACACCCCGAGAGAGCCATCCTCTTGTCTGTCTGTCTTAACCTCTGCTCCCAGAGCCTAGAGTGGTGCTAGGGACACAGAGGATGCTCAGTAAGGCTCAAGCTCCATTTTACCCACGCAAACAGAGGCTCAGAGGGGTGAAGAGCATTGTGAGGACCACACAACTCTAAGGAGGTCTCAAGCATGTACTGAGCACTTGCTGTATGCCAGTGGCACAATGAGAGGCTTCATGGTTATGTACTTTGGACCCGGCACCCAGTCTGCCCAGGGTTCAGATCTCAGCTCTGCCTCTTTGCAGGCTGAGTCACACTGGGCATGTAACTTGACTTCTCTGAGCCGTAGGAAAAGTGGGCATCGCAATGCAGGGCTGATACGCAGACGGAATAGTTGATGTGTTTAGAACAGTGCTCGGTGCACAGAGAAAAATGAGTTGGCTCAGTATTATTTAAAAGGACTCTGAAGTGTCGTTTTTAGAAGTGGGTGCTGGGTGGATGCCCACTGAACAGATGAGGAAACCGAGTCTCAAAGAAATGGTGCCATTGCCCAAGATTCCAGCCAGAAGAGTGAGGCTGGCAACCTTCCAAACTTTGGTTCTCAACTTCCAGGGACCACATTGGGTTTGGGGGCTGGGGGGGTCTCCCAAGCAACGGGGGGAGGGGGAAATCAGCGTCATGAGCCCTGATGCTGCAGGAGCCCCTGGAAAAGTCAGCCGAAGAGAGAGGTCAGGGGGCACAAAGTGATGATAGAAATGCCAAAGCTCAGTGCACCTGGGAGGAGGAGTCCCCTAAGAGCCAGAGGAGTGCCAGGGTAGTGGCAGCGGGCCCAGCCGTGGCCCCTCCCCAGCTGGAGCCCTTGGGGAGCTGGACACCTGGTTGTCCACCTGGCCGGGGAGGGACCGCCCTGCCCATTCTCGGCCCCAGGGCACAGCAGGCTCAGTGGTGACAAGTTAGCCCTGGGGGGCAGGGCAGTGCTGGCCCGGTGCCTGGACCCTGCGGCAACGGGGACAGGCCTGGCAGTGGCCCCAGCATGGTGTCTGTTGCAGGTGGCCGGACTGTGCCATGCTGCTCCGGACCCAAGGTGGCAGCTCTCATTGTGGGGACCCTCCTCCTCCTGACGGGCATCGGGGCAGCATCCTGGGCCATCGGTGAGAGTGGTCCCTGTGCCTCTGACCTCCCCTGGCCCTGCGGCCCCCGATGCCTGCCCTCACCTCCGCCTTCTCTGCAGCGACTCTTCTACTCAGGAGTGACCAGGAGCCGCTGTATCCGGGTGAGTACAGCAGCCAGGACCCTCTGGGGGTCCCTGGAGGAACCTGCGGGGACGTGGCTCAATAAAAGTATTTTTGAGTGAACGTATCGGTGCACGCGGAAACGCTAATGATAATAGTGCATTTGTATCGAGTGCCAGCTGTCCCAGGCATGTTTTAATAAGTCTGTCCCTTGTCCAACCCAGTGTTTTTCAGGCTCCAAATGGCTCACCCCTGAGTGCACGAGGGATTTAAATTAGGGAGTTGGAAACTCCCACTTTTTAAAAGTGATTAGAAAATATCAGGGTGCATCTCTCCCAGTAGGAAAAAGTGTGGTTCGTTTTCTTCTTTGGGTTTTGTGTATTCATCGACATGCCATCCCGTGGCCTCTTCCAACAGCCCTGTGAGGGTAGGACTGTGATTCTCCCCAGTTTACAGACGGGGAAACTGAGGCTCCGTCATGTAGTTAGCCTCAGACCGCAGCGCTCCCGTGGACCACGTTGCGCCGCCGGGCCTGGTTAGCACATGTTCTGGAGGCACAGTGGGAATTCAGGGATCCTCTAACTCCCCTAGGAGGTAGGAGAGCGAGGTTTGCTCAGGCTACTATTTGCCCATTTTCCAGATGTGGGAAATGAGTACCAGAGAGGACACAGCTGGTAATGATGGGCCCAGAGTGGCTCACCTTGGCCAGATGTAGCCATGGCTGCAGGCCCATGGGGTGCCCGCCACAGCACTCAGGAGATGCAGAAACGAACTGTGGGATGAGGGAGTGAACCTGCCCTAATGCCTTGTGTGACCCCAGGGCGGACAAAAGAAAGGGGGACTTGCTTGGGAAGTGTGTTTTCACATCTTCAGGCCTCCTCAGATTTCTTAAAGAATTCAGTTCACACCAAGAACAATAATGAAGTTCCACACCCAAAAAGCCAGCATCAGCGTCCCCTCTGCTGGCGGGCACTTAGGTGACGTTTGCCTGGGTCAGGCGAGCACCTTGGGGCTTGACTGGATCAGCTTTTTTTTTTGGTACCAGGAATTGAACTCAGGGGCACTCAATTCCTGAGCCACGTCCCCAGCCCTTTTTATTTTTTTATTTAGAGACAGGGTCTCACTGAATTGCTTAGGGCTTTAATAAGTTGCTGAGGCTGGCTTTGATCTCAAGATCCTCCGCCTCAGCCTCCTGAGCTGCTGGGATTACAGGCGTGCGCTGCTGCACCCAGCTCGAATCCGTTCTTTCAGTCCTCCCAAGCGCCCTTGTTTGTATGGGGGAACCAAGGCACATTTTGGCCAAGGGACTTACCCCAGGTCACAGAGCTAGTAGGTGGCAGGGCTGTGACTTGCACCCTGGGTGGCCACTGTGGGTGACTCCCACCCTCTATTGTGTGTCAAGGAACTGCTGAATTTGTTGTCATGGTAAAAGGTAACCTATGCCAGGTCCCAACCACAACCTTTACCCAACAGGCCTACGGGCTGGGAGTTGTCATAGATCTAGAGTTTTGTGTGGGCTGTGGGAACCTGGCACCCAGTGAGGTGAACCGACTTACCCGAGACCACTCATTGGCAGAGACATGAGATTAGGCTCTTGCAGAAAGCCCCGGGGGTCGCAGGATGAAGTACCCACCTCATAGGCTCCTGGGCTCCCAGGATGAGGGACTCAGTCCACCCCACCTCCCCCGACCTCTGGCACTCTCTGGGCTCCAGTCTGTGGGGGTTCCCCTGCTCCCCCCCGATGCCCCATTCCTGCTGTCCTCGTGGACCCACCTCGTGCTCCCACTCCTGATGTGGGGCATTTTGTTTACTGGTCAGGCAGTGCTTGGCGCACAGTAGGCACTCAGGACATCTTGGCTTAATAAATAGCACCAGGATAGATCACCGAGATGAGCTAGGCTGTCCTGGGCCTTCAGCTGGACAGTCACCTGGCCACGACTCAAACCTGGATCTGGCCAGTTTCCAGAACCCTGGGGAATCGTGAATCAAAACGACCCCCCATCCCTGCCTTGTTTTGTGGGATTTCCCGCCTCTGTCAGACGGTGTAGGAGGCCCACAGGTGACCCGGAACGCACTTTTGGCATTGCCTAAAATAATATAAACAAGAAGAAAACATTTCAAAGTGAGACGCGGCGCATAGACTGTGGTTTTAAAAATAACCGGAGGAGGCATTTGCTGTCCCCCTCCCCTCCCCCGCTCCCCACACCTCCCGCAACACCCATCCACGGACTCATTCCTTTTTCTCAAACCCCACACTTGCTGGAAATTTCTGGAACAGTTAGGCGTCATTTAAAAGTAAGACTCCACCTCCACCCTACCGCCCCTGCCTTGCTGTCCCAAACTCTGTTCTGGTCTCAGAGCTCAGGGAGCCGCGGGCACCACCCAGAGGAGAGGAGTACCACCCCCCAGGTGAGAGGCCATCATTACACCAGACCAGCCAGACAGCTTTTCAGTCAAGTGCAGCCAGGGAAGGGTCAGGCCCGGTCCACATGGAGCGGGGACTGAAGGTCGGCACGTCTGGGGTTCCAATCCTGGTTTCGCCAGTTCTTTGCTATGTGTCCCCGGGCACGAGCATCCTTCCTAGGCTAATCCCCCCGCCCCGACTGGTGGGCCGAGCATGGAAGTGGTCACTAGGTGGGCCTGGTTTCCGCCCCGTCCTTGCCTCTCACTGGCTTGGTGGTGTTGGGTGCGCCAGCCCATCTCTCTAAGCCTCTCCATCTGGAAAATGGCAGTGATTTGGTGGCTACGAGGCCTGGGTTGATGGCGGGGCAGGGAGAGTGTGGGCATAATGCCAGGCACACAGTAGGTCCTGAGCAGGGCAGGTGCTTGTTGGAAGTCCTGCCTTCCCCGGTTCAGACCTGTGGGTACCCAAGCAGGCCCCGCCTGGGTGCGGCCTCACCGGGTTCCTCTTAGAAGAAGTCAAAGGCCAGTTATCACCAGACTCGGTGTCCCAGAAGGTGCCATCAGGCCACGCTGGAGGCTCCTGAGAGCACACAGAGGCTCACAGCCCATGTTTTCACAAACCCGTCCCCACCTCTGCAGCTCCATCCTTCTGGTGGCTCTGAGGGCTTGTCCTTGACCCCTCTCTTGCCTTTACTTTCACAAGTGGATCCAAAGCAGACTGTCAGCTCCACCTGCAAAACTTATCCAGAATCGCACTCTTCCCCAGCCCCTGCCCCCTGCCTGGACTTCACCGCAGGCTCCTGCTCCCGCCTGGGCTCCCCCCTGCAATCAGAGGAGCCTGCATGGGGCCCTCCAGCTCTGAGCCCCCTGCTGCACAGGGTTCCAGCTCAAAGCCCAGCCTGGCTCCATCCCGTCTCTGGTTGTCCCCAGCCCCACGGCCCCCACCCTGCACCCGCCCTGGGCTCTGGCTTGCAAGTCCCTTGGCCTAATTTGCTGTCCTCTCGCGTGTATTTTGCCTGTCTTCCTCACCTCCCTCAGATCCTTAGATGCCACCTTCTCTGCAAAGCTGTCCCTGCCCACCTACTGAGATGTGCCACCTCACGCCCGTCCCCTCCCGTCAGCTTCCTTTGTCTGCATAACCCCTTCTTCTGTTGTGACATGTGACATATTTTACTGCTTCATCCTGTTTATTATCTCTCTCCCCGACTGGGCTTTGGGCTGCACCAGGGCAAGGGTTTGTCTGATGTGTTCATTGCCTAAAATAGCTCCTGGCACCTCGGCGTGTTTGGTAAACAGAGGAAATGCACCTGAGGGCTGTGACCCGGCTCAGGTGCTATCAGGGATCCCCTGATGCATGGGCTGGATCGATGGGCCCCTGGGGACATCAGTCTCCACACAGACTGCCCCCCCTCCCCCAGCCCAGAACGGAACCACCTCCCAAGAGCTTGCTCCGCTCCCGCCCTCCTGGGTAGCTCAGCCCTGCTTCATGTCACGGGCCACTTTTTCATTCCTGTCTCTCCAGACTCGGTGGCTTGGTGATGGCAGAGCCCAGAGCCGTCTCTTGGTCATCCTTGTGTCCTAGCACCACTGGGCTTGGAGCATGGTCAATGTCTGATGCGTGAAAGAATGCATATTGCTTTGCCTAAATGGGACATAAGCATTGGAGGCTCTGATGAGTCCCACAGAAAAGCCAACCTTCTTCTCCCTCCTCCTCCTCCTCCTCCTCCTCCTCCTCCTCTTAACCCTAGAATATTTATTTAAATGTTTCAGGAACCTGGTGTATTAGTCAAGGGTCTTCAGACTGCAAAAGACAAAACGAAGTAATGAACTGGCTAAGCAAACAGGAAACTTATTAGCTCACCCAACTCTGGGGTTTCTTTGGGGACTTTAAAAATGTCCCCAGAAACCTCTCCGCTCTCCCCCACATGAGCTGCCCCTTCTTCTCACGGGGGCAAAGAAGGCCCTTAACATCTGAGTGATGGGTGCAGCCATTTTTGGAAAACTGGGGACATGGAAAGGACTCCCTCTCCCGAATGCTCCAGTTTCGGTGGCCAGCTTCGGAGTCCGGGGCCCAGCGGCTGGTGGCCCCAGCTCCTTGCCCTTCGGCGCCTGCGCTTGCTCCTGGGCCCTGTGAGGCCTGGGGCTGGAGCCACCTGACCTAACAGGCCAGGGGGGCTGTGGCCAGGGAGGTGGGTCAGGATCATGACCGCGGGACCCAGGCGGCCGGCTCTGTCACCCTGCAGTGCAGGCCAGCCCTGTGGACGCCCGGCTCACGGTGTTTGACCAGACGGAGGGGACCTGGCGGCTGCTGTGCTCCTCGCGATCCAACGCCAGGGTGGCAGGGCTCGGCTGCGAGGAGATGGGCTTCCTCAGGTACCAGGGAGCCCCAGGGGGTGGGGCTGGGGGCGGGAGGAGCAGGTCTGACCCCCGCCCTGCCCAGGGCCCTGGCCCACTCGGAGCTGGACGTGCGGACGGCAGGCGCCAACGGCACGTCGGGCTTCTTCTGCGTGGACGAGGGCAGGCTGCCCCACGCCCGGAGGCTGCTGGACGTCATCTCCGTGTGGTGAGGAGGGCAGCGGCAGGTGGGACAGTCCCTGGCCCCTGGGACTTCATTTTCCTCTTGTCTGAGCTAATTGGTGTTTTGTTTCTGTGTCCTCGTCCCTCTCTCCATCACAGTGACTGTCCCCGGGGCCGGTTTTTGGCTACCATGTGCCAAGGTGAGACCCCCAAACTCAAGACTGTTTCCTTTAGCTTCTCCCCTGGGGGAACATGGCCCCTTAGACTCTCCCCAGGGCAGGGCTGTGGCCCTGCAGGTCCCCCAAGGGGCTGTGTCAAGTTCAGACCGCAGGGTGGGGCAGGGCCGGGCTCTGTCCCCTCAGTCCCCCAGGGCAGGTCTTCCTGTCCTCAGACGCTCCATCACGAGCCCTGGGCTCTCAGAACCCAGGGCCAGACCTCTGTTGGGCTCCCACCTCACCCTGCCACCCCAATGCCTTCCCCCACAGACTGTGGCCGCAGGAAGCTGCCCGTGGACCGCATTGTGGGAGGCCAGGACACCAGCCTGGGCAGGTGGCCCTGGCAAGTCAGTCTGCGCTATGACGGTGCACACCTCTGCGGTGGGTCCCTGCTCTCCGGGGACTGGGTGTTGACAGCTGCCCACTGCTTCCCAGAGTGAGTGCCCCCACAGCACCCACCAGGGGGAGAGGCGGTGAGGCCGTGCCTGGCTGGCCACCACCCTTCCCTCGTGTCCCTTGGCAGGCGGAACCGGGTCCTGTCTCGATGGCGGGTCTTTGCCGGTGCTGTGGCCCAGGCCTCGCCCCAGGGCATGCAGCTGGGGGTGCAGGCCGTGGTCTACCACGGGGGCTACCTTCCTTTTCGAGACCCCAACAGTGAGGAGAACAGCAATGATATCGCCCTGGTCCACCTGTCCAGCCCCCTGCCCCTCACAGGTACATCTCGGGGGCAGGGCTGAGCCTTGACTTGGGGACTCCAGAGACAGACAGGACAAAGGAGGGGGACAAGAGCAGACTAGAATGCATTGATGACCCAGGTGTTCATGGTAATCAGGGGAATGAGTGATCATTAAGTCTGGGCAGTGGGTACAGCCACTTGGGAATGTTCTGGCAGTTGACCATGTGACAGTTCCATACCTGGGATGCACATCCAGGAGGGACACCGCGTGTCTACACAACTGTACACAAATGTTCACGTCAGCATTATTTATAAAAGCCCAAAGATGAAAACAACCCACATGCGTATCATCTGACAGATGGATAAACACAACAGAGTGCGTCCCTACAGCGGACTCCTATACGGCCATGAAAAGGAAACAAGATAGGGGTTCACCCGGCACCACGGGTGAACTGGGGAGTCCTTCTGTCCAGTGAAGGAAGCCCGTCTTGTGTGATTCCATTCCTATGAAATGCCCAGAACAGGCAAATCCATAGAGATCAAAAGTGGGTTCATGGTTGCCAAGGGCGGGCAGCGGGACTGTGGAGACTGGGAGGATTGGTAAAGGATACAGGGTTTCTTTGGGGGGTGGTGACATGTTCTAAAGTCCAGAGTGGTCACCATGTGTGTCTGAGAATACACTGAAGCCGTGGACTTGCACGTTCCAAGCTGGTGAGCAGGACAGCCTGGGAGGTGTAGCTCACGAACGTGCTGCCCAGAATAATTAAATGAAGTATGAAATCTAAACAGGGAGAGGCCAGATCCGTGGGGAGGTCACCAGGAGTCCCTCCTTTTACAGTTCTCTGCATAGACCTCGGGTTCCAGCTCTGCAGGCCCCAGTGTGATAGTAACAAAAATCATGACACAGTGGCGATGTAGTTATGGGCCACAGGAGATGGTGTTGGTCAGTGATGGACTGTACAGGGGACATGGGCCCGTGAGCTTATGTGGCCTCAAGCATCTCAGGTCGCATCAGCTACATTCTGTGCTATCTGCATAAAGTCACGACACGATCCATCTCTCAGATACGGACCCCACCCTTAAGTAACGCCTGGCTGTAAAGCAACGAGGTGACTCAGTAGTGGCTTTGCCCACAAGCCTCCACGCTAGCGCGGTGCCTGCCCCGGGCCAGGCTCTGTCCTCATCCCTTGCTCACGGTGGCCCCGAGGAGCATCTCACAGAGCCCGTGGCCCACCTGCATAGGGTCCCCGCACAGGGAAGGGAAACCGCTCCAGGCTCCACGGCTGGCAAATAGCAGAGCCGAGCTGGGGCTGCCTGGCGCTGCCCGTGGTGCCAGGCCGGGGGCCGGGGAGTTCGGTACTCTGCCGTGGTCCGCAGCACGTTATTGAGGTCATTTTCTCTTTTGTGATCTGAGATCCTAATTTTTCACTTAAGGGAGGGATATACGTTTTTTTCTTCCCTTCTCCTTAGCGAAGAGTGGAGGGTTTACAATGTTGAAATGAGGACTGTGTGGGTGGCGGGGAGCAGCCGGGTTTGAGACACATGGCTGAGGGCTCTGGGGACAGATCCGGGTATTTGTCGACGGTGGGATCTGGGGCAGGTGGCTTCACTGTACTGTGCCTGTTCCTCAACTGTAAAACAACTTCCTGGGGTTGTTGAGGCGATCAAAAGGGTTCAAACGAGTAAAGAGCTTTGAGAATCAGCAGTCCAGAGCAAATGCTCCAAAACTGTTAGCAGTTACTGCTGTGACTGCCACTTATTACTGTGACTAGTCACCAAATACTTGCTGTTTGATTCCAGGCATATGCTGCCTCACCAAATTTTCAGGGTGCTTCCGGTGGGTCATGATCATTATTTTGATTTTACAGCTGAGGCCTCTGAGTCTCAGGCAGGAAAAGTCAACAGTCAGGGCTGACAGGACCGCTTGGGAAGGTTGTGCACTGCACAAGGGTGCCACATCTCGGAGGGGCATTCTTGGTGTAGGGCTACGTATTTCTCGTTATGACAGGTGGAAGTCAAGCATCTCAACACAGGATTCTTCACAAAGATGCCCTTTGGGCTGGGGGTAGTGCCATGGCTGTGGTTAACAAAACAGGCTCAGAAATTGGGCCAACCTAGGTCCAAATTCTGACTTCACCATTGATTCGTTATGAAACTTTGGTCAAGTGACTTGGCCTCGTTTCCCTTCTCTGGGGTCATGGCTGCCCCTACCCCCCGGGGCTGACGGGAGATGAGATGAACAGGAGAGCACTTAGCACACTGAGAGCTCGCCTAGGCGGTGGGTCACTGTGGGCATCACAGACGGTCAGAGGACAGGGTCTGGTGGGGGGACGTGGAGGCAGCTGAACGGGCTTGTGCTGGGCGGGGCTGGGCAGGCCAGCAGGGGCTGGACCGACGGGGTCTCTGTCACAGAATATATCCAGCCCGTGTGTCTCCCGGCCGCTGACCAGGCCCTGGTGGACGGCAAGATCTGCACTGTGACGGGCTGGGGCAACACGCAGTACTATGGTGAGTCCTGTGCCCTGCCTGGACACCGTCATTAGGGAGACTGACCCGGGCAGGGGAGGGGCAGTCCGGTGCGCTGGACAGCCACAGGCCCTGGTGTGTAGAGACCCTGGGGGTCGTGGGGTGGGCGCCAGGAGGGAGGGGGTCGTGCATGCTCCTGGGCTCCAGCCAG
Organism: Marmota flaviventris; assembly: GCF_047511675.1. NCBI lineage: Eukaryota > Metazoa > Chordata > Mammalia > Rodentia > Sciuridae > Marmota > Marmota flaviventris. The sequence goes on along the minus strand of NC_092515.1, from coordinate 17,755,035 downwards.
CCTTGCCCCCGCACCCCCAGGCCAGCAGGCCCGGGTGCTCCAGGAGGCCCGAGTGCCCATCATCAGCACGGATGTCTGCAACGGCCCCGACTTCTACGGCAACCAGATCAAGCCCAAGATGTTCTGTGCCGGCTACCCCGAGGGTGGCATCGACGCCTGCCAGGTAACGGCTGTGTGGGGACAGCCGGGCCCCTGCTGCCCAGGGACGGAGACCAGGGCAGTGGGCGGCGGGGCTCCCTGCCTGAGCACAGCGGGCCTCCTGGCCTCCAGCCGCCTTGCCCTTCCCTCACCAGGGTGACAGTGGTGGTCCCTTTGTGTGTGAGGACAGCATCTCTCGGACGCCACGTTGGCGGCTCTGTGGCATCGTGAGCTGGGGCACTGGCTGTGCCTTGGCCCAGAAGCCAGGTGTCTACACCAAAGTCAGTGACTTCCGGGAGTGGATCTTCCAGGCCATAAAGGTGAGGTGTCCCCTCCCCACTGGGGGGACTCTGGGGTGCTAAGGGGAGGCTGAAATTTTGGGCACCCTAGAAGAAGGCGCCCTGGGGGACCGATGGGTCTCCAGTCTTCTGGGGAAGGGAGATGGCTCGTGGGACTTTGGGGGAAGCCCCTCGGACCTCAGAAGCCCCAGCTGTCTGTCCCCAGACTCACTCCGAAGCCAGCGGCATGGTGACCCAGCTCTGACCTGTGGCGGCTCCTCGCAGCACACCTGTCCGGGGCCCGAGGTTGGGTGGCTTCAGCTCCACACGACAGGATCCACGCTGAGCCCAGGAGGGAACACTCTTCCTCTTGAACCAGTCCACAGGCCCAGGGACGCCCTCCTCCAAGGTCCTGTCTTCCACAGTGGGGGGCTCACTCTGCCTCGGACCATCCAAGCCTCACCCTCCCGACCCTTGTAAATATTGTTCTGCCCTCTGGGGGCTCCTGTCTGGAGGCCCCTGAGGACAGGATGCTGTTTAAATAATAAAGATGGTTTTGATTAATGCGGCCTCCGAGTTTGCAAGTGTAAGCAGCAACGAGGACATTTTATGGAGAGGGAAGAGAGGAATTAGGGCCTGGGGTTTATCAGGTAGAACGTGTGATGCCCCACTTTCCACAAAATTAAGATTTTTTTCAAACACAGTGACACCCACCTGTAATCCCAGTGACTTGGGAGGCTGAGGCAGGAGGATTACAGATTCAAGGCCAGCCTCAACAACTTAGGGACACCCTGTGTCAAAATAAAATAAAAACAGGTCCTGGGATATAGCTCAGTGGTAGAGCACTTGCTGAGCATGATTAGGATCCCCAATCCAAATCCCTAATATAGCAAAAAAGAGAGAGATTTTGACCAGTTTGCTTAAATGGAAATACCCTGGGGGCATACTGGCTTTAGGTACTGCTAGATCCAGTTGCCCTCAAATCTACTTTAATTGTGTCAGTTTCCTTTCCAAGCAGCCGCTCCTACACACAGAGACAGAGACCTCCACCTAAACTCCAGGCTTAGACACCTCACCCAGCTTTGCAGCTCTAGCTACAAATGTTTCTTCCCTAATAGCAAAACAAGTCCCAAGGAGACCCAGGTCTCTTGAACAGATTTGATGGTATGTTCTCATTGAATCACCGTGCACTTGATGCACGTGGGGGTGGGGGGTAGGGGGGATGCACAGGGGGTTGTCCTTCAAGAACAATGTAAGATGAAATGAAGACTTGTTTCCAGAAAAAGTGGACATCAATGCCCAGTGAGCAAAAGCACATCTTCTTTGGACCAACACAGAAAACAGGGCCTTTTGGATGGAGGTGGGGTGCAGGCCTTGTGATTGCGCGCTGAAGCCCCCACCCCTACATCCATGCGGGCTGGGGTCAGGTCCCACCTTTTCTTGGAATGGGGCTCCCCAGCCCGTATTTCTCTCTCTCTCTCTCTCTCTCTCTCACACACACACACACACACACACACACACACACACACACACACACACCCCTCTGGAGCATCTGCAGATCTTTGTGATGGCCAAGAGGGCCACCAGAGGGCGCTGTTGCCTGTACATGGCGAGAACACGTTTCCAGCCTAGTGTTGTTAAAAACCAGCAGAAATAATGTGTCCACTGGGTGCCTGTTTCTTGATACTTTAAAGGATAAAAATTATAAGGTATCAACCTCAAGCTCCCAAGAAACTTCCTAGAGTATAAATAGACCCTCCCCCCAAAAAAAATCTCCTTTGAAGGACTAACAGAACATCCATTTGGGAAATGCTCCAACCATGTACCTGTCCCTGATCCCCAAGCCTTAGTGAGGTTGGTCTCCACCATTGCTGATCAGTGGAATCTCCCAACCCTGTTTCTCAGCTTGCAGAACCTGCACACAGACTTTCCAAATGACTGCATGTGGCTGCACTGTCCTAACTACAGTATTTGGGGTGTGATTTGAGATTTGACTTGTACATTAGTTTGTTAGAAATGTACAGAGTTAGAGGAGATGACTGAAATTTTTCAGCTGAAAATCGTGTTGTACATGTGTTTTGTGAAGTTTGGGGACTCTGGGGGAATGTGACTCACCCTGGGGTGATGGTCTAAACAGATATGTCTATGCCCTGGTTGGGGGATTGGGTCTGAGCAGCAGGGGGCACTTAAGAGGTCATGGACCTGCCCTGGTGGATCTGAGGGAATGTGGCCCTATTCTAGGGGATTTGAAGAAAGTTTGACATGTATTAGTCTGTTTTCCCTTGCCATAACAAAATACCCAAGATTAGATGCTTTATAAAGAAAAGAGGATTATTTAGCTCACAGTTTCAGAGCTGGAAGTCCAAGATTGGGCAGCCGCATCCACGTAGGCTCTGATGAGGGTCTCACAATGGATGCTTCACAATAACAGGGAAAGATCACATGGGAGATAGTAAGAGACCAGGTGGGGGCCAGTCTTGTTCTTGGGGTCTGCCAGCACCCTTGCTTTCTTGGAGTGGAGCAGGAAGGGGGGTTGGGTCTCCCTCAAATCCATTCACTAGTTTTCTTAGGATGCAGGAGTCAGTGGGTTTCAGGTACTCCTCTGACTCCCACCTACCTCGACACCCATCCCAAGGAGCCAAGGAAACCTAAAGATCAGTATAATGACAATCTCAACATTGCTTTAGGGTTCTGCTGGGATCTTGGGCTTCAAAAGGCTGGACGTTAAAAACCCTTTCTTCTATGTCATGCTGTGCCTCCCGAGTCAGATATCGATCCATCTACAGAACAAGTGTAGCCACATCAGGACCACAAGCAAGGCCTGGCAATCACATTTAGCATTTATATCTGACTATCCCCCTTTCAAATATAGAGAAGCCTTCTGGGTGTTGCTTGGGGTAGAAAGCTCTGTAGGGGGTTGGTTAAGCTGGCATTTTTGCAGTCAAGTCGAAGGAGAAATGTATAGTTACTCTTTCATAATAGTTATTTAACAGTGGAAACACTAAAAGATTAACAGTGGTTGTCAAGGCCGGTAATTTTATATTCAGAAATAACCGCTGTGAATGTTCAAATAGTGGTGTAAGTAGGGCAATGGATTTTGGTTTCTGCATGAGAGGTAATGCTATTTCAATTATTCAGTGATTAAGTGAGCTGTTGCTCTGGCTCTGTTTCAGCAAAACAAACCACCCTAAACCTAGTGGTGCAAAGTAGCAACCATTGTATTAGACTCATGGACTCCACGGCTCAATGTTGGATAGACGTTGGAAGGGACGGCTTACCTCTGCTCCATGATGCTCAGGTCCTTAGTAGGAAACCTAAAGATAGTGACTTGGGGAACAGGGACTGGATCATGAAGGCTTCTTTACTCATAAATCTGGTGCCTGGGCTAGAATGGCTAAGAGGCAGGGATCCATTGGGACTTCCAATTCATTGTCTGTCCAAGTGATTTGGGCTTCCTGCTGTTATGGCTGCCTCCGGACCTTTGGACTTCTCACCAGGCAGCCCAGGGCTTCAGAGCAAACCTCTGCATTTTACACCACGGCCTCACTACCACAAAACTTCCCAGACTCTATGATAGGGGCAGAGACCCCACTTTTCAGTGGAAGACACATCAAAAAATTCAGGGCCATTTCTTAGAACTGCCATTGGAACTTATAGACCATAGGAGCAAGTTGATAGTTGACAAAACAGAAATAATCCCTCACTAAAAATTCGGCCTGAAAGATTTGCCTGCTAAAGTTGCAGATAACAAAAATTATATTCTTTATAAAGTAAGCCATCTCAGGTATTTTGTTATAGCAAAGGAAAACAGACTAATACACGCCCAACTTAGCAATACACGGTCCCATTTGTTTGTTCGGTTCAGAGGTTCATTCTATAATGGGAATGTTCAGCTTCGGAGAAAGCTTGATTTTAGTACTTAGTCAGCATTTGGCCACAGTATCTATTTGTTGTACCATATATAATAATTTTTTATATTAATAAATATTCTCATGAATATTGTTTTTAGCATTTTTTCTGTACCAAGCACTGTACCGGGAGCTCTCTGTATGTTCCTTCAGTATTTCCTCATATTCAGATGTTTGAAGGTACTGATTTTAATTTTGCTATTCATTCATTCATTCATTCAATTAATATTTATGAAGCACCTATTACGCGCCAGGCACAGTTCTGGGTGATTTGTTTTATTTATATTTCTCTTCCTTTTCATATTTCTTTTTCTTTTAAGCTCGACTCTGACAGTAACAGGTACGAAAGTGTGGATTTCGTGTGGTAGTGGCAGATACATGTGTTTTCAATATAAATCAGAATAAAAAATGTAAGTGAAGGAACACTGAGAAGATGATAACAAACGTCTCCTGTACTCTCTGGGGTTCCTGCACCCAGGGTGCCGCACCGTGGGAATCACTTGGTTCATCCCCCTACAATCTGGGAGGAAGGGGCCGTGGGGCTCAGCCTCCTTCCCTGGTCATCTGTCCCAGGTGCCAAGCTGAGCCTGGGACCCGTGAGGAGAGCAACTCTGCCGAGGGCAGGGGGCCACCCTTTCCCACCGGCTCTGCAGCCCCGAACGTCTCCAGATGCGAAACTGTCACCCAAACGTGCCCCTGGATGGGCAGGAAGCGAGGACCCAGCTCAGTTTCGATGGGGCCAGAGGGACCCTACAAATAACCTGGCCTAGGCGTGCCTCTGTCCCACCTGGCGTGGCCATGAGAAAGGCCAGCTTAGGTTGGGGGAGCCAGATCCGTGCCCTTGGGACATCTGATTTGAAGGTGAGTCCCCACTGCCTAACTATGAGCACCTTCTGGAGGGAGAACCTCTGCGAACCTCCGCAGGTGCGCAGTGCTGAGCCCCTTCCTGCTCCCTGTTCACCCTCCAGGTGAATGTCCTCCTGCCACTGTGTCCCCTGCAATAGTCCTAAATGCCCAAGATGAGGCTCAGCCCCCATCCTTCTCTGTGGAATCCTGGCCCCGGGGCCCTGGGGGGCCTGGTCTTCGCTTCCCACAGGCTCCCCCTGTTCCCAGGAGTCTGTGAATTAATCTTGAACCTGCAGGAGAGGGAACTGGCAGGGTCCCTGGGGAGCACAGGCGCTGGGCGACCTCAGCCTCCTGTCAACCCTTTCACCAAGAGATGCCTCGATTCTTCCTTCTGCAGGTGGCTGGACTGGCCTTGGCCGCTGAGGAGTGTGGAGGCCGCTGCGGCCCCTGGGAGCCTGTGGCAACCCTGCGGCTGGGGAAGCCCTGGACACATCGGTCCCTCTTCCTTCCTGGCTGCACCTCTCTCCCCCAGGCCTGCCCAGCCCCAGCCAGACAGGGTGGGCCCAGCATGGCCTCATGCCTCCCAGGCCCCCAGAGGCACGAGCAGTGGGCCACGGGGCAGAGCTCCCTGCCCACCCCAGTCTCTACCCGGACCCCTCCTGGGCCCCACCTCAGCCCTGGGATATGCCAGTCTGGCCACCCAGTCCTGGGTCCACCTTGAGGCTGTGCTGTTGGGTGCGTGGGAGCGCGGGCCCAGGGAGCACGCTGTGGCGGGTGGGCCTGGCTCTTAGCTGATCCCCTGGTCCCCTCTTCTCAGTGACTCGGAGCAAGGAGATGGAGGTGAAGCCAGACACACTTCCTAACCTGGAGAGTGACCTGGGGCAGGAGGGGAGGGCCCTAGGGGTTTAAAGGGATGTGGCCCCACCCTGGAGTCCCTCAGGGGACCTGACCCTGCACATGAGAACTAAGGGAACACAATTGACCCCTGGGGTCTGAGAGGCATCCAGGTGGGACTGGAGGAGCCTCCCAAGCGCTGGTGACCCCAGCCTCACTCCTGATCCCTGTGGGGTGGAGCACGGGGCGGGGGGGGGGGGGGGGGGCGGGGGAGGCCCTCTCTGCAGAGGATGGTGGCTTCTCTGAGCTGCTGCTGCCGGATCCCTTTGCTCTGAGGTCACACACAGAACAGTCTATGTGAGTCCCTGGCCACAGTGCCCCCGGGCTCTCTTGTCCCCAGCCCCACTCCTGACCCTGTACCTATCCATGTCTTACTCCCTCCTGGGCTTCATCCTCTGTCCTCCTGGGGTGGGGCCTGTCCCTCCTCTGCCCCCCAACATGATGACACTCCCTGCCAGTCTCCCCCACCTCCCCCAGGCCTGCACCAATGGGCTGGTGTCCTCTGGGGAGCCTGTGGCCCTGCTCACGCCTGAGGCACTTCCCCTGGAGACAGGCCAGGCCTCTGTGGCCCTGATCAGGGCTGTGGGTCCACTCTGAGAGGGGCCATATGTGGTCTCCAGCCAGGGCAGCTGAAGACCTGGCCGTCCCTTCCTCAGCCCCTCAACCCCCCAGCCCTCGAGCCTCGCTGGTGGCCACCTGGGACCAAATTCCTTTTTTAAGAAATTTTATTCTAATTAGTTATACGCGACGGCAGACTGCATTTCAACTCATCGTACACAACTGCAGCACAACTCTTCGTTTCTCTGGTTGTTCACGATGTCGAGTCCCACCATATGTGCACTCACACATGTCCCTAGGGTCATGATGTCCATCCCACTCCCCCCTCTTTCCTGCCCCCATGCCCCTCCCCTCCCCCCTCCCCTTCCCCAAGTGAAGTAAGACAAAGGCCGAAGCTTCCCTCTGAGAAGTGAATGCTGACCTGTAATGGGGGGGGGGGGTGCATGGGGAGAATGGAGGAACCAAATTCTTTTTATTAACTTTTTTTTTTTTTTTTTTTTTTAAGTTTTAGGTGGACACAATACCTTTATGTGGTGCTGAGGATGGAACCCAGGGCCTCACACATGCGAGGCCAGCACTTTACCAGCTACTGAGGAAGAAGGCTCTGGGCTCTAGACTAGTGGGAGACATTGTGGAGGAGAGAAGTGGAGACCGAGGGGGAGAGGGAAAGAGAGAGAGAGAGAGAGAGAAGGAGAGAGGGAGGGAGAGAGAATGGGAGAGGGAGGGAGAGAGAGAGAGAGAGAGGGAGAAGGAGAGAGGGAACAGGTATGGAGGAGGCTGGGGAGCCAGGCACAGGGAGGCAGACAGAAGAAGTGCCACCAAGGAGACAGAGGCCAGTGGAGAGGGAGAGAAGAAGGGGCAGAAAAAGGGAAATAGAAAGACAGAGACGGGGACGGTGGTGGAAGGCCACCATGGGCTCTGGTGGAGGTGACCACAGAAGCAGCCTGCCCCAGGGCAGATGGGACCAGCTAAGAAACGGGGTGTCGTGGGTGCTCCTGGGCCAGCCCATGACGCCCCAGCTCCCTGCCCTGGGCCCCACGGATGAACACCTTCCGGGTGGTGCTGGCCACGGTCAACGCGTCCCCGGGCACTGTCCTTCCACAATGACATCCAGTGGATCCCAGGGATGGCCAGTGGCAGGAGCCCCCACAATGGCCCAGAGCATGGCAGCCCAGGTAGGTGGCAAGGAGAACCCACAAAGGCTGCCGTCGAGTCTTGGAAGGGTGACCAGATGGCCTGCTTGGCTCCATCCTGAACCGTCTCCCCAGGTGGCCTCGACAGTGGCCAGCAGAGGGGCCACTGTGCCAGCCATGGCTCCAGGACCTGGGACGCAGGCAGGTGCAGCCAGCAGCAACGCGGGCACCTGGGTTCAGGGCCTTCTGCACGAGCACCTGTGTGGTCCCAGTGACTGTGCCTACGGTGGTGAGGAGGTGGGGACCCAGCCTCAGAGCCACCCGCTCCCAGGCCCAGGTCCACAGAGACCCCAGCCTCTCCTCCGGGACCAGAGAGTTCCCCCCCAGCCTCAGACCATCCTCAGACCCACGTGCTGGACCCCCAGCCCTCTCCTTCCTCAAACCCTAGGCCTGGACACCCCACCCAGCCCCACTCTGCTGCCCAGGTCCTGCCCCTGGGAGCCTCTTTCTGAACAGCAGTGCCGCAGCCTCAGGCACCGCTGTGGGCAGGAAGGCCGGGTCTGGTGCTGGCCAGAGGCTGCCCGGTGGGCCAGCAGGGTACATCTGCAGGCCCCTTCCCACGCTGCCCCTCCCAGAGCCTCCTGTCATCTGGGCCCCCAGGGCCATCTGCACAGGCTCTCAGCCGCAGCTCCAGCCCCGCCATTTCACCCTGGCCCTGCTTCCTGGGGTCCACCTGGAGGAGAGCCCCGGTGCCTGAGGCCCTGGGGCCAAGGGTGGTCACGGCAGGACGTGCGGGGGAGGCCCAAGGCCCCAGAAGGCATGGCTGGCGGGTGAGGCAGGGAGCAGGGCTAGAGGATGTACCTGTGGCAGGCGAGGGGACAGAGGGTCCAGTGACAGGTGGACAGACAACAGGCAGAGAGAGGGACACGGTGAGGGACCTCAGGCAGGTGGACAGGAAGGTAGGCCGTGCAAAAGGACAGAGAGAGTCAGGCTGCAGAAGTACCTGGGTGACCAGGAAGCTGCCGAGGCAGAAGGAAGGGAGACAGAGGGACAGGTGGACAAATGGCGGGCAGATGGCAAGCCACAGGCAGGTGAAGCCACCCAGGGTCACATAAACGCAGCCCCCCAGGGCCTCTGCCTCGCCTCTCCCTGCCCTGGCCCTTGTCATACACCTCTGCGCTGGTTCCTGCTCAAGTACCAAGTCGCCGGTCATCGGGTGACCCGCTGGCTGAGGCCATTGCTCCCTCCCCATCCCGTGTCCCTCTGCAGTCCCTCCTTGCTTTCTCCTTCCAATGCTGCTCAGCTGAGGACCCCGTTTGAGTAGCCCCAGCTTGTCCACTTAGGCGGCTGAACACCTGGCCAGCATCCTGTCCATGACCATGAACTTGACTGGGCTTGACGAGCCATCTCGACCGCTCCTTGGTACCTTCACTTGCCATCTCCTGGTGACCTGTTCACCCTCCCCGTCCTCTGCTGTGATGGAACGTGGTCAGTGCTCCTCCCTGGCTGTGGCCCGCCCCGTGACCGTCCCCAGGTCTCTGGGCAGTTCTTCCTGCTCCACCTTCCTCTACATCAGTGGTTCTCCACGTGGCCCCGACCAGCAGCCCCACCCAGGAGCCTGCTGAAGGCGCCTTCTAGGGTCCCGTCCCAGACCAGTGAGGGTGGCCGTGACTGAGCTGGCAGGCCCTCCCGGGGTTCGGTGAGCATGTGGATCTGAGTCTGAGTCTGCACCACCTATTTGAAGAATCTGGTGGATTCTTCACATCCATCCCACAGGCTGGGAGTGTCCCATACCCTCAACCCCTCTGGCTATTATTGCCCCATTTCTCAGACACCCAGCACCCCAAATGCCTGCAAGAGAGTCATTATCTGCTCCCTCCCCCCAACTTCTCTTTTCTCGCTCTCTTTCAAACCCTTTTCAGTCAGGGTGACGTCAGCCTTCAACTTCACGCCACCAAAACTTTTCTTCCTTTCTTCTTTTTATTGGGGGGTACTGGGGATTTGTGAGGATGGCCTTAGGTCTGAGCCTAAGCAACTCCATTTTAAAAGCTCCAGTTTGAAACCTGCAGTCTCCCCAGGCACACCCACAGAGCCCTCCAGTGTGGCCTCAGACAGGTCACTTCCCCCCACCCTGATAAACAGTGAAGGCCCTGGCAGGCTGTCCTCCCCGGATAAGAGGGAAAGGCCAGAAGATCAGGGTGGAGACCACAGAGCAGGTGTTTCTGACCCCAGGGTAAATGACGTCATGGAGAAATCCGGTGGTAGCTGATGAGGATTGAAAGCGACCATCTTGTCCATCTCCTTGCCTGTTGTACTTTCTATCTGCCCATCTGTCACTGGACCCTCTGTGTGTTCATTAGCTCTATTATTTATACTAAATTTTGGGAGGTCAAAAGCCCCCAAATTTAGTATAAGTAATAGAGCTGATGAACAGGGATTCAGCCAGCAGGAACAAGGATGCACTCGAGCTGGACAGCCTGATGAGGACCTGACATCCCATCACTGGTCATCGTTTGCCTGATCCTCTGTGTGATCCTCACCACCCTCAACCTCTACCGCCTCGTCTGGACCCTGGTGAGAGCCGCAACTTCTCCCTACGGCCCTCTCCTCAACTGTTGGCAGCAGGTCCACCCTGGCCCCTGGAGCCCTACCTCCACTAGTTTGTTCTGCATGCCAGTGTGGCCAGCTCACAAGGCCATGGCGAACTTGCGGTTTTTCTGTTCCTGCTTGTCCGTCTGAGACATATGTATCCCACGGGAATGCCTTGACCTTTTCTGGTCTGATGGACTTATTGTTAAGGGAGGTTTCGGTACCTGACAATAATAGATGTTGAAACTAAATTTCTCCCCCCTCCCTCCTGCTTTTGGGTAGTTTTCCACTTCTGCTGCTTGGGGTATAAAAAAAGGTGTGTTAGCAATAAAGATTATTATTGACTCCTGGATGAAGAACCTTGGTGTCCTGTGTGTCTTTTAACCTCGCTGTCCCTCGCCGGACTCGGCTCCCTTGGCCGGACGCGGCACTCAACCGGCCGTCCACTCCACCCAGGAGAAGCCTGCCTTGGTCCGGACCTGGTCACCGCGGTCTGAGTGAGTGTGCACCTGCTGGACGGAAAGCCTGAGGCTTGAGACTTTAGAACTGAGCACACAGAGGGAAGGTGTGTCACTAGCCTGTCATGATTCAGTGTGTCTGCTGTGCTTAGAATAATCGAGAATTGTTTGCCGTGAATTGATTATGTCTATGGCAGTGCCCAGCAATAAGGATTGTCATTTTCTTGATTAAGAACCTATGGAGAGAAATGGTATTGAGTGATTTGAGTGAATAAAGGATTGAAAAGGGCAGAAATGTGTGGACATTCTTTATTTCTCCTCCTTGACTGCATATGTCACAATTTTGCCCCCTCGTGACAGGATTGAACCCAAGGGTGTTTAATGGCTGAGCCACATCCCCAGTTCTTTTTATTTTTGAGACAGGGTCTCGCTAAAGTTGCTTAGGGCCTCCTTAAGTTGCTGTGGCTGGCCTCAAACTTGGGATCCTCCTTCTTCAGCCTCCCTAGTTGCTGGGATTACAGGCATGTGCCCCCACACCCAGCCCAGCAAAACCTTTCTTAATGAGGTCCCCCATCCAGAGGTTCCTGCTCAGCCTACATCCTGCCTGATCAACTGTGGGTGCTGACACAGGTCTGTTCCTTCCTCAGCTCCCAGGATGCCACTCTCTGCTTTCCTCCCATCTCCGCAGCGGCACACCCTGTGGGCCTTACTCTTTCAAAGCAGGGGTGCCTGGGCTTGCCCGCCCCTCCCCCTCCCTCATGCCCTGGGGCATCTCACATGGGTTTTCTGCTGCACTTGGCCCATTAGCTTCCTGCACCCCTCAGGAGTGTCACCCACACGGGGCCCTGCTCTTCCCCGTCTTCCTAACGCGTGCCTTGTTATCCCAACTCCTACGATGAAGGCACAGAGGGTCCAGTGACAGGTGGGCAGACAGAAAGTAGAACAGGCAAGGGGATGGACAGGATGGAAGGCCACCAGGCAGAGGGACAGGATGACAGGAGGCTCTTCCCGCTGACCCCAGCATGGTCTCGTGTCCCTGCAGGTGGATGGGAATTTTTGTCCTCTGCCCATCTCCATCACCAGGGCTGGACTTGATGTCCACTCAGGGGACACAGCCACTTGCCTGGCTGTGGACACAAGCCTCGAACGGTGGATCTGGCATCTGGAACTCATGGTGCCGGAAACTGAGCTCACTGTTACCAGGGGCCTGTGTGGCCTGAGGCTCTGACCCTCTGAGGACACAGATGGAACCTGGCTGTTCCGCCAGCTGGAGGCTGCAGGGTCCTGAGACTCAGCCCGGCTGCACTGCCCTCCCTGAGAGGCCAGGCGTGCAGGCCCCAAAGCCTGCGGGCAGCTCTCAGACAGACCGGCCCCTCTGCAGTCTACACTGGACCCTCGCTGTGGGCCTGTTGGTGGACAGCGGTGCCGAGGAGCTGTGGGTGGCCAACGGGAGCCTGTGTGTCCTCTGACATGCACTTTGCCTGGGCTTGTCAAGCTGCTGACATTCCTGTGGGTACCTGGTGTGTCCTGGCTTCTGCGGCCAGCTGGAGGAATGGACATAGCAAAAAGACTAGTGAGACCTGGGCCCAAGACTACTACATCCAGTTGTTCAGGCTGTGAACTGCACAAAAATATCTAGCCATACCTTGGGGTCTGACAGCCCTGGGGAAGGTGGGTTTTGGAAGAAAACAGCTCTGGGGGACTGATAGGTCATTATCCTGCCCTGGGGGCCTGGAGTCATGGTTCTGACCCTGGGGGTGGGGACAGTGGTCTGGATGCTGATTATCTCTTTCCCCCCACCCCCACTCCCCACCCCCGGCTCCTTGCTCCAAATCCATTCTGCCCTAAAACAGCCACCGGGAGACAGTGCTGACCTCTGCAGGGCCAGCTGTCCACGTGAGGAGGCACCTCTGGCCTGCCACTGCCCTGAATGAGGGCTACTGCTCAGTGGTGGAGTGGTGTCCACCTGGTCCTCTGGGGCTGGCCCTGGCTGCGTCCTGCCTCTGGGGTGTCACAGCTGTGTGAGTGCAAAGAAGCCGGGCAGCCACCACTGCTGTCCCCAGGCTTGTGCAGAGGGGACAGCATGCCCCCTGCGCACTGGACCTGGCATTGTGGAGTCCTGAGAGGTAGCAGCTGGGTGTCAGGTGACCCCCGTGACCACCCCGGTGATGGGACAGCCCTCACAGCCCAGGGAGCCTGCTGCACCTGCGCCACGCCTGTCACGCTGGCCAGCGACATGGGCTTTACGGTGTGGGGGACAAGGAGTGCTGAGCCCCATGACCAGCGGGGCACAGCGACAGAGGAGCATGTCATGAGTGACAGTGACGATGGACGCCCTTGGGGGGGTTCAGGTGAGCCTGCGGGGGCACTGAGACCCACTCCCAGAAGGACAGGCTCGGTCTAAGGGGGACAGGGTCCCATCCCGAAGGTTCTGAGGGAGTCGCAGAGTCCATTGAGGTCACGGTCCCATCTGTGCCCATCTGGCCCTTACACCTGGCTGGTGGCCTCGGGCACGTCCATTTCCATGGTTCTGGGGCACTGCTGCAGACGGTCGCGGGCCTCCTGGTCTCCCAAGACAGGCGCCACCACATGTCCATCAAGGTACCTGAGACTTGCACGGGCGCCCTCTGTGGCCTGCGTGGGATCCCAATGGCTCCTCGCTGTCCCACACAGTGGCCTTCATGCTCAGCAGGAAGGACCGGCCCTCTCCAGCCAGCTGCTCGCTCATGGGCCCTGCCCCTCTGTGCCCACATGACAGAAAGGGCTGGTATTGGTCACTGGCCTTCAGTGGGCTGCTGGTGGCCCGGAATGAACCACGACAAGTCTGTGACGAGCCCGTGGAGGCATGGAGAGCCGTGTCTGCCACCTCTGTGCCACAGGAGGTTGGCGGCAGACCTTGTGTGAAGTGCTGGGAGCTCTGCCCAGCAGTGCCAGGCCCGGCCTCCCCTGCAGTCCTGGAGCGCCCGGCAGACTGCGGCCAGGGGCACCTGCTCCAGGTCCCATCATGCCCTTGGCCTTCCCCGCCCTGCCAGCCAGCGCCCTTCGGCTTGCTGGCTATAGGAAGCCACGTGGGCACATAAGCGGGTGGCTTGCATAATTCATGGCGGCGGAGTGGGCAGCAGGCCTGGCTCCACCAGGCACTCTCGGCTTTACCCTCTCCCGGTCTCTTGGTGACACCATGTTGGCGCCACATCCAGGAGGGCTCTCTCTCCCTGAGTACATCTGGCGGCCACTCAGGTTTCTGCCCAAGGGGAAGGACAGTCTGTGGGTCCCGGAAGCTGCAGTGTAAGTTCACCGCGTCTGGACGGATTGGATGGGCTCCTTTGCAACCGGTCAGGAGGCCAGGGGAAGGAGGCCAGGGAACGATTACTCCAATCAGCTTCTGACGGCCCCCAGCCTCTGCCCCTGGGGAGATCACCTGGCAGAGGCTGGGATGAGATTAGCAGAGGCCATGGGTACTGGCTGGTGCCCAAAGGACAAATGTCCACTCCCCACCCCCATCCTTACCCCGATGCCAAGTGATCTTTGTTAAGATCATGAGGCAGTTTTCCAAACGTTTTGGGGTGGAAACCCACAGTACCAAACACAGTCAGGGGTGAATTTTCTATTTCTTCTGTAACAAATTGCCACAAACTTGGCAGCTTAGAGCAACCCAAATGTACCATCTTGCAATCTGTAGGTCAGAAATCCAATGCGGTTCTCATCAGGGCAAATCCAATTGTCACACGGCTGTGTCCCTCTCTGGAGGTTCTGGGGAGATCACTGCCTCGCTCCGCAGCTCAGCGGAATTCATCTCCTGGCCGTTACAGAACCCGGGCCCCCGTTTCTTTGTGGACTGTAAACTGGGGGCTGTTCTGGGCAGGAGGCCCCCGCCTGCTTTTTCAAAGCCGCTGTGGGTGTCCAGTGTCTTCTTCCTTTTTGTGATACTCTTCTGCCTCCCCTTCCACTTTTAAGAGCCCCTGGGACTGTAACTGGGCCCATCTGGACAATCCAGAATAATCTCTCCCCTTTCAAAGTCTATAACCTCAATCATGTTTACAAAGTTCTTTTTGCCCGTGTAGGACAACATATTCCCAGGACCTAGCAGTCAGGCCAGGGACATCTCTGAGAGGTCATTATTCCACAGACCACACCAATATATAAAGTGTTCCCAGATAGGAAGGAGGGCTCCAACACTTTCCATTGCATTCTTTCTTACTCTGTTTCTCGGTTAAAGCCAGGGATGCCCCACTTATGTTCAGCATCAAGAACAGGAACATAGACTGCCTTGGTGAGCCTCTCAGCCTCAGCACTTTCTAACTGTGTAGTCTTGGGCGAGTCGCTTAACCTCTCTGTGCTCAGTTTTCCTTTTAACAACATAACAGGAGTGAGGTTAGTAGTACCTACCCAGTTAGGTGCTTGTGAGGATCTGATTAACAGCTCCTAGCAATATAGTGAAAGCTATGTAAGTCTATGTTGTCATCACTAAGTTGAGTTTTAAACGTCCCATTAAAGAAAAGACCCTGCGTTAACGTCACTCAGCCACCAGATGAGGACCACAGTGCTGCCCTGAGTCACTGTCGTGGAAAGGCCTGAGGACAGCCCAGCCCAGCTGCTCCCAGGTCCAGGAAGCAGAAGGCCACACAGCCAGCATGAGGCAGGGAGGGGTCGCTTAGGGTCTGACCTCCCACTGGGGGATGCTGTGGACGTGGCAGTGACAGAGAAAGGCCCAGCCTGTCCTCCCGGGGCCCACACGCTGTCCCCAGTCAGGGACGGCCCAGGATGTGGGGGCTGTGGTGGGGAAGTCAGGGAGTCAGGTAGGAAAACTTGGGGGTACGTTGGAGCCCAGAAAAGGAGCTGGCCCTGCCTGGGGAGTCAGGAGGCGTCCAGAGGAGGGACATCTGAGACGAGGCCCGAGGGACAAGTCAAAGTCAGATGGTAAGTGAGAGGCAACTGTTCCGGGAAGAAGGGACGCGTCCTCAGAAGCCGGGAGCAGTCAAGTCAGGGGGTGGGGGGCGGCTGGGGAGAGGCGAGGCCTGGACCTGGCTGGGGCTGGCCTGGGGCCTTGAACGGCAGGCCAGGAGTGAGGACCGTCTTGAGGCTTGTGGCCCCTGACCCCCAGGACTCCAGGCCACTGCCTCCAGTCCCCCCCCCCCCACCGTGCCTCCCGGAACAGGAAGTGAGCTCAGGGGGCCACAAACAAAGCCTCCTGTCAGGAGGGAGTGGCCACCGCAGGCTCCCAAGGCCAGGGGAAGGGACTGGCGGTGGGCAGGCTGGGGGACAAGCCCTGGGCTGGGTCCACGCTTCCTGGTAACAAGACAATCATGAACTGATCACCGGCTCAGTGCCAGCCTGTGGGGTAGACACTAAGGACACAGCAGTGACCAACACAGACAAAATCCCTGCCCCGACAGAGCCGGCGACCCAGGGGAGAAGACAGAAGGCTCCCAGGGAAACACAGAGACTAGTCAACATGTCTGCAGGGTGAGGCAGGGTCAGGAGGGAGGGCCCTGGCCAGGTCACAGGTGGCAGGGGGCACTTCCCTGCCCGGGACTCCCGGAGCCCAGACTGAAATGAACTTGGAGATGAAAAACTCCCGGGTCCCTCCCCAGGTCATTTCTCCTCCCTGATGTCCCTTGTTCATCCCCGCCACACAACACACACAGACTCACACTCCCTCCGCAGCCATCTCTCCCCCACCAGGTCTTTTCCCTGATCTGCGAAAACCCCAGAGCTGGTGGTGGGTTTGTCCTGGTCTCCACGGGGTCAGTGGCACCTGGCACATGGCCTTCAAATTGATGAGACTGCACTAGACTCCTGTCCAAAGCCATCTGTGGGTGCCCACTGCTGCTGCAGTGAAACTTGACCTTCGTGCCTCCTCCTAGAGACCCCCATGGGACGCCCACCCTCTGGCTCCCTCCCTCCAGCCAGCCACACCAGCCTCTCCACGGCTCCTGGAACATTCTAGAACTCCACCCCCCACCTCTGCATTTGCTCTTCCAGCTGCCTGGAGTGCCCTTGTCCAGAGATCAACCACAGGGCTGGCTCCACGCCTCATTCAGGACCTGCCACTTCTGTGAGGTGGCCTCCCTGTTCATGGTTCCCAAAGAAGCCCCCTGAGCTCAGTCCTTCTTGATTACAGGACCCAGTTTCTCCATCTGAAATGGTCTTTTCTTTATTATTCATTCCTTACACACTCCCCCCTCTAGGTCAAGGCCAGCTTGCTTTTATTCTGAAGGGCCAGGCGATGAATATTTCAGCTGCTCTGGGCCTCGCTGGGCTGTAACTACTCAACTCATCGAGACATCCCTGGGCTCAGGCAGAGCATCTGCAAGCTGTGTCTGTACCTGGGCTCCATTTTCATTCAGTTTCACCATGGCCAGTCCACCTCGGGAGGACAAAGATGGCTGTCAGCTTAGCAAATGCCTCTGGAGAAAGAGCATCTTTTCCTGAAGCAGCCATCGACCACGCAGGAGCAAACACCCTGGATTAAGTCAAAATGTCATCTATAGGCACCAACACTTAAATTTTACATGATTTTCACACTTCACAAAATATCATCCTTGTTTTCCTTTGGTCCCCGACCATTCAAACATTAGAAAAACTATTCTTAGGCTGTGGACTGTGAATCACAGGTGGTGGGCCAGAGGGGGCCCCAGGGGAGTAGCTGGTCAGCCTTTTGCTCCAAAACAGCTGCCCCATGAGGTCACAGATTTCTAACTGTCTGGGTCACTACGGCATCCCCAGTCTCTCGAGTGCCCCTGGCATGGAGGGGATGCCCAGTCAACTGAACAAACCAACGCTACAGAGAAGGGCTTCGGTACATGTATTAATTCTTTCAACAAATATTCATCGAGGGTGCCATGGAGCTGGGCCCTGGGGAGACAGAAGGGACCAGAACTGGGTCCTGGGGGAGCGAGTTAATGTCCCTTTGGTGCATCTAATTCTGTCCCTCCAGAACTACCCTGTGTTCCTCACAGTCACTGTGAGCTTGGTGGCTCCTCCTGTCCCAGCCCCTGTGCGTAGCCTGCTGCCCGACAGCTGCCCCATGCTGTGCCAGCAGGGCATCAGTGTGACTTGGCTTTGTGCTAGTGGCACTGACTGCTTGTCCCCCATCCAGTGAGCCTGCTCCATGGAGGGCACTTGCCACCTGGCTGGGGAGGCCTGAGCAGGCAGCTCGTGAGAAATTCTACAGGGTGAGGCTCTGCCCATGCTGTGAACTGCTGTCCTCCTCCATGGGCCTGGGTGGAGCTGAGGGACCCTCAAGGGCACGTTTGGGTGCTGCCCACTGTCCCCTGGCACCTGCCAGGCAAATGGGCCCTTGCACGTTATCACCTTTGACGGGAGGATCTTGGAGCTCCCAGGCAGCTGCGTGCCTGTCCTGGCCAAGTCTGTGGCTCTCTGGCTCAACGCCCTTCTTCAGAGTAGAACTGGGCAAGGACAGGCCCAACCTCCCTGTCACACTCATCTCAGAAGCACGACCCAGGTCCACCTGCAGAAGGACATGGCTCAGGTAAGTGATGGTTCTGGGGGTGGGGGACATTGGGTTCTGAGGAATCCAAGCCCCTCACCAAACCCACGGCCCCAAAGGAAAAACTTCTGTTCTCTCCAGTATTTCCCCATTACCCTCCATCCTCAATTACACACACTTTTCTGTCTGTATCCATCAGATGCATCTAATTTAAAATGATAGAAATAGTCTTTGGATCAGCTTAAGGAAAAAACAAGGAATTTATTGGTTGACATAATTGAAAAACAATCAGGATATCCCGGGGTTCAGGCAGGGCTGGGTCCAAGGGCTCAACCAGTGCATCTGGAAGCTGTGTCTGTTTCTAGGCTCTATTTTCATTCAGTTTCAGCCATGGCCAGTCCACCTTGTGAGGACAAAGATGGCGGCCAGCTTAGCAAATGCCTCTGGAGAAAGAGCATCTTTTCCTGTAAAGTCCCAGGACTGGCCCTCATTGGCTCAGCTTAGGTCATGTGACCATCTCACATGACTAAGTCTCTGTGGACTGACTGGCTGGGCCTGGGTTATGTGCTGGGAGTTAGGCTGGGGTTGACTTCCTTCCTGTGAACCATAGATATTGCAGGGACAATTTCTAAAGGAAATCCAGAGCAAGACAAAAAGAATGCTGAGCAGAAAGAACAAGAAGTGATTACTATTGTAGTTCTATCTTTGTCTCTTCATTGAAACATATTTTACATGCATTTGAGCACTTGAGTCATGTGACATTGACCCAGACTAACGTGGTCCAACTCTCCTGAACCACAGTCTTTGACTCGGTCTGTTCCTTAGGTGAGTGGTGAGACAGCCCACCTGTAAGCTCTAGCGGGGACAGCCTTGTCATGTCCTGGAATGGCCTGTTCTTCATGCTGTGGTTGGACTTCCGCCTGTGGCTCACCACAAACCTCGTACAGCCGTGGCAACCTAGCAACGATGCTGAATCCCTTGTCACCTTGGGGAAGCAGAGCAAGGATTGTGGGGACGACTGTGGAGCTGCCTTCCAGTCTGCAATGACCAGGAGCAGATTGTGTCTGTGAGGAGGCAGTGTGGGCTCCTGCAGGAACCCCAGGGGCCCCTTGGTCCCTGCCACAGGAGATCAACCTGGATCCATGTAGATCCAGCTGTGTCGGTGATGTGTGTCTTGCTATGACCGCATCCTCTGCTTGGCCCTGCAGACATAGGCTGCAGTCTGCCAGGATACAAATGTCACCCTTGGGCACTGGAGAAATTCTTCCTTCTGTGGTAAGTCATGGTTGAGCCGGACATATTCTGCATATTCCATATGGTCATGCCAGTGGATCACAGACTGAAATACTTCTAGACCCCTGAGTTGCCCAAGTGCTACCAGCCACTTCCTGCATTCCAAAGCCTGGCAAGACAGGGGCTCCCAGATCTTCTGGGTAAGCTCGAGATCTTCTAAGGGGTGGAGCCTATATTCTACTGATTGCTACATTTTTTTTTTTTGGTGGGGGCACCAGGGATTGAACCCAGGGGTCCTTTTACCACTGAGCCACATCCCCAGCCATTTTTAATATTTTATTTAGAGACAGGGTCTCACTGAATTGCTCAGGGCCTCACTAAGTTGCTGAAGCTGGCTTTGAACTTGTGATCCTCCTGGCTCAGCCTCCTGGTCCACTGGGATTATAGGTGTGTGCCACCAGGCCTGGCTGCTACATGTTTTTAATACCACCCTGGTCAGACCTGACAATTTGTGCCTGTCAAGGAAACTGGATGTCCTTTCTACCCTCAGAAAACCTGACCTGAGATGCCTACCTTTCACCTCCCAAAGATGACAAAATAATAATAGTGCCAACAACCACTAATACCTACTGCACACCTGCAGTGTCCCAGGCACGGGGCTAAGGGTTCTGTGTACTTATTGCTGTCAGCTTCTCCAGAACACCTTGCAAGTCAGAGCGGATGACTGCTATCATCCCCATTTTACAGCTGGGAAAGCTGAGGCTCACAGAGCTCAGCCAGTTGTTCATAGCTAATAAAATTGACATTTGAGCCCTATTTTCTCTAGGGATGGAAGAAGTTTTATTATGGTCCTGTCTTTCAATTCTTTCCTTCTTGTTTACTTGAGTTCCATATTATAGCTGTTTTCAACAGAGGAGTATAATGAATGCCCTGGACCCATCAGGCATCTTCAACAATGGTCAAGTCGGGGTCAACTTTGGCTCCATCCCAACTTATTTACTTTTTTTTTTCTGGTACTGAGGATTGAACTCAGGGGCACTCAACCACTGAGCCACATCCCCAGCCCTATTTTGTATTTTATTTAGAGACAGGGTCTCACTGAGTTGCATAGCGCCTCACCGTTGCTGAGGCTGGCTTTGAACTCACGATCCTCCTGTCTCAGCCTCCTAAACTGCCTGGATTACAGGCGTGCGCCACCGCACCCGGCTTTATTTATTTACTTTTTATAAAACAAGCCTCAGATGTTGGGTCAATCTGTAAATATTCCAACATGATTCTCTAATAGATTGGACTTCAGAAAGAATAAAAATTACCATGATTTACTCACACCTAACAGAAGGAGTAATAATTTCTTGGTAGCATGAAAAACCTAGTCCTTCTGATCCTCCTTCAAAAGTCTTTCTTTCCTTCCTTGCGCCAGAGTTGTTGCTGGCTCCCCGGTGCAGGTGTCTGCACCCCCGCCCAGGTTCTAACATTATTGGGGCAATAGGGGCAGGGCAGGTTCTCTGGGGACAGCAACTCCTTCGCTCAACCAGGGCACCAAAAGCCTCCACAGAGCCATCCTGGGGGGTCAGGACACCCCTAAAGCCAGGCCCTGTCCATGATCAATGTGAGTGTCTGACACTCAGCCTTTGCCCCTCAGAGATGCTGGAGTTGGGGTAGAATGGGGTTCATGCAGTGGCAAAGGTAGACGGGGGCTCTTTGTGAAGTAAGAAGTCAAGTTCACCCGGGCCCTCAGCATGCAGCTCTGCCCCAGTCTCCTAATTTAACTTAACCCTCAACACAAGTATGAGGCCGGTATTCAAGAGCCGATTTGCCAGAGGAGGGGACTAAACCCCAACAACAGGAGCTGGTGGCAGACAGGTCAGGGATTGGAAGCCCCGGGGCAGGGAGCTGAGAGCTGCGAAGCCCAGAGCCCTGTCCTCCTCGCCTGCGTTTCCCCTGCCTGCCCAGCCGCGAAGCTCCCAGAGCACAGCGGCTACCACACCAGGGGCTCCGCCTGCCCAGCTGTGCCAACCCCACGGCGGCCCTGCCTGCATGCAGGGCTGTTCTTGTGATGTGTGCACCATGGACAGTGCGCCTGCGCACACGGTGGCCGCACCTGCCAAGTGAGCCAAGGGCTGGGCCTTGCTCCTGTGAGTGGGACTGGCCATCCTGGGGGATCACAGAACCCCAGGACACGCTAGGTTGCCCGATCCAGGACGGCACGCTGGGAATTGACTGTTGTCTCTGTGGTTGCTGGAATTATTGATCTACTGCTATTGATGTTTATTAAGCTCATTCTCCGTGCACAGCCTGAGATGCTGAGTGCTTAATATTATTACTATTGTTAGCATCATTGGTTTTTAAAAATTAACTAGTATTTAATGGGCTCCTACTAAATGGTTGGCCCCCAACTCAACAATGTGATGGTATAACAATATCAATAAAAAAACCAATAATCACAGCAGTTAATATTATTTAGCATTAATACATACAAAACTGTATTAATAATACAGTTTTAATAATAGTGAGTTACTATGTTGATGTAAGTGAGTTACTATGTTGCTGTTATTGTTGTCATTATTTCATTTTATTTTATTATTGCTTTTTGGTACCAGGGATTGAACTCAGCGGTGCTCAACCCCTGCGCCACATCCCCAGCCCTTTTTATTTTTTATTTTGAGACAGGGCCTTGCTAAGTTGCTGAGGCTGGCTTCAAACTTGCCATCCTCCTTCTTTAGCCTCCTGAATTGCTGGGATTACAGCATATGCCACCATGCCTGGCTGTTTGTGTTATTTTAATCACGGAATTTGAGCCCTGACCCTATGTCATTTCCTATACTGCTACTACTAATTAAAATGTATTGGGCCTTTAGTTGGTATCCATGTCCAGGCTAAGTATTTTAATAGTAGTTAAAGTAATAATAATAATAAAAATAATAATAATGCATGGTGGGCATTTGCTGTGTGTAAGCATATTAAATGATAATGATAATAATAATAATGCTCAGTATGTCCTGGGCATATATTATGTTTCTGTAATAATCATTATACACACACACACACACACATATTATATAATGATAATAGCAGCAAACATTTTTGGTCACTTACTACGTGTATGATTCTGTCACCATAGTAACAAGTCATATTTTCGGAGAGCTCATCCTGAGCCAGGCACTGGGCCAGCACATTAGCCACAGTATCAGCTGACGTAAGTCAAGGGCGTTCTTGCTGTGGGCTGGCGGCTGCTGAGCGCCTCCCACACATGATCACACTGGCCCTCAACACAGTGCTCATTGCCCGATTGGAGAGAGAGAGGAAACTGAGGCTACAGCATGCCCAGAGCCCTCCGGGGACAGAGCCAGGTCTGGACCCTTCACCACAGGGCTGTGCTTTCTGCGGAAGGAAAATGGTCTTCACAAGTTTGCTGCCTTCTCGGCAAGGAGGTGACCACAGGGTCCAGCCCGCTGTTGTTGATTGAGCATCCCTGCGTTCTTGCCCAGCCCCAAGCTAAGCAGCCCTCCGCCTCGGCTGTTTTGGACCCACCCCCAGTGTGGGGAGCCATTCTGACACGTGACTGGGCAGCTCCCGTTAAGGGTCTGAGGCTTCTGGCTGTGTCGGAACTTTCCCGGCCCTTTCCTGATGAGAGAACCCATCCGTGTGGGGGTGTGACTGACCACTGACCCTGGGGGGCCCAATCACTGACCCTGACCTTGGAGTGCAGTCCCCCCTCAACCCTCATTGGATGGAATTCTCCCCTGAATCTCTTGTTCCCCAATAAAAAGCTACTCCCAGGCGTGTTCACTCTCTCTCTCCTGCTAGCCCTGAGTAATCCTTGCTGCCCTGCTGGGCGGTTAGAGGAGGGAACCAGAGAGGGGAGCCGTCTCGGACCTGGTCATAGAAATAAGGTAACTGAGTCTGTGTGTTTTATTTCGATCTCTTCTAGCTAACTTTTATGCCAAGAACCTCATTAATGAAACTATTGCGCTGGCCGCATGGTGGACCCCAGGTCTGCCAGTTCAAGTCTGTGCGCAGGCAGAAGATGCCAGTCTGAGTTGGGAGAGCGACCTGGCTGCACCAGTGCACCTGTAGCTGCAGCTGTGACAGACGTGGCCCCTGCCCCTGCAGCCCAGCCCACGGTCCTGTTGGGGAGATCTGTGATCTGTGGGGTGGGTGAGTGGGCTGCCAGAGCCCCTGGGGTACCTGCGTGACCATCGGAGACTCTGGCTACCTCACCTTCAATGGGGCCATAGCCCACGTCCCAGGTACCTGCACCTATGATCTGGTCCATTCTTGAGGGCCACACGCACTGCTGGGGGCTTCTCCTCCAGTGTGGAGGCTGCCAACAGGAGCTTGTGCGGTCAGTGTGTGTCCTTGTACCACGTGGAGGTGGAGCTCAGCAGCTGGGGACTGAAGACACATGTGATCCTTCAGGATCAAGGGCAGCAGGTGCAGGTGAGGGGCAGAAGGGCGATGGTCCAGCTGCAGACCTGTCCAGCCAAAGCCTCATCTTAGACGTACCCATTATTGCCCAGGCGTCAGCCGCCCACTGCCCCATCCCTCATCCCTGCCTCCCCCATCCTTCCACCCTCCCCTCATTCACCAACTCCCATCGCACACTGACCCAGCCGTCCCTCCCCTCCTGTCCCCCATTCCTCAGATGGCCTACTTCCCTGTTGACCCATCCCTTCCTGGAGCCTCCCCCACATCAAATGATCTCCCCGACACAACGCCTGGTATAGCTGTCAGCGCCCCCAGCCACCCCTCCCTCCATCTAGTATCCGTTCCTCCTTCCCTCCCTTCCCCCATCCCTCTATCCCCTATCAGCTCACCCACCCGTCCACCCTTCTTTACGGTCATCCACCTGCCCCTCCACACATCCATCTTCAAATTGGTCCAACGTCCGTCATCCATGCAACCAACAAAACTTGGCCAAACGTCTGTCTTCTGTCCTGCCCTGTTCTAGGCCTCACAGCAAAGATCCAAGCAGAGGCCCCTTCCCTCCTGGAGCCCGCGGCATAACTGGGAGACAGACAGCCAAAACAGTGTCTGACATCTCAGATAGTAAGATGGCCATTACAGGGCCAGAAAAGTAAGCTGGAGACGAGAATGATGGGGGGAGCCTGGTGTAGAGGGTGGGGTCATCCCTTGAACAGAGGGAGCCGGAGAAGCAACACTGGGTAGAGGATGCTAGAGGGCAGAGGAGCCTGCCGGTGCCTGAGGGAAGAGCCGCCCAGGCAGAGGGGGCCGCGGGTGCAAAGCCCAGGTGTGGAAATGCCCTCGATCTCCATGAGAAAGATCAGGCCAGGGGCCGCGTGGCTGTAGTGGAGTGGGCAGGAGGAGTGACAGGTACGCTCAGGGAGTCGACGGGGTATGGGGACAGGTCTTAAAGGCTTTCTGAGTCTCTGTAAAGGTCCGGGTTTTGTGGGGAAGGGCAGTGCACACCTGTAATCCCTGCGGTTTGGGAGGCTGAGGCAGGAGGATGGTGTTCAAAGCCAGCCTCAGCAACTTAGCAAGGCGCTAAGCAACTCAGTGAGACCCTGTCTCTAAATAAAATATAAAAAAGGGCTGGGGATGTGGCTCAGGGGTCGAGTGCCCCTGAGTTCAATCCCCAGTATATATATATAAAAGATCAGAGCTTTTACCCAGAAAGAGGTGAGATTTGGAGAGACTCTGGGCTGAGGGGGCGTGCGGTCTGACTTGGGTGGTACCAGGAGCCCTCTGGCTTCCTGAAGGGGACCTTCTTGGTGACTGGGGAGCAGGAAGGCTGGAGAGGAGGCTGATGGGGTGGTTGGGGCAGGAAGTGGCAGTGGTCAGAATCAGGGAGGAAATAGAGGAGGGGAGAAACGGTCAGACTGGGGAATGTTCTCAAGGGCCCAGGTGTGGGGTGAGAGGCAGGTTGGGTGTGGCTCGCTGTGTGGCCTCAGCCAGCTGAAGGTACGAGCTGCCCCCACTGGGGGTGGGGAGGGGGGAGAGGGCTTGGGGTAAGACCCAGTGCTCAGATAGGGACGGTGGAGTTTGAGAGGCCTCTTTGTCCTCCTGTCCCTTCCCCAGGAGCCGGGGCACACAGAGGTGGCATGTGGGAGCCTGCAGGGGAGGTGGTGGGAGGGGACAGACCCTGACCTCCCCCTGCCCCCAGGTGGGCAGCCAGGGGGGAAACTCTCGCTGCAGCTGGGCCCCAAGGTTCCATGTGGTGGGAGCGGGGCCTGGTGCTGCTGCACGTGGGTCCCTGGTTGCAGGTTCAAGAGCCATGACACTCTCTTTGTGTGGATGGGACCTGAACACAGGGGCCACCTCTGTGACCTCTGTGGCAACTTCAGGGGTGACTCCAGCCATGACAAGGTGTTCCTCAGAGGGGTTCCCTCCCTCAGTGACACTGACTTTGACAACTCCTGGCAGACCTGGGACAGCCGGCCTGGGTGAGTGGTCACCCAGGGCCACGGAGGGCCTGAGTCAAGGCATGCTGGTTGGGGACAGACAGGCAATGAATCAGGGTCAGACAGGCTGAAGCGGAGGCCACCAACTCCACACGTGGCTCTCTTCAGAACCAGTAGCAATTTCCATACCCACTGACAGACACAGAGACCAAAGCACAGGAAGGATAAGAGTTTGTTCCTACACAAGGAACGGTGGGCTGGTGCTGGGAGACCAGCAGCCCCCCTGAGTATTCCCCTCCACCACCAGTCTGAAGGGGCACAGGACGCCTCACACCAGGACCTCAGCCCTCCAACGTCCAGTGCTAACCAGGTCCTATTTAAAATGAAATGAAAATAGTGTCCATTACACACCTGGTTTCTCAGTCCCGCTTAGCCACATTTGAAGGACTCCATGGCCACCTGTGGCAGTGACCACGGTATGGGACAACACACATTTGGAGACTTGGTCACGCAGTGGAGCTGGGGTTTTAAGTCAATCATGTTGATTCCAGAATCCATGATCAACTTAGTACCTACCCTGTGCTGAGGGGCAGGACGGGAATCATCCGGGACTCTGGCTCGAGGTTTTCGTTATGGGGCCGATGGGTGTACCCGGGATTGAACTCAGGGGCACCTGACCACTGAGCACATCCCCAGCCCTATTTTGTATTTTATTTAGAGACGGGGTCTCACTGAGTTGCTTAGTGCCTCGCTTTTGCTGAGTTTGGCTTTGAGTTCCTGATCCTCCTGCCTCAGCCTGCCGAGCCGCTGGGATTAGAGGCTTGAGCCCCTGAGTCAGGCTTGAGGTTCTGAAATATTTGTAACTCTGCCCCAGGGGCTGTTGAGGCTGGCAGGGAGGGGCTGGGGCGGGAGGGGGCTGGCAGGCGAGAGGCAGGGGGTGAGGCCTGGAGGTGGTGACTCTCCGTGATCCCCCAGCTGCTGGCAGGACACTGGACGTATCAAACCCTGCCAGGACATGCCTGGGTGGCACACCTCGGCGGACTTCTCATGAACCGCTCTGGGTCGTTTGCCAAGTGCCCCTGGCATGAGGACCCTGTGCCCTGCACCCAGCTCTGCACGCTGCCCGGTATCTGTCTGCCTGGGTGGTGAGCCAGCATGTGCCTGTGGGAGACCAACCTCGCACATGACCGAGTTAACTCCCCTGCTGGGCGATGTGGCATCAGGCACCCATGCTGCTAGACTGCCCGGCTCTTCTAGGATTCAAGTAACTGTGTCTTCGTGCCTGGGAGTGGCTTCCTACAGCCCCATGGGTGGAGCTACACTCACCTGTTCCTTTGTAATCTAACCCCTTGCCCTGTTTGGGATAGAATCTTCCATGGAAGTGCCTTGTGTGTGTCCCCTCCTCTTACTGTGCCCTTGGGTGTGGCCTACCCAGGTGTCAGTCAACCTGCTGACAGTGGACATCATGAAGATAGACTCAGCCCCCTGAAACCTGACCCCTTGCCTCATTTGAATAGCTTCTCCTCAATAAAAGGGGTCAGCCGTGTGTGTGTGTGTGTGTGTGTGTGTGTGTGTGTGTGTGCTCTCTCTCTCTCTCTCTCTCTCTCTCTCTTCCTGCGGACCTTTAAGGTCAGAGGAGCCATCACAGCGACCCCAAAGAAAAAGGTCTTTGTGTCTCTTGTGGGGTTATTTCGTGCAGCCCAGTCAGCCCAGTTTCCCTGGAGAGACCCCTGAGCCTTTTAGTCGTGAACAAAAACTTGGCATGTCCCCCTGTGCTTTTGCCGGCCCCAGCTCGCCCCTGAGCCAGCTAGGATGCCACCTTCTCTGGCTGGTTGAAACCCCTCACCCCCAGGGACACCCGGAGTCCTGCTTGGGATGGTGACCCAAGCCTCAGAACAGAATGAAGGCCCCTCTTAACCCCTGTCCCCACCTCGCCTCCCACCTCCCCACAACTCAGTTGTCCAGAGTTATTCACCACGTGCACCCATTTCAGAGTCCTGCAGTCGTGACGCGAACAGCCAAGTGCATGGCGAGGAAGCATTAGTGGAGGTCTGGAGGTCATCCTGGGGACCACCGCTGCGCCCGCCCGCCCTTCACCACCCTGGCTTTGCCTCCCTCTGGTTTCACCCTCAGGCCCCCTCTCCCTCCCCCAGGTGTGGCGTGTCTGGCCGACAGCTACTATGACAAACTCAGGGACACTCGACCACTGAGCCCCATCCCCAGGCCTATTCTCTAGTTTATTAGAGGCAGGGCCTCACTGAGCTGCTTAGTGCCTTGCTGTTGCTGAGGCTGCTTTGACCTCAGGATCCTCCTGCCTCAGTCTCCGGAACCACTGGGATTACAGGTGTGTGGCCCCCTGGGCCCAGCAGATGGACGTGGCAGAAGGGTGGCTGTCATGGCTGGCAGGACAGTTTGGGATGGTCCAGGCGAGTAGCACTGGCTCTAGTCCTCTCTCTGTCCCCGAGAACCTGGTGATGTGGCTCAGCTACTCTGACTTCTGAAGCCAGCTTGCCCGCCACCTGTCCCAGGCCCAACTCCTCTGCACCCTGTACCTGTGAGTGGGCAGCTGGCTGTTTCTGCCACGAGGGTGTCGCCCTGGAGGCAATGGCTGTGAGCCCTGTGCTTGCTGTGGCTGCCACCTACAGGGCTGCTATGTCCCTCTGGATGCAGCCACCTATGACCAGAAGTGCGTGCGCCGAGTGGCTGGACACTGGCCGGGTGCCACCCTCATGCTGTAGGGACCATGAGTGCTGCCAGCACGGGGGTTGGGGGCTGCCCATCATGATGGGACTCTCTGGCTCTGTGGAGACCCCACCTGCACACCTGCAATGGGACCTGCCACCAGCTTCAAGAGCCTGGTGAGAACGATGGCCCAGAGCATGCCGGGCACACACCCCCTTGGCCATCTGAGCGCAGGTCAGGGGCCTGAGCCCTGAGGTGCCCCCAGGACCCAGCAGGTAGACGTGGACGTGGCAGGAGGGCGGCTGTCATTGCTGGCAGGACAGTTTGGGATGGTCCTGGCTCTAGTCCTCTGTCCCCGAGAACCTGGTGATGTGGCTCAGAGGCGGAGCATGCGTGTGGGGCCCTCGGTTCAATCCCCAGCACCACAAAAGGCAGCGGGCTGAAGAGATGGTCCCCCCAGAGCGTCCCCCATGCCGAGGGAAGAAGTGGGGGCTCTGCTGCGCTTAGAAGTGGACTGAGGGCCCCGCCCGCCCTGCAGCCTCCTGGGACCCCGGTTCACTCCCTGAGCTGCAGCCCCAGGGGCCTCTGGGCAGCCCTGCAGACCTGGCGGTCCCTCTGCCCGGGGCCTGTGGACATGGCGCCAGGACAGGGAATGCTCTGTCTAAAGGGCTCAGAGCCACGTCCAGTCCCACCCTGGCCTCATGCCCGGCCCATCCTGCCCATGTGACCATCCAGGCCCTATGGCAGGACAAGGGCGGGGTCCACCCTGGGCGGAGCGAGCACAGGCCGGTGGTGAGTATTGTGCAGCTGTGAAGAGACAAGGGGAGGACGCCTTGGGTGCCTCGTTCCAAACCCACATCTGGCCTCAGGGACATTAGGAAGGCCTAGGATCCCGGCAGCAGGATGCAGTGTATTTCTCAGCAGCTTGGCCTGGGCTCATGAACAGGAAGACCAGGAGGTGTGGGCCGCCACTCGTCCTCTTGTTCAGGGCCTTGTGTTGGGGGGCTGATGGACATTGGGTCCACCTGGATGCTCTAGCAGGCAAAGTGGGGCTGGGCCCCTGGGTCCTGGGTTCAAATCCCAGAGTGCCATTTACTAGCTACTGACCTTGGTCCAGAGGCTTTCTACCTCGGTGCCTCAGTTTCCCTCTATACGATGGGGCTGATGGTACCTCCCAGTGTGTGAGCATTGAGGGGTGAAATCGCCCAGGACAAGACATTTAGTAAGGGAATGAAGGTGTTTGATCAGTAAACACAACATTAATGGCAAAGCCAAGTCACTCCCACCCCAGCAGGTAAAGATGCGATCTTTAGTGACATCAACTCGGGTCACATTTTCTCCTACCTCAGAGTACCCCCATGGCTTCATCTTACTCAGAGTGAGTCGATGTGACCCAGCAGAACTGATCTCTCATCTTGCTGCCCTCCTGTCCTCTCTCTAGTCCCCACACTGCTTTAATCACATGACCTCCCTGAGGGTCCTCCAGCACCCCAGGCAGGCTTCCACCTCAGGACCTTTGCACTGGCTAGTCCCTCTGCCTTGAGGTCCTCACCTAACAGATTGTTCTCATCCTTCAAATCTCTGCTCAAATGTCACCTCCCCCAAGAAGTCCTCCCTGACCACTCCTATGAAAGGAGTCATCCTTCCCAGTCCTTCTCATACCCCCGTACTTTCTTTCCTTCCAAGTAGTCATATTCATCAATGTCTTAAGTCATCTTTCTATGGTCATTTCTCTCTCTCTCTCTCTCTCTCTCTCTCTCTCTCTCTCTCTCTCTTTCTTTCTTTCCCCCCCCCTCCTCCTCCTCCTCCTCTTCCTCTTCCTCCTCCTCCTCTTCCTCTTCCTCCTCCTCCTCCTCCTTCTTCCTCCTTCTCCTTCTCCTTCTCCTTCTCCTTCTTCTTCTTTTTGGTACCAGGGATTGAACTCAGGGGCCCTTGACCACTGAGCCACATCCCCAGCCCTATTTTGTATTTTATTTAGGGACAGGGTCTCACTGAGTTGCTGAGGCTGGCTTTGAACTCTCGATCCTCCTGCCTCAGCCTCCTGAGATGCTGGGTGTTTCCTGATTTTGTTGAAAAATAAAATAGACGCGAATTCCCTGGGAGCAAGACAACCAACCGATACATTAAGTGAACTTCTGGCAACGTCGTGAGATATTGTTCTGGAGAAAAACAAAGCAGGGGAGGGTGGGGGCTGCACCCTGAGGCGGGGCCGGCAGGGCAGCCCTGGGATGGGGACCTGGCTGAGAGGTCTGGAGAAGAGTGGGGGAGGGTCCAGGCAAAGGACACAGCCAGGGACAGGTCCAGAGGTGATGATGGTCCCTGGGCATTTGAGAAATAGTAGGGAGTGACAGGGCGAGGGGCCCTGAGAGGACATGAGCGCAGAGTGGCACTGGAGCCCAGTTTCATGGGACCACATGGTCATGGTGAGGAGTTTAGATTATCCACGGGGGAAGTAGGGAGCCATAGAAGGTTAAAGCAAGGGGGCAATGGGGTCTGATGTGTGACTTTAAAAGACCCACTGGAGACGGATGCTGTGACGCAGGCCTAATCCCAGTGACTCCGGAGGCTGAGGCAGCAGGATCACAAGTTCAAAGCCAGCCTCAGCAACTTAGTGAGACCCTGGCTCAAAATATTCAAAAAGGGCTGGGGATGGGGCTTAGTGCTCAAGTGCCCCTGGGTTCATTCCTCTGTACCAGGAAAAAGAAAGAAAGAAAGAAAGAAAGAAAGACCCACTGGGTGCTCCGTGGAGAGTGGAGGACAGGGTCCAGGGGGAGCTGGTGACTGGGCGGGGCCCCTGACACTGCCTGGGTGTCTGTGTTCCAGGTGAACAGGTCCCAGGTCAGCTGCCCCTGCCCCTGGCTGGAGGAACACTCAGGGCCTTCTCCACGTCTGGGTGGTCCCAGCTGCCTCTGGCCTCTCGCTGGCTGTCCACGAACCCCAGGCCCTAGGGTGACTGTGCCTGACAGCTACATGAACGCCCTCTGTGGCCTGGGTGGGGACTTTAGCATGGATCCTCAGGATGACTTGGGTGTCTCTGACGCATGTGGTGCTCTGATGCCCATGGCCTAGCCCCTCTGTGCCCACTGGACAAGGCAGCCCTGTACCAGCCTTCTGTGCATGGCTGGGTGCCCATGAAGGGCCCCACAGGGCCTGCGGTAGAGATCTGGAGCCTCGGTGCCCATGAAGAACTGCATCCACTACCTCTGTGCCACCAGGGGACGGAGGAACACTTTGTGCACCCTGTGGCCTCCCCATATAGCCCTGGAGACATCTTGTGGCCTGTGGTGAGCGGGTGTCCCCACGGGAGGATCTTTCCTAGAATGATCTCACCAACTGGCCCAAAGCCACCTCCTCCTAGGTCAAAGACACCCAAGTGAAGTCACTGTACACTTCACTAACTGTCTGGCTAACTGTCTCTCAGAAAATCCCACCTGCTTCAAACCTTTCAATAATAACGACTGAGCACTGTTGAAGCAGTCAGGATAGGCTGGGTTGTGCTGCAGTAACAACTCGGCTGTGCGTGACCAGGGGTGTTTTTCTCATCTGCAGATCTCACAGTATTCTCCTGGGCACCCGTCAAGTTCACTTCCACCCTGTGATGCCACCCTAGCAACATGGGCACCTCAGCTCTCCAATTCCTCACCTTCAAAGTCCCCCATGTCTCTTCTGCTCATAGCCATCATCCCAGCCAGGGTGGGTTAGGGATCGGGAAGTGAGGAGGCTCACGGGCACTGTGTGGGTGCTAAGTGACCATGCCAGGGGCGTCATTCAGTCCCCATATCCTCCTGCCCATAGTATTCTTGTTTCACAGATGAGGAAACTGAGGCACAGGCAGGCTCAGTAGCTTGTGCAAGGCCGCCCAGGGTCAGTGGGAAACACGCCGCTGTGCCTCCCGCTGTCTTTGGGATGCACCTGAGTTTTCTAGCTGAGCAGCAGAGTCGCGCTTCCCACCGATGCCTTCTTATACTTCAGAAGCTCGAGGGGTGCAAGTCCCACACCCGCTGGGCACTTTCTCACTGCTCTGTAAGGGCTCAGGAGCCCACATGGCAGGGGGACCAGGTAGGCAGAGGGGTAGAGTGGGCTGGGGGCGGGCAGTGACGTGGGACTGTGTCCTGCTCATGGGGTTGGCACTGTGCCAGGGGGAATGCAGCCTCAGGGAGCCCACAGGCTTGTTCTTAAGCCCAGCCCATCACTTCTTGGCTCTGTGACCTTGGGCAAGTCACTTGACCTCTCTGGGTCTTCGTTTCCTCATCTGTAAAGGAAAGGGAGCGAAAGGCTTGTTAATGTGGCGTGTGAAGAGCAGGCGCCTGGTGACTGCTCAGGTGCAGGTAGTTCTTTCCATGGATGAGATGATAACGATCGTTTGCGGTTTCTAGCTGACTCAGGGAATCCAGGAAGAAAGTACTGAGAATTAAAGAGAGAATACCTAGCAGGGTACGGAGCAGGGCCTGGCATGCAGGTGGTGCTCAAGCAGTGTTATCTCACACCCATTATCAACTCCATTGCCACCACCAGCAGCAGCATCACCACACTGCCACTGTCATTACTGTCACCACCTCACCATCTCTATCCCCACCACCATCACCACCACCACCAACATCAGCACCACCAACATCATCACCATTGCCACCAACATCATCACAACACCACCAATGTCATCAACATCATCACCACCAACACCATCAACATCGTCACCACCATCACCACCACCGTCACCACCACCACCACTAGTATAACGACCACCACCAACAAATATCATGATCACCATCACCACCACCAACATCATCACCATAAACATCGTCACCACTACCATCACCATCACCACCATCACCACCACCACCATCACCACCACCAACATCATCACCACCAACATCATCACCATTGCCACCAACATCATCACAACACCACCAATGTCATCACTACCACCAACAATGTCATCAACATCATCACCACCAACACCATCAACATCGTCACCACTATCAACACTACTGCCAATGTCATCGCCACCATCACCATCACCACCTCCATCAATAGCATCATCTCTACCATCACCATCACCTCCACCAATGTCACCACCACCCCCCCCATGAACATCACCACCACACTGCCAACATCACCACCACACCACCGTCACCATCATCACCAATATCATCAGCACCACGGCTGCCACCGCCACATCACCACGCTACCTCCCTGATGGCCCTTCCCCTGGCCCCAAGGCCTGCCCTGGCCCTCTCAACCTCCCCCTTCCTCGTCCTCCCTCTGGGGGGAAACGTCCTGGAATAGAGCGCTGCCCACTTACGTGCCCCGTCCTCCTCCCTCCAGAGCTGCCCGCATTCCCCACAGTCACCTGGGCTTGGCGGCTCCTCCTGCCCCAGCTCCTGCGCCCAGCCTGCTGCCCGACACTGTGCCTTCAGGGCTGCCCATGGGAGGGCTTGGTACCTGGCGGGACCGGCTGCCTGTCCTCTCGTCCCGTGTGGCTGCTCCATGGGCAGCAGGTGCCCCCGGCTGGGGAGGCCTGGGTCGGAGGGGGGCGCAGTGAGAAAGTCTGCTGGGCAGGCTCCACCACGCTGCGCACGCTGCCCTTCTCCCTGAGCCCTGGGCAGAGCTGCGGGACCCCCAGGGCATGCTCAGGGCCACCGCTCTCCCCTGGCACCTGCCAGACAAAGGAGCACTTGCTTATTGCCACATTCAACAAGAGGACAGTTAAGTTCCCAGGCACCTCTCCCCTGTTTGGGCCAAGCCCTGGGCTCCCCAGCTCACTGCCCTTCCCCAGGCTGGAACTTGGGAAGGGGAACAGGTCCAGCAGCCCCACTGCACCCATCTCAAGGACATCTATCCACGTCCACAGGACCCAGGTTGTCGGTGCCGAGAGAGCCTGGCCTGGCTGAGCTGAGCACCCACCAACATCGTCAAGCTTAAAAAAAAAAAAGAAAGAAAGAAAGAAAAAGCATCTGGCCTGGTCTGGTGGCACACGCCTGCAATCCCAGCTGCTTGGGAGGCTGAGGCAGGAGGATCATAAATTCAAAGCCAGCCTCAGCAAAAGTGAGGCATTAAGCAACTCAGTGAGACCCTGTGTCTAAATAAAATACAGAATAGGCTGGGGATGGGGCTCAGTGGTTCAATCCCTGGTACCAACAACAACAACAACAAAGCATCTGCTCAAACTAAGTGAAAATCATGACCTATCCTAGTGAAAACGCAGTGATTCTGTGTCCACAAACTTCCTCTAAATATAATCTTAATTGTTTGGGTTGCAAGTAACAGAAAATCTCATTTAAACTAAGTTAAACTTTTAGATTACATAACTAAAAATTCCAGAAGGATTATGAGATCAGGTATGGTTTGACCAAGGTATAAATTTGATTTCTCAGACTCTTTTTTACTGGTTGGTGGTCTTTTATAGTAGTAGCTTTGGCTGTAGGATGGCTTTTCATATGGTGGAAAAACAACTGTAGAATTACCAGGCCTCAAAGGTACAATCTTCACTGTCCAAAATCCAAATCTTTTCTGAAACCAAGTGTTGAACAAGATTCTTATATTTCACTTTCATGGGACTCCCCTGAACCAATCTCTGTGGCTCAGAGGTCACCTTAAGCCTGTCCCAGTGTATTCTCAGGAGCTGCAGGTGGTAGAGATCCCCCACCAACACTCAGATGCCCTGTGCCAGTGGGCAAAATGGGGCCCTCTATGGTGTCCTCTGTCCCCAAACCAGTCCTGCTTGTTGTAACAATCTTCACAGAACATAAAGGCCCTGGTAAACCTTCCCTCTGAGACCTGACACTTTTGTCTGGACCCACGGGGTGGCTGTGTTTTCCACGCCCGAGGGCCCCTGCCTACAAGCGTCCCTTTGTTGGCTGTTGGAAAACACACAGCCGCACCCCGCCCACTCCACCCGCTTCCAGGAAGGGCACCAGCTTTCGGAATTAGTCACACTGTCAGCCTCCCACACAACAATCCCATTGAATCCAAAGGGCAGCTCTGCAGGGGGACTGCTATTATTATCTCAATTGTGCAGACGGGGAAACCGAGGCCCAGGAAGGGAGCCCGGCATTTTTTTTTTTTTTTTGAGATCACACAGTGAGAAAATACCAAAGCGAGCATGTGTACTCAGGTTGTCTGGCTCTGAGTTCCTTTCCTCTCCACCTGTGGGCCTACTGTGTGCTCCTAAACCTGTGCTAGACTTAAGGAGGATGGGGAGTCTGAGTCGTGTATTATGGGACCTGGGATACAGTAACTTTCAAGTATGGTTTTCACTGATGCTCAGTAGACATTTTCTGAGCACCTACTATGCACCAAGCCCTATGCTCTGGTGCTGGGGAAACAGCAGGGAGTGGGATGGCCCAGGTCCCTTTTGCAAGGAGCTACACTCTAGAGGAGGGAGAGACAAAAACATATTAGTCAGTTTATTAGTGCTACAGAAAAAAATAAATTGAAAACCCATGTATA
The DNA here is from genome assembly GCF_047511675.1 of Marmota flaviventris. Classification (NCBI taxonomy): domain Eukaryota; kingdom Metazoa; phylum Chordata; class Mammalia; order Rodentia; family Sciuridae; genus Marmota; species Marmota flaviventris. The sequence continues at coordinate 17,719,057 of NC_092515.1, read as the reverse complement.
ATTTTAAAAATAAATTTAAAATTTTATTTAAAAAAATAAATTTAAAAAGGCAAGAATGAGAGCAGGTGCTGGGGTTCCAGAGAGAAAAATGGTCCTAAGTTTCGTGGCCCAGGAGGGGTGCCTCACTGAGAAGGGGACGATTGAGCAAAACCTGGAAGAGATGAGGGACCCCCGTGCACATCCGGGAGCCGTGAACCCCGTGGTGTGGACCACGAGGGCCAGGAGGCTGGGTGGGCGGCGTGAAGGGCGGAGCAGGTGGCCGTGCAGCGCCCCCCCCCCCACCCCCAGCGAGCCGGTGAGTGAGGGGAGGAGGGCAGCAGGTGACCAGGTCGGAGAGCGGCTGGGAAGTCACTGCTGTGCCCAGGGCTTTTGCCTTCACTGGGAGTGAGGTGCAGCCAGGGCCGGGCTCTGACCTGGGAGGGCCCTGATCCAACTCGGGAGGTCGCAGGCTCCCTGGGAACAGGCTGGGGGCAGGGACAGGAGCAGGGGGCAGGGAGGAGGGGATGGCGGCTGGTCGCGGTGGAGGCAGTGGCAGTTCTGGAAATCCTCTCGGAGGTCTCATCTGCTCTTTGAACCCTGCTGTCTGTTCTGCGGACCCTGACAGTTCCAGGGACCCTCGTTGTCCCTTTATCACCCCCCCCACACACACACCGCACAGGGATCCTGGGTGGGAATCCTCACTCTGACCTTTCCTGAAGGGTGTGATTTGTCCCTAAGTGACAGAGCCTTAAGGGTCACAGTCTCCTCTGCAGGGAGAATAGCGCATGTGCCAGGATCTGGTGTCCCAGTTGGCACCCCCAAAATGTTAAGAGTGGGCGAATCTAGGAAGGGTCTCTAAGTGCGCTGTAGGGCTCCTGGCTCTCTGGGTGCAGCACCTGCATGCCAAGGCAGCACCAGGGGACAGGGGGCGCTGAGCTGGATGCTCCCAGGATGCCAGTGGCCAAGGAGTCAGCGCCTCCCCTGGCAGGGGGTGCCAGGCAGCTTCCGGAACTGCAGACTCACGGCCCTGCCTCTGCAGCCAGCGGAGCCTGCCAGCCTCAGCCTGAGCGCGCAGAAACCTTTTCCTGCCCTTCTGATTTGCTCAGGCCTCAGAGCCTCAGGGACCCTGGGAGAACAATGCTGGGCAGCCCAGAGCGGGGTTGTCACCCCCAGCGAGGAAGGGGTGGACCCGGGCACTGAGGGGTCACGGCCTGTGAATTGATCCAGGAGGAAATAAGACATTATGTTGGGGAGGCGGGGACCCAACAGAACACAGACTTTTATCCACAAGGAAAACAACCCCTGAGTAATATTTGGTAGGTGTATAACATGCATAAATGCGTAATTTCTTACATTCAATTAAATTCTGTTTAACTTTTAGGTTACCAGATTCTAAATTTACTTTCCCCTCCATCCTCTCGGAATTATTTTTTATCTTGTGGTCTTATTACTTTATATTTTTATTGATTTTTTTTCTCAACGCTGAGTTTGAATATTTTTGACTACAGAAAAGTTACATAAGCCATATAACGAACTTAGAGAGCCTTCATAGATTCACCAATTCTTAATATCTTGCCTCCTTGGCTTTATTTCTATTTATATATAAGGTGTTTTGTTTTATTTGCTTGTTTGTTTCTAAATTCTTCTATCTCAGAAATCTTTTCCTGCCCACTTACCTGGCCATTTACAAGAGATTCAGCCAGGCACAATTCTGGGGTGCATGCCTGTAATCCAGGCAGCTTGAGAGGCTGAGACAGGAGGATCAAGTGTTCAAAGCCAGCCTCAGCAATGGCAAGGTGCTAAGCCACTCAGTGAGACCTTGAGTCTCTAAATAAAATACAAAATAGGGCTGGGGATGAGGCTCAGTGGTCGAGTACATGAGTTCAATCCCTGGTACAAAAAAAAAAAAAGATTCAGTTTTTTCTTATAGTCAGTTGACAAACAGAGCTTTTTTCAGAAGGGAATCATAAAACATGAGCAGGCATGTCCTCAGTGGTACCATCTCACCTCAAGTGGGCAGATAGATCCTCTCTTCCTGGACACAGGATGCCAGCCCTGGGGTCTTTGCTGTGCAAACCACCCCCAGATGCCTCCCCGAGGCTGGATCTGTCATGGCGGCCATCCAGGCGCAGATGGGATTAAGATTGGAGCTGACAGGCGCAGTCCTGGGGCCAGAACAACCCTTGAGTCTCCGTCTTCCTTACTCTTTCTTGTGAAGCCTCAAACCAAGGAAAGATGGGGCCAGGGTCACCTCAGGGAGAGAGACCTGACCCTTCAACTACTGCTGCCAAGTGGGAATGTTTATAATTTATAATGAACAGAAATGGATTCAGCCTACAGTTCTGGAGGCTGGGAAGTCCAAGAGCATGGTACCGGCATCTGGTGAGGGCTTCTTGTTGCATCATCCCATGGCAGAAGGTGGAAGGGCAGGAGAGGGTGAGAAAAAGTGAACAGGGGTACAACCTTGCTTCTAGAATAACCCGTTCTCACAATAACTAACCCACTCCCATAATGGCGAAATGCATCTATCTCTCATGACCTCATCAGCTCTTAAGCTGTCCCTCAGCACGGCTGCCTTTGGGAATAAATCCCACCTCTATGAACTTCGGGGTACACAGAACCAACTTGTGAATTAAAAGAAGCTTAATAATTGGATTCCGTTAAGGGGCCCGGTGGAGGTGGGGGCTGTACGTAGAGTGGTCAGAGCAGGCCGCTTGAGAAGGTGGCATCGGTGCCTGGAATTGAAGAAGTGAAGCAATGAACCAAGCAGACCCCAGGGGGAATCCCAGGCAGAGGGAGCTAAAGCTGCCAATCTCTGGGGCGGAAACACCACAGACATTCTGTGGAATGTTCTAGAACTCGCAGGGAGGCCGAGGTGTCTGGAGCAGGATTAATGACAATGGGGGTGGGGGACGCTGAGCCTCTCCCCAGTTGGCCTACCCCTTCAGCTGGGGAGCTCAAAGCAGTGGCCCCAGGGCCTTTTCCGACCAGAGGACACATTTCATTTGTCCTACAAAGTGTCAAGAAAATTCAAAGTCAGCTACCAATATTTAAAAATCCAGAGATTTTCATCATAAAAATCTACATTTCTAGCTTGTTTTGTCAGGTTCTGATCTCCGTGCAACATGGGGAGGGGTCTCGAAGAGGTCCATAGATGCTGGGTCACCCCATGGGGCACCTCATGCATGGCTCCGGAAGCCAGGCTGGAGTAGCCATCACCACGCCAGCCCCAGGTAGCAGGACAGGGCCACCTGCGGCTCCTGAGGTGCTTCTCCCAGAGGTGCTGATGCCTGAGACCACAGGGGACAGCTGCGTAGAGCCTGACTAGCCACATTCACCTGTCCATATGTCTCTGTGTCCCCTTCCGGCCCAGGAAGTGGGACTGGGCCTCTCAGCCTCTGCCTGTCCTGAGTGGGGGCATCTCTGGCTCCACACCTGAGGCTGGCCCGTCCAGGACCAAGAGCCCACATAAGCAATTGGCCTTAAACAAGTACCCACCAAATTATTGAATTTCCAGGATTCTGAGTAATTATAAGCTAGCAGAGTCTCCATAGGTCCTTCCGGAACCAAATGATTTCAAAAGCAAAATGGAGGGAAACACTTGAAGTCATTTTATCATCTACATAATATATATCCATATATAAAATATGTTATATGTACAGTCAGCCCTTCGTGTCTGCCATGCTACATCCACGGATTCAACCATCCACAGAGTGAAAGTGTTCAGGAAAAAAATTGCATTTGTATTGAACAGGTACAGACTTTTTTCTGGTCATTTATTCCCTAAACAAAACAGTACAACAACCATTTACATAGCATTTACATTGTATTAGATATTGTAAGGAATCTAGAGATGATTTAAAGCATGTGGGAAGAATCTCATGGGTTCTATGCAAATACTACTGGATTTTATATTTAGGAACTTGAGCATCTGTGCATTCTGGTACCCAAGGGGCTTCTGGCTTGTTAGGCACAGATGCTCAGGGATGCCTGTGTGCTCATTAAATATGTCTGAAGTCAAATCAGCCAGGAAGACTCTCTCCCAAAGAGACCCAACCCCCACAGGAGGGAAATGACCACACCTAACTCCACTCCCCATGGGCTTTGCCAGGGACCCGGATGTCTGTATACACAGGGTCTCAGCATCCTCCTGGCCACAATCCCAGCTCTGGCCCAATGCCCACGTGGCTGTGGCATGTTCAGGCCCAGCCTAGGAAGAGTTTTATGATTGGCCTAAGTTGAGCAAAAAGCCCTATAAACACATGCACAACAGAACCTAAGACCACGGCAACGAAAGATTCAGAATATGAGCTTGACAGAGGTCGCTGATGGGTAGGATCCCCCAGACTGAAACCTGCTCTTAACTGTGTCTTGTTTGACCTTCATAATTTAACATAAATCTTAGCTCGCTTTTAATATTGAGTATTCACCCACAAGATTCAAATTGATTCCCTCCTTCCCTCCCTCCCTCCCTCCCTTCCTTCCTTCCTCTTTTGTACCAGGGATTGAACCAGGGGAGCTTAACCACCAAACCATATCCTCAGCCCTTCTTTTTTAAAAATTTTATCTTATTTAGAGACTCAGTTGCTTAGGGCCTTGCTAAGTTGCTGAGACTGGTCTCAAACTTGTGATCCTTCTGCCTCAGCTTCCTGAGTCACTGGGATTACAGATGCACAACCCCGAGCCTGGCCAAATTTCTGACATCTATGGAAAATACGGTGGTCATTGGGTCATTGGCTGGAACTGTAGATGCAATCTTCTAATGGTTTTAATTAACCTTTTTTTTTTTTTTTTTTGAGATGCACATTTCCAAACATAAAATTCTAAAGGTAAAAGGAGCATATGATGAGGAGTCTCTTCCACAATGTCCTCCTGCCTCCCATGTCCCCTCTCCCGAAATAGCCAAGGGGTCAGATTTCCAAAGATGCCTTACAAGTGTATGCATGAAAACGGTTTTCTCCTTACAGTGATGGCACACTCTGCAGTTTCCCTGTACTAGCTTTGTTCCCTTAGCAAGGTCCCTGAGAGATATTCCTCCATCCACTGGGACTTGCTCTGACCTTTTTGGATATGACAGTGGTCTCCAGTTTGCCCAGTGGCCGTGGTGCTTTACGGTTTCACACCTGTTCTGCTTCACTCCTTCGGGACTCTTGCCTGGTCTCTGGCATCTGAGCCCGCAGACGGGTAGAGATGAAGGACAGAGCAGAGCGCCCTTCCTGTCCCCACCCACTTGCCGCCACTCTCTGATGCCTGCAGTTCCTACACTTTCCAGCAGAGGGCGTCACCACCTTGCTCCCAAGCCCACCAAGGGGTTTTTTCAGGGAGGTCCAGACTCGACGTCCAGGGAAGAGATGCTCTCTCCCTGGACACAAAGCCTCCCTTAGCTGGACTCAGATCCTCCCGCCACCACCCCTGTCCTTGTTCCTCTGCTTCTATCTCCCCGCACTCCTCTGTTTTGAGCTGTGCCCTGACTGTCCCTCCCTCCTGTGCGGAGGGGCCCCTCCTTCACGGGGGTGGGGGGTGGGGGTGGGGGTGGCGGAGCTTGGTTTAGTCTGGGGCCCGGAATTGAGAAACTGCTGGAGGGAAAATCCTAACAGAAGGCTTGTATCTGGAACAGCAAGGCTTGCCCCTCCCTGATGAGAAGCGGGGTTCCTCTCCCTGCCCCCACTTCCCTGAGTCGACCCCAAATACCCTTTTCCTGCCCTGCTTTGCACACTCCCAAGAACACCCGCTCCCTGGCCTGGGGCCTGCCGCCTCCTCCCCTCCCCCACGGGGGTGTTGGGGGTCGCCTGGAGTCCAGCTGGTGGCCAGTGCAGAGCCACCCTTTCCTGGCCCTGCCCCTCCCCGTGACCCCAATCCTCTGCCAGCCGCTCAATGGTGCCTTGTTCTCTCTCCAGCCCCCAGACAAAAGTCCCTCTGTCTAAGAAGGCAGAATTAGGGGGAGGGGGAACCCCCAACAGGGACCATGTGGGGGCCTCTACAGACCCCAGCCGGAAGGAATGCTGTGAGGCGGGGGTGACCGGAGAGAGAAGGACAGGGCCTTGCACAGGGCAGGCGACCTTCTGGAGTGGGAGGCAGCCCCCCACCTAGCACCGCGCTGTGGACCCAGGAACCTTGCTCCCAGTACCTTGGGAGGAGCAAGGGCCAGGGAGCCTAGTCTCCCAGGGCAGGCTGGGGGTGGTGGCCTGGTCCGGGCACCCTTATTTGGTGTTCCTGTGTCTCCTTCACATCAGGACCTTGATCATATCAGCATCTTCTACTGACCCTCAAATGGTGTCAACAAAGACATGTGGCCTGAAAGGGACTTTAAACCCCCATAGTGGCCAGTAATCCCTCCCCCAAGCAAAACACACCACCCAAGCCAAAGAAGGACGGTTGCTAGGTGGATGGGTCACCTCTCTCCCCAATCTTGCCAGACAGAGGCTCTGCCATCAGAGACCCCAGAACCTTCCCCCTCCAAGATCTCTTTCTGGTTTCAGGAGATTAGAGAAAGTCCCACCCCTAATTCAAGGGACCAAGTCCCAGCCCATCCTGCTCTCCCTGCACCTCACCTGGGGCCGCTGAACCCTTGGTGACCTGTGGCCGTGACTGGGGAGGGGGTGGAGCTGTCTCTTTAAGAGCAGGAATGGGGTGGGGGAGCCCCCAGCCTTAGGGAGACCGGCTGGTTCTCTACCTGCCCAGGTTTGCTTAGGGCGTGGCAGCTGCAGATAGAGGCAGAACTAGGACTCCACTGGCAACTGGCTTTCTCCCGGAACCTCAGCTCTACCAGAGGAGCCAGCACCAGGTGAGCACCAGGGCCTCTCCTGCAAGACCCCTGAGAACCGTCCCCCTCCAAGGTCCTTTTCTGATGGCCAGAGATTGGAGGAAGCCCCCTCCCTTCCTGTGACCGCCCCCCTTCATTCTCCTCGCAGGGACTGAGCCAGGCAGCTAGGGCAGGATGAGACCTGTAGGTGGGGTCTGGAAAGACTGGCGGGGTCTGTGGGACCTGGGGACGTCTGAGCGGAACAGAAGTGTCAGGATTGGGGTGTCGGGGTGGCTGGGGTATTTAAGTAGATCGAGGGTATTTCAGGGCGTGGCGGGAGGCGTGTGGATCTACAGACCTCCAGGAAAAGGAGAGGATGCCACCAGGGGAAGCCAGAAAACAGGGAGTGAGTTAGACTTCAGGGACACGGAGAGGTGGGGTCTTTCTGCACACCCCTGAAGTCATGGTCATTGGCCACCAGCTCCAAAGAACAGAGGGGACAGCAGCGGGCAGGTGGCAAATGCAGCCCTCCGGCTGGTGTGGGACCCCCTTGGCCGGGAGGGTACAGCTGAGGGATCCGTCAGCTCCCCCCTCCCCAGTCTTGGGTGCAGGGTGATTTCTTGGTTTTGGGGGACCATGGAGCCTGGCAGGCCAGGGGGTGCTTGGAGAGAGGTCCGTGGTGAGAGGAAGAGGAGAGACCCAGCAGTCCCAGGATGCGAAGCATATGGTATCAAGTGGAATTCTCAGGGGTGACAGGGTTTGTGACAGCAGCGTGGGATCATGATAGTGCCAGCTCCATCAAGCTGTGAAGGTGATCTAAATGAACGATATCAAGAGCTGAGGACAGCGCCACGTGGGGCGGGCGCTCAGCAAGCACCAGCTATTATTGCCAGTGTTTGTGTCATCAAGAACCTTATGAGGTAGCGTTAGACAACACACAGGCCACTTCAGATGGCTGGCAATGAATGCTCCTGCTAAAATGACTGTGAGCCGGTGTCACAGGGGAGCTGTGACATTCCCAGGCCAGGGAGGTGGAGAGGGAGATGGAAGAGCCTGTGAACATGCAGGACAGACCTGCACCCCCAGCCGCCGAGCATGTATGCTGTCATCAGTGAGATGACGGTTGGCCTCAGGGGTTGCTGGGGGTTGAGAGCACAGCGAGGTCTCTGGGCAGTGTCCAGCGCAGGTGGTCGAGGGTTCTGCTCCTGCCGTCAGGATTCCCATGACACGTGCGGGGGTGGTAGAGCGGGCAGGGCTTACTGCAGGTACGCATGGTGGGCACAAGATTGACACTGGGCCAGGGAGGGAGGGGAAAGTGTCCTAGGTGCTGGGCAGGCCTACCTGGGGAAGAGGGGCCTGTTGCCAGGGACGGGGAGGAAGGTATGGGCCAGGGAGCAGGGCTGGGAAGGGCCAGGAGGCCAAGGCTGGGGAAGACGGGAGTCAAGGACAGGACTAAGTGGGGGCCGAGGCGGGCAGGGTACCGTGGGACAAAAGGTGGAGCTGGGCTGCCCCCAGTACCAGCCCAGTCTGTCCTCCCCAGCCCCCTGCCCCAGCCTGGCTTCTCTCCTCCCTCCACCCTGCCCTGCAGCCGAGGGGAAGCTCAGCCCCTGTCTGAGGCCTGCAAAGTCTGGGCAGAGCTGGGCAGGCTCCGCGCTGTCCATGGGAGACACTCCCCAGCACCCGGGCCTGCTGCCACCTGGCTCCTGACACCCGCTTTCCCAAACACCCCGAGGCCCTGACAGCCCGGAGTTAGGAACAGCCACCAGGGAGCCAGGCCTGGTTGCAATCCTGCTTCCTGGCCAAGTGACCTGGGGCACCAGCAGTCACCTCTCAGAGCCTCAGTTTCCCCACCTGGAAGGCGGAGAGAGCAGCAGGCCGGGCTCCCTTGCTCGGTTGCCAGAGTGACTCACTGAGGGCCTACAGTCCCTTCCCCGGTGGGTTGAGGAAGCTGTTTCCTCATCGGGCCTGAGACCTTCCCCACCCCCACTTGACTTTGGGCCTCCTTCCTGTCTCAGCCCGGCCAGTCTCAGGGCCAGGCTTCTCTGGGCAGAAGGCCGGGAGGAGGGCACTAGGAGCCAGAGGCACGGGATGGGCACCCCCCGTGGCCCTGCTAATGCTGCGCCTGCTTCCTGGCCTCCTGTAGGTCCGTCCTCGACATGCGAGAGGTGGCTCTCAGGCTGCTCGTCCTCCTGTCAGGTGAGCCCCAGGCCCTGAGTTGTCTTTTCCCCGGGACCCCAGCCAGGTGGTGCCCAGCCTGTGGGTATGCGTGGGTCTGCATTTTTCTATCTGCCCCGGGAAGCTGGTCACTGTTAGGGGCGTAGGGTCATATTCATGATTTCAAGGGACACACAAGGAAAGTCAAGGCCTCTCTTAGCAGCAGCCCACACTGCTAGAAAGCCACCGTCTTCCCCATTCCCCTGTCAACTGTCAACCTTCTGAGGAGACAGGGCCTAGGGCTGTGTCGCTAAGGCACCCCTAAACTATTCCAAGAGGCTGCTGGGAGCCGAGCCGAGCAGGAGAAATGACCAGAACACTCCGCGCCTCAGTCTCCCCATCTGTCAAAGTGAGGAGAGTAAGAGCACCCGTTGGCGGAGTCATTTCAAGGATTAAGCGAGTTAATATTTGAAAAGCACTTAGAACCATGCTCGGTACAGCCCGCACGGGGCGTGGGCTTCAAATATGATTAAAAATAATTCATCTCCCTTCAGCAGCGAGTTTGAGGCCCAGAGCTGGGGCAGTCGGCTGCTTGGAACCAGAATTTAATCCTAGCCTTTTTCTTTCTTCTGCATTTTACTTTCTCTGTGGCTTTGGGCAGGGCTGGCATTCCGTTCAGGGTAGGCATGGAAAGTCACATTCGAGTGTATTTAAGTCGGTAATAGGGAGTCACTTTGCAGGGGATGGTGAGCAGATGCCAGCCCAGGTGTGGGGGGGATGTGGCAGAATCAGGAAGGGAGGTGATGGATCTGGCTGGCTTGGGGGAAACCGAGCCTTGGGAGCCAAATCCATCTGTCGTCTTGATAAGAAAAGTCCCCCCACCTCTGCAGGAGGTGTGGATTAGCCATGTGTCTGGAAACAGGCAACTGAACGGTGGCCCAAAGCCACCCAGAGTAGAACCTATTTCAGGTGACAAGTGGCTGGTGTGACTCAAAGGTGTGGGGGTGAGTGGGCAAGTCCATGTCCCCATGATGGGACGCCAAGGCAGCGAGACTGGGTTGGGACTCCCTGTGCCCCAGGGACCCTCTCCCAAGGCCCCCTGGACCTTCCACACATCACCATCTCCCTCCTTCCCTCTGGTCCCCGCCAGGTCTGCCTGCACTGGACGCCAATGACCCGGAAGGTGAGTCAGAGGTCCCCCACCCACCCCTGGGACCCCTGCGAACTGCTGCTGTCCTTGATTCATGTTCTTTTTTTTCTTTCCTTGCAGATAAAAACAGTCCTTTCTACTACGGTGAGAGCTGGTGCCCGGCTTCTTGGTCTCCTCCCAACCCCCCGTGCCATTTTGTGTCCAAGTCCCCACACAGGATGGGTGGAGGGTCAGATGTGGGTCACAGGAACAAGAGGCGGCAGCATGGCCTGGGGGAAGATTCTCATCTAGCAAGATAGTTAGATACACTCAGAAATCGAGGGCAGACCACAAGAAGCCATTAGGTTCAAACCAACTGTTAGAAGAAGGGCTTATATGAAAGACTTCCTGGAAGAGGTGAGGGACTCTACCTACATCAGCATTCTCCCACCACGTTCCACTGTTCTGCTCCCCCTTGTCCTTCTGCCCTCACTTCCTCCACTGTCCCTCATTTCTGCTTCAGCCACACTGGCCTCCTGCTGGTCCTCAGACACAGAACTGCCAGCCACAGGACCTTTGCACCTGTGGATCCCCCTGCCTGGAGACTTCCTATCATATGTCCACACGCTCTTTTCTTCACCTCCTGCAGATGGCTGCTCAGTTGTGGCCTCCTCAGAGAGCCCTTCCCTAACCACTCTCTCTAAAACAGCTGCCCTCTGACTCACAGTTCCCAGCTCTGGCTATTTTCCTTCAGATCGCTTTATCTCCACCTGACCTGACAAGAAATATCTTGTTTGCCTGGGTGTAAACTAGAAGGTGTGCACCGTCAGGCTTGGGTTCTGTCCTGTTCTCTATCCCCAGTGCCCTGCACATGGTGGGTGATCAGTACCTATTTGTCAAGTGGATGGGGCGATGGATAGAAAGGACCCGGGTTGGCCTTGAGGTCCCCTCTGATTTTCTCCCAGATTGGTACAGCCTTCGGGTCGGAGGACTCATCTGTGCAGGGGTCCTGTGCGCCATCGGCATCATTGTCCTCATGAGTGAGCGCAGGGGCTGATGGGGCAGTGGGCGGGGCGAAGCCTGGAGTCCCCTCCCTTGACTGCTCACTCTCCCAACAGGTGGAAAATGCAAATGCAGATTCGGCCCAAAGCCCAGGTAAGGCGGTTCCTGCCTGCTCTCCTCTTGCAGAATGAACACTCTTCAGGGGCAAAGAGCCTTTCAAGTCTCCCCCAAGGGGATAAGACTCAGGGTTCTGCCACGCCTATTTCTAAGGTTTATGGTTCATAGCTAATAATTCCCCAAAGGCCCCAAATTCTGAAATGCTTTAGTTCCTGGAAAATAGCCAGGAAGCCAGGTCTGGGTGAGCAGAGACCCCTCTCACCTGAGGGAGAGGACAAACGGGTGGAGGTGAATCTCACCACCTTTTTTCTCCCCTAGTCACCGGCCAGGGGATGCCCCACCTCTCATCACTCCAGGTAAGACAGGATCAGCGTGGACTGAGGGGGACAGGGGTCAAGGAGGGGCTGTGCACATACACGTACCCTGGGGACAAAGAACTCCATCCACCCCTCCAGGCTAATCCCATCCCCTCTCCTAGGCTCTGCCCACAACTGCTGAGGTTGGACCAGCTGAAGGAAGGGCCTGTCTTTGTCCCCAAGTCCTGGCTGTCCACAGGAGCCTGAACTCCAGGGTAACATCCTCCCGCCCCTCCCCAGGCTGCCTTGCTGGGGCCTCGCCTCACGGCTCACGGGAGGGAGCTCTTTGTTCAATGTTTTAATACAAAACCATCCGGCCTGCAGCCCGGGCAGCCTGCAGACTCACCGTGTGTGCCTGGGCGAGGGCGGGGCCTGGACTGGGCGGGGCCTGGGCGAGGGCGGGGCGGGGCCGGCCGGGGCGGGGCGGGGCCGGCCGGGGCGGGGCGGGGCCGGCCGGGGCGGGGCGGGGCCTGGGGGAGGTGGCTGCGGGTTGGCAGGCAGCTAGCGGGTGGATCTTAGCTGGGAAAAGCCTGTCCTCTGCTCTTTCTCGTAGCCTGCTAGAGGGCACGGGGCCTGCTCTCTGCCTCCAGGCCGTGGGAGGCTTGTGTGCACTTTAAGATGTTCCAGTGTTAATGGGGGACACTTTGTGATGAAAGAGAGCCCTAACCCCTGGATGCTGGGCGCTCAGGTGAACACTGGGACCATCCCAGGAAAACAAGGATAAGGAATTATCCCACCACCAGGGAGTGCTCAATTTTATGATTGTAACAGTAAGACCCCTAGGGTCTCCTCACTGGAGAACTTTCCAAATGTCCCAATGAGACCTTTAAATGATTCCCTATAACACCCTTAATAGTATCTAATGGCCACACGATGTGAGAATCTTCTCTGAGCCTTAAACTCCCAGGAGTCTCCCCAGTATCCAACCTAAATGTTCCCACAAAATGCCCCAAACCCTTCAAAACATCCAAAAATATCTCCTACAATGCCCTGGGACATGACCTCTAAATAGAGACCCCAGTAAACTAGTGACCTGCCCTCTGATCACACCCTTCTATCTCTTGAACATCCCATGAGCCCACTCTCCTTAGAGACCCCGTGAAGAGCCAAAATGCCTTCCCCCTGGCCATGACAGGACTCTAGGGTCACCCCCAGCCCCCATGCCATTCACAAGACCCCCTCTCCCAATGACCCCACAACAACGGGCAGGGTAGTTAGTGCCCAGCGCATTTATTGAACTCGTACCTTCTGTCCTTTCCCCTGTCGCCCTTCGGGGAGGGGTACCCGCGCTTCACCTGCACCTCTCCAATCCCAACTTCTCCCCCTCCCCACACCGCCCCCCCCCCCGCCTGCGCGCGCAACGCGCAAGAGGAACGAAACGCCGCCTCTGGCAGCAGACGTGCGCCTAAGCAGCTGAGAGAAGGAACGGGTCTGGCAGGAAAAACTGCCCAGCAACTGTGACGTCATGGGGCCGGGCAGGACTCCATGAAAGCGATTGGCAGGATTGAATTTGGAAGGGAAAGGAATTCTGTCTTTGGAGCTTTCGCAGGGAGCAGATTGAGTGGGAGTCGTTGAGGGAGAACTTCCAGACCTCTCGGGACTCTGCGCATCAAGGGGGGATGCGGTGTTTGGGCTCCAAGCAGTGCCCCAGCCTGAGCTTCCAAGTCACCAAGAGCCGGCATCTCTCTCCCGCCAGATATTGCTTCCAACTGGGAGGGCAGTTCAGGCTGGGACTTCCATGTCTCCCAGTGGCAGTTCCTCCAAGAGGTGGGCTAGGGTTTGGACCTGGAGCTGATGAACTTGGCCTGTGGTCAGCATCTCACAGGTCTGGTCATTACCCCAAGTGGGGCCAGAAGGCCAGCCAACAGGTCATCCAGATGCCCAAGGCTCCCCACGCCAGCGCTCGACCATGTCTAGAGTCCTGCCCAGTCTCAGGCACTCAGGTCCAGCTCATGATGCTGGTAGATCTGCGTGGGGCCCTTGAAGCAAGCCGCGAATAGGAAGCGTCTGCCCGCTAAGGTGACGTGGGCAAAGGCGCGGGGGGCCACCAAAGCAGGAGGCCCCAGCTCCTGCAGTGGCTCCAGGAGCCCCTTGTCGGGATCAAAGCGGAGCACCTGGCTGAAGGCAAAGTCGCTGCCTAGGATGGCCAGCTGGTCCCTGGCGATGAGCAGAGGCTGGAAGACGTGGGCACCCCGGGAAGGGAGCTGGTGCAGCAGGCGAAACATGGAGCCGTCCCAGCGCATGACCTGGGGAGAAGGTGGCCAGTTAGGGCCTGAGGCCTTGGGAGGGGCAGGTCTTCCTGTCATCCTGAGGGTCTAGAGAACTTGGAACGCTTGGAAACAGGCCCATTCGTCCTCAAATTCCCACAGCTGCTTAATCCTATCAGTGTGCCCAGCTGCTCAGGCTGCTAAGTCAGAGTTGTGAGCTGTGAGCTGACCCTGCGCTTTCCCTCGGCCCCACACTGCACGGATCAGCAAGGCTACCTGTGAGTTTTACCTACAATAGCTGTATATGCTGTCCACTCCTGTTAACGCACCTTGGCCCAGCCTCCATCCTCTCCAGCCTCCTTCCTGGGTCCTAGTTCCTGTCCTTGTCCCAGTCTGTTCCCCACCAGAGACCCTGTGAATACCCTAGTTAGAGGGGAGCCCCCTCCCCTGGCTGCACCTTGCTCTGGAAAGACAGTGCTAGAGAGGAAGGGCAGGACCCAACATCTGCATCAGGCTCAGAGGAGCCTTGTCAGGATGCGGGGGACAGGGGCTGGGGCTAAAGTCAGTCCTGGAGGGTGTCCAAGATGCAGAGCCAAATTTAGGGTGTAGAATCAGAATCTTGGGGAGTGATTTAGACAAAGATAGCCTTGAGGGGCCACAGTCTTGCAGTCATCGTTGGGATGGGATCAGAATTCAAAGGTCAGCATGTGAGGCCAGATCAGTTTATAGCGCCCCCCCATACACACACACACACTGGGCCCAGCCTCACCATAGAGTCCCCGATGTACCGCGTCAGGCACAGGAACACATCCCCCCCAGCCTGGAAGTGACGTGTGGCATAGACATCCTCAGCCTCTGGGATGTCCGTGCGCCTCTCAAAGCGGCCACCGAACCAGTGGAAGAGCACGGGCCTCTGTGAGGCCGAGGCCAGCAGCAGGTGGGGCCGGCCGTCCAGCTCCAGGGCCTCGGCGTCCGTGTCCCGGTGCCAGGCGTGCAGGCTCTGGCGTGGGTAGAAGCCGGGCCCGTCCCGACACAGCAGTGTGGTGCTGCCAGCTTTGGAGGCATCGGCCACCACGAAGCAGGGCTGCCCGTCCAGCCAGAGGAGCTCCGCGTCGTTGGGCCTCAGCAGCCGTCGGGGGGCCAGTGCCTGCATCGGGGCCAGGCGCAGGTCGGGGCCCGGCCGTGCCCACAGCTGGGATCCTCCCCACAGTCGGGCAGCCAGCACGAAGAGGCGCGGGCCCAGCACCAGGGGCTTGCAGGACACCACGGAGGGCGCTGAGGGGGAGCAAGCAGGCTGTCAGGTCCAGGGGCAGAGGGCCGGGCAGACGGGGGACAGGGACAGGGCGAGCACTCACCCGGCAGCTCATCCTCCGTCCGGAAGCGCTGCAGGCCGTAGTCCCAGGAGAGGATCAGGCAGCGGCCAGCGAAGGGCTGGGCCAGGATGATGTGGGGCTCCCCCTGGTAGGAGAAGGACTCCACGCCCAGCGCCGACTCCCCCACCATCTGGAACCAGGACAGCTCTGGGGGCGGCAGGAGAGAGTCAGGTAGGCCCCGGGGACCCCAGGGTTCTCATTGCTGAGCCTTGATTTGCACAGCTCTGAAAGGAGGGCCCTGTTCATGGCGTTCACCCCACAGGGACATGGAGAGTGGAGTCCTCTTGTCTATGGCAGGGTTAACTCGGGCTGCGTCCTGATTTTCTAAGATGAGTGGCCCCATCAAATGATCCCTCCGAAACGGCCACTTAGTCATTCACTGGCCTTCACGACATTCCAGTGAGGTACACTCTGTCATGATCTCTAAAGATGAAGCGACGGAGGTTCAGTGGTCCAGGCAGCCGGTGGGCTGGTCAGCTGGAAGCCACATTATCCTGGCACCCCCAGGAGCACTCTCCCTGGAGGTTAGGTGTGGTCATGTCAGGAGCAGAAGCGTGATGCACACTTCATTCCCCTCCTTCTCGTGAGCTAGCACATGGAAGCGTCAAACCTGAGTTCAACCATGGAAACCAGGACAGTACCCAGGAGCTGCCGCACCCACCTGGGCAGCTCACCTCCGCTCACCTCTTCAATTCGTGGTATTTCAGGCTTTTTGTTACAACCACTTAGCTTTAATGGTATCTGACCTAGCAAGGTACTGGTCGTTAGTGGGTGCCATGCTGTGACTCTAGCATATACTACGTCACCCTACACGTCCAGATCCTAGGTGCCAAGGTGGAAGCAGTGATGCCCAGCCAAAGAGAGTTCCTATAAAAATGCCCATCAAATCATGTCCATGCCTGGGCCACATCCTCCATGGCTCCCCCTTGACCCTACTCTTTGTGCCTTTCAAAGTCCTCCATGGTGGGGCCCCTGCCAGCTTTGACCTCATCTCTACTCTCTCCCTTCAGGCACCACCCGAGCCACACTGGTCTTTTGATCCTCAAACAGCTCTAGGCTGCCTCGGGGCCACCATTTATGCTGTTCCCTCTCCACGCAGTGCCCTTCCCTCTCCTTTTCCAGTAGCTAAATTCAGATCTAATGCCTCCCTCACGACTCCCTGTGTGATCAAATGTGTCATCAGTTTGTTTGCGCCATACTTTAGTGGATCTCACTAAGTATTCGTTGAATAACTGAATCAAGAGTGAACGATGGGGCTCAGTGGTACAGCGCTTGCCTAACAGGTGGGAAGCCCTGGGTTGCATCCGAGGCACTCCCTTCCTCTTCAAAAAAAAAAAAATAATAATAATAATAATCGCTGAGCTCAGTCCCCTTGCTCTGTGAGTCCCACACACCACAAACATGTCTCACAGTAGATAATGTTACGATCACTGTTGTTATATTAATAGCATCTGTGTAAGGACACTTCAAATGTCCACTCCTTGAGGAAGCCCTTCCTGACTCCCGCTCTACTCTGTGTGACCCCGGCCCTGGCTCTGGACTCCTCAGTTCCCATGGCCTCGGTCCTGGCCTTATTTCTCTGACTGTGCTCCCCCATCCCACCCCAGGCCCCTCTGCCTCCGACTGCCCGTCCTGGCCCTGATCATTCTGGGCGGTCACTGTGTGGGGCTGGGCATGGGCTCTGGGAAGCCAAGACCTGGGCTGTCTTGTCCCTGCTGTGCTTTCTGCCTTGGCCGATACCCACAGAGTCACCAAAATGTATTTATGGAAAAGCAAAAGGAAAGGAAATAGAAGTGAGGGGATTGGCATATGCAGTTTTTAGCACAACAGAAAGAAAGTGTTGGGCTGGGGTGTAGCTCAGGTGGTAGAGCGCTTGCCTCGCATGACAGGCCCTGGGTTCAAGCCCCAGCACCACCACCAAAAAAAAAAATAAAGAAAGAAAGTGTTTTACAAGTAAGTGACTTTATATTAAGGACGATGAGAGTGAACATTTGTAAGAGCCTCCTGCCCCAGGCCTTGGGTCCAGTGCTGAGCAGGCGGAGACATAGCATGGAATCCTCGCAGCAATCCTATGTCACTGTTTATTATCCCCATTCTACAGATGAGGAGACTGAGGCTCAGGGTGGTGATGCCATGTGCTCGGGGTCTCGAAGCCAGGAAATGGCAGGGCAGGGAGTGAGGTCAGCTCCTCAGGCCTGGCAGCCATTCCCCCCATCTCCCGCCTTCTCCTGGGGACCCTGCAGTCCCTCCCTCCCCACTGGGAAAGCCCCCACCTATGGCTCTGCACTTGAAGGTCTTTGGGTCGAGGTGGCGGAGCTGCATGTGAGTCAGGGCAGCGGGGCCTGCACAGGTCCCCGTCCCCACGCTGGCGTTCACGGTCGGCATCCACTGAAGCAGCCAAAGGATGCGACAGTCGCACTGGAACGGGTTCCCACGGAGGTCCCTGGTGCAAGAGGCCAGGAAGGGGCTGCGACCCTCGGAGGCCACGTACCCTGCCCCCTCCCCTGGGGTCCCCAGATGGCATGGAAAATACGTCAGAACCATTGCAACCCTTGCCAACCCAGCCCCGCCTCCACAGCGCCAGGCCCCGCCCCCAGACCCCCCACCCCCGCACCCCACACCCCCGGAGCCTCACACGTGAGTCAGGGTTTCCAGGCCCCGGAACAGGAATCTGGGCAGGACCTCGAGGTGATTGTTGGCCAGGCTTCTGGAGGGGACAAAGAAGGAGCCATCCGCAGCTGCCAGGAGGCGCTGTGTCCGGGGTGGGGGTGCCGTGGAGGAGGGGAGCCGTGGAGGAGCGGGGTGCCATGGAGGAGGAGGGGTGCCATGGAGGGGGGTGTTGTGGAGGAGGGTGGGGTGCCGTGGAGGAGGGGGGTGCCGTGGAGGGGGTGCCGTGGAGGAGGCGGGACGGGCACGCACAGGTGTGTGAGCGAGCGGAGTCCCCGGAGCGCGTTCTTGGAGATGGAGCCGATCTCATTGTCCTCAATGAAGCTGTGGAGGGAGGCGGGATGAGGGGAGGCCCACGGGGCAGGGGACTCAGAGGCCACACGGGTGCTGCATTCTCCGCAGCACCTCGGGCAGTCCCAGGGAAAGCCTCCCCAGAAACCTGTCCCCCCTGAAGGCCTGATCCACGGTCACAGGAGCCAGCCTCACCATGGACGCTGTCGCCATTGTCACCGACAACAGCACTGGTCCCACTATCATCCCCTGACCAGTACCAGTGCCTGCATCTCAACACCCATGCCACCATCACCATCACCTACCCTACCACCAATAACTGCCATCGTCCCCAGCACCACACAGGCCACCAATATCGCCACACACGTCCATCAGGGAACTCCAGGCGGATGACACCGATGAACCTCACCAGCAACCAGGCTTCACGACCAACACCCCACATCCTGCCACCACCCTCACCAACGCCGCCTCCGTGATCCAGCATCAATACCAGCGTCGCCATTATCCCCAACACTCCGGTCACCCACCGCCAGTGTCATCGCTGTCACAGCTTGTATACATAACGACACCTCTGTCATCGGTGAAAACCCCAGTACCAACAACACTGTCATGAACACTGACGCCAGCGTCCTGCTCCAAGCCACCACTGACACCAACGTCAGTGCATACTGACCAGTGCCCATGGGCCTGGTGACCGTCTCTAGCACCGCCCCGCAGGCTTTGATCATCAGTTCCACTAACAGAACCATCACTTCGAGGTTTGCCATGTTTTGTCAACAGCACTGACACTCCGTCGTCAGTGACAAGGCCACCACTTCCACTGGCGTCAGCAACGGCATCCCTCCCTTTAGTATGGCCATCACGCTGTCGCCAACTCCTTACTGGGAGCTGTTTCCAGCTCATTTCAAACATTTCCTCCCGCTGGTATCCTCCCCAGGTGCCCGAGAGTCAGGAGGGGGCCAGAAACCGAGCCTGGCTATCTAGGCGCTTTGCGGATCTGAAGCACAGAGAGGCAAGGTGAGCAGCCCGAGATGACACAGCTGATCTGGAGCCCTCACACAGCCTCAGGAGCAGGTCTGAGGGCCCTTGTCCAGACACCTCCACTGCAGACCCACAGTCCCTACCGCCTCTGACTCTGGGCGCCACCAGAAGCCCCTTCTCCTCCTCCCAGGCCACCTGCCCCCAGCCCGGCCTCACTCACAGGTACTGCAGGTGGGACAACCCGGCAAATGCGTCATCCTCGATCACAGAGAAGGAGTTGGATGTGAAGAGGCTGCAGGGGGCGAGAAGGCGGTTGCCGGGGTTCAGGACCCCTCGCTGATGAGGACCCCTCTCTGACATTTTGGCCTTATCCCCCTCCATTAGCCCCATCAGGCACAGGAACACTCACATGCACGTGGGGGACTATGTGCAGGGACAGAGGGATTCTGACAGGGACACACGGGTGCGCACACACTCTCTCCTGTGCATGGACACCCTCATGGTCACATGTGCCCACACCCACACGCACGTGCAAGACGCCCACTCCCTCCCTGCCGCTCGGCCAGGCCCACTCACAGCAGGTGCAGGGACGGCACCCTCAGGAAGCTGCCGGCCTTCAGCTGGGTGACTCCAGTCCTCACGAGTGAGCTGGGGACGTGGCAGTGGCAGTGAGGAGAAAACCACTCCGGCGCTCTGGTCCCCAACCCAGATCCCACTGCTGCCCCACGCCCTGGCCTGCACCTGACCCTGGGTGCGCTTCCCCTTTGGGTGGCGAGGGTCCTGGCAAGCGCTCAGCCCAGTCCCTGGCCACCCCCCCTTCCAGGTCCCCATACACCTCCTGCCCCATCCCAGGTCCCAGCAGCCCCTGGGCAGGCATCCCGACAGCCTCTGCTGCCCAGGATCAGGTGGGCCCCCGCCTACCCCACCTGCCCCTGGAGGCCCAGGATCCGGTGCCCACCTTCAGGCCCACAGAGGGCCCGACACTCACAGTGACAGCAGCGTCGGGGAGAAGCTCTCTGGCAGGTCCTGGGAGCCCTCACACAGGGCACTGTCTTTGGAGCAGGAGCAGCGTGGAGGACACTTGCCCTTTGGGGGCCTCCAGGCCACCCCCACCCCCGGCCCAGCCAGCAGCAGCAGCAGCAGGATGCCCGAGCGTCCCATGCCCCCTGCCCCCAGCCGAGGCACCACTTGTCTCGCAGCCAGCCTGGCCCAGGCCACTACATCTCCTCTGCCAGAGGCCCCTGCAGCTGCCTGCTGGGCTCCGCACCCTGACCTCGCTCTGCGCCCTCTCGGCCGGCCCTTGTCCCTGTGTCCTGTGGTCTCTGACTTTCTGTGACTCTCTCTGCCTCTCCCTGTCTTTGTCTGTGTCAGTCCATTGCCCACTTCCGTCCCTCCTTATGTCTTTGTGTGTCTGTCTGTCTGTCTCTGCAGGGCCCTGTCTTTCGGGTGGCCTATTGTCCCTCTGCCTGCTCCCTGCTTCTCCCTGAAGGTTTGGGGAAGGGATGTGCCGAGCAGGGTAGGGAGAAGGAGGGGGTCAGAGGCCATAGGAAGAGCGGCCTGGGGAAGGGACTGAAAGGCCTTTGGGAGGGGGTGGGGCCACCAAGGATGGAGCTGCCCTGGCCACTCCCAGCCAGCCCCCTCCCCAGAATCCCCTACTCAGCCTCACCCAGGGACTGTGAGGAGGATGTCACCCGGGTGGGGACTGAATGACCCGGCAGACTGGAGGGGGAGTGGAGGACAGGCCACTCCTGAGAGCTGGGGGAGGTCCTGGCCACTCCCAGCCAGCCCCCTTCTGGCCCCAGGAGGGCGTGGTGGTCCCTGTCACTGAGGCCCAGGGGCAGCTCAGGTCCAGCTGCGCCCTCTGGTGGCCACACTTGGTAGGACAGTTGCCTTATCCCAAACCCAAGACTTCCCTGCCTTCCCCCCCCCCCCCCGGAAATTAACCCTTTAGATACCCACCACCATTCCAGGCAGAGACTTGACCCATGGACATAACGAGGACAATGCCACCTCCTTCTAACACTTACTCTGCAACTAACCTCAACCTAAGAGTTCATCTACTACTTTCATCTCGCCCCAGGCCTCCCCAGCTAGAGGAACTGAGGACAGCACTCAAGCACCTAAGCTCTGGGTGTCCGAGGCAGAGGCCGGGCCAGGAGTCCAGCCCAGCTGGCAGCTGGCTCCATGTTGGCTTCTGTCTTCAGAGATCCAAATTCATGGGCATGTGGATAACGGACCGTTTTAATTCGGACTAAGCTTTTAGTGATGTGGATAGAGTCTGTCCACTGATAAAGATTCATGAACGATACCTAAGGGGACATAAGGGGACATAGCAGCGGTGTTTACTGAGCACTTACTACGTGCCATTCCTTCCATGGTTTGACTCAGCTCTCCCCGTAACCCTGTGAGGTGGGCAGCTTGGCTATCCCCACTTTACAGACAGGAAGACTGACCAACAGAGAGGGTGAGAGATTAGTTTCATGGTGCCAGTCGGCCCTAAGCCTGACCACCAGTCTGTACCACCGCCTTGCCTAGACCAGGAGACTCACGCTCCTGATGGAGGAACAGACTTCCTCTCTTGCCCCGGGGGACGCACCCAGCAGTCTTGTTGAAGGACAGGGGCCTCGACAGCACCCGCCTAAGGTCACACAGTCCCCTGTGGCCTCGGGGCCAGTCAGTTCACCTCCCGATTCCTCATTTCTCCCATCTGTCAAGTGGGAACATTCAGGACACCCACTTCCAACATGAGGAGAGGACTCAGTGAGAAGACGGAGGCCACTCACCCTCCAGGGCTCAGCTCAAGGTGGGCGCCCCACAGTGGTGCAGGCTTGGGGAGGAACTCTGGCTCCGTCTTGGTCCTGCAAATATGCTAACCCTCTAGACCAGGACTTGAAAGTGCAGATAAAGAGCTTGGTGCCAGGGACACACAGGGGACAAAGGCAGGCCTGCACCCACACACAGTGTGCCAGCCCAGCTGGGCTCTCACTTCACTTTAAGACTAGAAGAAGTGACATTGGCAACAATAACAACAGCTAACTATGTTTTTGTTAATCACTTCCTATGTGCCTGGCTTTTTCTCATTGTTCTACATGGTTATCCCAACCTCCCTCTGACATGAATCTTATTATAGCCACAGAGAGGTTTAGTCATTTGCCCAATATCACACAGCTAGAAAGTGTCAAGGGAAGGAAGGAGAGAGGGAAGCTGGACTGGCCAGGAGTGGGCCAGGTACCCGTCCCTATTGCCCCTTGCTCGCCTGTCCCTCCTCCTCGGTGCTGCATAAACACCAGGGTTATCATTAACCAGGGCCTGGGATGCAAGGCCACGGGGGCAGAGGCTAAGAGGGCTAACAGGGCTGAGGGAGCCTTTTGAAGTCTCCTGGGTCCTCTGAAGCCAGGGGTGTGTGTATGTGTGTGTGAACACTCACGTGCGTGTGTCAGGGCTACACCTGTGCTGGGTGCAAGCACATGCTCCTGTCCTGCCGAGCCTGTTGGGGTCCCCGCTGGTGTCTGACTGCTTGAGGGTAGGGGCGTTTCTGTCCTCAGCCGCCAGGGGTCCTCAGGAGAATTAGCTCCACCGCCTTGGTTTTCTTAATCTGTGAAGTGGAGTTGAAGATGAGACATGTCAGGTCCAGAAACCTCTGAGCCTGCAGAGAAGGTTACGTGGATGACCTTAGTGATTTCACCATTTTGTATGTGGGAAATTGAGGCAAAGAGAGGTCATGAGGGAGGCCCAAAGTCACACAGCTAGGAGTGCAGCCTAGACCTGACTCCAGGTTTCTCTGTCCCCAGGGTCTGTGAACCTGGCCTGCCCATGAGGACACCAGCGGACATGCTCTCAGGGAAAGGACAGTTCAGGATGAAGCACATGACTGTGGTTTTGGAGTATGTGAGCACAGCGTGTCTGCAAACACGCAGAGCCAGCAGTCCACCCTATAGCCCCTGCGTGGGCTGTGCACACTGTGTGCATCTGTGCTGGCCACGTGGAGGAGTGGCTGGCCGTACGGCGGGTCCTTGGCCATCTGCTTCCCTGTGTGCCCATGAAAATGAGGTGTGTGTGGACCCAAGTCTATGGGCCTTCAGGTCTTGGAGACGGCGTGGGAGTGCCGGGTGTGTGTGTCCCTTTGAATGAGGTTACGAGTGCTGTGTGTGTGTGCTGGTGTGTCACTGTAAGGCCATTTGGGAGAATGTCCTCACAAGGTGCGGATCTCTGTTTCCCTTTGTGCCAGCGAACAGAGGTGTGACTGTGTCTTGACTCTGTCTCTTTGCGGGTGTCACGTGGATGGTGTACATCTGCGCCCATGTTTGCTGGGGTGTTCAGGGGTGGCTGTAGGAGGTGCTGGCTGGGGTGTGTGTCTGTGGGTTTCTCCGTGGCTGTGTGTCGTGTGGGGTGTGCATCCCGGAGCAGCTCACAGTCGCCAGCACACAGCACCCACACACGCACTCACAAACATGCAAGCAAAGCCCTGCCTCCACCGTCCTGTGGCACTGTCAGGGACAATACAGGCGCTGGGTCAGGGGGCACAGGCTCCTAAGCACTGGGACTGAGTGACCCTAGTCCCCGCTGGGCCCGATTCCCAGGAAGCAGCACAGAGATCCCTCTCCCACCCCAGCTCTGTGCCAGAGCTCCATGCCACATGTGAATGTGTGTACGCATGTGTGTGTGCATGTGTGTCTGTGTCTGTGAGCCCGTGCAGTCCCCACGCCGGCCGCCTGCTGCTCCCTCCTCTGAGTTGAGAGAGTTAACCTAGCGGCCAGTGCGGTCTGGGCTGGGGGCCGCCCCCTGGCCCCCCTCCAGCCCGGGCTCCAGTTACAGCCGCTGGCTGGGGAGGGGAGGGCGGGGTGGGGCCAGGAGGGGAGCCTGCGGGGGGCGGAGCGTCCAGCTCTGGGCCCGGGGGTCCAAAGTGCTCAGCCCCCAGGGCACAGCCGGACATTTGGGGGCCTTCTTTCAGCAGGGGACAGCCTGATTGGGGTGAGCACCCCCCACCCCTCCCCTCCAGATGTCTTCACACTCCCGCCGGGCGGCCTATTTTGGGAGCAGGAGTGGCCAGCCGGGTGGCTTCCCAGGCAGGCCTGACCCCAGAGGGAGGAGAGTGTGGGGACAGTGGGGTTCCGCAGGCTGGGAGTCAGGGTGCGACTCCTCCCCCTGCCGCATGAGCCCCCTGGCTGGGTGTGGCGTCTGCTTGGAACACTGTCGGGGGCCCTGGGGGCCTGGAGGGGGGGGGCTGAGGTTGTCTACACCCCACATTCTTCCCACCAGCAGCTGGGAGGGTGTTGTCCATCTCCAGGGCAGCACCACCCACCGTGGGTGCGTGTATGTGCGCCTGTGTGTGTGTGTGTCCCTGCCCCTGGTCGCTGTCTTCTCTCAGGCCCACTAGCTTGGGCCTCATGTCACTTGTCTGGTGTTGTCCGGTTATGAAAGATGTCACCCAGGGGCGGGTGGAACGGGTGTTTCTCCCTCTTCTGCTGGTTTCCAGGAGAGGACAAGGGGTGGCCTTACTCTGTGGCGATGTGGCCGCCAGGCCTCGCCCCACCAGGACTATGCATGACCCCCAAGTGGGGGGGTGGAAGGCGGTTTCCATGGTGGCCTTGTGAGGCGGATTCTTCCAGGGTGAAGTGGGAGATATTTATACCCAGGGTCAGGCTGAGAGCGGACAGAGCCGGCGGGCGGGCAGGCGCAGGGGGCAGGGACGCTGGCTGGGCTCGTTCTGGAGGCCGTGGTGCGCAGGCAGGTGGGACTGGGGTGTGTCCCGCTGTCTTGCAGAGTGTCTGTCTCTCCGCCTGGGTGAGGCCGCATCCTGCCTCCCCTGTGAGGGTAGATTTGAGGAATCTGGGGCCAGCTGCGGGGAGGCAGAGGCCCGTGGGAGACCTGTGGCTCTGCCCTTGCTGGGTTGGGCTCTGTTTGTGTAAGCCGCTTTGGTGGCACGGCCTGGCCCGGTGAAGCAGGGGGTGCCACTAAGCCAGCCGACTGACACTTTTGTGATGAAGTCCCTGACGGTCTCTGACTTAACCCTGTGGGTTCAGGCCCCCCTATGGGGAGGATGAGGGTACACATT
The DNA here is from genome assembly GCF_047511675.1 of Marmota flaviventris. Lineage (NCBI taxonomy): Eukaryota > Metazoa > Chordata > Mammalia > Rodentia > Sciuridae > Marmota > Marmota flaviventris. The sequence continues at coordinate 17,694,004 of NC_092515.1, read as the reverse complement.
TCCTGGCCCTTTTGTGCCCCCAGGACAATGGCATCTGTCGGCCACATCTTGGTTCTCTGCGTGGGTCTTCTTGCCAGAGCCAATGCAGGTGAGTCACAGGGGCAGCCCACTGCTCACCCCAGTCTCTCGAATGACACGGGTGGCAGAAACCTAGAGAAAAACAAGTGGGAGACCCCTACCTAAATGGACTCAGCTGGAGTTCCAGGAAACTGGGGATCTCCCGCATGGGGTCCAGTCACAGGCTGGCATTGGAGGAAGGGAGAGGATGGACACCCCAGGTCAGGCAAAGGTGGGGAGGGATGGGGGTTGGCTCCCCCCCAGATTGACAGGCTGTAGTACAGGGGGTGTTGGGGCAGCGACTGAAACCCCCTGCCCAGTACAGTACAGAGGGGGTGGGTGTCTAGGGTCCAGAGTGGGTGGGCAGTCTGCCCGGGTCCAACAGCCCCCCAACTCTCAGCCCAGGAAGGTGGAGCCCCCACAGGGTCTTTTGACGCCTCTCCCGGTTCAGAGTCCTGGGAAGCATCCAAACCTGGATCTCTCTCTCTCTTTCCAGAAGCGCCACAGGAACACGACCCATTCACCTATGGTGAGGGGCGGCATCTATTCCGGGAGTCAGAGGGCTGCCGGGGCGTGCCTGTCCTCACTGCGCCTCTCCCTGGCTCTGTGGGATCCCTCTCCGGGTCTCAGGCCCCTCCGCTGCTGCCTCCTGCCCTTTCTCCCCTCCCTGTCCCACTCCTCTTCTCCTTCCTCCTCCCTGCCCTGCCCCCTGCTCTCCTTCTCTCTCCCCGCTCTTCTCCCCCGGCCCTCACCCTGCACCTTGCCGCCCTCAGACTACCAATCCCTGCGGATCGGAGGCCTCACCATCGCCGTAATCCTCTTCATCCTGGGCATCCTCATCATTCTCAGTGAGTGCTGCGCCTCGCCCCGCCCACGCCCCGCCCCGACCCCGCCCCTGCCTGCGCGGCCCCGCCCCTCACCCGGGCGAGCTGCAGTCAGAACGCGGCTGGGCTGGGCGCCCCGCGTGGGGGGACGCAATCTCAGCCTCTGCGACCCTGTCCCCACCCCCACAGGCAAGAGATGCCGATGCAAGTTCAACCAGCAACAGAGGTAAGAAGGCCCTCCCAGCCCCCACTCGCCCCTCGCCTGCTCTTAGAGGGGCGCTGGGGGTGAGACGGCAAGTCCTGCCAACCCGAAGCCAGGAACCCCTCAAAGAATATGTGTGAAGCACCTCCCATGTGCCAAGCCCCAAACCTGGGACCAAGCGATGAGTAAACGTCCTGACTTGCTTGGTCAAGCTCCCGGCCCAGCAGTGAAGGCGGTGGCGGTGGTTCCAAGAGCCCCACCGATTAAAATCACAAGCACGATATCAAAAGTGCTGATAGAGAGCGAGCCGCGGTGAAATGAGATCATCTCACACGGCGGCCCAGTTTAGCTCAGAGTCTTATTCCTTGCGCTTTGATTCATCTTTAAATAAAAAGTTTAAAGCACAACCAACATAGGAATACCATGGAGCGAACACCTTCGTGTTAACACAATGATCCATGTCACTATAAGTAATAACGAATACGCGTTGACTGTTACACCACGTGCCAGACGCTCTTTCCTTGCATATTATTTTATTTGGCCCTCATACCACCTCTTCAGGTAGGCGCTGTTACCAGCCCCCATTGTACAGATGATTAAACCGAGGTATGGTGAGATAAAGTCACTTATTCAGGATCACTCACTGGGAGATGAGGATTCTGGGTTTTCCAACTCAGATCACCTCCTGGCGGTCTACCAAGTTCCTCTGACCACCCCTCCCCCGCATCCCCTGTGGTACTCACTGTTACCTGTTTGGAAGGCCTTCTGCCACACAAACTGCTCCCGGGTGCTCCTCCTTTTCGGGGGCGTACCCCGAGCGCGCTCGTTGGGGTACGTGGGACTCCGTGCACCAGTCTGGGAGATGAGGCCTTCATTGGGGGCTTTCTGGAAGCCACTGCCTCCCCTTTTCCATCCCGTGTCCCCCCCACCCCCTGCTCTCCCTTCCCAGAACTGGGGAACCCGATGAAGAGGAGGGAACTTTCCGCAGCTCCATCCGCCGTGAGTTTGGGGAGACTGCGGGTGTTTGGGGGTGAGAGCTGGTTCCAAGAGCCGTTTTCCTGGCCCTCCCTGGCAGCGTGAAGGGAGAACTTGAGCTGAAGCCAGTGGGCAGGGAGTTGCCCTTCCTCCGCAGGGACGCCCCTCCTGACACCCCAACTTTCTCTGTCCCCGTCAGGTCTGTCCACCCGCAGGCGGTAGAAACACCTGGTGCCATGGAACTCGGCCAGGTCCTGCAGCGCCGCCTGGGCTCGGGGAGGGGCACGGGAGGGAGGAAGAGGGGGTGATGTACCAGCCTGGGCAGGTGGCTAAGAGGGGGAGGAGGAGAGGGCTTGAGGTCCTTCCTCGCCTCTCACCCTTTTCACCCCACAGGATTCCCCTGGCACCTGATGCGTCCCACCCACCTCCTGCTCACCGGCCACCTAGACTGCCCCCTTTCCCAGCCCTGCCCCACTGAGTCCCCGAGCCTCTCAGATTTCCAATAAAACGTGCTTTTCTCTCTTGACGGCGCTTTGTTGATCTGTCAGTCCCTCTGCGCCGAAGCCTGGGAGCCCCCTTGGCCCCGGCAGGGGGCGCCCCCACCCTTGGGGAAGGGGCGGGGACGACGGCAGTGGGCGGGGGCGGGGGCGGGGGTGGCCTGGACGGGGGCGGGCTCCCCGGGCCCCCATTGGCTACAGGCCCCCCCCAACACCAGGGCTCCCCCCATCTCCCCCCCACATCAGCCGGTCCTGCTTCCAGCTGCTGCAGCCGTGTCCTCGCTGCCTCAGCATCCAGCAGCCCCCTGCTCTGGCTCAGCATGGCGACCCCAACCCAGACCCCCACAAACGGTGAGCGTCGCCCCAGGGAGTGGGCGCCGGGGAGGCTCCGGGATCTGAGAGCTTAGGAGAGAGGATGTGGGAAGATTCCGGCGCTGAAAGGGAAAGGAGCGAAGAGGGGATGGGCGGAGGCCCCTGTCGCGCACCCCTTGGCCCTCCTTGTGGTGTCTCGGACACCTGCTCCCCTGCGATATCGTCCTTGTGTGGGACCTACGATTAGAGAGTGCCAATCCCCGGAGAAAGGATGCTCGGACCGGTTGCTATGGCAACTGGGTGACTGGTCCAGCACAGTGGTGGAAGCAGACGAGAAGAGATGGGCTTTGAGGGTGGGAAGCAGCAGGTCTGTGGCCAGGGAGGTTCTGGAAGATTTCAGGACCCTGGGTTGGCAGGGAGAAAGGGTCCATGTCCCTTTTCTTTCCAGCACCGTCTCCTGCCATCGGTGTTTCCTGAAATTCCTGACAGGCAGGTTCAGAGGGAAGGAGGGTCAGCTGAAAAAGAGAGAAGGAAAGGGGGAAATTGATCTGAGATTGAACCTAAAACAGATAGAAGAGACACAGAGTCAGAGACATGGGGGGACCGGCAGATAGGTGCGAGGCTCTGAGAGACTCAGGGAGAATGCAGGAAAAAGAGAGGGAGAGGAAGTCAGAGAGACACAGAGATAGACTGATGGAGACAGCCATGCACAGGGACTCGAGACACCGAGCCACAGGCAGAGGAATAGAAAGGGGGGCAGCATAGGGTGGGGCTGCAGCCACTGCAGTGAACCCCAAGGGTGGGACTAGGGTGAGGGGACCCTCCTTCCCAGCGCGCACCTACTTGTGGTTTCCATCCTCGGAGGTGCACATCGTTGTCCCCCCACACCCATGTCCCCCCACACCGTGCAGCCGCGCACAGTTACATTTCACACCCGTTAACCCAGATATGCTCCCACTTAAACGCGTCCTCACTCCAGCCCCCAGCAAACCCCCTGCTGAGCCACGGTCTGCAGAAGAGCAAGGCGCGGGGGGGGGGGGGGGGGTGTGTGCTTTAGTGGGGGAGGGGACCGGGGAAGTGTTTCCAGTACCGAAGGCAGGGCGGAGGCGGAGGAGCCCCTGGCGGTGAAGGGAACCCCAATTCCACCCGGTTCTCTCCTTCCCTTCCCCCCTTTCCCATCAGGCAGGGGCTGCTGCGCTGAGCCATATCTGCAGAATCTGAAGCAGGGCGGGGGGGGGGGGGGGGCTGCAGAGGCTGGAGCCACCCTAGGGAGAGGGGGCGGGGCTGAGCCAGCAAGTCTGGCGGGAGCCCAGGGTTTCTTTTTGCAGAGGTGGCGGTTAGCAGGATCGATGGCAGCAGACGGGCAGAGGTGGGAGGGCAGACGCCTCAACACCCTCCCCCTTCCCCCCCTCCCCCGCCCGCCGGTCACAGCAAGAGAGGGGACCACAGGTCTCCGGAATTCCCTGGGGAGGAAAAACCCCCCGCTGTGTATTGCAAACTGCTTGAGGAAATGAATTAATGAATTGCTGGGGAGAGCAGGGGGAGGGAGAGGAGTCTCTTCCCACTCTGTCAGAGAAAAGGAAGGAGAATTAGGGGCAACAGAAAAGGGAGATGTGTGAGCACAACTGAGAGGGACCCTCAACTTGGCCAGCAGCCAGCCCTGCAGGGGCATTAAAGGGAGATGCAAAGGAGGAGAGGGAGTTAAAATTTGGCCCATCCTCCAAGCCTCACACAGGACCTCAGCCAGCCTGGAGGACCGGGACCCATCACCTCTCAAGATGCCCCTGTTGCCATAGCAACCACCTCCTTCCTGATCTCTCCTTGGCAACTGGCCAGGAGTAGTGCACATTCCTTCTCAGTCTCCTGGCTCCACCCTGAGCCCAGCCACACCCTGGGGAACCAGATTGCTGGGCCAGCAGGATCCAGCCAAGGATCTTCTGCATGAAGCACTGTGCACTCAGGTGCAAAGCAAAGAGGATTTGGGGACAGATGCTCACCCAAAGGGTCCCTGAGCACTTTGGAGGAGGATGCTTGGAAAACTGGGAGACAAAAGAAGATAATCCAACTGTTCCACCTTGATGCAGACTCCTGCAGCCTAGGAGGGCCTGACATTCCTTCATTTGTTTCAGAAAACTTCTTTTAGAGCCTTTCGTGCCAGGATTAACAGCAGAGATGAGCTAAACAAATCGACTCTCTCTGGTCCAGGAGCTAAAGTGACTAAAGGTGACTAAAACACTGTGTCTTGATGGGGACACTTTGAAGTACCACCTTCCAGATTTTTGACTTATTCAAATGTTCCCCACAGTGCTATTTATTTAATATTTTTTCCCTTGGAAGGATTCACTTTTTAAAAAAATTAATTAGCATCATTTTATATCATCACCACAAATGGAAAATGAATTTTTTTTTCTCTAAATGGAGGGTAAACCTACAAACAATCTAAAGCAAGTGACATCGCTTTTCTGGGTCCAGTGTCTCCTTTTTGTGAAATGGAGATGAAGATAGCACCTGTATGGGTGAGTTCCTGCCAAGATTAAATGTGTCAACATCTGTAAAGGGCTTAGAAGTGGCTCTGGCTTGGAGTTAGTGCTATCCACTTCTGACTAGATCGATAAATAAAAGGAGAAAACTTGATAATGTCACAAAATTCTACTAGATATTATTATTACCTGACAAAGACTCTGAGCACAGTTTTGTTTTCTCTTGGGTAAGAGGGGGATTAACAAGGTTTGATAGGCAATTAAAGCCACATCAGCACCAATGAAGATTCCCTCCTTGGAGACTAGAAGAGACCTGGAAGGAGCAAACTTACACACTGTGTCAGGGTCTTGCCTCTGTTTCCTGTACCCGTCACTTTAGGCAACAGCTTGCTTTGATAAAAAGCAGTACCAAAGTGTCAGCAGATGGTGACGGTGATGATCATCTGCTGAGATTTTTATTTCTCACTTGTGCTCCATGTCCATCACAGGTTGACCGGGGTGGAGGGCATTTTGTACTCACCTAAGAAAACTAGAGCAGCCACTACTATCTTGAACATTCAGGTCCCCAGGCCACAGGCAAACCAGAGGCCATTGAAATGTTCCAGCCTACAAGTGACACTTCCGCTCACAGTTCATGGGCCAGAATTCATCCCACGGCTCCAGCCAACCTCAAGGGAGACATCCTTCCCTGTCCCTTCAAAGGGGGAAAAGAACACTCCTGACATTGCCTGACGTACCCCTGGCCCCCTTCCCTAGTGGCACACACGCTGCAGAATTCTGCTCCAGGAGGGGCCATCAGGATGGAAATGGAAAGATGTTCTGAGCTCCCCCCCCCCCCCAGGGGAATATGGTCTGGGACAGGGAGATGGAGAGGGAAAGGCAGATTCCCATCCCCACGGTAACATCTCTGAAGTCAGGGCAAGTCTTCTAACCAAGGCACACGCTTCCTGTGGTAGAGATCCATAGGCATACGCGTCCTGGGACACTATCACAAAATCGACTTTGGATTGTAAACTGGCTGGTGTCTTAAGTGATACAGAATAACAACGACATAGCTCCCTGTAATGGATTTGGTGTCAGGAGCCAGGAGATGAGGACCATAGCTGTAGCACCTGCCCTTGGGAGCGCTCAGATGACTGGGAAGTTGTAGGCAGTGTGCAGGGGAAGCTGATAGCTCAGTGGTCCGCCAGTGGCATGCTCAACCCTTGGCGTCATATTTAAATGGGAGTGTGTGTATTTTTCGGGGAGTGAGTCCATAGCTTGCCCCAGACCTCCATAGGGATCTAGGACTGCGACAGCCATGTACAGTTGGGTGGATGGTACACTGCACAGGGGATGGTACCAAACGATGGAATGAGTGGGGGTTGGAATCTATCCTATGCCCCATTCTTCAGGCCTGTGTCCTGCCCTGGAGCTACATAATCCAGAACAAGGGACCTTTTCATCTAATTTCCACTCAGAAACCATTAGACCAATGGCCCCAACGAGGTCCTGGAAAATGTTGAGGAACAAGCGTTGAAATACTTTCCCCCTCTTCCTTCCCACAGTTCCGGAGGAACCCGACCCATTTTATTATGGTGAGTGCCGGATTTTTTAATAGTGGTACCCCAGGGCTGGATGGAGGGGTGGCTGCGTGTTCCCATAGCCAGCTGGCTTCATCCATGGCTCTGTGGTTCATGGGCTACCAACCCATGTGACCACGCGGGTACAGTTCACATCAGCTGGGTTTGTGGAGAGCAGAACCAGATTAGGGTGGTTCTGAGTCTCCTTCAGGCTTCGGCAGGACTCTGGGCTGGTACCTCGAAGTTATCAGAGCAGCAGACACGGGAAGTCTTCACAGTAACGACTCAGTCCAGGTCACCTGGATCAGACTCTCCTCTCCCTACTGTGTGGCTTTGCCTCCCTGAGCCCTTCTGTAAACAGGAGATAGTGATAACTCCCACCTGCATGGGCTATGGGAGGGATTCACCTGGACAATCATCCTGATGGCACTGGGGCACAAAGAAGTCACCCCCAGGTCTGGCAGGCCTGGCTCCAGTTTCCTTTCTGTATACCCTCCTGATCCCCTCCCCCTGCCATTTTTGCTGTTCCTCCAATATGTCAATTTCCTTCTCACCACAGGGCCTTTGCATGTACTGGTCCTTCTGCCAGGAGTACTCCTCCCCTAGCTCTCCACATAGCTGGCCAAGTCCCCTTCCCTTTTTCTGGCCTCAGATCAAATAATGACTGCTCCATAGGACAGTCTCCTCTGACTCCCTGGCAGAAGGAGCCACACCACCCCTGGCCATGACTTGGATTCTTACTGGATGGTTTTGTTTGGTTGGTTCATTGATGAGTGCTTAATCACAGCATGAGCATCCCCTGCTGGAGGGCAGAGGCCTGGCCGCTGCAGGGATGGACCAGGGGCCCCACAAATTCACACTTTAGGCAATATTTGCTGGTTACTGGCTCTGTGTGGGCAATGTTCCAAGCCCTTGGAGGACTGCAGTGAGCAATACAGCCAAGGTTTCCTGCCCTCCTTGACCCTGCCCTCCGTGGGAGGGAGACGGATACTCAAAAATCAAAGTTATTTTTCAGACAAGAATGTAAAGCCAGAGTGTTTCTTACAGAGGGAAACAAGAGTTCTGTCATTTACTAGAAAGGGTAGAGGAGAGGCTGGGGAAATTCTAAACAGGACAACCAGAGGTTTCACTGACGGTCCTGAAGCTCAGAGGGAGGAAGCCCTGTGGATATTCAGAGGGAGGGTTTTTCAGTAGGAAGAGCAAGTGTAAAGGCCCTGAGGCAGGACAACTGGATCTACTCCAGGAGCTACAGGGAAGCCAGCATGGCGGGGTGAAGAACTGCTGGGGAGAGTTGGGGGAGGTGAGCCCTGAGGGGGGGCAAGGATGGGATTATGCAGGTCTCCAGGGCTGTGGTGCGAGCCTTGGCTTTTACCTGGAGAGCCCTGGGGGCCAGGGGAAGGCTGAGGAGAGCTGGGATCTGACTCTGTGCCTGTGGGTGGGGTGGGGGCAGAGAGAAGGCGACGCAGAGGGTGAGGGCAGGAGAGGAGAGGAGGGGAGGGAGGCCCAGGGGAGCTCCCCAAGCCCATGCTCTGTGTCCCCCCAACCTCCTGGAGGAGCGTCCAGCACCCCCAGGTTCCAGGCCCCTGGCTGGGCGGCCTAAACCCAGGCCCGAGGCCCCGGGGCTGGGGTGCGGCCCTGCCTGCCCTGACGTCCCGCGTCTCCCCTAGACTACGCCACCGTGCAGACCGTGGGCATGACTCTGGCCACCATCATGTTCGTGCTGGGCATCATCATCATCCTCAGTAAGTCTGTCCTCCGTGGGCTGCCTGCTGCCCCGGGTTGGCCTTTGTCCCCATCCTTATGTTCTGTGTCCTGTGTCGCTCCCTCTCCTAACAGGCAAGAAGGTGAAGTGCAGGAAGGCGGACTCCAGGTCGGAGAGGTCTGGCCCCCGGCGGGTGGGCGTGGCGTGCGGGGGCGTGGCAGGCTGGTGGGCGTGGCAGGCGGGGCGTGACTGGCGGGCGTGGCGTGGCAGGCTGGTGGGCGGGGCGGGAGAGGGCGTGGCCGAGGCCTGGGGTCTGCCCTCACTGAGGCCGGGCTGCAGGTCCTCCTCACGCTCCTCCCTCTCCTTTTGCCTCCACAGCCCAACATGCAAATCCTGTAAGTCGGAGCTCCCCTCCTCAGGTGAGGCCGCGGGAGGCTGTTGAGTGACAGCAGCCAGGGAAGTCCTTGCAAGGTCCGGGGGTGGGGCCTGGTGGTTGCACCTGGGACAGTCCCATGGGAGACTAGGTCTCTGAGATGGCAGATGCTAAACCACAGGGGTCCGTGGGACTCCCTGTGTCCTAAAGGGGCCACAAAAAACTGACAGAAACAAATGCATACGTCCCTCAAAGCAAGGAGGAGCTCATTTCCCAGGGAAGAAAGCCACACCCGCCAAGAGAGGAACCCCAGGTGGGGGAGGATTTGAGGCCATAGACATGAAGAAAGTCAGAGCACAGGGAAGATAAGAGAATAGAATGCCTTCCAGACTTACTTGTTCAGCTGGGCAGACCTAGGATGAAATGACTCAGGAAAAGATGGGAAAGGAAGGAAAAAGGAGGGAGGAGAGAGGATGGGTTTGGGAATAATTGTATCAAAATGACAAAAAGAGCTGTGGAGGTGCGTGGCACTAGCCTGCAATCCCAGCAGCTTAGGAGGCTCAGGCAGGAGGATCGAAAGTTAGAGGCCAGCCTCAGCAGCTTAGCAAGGCCCTAGGCAACTTAGTGAGACCCTGTCTCAAAATGAAAATAAATAAATAAAAAGGGCTGGGGAGGTGGCTCAGTGGTTAAGCACCCGTGGTTTCAATTCCCAGTACGAAAAAAAAAGAAAAGAAAAATTCATTGGGGAAAAAAATAAAAAAGACCTGTGGGATTGGGCACATGAGGCTGAAGGAGAAAGGCGGATTGAAGAGGGGTAAATCATGAAGAGGATGGAGGCATCCGAGGGTGTGGGGAGTCAGGAAGGGGGAGTATAGGAAGGAGTAGGAGATGAGGGGGAGGCTCCAGGGGAAGAGAGAGAGAAGTGGAGGCTGGAGGCTGGAGGCTGGAGGCGGGGTGCCCTGAGTAGAGGTGGATGGAAGGTGGAAGGGGAGATGGGGAGGGGTGGAGGATGCAGAGGGAGATAAACATGCAGATGGAAGAGTGTGACCCCTTGGGGTGTTAATTTTAATTATGTAAAAATATCTTGACCTGTTTTTAGTGGAATGTGTCCTTTCCAGGGACTGTTAAAAAAAAAAATCAGAGCTGGGAATCTCTCTGCCTCTTAGAAAATTCTTAGAACTGAAAGAAGGGGAGAGGCTTGGAAGATCCCGTGGGGGGGGGGGGAGTTATTGCGGGTAGGATTTCATGCCTGTTTCATGTTCTGTTAATGATACTTAAGAGCATCGGTGGCCTGCTCTGTGGACACCGGGTGGGCGCAGGGTGTCTGGTCCTGGTACCTGGGGAATAATGTAAGAATCCTGCAGGACACTGACCCGGAGTAGGTGGGAACTGGGGACATTCCTGTTGCATCCAAATGTTGGGGATGCGGGGTACAGGAGCGGAGCGAGCGTGTAGGAGGAGAATGGGGGTGTAGAAGGGGTGGGACTCCCTGCTGGCAGAGGGACTCCCCCTAAAAGCCCAGGTTAGCTTTGACAGCCACGAAGGTGTCCCCATAGGGATCAGATATTAGGGTGGGGGGGAGGGGCGGGGGTGCCAGGTCGGGGTGAGAATCCTGGGGGTCTGACTTCCATGGTGACGGTCGATCGGGGCCCCCTGGCGCTGGCCGTGGGAAGGGTGACCGCCCCCCCACCCCGTCTACACTCGCTGCGACCCCCTGTCCCCCTGCCCACTCCCGGCTAACGCGGCTCCTCCTCTTCCCAGCCCCTGGCGGCGGCGGCGTGTAAGAGCAGCTCCAGGAGCCTCCACAGCTGTCCCTGCCTGCGCGCGGGCGCCTGAGGACCGGGTGAAGGCGGTGGGGACCCCAGCCTCACGCCGGGGAGCGCTCCCCCGAATGAGCCGCCCCACCCACCCCAAGGCTGGAGCCGCTGCACCCCGCTGTCCCTCCCCAGGCCTTGGCAATGACGATCCCCCAAAGAGCCCGTCTGCATCCCAGCCCCAGAGACTCAGGCCTCCAGCTCCTGGGATCCGGGAGTCCACCCCAGCGCCCCCAAACCCCGTGTGCCGCCCCCCTGCGCCTCCTCGTCTCCTCCCCGGGGATCCGCTCCCCGGGGCCCCTCGACGTCCACGTCTCGAGCTTAATAAATGTGCACTTGGTGTCCCTTGTTCTGTCTGCGTGTCCTCATCTGTGGGCGCACGAGGTGGGGCTGAGCGCACCTGGGCCAGCTGTCCCCTGCGCGCCTGCAGGGGTCCCCCTGCGCCCCACCCCCGGCCCCAGACACCTCCTCCTCCGCCTCGCACCCTCCCTCACACCCCGGGAGGGGCCGTCCCGGTCCTCCCGCCTCTGCCAGGCGCCCCACCCACCCGCGCGACCTGCCAGCCCCTGTCCCGCATCTGGTCCCGCATCCGTCCCCGCGCGAGGCCAGCGCGGGTGGGCGGAGACCCGGCCCCGCCGCCCACCCAGCCCCACGTCGCCCTGAGCCTGCCCCTCCTGCTCCCACCCGGCTCTGAAGTCAGGAAACCCAAGAGGAAATGACTGGGCCTCTCGATCCCCGCCCGCCCGCGCTCCCCTGGCCACACCCTCCGCCCGGACGCCTCTCCCGCCGCGGTCCTCGTCCTCCAGGCTGCGGGCTCCCGACCCCCGGCGCTGACGTAAGTCCCTCCTTCGATCCACCTCCAGCCGCTGCCCCTCTGCCCAGCGCCGGGCTCAGGTGGGTAGCAGACCGGCCTGACGGTGCCTCCCCGCGTCCCATTCACGCCCTCGCCTCTCACCTCCTCTCCCAGCGAGGCGCCCGCTCCCTCCTCTCCTCCGGCCTCAGTCTCCCCAGCTCGCCTCCATCGCTCGCAGACCGGTCCCTCTCAGATCCCCCCAGCACTCGGTCGCCCGGGCCGCAGCACAGCCCAACACCAACTCACTTTTTCCCCTGCGATCAGGAGGCATTACTCACTCTTCCTCTTTCCACTACTTGCGGGCTCCTGGGCCTCAGAGAGTGGCCCCATCACCCTGCCCCAGACCCCGGCCCGCCCTGCGCCTTTGCCGTCCATTCCAGTGAGGATCGCTGCCGGCCTGGAGGAGCACGGAGGGGCTTCTCTGCTCTGGGGGTGTCCCTGTGCCCTGTGTGCTGCTGGGACACCAGGTTGGCCCGGTGCTTCTTGTTTTCTTTGGAGGGTGTCGCTTGGGACTTCCACGTTCCAGATCCTCCCACGTCTCCCAGTGGCTGCTGTCAGCCCTGGCAGGGGTCCTGATGCAGGGAGAGAACCCGGCTGCCCCACAGGACGGGCTTCTCTCACCCCTGTTCCCACTCACCCCATAGATGTCGCCCTCTGGCCGCCTGTGTCTCCTCACCGTCCTCGGCCTCTTTCTCCCCACCAGAGGTAAGACCCTGCCCTGGAGCCCCCAGTGTGCTGCTGGGTGGGTGTGTGGGTGGGTGGCCTGAGAGTGTGGCTGCTCTCTCCTGTCACCTCATGGTGCCCCCTCCCCTGAGTTGGCATCAGGAAGTAGAGATCCCTGGGCACTCTGGGGTTACACCTTCTTTGGGCACCTCAGACCTGGGTGGTTGCTTCCAGAGAGTCTGGCCAGAGCCGGTCCTGCTGAGCATCCTCCACCTCACCTCCAAGAACTCGCAGAGTTTGATTTGGCCTGGAGATTGGTGTCCGTTTTCTATTTGGCAGCCAGAAAACCTGGGCTCCCAGTAAAGCAGATCCCTGGGTCCCCTAACAATGAGCTGTCAGGCAAAGGGGGCATGCTGGGGCCAGGAGAACACTCAGCCTTGCCTGAGAAGGGTCTCCAGGGCAGTAGCCATGGCCGATGCTTCCTGTGTGGCAGGTGCTTGCACCTGGGCTGATGGAGGCCTTACTTCTACTCTACTTATACATGTTGCTGTGCCCCTTTTATGGATGGGGAAACTGAGGCACAGTGGGCAGAAATGCCTTGTGCCAGAGTCTAGTGAGTAGACGACCTGGGGTTACCACAGCCCCGCCTCTGCCAGAATCTAGATCATTTGCTTCACCAAAGGAGCCCCGCTTCTCTTGGATGTTCATGTATTCTTCCAACCACACCACAGCCATTTGTTGAGCACTTACTGTGTGCCAGGTCTTCTATGCGTGGAGGGAACAGCCGTGAGTGCAACAGGAATCGCAAGGATTCTGGGGGCAAAGACAAACAATAACCGGCCAATCAGTAAATTGTATGATGTGTTGGGAGGTGACAGTGCCCTGGGGAAAAGAGAGTAGGGTGCTAAGGCGTTAAAAAGTGGATGGACAGGAGGCTGAGGCAGGAGGATGGCAAGTTCAAAGCCAACCTCAGCCTCAGGTTGAGGTTGGAGAGGGGAGAGGGGAGGTCATGGAGAGGGGAGGTCGGGTGCTGGAAGAGCAGGGGGAGCCCTGTAGGTTTCAGGGGATGAACGTTCTCTGGGGACTTTGAGGAGAAGCAGGAAGAGCCAGTGGCCGGGTTGGGGTGAGCAGAGGCGGAGTTGCTAGAAGAAGACCTCAGGGGGTGCTGGGGGGCCAGAGGGAGTGGAGAATGACGGGCCAGGTGCGGGCTTTGGCTCTTACGGGGAGTGAGGTGCAGGGCTCGGCCCGGGAGCCTGGTGATCTGACTCAGGAGGTCCCCGGCTCCCCCTGACTGTGGGTGGGAACAGACCGTAGGAGCAGGAGCCAGGGAGAAGTCTCCTGTGGCATCTAGGTCACAGGAGGAGGGGATGTTGGATAATAGAGGTCACCTAGGGAGGGGCAGAGGCTGGAGCCGGGCAAGGGCAGCGGACACGTGTAGTGCCAACTACATGCAGGCGGTGGCGGGTACCGTGAGGCAGGTCTCGCCATTATCCCCGCCCTGCAGACTAGACCCCCGAGGGTTCGCTGGTTCTAAGTCACACAGCGACGAGGCGTTGGGAGTCCTGAATCCAGGGCTTGTGCCTCTAGCCCCTGGCTCACTAGAGGGTCCCAGAAGCCTGGGTGGGGAGTCGGGGTGGAGGGAGGGTCCTGGGACATCGGCACAGCTTGAAAACGTCCAGGAGCCACAGCTGGATGGCTCTTCCAGCACCCAGGACCTCTGGAGTCGGCCCCAAGGTCTGGGAAGGTCGGGCAGGGTGGGAGCGAAGACGAGAGAAGGGGGACCCGAGGTGCCCTTCTGACCTCTCCTTGGCTCCCCAGGACAGACGTTGGAAGAGACCACCTCCATTTCTACAGTGGACCCAACTATTTTGGGCACCCATGGCCCGACGCAAGTCCCAGGTGAGGAAAGAGGGACAGATCGGTCAACACCCCATCAGTGCCAATAACCCCAGCAACACAAATCTCAAACTTAGACCAAATAGGAATTTATGGATTCATGTGACTAAAAAGACTAAGGATAGACCTTCAGGCATGGCTGGGTCTAGGTGCTCAAATGTTGCCATCGAGAACTTACCTCTTGGCTCTGTTTTCTCTGTGTTGGCTCTATTCCCCGTCAGCTTATCTTCTTACGGGCCAACATGGCCCTGAGAGGACTGCTAAGAATCCAAAGACGACAGAATTTCCACCTCCCCGATCTACCAGATGTCCCAGCACTGTCATTGGTCAGACTCAGGTCATGTGCCCAACTATGAGCTGATCATTATGGCTGCAGGCACAGGAAGCTGACTGGTGGGCCTGGGTCCCCTGGTCAACGGCCACCATGACTGGTGCCAACACCTCTGAAAAAAGTGATCCAGAAGTCCGGGAAGGATGGTCGCTAAGAAAGTTCCAGGGGGCTTTGATGGAGGCAGCTGGGTGCTGGTTGGCGGTCAGAGGTATCTGGGAAATTTCTTTAGACAGGACCTCGGAGTCCCAATAAAGCCAACTAGCAGCATTCGTCCCCCGAAGAACCACTCGGGTGGCTGGTGCAGGAGGAGGGGTGCTGGGGCCTGGGGAGACCTGGGCACCTCCAAAGCACTGCAGGAAGCTCAGGCCGCTCCCTGACATCGACACGCAGTTGCTGCGGGAACCCGGATCTGGCTCCTGGCCTCCTCCAATCTCCTCCTCTTCTGCTCTGACTCCTGCTTTCCTAACTCCAGGTTCAGTCCACCCGGAAGTCCAGTCCACCCCTCAGACCTGGACCCAGCCTACTGAAGGTGAGTGACGGGAGACAGGGGCCTTTAACCTCGCAGCCACCTCCCCAGCACCCCCTTTTTATTTTCCCTGAGCCGGTCTCCCTCTGTGGCTGAGGTTGGCTTTGAACTTGCCATCCTCCTGCCTCAGCCTCCCATCCATCCACTTTTTAAAGACAAAACAAAGGGAACTTTGGACATTGTGAAGTCTTACGTGTACCAAGCAAAGCACCCACCCAGAGAGGTCCGCCATGGCCACTTACCCCAGCTGAACCCCTGCATGGCTTCCCAGGCAGACCAAAGAACAGAGCCCCACCAGGGCCCCACAGACGCTCCCTGTGCGCCAACCGACTCATTTCTTCTATTCCTCTCTTTATCTATTTTTTTTTTAATTTTCAAATACTATTTGAACTTTTTCTTGGAGTATAACATAATTCAAAGAGTGCCCCCTGAATTTTCTCAGTGAATGATTATTGACACGAAGTACCTAAACACATTATCCTTGGAAAGAATAAAAATAGAGGATGCGAGACTGAATCCCTTTGCCAACTTGCCCCAACCTGTCCCAACCCGTCCTTGTTCTTTTTCCATCTCTGGGAGGCCCCACAGCTAACGTTAGGGGTGATTCCCTGATCCTATGGTATCACATGGATATTACTGCAGAAAATATACTGTTGGTGTATTTCTATGGGTTAAAGGATATCGCAAGAATGTCCTGCAACTTGCTTTGTCTTTTTTGTGGGGTGGGGGGAGTATCAGGGATTGAACTCAGGGTCACTGAGCCACATCCCCAGCCCTATTTTGTATTTTATTTAGAGACAGGGTCTCACTGAGTTGCTTAGCACCTCACCATTGCTGAGGCTGGCTTTGAACTCAATCCTCCTGCTTCAGCCTCCTGAGCTGCTGGGATTACAGGCATGCACCACCATACCCAACCTCGCTTTATCTTTTTTAAGCAATAGTATGTTTGGAAGTTGTTCTCACATCATAAAAACTCATGCTGCTGTTCTTCTCTGCTGTCTAGTATTCCAGTGTGCCGGGGCTGCGGTGAATATAGGCACACACCTCCCGATGCTCATTGCTTGCTCCTGTTTTTTCTGCTACACGCGGTGCCACAGTGAGCAGCCTTGTCTCTTACCTTTGAGCAAACACAGCACTTACATGCACCATCCTCACTGAACCCTGAGATAGAAACTGCCATTATCTCCACCTTACAGATAGTGAAACAGAGGCTCAGAGTGACTTGCTCAAGGTCTCACAGCAAGACAGACCCACAGCTGAGATTGGAGTCCAGAAATCTGGCTCCAGAGCCAGGGCTTTGATCCAGGATGCTATGGAGTGAAGGTCATGAACATTCAAATTTGTTTTAAAAGTTGCATCCTCAAATGGCCACACCATTGGCTGCATGCAGAGACAGTCCCCCTTACCTGGCCCTACAGTGACGCCCATATATTGACACCTTTGATTTGTGCCAAATTGATGGAGGGAAGGAGATACCGTTCTATAGACCTGCACGTCGCAGACTCACTGAGGTCTTCCTCCCTTTCTCTACCTCCCTCCCTCCCTCCCTCCCTTCCTTTCTTTCGTACTGGGGATTGAACCCAGGGGTGCTTAACCACTGAGCCACATAGGCATTGCTAAGTTGCTGAGGCTGGCCTCAAACTTGTGATCCTCCTGCCTCGGCCTCCTGAGCTGCTGGGATTAGAGGCGTGGGCCACCACAACCGGCTCACTCAGTTCTTATCCTCCCCTCTTTGTTCTTCTGACCTGAGTAGAAACAACACAAACCCAGAACAGGACCGAGACCCAGAAGCCGACAGGAATGGATGTGACAGACCCAGGGACAGGAATGGACGTGACAGACCCAGGGACGCTCACGAGCAGCAAGGAAGGTAGAGCCCGGGACGGGGAGCAGCAACTTCCAGCTCTTGCTTAATTCCCTATCTAGGTCAGCGTCTCCCCTGGTACGAGTCTCAAGCACCTGTTTGGGGAATTGCTAATTCATTTTAAGGAAAAAAAAATTTTTTTGTGTGTGTGTAGTCAAAGATATTTAGGGAACTCTGAGTTAAATTTAAACACGGATCTTGATGGCAAGACTTCTCAGCACCTCCATAAAAGCTCATTTGCACCAAACGTCCCAATAGGCAGCCTCTGGAAGGCAGCATTTCCCCAAAGCAGTGGAGCGGGTGACCCTCCTTTGTGCACCCCCTCACAGGCTGGTGCTGGGAAATGACTGTCTGTCGATGCTCCCTTTGTGTGCACTCTCCCCCTGTGAGGGAAGGAACTTTTTGGTTGCAAAATATAGAACACCCAATTAAAACAAAGAGGTTTATTAGCTATGTAAGTTCTATGAAATCTGGAGGTCAACAGTTTCAGGCATAGCTGGATCAAGGGGCTTAAGCACGGTCATTAAGACTGAATTGCTCCTGCTCTTGACTGTGTTGTCTTCCTTCTTTTTTTCCTTTTGGTCTCATAATTCGGTATCTACAGAGAATTTCTTTCTCCTTAACTCCAGCCCAAAGCCGAGAATCGACCCTCATTAGGGTTAGGGTTAGGGTTCGGTTAGCTTAGGCCACTCGGGCTGAGAAGCATGCACAGTTGTACAGATTGAGCACTGCACAAGAGCACCACCTCCCGGGCCACCTCATTTCCCTTGTCCATCTTCATAAATATTCTGATTTTCTAGTGGTGACAGTAGAACATCTCATTCCTACAGAATCTATGGAAACACTTTCACAACAGATGAAAATAAAGTCTCTTGGGAAATTAAGCTTTTCCATTTTGCACCAAAGGGCCCCTCTGGGAGACGGCAGCTGCGCCTGCATTTCCCAGCTGATCATTTAATTTACTCTGGAGTCTTTGCTGGCCTGGGTTGCTCCGGGTATTAGTCCTCCACCCTGGGACATGGGACAGAAATCAGCAGCAACGACGGGGTCATCAAGTCCAGGGGTAAAGGGTGCTGCTGAGCCTCAGGGTTGCCCAGGGCCTCTCCCTCCTCCGTCCTGGCCTCTCTCTTGCTGGGCACCTTGTGGGGACATGGCTTCTGCCCGCGTCCAGCCCCCAGCTTCCTAGCTCCCCTTGTGACGTAGTCTGCTTTGGTGGCCGTGACAAAGGATGACAGGCTGGGGGGCCTGAGCCGCAGGAATTTCTCTCTCACGGTCCTGGAGGCGGGAGTCCCAGATCGAGGTGGCAGCAGGGTCCCTGTGGGTCACAGATGGCCACCTTCTTGCCGTGTCTTTCTCAGGTCTGTGCAGGTGGAAGCCAGAGGCCTCTGGTCCCACCCTCGTGACCTCATCAAACCCTGATTACCTCCCGGAGGCCGCACTGCCACCACCTTGGGGGTCAGGGGCTTGCTGTCCCTCAGAGTCATCACTCTCAGGGAGGAACCAGATGGGGGTCCCCTAGTCATAACCCAGGTCACAGGGGGCACGGGTCATGACCGTGGGACTAGATGGACGGGGAGGGGGCTCTCTATTGCTCATATCTTCCTCTGGACCAGGCTTTCCCCAGGATCCCCTCATCATCTGTCGACCATGTTTAAGGGGCGAGGTGCTGAAAAGCTGGGGGAACCGTGGGGTGGTGGGTGCTTCCTAGGGCCAGGGTGGGGGGCTGGGGTCGTGGCTCAGCGGTAGAGCACTTGCCTTGCACGTGTGAGGCCCTGGGTTCAAGTCTCAGCACCACGTAAAAATAATACACAAAATAAAGGTGATGGGTCCATTTTTAACCAGGGTGGGGACGCAGACCTTTTCTTTGGGGGATTGACTTTTTGTGTCTAAGAACCCACTGGACTTTGGGGGATGGTGGAGATGTTGTGCGTGCAGGGTGGCTGAGCCAGTGCCTCGTGGGGGGTCCTTTATCCTGCCCAGGAGGGTGTAACCCACCTGAGAAGATAAGTCAGAAATGATCAGTGAAGAAATAAGACGCAGAGTCAGGAAAGTAGTTTTGAAGCAGAGCACCTGACAGGTCCTGCCCCTCAGAAGCCGGAGCCACACAGTTGGAAAGTGTCTCTGTTCATTCATTTAAAGGGAACATCAAAGGCAGGGCCAAGGCTTCAGGGTGGGTCTTGCTTCATGGTGTCTTGCAGGGGGTTGGGGCAGCTGTTTTTGACCAGCAGGTGCAGACCGCTGCTATGGTCCCTGCGGGTGGAGGGTGGGACACCCGTGCCCCTACACCAGGTGCAGAGACTGGGGGAGAGCTTTCTCCCCACTTGGGGCCTGCAGTGATGTCCATCTGTCTGTCTCCCACCAAAGGCACCACAGAGCTCACTGGGAGGCCATCCCCAAGCAAAGACGTCATGATGGACCCCCTGACCCCCAGCTCATCAGGTCAGTAACTCCCTTCCCAGACCAGAGATGGGTCGTTTCCCAGTTACTATGCATTTCCTGTCTCTAAAACACAAGCTCAGGACAGAGGCATCCTCAGTACACACCTGTGGGGGTAGTGACTGACTCCCAGCCTGGGTGGGGCCGGGGGGGGGGGACACGGTCATGTCTGAACCAACGGATGAAGGTGTGTGCATCCAAACTACGCCAAAACGCAGTGGCTGAAAAGGCAATCGCTTATTTAGCTCCCAGTGGTGCAATCTGGGAGACAGGCTGGGCTCAGCCGGGTGGTTCTTCTGGTCTCTGCTGAGCTTGCTCACGTGACTGAGATCCGTTGCGGGTCCGCAGGAAGCTCTGGTTCTTGGCAATCTTGTCCTCCACTTCCTGCCCACTCAACCCACGTGGAAAGGCTGGGCCCACACAGCCCATTCCTCTGTTAATTCAGCAGAGGTTCATTGAGAAACTTGTGTGTGGCAGGCACTGTTCTGGGAGCCGGGGGTACAGCAGCGAACAAGACAGAATCTCCGCCTCAGGGGGCTGACATTCTGGGGGCGGGGGAAGACAGCAAATAATAATCGTAATAACACACAGCAGGTGGTTTTACTTTGCTATCCAGAAAAATAAAGCAGGTTTAGGGGAAACTGAGGGCACTCAGAGAGGTGGTGGGAGCCAGATCGTGTGCCTGGTGAGGACTGTGGGATTCACTGTGAGGACAGAAGGGCTGAGTGGATCTGAGTGAGAGACCCAGGTGGATCTGTTCCCCGACTTTGCCATTCATCTTCACTCCACAAGCCTCCGCCAGACCCTGACGTGTGCCTTGTCCGTCTCTTCCAGGTTCGGATGAGGACAACCCCTTCTACTACGGTAAGTCGACCCTGGGAAGATGTGGGAGAAGGAAAGCCAGAGGCCCCTCTGATCGTCCACCTCCACTTCTCTCTCTGTAGATGAGGCCACTCTCCGGAGGCGGGGACTCCTGGTGGCAGCTGTGCTGTTCATCACGGGCATTATCATCCTCACCAGTGAGCACGGGGCGTGGCAGGAGGGGCACCAAGACGGGCTGGGGGAGGCTTTGACCCGCACTGCACCTGAAGGTCAGGTTCCTGAAGGTCCCTGGAAAAGGCTGCTCAGGACCAGGCAGCTCTGAGCCTCCCTGGAGAGCAAGGCGTAGAGATGAGCATCTGTTTGGCTCCCGTGGCTGCCACTGGGCCATGTGGGCTGGGCTCAGCTGGGCGGTTCTTCTGGCTGTGGCTGGATTGACCCGTGCATGTGGTGCCCGTTTACTGCGAGCTGGGAGCAGTGTTTCTAGGGGCCCCTTGATCCTTCACCTCGTGTTCTTAGCCTCCATGAGGTGATGGCTTTCAGGCTCAGAACTGGCCACTGTCACTTCTGCCACATTCTGTGGATCAAAGCATGTCACAAGGGCTGGCTTCATTGAGAAGTCAGAAAATAGACTTCCCTTCTTGATGGGAGGGAGAGATAGAGTCAGATTGCAGGGAATAGGGAGGTGGAGAGGGAGGGTTAAGAAACTGGGGCCATTTAGCAGTCAACGTATCCGTGCACAGACCTGGTAGAGAACAAGGGGTGAACAAGACGGGGTAGGGAGAAGGTGGAGGAGGACCAGATGGCCCCTATAGACAAAGCCACCATAGCCACCCAGTGGAACCCAGTGGAGATACAGACTAGTGACCCTTTCAAGAGCTTATTGTTTCTGTAAAATCTTCCCATCCTTACCCGTTGGCAGCTGTGACAGTCAGGGTCATGACAGGTGACAGATGGGCCCTCACAAGGTTAACTGAAGCTTTAAAAGAAGAGATATTCATCTATTTTCCTTTGCTATAACAAAATACCTGAGTGGGGGTACTCACAAAGAAAAGGGGTTTATTTATATCACAGTTTTAGAGGCGGAGCCCCAGATCAGGCAGCCCCATGGGTTTGGCCTCTGGTGAGGGCCACTTGGCTGCATCCCATCATGGTGGACAGTATCATGATGTGGGTGAGAGGAGAGATCACATGATAGAACAGGAAGTGAGGGTGGGAGGGGCCCGTCCAGTCTCTTTATTACAACCCACTCTCTGGAGAACTGCTGACCCCGAGAGATCAGTGTCACTTCACCCCTTCTGAAGGTGACACCTTGGGACCTACTTCTTAAAGGTCCCGCAGCCTCTCAATACTGGCTCACCAAGGACTGCGCTTCTGACAATGAACCTTTCCAGGGACACTCTCAGGACATGTCCAAAGCCCAGCAAGGGACTCTGGCAGGAGCAGTGGCCCCAGAGAGAGGGCCCAGCCACAGCCTCCCTGTAACAGGTGGAGGGATGCGGCAACCCCCACCCCATCCTCTGCTAGTGCTGAGGTCGAGGGTGCCGAGCCCCGGGGAGGTGGCCTGTCAGATGCGCCTCCTGGGGCCCCAGGATGGGTGAGGAAGGGGGGCAAAGGGGGGCTAATAAGGAGAGAGGCTAATTTAATTTTTTTTTTCAATTCTGTGTGTGCAATAAAACCAAAGGCTGCTCCTTTTATAGTCTCTCAGCTGAGCTCTAGGACCCATGCCAAAGGCCTCTCGCATCCTCCTTGCTCATCAGGAAGATGGGCACAGACACCCTGAAGATGGGCGGCAGGACACTAATAAGAATAAGCAGAGCCGGGTGCCGTGGCACACTCCTGTAATCCCAGCGGCTCAGGAGGCTGAGGCAGGAGGATCCCGAGAGTTCAAATCCAGCCTCAGCAACTTAGCAAGGCCCTAGGCAACCCAGTGAGACCCTGTCTCTAAATAAAACCCAAAAATGGGCCGGGGATGTGCTCAGTGGTTAAGTGCCCCGGCTTCCATCCCAGGTACCAAAAAGAAAAAGAAAAGGCAGATTGGCCTCTGTCCGGGCCGCATAGCACATGGGAATCAGGGAAGACCCGGACCCAGGTCTTCGAGGGCAGAGACTGGGTGTTGGATTTGGGGCCACACATTTTTCCACTGACAGATATTTTGGGGTATCTTCTCTATGCCCGACCTGTGCTGGATGATGTTGGGGGCAGAGTGGTGACAAGCAGCCCTGACCCCTGTCCTTGGGAGCTCACTGCTGATGGGGAGACGATAAGCAAGTAGATGCCGGAATGAGCAGAGAGCAAAGAGAAAAAGATGTCTATCAAGTGCCAAGACGGAGGGCCAGGGAGGAGCACCTCTGAGGAGGAGGAACTGGAACTGAGTCCTAATGATGAGAAGATGATTAAAAAAAAAAAAAAAAAAACCAGGTAGAGGGAGCATCAGGTGTTTAGTCCCGGGGGCAGGACTGAGGGAGCCTGTTGCAGTAATAGCAGGAGGAGGTCAGTGGCAGAGTGAGCCAGGGAGAGGAAAGGAGGCAAGGGAGGATTGGGGGAGGCAAAGTGGCAGCTGGGAGCAGGTTTGCTTTCTTCAAGTCGTCCTTGGCTGCTAAGATCCCCCCTTACTCACTCTGGCCTCCTTCCTGTTCCTTGAGCCTATCCAAGTGGTCCTACCACAGGGCCTTTGCACTGGCTGTTCTCTCTGCCTGGAACACTGTTCACATATCCAACTGGCTCCCCCTCACCTCCTTCAAGTCTTTGCCCAGATGTCACCTCCTCGGTGGCCATGCCATCTTCAGGGAGGTCCATGTGGATGTACCCAACTCCTGGGCCTCACTGAGTCCTTTTTTTTTTTTTACTTTATAGCACCATCTATACATTTGACTTAGTGATTTTTTTCTTTGCTGGTCTCCCCTACTAGAAAAGCCAGCTCTATATGGTCAGGGATTTTTTTTTCTTCCTTTCTTGTTCCCCACTATATTTCCAGCGGCCTGATCAGTACCTGGACACAGTAGGTAGATGAATCCCTAATGCACAAAATAGTCTGCATTTTCCAAGGGCCTGTCCATTTGGGGGCTGGGGGGAGCTCCTCCCTGGGGCTGGCCCTGGCTGTTCCCATGCCTGTCTCTGTCGTTTATTTATGGAGCTACCTGGATGCTTCCTGCGAGGAGGATCCGCCAGCCTCTCCCCGGTCCCCAGGGCACACACAGGATCAATATGGCGCGTTTCCTCTGTCTTCACAGGTGGCAAGTGCAGGCAGCTGTCCCAACTGTGCCGGCATCAACGCAGGTGAGTCCATAAGAAGTGGGGGCCACCAACCCCACGGGGACTCCAAGAGCGAGCCCCGACCAGTGCCTGGCACCCAGCCTCCTCCCTCCCTCCCCTCCAAGAGCCTACAGAGTGGTCAGTAGAAGAAGCCCCGCCTGAGAGGGAAGACCCCATGGACGGAGCCAGACCTGGGCTGACCCCGAGTCCCACCTGCCCGCTGCCGCCCCGGGGGAATGCCGGCTCCCTGGGCACCGCCCCTTAAGTGACCCGCTCTGTTGGGACAAAAATAAAGCACGTGGTCCACCTCCGCGGCCTCTGATCGTGCGACTGGGCAGCGGGAGTGAGAAGCGGGGCTGGCCTTGGGGACCCTGGAGGGAAAGTAAGGGGCGGGCGGGGGCTCCGGGCTCCAGAGTGGAGGCTGGGAAGGAAGGGAGGGGATGGTAGGTGGTGGGTGACCGCGGCAGTGTCTGCGATCCATGTGACACCCCTGTCCTGGTCCAGGTACGGAGCTCGGTGTCCAGGGCCAGCTCCCCCCAACACAAATGCAGACTCCCACGCCTGGCGACCCCCTGTGCCTCCCTTCTGCACCTCGAGGAGGCTCACACGCGAGTGGGGACACCTCCGCCTGCCCCTGCGCTCTGTCCACTCTCCCCCAGGCGCAATGACCTCTGCACGCAGGGCTGCAGGCCCTGGAGGGGGCTCCCCTGGGGACCCGGAGCCGGTGGACCAGGCACACAGTCTGCAGCAGGATTTCCTGAAGGCTCGCGGCCTCCAAAGCCTGGGGAGGGGCTCAGCCCTCAGGGCGGGCCTCCGAGGTGCGGCCGGCAGGCAGGCGCCTCCACCCGGGCTCCGGATCCGGCCCCGGCCAAAGTCAAGAGAGGAGAGAGGTCCAGGTCCCAGACGGCTCAGCCACCAAGTCAGTTTACTGAGCCAAGAGCTGCAGACGGGAGAGAAAGAAGGCACAGAAAATAAAATATCCGACTTTTTCTTTTCATGATCTTCCTCAAAAATATAGTGTAGCTACTATTTCCCTAGCATTTCTATTGCATTAGGTATTATGAGTAGTGGAGAGATGATTTAGGGTGGGAGTATTCCATAGATTATATGCAAATAATATGTTTGCAAAATATATTATATGCAAATAATATATATATAAAATATATATTTGCAGACCATTTTACGTAAGGAATCTGAGCATCCACAGATTTCAATATCCTCAGAGGGTCCTGGAACCACCCCCTTTGAATACCAAGGGAAGACTACACAGGTAGTATGAGAGATACTAAAAATATTTTATAATTGACATCCACCACCTACTAATCAGAATAGTTGCCTACCCCAGTCAGTATGGAATGTCATCTGTCTATCTATCTATCCATCTGGATCTATTTATAGTCATATATCCATATTAAACTGAACCATTTGAAAATGTCACCATTCAAATATTTTTGATATGCAGAAAGAGTGATTTCATATGACTTAACCTAACGATATACATCATGGTGATGATATAAAGTGTATTTCTAATCACAGGTTGCTTTTTAAAAACATTGAAAAGCAACACCAGGTACAGTGGCTCACACCTGTAATCCCAGCAGCTTCAGAGTCTGAGGCAGGAGGATCAGGAATCCAAAGCCAGCCTCAGCAACTTAGTGAGGCCCTAAGCAACTCAGAGAGACCTTGTCTCAAAATAAAATATAAAAAGGGCTGGGGATGTGGCTCAGGGGGAAAGCACCCCTGGGTTCAATCCATGGTACAAAAAAAAAAAAATAAATGAAAATCACCAGAGAAGGGCTTGCTGCAGGTTGTGGTGGGGAAGGAAAACCGCTTCTGACCCTAGGAATTGTTGGCAGCACACGTGCCCCCGGCTGGGCAGCCACACCAGCATGCGGGATGTTTGTGGGGTATTAGTTCCCAAATTTCAGTTGTTGCATGTTCTTTTTCCAATTTTCACACACCCCCTGTATTATTCATCACTTTTTAAAAAAAGACCAATTCCCTTTTTAACTTAAATAAATTTATTTTAAAAGGCACAATCATATATAGAAAATCAATATAGCTTGATATAAATAGAAGACACCCATAAAGATGAATCTCATGAAAACCAATGAAGTCAGAGTCTCACTGTGTCCTAACTGGACACGAAGATGCTGACCGAGGGTTCCGGGCCAGAGGCCCGTCTGGCTGGGCCAGGGAGACCATCGCGTCTCGGGTGTGGTCAGTACCCACCACCCAGACACTGCAGAGGTTGGGAGGCCTGAGACTGCCCTCACCTCTGGTACCCATTGTGGGTCTGAGGACCCCCAAGATCATCCTTGGGTTGGATGATTTGCCAGAAAGGCTCAGAGTGCAATGATTGCCGTTAGGTTCATGGTCACGGTTGACAACGGTGAAAAGACGTGCGTTCAAATCAACCAGGGAGAGAGACACATGGGGAAGGGCCTGGGAGTGTGCCCAGCACAAATCTTCCCTGTCCCCGCCCAGAGGGGAACGTTGTGGACGATGCTAACTTCCCCAGGGATATTGCCCACTCACTCAAGCCTTGGGTCCAGAGTTTGTACCTGGGCTTGGTCACATAGACATGATTGACTTCCCATCTGGCTGACCTTAGCGTCCAGCCCTTTCAGAGGTGTTGCTGATCCTTGTGACCCAAAGCCCCCACCATAAATTGCATTGTTAGAAACCAGCTGATATGAACCAAGGCCCCCATATAAAGAAGGCCACACACCAGACAGAGGTTTTCCAGGGCCTAGCAATCACCTTCCAGCAGCCAAGGGCAAAGCCAGGGTGTGGTTAATTCAAAGTCAGGGTACAGTGGGCTCTTCTCTCTATAGACACATTTGGTGGATTAAATCAGTAAAGTGGACCATGAACTGCATACAAACTAGTTTCTGGTGATGCAATGTGACTGATTCTCTGGTGACACAATGCAAAGTGATTTAATATCGTCTGGGACCTGAAACCAGCTCATTGCTACCACCTCAGCTCAGGAGAATGGCCGGCAGTGTGGGAGACGCCAGCTTACCTGTGGACAACTGGAAGTGGGTCTCAGGGACCAGACCTCCCTCATCCCTGCTCCCCATGGGATGGAGATGACAAAGCTGTTTCCCAGAGGCATCCTGAGTTGGAGTTCAGAACGTGGATCCAGTTCTTCTAAATAGAGTCCCTCCTGGGAGATTTGAAAGACCAAGAGAGAACCTTTCTCCATAATTGGCTGTTTTCTGCAGTCTAGCATGATTGGAAAGGGACTGAGTTTTTGGTTTGGGGTTTTTTTTTTTGTTGTTGTTGTTGTTTTGTTTTTGACTACACCACTCCAGCATCCAGTCATTTGCCTTGTGGTCATAAAAAGGCAATTGTTTCTTGTGTTCATATGTGAATACCACGACCAGTGTGACTCGACATCATGTGCAACCCCCAGAATGGGAAGTTAGCCAGCTGCAGTGGTGCACGCCTGTAATTCCAGGGGCTCAGGAGGCTGAGGCAGGAGGATTGCAAGTTCAAAGCCAGCCTCAGCAACTTATCAAGGCCCTAAGCAACTTGGTGAGAACTTGTCTCTAAATGAAATACAAAAAAGGGCTGGGGATGTGGTTCAGTGGTTCAGTGTTCCTGAGTTCAATCCCCAGTACCAAAAAAAAAAAAAGGAAGTTACACTTTGCATATGTATAATATGTCAAAAGACACTCTCCTGTCACGAACATCTAAAAAGATCAAATAAAAAAATGAAAAAAGGCAATTATGCCCACAAAATATCTAAATGGACAATATATATGTGAAAGATATTCAATTTCGTTAACCATCGGTAAAAGACAAATGACAATCACAATGAACCAGCACCACATACCCCTACAATTAAAGAGACTGACGATTCTAAGTGCTGAAGAGGATATGGAGCAACAGGAATTTTTGCACTGGATTTTTCCCAGGAGAATAAATTGATTATGATCATTTCAGAAAACTGGTATTTCTTTTATTTATTTATTTATTTATTTATCTATATATGACAGTGGAATTATAGTTCTTATTACACATACAGAGCACAATTTTTCATATCTCTGGGTACCAAGTGTGAAAGGAAGAAACACGGATCCACACGATCACACGGATGCATCTCAAAAGCATTCATCTGAAGGAAGGAAGCCCCATAGAAAAGAGCACAGGCCGTATCAATCCATGGACCTGAAGTTCTGGAATCAGCAGAACTAACGGATAGACAGAAGCTGGGCACCGTGGCAACCACTCAGGATTGCCCAGGAATTTAAGGGCAGCCTGGAAAAAAAGCAAGACCATTTAAAAAAAAAGAAAAAAGTCAAAACAAATCAATGGTGACAAAAGCCAGAGTAGTGGTTGCCTCTACTATTATGATGTTGGCTCTCTTATGTCCACAGCAACGGAACGGGGTGACTGCCAAGAGGCATGAAGGCAACCTCTTGAAGGATTGAGATGTCCTGTACTCTCACAGTGGTGCGGGTTACCCCTCCTTATCCACCCGTCAGAGTGGATCCAACTGTCCAATTGAGATCTGCACCACGTGGAAGTTAGACACAAAGAAATCAAAACCCAAAAGACAGTTCTGTTCTGGGTGGTGGTGACTTCCTGACCCCTGATCTCAGGCAGAGCAACAGGATCCTGAAGGTGACGTGTCCAGTGGCGGCTCCTGATTAGGATTCAGGGAGAAACGCCCCTGGTGAGTCAGTTGGGTCATATCTTGGGGATCATTTCCAGGATCTCAGTCTCGTGCCCACTCCATTAGCCTTTCCAGGGATGTCATGGACTCTAATCCCCAGATCCTACCAAATGTTTTTTTGCTTAAATCTGACAGTCACCAAATCTCAGTGGCTTCCATTGTACCACTGGAAGTTGCGGGGGGACTCAAGATGATGCAGAAGCCACTAACAGAAACGTAAGAGAACAAAAAGAGGCACACACTGGCCCTTGTAGCCTCTGTAGGAAGGAAAACACATCACTTTGGCTCACCTGTTCATTGCCACAAAACAGCTGCAGGGGTCTCAGCCATCATGCCAACTCCAGGGGAAAACATTGTGGGGCAGCAAAGGTAACACGAGGTGGTTCTGCTCCTCGTAAAAAGATCTCCTCCCCCCAAACTTCCACTTACTTCTGATTGGTCACCTTTATCTGCAAAGGAAACTAAGAAATGTCCTTTGGCTGAGTCCAGGACAACCTGGCTGACATCAGAGAAAACCACAGGCTCTAGGAATGTGTTGAGGAGGGCACTGAGCTTCCCCCAAGTTAGGAGATGGGGGCTCAAGCCATTGTTACCCCAATCTGAAAGGAAAAGACTTAAGACTGGGGGGTATTCAGACTTGCAGGGCACAGCACCCTGAATCTCCCCTTGGGAGAAATCTCTCCAGCAGGACTTCCTGTGCTTCCCAAGGCCTGCTTCTTGGCTGCCCAAACCCTTCCTGGCCCAGGACACTTTCTGTTGCATCATGTTCTGCAATGAAGCCTTCTCCTCCTCCACTCTGACATCAGGGGAGAAATTTCTTGCCAAGAGCTAATGGAGAGGCTCTTATAATTCAGCCAGGCTCCTGAGTATAATTCTGTCTTGTTTTGGATGAATTGAGGCCAAATCACATTAGCTGGAAGGAACCCGATTTTTCATATGAAACTCGATTGTGCAGGGTGTTGGGAGGGACCTCCAAAGCTGCGAGGTATATTTGCTTTTAAGGGGGTTGGGGAATTGCTGACTCCAGCTCCTGATGGTGGGAGATTGATTAAACACGGTCTGAGATGGCTCTGTATTGTGTTCACTTAGCTTTGTTAAACTACATTTCCCAGAATTCCCTTCCCTATATGCCTACCCGTCTCTGGTTATGGTGGGCCACAGGAGACATCCTTGTGGGGTAGAGGTGAAGTGGCAGCCATTTTGTAGATGATACCACTTGCCAATTTTCTGCCAGCTCATCTTGTAGATAGAAGGCAGCAACCAAGACTCAATTGTTCCACCTTTTTCATTCCTTCTTCAGCTTATCCAACTCCTGGGCCATGTGGGTATGATTAGCCCTGTGAAAAAGGGCCCTGTTTCTGGTAGGACACTGTACCACCAAGGACAGAGGCCACAAAAACCAACATGGGATTGTTTATCTTGGTGGGCTCCAGCTGGCTCCTTCCTCTCCCAGAACTTATCTTCATTTTCTGTTCTTGATTTCCTTCCCTGTGGGCTTTAGCATCAAGCATAGCAACAGCAGCTTTATAGGGACAGATTCCCACAGTTGCTAAAGCTTGGATTGTTGGATTGTGCGCGTGTGTGTAAGTTAGAAGTTCAGCTTTGCTGGGTGTGGTGATGCATGTCTATAATCCCAGCAACTCTGAGAGGCTGAGGCAGGAGAATTGCAAGTTCAAGACCAGCCTCAGCAATTTAGCAAGGCCTTAAGCAACTTAGCAAGACCCTGTCTCAAAATAAAACTGAAAGAGGCTGGGGACGTGGCTCAGTGGTAAAGTGCACCTGGGTTCAATCCCCAGCACCAAAAAAAAAAAAAAAAAAAGTTCATCTTTGCTGATACCGAATTTAATACGCAGGGTGGTGTTCCAGAAGAATAGAATCCTATCATGAATTCTGGGTTTTCTGGAATTGGTTTTCGGACCTAATTAGATTTGAAGTCATTAATGACCTTTCTAGTGATAAAGGGGACACTGAGAGCCCATGGCATGAAGTGGCAAAAGAGTTGCTCAGATCATCACCTGGAGATTCCTGTGTTGGAATGACTGAGCATCTGCTTCCATAGCACATTTTTGTGAAAATCAGATGGATAGTGGGATTGGCTCTTTGTTTCTAACCATGCTGGAAAATGTGAGAAAAGAAAGTAATGAGCTCAGAGTTTCAAATTCCCAGCTCAAGTTCTGGATAAGAAACTTGAAAGCTTCTGTGTCTGCCTTGAAAGAAACTCTCATTTCCCATAGTCACAGGGCTAAGCTTTCTGAAAATCAAACCCCAAGTCTAATTCTGTGGGTGCAATTACAACAAACACTGAACTTCCGACCTCAAATTCTGCTATCGCTCAACTTCTGCCATCTCTTTGCAGATCGAAGCAGCCCTTCTACCTCTGCCTGAAAAGTGAGTCTTCCTTTGCCTGAAGAAACTCTAATGGTCTTCCCAAGGTAACTGCCTCACCAGGCTCTGTTGATGCTCCTGGGTGACCTATTCCTACCACCTCTTCTTGTTCCTAAGACCTAATTAGATTCAAGGCTCAAGAGAACCCAAAAGGTCAGGTACACATGAGAAGGTGAAATACACACCCAATTAATTGCCAGTTTCTGCTTCCAGTTTATATCAGCAGAAAACTGGAGAAAATGTGTAGAAATGGGTATCAAGATGGTTGAATCAAGGTAGAAGAATATAAAGTTGGGTCAGGCTAAATTTATGGCTATTGACCCACCAAGCAGAGATTCAGTGTTTGAGACTGAAAGTCTAAGAATGGTTCTCACATTTTCTTGGTTGGTTGGCTGATAATAGGGACCCCAAGTTGGCCTATACATCCATCCCTTGGTATCCATGGGGGACTAGCTCTGGGACCCCTATGGATACCAAAATACAAGGATACTCTAGTTCCTTCTATGAAATGACGTAGTATTTGCATAGAAACTACCCATGTTCTCCCATGTGTTTTAAATCATCCTTGGATAATTTATAATACTAAATATGCAGTAGATGCTATGAAAATAGTTGTTTTGTTTATTTATTTATTTATTTATTGGTACCAGGGATTGAACTCAGGGGCACTCAACCTCTGAGCCACATCCCTAGCCCCATTTTGCATTTTATTTAGAGACAGGGTCTCACTGAGTTGCTAAGTGCCTTGCCATTGCTGAGGCTGACTTTGAATTCCCAATCCTCCTGTCTCAGCCTCCCGAGCCACTGGGATTACAGGTGTGTGCCACTGCTCCCGGCTTATTATATTGTTTTTAGAGAATGGCAGGAAAAATGCATTGTGTCAGTACAGATGCAAGACACACACACACACACACACACACACACACACTTTTTACCCCCAATCCACAGCTCACTGAATTCACAAATGTGGAGCCTGCAGACACGGAGAGCCCACTCCACTGACTGTCATGGCAGAAGTCCCTTGGTATACTACAGAGCATGGGTCAGCACCCTTTTTCTGTTAAAGGCCAGATGGTAAACGACTTAGGTGTTGTGGGTTAGTCTCTGTTCGCTGGTGCACAACTCTCCCCTCCTGGTGGAAACACCACCAAGTCAACTTGAAAACACACAAGCATGGCCGTGTCCCCCAAAAAACTTACTTACAAGCACTGACATCCGAATTCCAGATCGTTTTCCTATGTCAAAATATGATTCTCCTTTTGACTTTATTTCAACTATAATGTAAAACCCACTTTTATCTTGTGGGTCATCAAAAAGCAGCCCGGGGGCTAGATGTGGCCCAAAGGCCATAGCTGAATGATCTCTGCTGTAGCGGATGGTGTCCAAGGGTTGAGGGAGCGTGGCATGCTAAAGTGCCTTTGTCATAAAAGACTCGCTCATCCTCACACACGGGAAGGTCAGGGGGACACAACTTTCATTGCAGCTATCAGAAGTAAATCTGTGAAGGCAGGCCCCAGCATTCTTCAAGCGCTCTCTTGGTAATCCTTCTTCACAGGTCAGAGAGTCTAGTGGCAACGGACACCATTGAGCTGGAATTTCTAAATGCACTGGGCCTGATGGGAGCCCGAGTGGCGGGGATCCAAGTAGCATTGGTATGCAGGAGATGAGGTGAGCATGGTTACCGTGGGGAGGCCCAGTCAGCCGTGGTGAGAGTCTGACTCTCAGAGGTCTGGGCATTTGCTACTTTCTCACGGTATCCATAGAAATGAAAGAGGTGTGAGCCTGCTCAAGTCCTGCTTGATCCGACGGGTGAGTTCTGGATCCAGAGGACAGAGGTGTGACCTGAACGACCGAGGCAGGGTGTCCTAGCCCCTCTGTCACTTCCCATACTTGAGTCCTTGAAGGAAGGAGAGGCAGAGTCTCCATGAAGAAGGATGTTTTACCGCCAAACTTTATGCTGTTAATCTTCCTCTTAAACTTCTCCAGATACAAGTGACCATTTGCAAAGTGACTATGCTTTGGGGGAAAGGGAAATAATCACTTTCCGGAGATTACTGGACACTGGGTTTAAACTGACCTTCTTTCCTAGAGACCCAAAATGTCACTGCCGTTCTCCGGCAGGGACTTTGGCGGTCAGTGGACGATGGAGTTGTAGGAAGTTTTGTCTCACCGAGGGACTGACAGCTCCATGAATGCATCCGACAGCTATTTCCTCAACTCTGCAATGAATCCTTGGAATAGACATCTTGAGCAACTGGAGGAATTCCAACTTGGTTCCCCGACTCAGAGACTGAGGAAGAGTATGGTAGGAAAAGCCAAGTGGAAGCCACCAGAACTCTCTCTACCCCTGAAAATAATCACGAAAAGCAATGCCACATTCCCAACAGGAGGGCAGAGATTGGGGCCACCATGACAGACTTGGCAGGTGCAGGGGTGTGGCAAGTCCCCTTACTTCCCCATTCAACTCACCTTTTGGGCACATAAAGAAATCTGATGAATCTTGAAGAGTGATGTTGGACCATTGTAAACTTAATTGGAGGGTGACTCCACTTTCTCCTGCTATTCCGAGTGGGTTGTGAGCGCTGCAGTAATCAACGCATCTCCCGGCACCTGCATCAAGTTATTGATCTGGAAAATTCTTTTCTACTTATACTTATTAGACCATTCGAAGTCACTTGTTTTCAGCCAGCAAAACCAGCAACACGCTTTCGCGGTCCCACCTCAGGGTGGCATCAGTGCTCTGGCCCTATGTCATAGCAGCATCTGGATTGACCTTCTTTCCCATGGGACGTCACGCTGGTCTGTTAGATTGATGATACTGTCGTGATTGGAGCTGATGAACAAGACGTAGGAACTACAGCAGCCACGATGGTAAAATCCTTCCACACTGGAGGGGAGAAATAAATCGCACAGAATTTTAGGGGCCTGGAACTTCAGCAAAAGTTCTTGGGGTCCAGTGATCTGAGGCAGGTGGAGAGCCCTCCCTAAGTGAAGGAAATGTTGCTGATGCTAAGAGAGAGGCCCAGTGTCTGTGGGGCCCTTTGGATTCTGCAGGCAACATACAGCTACTCTGGGAGCCCTGCTGGGACTCATTTACCAAGTGACCCCAAAGGCAGTCAGTTTGGGATGGGACCTGGAACAAGAGAAAGCCCCATGTCAGCTGGGGACCGAGACAATAGAGCTTGTACTGTGGCGGATGGGGAGGCTGTTTGCATACCCTGGAAGGCCTTGCAGGTCAACCCCACTGTGGACCTCTAGAACATGGGGGGCCCCGTACCCTTCTTTGAAAATACTCTGCTGTTGAGAAAGAGCATTTGGCTTTCTCCTGGGCCTTAGCAGAGACCGAAGCTGGACTCTGGGCAACCAAGATACCATGTGGCCTGAGCTACCCATCATGCCCTGGTGTTGTCTCACCCAACAGCCACGAACTGGGTGAGCAGCAAGTACGCCAGCACTCCAAGGTCAAATGGAGCCGGTGTCACCTAGACTGGGAGCAGGTGGGTCCTGAAGGTAAGTTGCAGGAGAAGTGGTTCATGTTCATTCCTTTCCACGGCCTCTGTCTCAAATGACACACTCTCAGCAGTTCCCTAGGACCAGCTGTCACAGGAAGAAAACCTTAGGATGGTTCCCACAGAGTCCTGTGTGATCCGCAGGCATCACACACGGGTGGGCAGCTGCAGCCTGATGGCTTTGTCCCAGGACACCCCCGAAGGAAGGAGTGTTTCCTGATCAGCCGTGCATCTGGTGGCACTATGACTTGGAGGAAAGATGTCCACAAGTGTGGGTCTGCATCCGTCATGCGCTGGCCGGGTGTTCAGGTGCCCGAAGGAACTGACTGACAACTGGTCACTAGCGAGCCTGGGACAGGGGAATGCAGACGGCCTGCCCCACGGGAAGAGGATATTTGCGTCCTGTGAATGCACACCAGAGAGCCACTTCAGGAAATAAGATCTTCATGGTCAGGTGGACGGGATGACCCATCCCCTGGGTCTCCTTCAGCCTCTTTCCCCAGCCATGGTCCTCGCCCAGTGGGATCACGAGCGTCATAGCGTGGTGACCACGAAGAGGATCCTGTGTGGGTCACAGTAAGGACCGAAGCTGATCTGACTGCCCTGACTGCTGGATGCCCAGACTTCCAACAGAAGTGACCTGCACTGAGTCCTGATACGTCTCATTGCTCAGGACCATCCCCAAGTGTCCTGATGGCAGGTCAGTTGCATTGAACAGCTTCTATCATGGAAAGGACAAAACCTTTATTTTATCTTATTTTTATCAGCTTTATTGTAACGTAATTCACACGCCATACAATTCACATTTAAAGTCAATGCCTTTAACGATGTGTGCAATGATCATCATAATCAATTTTAAAACATTTCCATCATCCCCATGCCCTATAATTACCCATCTCCCTGTTCCCTCATTTCCCTCTAAGCATAAGCAGTCATTAATCTCCTCCCTGTGTCTAGATTTGCCTATTCTGGACATTTCATATAATCTTTGACCTTTTGTGATTGGCTCCTTTTACTGGGCATAATGTTTTCAAGGTCCCTCTGTGAGGTTATGTATTGGTAGTATATTTCTTTTTTTGTGTGTGTGTGTGTGGTACTGGGGATTGAACCCAGGTCCCTGTGCAGGCCAGGCAAGCACTCTACCAACTGAGCTATATCCCCAGCCCCACATTCCTTTTTATAGTTTAATAATATTCCACTGTAAGGTTTTAGTGTATTTCATTTATGCATTCATCAGTTGATGGATATTTGGGGATGGATATTTTGCCCCTTGGTTATTACGAAAAATAATGCAATACACATTCATGCACAAGTTTTTGTATGAACATGTTTTTTCATTTCTCTTAGGAAATAGAATTATTAGGTCAACTCTATTTTTAGCAGTGTGAGAAACTGCTAGACTGATTTCCAAATTGGCTGCACCATTTTACACACCAGCGATGGATATGCACGAGGGCTCCAATTTCTCCACACCCTCACCAAGGCTTGTCATTATCTGACTTTTTATTCCAGTCCTCCTTGTGGGTGAGAAGAGGTCTCTCATTGTGGTTTGGGATTGCATTTCTCTAAAGACAAACACTGTTGGGCATCTTTTCATATGTTGATTCACCATAGGTATATTTTCTTTGGAAAAATGTTTACTCAGAATCTTTCCCCATTTTTTAAAAATCACATTGTCTTTTTATTATTGAGTTGTAAGAATTCTTTATATATTCAGGACACAAGACCCTTATCAGATATATGATCTATAAATATTTTCTCCCAATTGGTGAGTTGTTTTTTTTTGCTTTCTTGATGGTATCTTTGAAGCACAAAATGTTTTTCTTTTTAATTTTGGTGAAGCTAGATTTATTTTTATTGTTGTTGCTTTTGTATTGGTGTTCTATCTAAATGTCCATTTGGGGCTGGGGTTGTAGCTCAGTGATAGAGCATTGTCTAGTGTGCACAAGGCCCTGGGTTTGATCCACAGCATTCAGGGGGAAAGGAATCTGTTGCCATAAACGAGGTCATGAAGATTTACCCTTGTGTTTTCTCTTTGGAGTTTTATAGTTTTAGCCCTTATGTATATGTCTTGCTCCATTTTGGATCAATTTTTGCTTATGTTGTGAGGTGAGCATCCAACTTCATTCTTTTGCATGTGACTATCTGGTTGTTAAACCACCATTTGTTGAAAATGCTATTTTTTCCCTGCATTTAATAGGCCTCAAATCCTTGTTGAAAGTCAGGCTACAGATACCGGGACTGACTTTGGATTCTCAATTCTATTCTGTCGATCTCTATGACTAGCCTTGTTCTTTGTTACTATTGTTTTGGACTAAGTTTTGAAATCCTGAACTTTGAGTCT
Organism: Marmota flaviventris; assembly: GCF_047511675.1. NCBI lineage: Eukaryota > Metazoa > Chordata > Mammalia > Rodentia > Sciuridae > Marmota > Marmota flaviventris. The sequence goes on along the minus strand of NC_092515.1, from coordinate 17,657,638 downwards.
TCCAGGTTTGTTTTTTGTTTTTTCAAGATTATTTTGGGTCCTTTAGAATTGCATATGAATTTTAGAATCAGCTGATAAATTTCTATAAAGATAGGTATTGCATTAAATCAGTAGATCCACTTGGGGAGTTTTATCATATTAACACTAGTAAGTCTTCCAACCCATGAACATGGGATGTTTTCCCATTTATTTGTATCTGCTTTCATTTCTTTCTATTTCTGTTACATATATTTCTAAGTGTTTTATTCTTTTGGGTGTTATTATGGATGTAATTGTTTTCTTAATTTTATTCTTGGATTGTTCTTTGCAAGTATATAAAAATACAATTGATTTTCATATTTAATCTTGCATCATGAAATCTTGCTGATCTTGTTATTATATTCAGTACTTTTTAAAAATAGAATCTTTAGGATTTTCTATATACAAGATAAAATCCTCTGTGCATACAGGCAGTTTTACATCTTTTCCATCCTGGGTACCTTTTACTTCTTTTACTTACTTAACTGCCCTGGCTGGAGCCCTTATTATCATGTTGAGTAGAAGTGGTGTGAGTGGACATAGTGAATTCTGTCTTTAACTATTAAATACAATGTGAAATGTGGGTGGTTTGCAGGTTTTGTCTGTGTCCCCTCTTATATTCCTGGGGGTAGAGCCTTGCTCATGCCAGGCAAGCACGTACCATTGGGCTACACCCCAGTCCCAAGCTGGGTTTTTGAGAGGTGCCCTTGACCATGTTGAGGAAATTCTCCTCTGTTCCTAGTTTACTGAATGCTTTCTTTTTATCACGAAAGGCTGTTGGATTTTGTCACATGCCTTCTCTGTATCTATCAAAATGATCATGTGGCTTTTTTTTTTTTAATTTTATTAATATGATATATTATTGATAAACCCAGCCTAATTCCCTCTTAAGATTGGGAGCCATCTCTCCACAAAGTCATGAAAAGTTAATTACGGTTTTACTATAAATTTCTGTGATTTCTGAACTTGCTTGGAATGCCTGCCCGTGCCTTGAACTCACTCATGCCTGGCTTTCCCTGACCAGATAGCAGCCCTCTCTGAAACTTTAGTGGTGCCTCATAAATTCTGGCTTTCCTTGGCCAGATAAGGACCCTCTCTGAAGTCTTCTGTTCCCACGGTTTTTGGGAGAGGCAGCCCAGCCGGTCAAAATTACAAGCTTGCTTTAATTTGATTTCCATTGGAAGTCGGTGGTCTTTTCTTTGTGTCCTGGTCTAACAATTATACTAACTGATTTTCAAATTCCTCTTATGTTCCTGGAATAACTTCCATTTGGCCATGGTATATAACTCTTTATTTTGCTAGATTTGGTTTGCTGTTATGTAGAGGATTTTGGCATCTCTGTTCTTAGGAGATATGGGTCTGTAGTTTTCTTGTGATTTCTTTTGTCTGATTTTGGTAAAAAGGTAACATTGGCCCTGTAAAATGAACTGGAAGTGTTGCCTCCTTTTCTAATCTCTGCAAGAGTTTGAGAAGAATGGATATTAATTCTTCAAATATTGGAAGAACTTTCCAGTGAAACTGAAGCAGGCCAGAGACACCCCCACCCACCCACCCAAAAGACCCTTGCCATGATTAAGCTTCTCCTCTTGTCAGATCGGCAGGATGTCTGCAGAGGTTACTGTGGTTGGTAGTTTCCCTTTTCTTGTAAATGCCAAGTTTTCACATGAAAGATGTGAATTAGTCTGCAAGGCTGTTTTACAAAAAGATGTTATCTCTGTTTTCTTCATAAAGACGTATAAGCTCCCTGTCTGGCCTTAAGAAAAGCACTTTCTGAAAATTAAAAAAAAAAAAAGGAAAAAATATTTTTATGTACATCTCCAAACCCCTCCTGGCACTGGGTATAAAGTTCAAAGAATTTCCCAAATCGTTGTTCCAAGGAAGAATTCTAAAGGCGAGAGCCACCTCTGAACCCTGCAGTCAATAAATCTGCCTCCTCTGTCTGATTGCTCGTTGCCCAGCCTCTTCTGTCCTCCCTCAAAACCTTCTGCCTCTGGATGTCACTGTGGGGAGGGATGCGTTTCTGATTATCTCTTCAACCTCTGCACTTATGGGCAGTCTGTTCAGATTATCTATTTTTTTTTCTTAAAGTCAATTTCAATCATTCATTTATGTCTTTCAAAGAATTTATACATGTGCTATGATTTGAATGTGTTCCCAAAATTCACGTGTTGGACCCTTAACCCACAGGGCAGCAGGGTTGGTGGGTGGGGTCTAACGAGAGGCCCTGAGGACTGTTTCAGGTCGCTCCCTAGGAGTGGTTAGTTATCGCGAGAGCAGGTCCTCTAACTGGGTCTGCCCCTCCTGGGTCCTGTCACCTGAGCTTAGCTGCCCTTCACTTTTCCACCAGGGGATACCACAGTCAGGAGGCCCTCACCAGGTGCAGCCCCTTGATCTTGGCCTTCCCAGCCTCCAGAACTGTGAAAAATAAATTTCTTTTTCTTTATAACTTACCCAGTGTCGAGTATGCTGTTGTGGCAACACCAAACAGACCAAGACACCATCTAAATCCCATAGTTCATCAGTTTACAATTATTTCTAGTATTCCTTTATAATGATTTTCATTTTTGTGAGGTCGGTAGTAAAGTCCCCACTTCCATTTCTGATTCTAGTAAGTTGAGTCTTTTTTTTTTTTCTTTGTCAATCCCGCTAAAATTTTGTCAATTTTGTTGATTTTAAAAAATAATCCTGGGGCTGAGGTGGTGGCTCAGCAGTAGAGCGCTCGCCTCTCATGTGTGAGACCCTGGGTTCGATCCTCAGCACCACATAAAAATAAACAAAATAAAGATATTAATAATAATAATAATAATAATAATAATAATAATAATAATAATCCGTGCTCCATTTCCTTGATGTCTCTCTGGTATGTTTTTAAGTCTCCATTTCATTCGTTTCCACTGTGATGCTTATTATTTCCTTCCTTCTTCACAGTTTTGGTTTTGCTCTTATTTTTCCAATGTCTTAAGGTGTTTTATGGACTGAATGTGTCCCCACCTCCGTTCATACGCTGAAGCTCTAACCCCTCGTGTGACATGGGACACCAGTTGGAGGTGGGGCCTTGGGAGGTAAGGAAGGAGGTCCATTAGACAAGTTCCTGAGGGTGGGGGCTTCGTGGAGTCAGTGTCTGTCTGAGACTAGGAGGAGGGAGGAGCTTGCTGCACCCCCGCAGCCCACGAAAAAACAGCAAGAAGCAGGCCCTCTCTAAGCCAGGAACTGTCACCCAGCTCCTGGATCTTTTGGACTTACCCGCCTCCAAAAAGCGAGAAAACAAATTCCTGTTGTTAAAGACACTGAGCCTCGGGCATTTTGTTATAGCACTCTATCCCCACTAGATGGGAGGTTAGAGTATTGATTTGAGGTCTCTATGTATTTGCAAGTATAAATATCCCTCTAAACCCTGTGTAGCTGCATCCTATAAGTGTTAACATGCTGCACATTGACTCCTGTTTCTCTCAGTGTATTTTGTATTTCCCTTGGCTTTCTCCTTTGACTCATCGATTATTAAAAGTGTGTTGTTTAATTTCCACCTATTTTCTACATACCACCTGGGAATAAGGACAGTTTTCCCCTTTCTAATATGTGTGCCTTTTACTTATTACCTTGTTACACTGGCTAAGATTTCCAATAAGAAATTGAAAGAAATGTGGACCATTTTTCACTTTTTCCATTCTTAAAGGGGAAAGCATTTATTTTTCACTATTAAGTAAGATGTTAACTACCAGCTTTTTGGAGATGCTCTTTATTGGTTTGGTGAAGTTCATTCCTATGCATAGTTTGCTACTGTTTTTAAAGCAACACATATTAATGTTTTATCTTGTTATTAGTTTTTCTTTTTCTATTGATATGATCATATGTTGTTTTTTTTTCATCTTTAGACTATTAATATAGTGGATAACATTGGTTTTCTTTTCTTTCTTTCTTTTTCTTTGCACGTGGGATTAAACCCAGGGGCACTTAACCACTGGGCCACATCCCCAGACATTTTTATTTTTTATTTTAAGACAGAGTCTCATTCAGTTCCTTAGGACCTCACTAAGTTGTTGGGGGTTGACTTTGAACTCACAATCCTCCTGCCTCAGTCTTCTAAGCTGCTGAGATTATAGGTCTCTGCCACCATATCCAGCTTTATTGATTGAGTTTTAAAAACTGAAACTACTTAGTATGGATCCCACTTAGCCATAATTTATTATTCTTTATATGTGAAGGTTAATTCTTTGTTAATATTGTGTTGTGTTTTATATATATATATATATATATATATATATTTTTTTTTTTTCCCTTAATGTGGTTCCATGTGAGGATCGAACCCAGTGCCTCGCGCATGCCAGGCAAGCGCGCTACCACTTGAGCCACATCCCCAGCCCTTGTGTTGAATATTTTTGCATGTACATTCATGAGGAATCTTTTAGTTTTCTTATTATTTGTACTTCTTTTTTCCCCTCAGGATAATTCTGGCTTCATAAAACAAGTTGGGAAATATTCCTTCTTCTTGTATTTTCTGAAAGAAGTTAAAAAGTGGGTGATTTTTCATCTTTAAATTGTTTATGGAGTTCTTTGGTGAAACCATGTGGGTCTGGAGATTTTAAAATTTGTATTATTAACTACATATGAAGTTTATTTAATAATTATTCACATTGTCTAAGGCATCAATGGGAAGTTTTGGTAACTAGTGGTTTTTTAAGAAATTGATTCATTTTATCCGAATTTTAAAATTTATGTGTATAGAGTCATTCCTAACATTTCCCTATTACCCTTTTAATAATTGTAAGGTCTGTACTGAGATCTTCTTTCCCACCTTATATTAAGAATTTTTATCTTTCTTCTTGGCCGTAATAGAGATTTCTAAATGTTACTCATCATTTCAAAGAACCAGCTTTTGTTTTCATAGATTGTTGTCTATTTCTTTTCTGTTTTCTGTGATTTTTGATTCATCATAATTTTTCCTTGTGTTTGATTCTGGTTTATTTTCTTCTTTATATTCTAGTTTCTTAAGATAGACACTTAGATTATCGACCTGAGATCTTTATTCTTTTCTAATATAAGAATTTAATGCTATAAATTTCCATCCCAAAACTTCTTTAACTGCATTCCACAAATTTTGGTATTGATTTTCATTTTCCTTCTGTTAAAATATTTCCCAATTTCTCTTGAGACATCTTCTTTGACCCATGGATGCTTCTGGAACGTCCTGTCTGTTTTTCAGGTGACCAAAGATTTATTTTCCTGCTAACTTTCGGTTATTAACTTCTGGTGTAGTTCTATGTGGTCAAAGAATGTCATTTTGTATGATTTCCCACCTTTTTCAATTTCTTGTTTTATGACTCATGAGACAGTGTATCCTGGTGACTAGTCCATGGGGATGTAAAAAGGATTGTTTTTTCACAGTTGGGTGAAATGTTACAGAAGTGTTGATTAGATCCATTCAGCTGGTGATCTCCTTAAGCTCTTCTATATCCGTGGTATAGATCTTCTACATCCTTGATTTTCTCTTCCTAGTTCTATTTGTTACTGAGAGGGAAGAGCTGGTCTCTACCTGCAGTTGTGGAATTATTTCTTCTCCTTTCTGTTCTGTCAGTTCGGGTCACGTGTTTACCATTCTGTTGTGAATACACACTTAGGACTGTGACGTCTTCTTTGTCATCAACCCTTTCATCAATATGAATTCTGAAGTTTGTTTTATCTGATGCTAATGAAGTCGTTCCAGTGTTCTTTTTATTAATGTTTACATAGTATATCTTTTTCATTCTTTTACTTATAACATATGAATTTCCTTATATTTAAAGAGAGTTTCCTTGTAGAGAGTGCACAGTTGGGTATTTTTTAAACCTAGCTTGATAATCTCTGTCTTTTAATTGGTGTACTTAGATAATTTAAATCTAATTTAATTAATAATTTGATGTAATGAAATTAATGATGTGTTTGGGTTTGGCATACCATCTTATTGTTTGTTTTCTTTTTATTTTGTTTCTTTTTTTTTACTTTCCTGACTTCTTTTGACTTCTTTAAACACGTTTAGCATTCCACTTTGAGTTATCTATTGATTTTTTACTACATCTCTTTGCATAGTTTTTTAATGTAACTTTAAGGATTACAAAATGCATAATGTACTTTTCACAGTGTACATGGAAACAATATTTAAGAAAATATTTTTTAGTTGTAGATAGACACAATATCTTTATTTATTTATCTTTATGTGGTGCTGAGGATCCAACCCAGGGCCTCACACATGCTGGGCAAGTGCTCTACCACTGAGCCCCAGCCCCAGCCCTGGAAATGATATTTTACCCCTGGAAACCTTACCACTAATAGGTTCCTTTATTCTCCCCCACACTGTGTTATAGATGCCACATGTTACATACACATTCATTGAAAATCCTTTAAACAATATTATTTTTCTTCTTTCAAAAAATGTTATTTTTCTTCTTCTCTAAATAGATTTTAGAGAAGAGAATAGTTGATTTTATGTACCTAGATAGTTAACCTTTCTGTTGTTTCTCTTTGTTCCTGACGGTCTAAGTTTCGTGGTATCATTTCTCTGTCTCAGGCACTTGAGTTAGCCCTGGTTTTTAGGTAACCGGTATGAACTTTCTTAGTTTGGCTAAATCTGAGAATGTTTTTATTTCATTTTCATTCCTGAAAGATATTTATTCTGCATTCAGAATTCCAGGTTGACAATCCCCTTGTGTCAGAACCTTTAAAATACCAGGCTACTTCCTTGTGACCTCCATGGTCTCTGATGAGAAATCTGTCACCGTCTCTCACTGTCTGAATTGTTCCCATGTCTGTTTTCCTTGGGCTTCTTTCAAGACCTTTTGTTAGTATTTCGTTTTTAGCAGTTTGATTTTTATTTGTCTGTGCGTGGATTTCCGGGGGCTTCTCTGACTTGGGGTTCACTCTGTTCCTGGAGGCTGGAGGTGTCTGTGTGGGGAGAGCAGACTGTTTCTCCTCTCCAACACTCACACACAATACTCAGTGTTTCACTTCTGACACTAGACATCTGAGTTTTTCCCCTGTAAGCAATCCCACTTCAGCTGGGGGGGCACAATTTGGTTCCCTTTGGACACTGTCTACCCAGCGAGAGTGTCAGTTCCCACAGGTGAGGGCTCTGTCCCACAAATGCCCCCCCATTTCAGACGCCAACCACAAGTGGTATGTTTGCAGGTTACCCACGGCTCTTGTCTTGGCCACAAATCCGTTTTCCTTGACCCTCTCCTTGGGCTCGCAGACCTGGGGGGACCCTTGACTAGTGTTGTCCTGGTTCTTACAAAGGATACAGCTCAGAATCAGCCAGCGGGAGGGGGCACAGGGCAAGAAGGTCTGGGAAGGGGTTCAGAGCCTCTTGCCCTCTCAGCGATCACCCTCCCACCCCCTGCGCGTGTTCAGTAACCCAGAAGCCCTGCGAACGCCGCCCTTTGGGGTTTCCTTGGCAGCTTGGTTAAGGGGCATGAATGATCACATCATCAACTGCCCCACGGGTTACACCTTCAGCCCCTCCCAGAGATGGAAGTGGGATGGGGAAGAAAACATTCCAACTGACTAATCCTGTGGTTGGTTCCCCTGGCAACCACCCCTCATCCTGATCGCTCCCCCATCCGTCATCTCATTAGCATACAGAGTTAGGAGCTGTTGGGGAGCCGGGAGGAGGGCGTGCTTCAAAGGTGTGTCTCTTACCACGTCGCAGTGTCTTTGCTGGACTCGAGATGTTTTCAGCCGTTATTTCAAGAGTAATTTACATATACGGATAGGTCCCTGACGATGATAGCTTGACTTACAGAAATTTTTGAGGTTTTTTTGGGAGGAGGAGGGGTACAAGGGATTGAACTCAGGGGCACTCGACCACTGAGCCACATCCCCAGCCCTATTTTGTATTTTACTTGGAGACAGGATCTCACTGAGATGCTTAGTGCCTCCCTTTTGCTGAGGCTGGCTTTGAACTCGTGATCCTCCTGCCTCAGCCTCCCGAGCCGCTGAGATGACAGGCGTGTGCCACCGTGCCTTGCAGTTTTTGAGTTTTTGATGGTGCAAAAGCAATATGGACTCAGTAGAAACCATACTTTGAATTTTGATCTTTTCCCAGGCCAGCAATGTGTACTACTAGGTATGTAGTAGGCATGTTCCTGGAGTTCTAGGCTGGGGGCCCGGCTCCCGGGGTCCCAAGGAACCAGGCGTGGTTACTCCAAAAACCAAAGAGAGAAGATCAGGGTGAAAGGAAATCGTGATCAGTGTACCCACATCAGGAAGGCAAAGGGGCCTCTGTACTTAGCCTCATCTTCCAGATGCTCCCAGAGCTTTGGGTTTAAATAGAGGAAGAAACCAAGCAGGGGCGAGAGGAAGCATGTCCTCGGGCCCAGGTGGAGGCTGAGCATCAGGGCAGAAGTGTATGGTCGGGGGAAGCAGCTCTCATGGTGATCAGGAAGCAGAGACTCCGCTCACCAGATTAAAAATATAGACCCACAGCCACGTCTCCAGGGACCCTCCTCCTCCAGCCACCCCCCACCCCCATCCCGATCTCAGTCACCACTCAGTTAATCCCATCAGGAGACTGATTCACTGATTGGTTAAGGCTCTCCTAACCCAACCATTTCCCCTCTGAGCCTTCTTGGGTCGTCTCACACATGAGCTTTTGGGGGAACACCTCACCCCCAAACCATAACAGTTCCCATGAGACCGTTGCTCCTGTTTAAAGGGGCCGTCACATGTTGGGGTGATTGGCCGGCAAGTCTCCCGCTGTTCCTGAAAGGTAGAGGACAGTGACCCAGGCTTTAGGTGTCACTCCAGGGGTCAGAAGCTGGATGTTGTAAAAGCTGACGGTCATATATCCCTGCAAGTCTGCTTGAAGGGGGTGAGACAGATTAGGTAAATTGGGGGCCTATAAACCTTGTGTTACTAGTTTCTCTCTCTCTCTCTCTCTCTCTCTCTCTCTCTCTTCTTTTTAGTTATACATGACAGATGTATTTTGACAGATCATACATACATGGAGTATGACTTCCCATTCTTGTGGTTGTACATGATGTGGAACATACTGGTCGTGTGTTCATATATGAACATGGGAAAGTCATGTTGGATTCATTCTACTCTTTCCTATTCCCTTCCCCCTCCCTCCCTTTATTCTTTGTCTAATCCAATGAGCTTCTACTCTCCCCCTCCTTTTATTGTGTCTGAGTTTCCACATATCAGACAGAACATTCAGCCTTTGGTTTTGGGGATTGGTTTATTTCACTTAACATGATAGTGTCCAGTTCTATCCATTTACCAACAAGTGCCATAATTTCATTCTTCTTTATGGCTGAGTGATATTCTATTGTGTATATGTACCACATTTTCTTTATACATTCATCTGTTGAAGGGCAATTAGTTTGGTTCCATAGCTTAGATATTGTGAATTGAGCTGCTATAAACATTGATGTGGCTCTGTCACTATAGTATGCTGATTTTAACTCGTTTGGGTATATACCAAGGAGGGGGATAACCGGGTTAAATGGTGGTTCCATTCCAAGTGTTCTAAGGAATGTCTATACTGTTTTCCAGAGTGGTTGCACCCATTTGCAGTCCCACCAGCAGTGTATGAGTGTATCCCTTTCCCCACATCCTCGCCAACATTTGTTGTTAATAGTTGCCATTCTGACTGGAGTGAGATGGAATCTCAGTATGGTTTTCATTTTCATTTTTCTAATTGCTAGAGATGATGAAATTTTTTCATATATTTGTTGACCATTTGTATTTTTTCTTCTGTGAAGTGCCTTTCCGGTTCTTTTGTCCATTTATTGACTGGGTTATTATTATTATTTTGGGGCTAAGGTTTTTGAGTTCTTCGTATAGCCTAGAGATTGATGTTCTGTCTGAGGTGCGTGGCCAAGATGTTCTCCCGGTCTGTGGGCTCTGTCTTCACGAGATTGTTTCCTTTGCTGTGAAGCTTTTTGTTTGACACCATCCCACTTATTGATTCTTGATTTGATTTCTTGTGCTTCCCTAGTTTGATCTTAACATGCTGCATGCAGAGCTGAGCAAAGTTTAAGGTCATCAAGGAGACAGACACCAAGTGAATGCACAGATGCCCAGTTTATCCTGCTTTTAGCAAAGGCAGCCTCGTGAGTTGCTGGAAGCCATTGTGTCCCCCAGCAGGGAGAGGTGAGCCTGAGAATGAGGACAAAATAGAGCCACGGGGAGCTGACAGGATAGGCAGAGACACATTCTTTCTGCCACCCTCTGAGCACCTTAGATCCAGCCACACCTGAAGCTACATATATCTGGACTTTTGAATGACACGTACCAACAAGTTCCATCTTTGTCATTTAAGTCTATTTAAAATTGGGAATTCTGGCTGCTGCAGTAGAGTCAAAACAAATAAACTGACCCTTCCATAAAATAATCTGTTTACATCTGAAGCGAGTTTGTTAGGGGAGGTTAGAGACCCCATTCATAATAATAGCTGACTTTATTGAACACCTATTACGTGCCAAGTGCTCTTTATTTTTTGCAGCTTGGAGGAAGGAAGCCGGGGCCAGGCCAGCTCTACCACTGAGCTGCCTCCCCACCCCCACTGCAGCAGCAGCTGCTGTTTAAACACCACCTGTGTGATCTCTTACAATCCTCACAACAGCTCTGCGAGGCGGCTACTAAAACTGACCGCAGTTCTCGATGCAGTCCAGAGAGCTTGGGCAGCTGCCTCAAGGCCACACAGGAGCAGGAAGCACCGGCAGGAGAGCAGCGTTGACCACCCCCTGACCGCAGAGGCTCTGAGCACTCTCCAAGTGTCGGGGAGAAAGAGAGGTCTGCTCCCCGGATTTCTGCAAGACCAGTTACCAAGAACCACCTCATGGCCCGCCTCGGCCAGTCAGGGAAGGCCTTCTTCATTGTGGACTATAGGTGGCCCACTTCTAAGTGCCCCCTCCTGGTCCTCATCCTGTCCTCTGTGGTCACGGGTAGGTTGGCTCTGTCCCCCACACCAAGACCAGAGATGCTGGAAGCGGCTGTCTGGGCCCCGAGTCTTCTCTCTGACCATGTCGCTCAGGCTGTTCTGTCGTGAGCTGATGGCCCCCACACTGACCCCTGACCTCACTTCAGAGATCATCTTGGGCTAAAGGGAAGCCATGAAACAGATTTCATTGCCAGTGCAGTGCTGCTGTCTCCAGCTCTGCCTCTTGACTTATTCTGGTCTCATCAGAACTTCCAGAGGCTGATTTTTGAAATGAAAGTGTTTTTATTTGGGGGTGGGTGGACAGGTACCGGGGATTGAACCCAGGGGCACTCGACCACTGAGCCACTTCCCCAGCCCTAGTTTATATTTTATTTAGAGACAGGGTCTCACTGAGTTGCTTAGGGCCTCACCTTTGCTGAGGCTGGCTTTGAACTCCTGATCCTCCTGCCTCAGCCTCCAGAGCTGTTGGGATTACAGGCGTGTGCCACGGCGCCCAGCTTGAAATGCAAGTCTTCTTCATTAGCAAAAGCCATGTCAGGAAGGGATGGAGCAGTCTCCTGCCTCCTCAGCTGTAAAGGAGATAGAAAGATCTGTACCATAAAATGAGTTCATAGAATCTTCTGGTGTGATGCAGTACAAAAGAAGGAACGGACAAGATCATCCCCAGTGCAATCCGAGGAGAGCCTTGCTCAAATTGTTCTCAGCATAAAAATCAAAGTCCTAGTTTTGCCTGAAGCCACACTTGGCCTTGATGCTCACCACACCAAACTGGTCCCGTCATTCCTACTCTGTTGCCACCTCCTCCAGCAACATCGCTCAGATTTACCTTCTCTCTCTCTTGGCACAGGGCTTTGCACATGCTGTTCCTTCTCCCTGAAACACAGTTCTCTGCATCCTTTGTCTACTTAAATCTCCTCGTCCTTCAAGTTTCAAATTTCACGTCCCTAGGGAAGCCTTCTTGGGATCCTTTATATGATATGCTCTCGTGGGTTCCATGCTTTTCCATCGTAGCATTTATCATATTCCCGTGTGTTTGTGCCCCGCTCCTTAGGACAGAGCTCTGCCAGGGCAGGCACTGGGTCTTGGTCACGGCTGACCGGTAACGTGCTCACGAAATAGCATTTGCTCTTTTCTGTGATGTAATGTCTGGCCATGGCTGACGTCAAGCTGTGAATGCGATTTCAAGCCACATTCCTGGAAAAGTTAGTGGGGGAGTGGGGGAGTGGGTAAGTGAGTGCCGTTAGTCCAGCAGAAGAGGCCCCTTGGCCGGCGCCTGGGCTCAGCGCACTGTCCACCCGACTGCAGCTGGATCTGAAAAAGAAAAAAAAAAAAAAGCACAGCATTTTACATCAAGTAAAATCTATTCAGTCTGAGTGTCTTCCAGTGACAGCCAGATGGAATTTAATCCTCGCTGTGAAGGATTAAGACGTGAGACCAGGTAAGACAGTTAAGAGGTGACTGGCTCACAAGTGGGTTGATCCTTTCCTGGGTTATAGAGTCGGGATCATCCAGGAATTCCGTGCCTGTAATTCTAGCAACTCGGGAGGCTAAGGCAGGAGGATCACAGATTCAGGGCCCGCCTCCCGGGGCAGCTTAGCAAAACCCAGCCTCAAAACAGAAAAATAAAAGGGGCTGGGGTGGGGGAGCTCAGTGGTTAAGCACCACTAGGTTCAGTCCCTGGTTAAAAATAAATAAATAAATAAAAAGAAGAAGGAGAAGGAGGAGGAGGAGGAGGAGGAGGAGGAGACGACGACGACAACTGTGGGCAGGAAAGGCCACGGCCATGAGGTCTCCGAGGGAATTTGGAAATCTTACTGGGAACTGAAGCAAAGGGCGCTCCTGTCCCACTGTGGCAAAGGCCCTGGCTGCGTTGTGTCCACACTGGAGGAAAGGAGGACCTAAGGACGGGGAGGGGGTGTTTGGTAGAGGAAACGTGTACCCAGCAGGCGTCAGGCCCCTGGAGACTCCCCGTTACCTGGATTGTGAGAGGAGAAAACAGACTTAAAGGTGGGACGTGTAGGCAGAGGGCGGCCCAGCAGAGCGGCTGGGAGACCCAGTCTGGCCGCGTGGCACAAAGTAAAGCAGCAAGTTTTAGGAGAAGATACCAGGAGTGTGGCCAGCGCGGCCACTTGTGAAGGGGACTCGTGGGGCCGAAAGGCAGCCGGGTGCCGGCATCAGCACCTGGGCCAAGGCCTCTGAGGGCTTCGGGGACTTCTGAGGCTGCGCTGCCCATCACAGGCCCGGGGCCCAGGAAGGCAGCGGGGGCCTGGGCGCTCTCCAGGGGCTCTGCCCAGGTGGCCTTGACACTGCTCCCCCACCGCAGTGGGCACAGCCCGTGGTCACCCCGACGTGGCCCAGCTCAGGTTGTGCGGAGACTCTGGAGAGTGCAAGCTATAAAGCTTGGCAGATGTGCTGTGGGTCAGGGGGACCGGGTGTGACTCGTGCCACTTCTACCCTGGACGGCACAAGCCATGAGTGTTGGTGACCACATGGTGCTCATTATGCAGGCGCACGGAGAACAGAAACTGCCACCTAGGTTTCAAAGGACGCATCAAACAGCTTTCCCACCCAGGCAAAAACTGGCCACCGAGATGGACCCATGACAGTGCCCACCGAGACGATGCTCACTGCGGCCACGGGAGGGCAGCATGCCACTCCTCCCCGGGTACCAGTGCGCGACCCATGCGAGCTGAAGCACACACCACACCCAGCAGAGCCAATGGAGGGGGCTCCCCAAGGCCTTGGTGACCCCTCTTCCCCACCCCTACTGTGTTCCAGCTGCCAGACCTAGAGTTTTAAGGTTTAACATCTGCCCTGCTGGGTCTCAGACTTGCCTGGAGCCTGGGACACCTTTCCTACTGCCTCCATCTCCCCTTTGGAATGTGTAATAGTCTGTTTTTGTTACTATAATCAAATGCCCGAGACTGAGTGCTTTATGAAGAAAAGAGGTTTAGTCAGCTCACAGTCCAGGAGGCTCCACAGCATGGTGCCAGCTTTGTTCAGCCCTGGTGGAGGCCTCATGGCGGGAGTGTGTGCAAGGGAGACAGTGAGAGAGATCACATGGTGAGATGGGAAGCCAGAGTGAGGGGAGGGGCTGGCAAGTCACTGTCACAGAGCTAACTGAGATCCCCCAGATCTGCTCCATCCCTCCCGCGACCCACTCTGCTCCTCCTTTCAGGCTCCCACCACCACAGCGCAACCCACGGAGGCCTGAGCCTTGGAGGTGAAGCTCAAGCCACATCCAGGTCACAGCAGGATGGGGGTGACCCTTGGCCTGTCCACCGTGGGCCTTGGAAGCAGATAACTCGTTTTAGGTTGACACAGGGGAGGGCGTGGGTCTCAGGAGGGCCTGTGGCCTTTAATGCTGAGATGACTTGGGACTCTGGGGCGTGGGGGTGGGAGGAGACATTTTATATGTGAGAAAGACGCACGTTTCGGAAGCTAAACCCCGTGCAGCGGTTAGAGGTCTCCCCGATGTTCGTGTTGGAGGGTACCCCACTGTGGGGCCGGGGGGCTGTTAGGAGCTGATTGGGTCCTGGGGACTCTGACTTCATTGAGCACATTAACGGTGATTGAAGGAGTGGATTTGCTAGGAAAGCAAGTCCTCTCTGCTGGCTTGCTCTGTCACACCATGTGATGGCCTCTGCCATGTCATGACCCCCTGGAGGGCCTTCACCCAGAGCCCGAGCAGATGCCCACCCATGCTCTTGGACTTAAGAACTTTGAGCTAAATAGACCTCTTCTCTTCATAAGTTACCTGTCCGTGGTATTTAGTTATAGTCACAGAAAGCAGACCAAGACAGGAATATGCCAGGGGACAACTTTCCCATGTTCCCTGGTGTTCAACATGTCTCTAGTGGGCGGTGAGGGCTGGGCAGACCCTTGAGTAGTGACTCATTAGTGGTTCATGAGAGCAGTTTTTAAAAAATGAAAATAAGTACTAGAGGAGATATTTCAGAGCATCAGCGTTTGTCTCCAGTCACCAACACTAAGTGTGATTTTGGGAAATGTGTGTGTGTGTGTGTGTGTGTGTCCTGGGTTGTGATATAAAACAACTCTTTTACCGTCCAATCAATTTGAAAGCCACTATGGTAGACGGCGATCTTTTGTAGTTTAGTGGCTTTGTTTTGTTTTCTGTGTCCTTACTTGGACTTTCCCAGGTCCCTGTCTCTTGCCCGCAGGGACCTGAAGGTGACCCACTGAGCTCCCAGATTGAGAAGAGGCCACTACGAGGGAGGCCTGACTTGGAGGCCGGGGACTTCCTCTTCCTGTCTGCCCTGCCCCCACCCCAGCTCTCAGCCCAAAGTGGTGGCGTCCTTGCCATCCAGGGGCCCCACCTGGTGACAGCGCAGGTGGGAGGGGGAGCACCGGGCTGGGCTTGCTGTCCCCATCCTCCCTGCAGGACCCTGGAGCTGAGCGGGGGCTGGGGAGGGCTGGAGCTGAGGCCGGACTCAGGCCATCAGGGAGGTCACGTGTCCTGTGGGAAAGCTCCCGGGCTCTCTCTGGCTGAGTAATGACATCGTAAATCAGCCCAGAACCCGCACTAGACGGCGTGTGTGTGTGTGTGTGTGTGTGTGTGTGTGTGTGAGAGAGAGAGAGAGAGAGAGAGAGAAATAGAGGGAGGGAAGGAGAGCCCCATTTTACAGAGACAGAAAGAGCCCAGAGCGGGGACTGTCACACAACCGTGGCTGGAATCTGGACACTGCGGCCCAAGCAGATGACCCCTGAGAGTCCCCGGCATCCCTGAGGTGGTGACAAGATCTCAGCCGTCCTGGTGCTGATGACACGGGGACTCCTGGAGGACACCCACTATCAGCCGAGCGCCAGGCCCCGAGTCCCTCATGGGGGGATCTTTGGTGGCTTGGGCTATTGTCAGACTGATGGGGGGAGGAGACCGAGGGCGCCATGTACTGGGGGACAAAGGAGCAAGGCTGCCATTCGGTGCCTGGCAAGGGTCCCTGGGCTCCCGGGTCTCCAGAGCTCTGCGGACCTCCTCTGTGCCACCGTTTGTGGGCACCAGAGTGACAGCTATGGCCACAACTGGGCCGTGACAAGACAGTTGCCGAGAGAGGAAGTGGTGCAGGGAGGGAAGGGGCGACATGCAGTAGGGTGGCGGGGGCTCTGCCTGAGGAGGGGACCTGAGGGCCGGAGGAGCCAGACTCCCTGAGTTCTCAGGAACAGGTGCCTGGGCAGAGGGGACAGTAAGCACGGTGGCCCCGGTGGCCCCAGGTGGGAAAGAGTTTGTTACCTTGGGAGAACAGAAAAGAGGAAGTGAGAATGGGGTGGGGGGACAGGGGCAGGTCCCCGCAGAGCCCGGCCAGCCTCTCCTCCTGCCCTGGGCGGCTGCTCACCGCCCCTCACAGGCCACCTTCCCTGCCATGTCCCCTGAAGGTCCTCGCCCAGCCGCAGCTTCCCGCCCCCCCGGCCATGTCCTGGCTCTCTGGCACTGTCTCTGCAGGGCCACCTGTGTGTCACCATGGATCTGCCTCGGCTCTGTCCCCGAGGTGCCTCGACTTCACTACTGTCCCCCAGGGATCTGTTTCCAACAGGGCCCTCCGAGGTGCTCCCCTGGCCACCCCAGCTGGGCCCCATGGCCCTGGTGGCAGCAGGACGGCTCCTCACTGGGGCTCTGTGTCCATAGAACACCCGAGGGACATTCATTTCCCTTCTCAGTTTTCTTTTGGAAGCCACCTTCCCTTCTCTTACGTGGACCGATTGGTCTGGGTCCACCCCTTCCCCAGATCCAGCGATGAGCACATCATCCAAGTAACGCCAATGAGAAACAGCTGTGGGACATCTCTGGAACAGTTGGGAAAGCAGATCTTCATTCTGCCTTAGTTACTTGTCTGTTAGGCTGCTGGGGACCATCCCTGCCTTACGAGGAGAGAAACTGCATGAAAACGAAGCCAGTATTGAAGAAAGCAAGAGAAGAAAAGAGGCACGGTCGTCTGTGAATTAGTTTAGCACCAGGATCCAGCCATACCTGAAATCCAAACTCCCCCGCTCCTCCAGAGTTTCTATTATAAAAACAAACAAATTCCTGGTTTGGGTTCCAGTCACTTGCGGGGGGAAGGCCTAATTGATAATAAGATGGGCGGCAAGGAGTCAAGTTTAGGTACTTTCCCCTCCAGGGATGTGGGCAGGTGCTTCCTTTCCCAGAAACCACTCCCCCTCTACAGACTCTGGTTGTAAGAGACCTGAGTGTTTGAGGTTTGTGCAACCCGAGGCAGAAAAGCAGAATCAAAGCAGGAGGTCAGAGGTAGAGCAGCTGCAGGAGCAGCCCCGCCCCTGGCAGCAGGAACTGGGAATCTGCATTATTAATAAGAGATCCATTTCCCTTTACTCTTCTCCTTGGTGGGCAGAGCCTTAATTTTATCAGCCTGAGTTTATTAACTCTGGCCACGTGTTCAGGAAAAGCAACCTCAGCCTCTGTGTGGCCCACGCCCGACAGCCTTCTCCAGTCTCTTGTTAGGAATTGGTGCTGGGAAGGGCTGTGCCACTTGGGACCCAGGACAGGTGAGAGGAAACCCCTTGAGGACCGGTCAGCAGGAGGCTTTGGGGAGGAAAATGGTTTTGCCTTTAGAAAAGCAACGCAGGACGCAGCAAGGCCCTGAGCAACTCAGTGAGACCCTGTCTCAAAATTAAAACAAAAAAATCAAAAAGGGCTGGGGGTGGGGCTCAGGGGTAAAGCATCCCTGGGTTCAATCCCCAGTCTCCCCACTAAAAAAAAAAAATAACACAGGAGAAAGAAACTTCATTTCCCCCTTTGCCAGAGACAGTGTGGCCACGTGGAGAGGCCTTGATTGGCATGGAATCAGACTCTCTCACACTCTCCATCCAAAGCAGACTTACAGCACTCCAGGGTTTTCTCTTTCCCTGCATCCGTGTGGGAGAAGAGGGGGTGGGTGTGACATTTTTCTGGCTTAACAAAGGAAAAACTCACAAATATTTATTCTTTTTTGGAGTCTGTGTGCCAATTGAAGCATTATTCCCGGGATGAAGAATTATTAAGACAACACATCAGAATTGCACACTTGGGAAGGTTAAAATTTCCTTATGCGAGATGTCCCGATGATCTCTGAAGTCCCTGCGGTCCGCAAAGAACATTTGCCAGAGGAGTTTTATGATGCGGATGATTTTCTGCAGCTGCAAGGAAAGAGTCCATCCTCCCCATCGCATCTCTTTGACATTGCTCTCACTAGCACTCAGAAGAACCTATGATCTTTGAGAGCTAGAATTCCTTTAGTTAGTATCAAGAGCAAAATCAGAGAGGCTACACACTTAGATGAAGGACAGGAAATGGGCAGAGTCCATTTTTAGCCAAAGGAAGTGTCAGGTTGTAAAGTTTTGCATCTGTAGAAAAATGATGGCTGGAACTATGGCAGCCATAGTGCCACCCTGAGGGATGATCAGGCCAACATGCCCAAAACCCTGAGTCCAGGAAGACACCATTTAATTGATAGATATAGAGCATCTCCTTACCTTTGTGGAACTAGTTGTTTTTGTAAAATAATAAAGGCCTTTAGTTTTTACAATGTTTGGAATGTATTCTTCATTACTTGCAGCCAACTGTGTCTTATATGATACACCTGGGGTGAGTAATGCACACAAGATGGGTAAGCCAGTGTGGCGCAGGAAACTGAGAGGATGGCCCAGTCAGTGGCCCTTACTGGGCATTATCACAGCTGTCTGTGTTGAGACAGACTCCTGATCTCTTCCAGGCCCAATCACGGCCGTCCATGACTATGAGGACCATCACGTAGAAGGGAGTCGTGAATATTTTTTCTTCAGTTCTAACCACCAACCACTAAATTTAATTAAGGTCATTCCCAGAACATGCTACTCATCAACCCTGATAATTCAGCTACAAAGAGATAAAAATATCAGATCAGCAATTGCCTTTGGGGGTGCATTAGGGAGTGGAGATTAACTGGGAAGGGGCAGAAGGAGACTTTAAGGGCTGATGGAAATGTTCTTTATCTTAACAGAAGTGTGTAATACATAAAGGTGTACCTTGGTCAAAAGTCAGCAAGTGTGCATTTAGCTGGGCACAGTGATGCACACCTGTAATCCCAGCAGCTTGGGAGGCTGAGGCAGGAGGATCGAGAGTTCAAAGCCAGCCTCAGCAACTTAGTGAGGTGCTAAGAAACTCAGCGAGACCCTGTCTCTAAATAAAATGCAAAATAGGGCTGGGGGTGTGTGGCTCAGAGTTGGAGAGTCCCTGAATTCAATCCCTGGTACCGCCCCCGAAGGAAATAAATAAAAATAAAAGGTGTTAAAATTGCATATAAACCTTGCATTGTTCTTTCATACACTTTATTTACTTGTTTGCGGGGCTGGGGATCAAACCCAGGGCTTCACACATGCCAGGCCCGCACTCGGCCTCTGAGCTCCCTCCCCAGCCCCGTTCTATAAGCTTCAAACCACGTCTAGCTCACTCCTAATGCCTCAGACAATGTGAACGGTCTACCAGTCGCTGTTCTACTGCTTTAATTAGGGGACAATGACAGTGGGGAGCAAAAAGGGCTGAACATCTTCAGAACACATGCAATTCCAGATTATTTCCCATCTCGGACTCTGCAGGTGCAGGCCCCATGGGCATCCTTCGGGCTGAAGCCGGCTGCAGTCTGTGTCTCTCTCAGTGACATCCCAGCCAGGCCCTTCTCTTCCAGCGATGTGGCACCCAGAGGTGTTGTCCTCAGTGGCTGGAGATCACCAGGCCACACTGCAGGCCCTGGAAAGGGAAGGCAAGAAGAAATGGAGATTGTCTAAAGTGGAAGGTTACAATGAGAAATCAGAGAGGCCCACACCCTGCCCCGCTGCTGCCCCGCCTTGCTCTGGGCGGTTTGCAAGGCTCCTCCAGGTGCCCCTCACGGCCACCCTGAGGTGGGTGCCTTCTTGTTTGCAGATGTGGAATCCCAGCCCCTGGAGAGGGTGCACAGTGTCTGCAGGGAGCGGCGGGTATGAATCAGAGTCGCCCCTTCCAGTCAGGAAGTCAACAGAGAAGGGCTTTGTGGGTGACAAGGATGAGTCACAGAAGAGCCACAGAGACATCTGGTTAGAAAAGCCTAACGGCAGGAGCCGGCTGCTGTGGGCCTGGGGAGGAAGGAGGAGGGACAGGGAGGACAGGTGGCAGCACCAAGCGGCTGGCCGGCCATTCAGGCTGGAAGGCCACAGTCACAGGCTCGGACTCCAGAGCATTCCCCTCACGACCCCAAGCATCACCACAGCCATACCCGTGAGTGTCCCATCCTCCCCACGGTGTCCCAGCAGAGGGACAATAAAATCAGAGCAGGCGACTGAGGTTTGGGGACTAGCCTTGGGGCACAGACCTCCTGCCTGCAGGAGGACTCCAGCTTGGAAGGCCTGGAATATTCCGTATGGATGCGTGGAATGTTCCTTTAGGGGGGCTTTGCCGGTGTCCTCCCCAGGGTTGACTGAGACACAACCACCTGCACCAGGAAACCGGACTGAGGCGGGTCTGGGTGTGACCTCGCTCCACACCCAGGGGGATGCAGGCAGATCAGGTGCCCCCGTGACAGACCACTGCCCTGGGGACCTCGGGGACCTCTGGGACCTCTTGCCATGAGCGATTACTGCAGAGGAGGTACAAACCAAACATGGGACCCTCACTTGGATCGCAGCTGCACTGACCCCGACCCCAGTTGGAGAGGACGGCAGGCCCCCCTGTGGGAAGCCCCGCCTGCCACGCAGGCCTGTTAAATGCCTAAATCTGCAACATGGGGATAGTGGTGGCATTTAGTGGAGAACCCACAGAGGGGTTAGGACACATATGAGCCCGTTCTAACGTCAGCTCTTGTGAAAAATAGAATATGGCCTTGATTAAAAAAGACAAAAAAGGGATGGGGGGCTGGGGCTGTGGCTCAGTGGTGGAGCACTTGCCTAGCATGTGTGAGGCCCTGGGTGCAATCCTCAGCACTGTGTATAAATAAATGAATAAAATAAAGGTCCATCAACATCTAAATATTTTTTTAGAGAATTTTAATATTTATGTTTTAGTTCTTGGTGGACACAACATCTTTGCTTGTATGTGGTGCTGAGGATCGAACCCGGGCCGCATGCATGCCAGGCGAGCACGCTACCGCTTGAGCCACATCCCCAGCCCCTTATTATTATTATTATTTTTTTAAATCCAAAGCTGGATACTATGGGGTAAGCCTGTAGTCCCAGCTACCCCGGAGGCTCAGCCAGAAGGATCACCTGAGCCCAGGAGTTTGAGACCAGCCTGGGCAACACAGTGAGGTCCCATCTCCAAAAGCAAAAAGCACATAGATCAAGAAAAAGCAATAAGCCGGGCACGGTGGCGCACGCCCGTCATCCCAGCGGCTTGGAAGGCTGAGGCAGGAGGATCTCGAGTTCAAAGCAGCCTCAGCAATAGCGAGGCCCTAAGCAACTCAGTGAGACCCTGTCTCTAAATAAAACACAAAATAGGGCTGGGGGTGTGGCTCAGTGGTTGAGTGCCCCTGAGCTCAATCCTAGGTCCCTCCCCCAAAAAAACGAAAGAAGAAAAGAGAGAGGAGAAGAAAACATTTTAAGAGCCAAGAGGAGGGTGGAGACGGGCGTGGAAGGAGAAGGCCGGCAGCAGGTTCAGGTTTCCAGGATCCCCACCGACGGCCACCCAGGGGCTGGTAACAGTCTGACACCCGCCGCGGGGCTGGGAGCCAGTGACCTCTGCCTCCGAGCCTCCGAGCCTCCGTTTCCCGCCCTCCCGAGGCAGGAGACCCGGAGCCCCGCAGCAGGGGCCCTCTGCGGGCAGCGTCTCTCCACTCGCAAGGCGGCGCTGCGTTCCCGGGTTCGCACTTGGCAGACAAATCAAAAAGCTATAAATAGGCGCATCTCGGTTTCTCATAAATGCGTTAAAAGTTCCTTGGCGTCCTGCCCAGGCTTCCTGTCAGGGCGCGGGGCGAGGACTGCTTTGCAGGGTCTGCCGGTGTCAAGGTCATGGTCACGTGCAGGTGTTGAGGCAGGACCAGAAGGAGCCTCAGCGGCCCGGGCACCACGTGTCGCCCCTCCCACCCCCAGGCCCCGCCCCTCCCACCCCCAGGCCCTCCTTGGAGTGGGCTCAGGGCCACTCTGGGCCTCGCGAGCCCTGCCCAGTGACTCAGGCCCAGCCGCTGCCCGGTTGCCTGGACCCACCCCTCCCGCCAGCCTGCATTAGATCAATCCGTCTGCAGATGAGTTCTGGGAAGGCTGTGCCAGGCCGCGGGGGGAGGTAGGTGCAGGGCCCGTGAGAGCCCTGGGCAGCCCTGGGTCCCCTTCCACCTGGCTTCACAAAGTTCTCAGAGGCCGCAGAGGCAGATTCCAGACTCCGCCGCCTGGGTTCAAGTCTTGGCTGCCCCAGGTCACTGCGGGCTCTATCTACCCACTCAGCGCTTCCACTTCCCCATCAATGAAATGGAGATAAAAGCAGTGACCACCCAGCAGGGTTGCTGGAGGATTGAACCCAGGGGTGCTTAACCACTGAGCCACACCCCCAGTCCTTTTTATTTTGAAACAGGGTCTTACTAAGTTGCTAACGCTGCCCTTGAACTTGTGAGCCTCCTGCCTTAGGCTCCCAGGTAGCTGGGATTACAGTCGTGCACCCCCCACACCTGGCTTGCTGGAGGAATTGAATGGATGATAATGATGATGGTGACGGTTATGGTGATGGTGGTGACAGTGATGGTGATGGTGATGATGATGATGATGGTGATGATGATGATGATGATGGTGATAATGATGATGGGGATGGTGATGGTGGTGATGGTAATGCAGGTGATGGTGATGATGATGATGGTGATAGTGGTGATGGTAATGGAGGTGATAGTGATGATAGTGATGTGATGGTGATGGTGATGATGATGATGGTGGTGGTGATGGTGGTGATGGTGATGGTGATGGCTATAGTGGTGATGGTGATGGTGGTGATGATTATGGATGTGATGGTGATAGTGGTGATGGTGGTGGTGGTAGTGGTGATGGTGATGGTGGTGATGGTGGTGATGGTGATGGATGATGATGGAGGTAATGGTGATGGTGGAGATGGTGATAGTGGTGATGGTGATGGTAGTGATGGTGATGGTAATGGTGATAGTGATGTGATGGATGGTGATGATGATGGTGGTGGTGGTGATGGTGATGGTGATGGTGGTGGTGGTGATGGTGATAGTGATGGTGATAGTGATGTGATGGATGGTGATGGTGATGGTGATAGTGATGTGATGGATGGTGATGGTGATGATGGTGATGGTGATGGTGGTGATGGTGATGGTGGCAATGGCGATGGTTGTGGTGGTGATGGTGATGGTGGTGATGGTGATGATGGTGGAAGTGATCATGATGATGGTGGTGATGAGGTGATGGTGGTGATGAGGTGATGGTGGTGATGGTGGTGATGGTGGTGACAGTGGTGGTGACAATGATAACAATAATGACCTTCTAACAAGGGATAAAGTAGGCACATAGTAGCTGCTGTGAATAACAATTTGCTACTATTAGTATTTTTCTGCCAGACTCTGTGATAGTCAGAGCAAGGACTCTGGAGCCAGGCTGGGCGTAACTTTAGCCCCTCTCCACTTAGAGTCAACGTAACCATAGACATGGAGTTAATCTCTCTGGGCCTCAGTTTCCTCATCAGTAAAATAGGAGGGGTGATTAGGAGGATAAAATAAGTGAACCCTGGCCAGATCCTGAGAATAGTGACCAGTGACTGTAAAATATTCCGTTATTATTACAACTATTAATAACACTGATGTTTTAAGAAGTGTGCGCTCCTTCTGCCGAGGTGGCCAGGCTGCAGTGATGTAATGCTGGAGCTACTGAAGGATGTCTCATCTTCCCTTGGAAAACACCTGCTGAGGATCAAGACAACGCAGAAAAGAGTGGACTGGAGATACGGAGGAAGAGAACTCTGAAGGACATTCTGTGAGCACCTCTGTCTAACTGTGCCTGAAGCAGAACCTTACCCTGGGCTTCTCAATCCCAAGAGCCCATAAATTTCTTCCTAGCTTAAACCACTTTGCTTGAAATTCTATTACTTTCAGCCAAATACATCCTAACAAGGCTGTTGGAGGGCTCAATTAGTAGCTAGGGAACATACGTGAGAGGGTGGGAGATGCTGAGGAAGACAAGTAATACTGCTTGGGAGGAGCAGGCTGTGGGAGGTCAGTGGGCCTCCTGGGTTGGAGGCCCAAGGGTGTTACTGACTGTGTACGGCAGAGTGGCTGACTTCCCCTCCTCCCCAGGAGTGCTCTTACACCGTGACTTTGCCTTTCTTCTCATCAAGAGATGGAGTCTGTCTCCCACCCCTTGAATCTGGGCCAAGCTTGCAGCTTGTTTGGCCCCTAGAACAAGGCGAACGTGACACTCTGCTAGTCCCAAGCCCAGGCTTTGGAAACCTTGCAGCTTCCGTTCAGTGTCTTGGACATTTGCCATGATCTCGTGGACCTAACTGGGCCAACCTGAGGAAGGATGGGAGGCCGGATGCTGCCAGCCAGCCTCTTGAAGCAGAGCCACTTAGCTACCCAGAGCTGACCACAGAGGTACGGGACAGCCACGCCATGGCTAGAAGAACGGCCCTGCTGAGCCCAGACTCTACCACCCACCTGTGGAGCAAGGAGTAAAGCACAGCCATGTTTGAAGTCCTGGGTTTTGTGTGGCTTCTCATGCAACCTTAGATAATTGTTTCATCTGGTTCAACCCAGTTTTGCCTGGGAATCTTCCCAAATCCTGACGTTTAGGTCACATGCAAACTGAGGCCTCCTCAGCCCAGTCCCTGGTGACTGGGTGCTCATGCTTTGTCTGTGCTCAAGTGGCCTTATAACTTCACGAGCTTTCTTGGATCTTTGCCACCACCTTGTGGACAAGGCTGGGCTGGCCCTTTGGAAGACAAATCCTGTGAAGAAGAGCCCAGTTGTCCCAGCTAGGTTGACATCTAGCTCGGGAAAACAGACTCTCAGAAAAGAGATCTCAGCCAAGATCAGCAGAGCCAAGCCCAACCCACTGCTGATCAGAGAAACACCAACAACTTCAGCTAAGACTAGCACAGCCCGGCTAGTTTGGAGACTTATAAATAATTATAAATGCTTTCTGAAATCCAATCAGGGGGGTATTTTGTTTTGCAGCCCCAAAGTGATAGCTGAACTTTGCATCCATGGGAAAGTGACTTCACCTCTCTGGGGTTCAGTTTCCTCCTGTGAAAAATAGGAACCTCTTGGAATGGTTATGAAGATGCCCAGAGCCCATGGTCCTAAAGCTCAGATCCTGTCTTAGTCCCTTAGGCTACTGGGATAGATTGCCATAGACTGTGACTTAAACAAACGTTTAGTTCTTACGGTTCTGGAGACCAGGAAGTCTAAAACGAAAAAGAAGCCAGGTTTGATGTCTGGTGAGGGCTGCTTCCGGGTTTGCAAATGGCAAAGAGCAGAGAGCAGAGAGAGGTAAAGTGAGCTCTTTTGTGTTTCTTGCAAAGACATGATCCCTATGGAGGTTTTAATGACCTCCCGAAAGACCCACCTGCTGACACTATCCCTTTGGAGGTTAGAGTTTCAGTGAATGGAGTTTGGAGGGACACAAATATGAAGTCCTTAGCCACTGGCGGAGACTGGAGCAGTTCAATGGCAATTCTTTTTAAACAGAGGCATAAGGAAAGGCAGAGTCAGCTGAGAAACGTTCCTTTCACCCAGAATCTCCTTGCCTTGTGCAGTTAGCTGTGGATTACTCCAAGGTAGATTGCTCAGACTTCCAAGTCCCTTAGTCCTTAACACCATCAACACAGAGACATTCCTTGGTGGGAGAGTCAAAGGCCCTTAGAAAGAAGTGCCAGGAACTGGGACCCTGAGATCCTCCTATTCAGGTCAGGTGGCAGCACATAGTAATAATAAGTTCTGGACTCAGACCTGGATTCTGAGCCAGTCTCTGCCACTTATCTGTCATGTGACACTGAGCATCCAATGGGACCATTCTGATCTTCCATGCCATCCCTGTAAAATAAAGATAATCAAACCTACTTCCTAAGATTATTATTCATTCATTTCTTCCTCCAATCTGTTGACATAAATTTATTGAGTACTTACCGTGTTCCAGCTCTTTCAGGAGCTGGGGACATAATGGGGAAACAACAATTCCTGACTTCATGGTGCTGTGAGTTTAGCAGGCTAAAGAAAATATTAATTCTTAGTGATAGAAACAAGTGAAAAAATACAAAAATGACAAGTTTTTTTTTTTTTTTAAAAAGTAGATCGTATCAGTCAGAATGTGCTCAGTTATGCCTGGTAACAAATATCCCCCAATGTCTTAGTGGTTTGCAATAACAAAAGTTTCTTTCTCACTTATGTGCTGTGTCTATTGTGGCTTAGTTGGAGCTCTGCTCCCTGTCTCTTCAGTTCCTCAGTCCAGGCTGGCAGAAATACCTCCATCTCAAGCTTTCTGGGTTATTCACAGAGAGAAAGAGAACCCTGGAGGATTTTTCCCTGGCTATTAAATGTGGTAATAGCTTCTGTCCATCAGTCATTGGCTGGAACTAGTTGCATGGCCCTCTGCACAGTAAGTCCAGAAAGAATCCTTCTCTCCAAAGCTTTGGAGGTGGAGATCCAGGAGATTCCCAGAGCTGCACTGATGGTTCAGAAAGTGTGTATGGTGGAAAGGTTTCCATGATGGTGCTGGAGCTGAGCCCGGAGGATGAGAGCTAACTGAGAGGAGGGAAAGGGAGGGTTTTCTCGATGGAGGGCACAGAACAATGAGGAGGTAATGGTGGCAGAGAGGTGGTAGGCAAAAGGGAAGAGTGAGCAGCTAACTGTCTGTCTGTACACGTCCTATAGACCACAAGGAGAGGTGGTTCTGACTCAAGGAGCAATGAATGGCCATTACCAGGGTTTTAGGCAAATGTAGGGTCTTCTTAGATTTGCTTAAGAATTCAGGGAGAACATGGCCAGACACCCACATAAAGGCCAAGAGTGTATGTCTGGAGCTATTGGGGAGGGGATATGGAACCTCTGAAATTCTCTAATAGGACTGCAGAGTCAAAGCTGTATTTTTACCTAAATATAAGTGAAGAGGTAGATCCCAGTGATCCTCTTATCTGAGCAAAGAAGCAGTGAGGATATATGAGGTTAGAAATTCAGAGAAGTTGTCAGGTGTGGTGGTACATGCCTAAATCCCAGCAACTTGGAAGGCTGAGGCAAGAGGATTGCAAGTTGGAGGCCAGCCTCAGCAATTCAGAGAGATGCTCAACAAC
Source organism: Marmota flaviventris (assembly GCF_047511675.1). Classification (NCBI taxonomy): domain Eukaryota; kingdom Metazoa; phylum Chordata; class Mammalia; order Rodentia; family Sciuridae; genus Marmota; species Marmota flaviventris. Next base: position 17,630,471 of record NC_092515.1, on the reverse strand, counting down.
TTACTGGGGACTTACCTCAAAATAAAAAGGATTGGGATGTGTCTCAATGATAAAGTACCTCTGGGTTCAAATCCCAACCAAAAACAAAAAAAAAAAAAAAAAAAAAAAGAAGAAAAAGAAAGAAAAGAAAAAAAAAGGAATCCAGAGAAGCCCATTTATTATTATTATTTTGGCCAGGAAAAACTATTTTGGAGAGTAAGTAGATTTTTTCTTTTGGACAGGAAATTTTTAAGAGAAGTAAATTTAAATATTAACTTCAGGTAAATAGATTATTAGTGTGTACAAGGAGTCAGAATTACAGATGCTTTTTGGGGCTAGGTCTGTGGCTCAGTGGTGGAGTGCTTGCCTCGTATGTGTGGGGCACTGGGTTTGATCCTCAGCACCACGTAAAATATATATATATAAAAAGTTATTGTGTGCATCTACAACTAAGATTAAAAAAAAAGAAGAAGAATTACAGATGCTTTTTGGCAGTTCAAATTTTCTTTCAGAGGACACGGCCTCAATCTGAAACCTGACCTGTGGCATTAATTGGTCACATGCCCAACAATTTGCCTTCTCTTCCTAAAGGGATCTAAAGGGATCCTAAAGGGATTACATCTCCCAGCTTTCTTTGCAAATAAATGGGGAATCATATGACTGAGTTCTAGCCAATGTGATACATGTTAGGTGCAGGACAGGCTGAGTAAGTTGTCTGCAGGGCTTGCCAAACAAAGTTAGCTGCAGGGTGACCTGGCCACTCAAACCCTCTGTCTGGTTCTTTATCACCTGTTTGCTTCAAGCCCAAACGCCCAAGCCCAAGCACCACCCCCCCACCCCCCCCACCCCCGCCCAAGGCTGAACACTCAACCCTCTGCTCAAGGCCAAACACTTAACCCCTTATGTGCCAACAAGGCAGCTTGCAGACCCAGAGACCCCATTAGATTTGGGCTATAAAAACTCCCTCCTGCTGGGCCTCTCTCTCTTGCTCTCTCTGTCTCCTTTGCGCATGTGCTCTCTTCTCTCTCTCTCTCTCTCTCTCTCTCCTTCTCTTTCTCTCTTTTCTCCTCTGTTGCACTGCTGCAATAAAGATCTTTTGGTCACTCGAGTGTTGTGGTCACTTTCCTTTCATTGGTGCCGAGACCCGGGAAAGGGTTAAAACCCACTTTTGGGTCCCTCTTCCTTCTGAAATGCCACTCACTGGACAGCCTGAACCCATTTTCTCGACCACCAGAACTCCATCCACCACCGGCCTTCGATTGGTGAGTTTCCCCTTCCTGGAGTCCTAAACCCAATGGTGGTGTCAGGAGGATTTGACGTTGATTGTCCGGCAAACCTCTTTGCCCACCTGCAGGGAGGAAAACACCCCACCACAGCCTTCAAGGCCACAGTGGCCCTCAGGGACTCCTTCCTAGGGCAGAATAGACTCCTGGGTTCAAAATTATTCCCTTCCCTTCCCAGCTGGTAGTTTCCCAGCATAGGCTTTGTAGGTCTCCCTAGAAGGACTGTGTAACCTCCGGGGACACACAACAGAGAACTGAACATCACCGCACCCAGACCTTCACGGTCTAGGTGGCTCTCCTAGTCCTAGTCCTCTCACCTTCAAGACTCGGCTGCCAGAGAGACGCTTACCCTCCCCACTTCCTCCCTCTTCCCCTGTCTCTCTCTTTCCCCTCTTTCCGGCCCTGGGAGTATCCTGCCTCTCCAGGAGGGGTCCCGAAAAGCCTTGGCCAAGGTCTCCCACGGCTCCGGCTCCGTCCAGGACGAGAGCTGAGCTTCGACGGTCAGGATTCCGTGACGACTAATCTCTGCAGCTCGAACCTGCCACTAAGGCACTCCTGATTTTTGGCTCTAGTGGGGACGCCCCTTTTGCCAATAAATCAGTTTCCTCCTTCTCTCTTATACTATCTTTGCGTCTCCTTCCCTCTCTTATACTACGTTTGCAACATGGGTAATGTGACCTCTCTGCCGGTCGACTCTCCCCTACAATGCCTCTTGGATAACCTCAAAACCCTCTCCTTGACACCAGACATCAAACCCAAAAAATTGATCAAATATAGCACCCAGGCCTGGCCCATTTATCCCTTAAACAACCAAAACAGATAGCCCCCCTTTTGGGTCCATGGATCCCTCCATTCTAAGGGATCTCTACAATTGCTGTGAGCATTTGAAAAAAATGGGTAAAGAGCTGCTATATCAAAGCTTTCTTCCTGCTTGTGCTCTGTGCACCTCTTGCAACCCTCTACAAATTCTTCTAGCTTGCAAACCAACTCCCCCAACCACTGATCCCCAATCTTCTCCTCCAGACTCATCCACTTCTTTTGACCCTGCTGATGAATTTCCACCCTATCGCCCGGCTCCAACAGATCCTCACCCCCCACCCTCACTCCAGACTCTCCTCTGTCACTCCCACCTCAGTAACCTGCTTTCTCCCTCCAATTACTAGATCAGAAACCTACACCACCACCCTTCCTCAGACTGTTGCCTCCTTGCTGAGGTAGCAGTTACTGAAGGAATCCCTCCACCTACTCACTCCTCTCTTCTACTGTTAACACCCACCAGGTCCTCTTACCAGCTAAGCCAAAGCTCAAATGAGCTGAGAGCAGCCCTCAGACCCCTATCCAAGATCTGGTGAAATGGCCTTTAAAGTTGGCTTGTCATCACTGAAAACAGGTTACTAAGGATTCAAGTCCCTTACAGGCTTTTTGGGATATTCATTCCCATCTTCCCCTCTGTTCTATCTGTTCTACTGCTCAAGTTTTCCTGGCTAGGGAAAATCCCAAACCCCTTTCCCATTATTCTTTTACATCTCTCCTTCCTCATTCTCAGATCCACTGAGCTGCTCTCAGCCCCGCCTTCCCGTCTTCCCCCTCCCTACCAGGCCCACAGAAAAGTCTTAACTGACCTTCTCCAGCAATATTCACCATGGCTGATTTTCGGACTTTCAACAAAAGAATCTCTACAAAAGAGTTCAGTGTAGATAAACTTCCTATTTTCATGTTGCCCTGTTTTACTTGGCCACTGGCTGGAAAAATCAGCACTCCAGGTGCTGGACACCCCCTTACTAGTTTTTCACAAGATATGTAAACAAGGCCTCTGGCATTGAGCTGGGCTTCACAGTGATGGCTACATTTCTAAGATAAGGGAGTTACCCACTGGGCTCCATGGTAACAGCTGGCAGAGGGAGGAAAGAAAGGGGAGAAGAAGCTCTCCCCCTCCCAGGTGTCCTTGAAGGGTTAACTTGCCCAGAACAGAAACAAACAAATAAACAAACAACAACAACAAAAAACCCTGTTTTTTATGAACTTCTGCAGACTGTGAAGTTCTGAGCCCCACCCTTTACATGCTGGGTGCAAAATTCTGAAACTACTAAACTTGGGGTTCAGGGGATTAATTGATTACAGCAGAAACTGTGTCCTCTGAATCTGGCTGCAACCAAATAAAACTGTTTCCCTACCTTCAGTGCTATCTTAGGTGCCTGCCTTGTCCGTCCCTACAACATTATATCCTATACACTTAAACACTGTTCATGTTTTCATGAAATGGTCAACAGATGTGATTAATTGTGTGCTGCAAATAACAAAATATCTCTTATTAAAATGGAATGATTTGCCTAAATTCAGAAATTTACAAGGATTGTTTCAAAATGTGAATAAAGAAAGAGTTAACAGATGGGAAAGAAAAATTAGAAGTAGGTTCTAAGTATGGATTTAATAGAAGGAAAAGGTGTTTCTGGATAAGAGAGTCTATTAAGTAAATAAGAGGGTTTAAACAAGTGATAAAGAAGGTCTGCGTACATTGGCTATATAGGTTTAAGCAAGTGATAAAGAAGGTCTGTGTATGTCGGTTATATATGTAAGTTTTTTGAGCAAGTAATCTTGAAGGAATTAAACATTATACAACTATGGTTAAACAACAACTGTTATTTTGCAATATTGTAATATGTTATTTCTTTAAGAGCTAAACTTGATTAATATAAAGCATCAATAGTAATTGTGGTACTATTACTCTTCTTTGTATATTGAATGTGTTCATATTTTCCAGGTATATAAGTCATTAAGATAGAAGCTTTAAAAAAAATTATATCAAGCTGGTGTTCTCCAAAAGGTTGCATGGTAATTTTAGGCTTATAAGAATAACATATTGGAAATTTATTTATATCATTTAATGTTCTATAACTGGACCTGTTATCAATAAGAATAATATAAAGTTCTATACACTGGGTACAATTTAAATGTAATATCATATTGTGTTAGCTAGTATTCATGTGACCTCGAACAACAATATATGTAAACTTTATAAAATGATATTTAAAAACAAAGATCAGCTTCAATACTAGAACACTTTACCTAAGATTTATGAAGAGCCCTGGCTTACCTGAGATAAGGCTGTGCCTCCCATCTTACTACATGTCAGAATGACTCCAAAGTAGGCCAAACTTCAGCTAAATCCCAATACTCTTAATTTAAACTGACTTTTCTGGATGTTTAAGATCAAGACTTAAAGTTAAATTAAAATTGCCAAGAAAACCAATATCTGGCTCTGGCCCTCTGAGTCAGACTGAATCCAGGGAACAGGGAAATTCTCTAAAGAGCTTTGCAACTCTGGGCCACATAACCTCCTGATCAGGGAGATTATGGAGACCACTGGAGAATGAAAAGCCAATCAGTGCACTTGCTGTGAATAGGAGGGTCATCGGAGAAGGGAGACATCTCTGATGCTTCCAAGGGAAGCCACATGGTCAAGTAAGACCTGGACCTATCCTAGCGCAAATAGCACTAGCAGAACTGAGAAGCTGCTCTCAAGTCCCCCCACGAGTGGCTCCTATGGGAACTCGGCTGACTCTTAACAATAGATAGAAACAAAGTCAATTTTGACCAACTTGATCTTAAACACCTACCCAAAACAGTTAAACCAAAACACAGTCATTCCTGGGGGTAATGAAGGACAAGAACAGCTAGAAAAGAGGAGACAGCAGTCAGGCCAACAGTCTCCATGGGAAATGTTCAGTCAAGTAATGGCCTTGGCTCCTCCCCCTCACAGGACCCCTATTAGTCCTCTTTATCTTTCTCCTAATAGGACCATGGCTATTAAATTGCCTACAGAAGTTCCTGCAAGATCATATACACAAATTCACCAACTAGCTGGTCAATCATCAACTACTTCTTTAAGACTACCAGCTCTGGTGCCCAAGATGGAGACCTATGACTCATGACCAACTCCTCTGGCTCCAGAGACTCTGCCCCCACCTAAAACCCTCCCTAACCCCTTTTCCAGTTTTTACAACCCCTCTTCACTTCCTAGGAATGAGAACTACTCTCCAGCAGGTCCACTCTGCTTGTTCTATTGTCTGCTCTACAGCATCCCCACAAGGAAGCATCAAACCTACACTCCCCACACCTCAGATGAGGAGCCACCAGCCAGGCGAAGACTGGTAGATCAACTTCACTCTTGTGCCTAGGCACATAAAGCTTCACTACCTACTTACTTTGGTTGATACTTTTTTCAGGTTGGATAGAAGCCTTCCCTACATCCAGGGAAATTGCTGACACCATCGCCTCCATCCTCATTGAGCAGATCATTCCCAGGTTCAGACTTCCCGCCTCCATCCAGTTAGACAAAGGTCCAGCCCTCACTTCTCAGGTTTTTCAACTAGTCTCCAAAGGCCTCAACATCACTTGGAGGCTCCACATCCCCCACCAACCCCAATCCTTGGGTCAGGTTGAGAGGCCTAACGGCATTCTCAAGGATCATCTCACTAAACTTGCTATTGAACTCAGGCTCTTCTGGCCCAATCTCCTGCCGTTGGCCCTCACCTGAATCAGGCAGCCCCAAGGGCCCCCTAAGGCCTTAGCCCCTTTGAGCAACTCTATGGATGCCCTTTCTTAACCATCCAAAGCTTTCCAATCACTCCTCCTCTCCTTGTGTCCTACCTGTCCTATCTCACACTTCCACACAAACTCCTAAGGGAACATGCAGACTGGTGCCTTCCTGCGCCATTCATTGCCTCAATCCCAGCACAACCACAAACCGAATTGGAAACTCTTCAACTGGGTGACTCAGTCTTACTTCAGGAACTGCATTCTCAATCGTTGGAACCTTGCTGGATGGGACCCCATATAGTCATGCTTACTACCCCAATGGTGACCAAGCTTTTGGGCCACTCCCCCTGGTACCATGTCTCCTGCCTTAAAAAGGCACCTGTTCCAAATGTCCAGTCCTGGACTTCCACCACGCCCACCAAACTCAAAATTTCTCACCAACCCTCTTCTTCTGTTACTAATCATTAATCTCTCTCAAGTTTCTATCCCAACCACAGATGGCGCTTCTACATCCAAGTGACATGGCACCAGGATGACACCACCCACTCTCAATTTATGGGTCAAGGCAATTGCCCTTCCACTGGCTGCAATTGGGCTGTCACCCTTAATATTACTGGATTCAACCAAGCCATCTCAATACTTCCTAGAGTCCCTGCTACAGGACCAGTGGCTGATACCAAAAATCTCCTCCATCCAGGACTGGTTTGATGCAATCGATGACTTGTGGCTTCAAGGAACTTTTATGGACTTTACCCCTACCAAAGTAGTTGTCTGTAGCCACTGAGTGTTACTTTTGGCTGCCCTGGTGTTCTCAGACCTGTCCCCTGAACATTCCTCCACTTCCCCCTTCTAGGCCCAACACCGCCCACCATTAAGCAGGAAGTAGCCAGAGGACTTTACATCATTCCCCATGTCACTTAGAAAAACAAAAAGGGAGGAATGTTAGGTGCAGGACAGGCTGAATAAACTGTCTGAAGGGCATGCCAAACAAAGTCAGCTGCAGGATGACCTGGCCTCTCAAACCCTCTGTCTGGTTCTTTATCACCTGTTTGCTTCAAGCCCAAACGCCCAAGCCCCCGCTCAAGGCTGGGCGCTTCGCCCGCCTGCTCAAGGCTGAACACTCAGCCCGCCGCTCAAGGCTGAACACTTAACCCCCCTTGTGCCAACAAGGCAGCTTGCAAACCCAGAGACCCTGTTAGATTTGGGCTATAAAAACTCTCTCCTGCTGGGCCTCTCTCTCTTGCTCTCTCTTCTCTCTTGCTCTGTCTCCTTTGCGCGTGTGCTCTCTCCTCTCTCTCTCTCTCTCTGTCCTTCTCTTTCTCTCTCTTCTCCTCTGTTGCACTGCTGCAATAAAGATCTCTTGGTCACTCCGAGTGTTGTGGTCACTTTCCTTTCAATATAGAGGAAACACTTGACCCTTCTAGGCCTGGTGGTATCCTTGATACCTGATTTTATGTACTGTCTGCTCAATCTGTAGTGATATGGGAAACCAACACTTTAGATGAAAGCCTGCATCCCTGAGTCACCTGACTCAACTGGAAGAAGGTCATTGAAGCTGCATCTGATTATAATGTGAGCAGGAAACAGACCTTTGTGTTGATTCTGGAGCCTACTTATTACTGCGGCAGAACTTATTCTAGACTGACTAATCCAGAATCATGAAGAACTTCTTTAATACAGTAACATCTGCCAGGACAATTTCATGATGTGAAAAGTGTCTGTATTCAGGTTGCCTTGTGGAGTTGTGCAAGTCAAGCACTGTGCAAAGTATCCAGCCAAGGGATAAGTAGGAATCCAGTCCATGCTCTATTCACCAAGCCAATAAGTACCCTCATATAGGGCTGTGTCCATGTGGAAAGAGCCTTTATAAAATTTACACTGAGATGATACATAGGCTGTTGGCAGCCTTGCCTGCATTTCTGCGACTTCAAAAGAAAAAAGGGAACATTTTCCCCTTCTCATCCCCTCCTCAGCAGGTCAGAGGAGCTAGATTGCAAGGCCAAGTACAGTAGCCCCACCTTATCCATGGGAGATGTATTCCACAGCCCCACTGGTGCCTGGATCATGGATAACACTGAACCCTATAGATACCTTTTTTCCCCCTATACATCAGTACCTATGATTAATTTATAAATTATGCATAATAAAAGATTAACAATAACTCATAATAAAATAGAACATTTATTATTATACTGTAATAAAATTTATTTATTGATAATACATTTATTAATCACTTCTGGAATTTTCTATTTAATATTCACAGGTCACAATTGACCACAGGTAACCAAGAACATGAGTGACTGATAACATAGAAAGTAACACAGCAGAAGGAGGACTACTTTCCTGGAATGACATTTATTAGCAATTTTTTTTTCAAAAAAGTAAGCCTGAGAATTTTTTTTTTTAAAAAATGACGATACAGAAGGGAAAGGGCAGAATGGATGGTTAAAATGAAGTAGCTGGGCTCAGTGGCGTGCATCTCGAGTCCCAGCTACTCAGGGTTTGAGGTGGGAGAACTGTTTGAGCCCAGCATTTTGAGACCAGACTAGCAACAATGTAAGACCCAGCTCAGAAAACAAAGAATGGAGTGTGGGCATACTGTGTCTTATGCTGTGCTCTGAGGTGAGGCAGAGGGTGGCCAGGGCAGGCCTGACCACTTGGTGGTGACCGTTTCTCATTGTCCTATGGTCACCTGCAAAGTGGCTGCTACTTCTCTTCCCACCCTGTCAGAATCACCACTTTAAATGGACATTCAATCATGTCCCTCCACTGCTCAAAACTCTCCCGGGGCTCCCATCTCATTTCTAATAAAGACCTGCTCTCAAAAGCTGGGCATGATGGCACACACCTACAATCCCGTGGCTCAGTAGGCTGAGGCAGGAGGATTGCAAGTTTGAGGACAGCCACATAAATTTAGCAAGGCCCTAAGCAACTTAGCTAGATCCTGTTACAAAATGAAAATTATAAAGGGCTGGGGATGTGATATGACTGAGTAATTAACTACTCCTGGGTTCAATCCCTGGTACCCCAAAAATCCTGACTCTGGTCCACAAGGCCCTACAGGATCTGGCCCCTGGATATTTCCTGGATATCCTTCTCCATCATGGCTGCCTCCATATCCTAGTCAGCTTCATCGGAGCAGCAAACATATCCCCCACCCCCAACCTGATATTTACTATCTCTACAGAGTTCCCAGGCTGCAGCTTCATGCTGCATGGACTTCCTCAACATAACTGCTATGTTAGTTTTTCATTACTATTACAAAATACCTGAGATAATCATCTTTTAGGGAGAAAAGGTTTACTCTCAGTTTCAGAGGCTTCATCCCATGATCGGTTAATCCAGTTGCTTTGGGGCCTGTGGGGAGGCAGCACCTCATGGTGGGAACACGTGGTGAAGAAAGCTGCCCATTTCATGGTGTCAGGAGAGCAGAAGAGAGAGACAGGGAGGGTCCCAATATCCTATTCAAGGCCATGCCCCAAAGACCTAACTTTCTCCCATTAGGCTCCACCTTCCAAAGGTTCTACCACCCCCAATAGAGCCACGGGCTGGGGACAAAGTCTTTAACACATGGGCCTTTGGTGGACACTTATCCAAACCACAGCAGCTGTTTGTGTCATCAAAGCAACAACAGTCTGTGCTCCTGGTTACTGAGGCAGGTCTTATAGGACCCAACCTCCTCAGGAATGGCCGTCTAACACCGTCAGCACATGCTGTGGTCAGAAGCAGGGTCACAGATCTGGTCCACACAAGGGGCAGAGGATTGCACAAAGATGTGGATACCAGGAGGTGGAAAGCCACGGTCACCTCAGGGGCTGCCTGTCACAGTACAGTGCTGATGGCCTCGGCTGTGGGTCACGAGACATTCAATGCTGTGTAGACCAGTGTGGGCACAGGCTGCTGGTTGGCGCCTGCTCTTCCCCTGCCGGCTGCTGCCCAGGGGGGGCTACTGTAGGTACAGGACACCAGGCTGGGGGTTTCCTAGGAGCCAGCAAGGAGCCGATATTTCCTTTCACTGTCCCCTTCCCAAACTCACTGTGTGACCTCAGCAGGTGGCTGTGCCTCCCGCACCTGGATGTTCTCAGCTGCAGAACAGGGCTCTAGTGGCAGCAGCCTCGTGGGTGGCTGTGGGGACATGATGTTGATGAAGGGTGCAAGTTTTAACCACGCCTCCTGAGGGCCAAAAGGGTTTATCATCATCATCATCGTATCCTTGGCCCCTGCCTCCCAGGGAGTCCCCGTGAATTCTCAGGGGCCTTCCCCTTGTCCTGCAGGAAACTGAGAGTCTCTGGGTACCAGGCCAAGCGTTCTGGTGCCTGGGGGGTGCTCTGCCCTGTCCTCCAGGACCCCAGGGCTGCCCTGGGAGAGTCTCAGGTCTGTCCTGTCTCTGCTCCACAGTGAGGTTTAGAGCCATGAACTTTAAAAGGCGTTCCTGTTTCCTCTCTCGCCTGGCACCCTGCTCGACAGTGTGAGCATTTCTGGGATCAGCCAGGCCTGGTGACTCCCTTGCAGAGCCAGGCCTGGCACCTTGTCCCTTTGGTGGTTCTGAGGGGGCTTCCTCCACTGCAAAAGCCCGGCAACATGAAGGGTGTTCAAGCCACCCTGGGCCCAGACTTGGGGCACGGTGGCTTGAAGCCTGGGACAATGAACAAGCAGGAGGGGCCGGGCAGGCCGGGAGGACCTGGAGACGGCCCATTTGCACGCACCGTGTTGTCCTTGGAGAGTGGATTGAGAGGAGGTTGCGACTGACCACACCTGATACTCCCCCGAGACCAGCGGGGTGCCATCCCTCACGCTGCAGCAGGGCAGGGCCTGCTGTTGCCCTGGGCCCGTTGTGGCCCACAGGGCATCTCAGAGGGGGGCATGGGTGGGCACGGGGTGGGCACGGGGTGGGCAGGAGCTATCTGTGGGACAGCGGAGGCCATAAAGGAACAGGAAGCCGGGTCCCCTTGGGCAAGCAGGCTCGCTTTATTTCACCAGCAGGACGGAGTTCTTCCTCTTGTCCCAGGCAGGATGGAAGACCCTGAAGAGAAGCCCGGCCAGGGCCAGGACGAAGACCATGAGCAGCATCAGCTTCAGCCCCTTGAGAACCAAGTCGGCCTCCTTGGGCGGGACCAGGACCTTGCCCACCTGCCACTGCTGCTCCTCCTTCTTGTTCTGCTCCTCCAGGGCCTCGGGACCCACCACGGGGCTGAACTGGGCCATGAACTCCTGGTGGACGTAGCACTTGTACGTGGCCGGCTGGAAGATCTGCAGCTGCCTGCCGCCGGTGGAGGTGTCCAGGACGGTGTTCATGCCCTGGCCGATCAGCTGGCCCCGCCAAGTTAAGGGGATGCCGTTGACTTCCCACATGATGGGCCTGTGGGGAGGACAAGGTCAGGGCCACGCCCCGAGAGGAAAGGTGCTGCCTCTACAGGGAGGTGGCTGGGCGGTGAACAGGGGAGGGCGGGCCATGCCTTGGGAGCCCCAGAGCGCCACCCCTTCCTGGCTGGGTGACCTGAGCCAAGGCCTCTGTCCCTTCCCACCTCTAACCATGGAAACATAATCAAGCATCGCACCTTTCATTGAGTTATTTGGAGACATCAGCAAGACCACTCCCTAACTGGTCCCCTGTGTCCCCTCACCTACCTGAATTCACCTCCTCCCCTCCCCCGAGTCACCTGCCCATCCCACAACATGCCCAGGGCGTCCAAAGAACAGACGGTGTCCCAGATGTCCCTCAGACATGCTGGGTGCCCTCTGCCTCAGGACCTCTGGCCTGGCTGTTCCCTCTGCCTGGAACTCTGTTCCTCGCTCCATCCACATGGTTCCTTTGCCTCCTTTTGGTCTTGGATGCAATGGCATTGTCTCTGAGAAGCCTTCCCTGACCCATTTCCAATTTCCATGTCCTCCTCTCCCTTTGACTCTTAACATCATCTAAAATATTGTGTTTTATTTGTTCTGAAATAAAAATACAGTGGTTGCTGCAAGAAGGCGAGGGTGGTGGGTATGTCTGCTCAGTACCGGGTCCCAGGCCCCGAGGACCGTGCTTGGCACATCAAGGAACAGGCCCCCAGCAAGCCTGGTGCAGCTGTGGCGGAAGGATAGAGTAGCCCAGGAGAGAATATCCCAGTCTCCTCATGAGGCCAAGACCCAGCGGTGAGCCCTGGACTGTCACTGGCCCTTTTAAACATCACAATGACACCCTGGGGCTGGGGTCAGCCAGGCCTCAGGCGCTGACCACTCCTTCCCCCACCAGATTGATACCCTCCCCAGGACTCGGTGCGACTGTACTTGGAAGCTGGGCTATTTCCGAGGTGACTAGGTAAAAACGAGGTCATGCTGGGGTAGGGTGGAGTCCTCCTAGAAGAGGAGGCTGGACAGGGAGGTCAGACCTACAGGAAGAAGGCCGAGCGGCGACGGCCAGATGCAAAGACTGGAGCAACACGGGGACAAGCGTCAGGATCTCTGGCTGCCACCAGCCGCCGGGAAGAGGCAGGGAAGGACTGAGGTGGTGCCTGGCCCCATGGACACCTGGGTTCAGACTCCCAGCCTCTGGGAAGGCGAGAGAATAAATGTCCACTGTTGTAAGCCACCCAGTCCAGGGTACTCTGTGCATCACGAATGTGACCCCAGTCTACGGATGAGGAATCCGAGGCTCCGAGGGGAAGCCCTGGGCCCAAAGTCACCTAACTGGAAAATGGCAGAATCGGAATTGCGAACCCCAGGTTGGCGGAATCCAGAGCCCAAGATCAAAATTTCACCAGAAAGGCCGTCCCCTCTGTCCCCTCCGTGCCTTAGAAACAAGGGCATGTGGTGGTCTCCCTGTGCCGTCCCTCCCTTCTTACCTCATTCCCTGGGCCTGGGACCTGGGAACTCCTCATGTGACACGGGAGAGGGGTCCGCACTCCGTTCCTGCCTTCCTGAACTGGCTGGTCTCAGGAAAGAGGCCGTGGCTTTTATACTTAGAGGAGGAGGGAGGGGGACAACAGGGTCCCAGAGCGAGGGGGAGGAATGGAAGTCACAAGTGGACCATACAAGAGGACCCAGTGCAGGTGCTGAGCCCAGATCCCACAGAGCTCGTGTCTGCCGAGGCCCGCAATGCAGATCAGCCTCCACCTGACCATGGCCCCAGGCAATCAGGAGCTGCCCGCCCCGGGCCTCTGCAGAGGGTAGGACACCCCACGGCCAGTCCACAGGGCTTAGGGTCTGCATGGCCACCATGCTCTGGGCAAGGATCACACTTCCAAGCCTCAGTTTCCCCATCTTAAAAAATGACCTCCTTGGTGTCCCCACCTCCTGAGCCAGGAGGGTGGACTGGGAGAGGACATTGTCCTGGGGTGGCCGCCGATGCTGCTGGGCATCTACTGGGGGAGGGGTGGGAAGCGGGGATGGGAAGAGGAGGTGCCGGGCAGATTTCCCAGGGGCTCAGGGCAGGAAGGCCAGGACATGAGAGTAAGCTCTGGGAAACGGGCACTGAAGGACAACTGGGGGCCACTGTCCTGTCCTCTAGGGCCTTGCTGGCCCTTCTAGATGACTCAGGGGCCTCTCAGAAGCAACCCACCCCCCGCCCAGATTCATGGGCAGCCCATTGCTCTGCCAGGGCTCCTCCCAGCCCACTCTGGCCACCTGGGCTGTGTCCCTTGGGCTCAAGCCTGAGGACCCCTGAGCTGGCCGGGCTGGCCTGCACAGAACCCCTTCCCTCCCTGCACAGAGGAACCACAAAGACTGCCCGGCTGGAGGAGCCCAGCCGGGGGCCAGGACAGTGCTGGTGACCAGGTCCTATCACCTGTAGATGGATCCTAAGGAGCAGGTGAGCCACAGAGCTTCCGACTCCTTGCTGAAACTGAAACTGTCAAAGATGGTGTACTCGTGGCGGTAGGAGTGTTGAGGGTCGCAGGGCACCAAACAGGCTTCCACCTGCATCTCGGGCCGCAAGCGGTTGGACTTCAACTTGGCCTGTCCCAGAAAGATCCCACAGGGGACGGGCTCCTCCTGGGGCTCCTGGATGTAGCAGTAGCCCAAGCGCTTGCGCTCCCCGGGCACGTCGCAGCGGTTACAGTCCTGCCAGGGCTCCCAGTGCGTGAAGACCGTCTCCTGACGACCCAGTTCCAGGGACTCGTTGTGCAGGGGATCTTGGTCCAGGCTTTTGTGTGTGATATGCAGGGAACTAACATCCTGAAAATCAATCTCGTACTGTGTCTCTTGGGTGCCATTCTTGTTCCAGCAGCTGTAGATGCCGGTCTGGGAGGGCAGAGGGTCTCTAATGAGAAGGTGACCTACGGGCGTCGTGACCATATTGGAAACACTGGTGTTGGTGGTGGTCCAGCCACTCCTGGTCTGCAGGAAGAAGTAGTACCAGTGTGCCCCAGCAGAGCTGCATTGCAGGAGTAGGTCATTGCTGGACAGCAGGGCCTTCTGGCATTGCTTGCCATGGGGACAGCTGACAAATTTGTAGATCCCCCGCACCGGGACAGCAAAGCTGAGCAGCAGCCACAGGGTACTTAGCATGGTGGACTGAGGCTGTGGCAGCGGGCTGAGCCCCATTCTGGTCATTGTGAGGTCACTCACAAACTCAGACCTCAGCCCTGAGCAGCAAGATGAATGGCAATCTACCGCAGGGGGCTGTGAGGTCACCATCCCCTTTTGATTTGTGTCCAGTTGACAACCCCATTTAATTTCTGTTCTCAATCTTTTGTTTTGCTGAGACAGGAAGAAACTTAATTGATCTCTTCAGGGTTTTCCCTACCACCTACCTCACCTTGGCTCTCTTGCCAGGGATGGTCAAGAATTTTAGAGGACCCGGGCTGATTGATCCGCGCGGCCCGCCCCGTGGCTACAGACGGCAGGGCACCACCGAGAAGCGACCAGCAAGCAGGAAGAAACATTGCTGCAGATTCTGTGGAATCCTGCCGGCTGAGCACCCACTGAGCCCCGGGCTGAGTTCGGGATTTCAGACGGGGAAGGAAGCGGTACAGTTCTATCCCCCACAACGACGGAAACTCCACCAGGGAAACCAGCGGCTACCATCTTGGAGAGCTGAAGTAACCACCGCCACTCTCCGACAGATTGCAACAATAAAACAGGTGTGTGTTACTCAGCTCAGCTCCCATACAGCGGGGAATTTGCATAAAATCTTTCCTAGGCTTTCCGGGGGTGGGATTATCAGAGCGAGCCTGCATAAAGACGCGGGGAAAACTAGAGACACCTGACCTTCAACTCCCCCTCCCATTAGCGGCGAAAACGAAACCTGTCTAGCCAGAGCTGGCGGAAGGGCAAGCGGAAAAAAAACAAAACAATAGAGTGCTGGGGTTCCCAATAGACACCTCCACACCCAACAAACGGCAGGCCCAGAGTACAGTTTGAACTGCCGAGAGGCATCACTCAGGGGAAATCAGGTCTAGCAGGAGAAACCAGGACTAACAGGAGAAACCAGGGGACTAGAGGCCAGGCCTTCGCGACTGGGCGGCTGGAGACCGCACGCCCGCCGGCGACAGTCCACCCGCTGCCCGCGTGACTGGGCGGCTGGAGACCGCCCGCCCGCTGGCGACCGACCGCGCCGACTGGGCGGCTAGAGATCGCCCGCCCGCCGGCGACAGCCCACCCGCTGCCCGCGCGACTGGGCGGCTGGAGACCACACACCCGCCAGCGACTGGGAGCTGAAACCAACCAGAGACAGTCCAGTCCCACCCCCCCATTCGGACACCCCGGCAAGGAGCCTGGGGCCAGCCATAGCAGAGAGGTGACGTCACTGGAGCTCGGCGGTCGGAATTCCTTCCCAGCGGATTCCACTTTAGCAGGCATAGTCTACCAACACAAAGGAGAGACAACAGAGATATACAAAACCAAAACAAATCTATAGAAGAGAGCAGAAACACAGCAATCAAATAGAGCTGGAAAGTAACATGAACATCATGAAAAAACAAGGGAAAAAAGGATTACAAACAATGCAGGACAACTTAAATCTACAGGAGGACCTAGAAGCATCAGAAACAGGGATAGGGAAAGAACTCAAGGCATACCTAACTCAGATGGAAAGGAATATTAGAGAAGACATGAGGCAGCAAGTCCAAGCAATAAAAGTATATTTTGAAAATGAATTAAACAAATTCAAATGGCAAAGAATGAGCTTTACCAGGAGATAGAGATCTTAAAAAAAATCAAACAGTAATCCTAGAAATGCAGGAAACTATAAACCAAATTAAAAACTCAAATGAGAATATTACAAATAGACTAGATCAAGTAGAAGTCAGAACATCAGATAATGAAGACAAAGTTTATCAACTTGAAAAGAATATAGTCAACACAGAAAAGATGCTTAAATCCCACGAGCAATCTATTCAAGAGATATGGGATGTCATAAAAAAACCAAATTTGAGAGTCATCGGGATAGAAGAAGGCATAGAGATTCAAACCAAAGGAATGGACAACATATTAAATGAAATAATCCTAGAAAACTTCCCAGAGATGAAAGATGGAATGGATTGCCAAATCCTGGAAGCCTACAGGACCCCAAACATTCAAAACCGTAATAGACCAACTCCAAGACATATAATTATGAAGATAGCCAACATACAGAACAAGGAGAGAATATTAAAAGCTACGAGAGAAAGGAGGCAGATTACATTCAGGGGTAAACCAATTAGGTTAACGACTGATTTTTCATCACAGACTTTGAAAGCAAGAAGATCCTGGAACAATGTATTTCAAATGCTGAAAAATAATGGATTCCAACCAAGAATACTGTATCCAGCAAAATTAAGCTTCAGATTTGACAATGAAATTAAAATCTTTCATGATAAACAAAAGCTAAAAGAATTCGCAGCCAGAAAACCAGCACTGCAAAGCATTTTGAGCAAAATACTACAAGAAGAGGAATTGAAAAATAGTGCCCAAAACTAACAGCAGGAGGTATCTCAGTAAAGGGGGAGGAAAATAACCAAAAAGTAAAAACTAGCCAAACTAAAATAAATAAATAAATAAACATGACTGGAAGTACAAATCATATTTCAATTGTAACCTTAAATGTTAATGGCTAAACTCACCAATCAAGAGACATAGGCTAGTAACCTGGATCAAAAAAACAAATCCAACAATATGCTGCCTTCAGGAGACTCATATGATGGGAAAAGACATACACAGGCTGAAGGTAAAAGGTTGGGAAAAATCATACCACTCGCATGGCCCTCGGAAGCAAGCAGGAGTGGCCATACTCATATCGAATAAAATCAACTTCAAACCTAAGTTAATCAAAAGGGATAAAGAAGGACACTATATACTGTTAAAAGGAACCATCCACCAACAAGACATAACAATTATCAATTTATATGCACCAAACAATGGAGCTGCAACGTTCATAAAACAAACTCTCCTCAAGTTCAAGAGTCAAATAGACTACAACACAATAATTATGGGTGACTTCAACACACCGCTCTCGCCATTAGACAGATCCTCTAGACAAAAGCTGAATAAAGAAACTATAGAACTCAATAGCACAATCAATAACCTAGACTTAACCGACATATATAAAATATATCAACCATCATCAAGTGGATACACGTTCTTCTCAGCAACACATGGATCCTACTCAAAGACAGACCATATATTATGTCACAGGGCAACTCTTAGTAAATATAAAGGCGTGGAGATAATACCATGCACCATATCTGATCATAATGGAATGAAACTGGAAATCAATGATAAAAGAAGGAAGGAAAAATCCTACATCACATGGAAAATGAACAACATGCTACTGAATGATCAATGGGTTACAGAAGACATAAAGGAAGAGATAAAAAAAATTCTTAGAGACAAATGACAATACAGACACAACATACCAGAATCTATGGGACACAATGAAAGCAGTTTTAAGAGGGAAATTCATTTCTTGGAGTTCTTTCCTCAAAAAAAGAAAAAACCAACAAATAAATGAACTCACACTACACCTCAAAAACCTAGAAAAGGAAGAGCAAAACAACAGCAAATGTAGTAGAAGACAAGAAATAATTAAAATTAGAGCAGAAATCAACGAAATTGAAACAAAAAAACCATTGAAAAAATTGATAAAACTAAAAGTTGGTTCTTTGAAAAAATAAATAAGATCGACAGGCCCTTAGCCATGCTAACGAAGAGAAGAAGAGAGAGAACTCAAATTACTAACATACGGGATGAAAAAGGCAATATCACAACAGACACTACAGAAATACAGAAGATAATTAGAAAGTATTTTGAAACCCTATATTCCAATAAAATAGAAGATAGTGAAGATATCGATAAATTTCTTAAGTCATACGATCTGCCCAGATTGAGTCAGGAAGACACACACAATTTAAACAGACCAATAACAAAGGAAGAAATAGAAGAAGCCATCAAAAGACTACCAACCAAAAAAAGCCCTGGACCGGATGGGTATACAGCAGAGTTCTACAAAACCTTCAAAGAAGAATTAATACTAATACTTTTCAAGCTATTTCAAGAAATAGAAAAAGAAGGAGCTCTTCCAAATTCATTCTATGAGGCCAACATCACCCTGATCCCGAAACCAGACAAAGACACTTCAAAGAAAGATAACTACAGACCAATATCTCTAATGAACTTGGATGCAAAAATTCTCAATAAATCCTGGCAAATCAAATACAAAAGCATATCAAAAAAATTGTGCACCATGATCAAGTAGGATTCATCCCTGGGATGCAAGGCTGGTTCAATATACGGAAATCAATAAATGCTATTCACCACATCAATAGACTTAAAGACAAGAACCATATGATCATCTCGATAGATGCAGAAAAAACATTCGACAAAGTACAGCATCCCTTTATGTTCAAAACACTAGAAAAATTAGGGATAACAGGAACTTACCTCAACATTGTAAAAGCTATATATGCTAAACCTCAGGCTAGCATCATCCTAAATGGAGAAAAACTGAAGGCATTCCCTCTAAAATCTGGAACAAGACAGGGATGCCCTCTATCACCACTTCTATTCAATTTAGTTCTTGAAATACTAGCCAGAGCAATTAGACAGACAAAAGAAATTAAAGGCATAAAAATAGGAAAAGAAGAACTTAAATTATCGCTATTTGTGGATGACATGATAATATATTTAACAGACCCAAAAGGGTCTAAAAAGAAACTGCTAGAGTTAATAAATGAATTCAGCAAAGTGGCAGGATATAAAATCAACACGCATAAATCAAAGGCATTCCTGTATATCAGCAACAAAACTTCTGAAATGGAAATGAGGAAAACCACTCCATTCACAATATCCTCAAAGAAAATAAGATACTTGGGAATCAACCTAACAAAAGAGGTAAAAGATTTATATAATGAAAACTACAGAACCCTAAAGAGAGAGATAGAAGAAGATGGAAAAATGTACCCTGTTCATGGATAGGCAGAACTAACATCATCAAAATGGCAATATTACCCAAAGTTCTCTACAGGTTTAATGCGATGCCAATCAAAATCCCAACGGCATTTCTTGTAGAAATAGATAAAGCAATCATGAAATTCATATGGAAAAACAAAAGACCCAGAATAGCAAAAGCAATTCTAAGCAGGAAGTGTGAATCTGGAGGTATAGCGATACCAGAGTTCAAACTGTACTACAGAGCAATAGTAACAAAAACAGCATGGTACTGGTACCAAAACAGGCAGGTGGACCAATGGTACAGAATAGAGGACACAGAAACCAATCCACAAAATTACAACTTTCTTATATTCGATAAAGGGGCCAAAAACATGCAATGGAGGAAGGATAGCATCTTCAACAAATGGTGCTGAGGAAACTGGAAATCCATATGCAACAAAATGAAACTGAATCCCTTTCTCTCGCCATGCACAAAAGTTAACTCAAAATGGATCAAGGAGCTAGATATCAAATCAGAGACACTGCGTCTGATAGAAGAAAAAGTTGGCTACGATCTGCATACTGTGGGGTCAGGCTCCAAATTCCTTAATAGGACGCCCATAGCCCAAGAGTTAATAACAAGAATAAACAAATAGGACTTACTTAAACTAAAAAGTTTTTTCTCAGCAAGAGAAACAATAAGAGAGGTAAATAGGGAGCCTACATCCTTGGAACAAATTTTTACCCCTCACACTTCAGATAGAGCCCTAATATCCAGAATATACAAAGAACTCAAAAAATTAAACAATAAGATAACAAATAACCCAATCAACAAATGGGCCAAAGACCTGAACAGACACTTCACAGAGGAGGACATACATTCAATCAACAAGTACATGAAAAAATGCTCACCATCTCTAGCAGTCAGAGAAATGCAAATCAAAACCACCCTAAGATACCATCTCACTCCAGTAAGATTGGCAGCCATTATGAAGTCAAACAACAATAAATGTTGGCGAGGATGTGGGGAAAAGGGTACACTTGTACATTGCTGGTGGGACTGCAAATTGGTGAGGCCAATTTGGAAAGTAGTATGGAGATTCCTGGGAAATCTGGGAATGGATCCCCCATTTGACCCAGCTATCGCCCTTCTCGGACTATTCCCTGAGGATCTTAAAAGAGCTCACTATAGGGATACTGCCACATCAATGATCATAGCGGCACAATTCACAATAGCTAGACTGTGGAACCAACCTAGATGCCCTTCAATAGATGAATGGATAAAAAAATGTGGCATCTATACACAATGGAGTATTACGCAGCACTAAAAACTTACAAAATCATAGAATTTGCAGGGAAATGGATGGCATTAGAGCAGATTATGCTAAGTGAAGTTAGCCAATCCCTAAAAAACAAATGCCAAATGTCTTCTTTGATATAAAGAGAGCAACTAAGAACAGAACAGGGAGGAAGAGCATGAGGAAAAGATTAACATTAAACAAAGACGAGTGGGGGCAGAGAAAGGGAGAGAGAAGGGAAAGCATATGGAAATGGTAGGAGACCCTCAATGTTACACAAAATTACATATAAGAGGTTGTGAGGGGAAAGGGGAGAATTGAACAACAGCAGATGAGGTAGAGAGGGAAGATGGGAGGGGAGGGGAGGGTGGATAGTAGGGGATAGGAAAAGTAGCAGAATACAACAGTCACTAATATGCCATTATGTAAAAATGTGAGTGTGTAACCGATGTGATTCTGCAATTTGTATTTGGGGTAAAAATGGGAGTTCATAACCCAATTGAGTCAAATGTATGAAAGATGATATATCATGAGCTTTGTAATGTTTTGAACAATCAATAAAAAAAAAAGAAATATGGCTGGAAATATATAAAAAAAAGAATTTTAGAGTGTCACACGCGAACACTCAACACATTTTTCCTGAATAGGTACTAAGTTTCAATTATGCTTCTTAGCACTTGGGACACAGCAGTGAACAGATCCTACCTGATTAGTGTTCTGAATTCCAACACTTCTCCCACAAACCCTATCTCTCTAGACATGCTGGCCCCCTTCAGTTTCTAAACATATTATTTAAGCTGAGGGACTCCTGCCTCAGGACCTTTGCACATACTAGTTCCTGCCTCTTTCCCTAGATAGCTGCATAATTCAATTCATATTAAACAAACATTTTTATAAGTTGTTCCCTTTTCAAATCTTTTCCTCAACTCCTTTTCAGACCTGAAAATAAAAATTATTGTGTGGGCTTGATTTTCTGCCATTCACCCATCTTACAGATGTTCACTAAATGTCTATGGTGTGCCAGCCATTACTCACTCTAACCATAGCAGTGAGCAGGTTAGACAGAGCCTCTCCCTTTCCTAAGCTCGTATTCTAGTGGAAAAAAGATAGGCAATAAACACAATGACACATATAATTAATTCCACTACTCACGGCAGTTATGAAATGTAGTTGCCAGGAACACTAAAAACACGTGAATATTGAATAATCGCCCCAAAGAGAAATATGGGTTAAGTTCCTCTGAGCCCCTGGTCATAACATTTTTGACAACCAATCAATATGAGTGACCCTGTTTTTGTGTGCATTTTTGTTTAAAGGCAATAATCACTTAATACATATTGTTGGTTTGTTGACATTGAACTCTGGTAGCACTAAGACTCCTGAGCAAAGTTTATAAAACGTGTGTGTTTTTTTCTTTTTCCCTTTTTTTTGTTACTGAGAATTGAACTCAGAGTTGTTCTACCATTGCCTTAGATCCCCACCCATTTTTATTTTTTTTTATTTTGAGACAAGGTCTTGTTAAGTTGCCCAGGCTGGCCCCAACCACATGAGCCTCCTGTCTCAGCTTCAGAGTTGCTGGGATTATAGGTGTGCACCCGTGCCTGGGACACATGTTTTCTTAAACACGCGTATCACAGCCTTCTTGCACTTAGGAATACTAGACTACACTCTGGCACTCTGTTGGGGAGCCACTTTGAACAGCAAAATTACCAGAAAAGCACAAAATGGTGAAAATCATGGACTAAATAGATCACCAAAAAGTTGCTTCTGAACAGCACGCAAGCTGGAATGAGAAGGCCGAGTGTCACCTTGTTTGACCTTGGGCTGGGAATATTAAACACTTTGGGTGACTCAGAGTTCTCACCACCCTGCACATGATGGCAGATGACCATGAACACACTATGCGCATGGATTTCAAAGTTACAAATAAAATCCAGTGAATAGGAAGCAAATTTGCAAATACACAATCTGCAAATAACGAGAACTGACTATAACCATGACTGCTCAAAAGAAAGCTGGCAGGGAAAGGAATAGGAATTGAAAGAATAGTGTGCGGGTGAGAGCTGTTTTAGGCAGAATAGCAGGCCCTTTCTGAGGATGTGAGGTTTCCCAAACAACTGGATAGAATAAGACAAGGAGACTCATGGCTTCCTGGTGAGTGTATCCAAAGGGCACGGAAACCAGAGTGGACAAGGGAGGAGTGGACAAGGGAGAGGTGGTGAGGTCAGGGGTTCATCTAGGTCTTTGCTAAGGTCTCTACTTGTCTCCTTATGGTTTCCAGTCACACCCCTGCCCCCTGCAGGGCCAAGACTACAAGCAGTAGTTGAAGAGATGTGAACTAAAAACATTCCAAAAATTGATGAAAGACATTAAACCACAAATCCAAGATCTTTGACTCTCACACAGGATGAACATAAATGAAACCTACCTAGGTACACGGTAGTAAAAGCACTGCTGAAAAACAAAGAGAAAAATCTTTTAAATACCAGAGGAGAAAAAGATGATTATTTTCAAAGCAACAAATATAAGATTTTGATTGAGTTTTAAATAGAATAACCAAAGCTAAAAACGATGGAATGATGTCATCGAGGCACTAAAAGAAGATAAGTGCCAACCTAGAATTCTATGCCACAGTAATGATATTCTTCAAAGATGGAGGCAGAGTAAATATTTTTCAGGTGAAAGCTGAGAAAAGTCACCACGACAGAGCACATGCGAGGTAATACTAAAGAGGATTCTCCAGGCAACAGAAAAAATGATCCCAAATGGAAGCAAAGTAACGCAAGAATGAAAATCACCAGAAGAGCAAAGAAGTAGATAAAGGGAGTGACTTTTTTTTAATGACTTCTTTTTGTAGCTTTATTTTTTATGTGGTGCTGAGGATTGAACCCAGGGCCTCACACATGCTAGGCAAGCGCTCCACCACTAAGCCACAGCCCCTGCCCAAAATGGAATGTTTTAAAAACAATTTCTTGTCAGGTGTGGTGTTGCATGCCTGTAATCCCAGCACCTAAGGAGGCTGAGGCAGGAGGATCTTGAGTTCAAAGCCAGCCTCAGCAAATTAGCAAGGCCCCAAGCAACTCAGTGAGATCCTGTCTCTAAGTAAAATACACACACACACACAAAAAAAAGGGGGGCAGGGGCTGGGAACGTGGCTTTGTGGTTAAGTACCCCTGAGTTCAATCCCTGGTACAAAAAAAAAATTTTGTAGAATTTAAAACATGTAAAATAAAATTAGAGCACCACACAGAAGGGGAAAAGAGTTGTAAAATTTCTGGGAAAAGGTACAAGTGCAAGTTTATATTATATTTTAATGAGTTGGGATGAGTGCTGTAATTTCTAGAGTAAATAATAAGATAATGCATATCTGATAAGCTAAAACAGGAGGAAATGGATAATAATAACAAATACTTTTCATAGCTAAAGAAAAGGGAAAATAAAGAACAGACAAAAACAAGCAGAAAACCCAAGCCTGTCTGTAATTACATTAACTGCAAAAGAGTGAATATTCCAACTCAAAGCAAAGATTTCCATACTTAATAGCAAAACAAGTCTAAATATACACTGCTTAAAATAGATTTCTTTTTAAAATTTTTCTTGACGCTGCTGCAGATAGACCTCAGGGCTTCACACAAGACAGGTAACTGAGCCACATCCCCAACCCTGGGTTTATTTTAAATAAAGGAATGTGGAAGAGTTGAAAGTGAAAACATGGTGAAATATCACGTGAAAACTAACCCAAAAATCCCCAGATAAATCAATAACAGAAAGTAGACAAGAAAATCTAGAGTATTAATAGTCAATGAGACATTTTATAAAATGGTCAATCCAATAGGTAGATATTAACAATCCTAAGTTTGTAAGAACTAGAAATATATAAAGCGAAACCATGACAGTTTAAGTGTAGAACTAGACAAATCCGCAATCACAGTTGGAAATTTTAACATACATTTCTCAGTAACTGACAGAACATGCTAACAAAAACTCAGTAGAGATGCAGAAGACTTGAACCACATGATAAACAAATGACCTAATTCATGCATATGGAAAACTGTACTCAGCAACTGCACAACATACATTCTTTTCATATGCATGTGAAACATGTGCCTAAGAAAACCATATTCTAGGCCATAAAGTAAGTCTCAATAAATGTTTAAAATTGGATCATATTTTTTGTCTGTGGAATTAAATTGGACCTAAATAACAAAAAAGAAAACAGGAATTTGTACAGATATCTACAAATTATGCAATATAATGTCTGAATAACCAATGGGCCAAGAGAAATCACAACTGAAGATACAAAGTAATTTTTAACTGACTATTGATAAAAATATAACCTGTCAAAACTTTTGGGATGCAGGGAAGTTGTGCCTAAGTGAAATTTATGGCCTAAATACAAGTTTAATGGAAAAGGATGAAAAGTAGTAATCTCAGGAAGCACCTTAGGTAAAGAACAATGTTTAACCCAACAAACACAGAAAAGGAAATAATAAACCAGAAGCCAAAGAAATAGAAAATGAAAGCACCATAAAGGAAAACAAACAAAGCACATTTGGTTCTTTGAAAAGATGGATGAGGTTGTTAAAGCCCTAGAACAAGACTGATGGAGAAAAAAGGGAAAAGGCGTATCTCAGTGATGAAAAGAGAGAGAGTACTACAGACCCTATGGATATAAAAAATAATGACAAAATATGATAACTTTTAGCCAAAACTTATGAAAATTTTGACTAAATGGGTAAATTCATGAAAAAAAATCAGCAAGGAAAAAAAATGAATAGACCTATATTTACAATGAAAGAGACCAAATCTGCACTTAAAAGCCTGTGCACAGAATCTCCTCTAAGCCCAGGAAGCCTTGCCAGTGAGTTCATCTGAATACTTCTGAGACATTAAGACATGATATCACCTGAGCATGGTGGTGGTGCACACCTGGATTTCCAGCTACTCAAGAGGCTAAGGCAGGAAGATTGCAAGTTTGAGGTCAGCTTCCACAATTTAGTGAGCTCCTGTTTCAAAATAAAAACAAAAAAGAGTGGGATTGTACCTCAAGTGGGAGAGCACCCCTGGGTTCAACTCCTAGTACCATAAAAAATGACATTAATATTATAAAACATTTCCAAAAATAGAAAAAGATGGAACACTTAGAACTTCTATGAGGCACACATCACCTTTGGTATAAACCAAAGGACATCACAAGAAAAGAAATCTTTAGGAAAATCTCTTTTGTGAACACAGACACAATATCCTAAAAAAAAATAGTAAATATTAATTTTATCCAATGATAAAAATAAAAGCAAAAAGAAAAAGAAAGAAAGAAAGAAGAACATCATGACCAAATTGGGTTTATCCCTGTAAGGAAAGTTTGAGTTTACATGTGAACAGCAATTCCTTGAACAGCAATCAATGTAATTCACCACATTGACATAATAAAGAAAAACATTATTATTATCTCAAGTAGATGCAGAAAATGCATTTGATAAGATTCAACAGCCATCTATGGCTCAAAACTCTGGGCAAACTAGGAATAGAGGCAAATTTTTCTTAATTTAATAAAGTGTTTCTATGAAAACCCAGAGAAAACTGTATTCCATACAAAAATATTAAGAATAAGATAAGTATATCCGCCATAGACTTCTCCGTGTGATATTTTACTAAAAGCAAGTGAATTTAACAAAATACAAGGTCATATACAAATATCAACTATAATGTAAATACAAGTAATATAGAACTAGAAGATGAAATTTTCAGAATTTAATAGTATGAAAAACTAGGAATAAACATAATAAAATATATGTCAGTCATCTACATTAATAATTGTAGATTTTTGAGATATATTTAAATGGGATCATTTACCATATTCAAGGATGGGAAGACAATATTTAATATTGTAAAATAATGATTTACCCCAAATTTATTTATGTTCAAAATAGTCCCAATTTTTTTTTAAAAATAGGATTTGGGGCGGATGAAAACTACATACTGATTCCAAAATTTTTACACCAAGGACCAAGAGTAACCAAGAGAATCTTGCAGAACAATATTGGAACATGTTCACTGGCTAATATCATGACTTATTGAAAAAGCACAATTATTAAGATAATTGAACAGATGGCCTTGGTACAAAGATGGACAAATCATGCTCATCAGGGTCAAGTCAGGAGACAGAAGCCATTCAATTGTCTATGTGGGCAAGAGCAAGGGCCCGAGTGTGTTGGTCTCTAGGTTTTATATTTGAATGGCAGGTGCCCGTGTGGGCAAAGACCAGGTATTTTTAAGCTGTCACACTGTGCCAAGATCACTCACCCAGGGCCCGGCTCAGAGGCAGCATTTGGGAATTCTTGCCCAGTGAACATCTGAGTCAGCCACTGGGCAGACCCCTTCCTGCCCAGACTGACCCTGAAAGCTTATGGGCTGGAAGAAAAAGCCTGATTTTCCACAGGAGGGCAAACCCAGTGGGCACAGGAAACAAAGCTTGGGTGAGGGCCAAAGGTAGGGCTGCCGTCCTGGTCCTGTCACCTGCAGATGGAAGCCAAGGGGCAGGTGAGCCACATGTGGTTGGTCAACTTGCCCAGCTGGTAAATGTCATAGATGAAGAATGGCTGTTTGATTTCCTTGCCGGGGTCACAGGGAACAAGGCATCTTTCCACCTGCATCTCGGGCCGCAAGCGGCTGTATTGCACCTTCTCATCCCTCAGGTAGAGCCAGCAGGGCATGGGTTTTTCCGGGGGCTCCTCAACATAGCAGTACCCCAGGCGCTTGCGTTCGCCTGGCTCCTCACAGCGGTTACAGTCCTGCCAGGGCTCCCAGTGGGTAAAAATAAATACCTCGCCACCTAGGTTCAGAGTTTCATTCTGCAGGGGCTTTTGGCCCAGGTCTTTGTGTGTGATATGCAGGGTGGTGGCATCCTGGAAATCAATCTCATATTCTACTATGAGGGCGTTGGCACTGTCCTCACAGCGAAAGAGGCCTGCCTGCGAGGGCTGAGGCTTGGTCAATTGCAGGCTGCCCCCAGGAAGTTTCTTTATATTAGGCCATGAGTTAAGCAAGAAGATATTCTCCCCAAGAATGGAAGAAAAATACCAGAGTGCCGCCTTATGGTCACAATGCAGGACGATATCATTGCCCGAGAGCAGTGCCTTCTGGCACAGACTCTTGTAGGAACAGCTGATTAACGTCTGGGCCCACAGAATGGGGAAAGAAAAACTAACCAGACACAGGGTGGCCAACATGGTGGACCAACTACAGGCAGAGTCTGGGTGCCACACTGGGCATTGTGAGGTCACCCACAGAACTCAGGAATAATGCTTGGGCAGCGGAATGAACCTTGGCTCAAGGTGCTCCCGGAGTGCCATGTCATGTCCACTCATGTCATCCAGGGGCTGACTAAAGGATGTAGCATCAAAAACTCAGATGTCCCCAGGAGCTGTAGAGGAAATGAAATGAGTGAGCCTAAGTCAGAAATGAGTGGACTAAAAAGGCAAATTATTCAATATACAATGATAAAATGGGATAAAAGGCCTTCACATACACCAAGATAGAGAAGAAGGGGGACACACAGAAATCACTGTTCTGTACCATTCCTAAACCCAGGGAGAAGACATTCTAAGGGCCTCCAGATCATAGATGGAGAGGATTTCTTATCAGCCTCAAACCAGCTCCTTGATAGAGTCAGACACTTCTGAACCATGTTCTCTGAGGTTCATACCTCTAACCTCCAGGGACAGATCTCCCTCCCCATCATCCTCCTTGGATATGTCTGAAGTAGCGTTGGAAGACGTGCCTCCTTGAGACATCATCCGTTTCTCAGTCTACTTTCTGTTCCCCAAAGTTTGATACCTAAGGATTCTTACAAACCTCTAAGCAACTCCCCCCTCTCTCTTTCCTCCTTCTCCCTCTCCCCCTCCCTCTTATTTCTAGGTATCTTCACATGTTTCAGACTTCATCAGAGAGCCATATCCTTCATCTCTATTTCAATGAGGTATTTGTCCACCTGGAAGGATTTCCTGATAGTATCTTAATTTATTCCCAGATTTGGTGAGGGATGAGGTACAGGGGATTGAACTCAGGGGCACTTAACCACTGAGCCACATCTGCAGCTCTTATTTATTTATTTATTTTTAAGTTGTCGATAGACCTCTATTTTATTCATATGTGATGCTGAGAAACAAACCCAGTGCCTCACACATGAGCCACATCCCCAGCCCTGTTTTGTATTTTATTTAGAGACAGAGTCTCACTGAGTTGCTTAGCGCCTCTCTGTTGCTAAGACTGGCTTTGAACTTCAGATCCTCCTGCTTCAGCCTCCCAAGCCACTGGGAATACAGGCTTGTGCCACCACACCTGGATATTCCCAGATTTTAACAATGGTTAGTGATGATTCAACCATAATCTTGGTTTTAAACTTGCCAAAAGCTGAGTTCTAATTGGGCTTTCAAAGGATTTCTCAATTTTCAGCCACTTTTGGCCAATATCCACTCCTAATATCCTGTATTCCAACTGCTTCCCCTAAAGCTGCAAGTTCATTAAATACATTACCTGTATTACAAAGTATCTCAGGCAACAGCCTCTGGGTTCTAATAATTTTCCTTGAACCCAAAATGTCTAAGTCAATGCCATCTATTTTTAGTTCTGAGTACAGTAGCCCCCTACTCCTGGCACTCATTTTGGTATCAATCAAGAAAGCCTATTTGCTACTATACTAAACTTCCCCCAAATCTGAGTGACTTTCAAATAGCAAAGGTTGGCTTCTCAGTTATGCTCCATGTCCACTGTGGACAATGGTTCCAGCTCCAAGCTTTACCTCTCTATGCCACACACATTCACTTACTACCCAAATAATTACTGACGACCAACCTTGCACCAGGTACCAAGGATCCAGCTTAAGTCCCTGACCTCCTGATGCTTACAGTCTAGTGGGGATGTATTCGTCGGGTTAGGTTAGATTATCCTATGTAACAAAAGAATTCTGGAATCTTCGTGGCTTAACACAATTCTTTTTTCACACTCCATGTCCCAGTGTTGGTGAGTGGAGCACTCTATTCCACAAGGTCCTTAAAGATACCACTGGGAACACCACTAGTTGCTATGGCAGAAGAAGGGAGAAAACTGAGTCACATACTGGCAATTAACTGCTTTGGCCTGGGAGGCGTCCACCTTAGTTTTGTCAACAGGCCACTAACTAGAATCAACCACCTAGTCCCACCTGACCACAGAGGGGCTGAGAAATGTAGGAATGCACATGGGATATTTGTTGAGTGATACTTGTCTTTACATTGAGAGAAAATAGATGACAAAGAATGACTAACAAAACATCAGATGATAGTAAATTCAGGAAAACAAAAAGTGGGGACAGAGAAATTAGAGATAGAGCCTGTTAAGGTATGTATGCACCCCCCCACCCCAAATGCATATGTCGAAGCCCTAACTCACACTCTCACAGAATGTGACTATATTTGGAAATAGGGTATAAGCAAAAATAACCAACACAGTTTCAGCACCATTATGAAAACACAAAGAACCAGGACGGAAGCAGACCTCAAGCGGATCAGCAAGCTTTCTTTTATTTTGCAGCAGAGTCAATCAATCAGGCATGCTGGGGGCGGGGTGTGTGTGTGTGTGTGTGTGTGTGTGTGTGTGTGTGTCATTTTCTGTGTAGGAAAATAACCACCGGTTACAGAAGGAGTCTGAATTTTATAGTTTACAATGAGGATGGTTGAATTATTGGAAACTGAGGCAGAATGTCGATTTGGGCAGGGTCAGTGAAAAAGTTGTAAAAAGCCCCAAACTCACTGTCACTGGGAAAAGCTCAGAACTCGGTGTTCCCTGCTTCTCTTCTTCCTCTGGACCCACTGTTACCCAGAGCTTGGCGACTTGCTCTTCTCCTTCCAGGACTCATTGGCAACGGGACAGGGTGAAAGTCCAGGGCCCAGTGTTTCAGTGCCACCCTCCCTGCAGGTCCCACTGTGGTTGGGAAGGGGTGAATGTTTGCTGGTGGTAGAGATGGGAGGACGAACAGGGGAGGGATCAAAGTTTGCTTTCTTTCCCTTGGGGCCCATTGTTACTGGGAAAGGATTTACTGGGAGAGGATTCATGGTTGCCTTCCTCTTCCCTCTTCCTCGGGGTCAGACAGTTTGGGGGAGTTGTCATTTCCCTGTCCTGGGGGTGGTCATATCCTTCAGAGGGAATATAAAAATGCAACTGAATTAAAATGAGATTGCTAGGGTGGGCTCTAGTCCAATGTGATTGACATCCTTATAAGAGGAAAAAAATTAGGACACAGAGAACACAGATAGAGGGAGACTATGTGAAGACGGAGTGAAAAGCCAGAGAGAATCCTCAGAATGAGACCAAACCTTCCAACATCCTGATCTTGGTCTTTTAGCTTCCAGCACTGTGAAGACATAAATTTCTGTTGTTTAAGTCACCTGGCCTATGGTGTTTATTATAGCATCCCTCGAAAACTAGTATAGAGACTATTGTAAAGGGGGTAGGGAGAGAAGGTCTCTCTAAAGAAGTGATATTTGAGCAGTTCTCCATAAAATGAGCCATGAATATTCCAGGGGAAGCAAAGTCTGGATTAATCACACAGCACATGCAAAGTCCTTCAGGTGGGCACAGGTTTGACATGGGTCAATATCCTAAGACTAGCAGAAGCATACGTGTAAACAAAGTTGGGTTTATTTGATTCACTGCAGGGAGGGAAGAGACCATGGGAAATGATACAGTGTCTCAGAAAGATGAGCTAGAGGAGACTGTGGAATGTGAACTCTGTTATGTGACTTTTGAGAAAAGTCTGAAGATGTGGGGAGTTGCTGGGATGGGGAGCTGCCAGGAAGTATGACTAATTCTATCTTCTTTAGGAGATAAGAAAAATGGAGCACAGCTTAACTTAAAATGGGTGAAGAAGCAGTCGTCACGCATCATCTGGGATGGGGGATTTTTGATATCTTGTGGTTTGGACAATGTTCCTGCTTTGTCTGTGTTCAGACATGATAAAGACCATTATGGCCAGTCTTAGCAACTCAGCAGGGTTCTGAACAACTTGAGCAACTTAAGGAGACCCTGTCTCAAAATAAAAAATGAAAAATTAAAAGGGCTGGCGATGTTGCTCAGTGGTTAAGCACTCCTGGGTTCAATCGGAGGAGGAGGAGGAGGAGGAGGAGGAGGAGGAGGAGGGGGAGGAGGGGGAGGAGAGAATTCTATAATAAAAAAAACAAACAAACAACTATCCTCTAACAATCAGGGAGAAATTAAGACATCCTCACATCCACAAAAGCTGAAGGAATCTAGTACCACTAGACTTGTCCTATTTAAAAATGCTAACGGGATGTTACTGTTTATCATCCAAAAGATAATAAGCAGTAACCCGAGGCCATATGAAGAAGTAAAGATCTTTTGGAAAGTAAATACATGTGCAGTTATAAAAACTAATTTTATTCTAATTTTGGTTTGTGATTTCAGTTTTTATTGCTTACATGATATAAAAGAAAATGTATAAAATAATTATTAACCTTTGTTATCAGAAAAACTCAGGCCACTCCAAGTCCTCTGAGAAAGAGCCACCGGAAGGCTTTGAGCGGAGGCAGGTGATCGACTTAAGTTTTACAGGACTCAGTCGGGAACTTGCCTGGGTCCCGAACCCACCAGCGGGTCTGCAACCTCCAGCGGTTGTGGGGGAAGCGCCTGAGTCGTGTTTCCCAGGATGCGCTCCCCACTTGACGCCACCGGGAGGCAGCAGAGTCGCGCCTAGCGCTGCCCCGGTGGCTGGCAGAGCAGCACCCCGCCCGGGCGCAGGTAGCCAGTCCCAGGGAATTCCTGGGCGGAAACGGATCCCTCGCGCCTCTGCTCGGCCCCTTTAAGAGCCCGAGTTTCCGGAGGTCTGACCTAGGGCGAGGGATGCCCGGGGGCTGAACCACCGGTGGAGGGTAGGGGGAGGCGGGAAGAACTTCCCAAGTAGAATTCTAACTTTTTCAAGGGGTGAGTCCCATCGGGCGTCCCTAGAGGGTCCGAGCTTCCCTTCTGGGGACTTCATTTTGATTCTTGAGGTCATCTAACTGGGAGGTGTATGAAGCCCGCAGCGCCTCCCCGCACCGGGGCGGACCGAACCCCACTGGCTGGAAACCCGGGCGCTGCCGGCGCGCGTCTCCCGGGCGGGACCCGCTGAGGCTCGCCCCTCCCCGCAGGGCGCACCTAGGCGGGTCCATCGCCGGCCCCGGAGAGGGGTGTGCGCAGGCAGGGAACAGGTGCGCGGCAGGGCCCGCCCCTCCTAACAGGTGGCTCTCTCCGAGCAGGTCTCTGTTCTCGTGGACCTCGTCCGCTCGGCCTGTTGGGGGCAGGACAGGGCTGCACGAGGCCCGCAGTCTGCGGGCGCCCTCCTGGCGGGCCGGTCACTTGGTTTCGGCCCTGGGGGCAGAGCGCACCTGGGTCAGCCCACTTCCGGGGAGGGAGGCCGAGGAGCCCCACCCCGCCGCCCACCCCGAACCCGGCCGGGGCTCCCACCGTGTGTACCTGGGCCGATCCATTCCCAGGGGCGCGCCGGGGGTGGAGCGGCTCGGAGACGCGCCGTGGGTCTACCCAGTTTCTCCCCGAAAGCTGAAGGCGTGCGCTTCATCCACGTTATTTTTGTTGGTCGAACTCCTCGAGCGCGGCCGGAGAGACTTGGAATAGAGACAAGGAGCGGAAGTGGAAAGGGGAGGAGCGCGCACCCCTCCCGGCCTCGGTGCTCGCAGCGCCCCCTACCCTCCCGGTACTTGGGAGGGGACGCGCGGGGCCGACGCGCCCAGACGGCCGCGATGGCGCGGGTGGCCTGTGGGCATTCCTGGGCGCCCTGCGCCCACCCGGCCGCGGTGGGCTTCTTGTGGCTCTTTTTCAGTACCTGGTGCACAGGTAAGGGACGTGGGGCCTCGGGTGCTGGGGAACCGCGGGAGGGCACCACACGGCGGGGGGTGGATTCAGTTCTCCGCGGCCCGGGAGGTGGGAGAACAAGGGCGAGGCCGGGGGGTGGGTGGGTGCGAAGGCGCAAAAGCTCAGGACCTCCAGATCCGTCGGGTTTGGGGAGACCTCTGCGGTGCCCGAGTGAGGGAATTCCCCACCCTCTCACCGAGCGCTCCCCGCGCCCTGGTCGGAGACAGCAGGAAGTGAAACTCCCGGGATCGTGTGCCCTGGAGCGGCTGGGAGACGGGGACCCTTTGTGGGGTAGCAGTGAAGGACCCCTCGATCACGGGAAAAGCTGAAATGGAATCTTAGGCTTCCCTGGAGAAGGGTTGGGGTAACGGGGAAATGTTAGATTGAGGGGGTGAATCAGACGTTTCCTAAAGGAAGGGATCAAGAAGTAGTGCCCAAGCTTCGAGTGGGCGTGGGATGGGGACTTCCCACCACCCCCGGCCCCACCCACCTCGCGCGGGTTCCCTGGTATCTGTGCGTAAGAGACTGGCAAGATGGACTTATGGACCCGAAACCATCTTCCGCAGGCCAGCCCTGAACTGGATTGGATGTTCACCCTGGTGGGGGACAGGGGGCTTTGTCTTTCAGCAAGCATATTTCGGTGTGTGTTTGGGATGACTTTGGGTAGGGTCAGGTGGGATGTTGACAGAAATGTTGTGGGGGCTTTAGCCACTCCAGAGAACGCAGGTCAGACTTCTCCAAAATTCACAAAACCCCGGTAACTTGGAATCCTTGGGAAAGTTCTTTTTGAGCTGAGGTTTTGAGCCCTGGCGCGCCTTGCGGTGGCTATTTGGTCTTGCCCCTACAGGCCACAGAGGGAATGGGCAAGGGAACAGAGGGTAGACTGGGGTGATTCAGAGGCCACAGTCTGGAAGGATGGACAGAACATTCCAGTAAAATGGCCATTGACCTCATATCTGCCACTTTTCAACCCCAAGGGTCTATAAAATGGGCATGACTGTCAGAGCTACCTCACCAGGCCTGGGAATTAAAGAACAATGTGTGCCAGGTGCTCTGGACAGCCACACACTTGTGTGGCAAGTGATGTGGTGGCAATGATGTGACTCATTCCTGTTGAAGTTCTTTCCTGAGCTTACAATGATCCCTACTGACTCTCCTCTTGCCCTCAGCCCCTGCTGGTGGCATCCAGGTGACTGTGTCTGACCCCTACCACGTAGTGATACTGTTCCAGCCTGTGACCTTGCCCTGCACCTATCAGATGAGCTCGACCCTCCCAGAGCCCATCGTAATCTGGAAGTACAAGTCCTTTTGCCGGGACCGCGTTGCTGATGCCTTCTCCCCAGCCAGTGTGGACAACCAGATCAATGCCCAGTTGGCAGCAGGCAATCCCGGTTACAATCCCTATGTGGAGTGCCAGGACAGTGTGCGCACAGTCAGGGTTGTGGCCACCAAGCAGGGCAATGCTGTGACCCTGGGAGACTACTACCAAGGCCGGAGGATCACCATCACAGGAAGTACGTGGGGCCAGGGGGCTGGGAGGTTGGCTTGGGTGGGTGGTGGGGCAGGGTTCCTGGTGCCCAGCCTGGAGTCCCCACCTGGAAGCTGGCAATAGAACCTGAAAGGACCCACAAAGGGAGGAATCCTTCCATCCATCTATTCCTTATCTCCACAACACAGATTTAGTGAGCACCTGCTGTATAGCAGGTGCTGTTCTAGGCTCTGGGAACACGGCAGTAAACAAAACCATCCAATCATTTCCCTCATTGGCTCATATTACATCAAGGGAAACAAACACAACATACACTGTCAAATGCTTGTGCGGTTAAAAAAATGCGGTAGTGGAGAGGCAGGGGTGTGTTCTATAATAGGACCAGTAATACCAGCAATAAGAAGTAAAAGTTAAAGAAGTAACAGTTGTAAAGGCCCTTCTGTGTGCAAGGCTCTAATCCAGGTTTCCATGGATTAACTCATTTACACCACACAGAAATTGAATGAATTGAGTCTATTATTGTCATTTTAGGAGGCCCAGAAAGAAAAAGTAACTTCCACAGCTGACCACTGAGCTGCTAAGAGCTGAGTTCCCACTCAGCCACTTTGGGCCAAGTCTCTAAGCCCCTAAGCTCTGGGCAGGGAATCAGCAGAGGGCCTCAGAGAGGAGGTGAGGGGAGTAAAGGACACTGGCAGGCGACTTAATGGAGAAAGCCTGTGCCTTCCCAGGCACGGCACATGCATTCTCCCATTGAGTGGTCTCAATGACCGAGGTGCAGATGGGTTAAGGAACCTGTTCAGGTGCACAGGTAGTAAAGAGCTGGTGCTGGAATTCCAATCAGGCAGCCCTGAGGGCCCTTGTTCTTAGCCATAATGCTGCCTCCTGACAGCCAGTGCCTGTTGGGATTAGTGAGGGGGAAGGTCGATCGTGCATTCAGTATTTATCAAGCATCTCCTACATGCCAGGTGCTGTTGTGCGCACTGGGGGTGGAGTGGCGTTCAGAATGGCCAAGGTCCCTTCCCCGTGACCTTGGGAGAAAACATTCTAGTGGGGTGAGACTGGTAACAAATAAACAAGGAGAAAGAGCAAGGGAATTTCAGATTGTGCCAAGTGCCACGAGAACACAGCAGCAGGGGACGTGCTGTAGGGAACGGCTTGGAAGTGCCTGCCTTACAGCCTGTTCCAGTGAGATTTGAGGAGGTGCTGGGACCAGGCCCTAAAGAATCCAGAAGGCAGAGAGGAAGGGCCGAGCAGCCGTGAGCCAGGGATGAAGACTCACGCACATAACTGTGTGTCCTCAATCCCGGGCATGGGACAGAATGGGAACGAGAGAAGGGTGGATCCCTTTGCAGACCCCAAGTGACCAGGCCGTGGAACACTCTCCTTCTCCCACTGTGTCAGACACAGGTGATAGGCAGGGTTCCAGGGACTGAGCCTGGTGTTTCAGGGCAGGGACAGGCTTGCTCTGAATTTACATGGCAGGTCAGCCCTAAGCATCCTGCCATTTTTGAGGTTGGAGGGCGTCTTGGGGGTTCACTCTATATGGACACCCTCTCCAACCCGGGGGCCTCTCCAGCATGGATCAGACATACATATCTAGCCCCTATCAGGACAAACCGAATACCGAGCCTGCCCTAGAGGGCCAGCTGGAATCACATCTCCTCTGCTGTGCACAGAACTCCAGAATGGCCTCAGCTCTATCAGGGGGAGGGGGAGGGGAGACCCTTTGGGCTCCAGAGGCCTCAAAGGCCTCGGCCTTTCAGACTCCCTAACCCTGAGCCAGTGTTTGATATGGGCCATGACATGTCATATGTCTGTCCTTTGAGGAAATCCAGTAGCCATGAGACCTTTCTCCATTTCAGCTTTGAGGACAGGGAGAAATGGACTTCTGTGGTGCTCCTTGGGTCACCAGCCTTCTTGGTTTTTAAAGCAAAAGCATTTCTGGGCAAACCAGAAGGTGCCCCTCCACTTGGAGTGGATCTGCTTCTCTTCCATTCTTCCCTGCTCTGGGCAATGTGGGGTGCTAGTGTTGGAGGCCCTGTTCCACCTCTTCAAGCTGCTTGGGGCCATGTGAGTCCCCTCTCAGTCCCACTAGAGCAGAGACATTGGACCTCTGAAATCATGAGGGCCACCTCTGTGGTAGGTAGTTAAGGAACCTGAGGCCAGCGTCATAGAGGAGGTCCAGCTTCTGTCCCCACTAGAGACCAGAATCTTTTCTTTGCACCTAGAACAGTTAAGACAGTGCCCAGCCCTGTGATCTTAGGGCAGCCCTTGACCAGGAACAGGGTGCGCCTGCAGGAAGGAAGTGGGCCCAGGCCTGCCTTAGGATCAACCAAAAGAGGCCGGAAAGTCCTATTTGCTTGAGTTTTGAAACATGCAGGCCAAACAAAACACACCGAGACCCACAGGTCCGGTCCTGGAGACCCCAGGTTTCAACTTCTGGTCTATATAATTGTTTGCCATGGTGGGGGGTTCCTGTCTGCCTCTTTGGCTTTGGGCTGGGCCCAGCTCTTGAGCACTGTTGTTGGAGGGATGTGGTCAGGATCTCATTAGCAACTCTGCCTTAGGCTCATGGGGGACAGGAACAGGGTAGAGACGATCCCAGCTAGGAGAGCCCCCATAGCTTCATGGCCACATTCTTTCCAGCCAAGCACTTCCCCTTGGCCTGACCTAATGCTCTCCTTCATGGTGGCTCTTTGGGAGCATTAACTGTGGGTGCCCCAGTCCACAGCACTACTACCACCTGCTGATGTACCTCAGAGATACAGGTGGAAAACAGTGGGCCCAGAGGTCACTGCAGAGGAGTCTAGTGTGTTTAGGAGAGTCTAGATCAGAGTTTTTGAGGATTTGATGAAAGGCTGGATCTATACAAAGAAACTCAGCACATAGTCAAAGCTCTATAAAGAGTGGCCATGTGCTCCGGAGGTCACCTCTGGCCTTCCCTGGTTTCCTTATTCAAAACTGCACACCCCACCTGCATGCCTGGTACTTTCTCTCTGCCTTCCCTGGCTCATTTGCTCCAAACTGTTTGTCACTACAGAATATGCAATATGGTGAAGTTTTGTTTTGTTTTGTTTTAATTTGTCTCTCTTTCCCAGTTAGAATCTAAGCTCCATAAGGGCAAGTTCTCCATAGTAGTGGTTCTTATTCTTGCAGACGTCAAAGTGTTTTTGTTTTTATGGCAAGCAAACAGAGAGGAACTTGAAAAATATTTCAAATCACAATGATAAACTCATTATTAAAATAACATATATATTTTTTAATATTTTTATTTGTCAATGGACCTTTATTACATATGGTGCTGAGAATCAAACCCAGTGCCTTGTGCATGCTAGGCAAGCACTCTACCACTGAGCCACCACCCCAGTCCCCAAATAACATATCTTTATGACAAAGTAACTACATTTTCCAAAAACAAGTCTTTTTTAATGAGAAGAGTGGCGTTTTCTATTTTTGAAAGTCTTGTTGAATAGAAGAAGCTGGATCCTCAACCCTGCTTCAGTCTATTGTGATATTGCTCAAATGTCACCTACACTCTGAAAAGGCCACAGCCCACTCATAAGAAATGAAAGGGGGGGAGCAAATAATGTCTATTATGAAAATAACTTTGACCTCACTGATCCCCTAAAAAGGTCTTGAGGAACCAGGAACCATGGTGCACAGATCATTTTGAGAACCATTGTTTGGTAGTATACCAGGTGCCTCAAATAGTGCCTGAAAAACAAGATGCATTCAGTGGTTATTTGTTAAATGTTGAATGGATGAATCAAGTTCTATTTGACTATAGCCATGTGCCCAGAATACTGGAACAGGCAATGGAAACCAAGGAAGGTCAGCATGAGGAGAGAAGGGGGACATTTCTGCACCTTGGCCAGTCCCTGTGTCTGGCCAGCAGTGACCAAGACAGACTTGGTTCTGTGTGCAGTGCACATTCTTGCAGGGGCAGAGGTGGGCAGACAGCACTGGGTGATGGAGGTCAGCAGTTGGGCAGGAGAGCCATAGAGGTTGGGATGGCCAGGGAAGAACACTCCTCCCTATTGAGACTTGAGTAATGGGAAGGAACCAGCCTGAGAGGGTCTGCAGGGACAGGTGTGGGAGGTGGACAAGTAGAGGGCAAGCTGAGGCAGCTCTGAGCCCAGCATGTTGGGGACAACATGGAGGCCAGCCTGTGCAGAGCCCAGTGAACAAAGGAGATGGCATGGATGCGGCTGGCATGATAGCCACTGGCCAGAACATGCTGAGGACACGTGGTGGTCCAGGGAGGCTTTTGGATGGATGTGGACAGTGTTAAAAGGCAGGTCTTTCTGAGGACGTGAGGCCTACCTTCTGAG
Organism: Marmota flaviventris; assembly: GCF_047511675.1. Taxonomy (NCBI): domain Eukaryota; kingdom Metazoa; phylum Chordata; class Mammalia; order Rodentia; family Sciuridae; genus Marmota; species Marmota flaviventris. Next base: position 17,591,320 of record NC_092515.1, on the reverse strand, counting down.
GAAGAGGCTCCAGTTCTGTTCTTCCCTCAGCACTTAGTGGCTGTTGTCTCACTAGGTGCTGGGTGCTGAGGATTGGGGCACCCACAGTTACTGCTCTTGGCACTATTGTGGAGAAGGACATTGGGTCCACGGGGCCAGGTGATGGGCCAGGCAATGGGAGCCAGAGTGGCTGGAAAGAAGGTGGCCCTGAACTGGGGCTCTCCTGGCTGGATTGCCTGTCTCTAGCCTGTTCCTGTCCCCCATGGGCCCGAGGCAGAGTTGCCAAGCTGGTGCCACCCTGTTCCACACTTGTGTTGGCTGAAGGGATTTAACTAATGAGAGCCTGAGGAGTCCAGAGGAAACCGGATGTGCTGAAAGACTTTCATTAGTGGCATAATTAATAGGCTCCTGGCCTGAGGCTGCTTCAGACTGAGCTTCCCCAAGCCTTGGGCCTGGCCTGGAATGCGGGGACAGGCGGGGAGGGTGTGGGGGTGGACAGGGAACTGGGAGAGTCCTCTCTGTCTCCCACACATCACGCCGCCCGCTCTTCCTCCTGCCTGGGCATCTCCTATCTCGAATCTGGCCTAGTTAGCTCTGCCTCCTCCCTCTGGACCCATCCCCCAGTCTGCACCAGGCCTCGGGCCGTTTGTGTCAGGAGATCACACCTCGATTTGGAGAGGTCCTAGGGAGGATGGTTCTGAGCTGAAAAGCACTGACCCTGCCATGAACCTGACCCTGCTCTGCCATCAGTGAGCTGTGCCACTTCCGGTGGATCAGGTCATTCTCACACCACCCCAGCTTTTTTTTTTTTTTTTTAATTATTTTTTGTTGTAGTTGGACACAATACTTTATTTTATTTATTTATTATGATGTGGTGCTGAGCATCAAGCTCAGCGCCTCACACACGTGCTAGGAAAGCACCCCACCAGTATAACCCCAGCCCCCCACCAGGCTTCTTGAAGTGACCCATGTTCCGTATTCAGAACAGTGCACGAGGAGCACCGAGACCTGTCCCCTTGCTCCCTCCCTGCTGTGCCCATGGGATGGGGGGGCTCTGGTCCTGTCAGGGTTAGACACCCCCTCTCATGAGGTGCCCTCACACCATCTCTTCCCGTCTCAGATGCTGACCTGACCTTTGAGCAGACGTCTTGGGGGGACAGTGGTGTGTATTATTGCTCCGTGGTGTCGGCCCAGGATCTCCAGGGGAACAACGAGGCCTATGCAGAGCTCATCGTCCTTGGTGAGTGGGGCTGCTCTCTGAGGTCCTTGGAAGGGGGAGGGGGAGCAGGCCCTTCTGTCCTTCTGTGTCCTTACTCTGCCCTCCAGCCCACTCACTGGGCTCTTTACCTGCTTTGCTCTCCCCTCATGCCACCGCCAGTCACTTGAGCTTCTCTGTGCCCTGCACCCCAGGAAGGGACCTTTCCCCTGCAGCCTTCCAAGTCAGCCAGAGCCAAACTAAGAATGGAGAGAACCGGGGGCTCTACCTCTTCCCAGTCTCCCTTTTTGAAAACAGACATGCTCAGATGTGGTTGACAAGGAGGGAGGAGGATGACTGTGTGTGTCGTGGGGGCGGGGGCAGGGTGGGTTCAGGACCCCGCCCCAGAACCACAGTCCCAGGATGCTCCCATCCCTTGTGTGAAAGGGCTTAGTTTACAAAGAACCTACCTCTAATTCTCCGGTATACTTTAAGTCATCTCTTGGTTACTTTTAATACTTGATACAATGTCATGGGGTCAGGAGTTGTTACACTGTATTGCTTAGGCAATGGTAACATGGGAAAAAGTCCTGTCCATGTTCAGTAAGGACTTTTTTTTTTTCAGTCCTCCCTGGTCAGGGAGGGCCAACAACAGTGACATAGACAGTGTGATTGAGAGGCTGGACCCACTGGACCACCTGCTCTCTCCTCATAGGGCCCTAGGGCACTTTGGAGTTCCTTGACAGACGCAGCATCTTTGTCTTTTGACTGCTAGGAAGTGTGCAAGTTTGTATGTAAAATGAGGGTGGCACCAAATGCCAGGGGCATGGTGAGGTGTCCACCAGCAGCTCCCACGCGGCTGGGTGGCCTCGGCCCTGTGGAGCAGGTGCTACCATGGGCCGGGTGCTCTGTTAGAAGCACAGCACAGTGGTGTGTGCTAGTGTGAGCGGTGCCATGAGCTGAAGGGTGTCGTCCCCTCACGTGTGTGACGGAGCAGGCATGCCAGGTGAACATGGGCCAGGATGCTCTTGCACCTGCAATCCCGCCATCCGGGAAGTTCTGGAAACACACCGGTGGCAACAGTGATTCTCCGAGTTTAACCCCAGGGCCTGTTCACCCTGGAACATTCCGAGGCCTCGGAGGAGTTGTTCAGGGTCTTTGAGGCTATGTCTATAGTTGCTTAGTGTGTTAGAAACTGAAACTGGCTACTTTTTAAAGCATAAGATACACAAGTGCACAAGCCATAGCTCTCAAGGCAATGACGTCATTGTGTCACAGAGGCTCTGGAAAGCCCCACATGAGAGAAGGAGGGCAAAGAAGGCAAGTAATGCCTTGGTGTCCTGAAAGGGTCTGGGCTTAGAACCAGACTTCCATGCTTCTGCACCTCACGGGGGTGTGTGACGCTACGTGGGAGCCCCACGAGAGCTCCATGGTGAGGGACTGCGTGTGTGGGCTCCCGCCATGTGCTGCTCTCAGGACGCAGGCCCCCATGGCACCTGAGGGAAGGCACCAACTGGGTCAGGAAACATGCACACGTGACAGAATGTACAGAGGATGGAACCCTGGTGGGTCACAGGACCAGGATCCCATGTGACTTCTATGGGCCACAGAAGCTTCTGCCTTTGTGGGCCCCTTTCTCCATTTAAACAAAACAAAACACACAAAGACATTCCATTTTTATATACTTAGTATTATACTTTTTTTTTTCTCCAGATTAAAAAAAAAAAAAAGCATGTTGCTGGGTCCTAGGGTGCTGGGCCTGCTCTGCTTGACACCACGGGATCCTTGCTGTTGTCTGTTGGAACCTTTGGGAAGATAGGCCCCTTGGATGGGAAAGATAGAGTGACCGGACTAAGGTCAAACTTTCGGGACCCCGTGGCGTGTGTTGGAACCTGCTGGGGCTGACAGCAAGTGGATTATGTGATGGTGGCCTTCACACCCACCAGCACCCACATGTGAGCAGGGGTGGAGGGCAGGCACCACACGCCAAGTCTCTTCTAGGCCACCAGCCTCGCCCCTGCCTGCTTGCTGCAGGACACACCTTCTACTGAGCAGCCTGGAATGGGGCACTTTTTAGGGACAGGACTGCCTGGGCTGGCTCTGGCCAGCATAATCTCCTGTTCTCTTTTATCCCTCCAGGCAGGACCTCGGGGGTGACTGAACTCTTACCTGATTTTCAGGCGGGGCCCATGGAAGGTATGGGGTGGAGTCCTCAGTGGGGCTTCTCTCTGGCATTTTCCTCCCCCCCTAATCACTCTCGCTGTGAACCCCACTAACTCTGTTTGACCTTGTGGCATCTAGTGGCCTGGCTCTGGGCTTGGAGGTGGGCTGGGCTGGCTGAGGAGGGACCTGGGGTGTAGGCAGGGGCTCCTGTGACTGGCGCCAGCTGTGTTCTTCAGGGGTTGGGTCTGGGCTATGGCTCTCTCCCCTCCTAGAGGCTACACTCCATCTTGCTTTGGCCAGGTTACTCTTGTTTTCTGCCTTGTCCATTTGAAGCCCAAGGGATCCCTAACTTGGGGATTGGCCCTGGTTGTAGAGGGTTCGCCATCCCTCTGTCCTGTGCCCCCAACTCTGGCACAGAGAATCCAATGAGGGCTGCAGGTCCCTGGGCCCAGGTTGGCTCTGTGCTGCCCCTGCAGAGCCTCTCTGCCCCTGTTGGTTTTTCCCGGCTCCCGGCTCAGGGCCTCCTCTGGTCTCCCTGCAGACTGGCTCTTCGTGGTCGTGGTCTGCCTGGCTGCCTTCCTTGTCTTTCTCCTCCTGGGCATTTGCTGGTGTCAGTGCTGCCCACATACCTGCTGCTGTTACGTCAGGTGCCCCTGCTGCCCGGAGAAGTGCTGCTGTCCCGAGGCCCGTAAGTGCTCCTCATGCCACCTTCATGCAGCCTCCCTGCTGGGCAGTGGCTGCCTACCCAGGACAGTGCCCTGATCTGGAGGTTAGGAGGTTAGCACTAGGGAGGCAGGACGCCAAGGAGGACCTGCTGTTTTAGATTATCACTTACTTATTTCAACTTATATTTTTCATTTATTGAGGGTTTTTGGTTTTTTAATATAATTTATGAACATAGTAAAAAAAAAAAAAGTCCAACATATAAGATTATTCACAGGGAAGCAAAGATCGCTTTAAAAACAAAATCTCAAGTGTAAAAGTTAAGAAAACAAGGTTTACCGCACCATGTAATTTCAGCACATTTAAAAAAAACACATATTCACATGAACACTATACATTTTACATGAAGCCTGCGTTTAGGGGCACTCCTGATGTATCAGAGTGGGGTACCTGTGGAAGTTCAGAAATAGAAGTAGGACCAGAGATGAAGTGGGCGGAGGACACAAGCAAAGAGAAAGAAAGTGAGTCTCCCTCCCACCACTGCCTGTTTCCCTCCTCGGGGCACCAGCTGTTACCAGTTCCTTAGTCCTTCAGGAGGGCGAGTAGATAGACCACTACTTCTGCACACAACCCAAGGAGTATTAACGGGAAAACAGGCAGTTACGAGCCTGAGTAGGTGGATGTTTGAGGTTGGCCTGATAATGCCTAATGGGCTGGCCCAGTGAGTGCCTTGCCCTTCTCTTCTGTAAAATGGGGCTCATGGCAGAGCTCACTGGGCAGGGTGAGTCAGGGATGTAGTGAACTCAGTTCACAGCTTTCAGCACAAGGCTGGACCTCTATAGCGTTTGGAGCCTACTAGCTGTTGGACGTGGGTTTAGTCTACATTAGCAATGCCTTCAGGCTAGGGTACAGCTCAGGGCCCCCCATACACTGTGACCTCTGACCTGCAGCATTCCCTTCTCTTTGAGCTTGAAGGGAAGACTGGGAAAGTGCCCAGGAAGTTGCAGCTCCGTCCATGCCAGCTGGTACCATGGTGGGCAACCCGGCTCCTCAAAGTCTCACTCCCATCACTTAATTGAGAGCTCTGGCTCAGGTGGTGGGTGTTAGTCCATTTTACAGATTCAGAAAAGAACTTTAAAGGGCTGCTACCAAGTTTTCAGTTAGCCCACTGAGGCTGAGGTCAAGGTGCACAGGCCTGTCCCCAGGCACACCTCCTCCACCTACCGCCTATCCCTGTTACTTCAGCTCTAGCCCCAGCCACAGCCCCCTGCAGATCCATCAGGAAACAGCTTCCACTGCTAATTATAACACAGCAAATCAGTCACCTGAGCTGATGTAGGTTTTTTTCCTAGGTGGGGCTCAGCACTTATTCTTCTGCTTTTGAACCAAATCAGAGTAGGGCGTCTCCCTGGGCCTGTGGATACCAAGGAGGAAGTGACTTGCCTAGAGCCCAGTGACTTGGCCACAGAGCAGCCATGGGACCCAACCTCCTGCTGTGGGAGGAAGGAAGCAAGGATTTGCCCTTGAGCTGTCAAGCCTAGAGCCAGGCTGGCTGGCCCTCTGGGTGAGAGTGGGCGGGGCCAGGAGTTGGAAACCCTAGAGGAGCTATTTTGCTCCTGGCTGAGGCGGCCCAGTTAACTCCTGGGGCCCTTGTGGCCTGTCTCAGACCAACTTCCTTTCCTTGCCATCTGGCTCTGGATGACCCAGCAGGCATGACAGCAGAGTGGGCATGGGATATCCTCCGGCAACTCCCTGTTCCAGAGCAGGGACTCTGCCACCCAAAGGGAAACTTGGTTTCAATCCGTGGGATAGTGTAGGCCCGAGAGGTGGCTTTGCTCACTGTCGCCTGTAAGCACACAGTGCAGCCAGAGCTTTAGGGAAGGTAGCTGGAGAATTGGAATTTCACATAAATCTTTTTTGACAAATGTTGGCAAACCACAAGGTCAAACAAAATGTATTGGCCTGCCAGATTGGGGGCCGTGGACTGCCAGTGTGCCACACGCCCCCTATTCTGAAAGCTCCATGAAGAATCACAGGAGGTGACAACCTAAGCATAGCTGATGTTCCCTGGCTTTGAGGTACTGTAATAATGTGGTGGGGGAGGCAGGCGCACAGCCCTTAGAACCCCCTCACACAGCAGCATGGCTCCTGGCCGCCTTCTCATGCCAACTGTGCCCTCCCAGTGTATGCAGCTGGCAAAGCAGCCACATCAGGCGTCCCAAGCATCTACGCCCCAAGCACCTACGCCCACCTCTCCCCGACCAAGACCCCACCTCCACCGCCAGCCATGATTCCCATGGGCCCTGTCTACAATGGATACCCAGGAGGGTACGCTGGAGAATTTGACAGGAATAGTTCAGGTGAGGGCTGACCTAAGAGGAGCTGGACTGGGCACTGGACACAAAGGGGGCTGGGGCTGGGAGGAAGAGTGGGTGGGAGGTACTGGGAATGCAAGGCTGGGGGCGTGGGGGGCAGCCACTGACCACCAATCTCCTTCAGTTGGCCACAGCTCCCAGGTACCCCTGCTTCGGGACACAGACAGCAACATGACCTCTGGTGAGAACCTGTCATTCCCAAGTTGGATATGCCTGTAGAGGGAAGCTGGGTGGGTCAGCATCCATCTTCCCAAATCGATCACCTTCTCCTATCCCTAGAAGTCCGCAGTGGGTACAGGATCCAGGCCAGCCAGCAGGATGACTCCATGAGAGTCCTGTACTACATGGAGAAAGAGCTGGCCAACTTCGACCCCTCTCGACCGGGACCTGGCCCCCCCAATGGTCGTTTAGAACGGGGTGAGGAGACCTGGGGTCTGAGGGCTCCCTGAGGGGGATGGGGAAGCATGGCTCCTTGATACCTGCCCCAAGGAGACTGTAAACACCTTGAGCATAGTTCCTCCTTCCCTATCATGTCCCCTAGGGAATTTTTGAGCCAAGGGGTGACAACTGCTAGCCCTGGCCCCATCCAGCATCAGTGACATTCCCCATTCCCTACAGCTATGAGTGAAGTCACCTCCCTCCATGAAGACGACTGGAGATCCCGGCCTTCCCGGGGTCCTGCCCTCACCCCAATCCGGGATGAGGAGTGGGGTCGCCACTCCCCCCGGAGTCCCAGGAGATGGGAGCAGGAGCCCCCCACAGAGCGGCCAGGGGGTGGCTGGGGGGGCAGGCGGCCCCGGGCCCACTCTGTGGATGCTCTGGATGATCTAACCCGGCCGGGTTCTGCTGAGTCTGGGAGGAGGTCTCCCCCAAGTAGTGGGAGGAGAGGACGTGCCTACGCACCCCCACGAAGCCGTAGCCGTGATGACCTCTACGACCCAGATGACTCGAGGGACTTTCCACATTCGCGGGATCCTCACTACGATGACTTCAGGTCTAGGGACCGCCCTCAGGTGGACCCCAGATCCCGCCAGCACCGATCCCGAGACTCCCGGGATGAAGGCTCTAGGTCTGGGGACCCGCATTATGATGAGCGTCTACTAGAAGAAGCCTTAAGGAAAAAGGGGCCAGGGGAGAGGAGGAAACATTACAGGGAGGAAGAGGAAGAAGAGGAGGCCTACTACCCTCCACCGCCTCCCCCGTACTCGGAGACGGACTCCCAGGCCTCACGGGAGCGGAGGCTAAAGAAGGTGAGCGAATGGTCCTCCCCGAGGTTAGACCCTGCCCAGGCCCCTCTTCTCAGTCCCTGCCCAGTTTACACTCTTCTTTCTCCTTTGCAGAACTTGGCCCTGAGTCGGGAAAGTTTAGTCGTCTGACCTCATGTTTTGTATGTAGTTTTTGTACTTTTTTTTTTTTTAATTTGAGGGAGTATTGATGAAGATCTTGTAAATCTAATAAAATGACAATCATAAAAGTGATGTCTCGAGAAGCATTTGTTCTGCTGCACGAGGTGGGGGACCTGGGCAGCTGCTCTGTGTCTGAAAATGCCATGTCCCATTTCTCCGGGAGCTGGAGTCCTGGGTCAGAAGGAAGGGACCCAAGTCAGCCTTCTGCCTTCTACCTCTGCCCTGGCCAGGAGTACGTGCCCCACGCCGCCTCCGCCCGGCCTCTGCGTGCGCGCCGCGGCCCCGCCCAGACGTGCGCATGCGCCTCGCGCCTCCGCCTTCTCGCCCAGAAGCCGGGGGCGCGCGCGCGCGCCCCTCTCCCCTTCCACCCTGTTAGCCGCCCCCCCCACCCCCCGACCTACTTTGCTGTCTTCAAACCCCGGCAGCTTCCCTGGCCCCCAGGCGACCAGAGTCCCACCTCCGGGTCCCCCGGCGTTCCATCTGGGCCCGCGTTCCATCCAGCGGCGGGCCCCGGGCGGCCGCCGAAGGCTGTGGCGGCGACCTCGCGCCCCGCCGAGACCCGGGCCCGCGCGCGCCCGCCTGCCATCGGAGACAGACAGCGCGCGCGCTCCCCGGGGGCTGCCCTCCCCCCGCGCGCGTCAAGCCCCGGGCTCGCGCCGCCGCCGCCGCCGCCGCCGCCGCCGCCGCCGCGCGCGCGCAGCTCAAGTAAAGGAGGAAAAAAAAGGGGGAAAAAATAGAAAGCGGCGGTGGCTGCAGCAGCGATCCGCTGCCGAACGGGTCCAGGCCGGGAGGCGGGCGCGCGAACCGGCGATCTAGGGGAGAGGCGGCGGCCATCCAGAGCGGGCCTTGTTAAAATAAGTCGCGGCGGCGGCGGCGGCTGCTCAGGGAAGGAGGCCCGAGGGCCGCGTGCAGTGGGCGGGGGGCGGCTGCACTGAGTCTCGGAGCCTCGGGCAGCCCGGAGTCGGCGGGCGGGCGGAGGCGGCGGCGGCAGGAGGAGGCGGCGGCTGCAGGAGCGACGACGGCGGCGGCGGCGGCGGCATCTCCTCCTCACATGACCCCACTGTTTGTCCCCGTGATCAGCGCGAGCGGCTCCCGTGTCTCCTCCGTCCCCTCCTGCCGCGCGGCGTGAGCGCCGGGCTCGGGGCCCCCCCGGCCGCCCGCCCCCTCCCCTCCCTCCCTACCCCCTCCCCTCCCCCCCCCGGGCCCCGCGCCCCCCCCGCCCCCACCCCCCCATGGACATGCTGGACCCGGGTCTGGATCCCGCTGCCTCGGCCACCGCTGCTGCCGCTGCCAGGTAAGAGCGCCCGGCAGACCGGTGCCCTCGCGCACCCGGGTCCCGGCCCTTCGGCCTGCCGGCCGGGCCGCCATGATCCGGAGCGGCCGCCGGGCCCGGCTCAAAATGGAGGCCGCGAGGGAGGGGGCGCCCGGTGCCTAGCGCCCCCGGCCCCCCACCCTGGCGGCGTCCGGCCCCATGCGGTGCCGGGCGGCGTGGGGCCCTGCCCCTGGGCGAAGGGGCGCGGGCACCCCTGACCCTGACCCCTCTTCCTCCTGTCCCTGCCGCAGCCACGACAAGGGACCCGAGGCCGAGGAGGGCGTCGAGCTGCAAGAAGGTGAGTGCTTGCGGGTCCACTGGGGCTGCGGCCCACGCCCGGAGAGGGGCTGGGGGCGCTCTGACCCCAGGCGACCGCTGATCATTGCCCTCTACACTCTGACCGCAGGCGGGGACGGTCCTGGGGCGGAGGAGCAAACGGCGGTGGCCATCGCCAGCGTCCAGCAGGCGGCGTTCGGTGACCACAACATCCAGTACCAGTTTCGCACAGAGAATAATGGAGGACAGGTGAGGCAGCGGGCCGGGAGCCCGGCGGGCCAGTGGTGGGCTGAGCAGAGGGCGGGCGCGCGGGCGGGCTGAGAGGCTCTGACCTGGCCCCAGCCCCGGCCCCAGCGCCGGTCTCGTCGCTCTGCCGCCCCCTGCAGGTGACATACCGCGTAGTCCAGGTGACTGATGGTCAGCTGGATGGCCAGGGAGACACAGCTGGCGCCGTCAGCGTCGTGTCCACGGCTGCCTTTGCGGGGGGGCAGCAGGCTGTGACCCAGGTGGGCGTGGACGGGGCAGCCCAGCGCCCTGGCCCCGCCGCTGCCTCTGTGCCCCCAGGTCCCGCAGCACCCTTCCCACTGGTAGGTGCCCAACAACTTCTGGGAATATGGAGAGGGATGCTAACTATCCTGGAAGCTCCAGGGGGTGGGGCAGGTGAGGTGGCACACATGCCACCTTTAGGCTGTCGGATGATGTGGGGTCAGGTGCCTTTTGGGCAGAGGGAATCCTTAAATCTCTTGGAGTTTTGTCTGTTTTTCCTGTAAAATGGGGATGATGTCTGTAAGTGAAAATCCTCTTGGAGTAAAAAATGAACAGTTCAGCAAGTGAAGGCTGAGTCAAGCTGCTTGGCTGTCACACTGTCACAGACACAGGACAAAATAGTGCGCTCAGAGGGCTTCCTCGTCCCCACAGAAAATGCACCAAAAATCAAGTACAGCAACAAGGGGGACAGAGATAGCTAAGGGTGGCCTCTGTGTCCTCCTACTCCCCAGGCTGTAATCCAGAATCCCTTCAGCAATGGTGGCAGCCCAGCAGCGGAGGCTGTCAGTGGAGAGGCCCGGTTTGCCTATTTCCCCGCATCCAGTGTGGGAGATACCACTGCTGTGTCTGTGCAAACCACCGACCAGAGCTTGCAGGCCGGAGGTAAGGAGAGGAAGTGGCGAGGGTGGAAGGCAGGGGAAGCAACAGGCCTATCAGGGAGGGAAGTCCCCAACCAGTTCCAACTCTGCCCCATCTTGGCGCTAACCCCTGCTTCCCCTGCAGGCCAGTTCTATGTCATGATGACACCCCAGGATGTGCTGCAGACAGGAACACAGAGGACGATCGCACCCCGGACACACCCCTATTCCCCGTAGGTGCAGGAGTCTCAGTCCCAGGGATGCTGGGAGGTCTGGTATTGAGACCAGAAGAAGGGAGGGTTTTCTGGTCTCTGAGCTGGGCAGGTCAGCACACAGCAGGCACCAGGTGCATTTTTAGTCTGTTTCTACGTTTGAAGGGCAAGTAGAGAAAGACCATGCTCTTGCTTTCTGCACATGAGTTTACCATACAAAGATAATTGCAGAGTCTAACTTTTCAAATAAATGCTTAGGTAAATGAGCCTGAGATAATAGGTGCCCATTTTTTTTCTCTTCTAGAAAAATTGACGGAACCAGAACACCACGGGATGAGAGAAGAAGAGCTCAGCACAACGAAGGTAAGGACAGATGAGACTCCTGGGTTGGCCCAGGCTGCAGCCTCCCAGGCACAGCCAGTCCTGGGTTTGGCATTACAGACACGGAGGCAGCTGAAGCCCGTCGCCAGACTCGTTCCTAGTGTTTGACAGGTGCTTGTTGAATGCTGGAACAATCAAAATGGAGGGGCAAGAGAGGAGAGCATGGGCTCAAGAACAGAGAGGCAATTGGTATTGGCCAGCTGTTGATGTGGTACCCGGCTCCTGGTTTTGCATTGGTGGTCAGCATGTAAAATGGCAGATTTTACATTCACATAGAGATTTCTTGAGAAATTGTGTTGATCTGGCTGCCCTGAACCAACCTGGCATCTGTTGTGTCCTTGCATGACATTTCCATGCCCATCTGCCCTCCAGCAGTAGCTCTGGTCCCCTGGGCGCACACTCTACACCTGAGCTGTAGGAGGCTGTGCCTCTGGCTGGGTGAGCCCAGACCCTCCTGCCCTTCCTAGAAACAGCACATCCCATCCTGAACTCTTGTCCCTTGGTGCTGTTCTTGGGTCTTCCTGCCTTAATCGTCGTCACTGCAGATACGGCAGCCTATAGGTGCCAAGGGAGCACTGATACCAAACAGACATCACTGGATAAATATTTACTGACCCTGCATCCCTGTCATAGCAGCACAGGCCCTGTGCCAGGTCTAGAGCCTGGCCTGAACATGGAGGCTCAGAAGAGGGAGGACCTATGGCTGAGGCTTTGAAGTGCAGTGATGTGAGGAAACCAGGAAGACTGTGAGCAGACTGCGGGGGGTCATATTGCTTCAGGGGTGCTGGTTCAGTTGTAGTAGAGGTTCCATGTGGTGGCCTGGGGAGCAGAGCCTCGAGGGTTGAGGAAGGCCTTGGGTGCTGGGCAAGGCTGTGGGTCCTGAACCGTTTGCTGTGGGGTGGGGTTGCTCCCTGTGCGTTTCTGTTCTGAGCCGCTGGCTGAGTTCAGGCACTGGGCCGACAGGTGCGTACTCTGGCAGCCCAGAGTTCAGGCCCACAGGTGCAGCGGATGATAGAGTAGACGAGGTCTCGACTCACAGTGTGCACTCTGACGGCAGAAACGAGTCACACGAAGCTGCAATGTGGCTTTAGGTGGCATGGTGGACACTTGCAGAAGATAAAGCTGGGTGAGGAGGGTGAGAGGAATGGTGGCTGCGTGCTCTGATGGCCTCTCGAGGGGTAACATTTGTGCAGAGGCACGAATGGACCTTAGGGAATGAGACACTTGGGGATCTGGGAGGAGTCCCAGACAGCAGGGAGCATGGAAAAGGCTCAGGCCCTGCACTGCTGCCCAGCTTGTGTGTAAGAAGAGAACTCATGGAAGGAAGGAGGAAGGGGGCGCTGTTGGCGCCAGATTCCTCTGGGCCTTATGAGAGGCTTCCCGGGTAGCTGTCCCTGCCTCTGAGTGGGGTTCTGGTGTGACGGGAAGCCAGTAGAAAGTTCCCGAGTGGGGACTGATGGTAAGAGTGGCAGGAAACCAGAAGTTTTGAAAATAGGAGGTGACCACGGGTGTCCACCTGAGACAGCCAGGTGTGAAAGAGGCCAGGTGTGGAGAGAAGACTCCCATTGCTGAAGAGTCAGGGCCTTGGCTGAGATCAGGTTGCTTTAAAGGGACGGGGTGAGTTGGAGCTTGGTTTGGGTTGATTTGAGGGGCTGAGGTTTGAGGGCCCTGCAGTGGGCTACCAGAGCAGCCATGGTTCCAGCCTCCTGGCCTCAGACTAGCGTTGAACGGCTCTGCCTGTGTTGTCCTTTGGATAATGGCACTAACACGCTCACTCCAGGGCTCCCAGTGGAGATCAGCAAGCTGAGGTTGGGAGGCCCCACTGCTGTTGCATGGGAAGCTGGAAGTATACATCCCTGTCGTGCCCTCCAGCCCCCCCCACCCTCCTCCACCTCTCCCACCTCCTCCACCTCTCCCACCCTCCTCCACCTCTCCCACCTCCTCCACCTCTCCCACCCTCCTCCACCTCTCCCACCTCCTCCACCTCTCCCACCCTCCTCCACCTCTCCCACCTCCTCCACCTCTCCCCGCAGTTCAAGTGGTTTCCAGTAGTCCTCATCCTCCAGAAAGCAGTTTTCCTCCTAAACTTGCTCTCACCCTCCAGCACGTCCTGCCCTCCCGCTCCTAAACTCCATAACACTGAACCCACCATCTGCCAATCCTCCTTTTCCGGTGGCAGTCTGGCCCTACAGATGGGCTCCATTGAAGGTCACCCAGGATGACCTCATTGCCAAATCCACTGGCTTCCTTTCCCATCTGAGCTCCAAGCATCTGACCATGTTCCTCCCCACCCACCTCCACCCCCTTTCCAGGAATGTCCCCTTCTCTTCTACCCTCTCTGATTCTTCTACAGTTCCACGACTAAAACATGCAGGGTCACTCCAGGGGAAGTGGGCTGCACGAAATAATCACACAGAGACAGAGAAACACATTTTTATTTGGGTTCTGTGACGGCTCCTCTCACCTTAGGGGTCCGTGGAAAGAGAGAGAGGAGCTGAGCTGAACCCTTTTAATGGGGAGAAGCCATTCAAATGAGGCAAGGGGTCAGGTTTCAGTGGTTGAGTCTAGCTTGGTGATGTCTGCTGTCAGCAGATTGACATCTAGGGAGGCCACACCCATCTCATGAGCTGTGTGGAGATCTTGGCAGAGCAAGCGAAAAGACCAGAGCGAGGCCCCCCAAAAAGAGGGGCAGCATCGGTTCAGTCCACCCTGTGCGCTCAATGCCCATAGTTCACACACACACAGCCCGCAGCTGGCTTGCCACAGTGCCACATTCTCATTGCCCAGGGCTAAGGGGTGCTCGGTTCCCATGTGACAGCTCCCAACATTCCAGTCTTTGCTTCTTCTTCTCCATCTGTTCCTCAAAGCAAAGTCCCCCAACTTTTCTTGGAAGTTTTATTAACAATCAAACTCTCCAGGACCCTCCCTGCAAGTTCCAAATGACTAGATCGGAGGGGAATCTATTTCTGATGCATGTTCCAGGTGTTTCTTCACATCAGGAAAGTTTGGAGAATGGCTTTGGTGGCTGGTGTTTCTTAAGGTCTCTTCCATCTGCCTCAGAAGTATGACTCATGAGGTCCAGGGATGGCCCCTCAGAAGCTCTGGTTGGTCAGTGTCCCTAACACTCTGACCCCAGTTATAAGTACCTGCCATTCTCTTCTCCAAGAGTCTGTGACTCACAGCAGGCTGAGCACTGCCTCTGTGTCCGCCCTGGGTTTTGTCCACTACCTGGATCCTGGTTCTGTGCAAAGCTGTGCTGACTCCATTCTTCTCCCTTGGACTCTAGACCCCTGTTTGGAAGTGCCACTCAAAATCTCCATCGCTCCTGTCTGAGATGCCTCAAGATCAACTTTGTCCAAAAGAGAACTCTGTCTCCCCTCCCCAGAGCTTCCCCTGCAGCACTTCCTTGTCCACAGCAGTGGAAGGCAGTCCTATCAGTCACCCAAACCCGAAACCTGAGGCCAGAGCAGCTTGCCACTCTTGCCCTGCATCCACATCTTCAAGGTTCTGTGTAAATGGCTCTCACTCAGCTTCTCTCCTCCTCCCCACCTTGGCTGTTCTGCAGGGGTCTCTCCCAGGAGGACACCTGCAGGGGCCTGAGGGAGTGCCTTATGTTTAGTGTGTCACAGAGGGGGACAGGGGACCCCAAATGAACTGGGGTGCATGGGTCAGCCTGTGGCCAGAAATCCAAATCTTTATATGAAATCTGACTTAAGTACCAGATTGAATTGCTTTTTGTATTTCATAGTTTTCACTATTAATATTCCTAATTCCTTTCATCTACCTACTTTCAACTTCAATATGCAGGGTTTTGTTTTTTGTGTTTGTGTTTCTTTTCTGACTCCCTCACTTTAAAATATGATTTTAAGTCTTTCTTTCCTAATGCAAGCACTTATGTTGTATATTTCCCTCTAACACTGCTTTTTATTTATTTATTTTTATGTGGTGCTGAGGATCGAACCCAGGGCCTCACGCATGTGAGCAAGTGCTCTCTGCTGAGCCCCAGCCCTCTAACACTGCTTTAGATAGGTTGTGTCTTTATTATCCTTGAGTTCAAAATATTTTCCTTCTGATTACTTCTTTGACCCTTGGGTCATTTATAAGTGTGTTGCTTAACTTCCAAATATTTGTGGGTTTTCTGGATATCTTTTTTGTTAATTGATGTTTAATTTAGTTCTCTTGTGGTCAGAGAGCATACTTTATGTGGTTCTAAATTCTTTGAACTTTCTGAGACCTTAGGGCCCAACATTGGTAGCTGGGTGAAAGTGCCGTGTGCACTTGACTGGCCGTGTGTCTGTGGCTGTGGGCAAAGGTTCTCTGTGTCAAGGAGGCCAGTTTGGCTGAGTGTGGGACTTTTCTCTCCTGGTGTTATTTTTTGTTTGTTTTGTTGGCTTTTTCTTGCGGTTGTTGAGGAATGTTGACTTCTCAGACTAGATTTGTGAGTTTGTCCATTTCTCTCTTCAGTCCTGGTAGGTTGTGCTGCTCGACTGTGTTTTAAGTGTTGCGTGGGTGTAACAGAAGTTCTCCCATGGAGTGAATGTGACCCTAGCCTCCTCCATTCAAAAGTGCTCTGATGTCTTCCCAAGCCACAGGCTTGATCCCGTCACCACTGCTTGGGGTGACAAGCCCTGGGCCTGAGAGGCTGGAGCTCTGGAGGAAGAGCTGAGGTCCAGCCCCACCAGCAGAGCATGCAAGACTTGACCACCTGTGGCACTTCTTCTCGCTCCCCCTACCCACCCACATTGTGTTTTCATGTCACCATTTCTGGGCTCTTGCCACCTATCACCTGATGCCCCTCCTCACGGGAGCCAGCTTAGATGTTCTCAAGTCTCCTCTGAAGATTCATCCCAGCCTCAGTCCCAGGCAGAAAATTCTGCCCCACCCGGCCTTCCCGGGCACTGTGTAGTCATTAGCTGTGGGGTCACTGTGGCCCCGCAGCGGTGCTGAGTGTCAGCAAGACAGGACCAGGAGTTGATTCCACCCTAGATCCCAGCCTCGTGGAGGGTCCCACAGGCCACCATGAAGGCAGCAGGTTTTTTCAGAAGTAAATGTAAACTACAGAGGCCACCCCCGCCCCCATCCCTGCCCCTGCCGGCCTGGAATGACAGTGCCAAGAGATGAGTCTGCAGCCCCGGCTGGCTCGGAAGGCTGAGATGGAGGGAGAGGAAGCCGAGAGGCAGCTGCTGTTGAGAGCTTTGGGAAGAGCGCACTGTGGAGGGATGTGGTGGTGCTGCTGCCAGGCCTGGGGTGGACTCCGCTTTGCTGCTACTTTTGGCCACAGAGTCCCCATAGGTGCGGCTACCCTCCGTGGCGGATCCCACTCACCATGACGGTGATGGGAAGCAAAGCTGCACCAGAGCCCAGTGCAGAGTGAGATTGTGAGCTCGGCCCCTGCAGCAAGTGCAGCCCTGGGCACCAGGCATCGTTCTCAGCATGGTGTTGGGCAGTTTCCAGAGGAAGAGAGGACAATGAGGAGAAGTAGGGCTGGGAGGAGAGATCGGAGGGGAGAAGAGCCGTCCTTGGAGGGGGATGTCACCCAGGCCAATACAGAAGGCTTTTGGAGGCAGGAAAGGCTGGTCAGCAGGAGTGGACGAACCCAGAGAAGACAGTGGCTTCTATGGTAAAATCATATTGCCATGAGCAACCCTCGAGGGGGTGGCAGGGCTGGGTGGAGGTGCTGATCTCCGGGGGGAGTGGAGAGGACGCCCTCACTCGCGCCTCCCTTCTCCCCCTGCCGGTTTGCCGTCACCACTCTCCAACCCTTAGAAAATGTCCCCTTACCCGGTTTTTAATCTCCCCACTCCACAGACTCCACAGAATTCTTGAGCCTTCCTGGCCAGAGGGTGGGGCTGGGGTGAGGGCAGCTGGGAGTGCCTGGGGCTTCCGTGTCCCCACGGGGTGTGGCCCTGAACCAGCTGCTAATGAAGGCTTGAGGCAGTCTTGCCTCTGGGAGCCTGAGAGGATCTGGGGTCCAGTGCACCCGGCTCCTAGGGAGAGCAGCTTAGGGACTGAGTTTGGCCAAAGGAAGAGCACACGGCCTGCCTGCAGGGGTGACTGCCACCCAGCTCAGCTGCTTCCGAGTGACACTGTAGAGATTATAGAATAAAATCTCAAACCCGGACTTTCCAGGTGAAGTTCTCTATTAGTTCACCATCTTTGGCCTTCAGGGTATAGGGTTCCTGCTCATGTTCCATCGTGCTCCCCAAGAGCAAATGACCTTGGGGAGCCCTTGGGAGCCATGGGTGCCAGTCTGGGGAGCTGGAAGTTGTTGCCAGGACCCTGGAGAAAGACTTTAAATAGGGGCAAGATGAGATTAGACTTTGATTTTTAAAGATGAGAAGGAAAGCCAGATGGTGGTGGCGCACACCTGTAATTCCAGTGGCTTGGAAGGCTGAGGCAGGATGATTGCGAGTTCAAAGCCAGCCTCCGCAACTTAGTGAGGCCCTAAGGAACTCAGCGAGACCCTGTCTCTAAATAAAATATAAAAATGGGGCTGGGGATGTAGCTCAGTGGTTAAGAAGTGTCCCTGGGTTCAATCCTTGGTACCAAGAAAAAAAAAAGTGGGAAAACAAGATCATGGAACCCAGAGTTTCTGAGACGATGTAGAGAATCAAATGTAGGGGTTGTGGGCACAGGAGTGTTGTAGGATCCTGTGTCAATTTTGCCTCCCAAGAACATGAGCCCACTGTGCCCAGACTCCATCTTTTAAAAGAAGCCCAAGATGCCCATTATGAGTGAAATTTCTTAATTTTTAAATGTTGACTCAGATTTCTGCCAGTATGCTGGGCAGGCCAACAAAATGGCCACCGTCCCTGGCTTCTGGTTTCTGCCAGGGTGTGAGGTGTGCCCGAGGTGTGAGGCACGAGGGTCAGGATCTGATCCTTCCTCCTTGTGAAGCAGCAAAGCCAGCTTGGGGGAGGCCTGTCAGGGTTCTCGTCTTGGCACTTCCTGGCTATAGGCTTAGGCAGGGCCCTCGCTGTCCCTTGGTGTGCTCCGCACCGACAGCCTGTGCTGCCAGGCACACCGGAAGTGCTGTCCTTGTAGCCGGAACTGTTGCTGTTTTTCCTTCAGTGGAGCGGAGGCGGAGGGACAAGATCAACAACTGGATCGTCCAACTTTCAAAAATCATTCCAGACTGTAATGCAGACAACAGCAAGACAGGAGCGGTGAGTGTCCGCCAGCCTCGGTGGCCCAGTTTCCCAGGCCTCTTCCAGGAAGTCTGGCTGGCAGTGGGCACAGAATTGTCCTGGGATGGGATGGTGGGCAGTGCTCCCTCTGATGCTCTTGCCCACCCGCTGCCCCAGAGTAAAGGGGGGATCCTGTCGAAGGCCTGCGATTACATCCGGGAGCTACGCCAGACCAACCAGCGCATGCAGGAGACCTTCAAGGAGGCCGAGCGGCTGCAGATGGACAATGAGCTCCTGCGGCAACAGGTGAGAGCCAGGCTGGGGCCAGACTGGGGCCTCAGGAGCCAGCCCCGGCTCACTCCCTTGACCCCTGTCATGTCTGCAGATCGAGGAGTTGAAGAATGAGAACGCCCTGCTTCGAGCCCAGCTGCAGCAGCACAACCTGGAGATGGTGGGCGAGAGCACCCGGCAGTGACGTGACGCCCGCCCCCAGTGTGCAGCCGCTGGCCTCTGCTGCCCCCTCCCCCAGCCCTTAGCACAGAGAGGGACAGACGCCCCTCCCCCAGCTGCGTTTTTTATAGTAGATTTTTAACAAAAACGGGGAGAAATAATGCATTTCTGTGGATACATTGCCCACCGCCCTCCTCAACTTGGAACGATACCCCTCCCCATCTGTCTGTCCGTCTCCCTTCCCCTGGCCCTCACCATGCCCTGGCACTTCTAGTGGTCTCACCTGGAGGCTAAAGGGAGGACAGAGGCCCTGCCGCTTCCCGCTGCTTCCTTGGTTTCTAGAGGTGCTGAGACAGGGTGCTTATGGGAAGGAGGGAGCTTTGGGGGGGGCCATCCCTGGGACCTGGACCTAAGCAGGGAGGCCACGTCCCACCCCACCTCTTGTTTCTGGATCCCTGCTCCCTCTGGGTGTGTGTATGTGTGTGCGGGCGCGCGTGTGTGTGTTTGTGTGTGTGTGTGTGTGTGTGTGTGTGTGTAATTTTCTTTATGGAAAAATGGACAAAAAAAATAGAGAGAGAGAGAGGTATTTAACTGCAATAAACTGGCCCACGTGGCCCCCGCCTTGTCTGTCTGTGTCTGTGCGTTGCAGGTGTGGGGAGGGCTGGCGTCTGTACAGAGCTCCCTGAGGCCAGGGCCTCAGCTGCTGTGGTCATGGCTGTGTGCCAGTCCTTGCCATCCCACACCAGTGGGTACCCAGTCTGTGTGTTGGAGACCCAGGGGACATGGATGTGGGGTCAGGGGAGCTGGGGTCAAGGACATGCTGCTGCATGCTGGAGAAGAGGCTGGGGTCCCTTGGTCAGCAATTCCTGACCACAGGCCTGGCTCCCAGCCTTGCCCTTGCCGAAGCCCTCCCCTCCACACCAGCCAATGATGGGGCCTGGCCTTGAGCCCCCCACCCCCAGGGAGGGCAGATGGCCAGGAAGCCAGGCTTGGCCCGTCAGCCTGTCGCCTCGCACCGTGGCTCTGGCGCCTGTGCTGTGACCCCTGGCCCTGGCTGGTGATGAAACCTGGCCTGAGCTGTGACGCAGCCATGCTGCTAGGGCTGGGGACGCTGCTGTCTCGGGGTGAGCTTCCCATCGTTCGCAGCCTCCTCTGGCCCCTGTTCATGCCCTCCCCAAATCCAGGCCTGCTGCAGGTCACCATGCTGAGCTCCCCAAGTGCCTCCAACTGGCCTCTCCCCTCTGAGAGCCCTTTTCCTGATCATCCCCCTTTGAAGCCGTCTTTGAGAGTGGGTGGCGGGAGGAGCTCCCTAGCAGAGTGATGGGGGGCTGTGGCAGGGAGCAGCCCTCACTCCCCCAGCACCCGTCCATTTCTGTGGTTTCAAATGGGTCCCGACAGCAGTTTACTGGCCAGAAGTGTCACTCCTTGACGACATCATTCCCAAGTCTCCAATGGATTGCGATGGCATGAGTCAAAATGGCCAACAGCCTGTCTCCAGAGTTGAGATCGGTGGGTCTCCTGAGCCACATGCATTGTGAGGTGGCCCAGCTACTAGAGGGGAATGAAGGCACCACACAGCCCTGGTTCATTCCCCTCCTAGGAGCAGCTTGGGAACAAGCTCAAAAGCAATACAAAACAAAACCTTGCTGATTTCAAGGTACAGGTATGACACCATGAAATACAGTGTTGGGATGGGTGGGCGCCGGCTGCCCCTGTTGAGCCAGGTCTAGTGCTACTGTGCCCTGCCAGGTTTGGGCCCTGGAGTCAGAGATGCCAGGACCTGGGGGTCAGTGTTCAAGGCCCCCAGATACGGAGCAGAGCCCAGGTTGGGGAAGTCGGGGGCTACCTAGGTGGCACTGGCTGACACAAGTGAGTTGATACAAATGCTGGCATAGAAGATGCAGCCAGCAGATGCCAGCTGTTGCCACGACTGCCATCTTTCATGCTCAAAAGTTCACTCAGTCATTTTCCAGCAACTAGGCCCACGTCTCAAGGTTCTGATACTTGGGAAGCAGCACAGAGCGTGTTGGGGGCTCCTGTGGGCCGAGTTCCCCAGGCACCTGGCTCTCTGGTGTCCCCCCCCCCCAGAGCCTGTGTGAAGAGAACCCTAAGGAATGGGGCGCTCTCCCCGCAAACCATGCCGGGCCCATCTGAGGGGCCCATGAGCAATAGAGAGGTGTGAATGAGAATGCCAGGGAGGGGCAGGACAGGAGCCAGGGGCACCCCTTCCATTCACAAGTCTGGAGACACAGCGGGGAACACCTGAGGACCACCTGAGAATCTGACACCAGAAGATGGTCCTGGGAGACAAGGTCGAGGGTTCTACTCACAAACCAGGTCAACTTCCGGGACAAAAAGTGGAATTTTTCTTTCTTTCCCTGAGATCAACAGGGTGACGTTATATTGGGGAAAAAGGTACTCTGGGTGACTGGCTAGACGCCTGTGTCTGTGGCCCCGTCTGCCCCGCCCCCTGAATACACCTCTGCTGGCTGAGGGTGACACAACCCTGTTCCCTGTCACTCTGTTCCCGCTTATCTCTCCCGCCTTTTCGGCGCCACCACCTTCTTGGAAATGAGTTAGGGCAAAGGGGTGGGGGCTCGGACCACCGCCTCCAGCAGGCCCCATAAAAGCCACTGTAACTGCACCCCAGTCACCACGGCAAGTCCTAGACCCAAGAGCAGGTCAGACAGACAGACAGCACAATGGCACTGAACACCCAGATCCGAGCTGCCTGCCTCCTGTTCCTCCTCCTCTCCAGCCTGGCCACTACCTCCAGCCTCCAGCAACAGGTAAGAGCCCCTGGGGCCAGGACGGGGATCGGAGGGTCAGCCCCTGGGAAGGGGCTGCTGAAGGCAGCCGGAGGACCCCTAGCACTGAGCAAAGCTCAGGACAACTCAGGGACACTGGCAGCTGCTGAAAGAACAGGGATGGAGTGGCAAGTTCGGGGACCCTGATGTAATGACACAAGTATCACTGAGGGCCTCCTCTGTCAAATCTTATTGTATACAATGGGGATAAAGCAATGCGTAAGGCAGAGACAACATCTTTGCTCTTATGGAGTTTATGTCTTGGTCAGGTCATTAGTTAATGAGCAATTAAACAAATAAATAATTCTGTTTAATAAATACTATTCACGAATGATGTAAAGGACAGTGGTAGTGTGACCACAGGGCAGGGGGACTAGAGGTGGAGGCAGGGGCCCATAGTCAAGCAAGAGTGTTCTGTGAGAAAATTCCAGTTGGCCTGTGCTTTGGACGGTAGCAGGTGAGCAGGAGCGTGGAGCTCCTGAGGATGGGAGGAGATGGTGCCAGGAGACAAGGTCGGGTGGGCAGGACACAGATCGGGCCAGCCTCGTGGGCAGCTGCTTGGACACTGACTTTTCCTCTGAGTGCTTCGGAAGGGCTGTAGGCTTTTTTAATGAGGAAAGCCATGTTCTGATGGTAAGAGTCTGAGTGAAAGTCACTGGATCGTAAGGGGCCCGGTGCAGGAAGACCTGGCTGATGCTGGCATCCAGCCAAGGGAGGGTGACAACCCCGAAGAAGAGGAGTGACCGCAGAGAGTGAAGGTGACATATCTAGGATGCTTTTAGGAAAACAGGGAGGAAAGCAGAAAGGCAAGATTCCCTCCTCCGAGCCAGCTGAATGATGAGGTCACCAAGTACCTGGGGAGGAACAGGTTGGTGGGAGCAAGTTCAAGATCTCTGTTGGACTCTGCCATCCTCAATGCCCCCCTTCTCTTTCACAGACAGGGCAACTCACGAGGCAGCCCGCAGAGCGCCACCCCCAGTACACAGCTGTGACTGAAGCCCACTTGACGGTAAGAGTGGTTTAACTCCCTACCCTGTCCCCTCGCCTGCCCAGGCCATGCTGCGTCCGGCCGCTCACTCTCCCTTCCTTCCCACAGCCGGTGAGCCAGAGGCTAAGGAGGCGAGACACCCACTTTCCCATCTGCATTTTCTGCTGCAATTGCTGTACAAATTCCGGGTGTGGAATTTGCTGCAGGACCTAGAGTCTTCCTGTAGAGTCTTCCAGTCCTGAGCCCCTGGGCCTCCCTCCCTCCCTTATTTATTCCTGTTGCCCTCCAACCATCGTCTTGGAATAAAATGCCTGGTTCTTTTATTTTTCAAACTGGAGTGTCTGCTGTCCTTTCTCGCAGCCCGTGCATTGCAAGGGCCAATATTAGATTGGTGTGTTACGGGAGCTTGCCAGAAAGTTGGTGAAGTAAATTTGTTTTCTGTTCTCTCCCTTCTTTCCCCACTTCAAAAGACCTGGAATTTATGTTGCAATAGCAAGAAATGAAAAGTTAAACAAAGTTGCCTCTCCTCAGAATCTTGGTGTGTATCAATTGAAAACTCTGGAGCCCTCTACACTAAGCTCCATCTCCAGCCCTATGTATTTTTATTTTATTATTTTATTTTTATTTTGAGACAGGGTCTCTGTAGGTTGCCTAGGCTGTCTTTGAATTTGGGAACTTCCTGTCTCAGCCTCCTTAGTATCTGGGGTTATCGATGAGCACCACCATACCCAGGTCTTTGGAGTCTTCCTAAAACAGGGGTCATAACTCTATTGCCTAATAAAACTTCTCATAGTAAGATTCAGGGACTCCTTCCAGGGCTCCATGAGGTGGAAACTACTAAGACGTTATTTGCCATTTTTCACTCTCCAAAGTGTACAGTGTCGTGTTTGCAAGGCTCTGTGACACGATGACATCATTGCTGATAGCTGATATATGTGCTTGTATATCTCGAGCTCCAAAATCTATCAATTACAATTTCTATTACATTAAGCAACTACAGCTTTAACGTACAAAAACTTAAAACAAAATCTCTCTGAGATTCTTAAAACTTTTTTTAGAAGAGTTCAAAGAATCACTGACCATCGGGGATCAGAAAGGTACAGTAAGTGAGTGAGGAATGTTGGATTTGCTTTACAGGAGCATCTCAGGTTGTGTTTTCTCAATATGACACACTTTTCACGTGAAGCACATAGGAATACTGTTCACCTTTACAGTAATGAATTTCCCTGAGTCAGTCTCATTCTTATTGACCTAATTTTGGTAGAAAGAGATTATCTCCCTCCCTCATAAGATTACAACAGCGCCTGTAGGACGATAAAGTGCCTTGGCCCTTTGATAGGAAGGAAGGGTATTGACAGGAAGGAAGGCAGCCTGGGGCCCCCTTAAGGGGACCTTCAAAAGATGGCAACCAGACCCAAAAGCAGGCCAAAGCGTGAGAACTTCTGATTTCATTCAGAGGAGATGGGTATTCTTATTTTTTTTTAATGAAATGTTCTGATTTTTTAAATATTGACAATTGTTGCAAGGGGGCAAAATTGTGACGTATGCAGTTGAGGGGAGAAATAAAGAATGTCCACACATTTCTGCCCTTTTCAATGCTTTATTCACTCAAATCACTCAATACAATTTCACTCTATAGGTTCTTAATCAAGAAAATGACAATCCTTAATGCTGGGCACTGCAATAGACGAAATCAGTTCACATCAAACAATTCTAGATTAATTAATACACAGCACACAATTCTCGATTATTCTAAGCACAGCAGACACACTGAATCATGACAGGCTAGTGACACACCTTCCCTCTGCGTGCTCAGTTCAAAAGTCTCAAGCCTCAGGCTTTCCGTCCAGCAGTTGCACACTCACTCAGACCGTGGTGACCAGGTCAGGACCAAGGCAGGCTTCTCCTGGGTGGAGTGGACGGCCGGTTGAGGAGAGGGAGAAGGTGCGGCTCTCACCAGGGTCCAGACGAGGCGGTAGAGGTTGAGGGTGGTGAGGATCACACAGAGGATCAGGCAAACGATGACCAGTGATGGGATGTCAGGTCCTCATCAGGCTCTCCAGCTCGAGTGCATTCTTGTTCCTGCTGGCTGAATCCCTGTTCATCAGCTCTATTATTTATACTAAATTTGGGGGCTTTTGACCCCTCTTTCAATCCTTATCAGCTACCACCAGATTTCTCCATGACATCATTTACCCTGGGGTCAGAAACATCTGGTCTGGTGGTCTCCACCCTGATCTTCTGGCCTTTCCCTCTTATCAGGGGAGGACAGCCTGCCAGGGGCTTCACTGTTTATCAGGGTTGGGGAAGTGACCTGTCTGAGGCCACACTGGAGGGCTCTGCTCTGTGGATGTGCCTGGGGAGACTGCAGGTTTCAAACTGGAGTTTTTAAAATGGAGTTGCTTAGGCTCAGGCCTAGGGCCATCCTCACAACAACTGATTAAAAGAACCTTTTTTTAAAATCAACACTCTGTAAGCCAAACTAAACCCAACCGGGAGGAGGGCAGCCCTGTATACTACCAACTTTTTTGCATTCTGCCTTAGAAGCCATCAGAGGCTGGACAGGGGGAAGATGAAGGGATGGAGGACCCCAGAAGGCCAAGGTCATCACACCTATTTCTTGTAACCTTGTCATTTCTGCTTCACTAACTTCTCAGGTAAGCTTAACCCAACAGACACTAAAACCACAAGCCCTGATCCAGTTGAAAGCAGAATAGAGCATGTGCAGTACCGTGTACAGTGGACATTCCGCCTGCGTGCTCAGTTCAAAGCTCTCAAGCAGCACGCCTGCTGAACAGTGATATTAGGTGTCCCACCCACCCTAATTAGAATGCCCAAATCCCCAAGCCCCGCCCCCTCAGAAAATGGGAGCATCCAATAAGCTCCTCCCCATGGCCTGACCCCCATCCCGCCCCTCAAGACTCCCCTTCCCCTCCTGCTAATGTCAAGGCTATAACCTATGAGTACCCCAGGAGAGTGGAAATGGCAAATAACACCCCCTTTCCTGGACAGTCCCATATCCCCTATCCGCCAACAAGTTGTCCTTGGAGAACTTGGGTCCTTCTGGTGGCCATACTGCCCAGGTCCCTGAGTTGCTCAACTCAGCTTCCTGAAGGAAGCCCCAAGGGCAGCGGGAGGACCCTGCAGTCGATTCAGTCTCCTCAGAGCCAAGCCCGATGCCAGGTCTTCGCCCTTCTGCAAATGGCTTATGGGGAGGAGTATGGAGAGGCTGGAAACTGTCACAGACCTCCTAAGTGTAAAGGATTAGTACTATTTTATTAGTATTGGTACTGAGAGAGTGAAGCCCTCTCCCACCTCTCTGATAAATACCTGGTAGATGGGAAACCTGACTTTGCTAATTAAACTGAATGACACCCCCACCCACCCACCTCCCATACAGCTCCCTGCTCTTCTCTCACTTCCTGAGGCCATTCTCCTGGGGGTCCTCCGGAGGTTAGAAGATCTGAAACAGCAGTATTCAATCCTCAGGGTGCCTCAAAGGGAATCTCCAGGGCCTAATAAAATGCAGGTTCCCCTGAATTCCTCATTCAACAGGTGAAGCTAGAGCCAGAGAATTTGTATTTCTCACAAGGTCACCCAGGAAGTGTCAGGGCGGCTGGCCCTAAGGCCACAACTTGAGGACCTTTGATGTGAAACTGCCAGGCTTGACTAAAAGACAAGTAAGTGCCTATGGGTTGGATGAAGTCCCAGCCCCCACTCCAGAGAACATTAAGGGAGGACAGTGACTGAGAGGGACACTCTACCTGGAGATGAGTTTTCCTTGTTCTGCGTGACATTTTAGATAAAATTGCACTAATAACTACAAATTAGAGCACTTAAAAAAATTATACTCTTATATGCTGAACAGTGCCCTCTCCCCCCAATTCATATGTTGAAGTCTTAAACCCTGGGCATCTCAGAATGTGACCTCAGTGGAAGGTAGTCTTGACTGAGGTAATTAAGTTAAAATGAAATCATTATGGTGGGTCCTGACCCAATCATCCTGGTCGAAAGGGAAAATTTGGACAGATATAGGTAGAACACCATGTGAACATGAAGACAGCCATCTACAAACCAAGGAGAGAGACCCGGAACAGACCGTTCCCTTGTGACCCTCACAAGGAACTATCCTGCTGGGTGTGGTGGCACGTGCTTGTAATCCTGGTGGCTGGGGAGGATCGAGAGTTCAAAGCCAGCCTCAACAACTTATCAAGGCCCTAAACAACTCAGTGAGACCCTGTCTCTAAATAAAATATAAAAAAGTCTCAGTGGTTAAACACCCCTGGGTTCAATCCCCAGTACCAAACCAAAAAACTATATTCGTATATCTAGGAACCATCCTGGCTAACGCCTTGATTTTGGAATTCAAGTATCCAAAACTGTGAGACGATACACTCTTTTTTTTTTTTTAACCACTCAGTTTGTGGTGTTTTGTTACAGCAGCCCTAGCAAACTAATACACCTGCTTTCTCTCAAAACATCAGCTGATTTAGCAGTTGGATCTGCCTGGCAGCTGGCCCCTTTGGAGAGGACACATGCTCTCTGGTTCCACTGCCCCCTCACCCAGCCTGTCACTCACTCTCACACCACCGGCCTCACTCCGGCGTTGCTGAGGGCAATGGCAGATCTTGGCAATAATTAGCAGGATCCTTGTGTGATACCCATGTCTGTGCGTCCTTTCCCTAGAAGCAGCCTTCATTTCATGCCCAGAGAGTCCCCAACTGCAACCCTAGAGGGGTTGGTATAGATGGATGGTGGTGACACATGAGTACCCCAGCATCTCTGTGTCCTCCCCCAAAGCCCAGGCACCAGGCCCTTCTCTTCTCCAGGACCCAGGCGTTCAAGCCCCACCCCACTTTCAATGGGCTATTGTCCCAGACTGGGAAAGGCACGGGCAGAGTCTGACATCATGAAGCCTGAGGTGGGGGTGGGACTCCCCCTCCCCCAGCCTTCCCTGACTCCTCTCTCTGCTCTGGGTCTGAGGGATTTCCCCGCCCCTCACCCCCACCCCCACCCCGGGTTCTCCCGGGAGAGAGGACCCTCCCCGCACCTCCCCAGAGCTCTGGCCACCACAGTGCAGCTGACCTACTTGTATCAAACCTCCGCTGCTCTTAATCAGACTTGTAAAGGTCACCACCCAGGGCAGGGCCCCGGGGGCTTCAGGACCACTGTGGAACCTGCACACAGAGGGACTTCATGCCCAGTCCTCCTCGCACCACACACTGTTCTAAGGACACAGGGTGCAAAAGGCCGCTGAGATCCTGCCCTGGGAGGTCGAGGCTGGCCCAGTAAGCAGAGGACGAGCCACAGCTCTAGCTCCAGGTGCCTAAGTCCCATGGGAGGAAAGGACCGAATTTAAACGGAGGGGCAGGTAAGGAAGGCCTCGGAGAAGTGGTGTCCACGCCATGCTCCGTGCTCAGGATGAGTGGGCTGTGGCCAGGGCCGGCGTGGGCAGCGGGGTGAGATGGTGACCTCTTTCCAGGAAGGAGGAGCGACACTGGCGACGGCCCTGAGTCCGAAGGGGTCACGGGGTATTCGAGGAATGTGTTCGGTCACCCACTGTCCGTTCATCAATAAGAAGGGACACACTCAGAATAATGTAAAGAGGGCGTGTCCCCATGCCAAGAGGCGGGTCACACCTAAGGTCATTTGCACAGCAAGAGCCAAAAGAGAATAGAGCCCGAGGACGGAGGATGGAGGGGAAGTGACGGAGACAAGGCAGAGGTGACACTGAAGCTGAGGGCGGGAAGGACCTGACTCCTCTTCCTCCTGCCCACTCTGGCTTCTGCTGGCCTCTTGGTACCGATGTCACACCTAACGTTGCCACAGCTCCCTGAGGACAATGCCTCTGTTCCTCAGCTTGGGACTTCCATAGAGAAGAGACCGTCCCCCAGCAGGGACTCAGAATTGGGGTACGCGGTGATGAAGGAGGGGGCAGCAGTGAGGCAGCCCCCCACCCCTTCAGGAAGGAGCTAGTAGAACCCAGGCGTCAGGCCGCCCAGTCCCAGCCCTAGTGACAAGGGCCCCTTTGTGCCCCCCTCCCTCGGGGGCAGGGAGGAGCTGGGCCCTGGAGGCAGGCGGCCCCTGGCACCCAGGGGGGAAGGGAGAGGCTGGCCAGTGGGGGCCTAGACCCTGGGAAGCCAGGGGACTGTGAGCTGGGCCGGTGAAGCCGAGGGCGCAGAAGCAGCTTCCAAGTGAGTACCGCGAGGGCCAGGGCACGGGCGGGGCAGAGCACCCTGGGGAGCTGAGAGGACGGGCAGCACCCAGAGCATGTGCAAGGTGAGGTGCTATGGGCGATGGAGGGTCACTGTGAAGGCCACTGATTCAGGCGGGGGCAGTGCTTGGGACTGCTGTGGGAATGTGTTGGGCCCACAGTGGGGACAGTGATGAGGTTTGGGCTGAGACCGAAAAAGAAAGTGCAAGAGACCTTCCTCAGCACCCCTGGTGGCTGGAAGTTCTGCAACAGTGCTTCTCCTGGGGTCCCCAAGCTAGGTGGCCATGGTCTGGGGAGGGCAAAGGACAGAAGGATGCCCAAGTGACCAGACACCTGCATGCGGTCATCTGGTAGTGGGGGAGGACAGCAGGCTGTGAAAGCAAGTTCTAATATCTGGCTGCACAGCAGGTGTGTGTGTGTGTGTGTGTGTGTGTGAGAGAGAGAGAGAGACAGAGAGAGACAGAGACAGAGAGACAGAGAGACTACACCTCGCCTATCAGTCTACATCAGTGTTTCCAACTTTTTTCATTATACCTCACTAAACAACTTTTTACCTGACTTTTTCCTATGTCCATCCCTCCTCTGAAAGTTTAACCTGCAGATGTGCTTGCTGTCTGTCTGTGAATGCATGTGGGTCTTTAGAGATCCATCAGCCATTGTCACAGCCAAGATGGTCTGGTTCCCTGCCTAAGACCAGTGTTCGCATCCCTTGAGAAATGGTCTTCATGTTCATCTCACATATCTGCCCAGGATGTGGCTGGTCCTCACCTGTGCCTGTCTCCTGTACCTTCCTGACACTCTGCCATGGCTATGAGTCTGGGTGGAGCCATCCAGGGCTACACCTCAGCGTGCGCATGCCTGTCCTTGTGTCTTGTGAGCAGAGCCGTGTGTGTGTGTGTGTGTGTGTGTGTGTGTACCTGGAGTCCAGGCCCAGGTCTGTCCAGGTGTGGGGGCACAGGAGGGAGGGCAGCCTGGAGAGCTGCAATAGTATGGTGTGATTGGAGGCACCTCAGTGTGGACACAGGGGTCACGGTGCCCACGTCCTCCGGAGTCTGTTGGGTGAGCCTGCTCCTTCTGGCCGTCACATTTCTTACCAGCGCTTGCCTGTGTCTGTGCATGAGTCTGTGTCCGTGGGAAGAGGGCAGCAAAGACTGGGAAAGCAGCCACTTGAAAATCCTGGCTCCAACCCCCAGGCGACCCACAGAGCAGCCGTGTGCCAGGGGCTCGCTAACCCCTGGACCTGCCTGGCCCCACTCAGAGCCCAGTCAGGAGAGTGTGACTCCTCTCCCCTTCCCACCTACCTCAGGAGCCCCCCAGGACGAGGAACCCGCACCCTGAGGGAACAGGGCTCTTTTGTACTGGGCACTGGCTTCTGGTGAGGGTGGGGACACCAGGGCCAGCCGCGGGGTGGGAGAGGGCGGCAGGAATTCACGCGGCATGTTGGGAATGCTGATGCTGTGAAACCCTGTCATTGATGGGGCCGGGTCCCTGCCTGCCACCCCCAGGCCTCGGAGGTGGGACATCTGCTCCTTCACCCCACTCACCATACCCGCCTGTTCCCCCAGCCCATTCCTTCCCACAGTTCTCCCGCCTCCTCCGTTTGGGGGGAGGTGTAGCCTTAGAGTGGCTTGGAGACTGAGTGGGTGAGTCCCAGCATCTATAGCAGAAGAGGACACATGGGCAGACTTACGACAGGGCTCAACCCGCAGAAAGAAGGGGACAGTGGGTGCTTAGGCCCCCACCCCCTGGCACCTGTGTGACTCTTGTTCCAGGTTGGTGACTGGCAGCTTAAAGTGGAACTACAAGATATCCCCAACTCAGGGAGACCGAGGTAAGGGACAGGTACCAACTTCCCTTTCCTCCTGGCTTGCCTTGCTTCTCCCTTCTCCGTGGCTGGCCCAGCCTCAGCACTGTCCTTGGAGACCCCCAAGCACATAACAGTGCTGAAGATCATTATCAGTGTATCCCTACCACACAGAGACAAGGAACTTGGTGGCTGAGATCACAGATCTGCTGAGTGGCCTTAGGCAAGTTACTTAACCTCTCTGGATCTCAGTTATAAAACGAGCATAATAATTCTTCCCACATTGAAGAGATCAGAGGCGTTAATGTAGCAGAGTGAGGCACAGGCCTGGAACATGACCGTTGTTATATAAGTATTTGTAATTAAAATAACAGCAGCAGCAGCAGCCGCAGCGGCTCCTTCCTGAGGCCTTTCAAGAAGCTCCGCCTGTCACTTCCCTGGCCTCTAACCTGCCCCTCTCCCTCTCCAGCTGTGGCTCGCTCACTTGCCGCCCACAATGATATTCCTCACGGCTCTGCCCCTGTTTTGGATTATGATTTCAGGTAATGTCTGGGGGGAGAGGGTGCTGGGGATCTTGAGCCTTGGTCTCAGGACCCCCAGGCCATGGCAGGTGATGGGAGCCGGAGGGGGTTATCTGGTAGGAAGTATCCCTCAGCCTCAGCTGTCCTGCCTGCCCGCAGCCTCTCGAGGGGGTCACTGGAGTGCCTGGATGCCCTCGTCCATCTCCGCCTTCGAGGGCACCTGCGTCTCCATCCCCTGCCGCTTTGACTTCCCGGATGAGCTCCGGCCGGCCGTGGTGCACGGAGTCTGGTACTTCAACAGCCCCTACCCCAAGAACTACCCGCCCGTGGTCTTCAAGTCCCGCACCCAAGTTGTCCACGAGAGCTTCCAGGGCCGCAGTCGCCTCCTGGGGGACCTGGGCTTGCGCAACTGCACCCTCCTGCTCAGTACCCTCAGCCCCGAGCTGGGGGGCAAGTACTACTTCCGCGGGGACCTGGGGGGCTACAACCAGTACACCTTCTCAGAGCACAGCGTCCTGGACATCATCAGTGAGTCTCCCAGGGGTCGTGCAGGCACCAGGGGGTTGGGGGGGGACAGCGCTGGGCTGGGCAAGAGTGTGGCAGTCCGTCCTCCTAGCATCCTCCCGGGAGGTCTTTGGCAGATGCAGGAGGAATGGGTGGGGGTGCAGACCACATGGATTGCCCACATGACCCAGATGAGCAAAGCAGGACCCTAAATAGACTAGCTGCCCTCGGAGGAAAATGGTTGCTCTTACTCATCTAGAAACATCTGGAAGTAAAGGAAGTGGGGCCCAGGGGTCAGGGGCAACTTCTCTGGATCGCTGCTTTAACTGGGTGGTCTTGGGCATGTTTTTTAACTTCCCTGGGACTTGGTTTGCTCTTCTGTAAAATAGAGATAAGAACAGCACTTGCAGCCAATGAGTGAATAGTTGTCAAGTGCCCCTGGCGGTGCCTGGCACCTGGTACCCTGCTCAGGCTAACAGAATGCAGGGCCACTACTGTCAGGCATTGTGAATTTTCAAGGGAAACCAAACTGTCAATTTTTCAGTGTAAACTCCTAATTCCTAAATATTGGTGCTGATTTAAATATACTTTTAAAAACATCCTGGACCTGGGGTGTAGCTAGTTGGTGTGAGACCCTGGGTCCCATCTCTAGCACCATAAAATTTAAAAAAAAAAAAAAATCCTGTAGGCCAAATAAAATGTGGCTAACTCCAGATTTGTCAATCAAAATAGAGCCTAATTTCAGGCAGTGCCACTGCCTAACTTATGGACAGACTTATTACTTAGAGATCTAAGATTCAGATTCCCCAGTAACACAAGGTCTATACGGGGAGCTGGATTATAGCTCTGGTGTAGAAAGAGACCACATCACACACGCCACACAGTGCACATACTATATACACACATGACATACACACAAACTGCACACACCCCACACATACACAACGCACACACACAGGCGGGCAGGTCAATCAAAGCAAGCATGGGGGCAACGCAAGGTTTCTTAGAGAATATACTTAGTGTCAACAGCACTGACGCTGACTGCAGGTGGCAGGGTTTGAAGCCCAGTTTTACCCTGTGCAAGCTATGACCTCAGTTTCCTCCTTTGCAAAATGCGCAAAATAATACCGTGAGCTTTTCGCATTGCTGGGGTGATGGGGTGAATTAAGCACCCACGGCGAGTATTCAGAGCACTTTGTTGTTACTTCATTATTATTGCACCCCGATTGGGTCTGTGGAGGGCTTTGGGGTGACCAGGAGGAGGGAAGGTTATGGAGATTTCGATATCCAGGGGCCCAGGTACCAGGAATGGAGCTGGACAAGGTGGGGAAGGCCCGGAGCCCAATGCTGTCTCTTGGACTCTCCTTTTCTTCACTTGGCCTAGACACCCCCAACATCGTGGTTCCCCCAGAAGTGGTGGCAGGCAAGGAAGTGGAGGTCAGCTGCATGGTGCCCGACAATTGCCCAGAGCTACGCCCAGAAATAAGCTGGCTGGGCCATGAGGGACTCGGGGAGCCGACCGTGCTGGGTCGGCTGCGCGAGGACGAGGGCACCTGGGTGCTGGTGTCGCTGCTACACTTCGTGCCCACCAGGGAGGCCAACGGCCACAGGCTGGGCTGCCAGGCTGCCTTCCCCAACACCACCCTGCAGTTCGAGGGCTACGCCAGCCTGGACGTCAAGTGTGAGCCTGGGTGCGGGCCGGGGGGCGGGGCCGGGGCGGGGCAGGGCGGGGCCACGGCGGGGCGAGTCCGCAGCCCCCGCCCACCTGCTGACCCGCGGTGTCGGTTCAGACCCCCCGGTGATTGTGGAGATGAACTCTTCAGTGGAGGCCATCGAGGGCTCCCACGTCAGCCTGGTCTGTGGGGCCGACAGCAATCCCCCCCCACTGTTGACCTGGATGCGCGACGGAACGGTGCTCCGCGAAGCTGTGACAGAGATCTTGTACCTGGAGCTGGAGGAGGTGACCCCCGGGGAGGACGGCGTCTATGCCTGCCTGGCAGAGAACGCCTATGGCCAGGACAACCGCACCGTGGAACTCAGCGTCATGTGTGAGTCCCGGCCCTGTGCACCCCAGGCACCCACACACCTCAGCAGGGGACAGATAAGAGCCAAAGTGTTCACTGGGGATCCCTGGGACCTGCCATAAACGTGGTCCAAGTCATGAGCCTGCCGTAAACGTGGAGGGGAGGACTGCAGATCAAGGTGTTCCTTTGTTTTTCCCACAAGTGTCTATCTGGTGTGCTCCTGTTCTGCACCACTCTTATTCCAAGGACAAGACCGGAGGACACCGATTCTGTCCCTGCCACCTAGGAAAGCCCTTTAAATGGTTTCCTGGAGTCAGCCCTTGTCTGATGAGAGCAGATCTGGGCCTCTGTGTGTGTGTGTGTGTGTGTGTGTGTGTGCTTGGAACGGATCTACCGCTGATCTACACCCCAGCCCAGGAATCTGTGTTTTAATCTGTTACAGTTCCAGGGGGAACCCAGCCCCATTGAGTGCACTGTACACAAGGGGAGCTGTCAGAACTGGCTAGCAGTGAACCAAGCAGAGGCCATTCATTCATTCATTCATTCACAAATATTTATTGAGGCAAAGTGCCCAGGATTGGGGATAATAATGACAGCCACAGCCAATGTTTACTCAGCACTTCCTGAGTGTCTACACGCATGCTCTTCCCCCAGGCATCCCCTGCCCACCTCCTCCTAGTCTCCCCAAGCCTCCTCTAGTCATCCTATTTTAAACTGTGACTACCCTGACTTTTCCTTTGTTTTCCCCCACACTTACCCTATTTTGTAAATATATTTGCTTATAGAGCATTTCCCCATGTGGACATTGTTTAAGCTAGAACAATGCCTGTCACTCAGCAGATTCTCAGTGAATGCAGGATAATCACCCTATGAAGATGGAATTATTATTAAGCCCATTTTCCACATGAAAAAAAGCTGCACATAGGTGGGAAGGGATAGATAGCATCAGGAGCTACAGATAAGCACTCTGGCTGCAGAACCACATTTATAAATTTATAAGACAGCCAGGACTGGGGTTACCTGTACCATCCTGAGTGGTTGAATTAGCTTTATGGTGCCATGGTGGAAGTTGACTGGTAGGGGCAGCAGCACTGCCTGGTTTTTGACCATCGGTCCTCTGTCCTGTCCCCTAGATGCACCCTGGAAGCCGACCGTGAATGGGACAATGGTGGCTGTGGAGGGGGAGACAGTCTCCATCCTGTGCTCCACACAGAGCAACCCGGACCCTATTCTCACCATCTTCAAGGAGAAGCAGATCCTAGCCACGGTCATCTATGAGAGCCAGCTGCAGCTGGAGCTGCCCGCAGTCACGCCCGAGGATGATGGGGAGTACTGGTGTGTGGCTGAGAACCAGTATGGCCAGAGAGCCACCGCCTTCAACCTGTCTGTGGAGTGTGAGTACCCCTTCCACACACTGGTAGCCCTCACTCCCTTCACTTGTGATGGGTGGTACAGCCACCTGCCATAAAAGTTGGGGACACCTGGAAGGGACACACACATTTTAGCCAGGGGAAGCTTTGCAGGTCCTCACCAGCAGATGAGAATGGGGGTGTCAGGGAAGCTGAATCCATAGCAAAAAAATAAAAAATAAAAATCTCACCAGATAATACTGTGTTCCCACCTGCCAGCGTGGAACTATGACCAAGGGAGGTTGCAGGGTCCTGGGGCGACTGCCCCTCTACATGAACTAGAACAGAGACTGTGGATCATTCCTATGTACGAGGTGCTGTTGGAAATACGGTCCAAGGACCCACTCATTTCATCTTCCCAGGGAGGTTCTATTACTGTCCCTAGTTTACAGAGAAGGAAACTGGGACCTGGAGACGTTATGCCACTTGCCCAAGGTCACATAGCCAGCAAATGGCAGGATTTGAGATTCAAATCCAGGTGATCTGATTCTACTCTCCTGTACTATCCAGAATGGACCTCATCCTGTGTTACTACATCAGCGTACATGGACTGAGAAGTTGTTTTGTGCAAAGGGCTGAGCGACTCTGTGGGAGGTGGGTCACAGGTTTAGAAGACTCCAAGCTTATTAACAGATACAGTGCAGCTTGAGTGGTGAGAGGGATGCTCATTAAAAAAGCTACTGTCTTGGCAATGAAATGCATCGTTCCGTTGCAAACTAGGGCCTCTCCTGACCTCCTCTCTGCAGATAGCACCCTCTGCTCCCGCCTCCCCACCCCAGGCCATCACTGCAGGTTGTAGCAGCCAAGTCACAGTTTCCACTCCCCTTGGGCAAGTAACTCCCTCTGGAGTGTGTCACTTCTGGGTTTCCATTCCCCTGCTTCCTCCTCAGCTTTGCTTGGCCTCTGGCGCAGGTCTCTCCCGCACTTCACCTCAGGCTTCAGTGACTCCATCTCTAACGGCCCCCTCCATATGAGTTTGCCAGTGAGATTGGACATGTAAAGCGTTCAGTAGTGTCTGCCCCACAGTCTGTGCTCACTATTCTGTTTGTGGCAGTAATTAGGACATAGTGGATAGGAACGATCATTAAACGCCATCTCGGGTGGTTAAGCCTTGGTCAGCAGCTCCTCCGTTGACCTATAATCCTGGGCACCCCCCGCCCCATCACTGCCCCCTCTAACTTCCTCATGATTATGGCAGGTGGCTGTACGGTGCTCTTCTTTCTCATATGTGCCATCCTGGGCCCAGTGTCCCCTCTGCTTCAGCACTCTTTCCCCCATGCTACCCCAAATCAGTAGTTCTTATATTTAAGGGCCGGAGAACCCTCTGAGAATCTGGTAGAAGCCTCAGAACAGACACACCCCTCCTGGGTCAGAAGAGGGGGCAGGACACTCTCCTTAAGGGCCTGCCCCGGGCCATGGAACCCAGTTCTTCGCAGGTATTATCTTGCAAAGCAGATACACGTCATCATCATCCCCTTTAATTGAGGAGAAAATGAAAGGTCAGAATTCCCTGCGGCCATGTAGCCTTGGCCACAAAGCTAGGAAGGCGGGTGGATGTCTGGGTCTTTAGAGTCCTGACAGCTGGCCTCTGCTCTTAGATCTTTGGCTGCTTCTCCTCCCTCTAGCCCTTGACACAGGAGGACTCACTGAATCTTGTTTTGAAAACAAATGACCAAATTTGGAGCATGAGGCCTTCAACCTACTGGAGGCAGGTGCAGGGCAGCAGTGGCCCTGTCCCCTGCCCTGCCTCCTGAGGTCCTCCTTCTTCACCAAGAACTCTGTAAACTGCTTGCCCCCAGGTCCCTTCTGTCCATGCAGTCAGTGTCCCCATAGGGCATGTAGGAGGCAGTCACCTTTACTGAGTGCTTACAATATGCAGAGGACTGGTCTGAGCAAGGTGCCCATATTGACTGACTTCATTGTCACCACCACACGCGTGGGGAGAGGGGACTGTTCTTCACCGCAGCTTAATAGAAGGAAACTATAAAGTTTTACTGGAGTCCTGGACCTGACAAAGTTGAGCAGACCTAGGACAAAAATCCCAGCTCTGTTTTCCTGTTTTGATGCACAATCCCGGGCAAGTGACCTCAGCTTTGCTGAGTCTCAGATCCCTCCTCCGAAAAAGGTATGATCAACAGTAACAGTACCGCACTACAAGCAAGGCTTAGAGGACTAAGGGATTCGTGTTGAGCCTCCCAGCACCTGATGAATCCTGTGCACTCTATATGTTCGTTTTCAATCTCTTTTCTCATCCACCTTTTACTGGGACACCAGCTTGGGTATTTGTCACGAGTTCCTGCAGCTGAGACCTGGCTCATGTGCTGTCTCTGCTAGGATGCTGCTATCTACCTAATCTGAGTAGGACTCTAAGTATTTACAGTGCACTCATGCACCAATCTGCAGAGCCCGAAGCCCTTTGCAGGTTAAGGACCACAACCCCTGTTTGTACAGAGAAGTCCCTCTGGAAGGCCCAGGGAAGCTGGGTGATGTCACTTAGCCAGTAGATGGCAGAGCTGAGACTCAAGCCAAAGCCATGCCACCCCAAACTCCCCATTCTTTGTTCCCCTTGGGATTTATACATCATGTCAGGGTTTCATAGGTCTTCCAGGTTCCCCGCAAAGCTGCCAAGATACTGAGCACATGCCCTGGACTAAGGTGTTGGCCAGTGTCCCCCATGGTCCAGGGTGGATGCCCCACCACGGGAGTGACAGCTGTGCTGTTTGAGTGGAAGGGTTTTGGTAGAGTTCAATCTCCATCATTTTAGATTTATTGTTTTTAATTTTCTCTGGGCTGAGTTGATTGGTCAGTAGTACAACGAGCATACTGCACATTTGTCTAAATGGCATTTTGGGCCTTCTGTATTCACTTGGTAGACTAAGAGACAAGTACATTGAGATTCTTATTGGAATTGTTCCTGGTGCAATCTATCTGCTCATGTGACTTCCTGGCCCACTCTTTTGTTGCTGGAAATTGAAAATTCATGGGGTCGGTGGACCAAGGGTCTTTGCCTGCACGTAAATGGATTTGGGTCAGAATTAACAGGACCAGTGTTCAGTCCAGAGTAAGCAGAGGAAAGTACCAATTTTTCAAGGGGGATAAAGAACATGGTTTAAAAAGCAACATTCAATGTTCTCATATAATTTCATATTTTGAAAAATGAAACAATAAAAATTCCAATACAATATTTGTAATCAAATGGTAGCAAAGAAAAGCTCAACCAAATGACTTGGGATGGATTTGGTATTTGGTGCTGGTGGCAATGGGGAGCCCAATGAGAGGGGAGCAGGGGGATTCTGGGGGAGGAAACAGGTAGGAGTCATGTGATGGTTGGACTGAAAGCGGGCTGGAAGCCAGGAAGAAGACAGGAGACTGGATCTGTGTGCAGGATTCTGGGGGCCGGGAGAATCCAATAGCTCTTCCCTTCTAAATGTCTGAGGGAGACACAGCAAGACCCAGTCTTGGAAATGAGAGAACAACCATTATCAGTATATAACCAGGTGGGGATGAGTGCCTGGAAGAAAACCTGAGCAAGGCAAGGGGTGAGCGATGAGTGTAGTTTCCATTGTGGGTCAGAGAAGGAGCTGCCTCTTTCCTATGGAGGGAGGAGATGGGCAGGTCTCCTAGGGGAGCGTTCCAGGTGGAAGGAGGAACCACAGACCTGGGGGCGGGAAGGTGCTCCATGGGTCTGAGAAACAGTAAGAAGGCCACTGTGACTTGCAAGGGAAGGGACCAAGGTAGAAAGGAAGGAGCCAGGGCAGGAGAGAGAGGGAGTGGCCAGGTCCCTGGGGTTTTGTAGACCAAATAATTGAGATTTTTTTTAAAAAAAAATTATTGTGGGGGTTTTTTGGCACTGGGAATTGAACTCAGGGGCACTCAGCTACTGAGCCACATCCTCAGCCCTGTTTTGTATTTTATTTAGAGACAGGGTCTCACTGAGTTGCTTAGCCCCTCGCTTTTGCTGAGGCTGGCTTTGAACTTCCAAATCCTCCTGCCTCAGCCTCCCAGGCCACTGGGATTACAGGTGTGCACCCGGCCTGAATTGAGGTTTTATTCTAAGTGATCCAGGTAGCAGCTGGAAGAGGGCTTTGAGCAGGGAGTGCTCGGTTTATGTTTTATAAGGTGAACAAAGTTAGAGATGGTGCAAGCAGGGAAGTGCAGTTCATCCCTGTGACATGATATCTTGGTCTGGCCCATTTTGAGGTTGGAGTTGCCCCCAAAGCAGTGGCAGGAGGACATCCTGAACCCTCCAGAGTTGGGGCCAATGCGGTTCTAAAGGAAGAAGTTCTGAAGGCCAGGGTGGTCGGTCCAAAGCATTTATTAGAGAAACTCTCACACAGATGGGGGGGGGGTGCTATGTCCTTGCCAAAGACAGCTAGAGAAAGGGACATTCTTCCTAGGGATCTCTGTCATGAGGGTGTTGGAATGTGGTGTTTATAAGAGGGTTGAAAGAACTCGGCTCAGGGCCGGGGCTGAATTGTTTTTCAGGGTTTTGAGGAACAACCTAAACATCTTTATCAGTGCCTGGGAATGTTCAAGGCCCTGGCCTAGGTTCAACTCTGCAGGGAAAACCTGCAGCTGGCCGGATCACACAGGGGTCAAGGCGCTCCGTGTTTCTTGGTCAAGACAGAGAAAAAGAGCAGGGAGAGCCGGGGATCCCACACACAGCTACCGCCCCCACCCGTGGCCACCCTGGCCCTGCCCTCGGCCAAGGAGGCCTTTGAGGCCCAGCCCTGGGCGGGCTCTAGCCCACTCCGTCTTGGTCTTGACCCTGCAGTTGCCCCCATGATTCTCCTGGAGTCGCACTGTGCCGCGGCCCGTGACACGGTGCAGTGCCTGTGCGTGGTAAAGTCCAACCCAGAGCCGTCTGTGGCCTTTGAGCTGCCATCGCGCAACGTGACCGTGAACGAGACAGAGCGGGAATTCGTGTACTCAGAGCGCAGTGGCCTGCTGCTCACCAGCATCCTCACACTGCGGGGACAGGCCCAGGCCCCGCCCCGGGTCATCTGCACCGCCAGGAACCTCTACGGCACCAAGAGCCTGGAGCTGCCCTTCCAGGGAGCCCGTGAGTGCTGGGGCCTTGGGGTGGGAGCCCCAGGAAGCAGAGGGCCCCTTTTCGATCCAGGCACCCCCCTCTCCACCAAGGCCACTTGGATACGGATCAGTGGTGCAGATTAATAAAGTAGCACAAGCTACTGAGGAGCAGCTGCCCTGAGTCTGCCTGCTCTTCATGAGCCCCTTCCTGAGCCCTCTAGCAATTTCTAAAGGGATCCTGCATAGAGCCGGAGCCTCACGTCAGCCAGGCATTGCAAGGATGTGTCAATATTTTGACTCTCCCAACCTGTCTTTGGAGACCCCAAGTGTCCTCATTACCACCAGCATCCCTGAGGGCACCTGGGTCTTCTCTGTCTTCAGACCGACTGATGTGGGCCAAGATTGGGCCAGTGGGAGCTGTGGTCGCCTTTGCTATTCTAATTGCCATCGTCTGCTACATCACCCAGACACGCAGGAAGTGAGTGTGGGGGCTGATAAGGGGAGGGGGAGGCTCCAGGGGATGGGAGCGGGAGGTGCAGCAGAGGCCGGGTTGGGCAGGAGGGCAGCCCTGCGTGAGTGGGGAGGCAGATTCTGCTCGGGGAGGGAGGGCTTCTGCCTTCATGGGTCAGGGCCCAGTCTGGCTGAGCATGTGGATGACACAGGACCTGTCTGCCCAGCTGTGTGCTCAGCCTCCCTGCCTATAGGGACAGTCCCCTGCCGTCCTCCACCAGGGAAGGCGCCCCCAAGGCCGGGAAGGGTGGGCAGCTGTGAATGCAATGAAGAGTATTTGCTCTGGTAACAGAAAGAGAGGGCTGGGAGCCACCGTGGGGTCCCTTGGGCCAAAGTCCTAAGGTGGATGTGGGTGAGGAGAGCTCAGGGAGAGGGCGATCTGGGAGTGCCACGAGGGCTGACATGTCCTGCCCTGCAGAAAGAACGTGACAGAGAGCCCCAGCTTCTCGGCGGGAGACAACCCTCATGTCTTGTACAGCAGCGACTTCCGCATTTCTGGGGCACCGGAGAAGTACGAGGTGAGGGCCAGAGCCCCATGGCTCTAGGCTAGCCAGGGGACCTGGATGTCAGGGACACTGAGGGCCTGAGCAGGGCCCGCGAGGCCAAGGGGCGGGGGGGAGAGGAAGGAGTCGTGGAGGGCTGGGTTGGCTGGGAGGTGGGGAAGGGGGTGCCAGGCTGAGGCTGTGGGGGGACCATGAGGGACAGGGCTCAAGACAGCCCTTGCCCTGCCTGTGTCTATGACTGCCTTTCCTTCTCCAATAGTCCAGAGAGGTCTCTACCCTGCAATGTCACTAAGAGCCCCAGGAGGTAGGTTCCGGGGCCTCAGTGTGCCTCCCTCTGGGCCCTCCGCGGTCCTGGGGTCGGCTTGCCTGTGTGTCCTCGTCAGGCGTCTAAGGCAGTCTCTGGCTTAGTCTGGCCCTGCCCAGCAGCCTCGTCTACTCTTGCTGTTGCTGCTCCCTCTGTCTGTGGCTGCTGTCCCATGTGTGTCCAGATACCTGGGGGGTGGGGGTACCCGGTGCAAAGCATCATGGGAAGATGAAGTCACACCCACAGGTCCTCCCAGATGGAGGAGGGAGACCACGCCAAATCCAAATGGGGGAGTTTGGAAACTTCTGGAAAGGTGGGATCTGACTGAGTAGACTTCACCTGGAAAGGTGTTCTCGGTGGCAGCATGTGGCCCTGGAGTCCCTGTTGAAGAGAGTTTCCTGGAGGAACAGACTTTGTAGGCCAGGTTCAAGCTCTGCAAAGAGAAGGTTGTGGTGTTAGGGGCATGGGCACCTGCAAAGGTCCCAGAGTGGGACGTGGTGGCTGTGGGGCTCCGTGGGCTGGTGGTCCTTGAGAGAGGAGGCTCGTGCAGGGCTGTGGAGCTGAACTTGGGGACCGGGGAGGTGCCAACACTCTGTCATTTTTGCATCACTTACTGATGCAAAGGAAAAAGAGAGAGAGGACACTGCTGAAGGGTTGTCACCTCCCACAGAGCGAGAGACGCCTGGGATCTGAGAGGAGGCTGCTGGGCCTCCGGGGGGAGCCCCCAGAGCTGGACCTGAGCTATTCCCACTCGGACCTGGGAAAGCGACCCACCAAGGACAGCTACACCCTGACGGAGGAGCTGGCGGAGTATGCGGAAATCCGCGTCAAGTGAGGGGGCCGGGGCAGCCCGTGAGCCAGCCGCCCTCAGGACCCTCACAGCCCCCACTGGCTGTGGGCTCCCTTCCTCCTGAGAGCTGTGGGGGCTGGGGCAGGAAGGGGCTGGGGCAGGTGACACTGAGGTCCTGGGGGCCTGGCCTCCCTCTCCTTCCCAGCTGCCCCCTCCCTGCCAGCACCCCGCGCCCACATTACAGCTCCCCTCTATCCTCTCTAACCTCATCTGTCTGGAGGGGAGCTCTGTCTGTCCATGTTATTTATTGCTGCCCCCCCTCCCCACCCCGCCTGGTCTCCTGTCCCCACACCTGGACCCTGGACCTGTACAAAAGGGACATGAAATAAATGCCCCAACACCAAATGTCTAGGCCCTGATGATTTCTGACGTGTCCTTAGGGATCCTGCATCCTGCTTCTGGAATGATCTCAGTTGTTCCTCACCCTCTGCTGGGCCCTGGTATGGGCTGAGCCCAGGGAGTCTGTTCTCCTCTCTGGTGGCTGGGGGAGAGGTCTGTTCTGGCTTCTGGGGGATTTCACGTGACAATCCTCATTCCTGCTTTGGTGGCAGTCAGGATAACTGACACCCAGGTTCCCATTTGCATGAGGCTCACTGAAAGGAAGGCAGGTCCCTGAAGGGTGCAGGGTCCCATTGACCACAGTCCCCCCCGCTCCCTCTTGTCCACACCCAACTGGCTTCACTCATTGACATTATCTTCTGGTCCCTGCAGGTCACGTGGGAACCCCAGACCCAGGCAGCTCATGAGCCTGTGTTGGTTTTTCTCCCACCCTTCACACTCAGGCTGCACCCTGCAGCTTCCCAACAAATATTAGGTGCCAGTTGTATACAGAGCCCCTTCAGGAAGCTCAGGCCATCCTGAGACAAGACTCCCAGAAGAAGGCTATGAAGATGAGTTTATTGGGATTGGAGAAGATGAGTGATTTTTTTCCAGGGTCCCAGAGCCAGGGAATGGTGTGGCCAAACTTTGGACTCAGTTCTTCTGGTTAAAATGTGCCTTGTTTCTGTCACACCTGTCAGGAATTTAAAGGGCCAGTCTCTCTGGTATAAATGGTATTATGACACCATTTGTTGATTGCTTACTGTGGGCCACAGGATTCTGTGCAATTTACGTTAATTAATCTCCATATCCTTTTCCTAAAAATTATGACAATGGTTCCCAAAGTGCAACTCACCAGCCAGCAACATAAGCATTCCCTGGGAAACTCATTAGAAAGGCAAATTTGCAGGCCGTGCCTCAGACTGCAGGAATCAACACTGGGGAGAGGCCAGCAGAGTGTGTGTGTGTGTGTGTGTGTGTGTTGAGGCCTCTGGGGGATGCTGATGCCCACTGATGTTTCAGAACCTGGAGTTGCTAATGCACGGAGAGATCAAGTCTCCTCCTCTAGGCCCCCCAGCTGGTAGGTGTGGAGCCTAGACTTGAGCACCTACCGGTGGCTCAGAGGCCACCCTCCTATCAGCCTTTTGTCCTGTCATTTTGGTGAGAACAAACTTTGCAGGGTCCTGGGGCCTTGAAAGAAGATTTAGAAGGAAGCTGTGGTGCTGCAGGTATTCAGGAAGGGGATCAGGAATCAGGGAAAGAAGACAGCAGTTGTCTCTGTTGGTGGAAGATGACAGAAGATACAGGACCCAGATCAGGGGCTGGAGCTCTCTTCACGGAGCTTGTCATCTCTTGCCGTCTCGAAGGACGAAGGACAGGAAACAAATAGTCTCTGTCACACAGGATACCAAACAGTGACATGGGACACCTGCTGCTAGGGAAAGCGAGGGGCTTTCAGAGCATAGCATGAAAGTGTGACTTAGGGACTCAGCGGTCAGGAGAGGCTTCCCAGGGGAGGAAAAATCACGCCTGGGTGAAGTCCCAGGGAGGAATGTGATTGGCAGAATTCCAGGAGCTGAAGCGGCAGGAGGCGTGTGAAATGGGGCAGAGAGTAGGAGGCTCTCCTGACCCGCAGGATGGAAGTTTCTTCCAGTTTCCCGCACACGAGTTCATGGGCCCCACCCTGGCGCACCTGTCCCCTGGCAACAGACCCTGGCTCCAGCATGTCTGGCCAGGTAGGAATGTGCTCTGAGGACTTTGCCCTGAAGAGCAGAGTAGTGTCAATAACCAGGGATCGGGGAATGACATCTGGCTGCCCCAAGTGCAACCCAAGCGTGATGGTGGCACTCGAGATGATCCCAGAGGGGCCGGCGTGACTTTTATATTACTGTTTGTGCTTCATTTAGTCAGTCTCCCAACAAAAGGAAACCAGCGTACCCAACTGGCAATTTAAAAATAAGTGATTAAATAAAAGCATTGGAGGGAGACTAAGCTAAAAAGAATAAAAAAATCAAGTGAGTTGTTTTAAAGAAATGTATTAAATGAAAATATTTCCCGAGGTTTGCAGACAGAACCCAAGTTTTGAAGATTGTGGGAAAATCTCTAAAGTTTGGGAAATGGTGAAGTCATCTGATGGCAAAGACCATCCCTTAGGAGAGACGGACACTCCAAGATGATACCCAAGTAGGATTCACGCTCTTGGACTTTCTTCACCCAGCTCCTGGACCCTTCCAGAACTCAGTACGTGCTTAGCCAGGCCTGTGGATGGACCCCAACAGAACCAACCTCTGCCTCTTGGAGCTGACATTGTGAGACAGAGACAGACAACAATGAGGTCAGCAAGTGCCACATTATTGTACTTTAGATGGTAATCATACCAATATGGCGCCCGAGCAGGTTGGGAGGCGAATGTGTGGGACAAACCTGTGTGTGAGGAAGAGGAGTCATTTTGAGTGGAGCCCAGAAGGAAGGGAGAGGGGGAGCTCTGGGAGCTTCTGAG
The DNA here is from genome assembly GCF_047511675.1 of Marmota flaviventris. Lineage (NCBI taxonomy): Eukaryota > Metazoa > Chordata > Mammalia > Rodentia > Sciuridae > Marmota > Marmota flaviventris. The sequence continues at coordinate 17,546,370 of NC_092515.1, read as the reverse complement.
AAATGTGGGTCCAAGGAACATCAAAAATCAGTGGCAAAGGCCCATGGTGGGAGTGTCTTTGTGGTGCTCGTGGAACAAGAAGGAAACTAGGGAGTCTGAGCCATGAGGGAGCCCAAGGCTGCCAAGCCCTGGATCAGAGGGCTTCTATGCCAGGGGCAGAGCGTGGGCTTTTACTCTGAGTGAGTCGGGAAGCCACCGGAGAATGGGACTCAGAGAAGCGTCCTGGGCAGGCTCGAGGTGTAGCAGACCTACTGGCAGCGGCGTAGGTAGGGTGCAGCGGTGACCAAGACAGAGGAAGTGGACATGGAGAGAGGGGCCAGGCCAGGACCCTAGAGGAGGAAGAGATGGGAGAAGGGGATTCCCAAGGAAGGGAAACCAGAGGCGACTCCCCTGTTCCTTAGGTGCCAGAGGAAGAGAGAGGACAGGTTCAGTGGGGAACACAAGAGTGGTGTGTTCTGGCCTCATTCAGGCCCGGGGAGGGGCTGCTGGGGACCGGAAAGGCTGATGGCATCCTTCCCTGGAGAACCCGTGACCCAGTGACTCACAGCCACCAAATCAGAGACACAGATAAACTCCAGAGATGAGCTGTGGGCGGGCCAGACTAGAACTGAGCAGGTCTCATGGTGTCAGATGCGGGGAGGGATGGGCTGCCACACGCAGGAGGGAGGTCACCCAGGCACCAGGGACAACTCTCCTCCTATCAACTCCTGACATTGAGTTACTTCTGGTTCAGAGGACCCCACCCCCAGCCTGTCCCTGGGACGGTGCCTGGGGCAGGCATCTCCATTATCTTCCTGGATGAAAGGGCTCCAGGCTGCTGCTGCTACTCCCGAGCCTCATCCAGGCAGGGTCCCTGGTTGGAGGAGGACTGGGCTCTGGATGGGCCCCCGTGGGAGCTCACAGCGCAGGAATAGCCAAACCTCCTGCCTTCTCCATCCTTCACTCTCAACTCCACCTGCTCCCCAGATAGGAGGTGACAACCTCATCCCAGGCAGAACAGCAGCCAAGCAGAAGACCCCGCCCACAAACTCACTTGGTTTAGAATATCTTCCCTGGGCACAAGGAGGGGGATCAATTTGGTCTCAAAAGCCCTCTCTATCAAACTCAGGCTAGGGTCGGATATCCAGAGGGGAGGAAACCAATGTCACCATGGAGCCTTGTTCAACAGAGCAAGTGACAATGTCTATAATAACAACAGCTCCCTTTACAGAGTGCCCTTTCCGTGACAGCTAGCACACAGTGCTACAACGCTTGTGACCGTGGTAAAGGGTGATCCCACAACACACCCATGAACTCGGTGACATCAATGTCATCCTTAGACAGAAACTGAGGGGATAGCACTGTGACGAATGGAGAACTGGCATTTGAACCCAGGTCTGGTTACCACGTGCTCTTCCCAGGGGCAGGTGCTGCAGAGCACTGACCCTGTGGGAGTCTGCTGACCCCTCGAGGAAGGCACTAACCGTCCCTCAGCCAGGCGGGGAGTGGCAGTCTAGTTGCCTGGCCCCGCAGCTTCCCTAGTAGGAGTTGACAGTCAGGTCACCCCAAGTGGAGACCATATACATCATTCAAATAAAAGAAGAAAGGAGGGGCTGGGTTGTGGCTCAATGGCAGAGCACTTGCCTAGCAGGGGTGAGACACTGGGTTCCATCCTCAGCACCACATAAAGATAAATAATTAAAGGTATTGTGTCCAACTACAACTAAAAAAATATTTAAAAAAAAAAAAAAGAAGAAAGGATTAGCAAGGGCATCAAAACTACCTCTCCTGGGAGTCCTGCACCCCAGTCTTTGCCTTCTCCACGAGGTTTCCAGAAATGAATTGGGTGACATCCTGTCACCCAATTTCCTCCTGGCATTGTGGCCAGCAGAATCCTCAGATACTCTTCCCAGGTGATGAGCAGCAATCCAGTGAGTCCCCTGCCTGAGACTTTTGGGAGCTGGAAGATCTCAGTCCCACACTGAGATCGCTGTTTTTTTTTTTTTTTAATCTTCTATTTTGAAATAATTATAGACTCACAGGAAGTTGCAAAGATAGAACAGAGAGATTTTCTGTGCCCTTCACTCAGTTCCCCTCTGTAGATGCTCCTTACATAATTACAGTCCAATATCACAACCAGGAATCTGACCTTGGCATAATGCATGTGGATGACCCCACATCGTTCTTATTGTGTCTGCACATGTACACCCATCGCTGCAATCAAGGTACAGAATTACTCCCTTCCCCAAAGAGCTCCCCCCTCCTCCTTCTCCACCATCCCTAACCCCTGGCAACCAGTAATCTCTTCTGCATCTCTGTAATTTTGCCCTCTGAAGAATGTTACAGGGTATGACCATTTGAGACTGGTGTTTTTCACTCAGTAAAATGACCTTCGGAATCATCTGTGTGGGTGCATATCAATACTCCATTCCTTTTCCCAGCTACAGAGTACAGCCAGCCCTCCATATCTGCAAGTTCCACATTTGATTCAACCAACTGTGAATCAAAAGTATTTGGAAAAAAATTGCATTTTTAATGAAGATGTCATTTTTTGGTCATTTTCTCTAAACAATACATTACAGCAACTATACATTACAGCAACTATCTACACAGCGTTTGCATTGGTTTAGGTATTCTAAGTAATCTAGAAATGACTTTAAAGTATATGAGGGGCTGAGGATGTCGCTCAGTGGTAGAGCACTTGTCTAGCATGTGTAAGGCTCTGGGTTTGATCCCCAGCATAGCAATAGAAAAAAAATAAAATAAATACATTAATGTATTTGCGTAGTTGAATGCAAATAACACCACCAATTTATATAAGGAACTTGAACATCCACAGATTTGGGAACCTAATCATCCCAAAATACTGAAGGACAACTGTCTTCTCTGGTATGGATGCTTCCCAATTCTTTTAAACACTCACTTCTTGAAAGACATGTTGTTTGCTTCCAATTTTTTGTTATTACAAATAAAGCTGAAATGAATAATTTGAATAAGTTTTTGTACAGATGTAAGTTTTTTGTTGTTGTTGTTGTTGTTGACAGAATGCCCAGAAGTGTAATTGCTTCATCAACTGATAGGTGTTTTTTTCTGTTTTTAAAGGAACTGACAAACTCTTTTTTGAGAGCGGTTGTCCCGTTTTGCATTCCCACCAGCAACGTGTGAACGACCCAGGCTCACTGTCTCCTACCAGCCCAGGGTGTTGGCACTATTTTTATTTTAGCTATTCTAATAAGCATGTACTGATCTCTTGTCATGGCCTTAATTTGCATTTCACTAATGGCCAGTGATGTGGAGCATCTTTCTGTGTGGTGAGTTGCCACCTGTTAATCTTCTTCTGTGAGCTGTCTCTGTCCTTGCTCATTCTTTTTCTTTTTAAAAATTTGTTCTTTTTAGATATACATGACAGTAGATTGTATTTTGACATGTTATACATACATGGAGTATAACTCATTCTAATTAGGATCCCATTCTTGTGATTGTCCATGTTGTGGAGTTTCTCTGGTTGTGTATTCATATATGAACATAGGAAAGTTCTATATGATTCATTCTACTATCTTTCCTGTCCCCATCCTCCCTCTCTTCCCTTTATTCCCCTTTGTCTAATCCAGTGAACTTCTAATCACCTCCCCCACTGTGTGTTAGCATCTACCTTTCAGAGAGAACAATAGGCCTTTGTTTTTTGGGGGACTGGCTTATTTCACTTGGCATGATAGTCTCCAGTTCCACCCAGTTACTGGCAAATGCCATAATTTCATTCTTCTTTATGGCTGAGTAATATTTCGTTGTGCATATGACCACATTTTCTTTATCTATTCATCTGTTGAAGGGCACTTAAGTTGGTTCCATAACTTAGCTATTATGAATTGAGCTTTATAAACATTGATGTAGTATGCTAATTTTAAGTTCTCTGGGTATATACTGAGGATGAGCTAACTGGGTCAAATGGTGGTTCCATTTCAATTCAATTGTTTGAAGTATATTAATTGAGTTATGAAAATCACCACAACCAATTTTAGAACATTTTATCACCCCCAAACAATCCCATTCCCATGAACAGCCAACCCCCTCCACTCTCTGCCCTGGGCAACCACTCAGTCTACTTCTTGCTTCTATAGATTTTTCTTTTCTAGACACTTCATGTAAATGGAATCATAAGTATGAGGCATTTGTAATTTTTTTCATTTAATGTTTTCAAGGGTCATCATATTGTAGTATCTATTATCAAACCTTCCTCACTTTTTATTGCCAAATAATACTCTGTTGTGTGTGTATACCATGTTCCATTTGTTCATTCATCACTTGATGGAGATCTGCATTGTTTCCTCTTTTTGTATTTCATGAATAATAAAACAATATTATTATTACAATAATAATAATGTGTTATTTCATGAATAACTCAACTCTTGTTTCTATCTTGGCTATTTGTATACCTAAGAGTATAGCAAGTGTAGAATCCTATATTAATTCAATGCGTAAGCTTTTGAGGAACTGTTCTGAGAATTTTTTTTTCCCAAAGTGGCTGCATAATTTTTTATGCACACTAGCAATCGAGAAAAGATTTAGCTTGTAGCATTTGATAATGCTACTATTTTTAATTTTAGTTGTTTTAATAGATGTGTCATGGTGATTTCCCATTGTGTTCTTAATTTGCTTTTCCCCAAAGAATGATGGTGCTGAACATCTTTTTATGTGATTACTTTCTGTCTTTATATTCTCTTTGGCGAAATGTCTCTTCATTTTGCTCATCTAATTGGATCATTTTATTTATGTCATTTTAATGTTTTTTTAAAATGTGTTATATATTCCTTCTAGATACGAGGTCTTTGTCAGATATAAGATTTGCAAACATTTCCTTCCAGAATGTAATTCATCCCTCCTTTTCTTTTCTTTTTTTTAATATTTATTTTTTAGTTGTAGTTGGACACAATATCTTTATTGTTTTTTAATGTGGTGCTGAGGATCGAACCCAGGGCCTCGCACGTGCTAGGTGAGCGCTCTACCGCTGAGCCACAATCCCAGCCCCAATCCCCTCCTTTTCTTAATGGTGTTCTCCATAGAGTTAAAACTGCTAATTTTGATGAAGTCTAATTAATCAATTTTTAGGGACCATGATTTTGGTGTCATGTCTAAGAATACTTCATCAAATACTAGGTCCTAAATATTTTCTCCTATATTACCTTCCGAAAGTTTTATAGACTCATGTTTTACATGTAAATCTATTGTCCACTTTAAGTTTTGTACAAAGTTTAGGTTGAAGTTCATGTTTTTGCCTATGAATAACCAATTGTTCTATCACCATTTGTTGAAAAGTCTGTCTCTCTACTTTTGAATTGCTTTTGTCTTTTGTCAAAAATCAGTTGGCCCTACTTGTATGGGGCTGTTTTTTGGCTTTCTTGACTGCTCTTTTGATCTGTGTCTATATCTCCACCAACTACACACAGTTTTAGTTACATATATTAATTCTACAAAAAGCCTTGAAATCAGATAGAATGATTTCCTTTTATTCTTTTTTTTCCAAGAATTTTTTCTATTCTTGTTCTTTTTTCTTTCCATATGAATTTTAGAATAATCTTGAATATATCTATAAAAAGGCTTCCTGGATTTTGAGAGTACTTTTATTAAATCTGTTTCACAGTCTGGGAAGAAATGACATCATTACTATGATTCATAAACATGGTATATCTCTCCATTTACTTAGAATTTTTGATGTTTTTCAGCAAGCAGTATTTTTAGTTTTTAGGGTACACATCCTATATATGTTTTGTTAGATTTATATCTAAGTAATTTTTAGCCATTGTAAGTGGAGTTGTGTTTCAAATTTCTGTTTAAACAAGTTCATTTTTAGTATAAAGAAATGCAACTAATTTTTGTGTTGATCATACTTTCTTCAACTTGCTGAAGTTACTTACTAGTTTTAGAAGGTCCTGGGGGCATGAAGTTCCCAACTCTACTCTCAACCTTCTCTGACATCACTCCTATTGAGCATGGGGAGTGGTCTAGGGGTCTTTGTTACAGCCTGGAAAGGGTGCAGGTCCAGGCCCCCACCCAGCTTTTGTCAGCAGAGGTGGGGGTGAGGCTACCCGGATTGTTTGTGTGTGTGTGTGTCATTTGGTTGGAGTATGGCACTTACTGGCAGAAATAATTTTCTATTTTGGATGCCTATTTGTTGTTTCTTTGGCTAAAATAGAGTTTTGCTGGAATTTTTTTCTCCCCCAGCGTTATCTTCTTCAGCATCCAGTCTAGGATATATGAAGAAAAAAAAATATCCAGGGAATTCATAACATATTATTCCTGTGTCCCAAGACCCCTAATCTGTCTGTCTTCTGTCTACCTCACAGTCTTTATATGCTTGTTTTATAATATCAGGGGTTTTAATTGTACTTAGTAGAAGAAATAGGGAAAAACACCATCAGCTCTCTGGGTCCACAGGTTTGGTATCCACAGATTCAATCAATCATAGATTGAAAATGTAATTAGGCCTGAGCAGGTGGTGCAAGCCTGTAATCCCAGCAGCTCGGGAGGCTGAGGTAGGAGGATCACAAATTCAAAACCAGCCTCATCAAAGGCAAGGTGCTAATCAACTCAGTGAGACCCTGTCTCTAAATTAAATACAAAATAGGGCTGGGGATGTGACTCAGTAGTCAAGTACCCCGAGTTCAATCCTGGTAACCCCCCCACCATCACAAGAAAGAAAGAAAGAAAGAAAGAAAGAAAGAAAGAAAGAAAGAAAGAAAGAAAGAAAGAAAGAAAGAAAGAAAGAAAGAAAGAAAGAGAAATGTAATTAGGTTTACCATGATTGCATCTAAAATAAAAATGTATGGACTTTTTTTCTTGTTATCATTCCTTAAACAATACAGTACACAACTATCAACATTGCATTTGCATTGTATCAGGTATATATAAGTGATCTAGAAAGAACTTGAAGTATGCAGAAGGATATGTGTAGGTGATATGCGAATACTATGCCATTATATATGAAGGAATTGAGCAGCTATGGATTTTGGTATGTTAAACCATGACACAAAGAAAAGACCACCAACTCCAATTTTAAATCAAATTAAAGCAAGCTTGTAATCCCAACCAGCCGAGACTGTCTCTCCCGAAATCCGTGGGTTAGAGAACAGTACCCCAGCTCTCTAGGAGCGTAGTTTTATAGCACAAAAAGTTGCAAAAAGGCGGGTGTCTTGAGAACTTACAGATAACAGGATTTTGACAAGCATAATACAAAGGCAGGTAGTAGTTTAATGGTCTAAATGGTTCAGCACTTAGGAAATAAATTTAGATCCCAATATCAGAATTTATGAGGCACCAATAGGGTTTCAGAGAGGGTTGTTATCTGGTCAGGGAAAACCAGACACGGGTGAGTTCAAGGCATGGGCAGGCATTCCAAGCAAGTTTAGAAATCGCAGTAATTTATAGTAAAACAGAAATTAACTTTTTATGACTTTGTGATGAGATGTCTCCCAATCTTAAGATAGAATTAAGCTGGGTTCATCATTCCCCCTTGTCTTATGTGTCCCTTTCAAATCTTTGATAGGGTAGAGGAAGAGCTCTGAAGGAATTTTAATCCCTCAGGTTACATTTCAATTTTAATCCCTCTTGGACTCACCCAAAACTGGCCCCCTGATCCGACCTGACTAGATTTACCTATCTATATTGACTGTCTATCTATTTCTGGCTTCACTGTTGTAAGGAAAGGGGTGGTGCTTGTTCTGGCTTCTTCGGAGCTGAGAGGGCGCGATGTGGGGTTCAGGTCAGATTGAAGTCTGGTTGGGGAAGAAGAGGTTGTAAAGTTCTGTGAGGATGGGTGCTTCTATGAAAGAGAAACAAAAAACATGAGTACTGAACAAATATTGCTGCCTCTGGAACATGTCAATGAATATCATGAAGATGGCAGAAGTTAATATTTTCTCACCAGGAGGTGTGAAGATTGAGAAGCTGTCCCCATAATAAGGCCAGAGTGGACAAGGCCTTTATATAGGAATGTAAATTTTTAACATCTTTAGAATTATCAGGAATGTAAACACAACATTTAACTTTTAATGTTGTAGATGTCCATCCCCATGAGATGTAGTTAAGCTACTCAATGTCATCTGATCTTGTAAAATTTTTGCTGGTATGACCTCCGTGTCTAGTAGAGAACCCTTTATTTCTGTTACTTAGGGCTGGATAGTCATACTCACAAACATCAAGCTTACCTGTGTAGGTTAGGAATATCTGCAGGCCTTAAATTAACTAAAAACTTCTGACTCTGGCAGTTCCTCTTGATAGTTTCTTTTGATAGTTATCAGGCATTCCTGCCTGAGAATCCCTCTTTGTAGCCTCCAGTCTTACTTATCTTGGGGGCTAACATAAGTGTATAGGTTAAGTTATATTTAACTATTATTATTTATCTTTAAATGCCTAGGAGTGGCTATCTTTTGGTTTTAACTATTTTTGTTAGGTGTTTAGGATAAAGCAAGTCAAAATGACTTTTGTTTCTCTCTATTATTAAGAGTCAGCTGAGTTTCCATAGGAGTTACTCTTGTGGGGACTTGAGAGCAATTTCTTAGTTCTGCTAGGGCCATTTGTGCTAGGAGGGATCCAGGTCTTGCAGACCATGTGGCTTCCCTTGGAAGCACCAGGGATGTCTCCCTTCTCCAATAACCCTCCTCTTCATGGCAAGTGCATCGATTGGCTTTCTGTTCTCCAGGGGTCTCATTAATCTCCCTGATCTGGAGGTTATGGGGCCCAAAGTTGCAAAGCTCTTTAGAGAAGTTCCCTGTTCCCTGGGTTTACACTGACTCAGAGGGCAAGAGCCAAATATTGGTTCTTGGGTCCCTTGTAATTTAATTTTAATTTTTGAGTCTTGATCTTAAACATCTACAAGTCACTCTCACCAGTCTTAAATTAAGAATACTGGGCTTTAACTTTAATGTCTATAATCTCACATTAATTGGGGTCTGTGCTATCCTATCTGTCCTTTGAGTGAAGGCTTATTATCTTAAATTAACCCAGGTTGTGTGTTCTTGAAGCAATACCTGTAAAACATTAACAGGCAACATTTAGACAGTTTATAAGGAAAATACAAAATAAAATTAACCAGAGTAAAAACATATTTAGTTTGTGTAATATCCACCTTGGACTTCGACTGAGTCATATTATAATCCCATTTGAGATCCTAGTAATCTTAACAACAAAAATCAATCTTTTCAATACAACTTTAAATGAACTGAAGTCTGGCCTGCTGTGGAGTCATCTGACAAGTATTAAGATGGATGAAAAGTATTGAGAGCCTTATCTCAGGTAAGGCAGGGCTCTTTATAAATCTTAAGTAAGCTATTCTAGTTGTGAACCTGATTTTTGTTTCTAAAATATCATTTTATAAAGTTTACATATATTGTTGCTTGAAGTCACATGAATATTAGCTAACACAATATGATATTACATTTAAAACATGAATTGCAGAAAGGCTGAGAACTTTTAACCTTTTGTGGAAAAGTTGCAAAATGTTTGAGTTCTACAATATTAACCTTTACATACATTAGGCTCTCATTAACTTAAAAATACATTTAAATTGTACCCCAGTAGGGCTGGGGCTGGGGCTCAGTGGTAGAGAGTTTGCCTAGCATGTGTGAGGCACTGGGTTCGATTCTCAGCACCACATATAAATAAATAAAATAAAGGTCCATTGACAGCTAAAAAATATTTAAAATAAATAAATAAATTGTACCCCAGTATAAAAAGTAACATAAAACTTTAGATCTTATTGATAACAGGTCCAGTTATAGAACATTAAATGTTATAAATAAATCTCCAATAAAGTTTATCATCTTTATAAGCCACAAATTACCATACAACTTTAGTTTGGAGAACACCAGCTTGATATAAAGTTCTTTTAAAGTTTCTACCTTAAAACTTGTATACCTGGAAGATATGAACACATTTAATATATAAATAATAGCAGTAGCACCATAATTACCTTGATAATTTTATATTAATTAAGTTTAGCTCTCAAGGAAATAACATAATATTTTAAAATAACAGTTGTTATTTAACCATAATTGTATAATCCTTAATTCCTTTAAGATTACTTGCTCAAAAAAACCCCAATACTTAATAAACACAATGTTATAGGTAATTCAATGTTTTAAGAAATCCTCATTTTTTTTAACATATAGATTAAACTTTGGTTTATGTCAGTATATTAACATTTGACCTTAAGGAAAAACTTCAAATAGCCTTGACTAATTATTTTACATATATATATATATATATATATATATATATATATATATATATATAACTCATATAATTAATTTAATTTTAATTTCTCTTTTCTATCTGTTATCCCCCTTTTTGTTCACAATATGAAACAATTCTTGTAAATTTTTGAGTTTAGACAAATTATTTCATTTAAAAAAAAAAAAACACTTTGTTGTTTATATCACTCTTAATTGGAAGAGTTGAAACTTTTGGGCCTTTGCATATTAAAATCTTCAATAAACCTTTGTATATAGAATTACATCTGTTTACCATTTCATGCAAACACAATGTTTAATATATAGAATTATGCCTGTTAGGACTTTAAATTTTTAGTAAATCCTTTTTAGTGATGATAAAGCAATTTTTTTTTCATTTACCAATTTATGAGAACATCAATAATGTTACCCAATGGAATTTAAAGAGTTAAGAGTACTTGATAGTATATTTAACAGTTAGCATTTTAACCTTGTAAATTAATCAGATGTCTAACAAACAAAATTACTGATAAAAATAAGTAATCTCATGTCAATTCTACTTTACTTATTTTACCAAAATGTCAGAGAAGTATATTGAACAGTATTAGCCATTTTTCCTTGTTGAAGAAAATTTCTAGAACCAAAGAATATTAGACATGTTATAGACATCAATGTTTTATTAATTTTTTGACCACCTAGAGAGACTTGTGAGTTAAGTCTAATTTTAACCATATTTATTTTCATCTGTTTACCCAATTTAAATTAAACCATTTTGAATCATGTGGATTAAAGGTATTTGGATTCATTTTTTTTTCTAAATTTTATGAGTGCTCCTTATATATCTGCCAATTTTCATATCATGTACATGATATATGGACATATGCACATATAGACACGCAACATATAACAGAAGTGTGCACACATAACACAATAGCAAAGGCCTTGTAGCTTTTTGCAGGTGAAATCTCCATTGCACTGGTTAAAATCTCCATAGTTGAATAAAAAATAGGGCTGATTGGAAAAACATTAACCTAGGTCTGTGGGATCAAAATTATGGGCTCAAAACATACAGAATCTAAGAAAAAGCAAGAGTCCTAGAAAAAATGACCGGCCAGTAATTAGTAAAGTATCATACAATTTACTTTTTGGTTTAGTCTAATATAAGTTCAGGTAAAGGACACTTTCTCTCTCCTGTTTTAGGGTCTGAGACTGGTCTCTTACTGCGCCTCCATTTGCATTTCAATGTGAGTCCTGGCTTAGGTCAGGAAGGAGCTGGGAAAACTGTTATTCTGAGCAGAAACCTCAAGCCTAAGGCATTTTAACCATTTTTTCCTAGTTGGTAGTTGGACAGGTTTGAATATCTAAAATTATGATACCTTACTTCCTATTGACTTTGGGAACAAAGCTATGATGTTAAGTTCCTTACTAAGAGGAACTAAGCCATTTGCTGTTTACAGGTCCACTTCCTTGTGTGGCTATTCCTAGGTTTTGTCTTCCTCTCTCAGTGACAAACAGGATAAATCTTGCTCCAAAGCCTGCTCCTAACTTACGGGAAGTAAACCTTTTGGTAATAGGCTGTTCAGCTATTTTTAAGAAGTCTAAGGTACGAGGTGAGAACAGAAAAGCTGGCACTTCTATTCTATTCTGGCCCCCTACAGAGAAGCAGGAGAAGCGTACCTGGGGCATTTGAGGTTAAAGTTTGGCTGAGGTTACCTCCACACATCTAAGGCAGATCAGAACTTGGGACACTGTGTAGTCACGACAACTGCTCTCTGAGCCTGGACAGAAAAGTAGGAAACGGCTTCAGAAGGCAGAGCCCAACACGCCTGCTCTGTATTGACGGTGACTGAGAGCTACCTAGGCTGGGATACCTTTCTCCTGAATTTCCAAGAGTTGGGGCTGCATTAGCTGCATTTCAGTAGCCATCGGGTGCTCATATCATCCTCCAGAAAGAAAGAAAGTGGCGAGAGAATAAAGAGGAGCTGAATTATGGGTGGGGGAGGATCCTCCTGAGAGTCCTGCTGTGCTCATGAATTAGAGGCAGCACCTTTGCATCCAACTCAGCTTTTGACTGTTAAGACTCCTTATTAATTATTTGATCTCTGACAAGCCAACTTTTAACTGCAAGAATGTACCATGCTTCAAAAACCCACTCAGATACCAGATTGTTACAGTAAAACATCATCTCCTTAGACACATTTACATCTATAAGTAGCCCATTCAGCCAAGATTATTCCCAAGAAACAATCTATAATATCAACACATTAGTGCCCATGTCTTAAAGGGCCAGAAACAGATACAAAGACACAGTGACAGACAGAGAGGAGCCCCAAACTATGGCTGACAGACAGGAGCCTTTAAAACAGACAGACCAGATAAGGGAAAAATCTCCCCAAGTTTCTAACTCCCATTTACCACGACTCCCACACCAGTGGCACCATAGACGTTCCCACGAGTGGACCAGATGTTCTCACAAAGGGGGAACCAGAAGTGTAAAACCAAGGGTCTCAGTGTGGCAACTTGACTGCATTCAGTTTCCTTTTTTTTTTTTTTAAAGTACCCAGAGATGGAGCAATCCTCACAGGGCAGGGAAGGAAGGCGGGGGTTCCCCCAAGCAAAAGGGGCTTCGGCAGCTGCTGGGAGTCCCTCAGTCCCTCCTTTTACCTACAGGAATAGCTCCTCTGGTTCAGTCCGACCCCAGGCACGCTCGCATGTCTCCTAACTTTCCAGGAGTCAGCTCTCAAAAAGTTCATCTTACATCCTTGGCATGCAGCTGCTTGGAGTGCTAGGCTTCCCCAAGAAAGCAGAGTGGGGGCTCCTTTGGAATCCCACCTGGGGTGTCAAAATCTTTAACTGAAAGTTTGGTTCCTGTCCTCGAAGCCAATTAATGCCAATTTCATAATGAGGAGAGGGTTCTGAGAAAAGGGAAAAGGTGGTTTATTGCTTTGCTAACAAAGGAGAAACACGGGGGAATCTGTCCCAAAGGTTGTGACTCTCTTGATCTGGAGGAACAAGGGGTTTTAAAGGAATTTTCCAAGAGTTAATTTTGGTAGGGGTTCCCAGGGTGCCCTAATGGCAGGTTAATTTGGGGGATATTCATTTCCTAGATCCCCAGCAGGCATTTACCTCTGCAGTGGGTGTTCTCAAGGCAGCCAACTAGAGGAAGAAAACATTGCTTCCCTAATCCCACTTAACTAAGGGGGGTAAAGTTTACCAAAGTTCCTTAAAACACAGCTCAAAGGGGCATCAGGCTCGCTTGCCTTATTACCCATTTTGATGTTCAATTGTCTTAAGTTTCTACTAGAGAAGACACACAACAAAAAGGCAGGAAAAAACATGGAGAACACAGAACAAGACACAAGAAAACAAGAACCAGGCGCCAAAACCGAGGGAGCAGGGCAATGTCTTGCTAATGTTCCCAGACAGGAGTGTGTGCGTACCCCATCGGGTACCTCACTGTCCTTCCGGAGGAATTCCTTACTGAACCAGTACCAGAGCGACACTTTGCTACTGTCCTGGACAGGAGTGTAGGTGCCTCGCCAGGCTCCTCTCTGTCCCCAGAAGAGATCTCTCTTAACCAGATACCAGATGTTATACAGGTGCCACTTACCTATGGAGGCCTCCTCCACCAAATGCTTGCTAAGTGTTTTAGGGCTGCAGTTCACTCCAGCAATCCGATAAACCGAAGTCACACCCCAGGGCCTTGGAATGTCTCAAGGTGCACACTCCCCAGAGCAGCTCTCCAGCCTGGAGTCCCAGAGTGAAGGTCCGGGTTCAGAATTTTTGGTGGTCTGATCTCACTCAGGCCTCCAAATGTTAAACCATGACACAAAGAGCAGACCACTAACTCCTATTTTAAATCAAATTAAAGCAAGCTTGTAATTCCAACCAGACGGGACTGTCTCTCCCGAAATCCGTGGGTTAGAGAACAGTATCCCAGCTCTCTAAGAGTGCAATTTTCTAGCACAAGAGGTTGCAAAAAGCGGGGTGGGGGGGTGTCTTGAGAACTTACAGATAATAGGATTTTGACAAGCATAATACAAAGGCAGGTAGTAGGTTAATGGTCTAAATGGTTCAACACTTAGGGAGTATATTTAGATCCCAACATCAGAAAATTCTGAGTTGCCACTAAGGTTTCAGAGAGGGTTATTATCTGGTCAGGGAAAGCCAGAATTTATGAGGTGCCATTAGGGTTTCAGAGAGGTTATTATCATGGGTGAGTTCAAGGCACGGGCAGGCATTCCAAGCAAGTTTAGAAATCTCAATAATTTATAGTAAAACAGAAATTACTTTTCATGACTTCGTGACGAGATGGCTCCCAATCTAAGATGGAATTAGGCTGGGTTCATCAGGTATCTGAGGGGTTCCGGAGCCAATCGCCCTCAGATTCTAAGGGACAACTATCCTCCTACTCCATCTTTCAAAAATAGCACTACTTTTTGAAGAAGTTGTTTTTACTCTTTCAGTTTCCATTCCTCTGGCCAGTGGCCCTTAACGCACAGTGGTGTCAAAGTGAAGATCTTCTCAGAAGCCTCTTGCATCATCTGTAGGATTTGCATAGTTTGGGCTGCTGTCTTGTTCTGCTCTTGAGATACTCAAAAACAAGAAACTTGATAAAAGTGGTGAGGTTTCAGTACTGAGACTTTCCCACTCGGTGACACTTCATGCAAGATAGCCTTTTCCTTCCTGATGGCTACGAGCTCCTCCCTCCACCCTGGGGATTCTGAAGCATCAGTGTCAGTGAGCAGATTTCCCGCCATTTCTGTCCAGAATGGAAGGCCATGGGAATGACTGTAACCAGATGGTGTCCCCAAACTACAAATACCTTTAAGCACAATGATGTGAAGAGTTGTAGAGAAACCAGCTTGGAAATTTGATACAGAAAACCCATCCACTAACACTAAGACCTGACCTTAGATATGGACGTGCCCCTTTTCAATCTGACCCCAAGCCCACCTTCCTTCCACTGTTTCTTTTCCCTACTCTCCACATCCATGATGCCTCTTGGTCACCCTCAGAGTCACGAGAGGCAGGAGGTGTGGCCAAGGAGAGTAAAAATCAATCACTGGAGACTTCAGTGTACTTCCTGTTTCACTTGCAGATGTCGCCAGGGTCTCTGAAGAGGGAAGACACGAGGAGACAGGTAAAAGCCACATTTTGTTTTTTCTTTTTTTTTTTTTTTTTGCTTCAAAGCAAGTATGGAGAGGCTACTATGTGTTGGGCACAATTCCCAGAGCTGGGAATATAGGGGGCACCTCCTTTCCTCTTTCTTGCTTGCATGGCAACAGGTTGTAGACAGACCCTGTGTTTGAGCACTCCCTGGCCAGGTCTGGTGAGTCTTCTGAGATTGGAACGGGTCACCTGGATGCTCAGGAGGGAATGATGGAATTGGAGAAGCTGGCTCAGAGGTCCCACAAAGCCCTAATCTGGCCCTTATTGAGCAGGCAGTTCTGGACAGGTGCCTTTTGAACCTAATGACATGTTTCCACACACAGCCCCATCCTGTCCCTTCAGCCTTACAGTTCTTATAGGGCCGGGGTCTCTCTTCCTTTTTTTTTGTTCTAGGGATTGAACCCAGGGATGCTTAACCACTGAGCCACATCCCCAGCCCTTTTTATGTTTCATTTTGAGACAAGGTCTTGCTAAGTTGCTCAGGACCTTGATAAGTTGCTGAGGCTGGCCTTGAACTTGAGATCCTCCTGCCATAGCCTCCCAAACTGCTGGGATTATAGACATATGCTACCACACCTGGCCTGCGTCCCCATTTCTTATGCTTCAGAGACTGTCGGGAGATCCTTAGGTGGGCACACATTGTGTCCCTTTCCCACTCAGCCAGGACCTGATAGGACGTGACTAGTGGGTGCTGCCAGAAGGGTACAATGGCCCAGCCCCTGTTGTCACCTAAGGGGAGCTCAAAGTTATCTCTCAGAAAATGGCCCTGTGACTTTGTGAAGCTTTTGGTGGAAAAGGTAAAATGATCCCATGGCCAAAGAAGTGTAGGTAATATACTACACTCTGGCTCCCATGTCTGGAGATTTCTGATGTATATAGAGCTTATTAAAAGATTCAGAATGTTCTACAGTAAAGAATCTTACTTAATTTTTTAAGCTCAGCTTTTCCCAAGTGGCTGACTTTGAAGACTTTTTTTTTTTTTTGTATAAAACATTGCTAACACCTGCAGAACTGAGGTCAGTTTTGCCTGGGAGGATCTGACCTGGCTTCCATCCCCTCACCCCTAATCCATGCCCAGGCCAGGCCAACCCCAACACCTGGGGACAGAGCACCTCCTGCCTTCAGCAACAGCCTAGCTTTCCCCTGTCATCAGTCACCCAATAACCCAGAGCCTGTATCCTGCAGCCTGGAGAGATAAACAGCCAGAGAGCCAGCCACTGATGCGATATATTGTGTGGGAAGTGTTGGTGGGGCTGGTGGAAGGGGCCAGGGTCTGTGGTGACACCGGAGACACACTCGGTTGGCACATCCTGCTGGCTCCCTGGGGACCAGAACAGAGTTCATAACCATATAAATAGGGACTTAAATTTAACTCTGTGAATGTAACTCTGTGTAAAAATGTAGAATGGTTGAGGGTAAGCTTATTGCACAGGGAGGGAGAGAGGGAAGAGAGAGAGAGAGAGAGAGAGAGAGAGAGAGAGAGAGAGAGAGAGAGAGAATATCAGTTGCCAATTGGTGGCATTGGGCTACCTCCAGCCCACAGATAAGTTTTGTTTGACCAGCACTGTATATTGGACTTTTTGTTGTTGTTATTGTTCTGTTTTGTTTTGTTTTGTACCAGGAATTGAATTGTACCACTGAACCACACACCAGCTCTTTTTATTTTTTATTTTGAGACAGGATCTCACTGAGTTGCTCAGGGCCTTGCTAAGTTGCTGAGGCTGGCTTTGAGCTCACGATTCTCCTGCCTCAGCCTCCTGAGTTGTTAGGATTATAGCACCAAAGGCCCTGGCACCTGTGTATTGTTTTTAAAGCAGGACATTTAAATGTGCAAATGTGGCTTTTTCCTTCTTCTGAAACATTGGAAGGTCAGACAGTGCTGGGATGCTGATTCCCACTGGACAACAGTCGGCTGGATTGAGACAGCCACCATCTTTAGACAAGACATGACCTTTGCCCTCACTTGATTGACTGATGTTTCCTACTTAGCCCTGGGATGCATGAGCAGGTCCCTTAGACCATATTCTCCTCCTGAGACCTTCCAGCTCTCTGTAAATATTCTCCTGGCTTTGAACTTCATTATTGGTTTTGGAATGACTATTTTTTTTCCTGGTCTTTCAAATCAAAATATGTCTTCCCCCTGTGCAAAATCCTGCACCAGTAGTCCCCAAGAGAGCTCCCCATTACTCTGGGAGCCTGGCTCTCAAGATGCCTAGGGATCTGCTCTATTCTGAGCCTGAGAACTGGGCAGGAATTTTAGAAAAGCATAGATGGATGAATGAACGATGAAGGGAGAGAGGGAGGGAGAAGGAATAAGGAGGGAAGGAAGCTCTTGGGCTGAAGGAGAAGCACAGCATACCCAGAAAAGACTCCATGAGCACCCAAGTCCCCCACATCCCCACAATGCAACCAGACGTGGCCCCCAGGATCAGGAGCAAGGGGTCAGAGCTCCGTGTGGATGGGCCAGAAGTGGGTGACCAGATGGCTCAAAGACAAACTCTTCCCAACTCAGGCTCCAGCCCAGACACAACATCATGCATCTCCTCGGTCCCTGTCTCCTCCTGCTCCTGGGTAAGGGCTGTGGCCCAGGCAGGTACCTGGGTTCTGGGATGTCAGTCAGTGGGCACTGGAGAAAGAGGACAGATCTGGGTCAGAGAAGAGGAAATGTGGGGTGGGCGGGCCGGCAGGGTGTACACACAGAGAGAGAAGCTTCCCTCTCTTGGTCTTGCTCCTCTGGGGTCTCCCCATGTCTCCCTCTAGCTTCAGAGAGAACTCTATTCCTTCAAAAGCTCTCCGTAGCCCTAAATAATGCTTTCTGATCACTGTCATGGGTTTCAGAACATTTGGCTTTCTCTGATTCAAATCTGTGGAACTTCAAACACCCCGCCACCTTGTATGCCTGGGAAGGGGCCTGCGTCTGGATTCCCTGCACCTACAAAATCCCAAAGACGGATGCGCAAGTGGACAGGCTTGTCGTGTTCCACAATCACGAGTATGACAAAACCACCAAATGCTACGTGGGGACTGTCCTCTATAATAGCACAGTGGACTGGAAGTCCCCTTCTCAGCAGGGAAGGGTACAGTTCCTGGGAGACTCAAAAAGCAACTGCACCCTGAGCATCCAGTCATTGTCGGTCAATGACAGCGGCCGGCTGGGGCTGAGGATGATGACAAAGGACGACAAATGGATGGAAACCGTAAACCTAAGTATCTCTAGTAAGGCCTTGGGGGAAGGTGTCTGCTTACCTCAGAATAAGGAGGGAGGCTAGACAGAATCAACCACTGGGACAGGAGTCACAAACTGAGTTCCCTGCAGAGGTCAGGCAAAGGGATGCCCTAGCTATGTGATGTGGCAGCGTAAGATGGGCCAACTGCAGCGTGAGCGCTTGTCCCTGCCCCTCAGCCCCCGCCCATTCTAGCCATCTGGGTTCCAGGTAGCCAGAGCTTCTGGTCTTAGATGGAGAGATGAATTTTCAAACGAAAACTCCCCTTGTATTAATGTTGGGGACCAATTCTAATTAACCTCTCAAGGCCGGATGACACGCGGGCAGGGTGTGGATGTGACCCATCAAACACAGCAAGGGGCCTCTGCCCTGACGAGAGTGGTCACGTCATGCCTGTTTCTTTGGTGGTCGGTTCTAAGCAGCTGTGTGTTTAGGGGGAGAGCTGTCACTCAGACATTGCTGTCTGAAGAGTGTTCCCACTGGGGAGGGGCTCGCTGTACACAGGCTCACCTACTAAAAGGACGCGGTGCCTGGGTGCCTCCCATATTGAAGCCATTGAACAAATAGAAAGGTGTCACCAAAGCTAAGAAATACACATTGAACTAAACTTGTACAATTCACCTAGGGGTGGAGAGAGTCATGAACTTGAAGCCATTTAGAAAGCAAACATCAGCAAGTCAGAGAGAAAGAAATGTGAAATACATCCCCAGAGAGGCTCAGGGTCCCCAGGGAATGACAGAGAGTATCTCAACTGAGCCAAGAGGTAGCTGATAAGGATTCCTGCCCAGGTTCTTTGGAACGGGACCTCTAAATACAGGTGTAAAAGACTGGGATGGAATCCAGGTCCCCAGGCCTCTAGAACTGTCCCCACTCTTTTGCAGAATCTCCTTTTCCACCTCGCATCCAGCTCCCTCCAGAACTTCAGGAGTCCCACACAGTCACTGTGACCTGCTTGTTGAACTTCACCTGCTTTGGATACGACATTGAACTGCGGTGGGCCCTGAAGGGGCTCCCCTTCACCCCTGCTTCCTCCACCATCTCCTCCTCACCTACCACCCAGACTGTCTCTACCAAGAGCCAGATCGACTTTAAACCGGAGTGGACTCACCACGGGAAGAACTTGACCTGCCAGGTGTGGCATTCTGCCGAAGTGCTCTCTGAAGAGACGGTGCAGCTGAACGTGAAGCGTGAGTCCCCCCCACACCATGTTCCCACGGGAGTGACGCAGTCCTTGTCACCTTCTCCCTTATGCCCCATCGAGCCCCTGAAGGGTAAGAGGAGCCTTACCTTACAGAAGGATGCACAATCCATCTGCTGCCCATCACCTGCAGCGTGGCATTGCCCGGCCTCTCCCCCCACTCCCCTCTTAGCCCTGGAATTTCGGGACACAGATTCATTTCAGCCTCTGCTTTGGCCTAACAGAAATAAAACGATCCATCCTCACCATAGCGTGGGATCATCTGGTTGGGTTTCTCTTTCACCCCTTGTGGGAATTCTTTTCATATCATTATTTTGTGCCTCATTCATTCATTCATTCAATAAATATTCACTGCACATCTACCAGGTGCCGGGTCCTACAGTGGCCGCCAGCTGGAAGGGTGGATATAGCAGGGAGCCCAGTTCTTGCCCACATGAAGCTAGCCTTGCAGTGAGACAGGCAGACGAGAAATAGATTAACAAAGAAACACAGAACCTAATTGTAGAAGTTGTATGTGTCTTAAGAAAAAAATAAATAAAGCAGGGTTAGGATTGGGGGGTGACGGTATGGACGGGGACTTCTCTGAAGAAGGTGAATATGTAGGGTGACCTTGAATGGAGAGAGAGACTGGGGCAGGTAAAGGGGGTTCCAGGGAGAGGAAAGAACAGGTACAAAAGCCGCGGGGTGAGACCCCGGTGTGTGTGTGATGAGGCCCAGGGCCTGAGAGGTTGGACTTCACAGCATTCGAGGGCCACCTGGCAGGAGAGGACTCTAGGTCTCCTGCACTGTGGGACATGTTTGGGGTTTTATTCTAAGTGTGGAATCCACTGGATGGCTTCAAGCAGGCACTGACAAGCTCTGAATGACAGGAATCCTGGCAGATGCAGGTGGGGACCATAGAGAGAGGACATGTGGAGAAGGGGGAAGGAGAATGGAGTGAGGAGGCTTTGACAGTCACCTGGGTCCACAAGGGAACTACACATGTCCCAGTCCCCTCCCCAATCACCCCTCTGTTCCTCCAGACACCCCGAAGTTGGAGATCAAGGTCTTTCCCAATGAAACCACTGTAATGGAAGGGGCGTCCGTGACCATGACGTGCCAGGTCACCAGCAGCAACCCAGAGCATGGCACTGTATCCTGGCTCAAGGACGGGACCCTCCTGGGGGAGAAGAATCTCTCGCTAACTCTGTCCTCAGTGACCAAGGACAGTGGTGGGAAGTACCGCTGTCAGGCCTCCAATCACATAGGCTTAGGAATGTCGGAAGAAGTGGCCCTCAAAGTGCTGTGTGAGCCTCCTCGGAGCTGAGGGTGGAGGTGACAGTGGCTGCTTGCTCATGTCACAGGGTTCCCCTCACCTCTCGCCTCACCTCTGCCCCTTCTTCCAGATCCCCCGACAGTTTCCGAGGTTTACATCCACCACACACCTGCTAAGGAGGGACAGTCAGTAGAGCTGGTTTGCACGTCCCCGGCCAACCCTCCTCCAACAAATTATACCTGGTATCACAATGGGAAGGAAGTGCCAGGAGTGACAGAAGAGAAATACTGGATCGCCCAGGTCCTTACTTGGCATGCAGGGCGTTACGCCTGCGTGGCAGAGAACAGGCTTGGTTCTGGACAGGTTGGCCAGGAAGCCGAGCTGGACGTCCAATGTGAGCAGTCACGGAGCCTCTGGTTCTTGGGAGAGAAGAGGAAAGTAGGGGGAGGAGGAAGACAGAGGGGGCAGAGGGGGTCCCTGGGTCCTAGAATGGAGAACAAGCAGAAGCCAGGCTCTTCCGACACAAGTTTCTCAGGGATCACAATTGTATTCCCAGCATCTGCCTAGCCCAAGGCCTGAGTCTTGGCAGGTGCTCAGATGTTTGTTGAATGAATGCATAACTGATGCTGGGCTCCACCAGGAACAGAGAGACTTGGCGCCAGGCAGCAGCTCGGTCCCAGAAAAGGTCCTGAAAGTTTCAAGAACTGGAGCAAGTGTCTCATTACCTCTCCATCGGTAGAACTTCTTTTACCTCTTTTCTAAGGGTTGCACTGGAGAAGTTGAGTCACTAAGATCATGAGATCTGTGGGCCCTGAAATGATGGATAGGGATCCCCAAACTCTAGGCATCCCTGGCATTGATTGGTGGTTTACTGAGCACTTCTCTAAGGCATCCTCTTAGCTCATCCTTGAGAGAATTCTGCAAGGTGTGATCTTCTCAGGACCCCATTGGACAGGAGGGGCACACCGAGGCCTGCAGCCGCAGCCACACAACTTTCTGTGGCAGGATCTGGCAGTCTGACTCCAGAGCAGAGCTCTTAACCACTGTACTGTCCTCCTTCAAGTCACAGCCAGGTCAAATAGACACAGGTGCAACAGAGAAGCAGGGATTTCCCCCCACGGAGCAGCTGTGTGAATACAGGGGCAGGTGGGCCGGGGATTCAGACAGGAAGAGGCATCATGGCTTGGCCTTACTTTATTCACCTCTCTGGTCTACTCCCAGATCCCCCCAAGGGGGTAACCACTGTGATTGAAAGCCCCACACCGATTCGAGAAGGAGACAGCGTGACCCTGCGCTGTAGGTACAACTCCAGTAACCCAACAGTTACCCGGTATGAGTGGAGCCCCCAACACTTGTGGAATGAGCCATCCCATGAGGTGATGAAGATTCAGAACGTTGCCTGGGACACCCCACCCATCTCCTGTTCCGCCTGTAACCATAACCAGTGGTGTTCGCCAGCTTCTCCCATCAACCTGGATGTCCAGTGTGAGTGACAGGGTGGGGGGACCTGGGAGGTGGCCCCATGGGATCTGGGATGGAAGGGCGAGGAGGTGGGACCTGGGTCACAGTCTTCAACAGAGAATTGAGGGGTGGGAGAAAGGCTTGAGACCAAGGGGACGGGAAGTACTGGAGACAACAGAGGGAGAAGAGATCTGAGAGGTCAGCATGAGCCCTGGCCCTGCAGATGCTCCCAAGGAGGTGAAGGTCCTGCAGATCAGTTCCCTGTCAGAGATTCATGCTGGGAACCAGGTCCGACTTCAATGCCACTTCTCAAAGAGCCACCCGGAAGAAGTCCACTTCTTCTGGAAGAAAAACGGAAGTCTTCTTGAAGCAAAAGGAAGAGAACTGAACTTTGACTCCGTCTCCCCGGAAGATGCTGGAAATTACAGCTGCTTGGTGAAAAACTCCATAGGACAGTCAGCATCTGAGGCCTGGAGGCTGCAAGTGCTATGTGAGTGGCTGGCGCTGGAGGCTGAGAGTGGAGACCAGCAGAGACCCGGAGACCAGCTACCTGGACCCTGACTTGTTTTCCCCTTTCAGATGCACCTCGGAGGCTGTGGGTGTCCATTACCCCAGGAGACAGAGTGATGGAAGGGAGAAAGGCAGCCCTGACCTGTGAGAGCGATGCCAACCCTCCCATCTCACAGTACACCTGGTTTGACTGGAATAACCAAGACCTCCAGCATTCTGGCCAGACGCTGAGCTTGGATCCTGTGAAGGTCGAGCACTCGGGCTCCTACTGGTGCAAGGGGGTCAACCAGCTGGGCGAGGGCGAGTCACCCCCCAGCACCCTCACCATCTACTGTAAGGCCCCTTTCTGTTTCTTCTCAGGCTCCTTTCTGGTGCTGACTGCGCTTGAAGCTCCTCCCACCACTAAGCCTTATGCTGCTAGATCACAGTCTTTACAGTCCGCTTCCTCCCTCCCAGTTCCTGCCCAGAGCAGCCCAGCTACACTCCCTGCTCCATAGCTTCCTGCTGCCACCGCTGGAGCAATCGCCTTGTCCTGCTTCACGGGAGCCTCTCCATCTACCTCCCCTTCTGGACAGGGAATCCTCTGTCCAGGATTCCCTCAGGCTGCACCTATCTTCCAGGCTTCATGAGCTCCTGCTGGGTCCCTCTCTCAGGAAATGTAACTGGCGCGTTGCATAGAAACGCCATGCCCTGGGTCTCCACTTTTTGGACAACTTGAGACTTGCCTCTTTTTCTAAGGGTTGCACTGTGTCCCCTGAATGGATGCTGCCCATTTAGTTTCCCCAGCCCCCTCTTCAAGGCTGAGCAGGTAGACCCTTGTTTTGGGCATGCCTACAAGGACAGGCACAAGATACAAATGCCTAGGTGGAATTGCTGAGTCAAAGAACCTGTGTGTCCAAAATGCCTGGAAAGTTGTACTTGTTTAGAAGGCTGAGGATGCTGCACTCTGTGAGGGCCAGGCCTGCAGAAAACTCCTGCTTGGGGGAAAGACAGTGCTTTCCTCCTAACCAGAGATCCTTCTTCTAACCAAGGGCCCTTCTCCATCTTTCTTGCCTCACTCTCCCATGCACAGAGGAGATGTGCTGGGAAGAAGAACGGGGGCTGGATGCAGAGATAAGTCAAGGGTGCTGGAGTGCAGAGCGAACCTGCGACTCTTTTCTCTACTAGATAGCCCGGAGACCATCGGCAGGCGAACGACCATGGGAATTGGCATCTGCCTGGCCATCCTCATCCTGGTCATCTGGGGGGTGAAGCTTCAGCAAAAGTGAGCTCTTCCTGCTGCCCCCTCCCTTGGCTCGTCCCATTTCCAGTTACTCAGGCCCAAAGCCTCCAGTCTCCTGAATCCACAGGGTCCTGTTCTCATTCCCTGACCCCCACCAAGCCTGTCTCTTCTCCTTAGCTGGAAGAGGACTCGGAGCCAACAGGGGCCTCAGGAAAATTCCAATGGTCGGAGCTTCTTTGTGAGGAATAAAAAGGTAGGATGGGAGGAAGATCAAATGCAGGGCAGCCCTTAAAGTGGAGTGAGGAACCGAGGTGAAGAGCTAAAGAAAAGTGATCAAAAGTCCTCTGGGGCCAGGCGTGGTGGTGCACACCTGTAATCCCAGTGGCTCAGGAGGCTGAGGCAGGAGGATCAAAGCCAGCCTCAGCAAAATCGAGCACTAAGCAACTCAGCGAGACCCTGTCTCTAAATAAAATACAAAATAGGGCTAGGGATATGGCTCAGTGGCCAAGTACCCCTGAGTTCAATCCCTGGTACCAAAAAAATGTCCTCTATGGGGTCAGAGGCTGGGGGAGGGTGGGGAGAGAGAGTCAGAACTGCAACCCTGCCTCTCTCCCAGGTTAGAAGGACCCTTCTCTCTGAAGGGCCCCACTCCCTGGGATGCTACAATCCAATGATGGAAGACGGCACTAATTATGCTACTCTGCGCTTTCCAGAGACTGACACTCCAAGAACTGGGTACTGAGGGTACAGGACGGGTGGGTCCTGCAGCCTGGGAGGGATGTAGGGGGAAAATAGTGTCCTAGCTCTGTGTCAGGCACCTCCTGACACCATCTACCTATTACCTCATTCCTGTTCTATAACAACCTCTGTTAAGTAACAGGCCTCACAACGGGACCTGTTTCTACAAGCCAAGAGCATGTGTGCCCAGAGCCAACCTTTGTCACGGAGGCTAAGGCGCGGTGACTCATACACATGCATGCTCATTCATCCGGCACATGTTTTTTATTAGCCCCTACTGTGTGCATGGGGCTCGTGGAAGACAGCAAGTTGTGTTTTTCCATAAAGGGCTGAGGTTGGGGTGCTGCTGGGGGCACTAAGGGAGTCGGGAGAAGGAAGAGAGTTCACAGGAAGCACTTCACTGATGGCTCTCCATCTGTTCTCCCTCTCAGAGGTACAGGCCCCTCAGAAACACAAGGATCTCTCCCAGATAATGAAGACACGGTCACTTACTCAGTGGTGCAGAAGTGTCATGTGGTAAGAGGCCAAGGCTGAGAAGGTTGGGGGGCCTGGGTCCTGGTCTCAGCTGGGAGCCCCACAGGGGAAGGACTTGGGTAGATGTCAGTGTGGCTAAAGCTAGATGTTGGGGGAGGTTTGTGGCCTTAGTCTGTTTTCTGTTACTATCACTCAATACCCGAGACAGGGTAATATATAAAGGAAAAGGATTTATTTTGGTTCATGGTTCTGGAGATCCAAGGTCAAGGGACTACATCTGGTGAGCGCCATCTTGCTGATGGGGATTCTCTGCAGAGTTCTGAGGTGGCACGAGGCATTGCTCAGCAAGGGGGGTGCATGCCAGAGAGAACTCAATTTTATGACAAAGCCACTCTCTCAGTCACCCATCAACCCATTAATCCAATCACCTCTCAAAGGTCACACCTCCACACACATTAGCATACGAATCTGGGGACTGAATTTCCCATGCAATCTGGGGGACACATGGGTGGAGCTGTGGTTGGAGCCAGGGTAGGGACCTCTGTGACCAAAGGCCAAGACAGCTAGTTTCTAGACAAGGGGACTCTTGTGTGGGCTTTTAGACCTCCCTCCCCGAGTGGAACAAGGGAAAAGTGGGGGAGGTGGAGGGAGGCTGGCCCCCATTGCAAGGCCAGGCTTACCCCCGTGTAGCTTTCCCAGGGTGACTACGAGAATGTGGCTCCAAATCTTCCAGAAGATGACGGGATTCATTACTCGGAGCTCGTTCATTTTGGGACTGGGGAGCGGCCTCGGGCACCAGAAGATGTGGACTATGTGACTCTCAAGCACTGACAGCAGGACACAGGCTGCGTTGGATGTGCCCAGAGCCAATGGGGCCAAGGAAACCCCAGGGTGTCCCCAGCTGCAGCTGTTCAGCTGCTAAGTCACAGGACCTTTTTAATCTCCCTGCACACACACACACACACACACACACACACACACACACAATCACTGAGGAGAACCTGTGTCTGTCTGGTTCAGAGCCATTTTCCTTCCCAGGACTGGTAACCCTGACCTTCCTGATCTTTTTCCATTCTCCTTCCCACCCGGAAATTCACCTATGCACCCGTCCAGGATTGCACAGCCCCCTGTGTCCCACACCCGAGACACTGCCACCATCCATCCCCTCCTGAGCCCTCCCCGACTGCCCTGGGATTGATTTGACACTGTTTTGTCTTCCTTGTCCCTTGGCCCTCCCCACCCCCACTGCCACCCACTAATCCTATGCTCACTTTCTGCTCCTGGGGAAATCCCAGGGAAGGACAGAAATGAGGTAGACAGAGGCATTGTCCCCAGCTGGCTTCTCCTCTAGAAACTGTCTACGAGCCAGCTAAGCCTTCCGTGGAGGACGTTGCGGTGACAGCCCCTGCCCTCGGGGTCTCGTGGACTGCGCAGATGCACTGAGAAGAACAAAGATAATGTACAAAGAGTTGCATAATAAAAATGGCACAGAGGCCACTTCCAGGAGCCAGTGAGCTCTTTCCCATCTGTGGAGTCAGAGTGGGGACGGGGAGCTGGGGATGGCATTGTGGGGTGTAGGGGGAAGGAAAAGAGTCACAGTTATCTCATGATCAAATCAGCCGATCAGAGGGTCCAGTTGTCTGGCTGGGAGAAGCACACCGGCTTTTCAGTTGGGCGAACTTGAGTTTGACTCTGATTCTTCTGCTTCACCAGTTGAATGATCTTGGGCAGAGTTCACCAACCTGCCTGCAGCTCAGTTTCTGCAACCGTAAAAGGAGGATGGCACTCCGTACCATGCAGGTGGCTCATGGCAGGAAGTGAAGTCTAACCTTAAATACGCCTGAGTCACTTTATAGGAGGCCTAGCAGAGAGGCCAGAAGTCCTTCATTGAACCCAGGCACACTTTACCACTGAGCCACATCCTCAGCCCTTTTTATTTTTTTATTTTGAGACAGGGTCTTCCTAAGTTGCCTAGGGCCTCACCAAGTTGCTGAGGCTGGCTTTGAACTTGCAATCCTCCTGCCTCAGCCTCCCAAGCCACTGGGATTACAGGCATGTGCTCTCACACCCAGCTTTTGTTTATATTTCTAGAAGAATATTCAAAAGGAAAAAAAAGTGGGGGAAGCCGATTCGTTACTCACAGCTATTCTAAGAAGGGGATCTACCAAGTTCTTTCACAACCTGCAGTTGGGGAACCTCTCAAAGGCCAGCTGCCAGGAGAAGCCGCACAGTTCTCCTGTCCTTCACTGTCACCCCACCAGTTCTCTGTTCAGGGACATACTTGTCAAAAGACAACACTTCGCAGTCACTGTCCTCAGTCCCCTTGTCACTTCTCAGGTTGAGTTCTCTTCACCCATTTACCTGCTTACCACAGAACTAAGACCCATTCTGCTCAGAAGGCTGGAGCAGGTGGCGAACCAACCACCAACGTGATGGACATACAGTTCCTGGCACATAGTAGGTCCCACCTTCCTTTCGGGTCCCCCCTCCCATCTCCACTCACTCAATGCATGGATCCTCCCCTGCCTTAAGCCCTCTTTGCTGCTAGTTTGATTTCTTGTGAGCATCGTTAACTTTTCTGGAGGACAGTGGGACTTCAAGAACTGTTTAAATGAAAGAAGGAGCGTTTTGGGGTTTCTGTGCCCCCCGATTAGGTCCAGTGTCATTTGACCATTCATCCATTCCTGCAGCAGACATTCACTGAACACCAGCACAGAGGCGGTTGTTGGGGTGCAAAAAAGACACACTTCCAGCCTTGGGGACTTTCCGTCTAGTCTAGGGACCCCAGAGCTTTTCAGGGCGGAGTCACCTGGAGGGAGCTGAAGGCAGCCCTGGGCCTCACCAAGCCTGGCTCAGGCTCCCTGGCAACCACCGGGAGCCTTCCCCTCCTGTCCCTGAGCCCAGCTGCTGACATAAACCTACTTCATGACCCATTGACCATGAGATGGGACTGTCAACAGGCATTGTTGAGGCGTGAAGAGCAGGCGGCCAGGGACTCCAGAACACAGGCACCCCACCCCCACCCCACCCCCGCCCGGGTTGGGTTTTACCGTCCTCCCAGTGCCCGGAGCCCCTGCAGGGTGCCACACAATGGACAAAGCAGCCCAGAATCTTTGCCCTCCTGAGGCCAGCCTTCTAGCAGAGGGGCCAGCAAATGTGATGTGGCAGAATCACAGAGGCTCCGGATTTACACAATGCAAGATGGATATGGAGGGGGAGAGGGGGTGGGTTTGGGGGGAGAGATGGAGGAAGGCCCGCTGAGGAGTGGCGCAGGGCAGCGGCCCCAGCAGCCAGGTGATGGGGGGCTAAGCAGAGATCTGGAAGACCCCACGTCTCCCCTAGAGCTCTGCTTTTCTCCTAAATAGTTGTCCCAGGAGGTAAAATGGCACTCTTGATTCTTTTCTCCTTTCTGTCCATTTCTCAGTATTTGCCAAAGATAAAATACTAAGCAGTCGGTGGCACGTTCTTCTCCATTCAAAGTGAGGCCCCTTGCCACAGATGAAGGATTGGAGAGGTGCAAGCAAGATGTGAGGTCTAAGCCAGGCACAGAGCCGCAGGCCTGTAATCCCAGCGGCTGGGAAGGCTGAGACGGCAAGTTCAAAGCCAGCCTCGGCAACAGCCAGGCACTCAGCAACTCAGTGAGACCCTGTCTCTAACTGAAATAAAAAATAGGGCTGGGGATACGGCTCAGTGGTCAAGTGCCCCTGAGTTCAATCCCTGGTACCCGCTCAAAAGGAAAAAAAATAATAATAATAGAATCTGAGGTCTAAAAAGGAAGTTGGATAATTCTTCTGGAGGGAGTTGTTGATGTGCTGAGAACCCCATGCTGCTCACTCCTGCAGCCTGGTGAGAGGACTCATTATTTGGACGGGGGATTTGGAAGGGGCAGGGTGGCCTGGAGACTACCACACACCCTTAAGAAAACTGAAGCTGAGAAGTTGAGGCAGAAAGAGACAGAGACAGATGAAGAGGTGCAGGCATGGTCAGAGAATCAGAGAGACTGAGAGCCTTCTTTTCCACTGACCAGATGTGGACCACATTTGAGAGACAGCCAGACTGGAGCCATTTTAAGTCTTGCTTAGGAGATTTTTCTGGAAGGTCAAGATGACCTCCATGGGGAGGTAAATGGCCAGGCATTTTCCCCAGGGTTGAGAAAAGCAAGCTAAGCAACCTGCTGGAGGTAACTCCTGTCCCCAGGGAGCACCGTCCAATGTCCCTACCCAAGAAACCTGGGGAGGAATCGGCCTGGACATCCTCGCTGTCCAGAGAGGCTGAGCTGAGGCCGCAGCCCAGTTACTCCAGTGCCCACCACACGGACTCTGCTTGTCTCTTCCTTCTTCTCCTGTCTTTTACCAACACTGCAAAGGTCAGCAGCTGCTGTCATGAAGCTAGGGAGAGAAGGAGGGGGAGCATGCCCACAGCCAGGGTAAGCTCTCCCTTGGAATGACGCTTTTGACATCCCAACATAAACTGCTGCACACCAATGGGTTGGTGACTAAAGTCACTTGGAATGAGCCAATAAGGCAGGGGCCTGGCCCAAGTGTTCCTCCTGCACTGGGGAAGACGTAGCCCCTGGGGCAGTTTGAGCCATCAGTGGCTAGGCATAGAGCTGTCCTCTGGTGGACCCCCACGATCTCGGCTACACATGCATCACTCAGAAAAAAGCCCCTTCCTATCCTGGCTCCCTTCTTAGCCCCTCGCCTCTGGCAGTCCAGCCTCGCTCCAGCCCAGGATGCCCCATTAGCTGCTCACCCAAGCTGCTAGTGCCTGAGGCTAATGGCCCTGCCACCCCGCCCTCCTCTCTTCCAGCTCACTGCCCATCCCGGGCATCCTCCGGCAACCCAGTGAGGGGACTCCTGAGCCTCAGAGACATCTGGCAGTACCAAGAGGTGAGTCCCTCTTTCTGTGGCTCCTCTTCTCACCAATGATCCCCCAGGTCCCCTGCCTGGGGTGTCCCCTGAGATCTGCTAAGTTCCTCCCCCATGACATGGATGGGATCTGGCTTACCCTGGGCTCTCCCCTGGGGACCTCCTCTGCTCCCTGTAGCTCATATCCAAGCCCAGGGTCCTCCCTCACCTCTGCACCTGCCCTGCGGGCTCCCCACTGGCAGGGAGTAATCTCAGGAGTGGGACCCATCCCCAAGGAAGCCACTCTGACCTCTCTAAATCCCTTCCCTCCCCAGAGCCTAAGGGAGCCAGAGGCTGCCCATCCTCCTTGACTGCATGCCTGGCTGTTTTTTCCTGTTACCACACCGCTGTCCTCTTCTTTGCAAGAGGTGACATGGTGGAAAGACAGCTGAGTCCTTGCTGCTGATCCTGGCTCCACGGCTGCCTGGCTGCCACCTCCTTCAGCGGCCTCGGTTTCCTCTGCCTCACCCCAGGCAGCGCGGAAGCCAGCTCTCTGGTCGCGATCTGAAGACCAAGTGGGACCAAGCGGAGTGCAGGAGCGGCTGCCTCATGAACCTGCCTCCGCAGCTCTCCTTCGCCCTGTATGTGGCCGCCTTTGCCCTGGGCTTCCCGCTCAATGTCCTGGCCATCAGAAGCGCGGCTTCCCACGCCCGGCACCGCCTCACTCCCAGCCTGGTCTACGCCCTCCACCTGGGCTGCTCTGACCTCCTGCTGGCCATCTCTCTGCCCCTGAAGGCCGTGGAGGCCCTGGCCTCGGGGACTTGGCCTCTGCCGGTCCAGCTGTGCCCTGCCTTTTCCCTGGTCCACTTCGCCCCGCTCTACGCTGGCGGGGGCTTCCTGGCTGCTCTGAGCGCCGGCCGCTACCTGGGCGCAGCCTTCCCCCTGGGCTACCAAGCCCTCCGGCGGCCGCGCTACTCCTGGGGCGTCTGCGTGGTGATATGGGCCCTCGTCCTCTGTCATCTGGGGCTGGTCTTGGGGTTGGAGGCTCCGGGAGGTTGGCTGGACAACACCACCAGCTCCCTGGGCATCAACAGAGTGGCCAACGGCTCCCCCGTCTGCCTGGAGGCCTGGGACCCGGCGTCTGCCGGCCCCGCCCGCCTCAGTCTCTCCCTCCTGCTCTTCTTTGTGCCCCTGATCATCACCGCGTTCTCTTACGTGGGCTGCCTCCGGGCCCTGGCCCACTCGGGCCTGAGCCACAGGCGGAAGGTCAGGGCAGCCTGGGTGGCCGGTGGGGCCCTGCTCACGCTGCTACTCTGCTTGGGGCCCTACAACGCCTCCAACGTGGCCGGCTTCCTGCGCCCCGACATGGGGGCCCAGTGGCGAAAACTGGGGCTCATCACAGGGGCCTGGAGTGTGGTGCTCAATCCACTGGTGACTGGCTACCTGGGAGCAGGTCCTGGCCGTGGGACGGTGTGTGTGGCAAGAATGCAAGGAGGAACATTCCAGAAATAGCAGCTTCTGCGGGGAGAAAGGGGCTTCTCCAGGCCCCATGTCGGGGCTGCCCCATCAGAACTGCAGGGCAGCCTTGCCAGGAGCCATCCCCAGCGCCATCTGTGGGAAGAGCTAAGCCTGGAGAGGACAACACCCCGTCCAGAGAGAGGAGTGGAGGCCAGGGGCTGGTACCTCCACACGTCAGCTTGCCTCCTGCCTCTGCCTCACTCCTCGCGTCCTTTCTGCCCACTAGGAGGATGACGTCTGGCTTCTAATCCAGAGGAACACCACTGTGCAATGCTACCCTGCAGCCATTTGTGAGGAAAGAACATTTTGATTTCTAAAGAAGAGATGGAGGCACTAGCCAAGATAACGAGGCTGCCATACCACTTAGAGCTCACAAGGGGGCAGCATTCGCACTGTGAATGGGAAGCTGGCCCAGAAAAGATGCTTGGTGAGAAGGGGCCCAGGTCAGCCACCATGCCCAGTGCTTTATAATGAGCTTTTTCTCATTTTATCCTCACACAACCCTCCCACTCCCTTTATTTTTTTTAAGAGGCAGGGTCTGCTCTGTTGCCCAGGCTGGCCTTGAACTCTGTCCTTGAACTCTGGTGCTCAACCGATCCTCCTGTCTCAGACTCCCAAGAAGCTGGGACCAAGGTATATGCCACGGTGTCCAGATCACACAACCCTTGGATTTAGCCAGGTGACTGCAGCCCAGATGAGCAGGCTGTTCATTGCACAGGGGCGACAGGCAGAGGGGACACACACTGACTACTAGCCTGTGCTGGGCTCACTAAGCCGTGTGCCTGCCTTGCTTCCAATCAAGGGAAGGAGCCTCTCATTTTAATTTCAACAAAGACACCACCCGCTCCTCCAGTAGCGCCCCTTGGTGCAGGGTGGCACTCCCCCAAAAGGGTGCCTTATCCGCTTGGCTCAGAAGGCCTGCATGGGGTAGCCTCTGTTGGGGCCAGGTGTATCACATCTGGCCCAAGGAAACTTGCCCAAGGCTTATAGCAAAGAAGAGGGATGAGTCCGATGTGATCTTTCCAAGCAGGCTCCCCTGAGGGTCAGGGGAAAACCTGGAGTGTCAGGATAATACCTGTATTGGTGACCCATTTTGGGAAGGGTAAAGAGTGGCCCTCAAGGGGGAAGACAGAGAAAAGTAGCTGTAGAAGACCTGGGCATCTGCTCTAATGAGGGGAGGAATGGGAATCAAATTTGTTCAATAATGCCACCGATGTTCATAGAGCCCCTATGGGGCTATGTGGCTGCCATGTACAAACTGGGCTATCCCAATGGTCTCTTGGCACACTTCAGTGTCTACAGGTGTCTAGAAGAGCGATGGGCACATCACAGGCACTCCATAAATGTTTGCTGAATGAAAGAATAAATGCCCATAATAGCTCTCCAAAGAATGTTCTAGAACCCTATCTTATAAATATGGAAACAGGCTAGAGAGGTTAAATAACTTTTTACCAAAGTCAGAAATAAACTCGGTCCCTGTGCAGGGGGGACATCAGCAAATTTTAGTAAAAACCCCAACTCCAGCCCAGGAGGCCCCTCTGCCCACCCTCACAGTGCCAGGGACAGCCTTCTAGTCTCGCTGCTCTGGAGCATCAGCGAGGTGCTGGGCCGCTGCTCCCAGCGACCCGTGCTTCTTCCCACTTGGGGGAGAATGCAGTTCCTGCCTGGTCCTGTGAGGCCCTGCAGGACTTGCCCCAGTTTCCTCTGTTCACCTTGAGCCCAGGAGGTCGAGTTGTATATCAGCCTTTCTTCTGGCATGTTCTCTGAGATGTCTCTCTGCATCTTTCTTTTTAAATTGATTCTTTTTAGTTATACACAGCAGTAGGATGTATTTGACATAATTATACATGCATGGAATATGTATCTTTTTTTTTTTTTTTTTTGTGGGGATGGTACCAGGGATTGAACTCAGGGGCACTCAACCACTGAGCCACATCCCCAGCCCTACTTTGTATTTTATTTAGAGACAGGGTCTCACTGAGTTGCTTAGTGCCTCACTTTTGCTGAGACTGGCTTTGAACTTGCAATCCTCCTGCCTCAGCTTCCCGAGCTGCTGGGATTACAGGCGTGTGCCACCACACCCGACATGGAATATATCTTGTTCTGATTCAAACTCCAGTACCTCCTCCTTCCCTTCCTGTTCCCCTCTCCCTTCTGTACCTCTCAGGTATTGATGTCTTCAGCAAACTTCCCTCTTCGTTTGGCTCCTCACCAGATGTTAGGACACCACAACTAAAACTTTGTTCAGGGCTGTACCTTTAACAACTTGAGATATCATTTGCATATAAAAGGCACCCCTGCCAAGCCTCCAAGGCAATGATCTTTAGTAAATTGACTTCAGGGTGCTCTCATCACCCTGCTCCCCACCCCATAAGATCTCTCAAGCTCAATTAATTTACAGTTTATTACAATTAATTTACAATTAATCCTTTCCTCCCTCAGCCCCCAGGCAACTGCTGATCCACTTTCTGTCTCTAAAAAAGTCTCTCTTCTAGACGTTTCTTATAAATGGAATCACGTGTGGTGTGGTCTCTTATGTCTGCTTGCCACTCTCAGCATGGTGGTTTTGAGGTTCACCCTGGCCACAGTGTGTGGTTCATTCCTTGTCATCGCCAAATAGAACGCCATTGTGCGGATGTGTCCGTCTGTTTATCCGTTCACAGGTTGACGGACAGCCCGTGATGTTTCCACTCTTTGTAGGAACATTCAGGAGCAAGCTTTTGTGCACAGGGGGCTCCATTTCTCCTAAGTAAATATCTGCAGTGGGACTGTGGGGCCTTAGGGTAACTTTTTAAGAAACTGCCAAATTGCTTTCCAAAGTGGCTGCACCAGCAACAGATGAGAGCCCTGGTTTCCTCCCCTGGGCTGCTCAGTGCTTGGAACTGTCTGACTTTTGGATGATAGTCACCCTAATGGGTGTGAAATGGCATCACATTGTGCTCCCTCAGTATTTAAGTGAATAAATGCATTATCTCTGAAGCCAGAGAGAACTTGACTTTGAACCCTGGTGGTCATACTTAATGAGGTTTATGCCCTGGAGCAAGTCACTTCCCCGTGGAGAGGCTGAAGGATTTCACACAGTGAGATAAAGCAGTGATACCCTAAGGAACAGAGGGCCTGCTATGGATCTCGTGCCCACCAGGATGAAGCCGGTAGCAGCCTGGCCACCTCTGTCGCTGTGACCATCGTCTTCGTCATCATCATCATCATCATCATCGTCAAGCCTGCATCATGACAGGGACTGTGGCAGGGACAGTTCCAGGCTCCATTGGAGGCACCTGGCCTGTGTTCATGTTTTAATCTGTGACTCTGTTTCTATAACCATCCCTGTTTTCGAGATGAGAAAGGGGACACAGAAGGGGGACACTTGCCCCAAATCACAAAGTTGGCGAGTCACAAAGCCAGTTCCAGAGCCCAGCCCTCCATCATCACATCACACTTCCTGCCCTTACAAGGCAAACTGGAGAAGTGCCATTCTTAGAGAAAACAGACCAAAATCAAGTGGAAAAGAGGAGAGAGGACCACGGCGTCATCGGAGCATGGGCCTGGACGGGACATCCCGGCTGAGGCTGCTCAGGAGGAGGCCCGTGGTGGAACTTGCTCTTCTTTTTTGCATAGGGACACAGCCCTGGGAACAGAGCTCAAGGCATCTTTTGTGCTTGTGTTCCACAGTGAGTGACGTCACGGGCACTGCTAGGTCTTTAGCATTTCTGCCAGATAAAGAGCTCAGAGCACTTGTTCTGGAGAGGAGAGCAAGGTGACCCGCAGCGGGGGGCTTGCATCTTCAAAGAAGCAGGTGAGCACGGGGCTGGAGGAGCACCTGGGTGCTTTCTGTGCTGGGGGAGTGACAGGAGAAAGGGCAGGTCCCCGGAGGCAGGCTGGCTGATCCTGCCTGGAAAAGTATGTGGGGCTGTGCTACGGTGGGGGTGGGGCTGGCATTGGTGACAGAGTTCCTGGCTGATGGGTGAGGGACAGAAAGACCCCTCCCTGGACTCCTGCACTCACCTCTCCCCCTCTTACCAGTGGCTGTGACCATGGAGACAAGCCCAGACAGGTTCTTCTTCCCGGGAAACCACTGGCTGTACTTCTCTGTGTACCTCTTCTCCTTCCTTGTGGGGCTCCCGCTCAACCTGATGGCCCTGGTGATCTTCGTGGGCAAGCTGCGGCGCCACCCGGTGGCGGTGGACATTCTCCTGCTCAACATGACCCTCTCGGACCTGCTCCTGCTGCTCTTCCTGCCGTTCCGCATGGTGGAGGCGGCCAGTGGCATGCGCTGGCCGCTGCCCTTCATCCTCTGCCCACTGTCCGGGTTCCTCTTCTTCACCAGCATCTATCTCACATCCCTCTTCCTGGCAGCCGTGAGCACTGAGCGCTTCCTGAGCGTGGCCTACCCGATATGGTACAAGACGCGGCCGAGGCTGGGCCAGGCTACCCTGGTCAGTGGCATCTGCTGGCTCCTGGCGGCTTCTCACTGCAGCGTGGTCTACGTCGTTGAATTCTCTGGGGACCAATCCCACAGCCAGGGATCCAACGGGACCTGCTACCTGGAATTCCAGGAGGACCAGCTGGCCTTTTTGCTGCCCGTCCGGCTGGAGATGGCCGTGATTCTTTTTGGGGTGCCCTTGCTCATCAGCGGTTTCTGCTACAGTCGCCTCGTGTGGATCCTCAGCAGGGGGACCAGCCGGCGCAGGCGCAGGAGGGTGGTGGGGCTCGTGGTGGCCACGCTGCTCAACTTCCTCGTGTGCTTCGGGCCCTACAACATGTCCCACCTGGTGGGCTACTTCGAGGGTCAGAGCCCCACCTGGAGGAGTTACGTGCTGCTCCTCAGCACCCTGAATTCCTGCGTGGACCCCCTTGTCTACTATTTCTCATCCTCTAGGTTCCAAGCCGATTTCCAGGAGCTGCTGAGGAGGCTGATGGGCGGCTGCAGCCCTTGGAGGCTGGAGGTTAGCGTGGAGTTGAAGGTCAAGGGTGGAGGAGAGGGGCAGGTGCAGGACTGTCCGACCTAGAGAGCAGGGACAGACTCCAGGAAGGCTAGGGAACAGGTAGCCCCAAGGTCTGGGCTGAGAGTGTGGTCCTCTGGGGCAGGGAGGTGCAGCAGATCCATGTCCCCAGGGCAGGACCATGCCATGCCGTGACAGGACGACTGGATATGGCTCAGGGGCAGAGCAGACACCCTGCCCTCTTAGGGATGTGCTCACAGAAGCCAGCTCTTGATTTTTTGCCTCTTCTGGTTCTCCCATCTGCTCTGGATTTGACTCTGGGAAGTTGTCAGGATCCGAGACTTCTCTGGAAGAAAATGACCTCCCCCAGCGTCGCCCCCCCCCCCCCCCCCGCCCCCAGCCCTGACAGCAAAGGCCAATTCCTGTGTCTTTCTGAGGGAAAAGGAGGAAAGAGTGGTGCCCAGGGTCAGAGGGAGCGGCCTGGCGCCAGGAGAGGGGAGAAGGAGGAGTTCACTCTTCAGGTCGGGAAGGGAGCAGACAGGGCCCCAGGGGTGGGGAGCAACCTGCCCTCGGTGGGCTGTACCGGAAAGTTCCCAGTGCTCAAAGAATTCAGATCTTCAGGGACGGTTTGTGAACCATGACAGAGAAAAGTCACCCAAATAAATTGGTAGCGAGCAAAAGAGAATGGTCTCTCTTTATTCTCCTTTTTTCTCACGTGGTGAATGGAAGCATCAGCACCCAGACTCCAAAGGGAAAGAACTAGACGACAGGATGCCTCTGGCCGAGGCTCTGGGTCAGGGAAAAGAAAAATAATAGTGAACCATCTTAGGAGCTGGCTGGATCCATTACCTCCTCAATAGCCACACGGTGGGGACGACATTATCACCATTTGGCAGAGCAGGGAACCAGCCCAGAGAGGCCAAGTATTCCCCTGAGATGGCAGAGCTAGCCTAGTGCGTGACTGGAGGAGGACTGGAAATTGGACTCCAAAACCTAAACCCCCAGCCCACTCTGCATCCTTCCTTCAGCTGTGGGTCAGTCTGCAGTGACCTGGCTCAGGCCAACTTCCAAAGTTGGGGGACTCGGTATAAAAAGTAGGAAAAAAGTAAACAGGCCCCAAGGAGAGACAAAATCAGAGGCAAAGCAGGTCTGCTCTCTGTGCAGGTCCATTCTCCTCCCAGGAAAGAAATACGTGCAAAAAATAATAATAATTATTAATTAATTAAGGTCATTAGCACAGTTGACTTCAGATGGTGACAAACATAGATGGACCTTCTTAAAAGCTGTTTTTGCTGAGATGTGGTCATCGTGCAAGTTTTCGCTCTGCACTGAGGGGTGACACATGAGAAACAGCTGGCCAGGCCTCCCTTCCCCGCAGGGCAACCAGAGAAACGTTGGCGCCTGTTTGTACTCAGTCTTATTGCCAAAGCATTTATTGATCACCTACTAGGGGTAGATGGTTGAGCTCAGAACTTCAGGGATTTCAATACCATTGTTAAACAATGTTCGCTTTTTCGGGGCTGGGATTGTGGCTCAGTGGTAGAGCACTCGCCTAGCACGGGTGGGACCCGGGTTCGATCCTCAGCACCACATAAAAATAAAGGCATTGTGTTGTGTCCATCTACACCTAAAAAATACATATTAAGAAAAAAATGTTCGCTTTCCTCCCAGGAGAATGAGGACTGGGTGTGGGCGGGGCTGGGTTTGGATAGGGAGAGGAAGGTGTACGCTGTCACCCGTGTGGCCCAGGGCATTCTGCCACAGTGGCTGCTAAAAAGGTGATGCAAACCTGGGTCCACCTGGTTCTGAAAGAAATCAAAGGTGTCATGAGTCCTGTGACCCCTGAATGGATAATTCGGACCCAAAGCTGGGAACAAGTTGAAAACCTCACATTCTGAAGAAAGCCGCGAAGAACAGGGGCGTGACTCCTTCCCCTGGGCTTCTGGTGAGGAGTTAGAGGCAGGGTCACTGGCTTTGCTTGCCCTCCATCCTCACCTGGCATCTCCCCAACTGCGTCTGTGCCCGTGAAGAACTCGGGTGCCGGGAGGTTCGGTCATCAGAGTTTGGGGCGATCGTCTGGGTGGTGTGAGGGGGTGTCGGGGCATTTTCCAGAACCCTCCAGAAGTTAAGGGAAAGGGGGCCACTCTGGGGACGGGGGTGGATTCTGGACCATGTGAGCGGGGGAGGGAGATGACAGTGGAGTGTCCGCGGGTGACAGCAGCAAAGCTTTCCCGCTGGTAGGGCAAACAGTGAATCGCCCTTGGGGGAGGGGACACAGCAAGGGCGGAGGTTCTGGGGAGATGCTAATGTTACCATCCAGGGGCGCCGGGTTCCTTGTCTCTGCTCAGCGAAGAACTGAAAAGCCGGACACAGAGGTCACAAGCCGGCATCGGGCTAACGGCCAAAGCAACAGTCACAGACTTCCCCAAGAGGAGGGGCCCTGGAGCCAGGAGTCCAGGGGGGCAGCTTTGACCTGGGTGGCCTTTGGAATTTCCTCCTTTCCTATCTCCTCCCCTGGCCACAGGCTCCTCACTATTTTTGATTGGTGCCCCTCTGTCCATGCATCTGTTTTAGTTTTTCTATTGGATTCCCCACTTAAGGGAAGGCGTACAGAAGTGTCCATCTGATTTGGGTCCCCCGCTTGTGCCCCCAGCACTTCCATCAAGCAGGAAGCTGACCTCATCAGAAGACCCTCTCCATGCCCCTTTGTTCTGGCCCTGTCCCCAGCCTCCTCACTGGCCACCTTGTCCTGGCTGCCTAAGCCCTTCTACATCTCCCTCACTCGGAGTCATCCAGATTGGATCTCCCTAGACAGAGAGGACCCACATTCTAGCTGCGAGGAAGCTGGCTTGGTTATATTTCTTTCTCCTGCTTGGGTTTTGCAGCAAACACACTGCATATCAGTTTATGTGTTGTGGCCCTTTGGAAGGACACAGATCTTCCAAGACTGCTTCCTCTTTCTCCTTTTGGAGGATGCTGCTGAGAAGGCAGGGGCTAGAGAAACAGTCTCCACCAGGAGGCTGAGGAAGCCCATCTCACAGCCAACCAAGTGAGACTGCAGGGGAGCTCACACCCCCTGAGAAGTGGGGCCACCTCCCCAAAGGAAAGCCAGGGTTACTGCAGAATTGGAGATAAAGGTGGAGCCAGATGTAAACGGAGCAGTGTTTGCTGAGCTCAAAGCAAAGCCAGGATGTGGGTAAAGAGGCCACCGGGAGTCAGACTGAGAAGCTGACTCAGAGCCATATTTCTTTGTGAAATACAAAATAAGGATAAAGATAGAATCATGGGTTTGCAATTATCTCAAGCTCCAGCAGGTTGACAGGCTGCTTCTCTGAATCAGAGACTCAGGTTTCTATTTATATATAATTTTGTTAATTAACTATGCACGTCTTTAAAGGTTTACAAGAGCTGCCCCGGGGGGGAAATATCCTCCTTCGACAAAACCTCAGGCAGCGCAATCCAGAGGACAAAAGGAAGACAAGACATGACCCATCTCCATCCCAGTTTTTATTGAGTCTGTTCTGCATGGGTTTCAGTGGGATGGCGTAGGGGTGGCCGCAGAGGTCTGACTCACCTGGAACTTTTTTCTTTTTTCTTTTCTTTTTTTTTTTTTTTTCTTGCAGCGTTGGGGATTGAACCCAAGGCCCCTTGCATGCTAAGCATGTGCTCTACCACTGTGCTACATCCCCAGTCCCTATGGAAATCTTTTTTTTTTTTTTTGGGGGGGGGGGCGGGTACTAGAGGCACTCAACCACTGAGCCACATCCCCAGCCCTATTTTGTGTTTTATTTAGAGACAGGGTCTCACTGAGTTGCTTAGCGCCTTGATGTTGCTGAGGCTGGCTTTGAACTCACGATCCTCCTGCCTCAGCTTCCCAAGCTGCTGGGATGACAGGCGTGTGCCACGGAGCCCAGCTCAAGTCCCATCTTTTTTTTTTTTTTTTTTAGTTTTGAGACAGGATCTTGTTAAGTTGCTTACAGCCTCCCTAAATTGCTGAGGCTGACTTTGAATTTACAATCCTCCTACCTTAGCCTCCAAAGCTGCTGGGATCACAGGTGTGCCCCACTGTGCCTGGCCATCCTAGCTTTTATTTATTTATAAAAATGATTTATTTGTTCTTTTTAACTATACATGACAGTAGAATATATTTTGACATACTATATATACATGGCATCTGACTTCCCACTTTTGTGGTTGTATATGAAGTGGAGTTACACTGGCCGTGAATTCATATCAGAACATAGGAAAGTTATGTCTGATCATTCCACTGTCCTTCCTGTTCCCATCCCCTGTCCCTTCCCCTCATTCCCCTTTGTCTAATCCAGTGAACTTCTAATCGCCTGCCCCACTGTGTGTTAGTATCCACTTATCAGAGAGAACATTCAGCCTTTGTTTTTTTGCAACTGGCTTATTTCACTTAGCAGAATAGTGTCCAGTCCCAGCCATTCACTGGCAAATGCCATAATTTCATTCTTCTTTATGATTGAGTAATATTCCATTGTATATATGTACCACATTTTCTTTATCCATTCATCTGTTGAAGGGCACTCAGGTTGGTTCCACAGTTTAGCTATTGTGAATTGAGCTGCTATAAACATGAATGTGGCTGCATCATTGTAGTGATACCTGCCTTTTCTATTTCTATGAACAACATTGGAATTTTAATAGGAATTACATTAAATCTGTATAGCACTTTTGGTATATGGCCATTTTCATCGTATTAATTCTGTCTATCCAAGAACATGGGAGATCTTTCCGTCTTCTAAGGTCTTCTTCAAGTTCTTTCTTTAGTGTTCTGTAGTTTTCCAGTGTAGAGGTCTTTCACCGTTAGATCGATTCCCAAATATTTTATTTTATCTGAGGCTATTGTGAAAGCCTCTGCCTCCCAGCTTTGACAGCAGTGGGGAGGTGACGGGGAATTAGAAATCACCAATGTGACCAGGTACCCAGGAAGGCTACCCACAAAGTTGTTAAAAACCGGCAGAGATGGCTCAACCCATCCCGACTGAAGACTGTGAATGGCCCGATCCTCGCAGGTTACCTGTCCGACAGCCTCTGACTGTTCAACCTCCCTGCATCGGAAGAGGGCAGAGCAGGAACGAGGGGGTGGGTGGGTGCTGCCTTGTCCCCTGGCTCACGGTGACCTGAGCCTGGGGAGGATTCTGCAAAGGGCCTCCGGGTCTGCGTAAGTGCCAGGCGGGACAGGGGACGCTGCGACACAGAACAGAAGAGGTGGCTCTGTTTCAACTGGACCCCAGGAAGGAGGCAAGGACAAGACAAGGTCAGGGCCAGCAGAGGTGGCAGGGAGGGGCCCAGGAGTCTGCAGCAGCTGTTATAAGAATCATCAAAAAGAGGAAACAGGGCATCAGTGACAGTAGGAAGGTGGCCGAAAGTCAGGCCACAGATTCTGGGAGAGGAGAATTGGAAGTGGGAGATAAGAGTCTGGGTGGGGAAACAAAGAGAAAGAAATAGTGAGAAAGTGGCCAACTTTTGACCTCTCTGGCAACATGACCCCTCTGGGTTAAAAAAAAAAAAAGTCCCAAGAAATTCAGGTAGTTGTGGTCTCTAAAACTTCTTAAAATCTGTGAGAAGCCTGCTGACTTCCCTTTGAGGAAGTTCTGAAAGATCATCTCCACATGGGGGTAAAAAACCATTAAAGATGGTGGCCTGAGCTCTGGGAAAGGAATGCTGGGGTCACATCTGGAGAAAGAATGGGACAGGAGGAACGGAAGCTCGTCAAGTTGGCTGAGGAGGGGAGATGCAGAGTTCACCTGCGTGACAGCAAGATGGAGAGGAGAGGGATTTTTGGGAAGAGATTGATTTTACTGCCTAGAAGGGTACAGAGACAACCAAATAAGACACATGCTCCAGCCTCAGGGATCAAAGCTGGATGGGCACTTACCGTGACCATCTTGATGCTCTTTCCTGGTGACTGGTCTCAGGATGTACATGGGACCCAATTCTAGCCCTCAAAATGTCAAGAAGTCTCCTGGAGTGGGATGATAGACTCTGGGAAAGTTTTTTTCTCCATCTCATAAAAGAGAGAGGTCTGAAAGGAGCTACTCTCTTCCTTCCTGACTTGGAAGCTTTTATGAAAGGACGTGATACTTGGAGCTGCAGCAGCCACATTGGAGCCATAAGGAAGCATCTAACTAAGGGTGGCAGAGCAGAAAAGTGGAAAGGGTCTGGGCCCTGGACATTGTTGAGCTGGGACCACCTACCTCCAAACTCACCATCAATAAATGACCCTGTGGTTGGTTGACTCTCTATTGCCACATATTCTCTCACTTGCAGTCAAATGCATCCTAACTCTAATAAATCAGCTGATCAGCTTGTATTTTGGTTATCCTGCATCCTATCCGAACTTACCTGGTGTCTAAACTCTGCCTGATTGCTTTGTAGGATCTGTGGGGGATTAAACCCAGGGGGCACTTTACCACTGGGCCACATCCTCCGCCCTCTTTTATTTTGAGACAGGGTCTTGCTAATTTGCTGAGGCTGCCCTTGAACTCGCAATCCTCCTGCCTCAGCCTCCTAAGCTGCTGGGATGACAGGCGGGCACCACCACATCTGGCTGGGTCATCTTAATGTCTGCCTTACCTGTTATGACTGAACTCAGGGGAGCGTCTTATGGTTCCAGTCACTAGCTCTGGTACCAAGACGCCAGGACTCCCTTCATTCAGGAGGGGACATTTGATGGCCGTCTGGCTAAAGCTACATGGACACAGCAGACAGGACCCTTTCTAAGGTCAAACACCATCTGACCTGCAGACTTGATTGCAACTTGCACTTTTATAGGTAAAGCTTCTCATGCTTATTATGGGATCTCGGATGCCACAGAAACAACAGAGGGACAAACAGGGGGCTGGGGGGTCACGAGTCACGCATGTTCTGCAGGAGGGCAGCTCTCTCTGTTCAGAGTTCTTAGAAGCAGGAGAGTCACCCTGCCCAGTCTTCTCGCCCACAGAGTGACCATGACACCCACGATGCTCATCTGAAGACAGGGTTTGCTTTCCTGAGAGCCCTGGTTATTACCTACAGCGAATGCACTCAATCAGGGGCTTGCTGCTCCCTGGTCCCCCCTCCCCTCATTGTTCTCCAGCTCCTCTCTGTGCTTACAATATGGTTCTTCGAAAGTCTCCTTTAAAATCTTCATTAAAAGAACTCCCCAGGGCTTACTCTTGGAAAAACAATCAATCAAATGATTTATTTGCAGGAGCGCCGCTGCCCCCCCACTCCCCCCGCCCCCAACACTCTCGTGAGACTGCGCTGGGATCGTGGGGCCAGGGCTTCTCCTGGTGCGTTGTCGGGCTGACCTTTTGATTCCCAGGGTAGCTTCTGACAGAAAGCAGACCCTGGTTGTCAGGGTGCGGGGTTGAGAGAGGAGGAGGAGACTGAATGTGAAGGTCCCCAGGGGCACGTTAGGGTGGTGGAAATGCTCAGTAACTTGATTATGGAGGGGGTCACATCGCAAGGCCAGTCGTATTGCACAGTGAGCTTCAAATGAAGGCGCTATATTTTATGAAAAGAAAGCCTCAGCAGGGCTGAGTTTGAAAAATTGCGTCATCTCACCTCCACGTGCAAAATAGACAGGTACATAACAAGGTCAAGGCCAGAAGGGCTCTGCTTTGTCTGTGTCACTCTGCAGAAGTCGTGACTGCGCAGGGATCTTGCAGGTTCACCCAAGGGTAGAAGCCAGGGTGCGGACAGGTGGTAGAGGGCAACCAGAGCTTATCCTGGTGCTGGAGAACCCAACAGAGTGGTGGAGCTGTGGTGAACAGGAGAGTCATTCCACTGTGACTTGTCACTGAGGGGGCTGTGGGCCACAGGACTATTGCATCTGCCAAATTTTCAAGCTGAAACTCCAGTTGTCATTGCTGTTTTTGGTAATTCTTACAAGCTGAAAACAAATTCAAAATGTCCAAGTATTGGATGGGCTTCTAGGCTCTCAGGTTGTGGCCTTTGGCAGTGGAGGTCAAGGAGTCCCCAGATGCTGTGCCTGGGTGGGGAAGGTACATGGGGGTGGGATGGGGGGGTGGGATTTTGCCATAAGCTCAGCTCAGAGATACTTTGGCCCAGAGGTGAAAACACATACAGGCATGCGCCAGTCACATTAGTGACACTTCAGTCCATGCCGGATCACATGGATGATGGAGATCCATGAGGTTATGGTGGGTTCCTAT
Organism: Marmota flaviventris; assembly: GCF_047511675.1. NCBI lineage: Eukaryota > Metazoa > Chordata > Mammalia > Rodentia > Sciuridae > Marmota > Marmota flaviventris. The sequence goes on along the minus strand of NC_092515.1, from coordinate 17,501,423 downwards.
CAGCTAGTGACATCATGGCTGTAGTGACATAAGAATGCGACGTGCCACTCACATTTGTGCTGATGCCGGTGTTGACAAATCTGCGGCATGACCTGTCACATAAAAAGCAGAGCACACACAGTTCCGTGCCGTCTATCACGCTCGGCAATCACAATAAGTGACTCTGCTGCTGGTTTGTGTATGTGTCATGCCACACTTTTAATGGGCTCCTATCTATTTTTTAAAAAATGTTCACTGCAAAACAGTCTGCTCTGTTACCCTCACAGCCTCCTGCATCTCGTGTTTGCTGACATCAAGAGGTCACACGGAGCAACTGGCCGGGACCACTGAGGTTTGTGGAAGTTCTCTCTGGGCTGTTCACACAACAACGAAACCAACTGGCCACGTTTCTCAGAATGGGTCCCCATCCTTAGGCAGAGCACGGCTGCAGCAGTTGCTGGGACCTTCTGACTTTCTACAATGCTTTTACCAGTCCCTCGTTCTCATTGGGAGGTCCCTGCCACCCCTGCGGCCCTCCTCTGAGGACCCTCTCCCTCACCCACCGGGGAAGTATCTGGAGGACACAGGCCAGGCCGGGAAGGGAGCGCCCAGACTCCAGGTCGCTGATCCTCCGACTCAGGCGTGGCCCTTCTTCCTGCCCCTGCCCTGGGAGGGCCTCCTCAGGCTCAGCCCTGGTTTTCTCGTGCTCTCCACCCTCTCCCAAGCATCTGATCCATGACCAGCTTTCAACATGGGCGACCTACCTACGTCTCTCCCTCTCCAGCCCCAGATGGCCTGTCTCCAGCTCTGTGTGGGGACATCCCAACTCCACCAGTCCGAACTGAGCTCTCCACCTCTCCGTCTCATCCCCCAGATCTGGCCCCTCTACTCAGTCACCTCTATAAATGACAACCTCATCTCCCTGTCTGCCCTGCCAGAAACCCTGGAGTCATTCTTAAAAAAAAGAAAAAAAGAAAGAAAGAAAAAGATTTAATTCTTTTAAAATTTTTAAAAATGATTACACAAGCCCACTTTTCCAGGAAGGAGTGTGCCGTTCCGAGAATTTTGAGACATCTAGAGATTCCTGGAAGCATCCCCACAATGGAGATAAAAAAGGAATTAGTGGCACGTCGTCCCTCACCCTGCCCCAGTGATAACCACAGGTCGGTCTCTATTGCTAAAGATAAAAAAGATTTTGAAAAAACTTTCAAGAATGTCCCATAAATGAAACCATGTGGCTTGTTTCCTTGGGGCCTGCTTCCTTCACTCGGCATAATGTCTCTGAGATTCCTCCACATGGTGGTGGGTAGCAATGGCCTGATTCCTTTATTCCTGGGGGGCTCCTGTGTGTGTCTAGATAACACAGTGGTCTATCCACTTCCTCAGGTTGGAGGGATTATGCTGCTCTGGGCACGTATGTCCCAGCTTTTGTGTGGACAGTTTTCATCTCTCTAGGTCTGTGTATTGACCCAGAAGACGGAGGCTAAATCTTATGGTAATTGTATATTTAACTTTTTGGGGAGAGGGGATACTAGGGATCGAACCAGGTGTGCTTTACCACTGAGCCACATCTCCAGTCCTTTTTTATGTTTTATTTTGAGACAGGGTCTTGCTAAGTTACTTAGGGCCTTGCGAAGTTGCTATGGCTGGCCTTGAACTTGAGATCCTCCTGCCTCAGCCTCTTGAGCCACTGGAATTACAAGCATGCACCACCACCACCGGCGTAGGAGATCTGAACTTTTTAAGATCTATTCTCACTGTTTGCCAGAGTAGCCATCCCTCCAGCAATCTGAGAGATCCAGGGCTTGGCACTGCCAGCATTTTTTTTTTCTGGACATTCTGACAGTGGGTAGTGCCTTCTCCTTGACATCCCATATCCAGTTCACCCTCAGGCCTTATAGCTTCTCTTTCTCGAACATGCCTTATAGAAATCTGCTTCTCTCCCACTCCACGACCACCTCCCTCACTCACCCGGTCTTCTGCAGAGGCTTCCAACCTGGTCTTTCTTCCCATCCTCATTCCCGTTAGTGCCTTTGAGGAAGGAACTTTGAGAAGCGTAAATTGGATCATGTCCCTGCCCCGAATAAAACCTTTCCACACTTCCCATTCTGACTCCCTCTCCCTGGCCTCTGAGGCTGTGTTCCATCCGGCCCCACCTCCCTCTCTCTGCTCCCCTGGGGCTCCCCACCATCACTGTGACCTGGCCCGGCCCTCTGTCTGACCCTCAAGGCCAGCTCTCGACATCACACACACCATTTCCTCCACGCTTCACCTGACTGGCCGCCGGCTTCCTCCAGCTTTCTCTCTGGTGTTATCTGTGATGGAGGGACTGTCCCTGATCACCCCGTCTCAAGTGCCCCTCTCCTTTGATGTTATCTTATACTGCACCATGGCAGTTTGATTTATGTATTTCTGTGTCCAGTTATTTCATGTGACTCTTCCTACTAGCCTGGGAAGCTCATGACCACAGTCACCATGACAGCCGTCTTATTTATTAGGATGGTCTTTCCTTGGTCCCTAAGGGGGACTGGTTCCTGGGCACTCCCTGTAGACCCAATCTGCAGATATGCAAGTCACTTATATAAAATGGCCAGTATTTGCATTTAACCAATTCACATCCTCCCATAGGCTTTAGGTCAACTCTAGATCACCTGTGATACCTAGTACAAGGCAAATGTTATGTAAATAGTTGTTATACTGTATTGTTTAGGGAATAATGATGAGGAATAAAAACTCCGTTCATGTTTAATGAACAGATGCAATTAAAAATTTTTTTTAGATCTATAATGGGTTAAATCAGCAGATCTGTAACAGGCTAAATGAACAGATGTAGAACTCATGGATACAGAGATTGTTGTGTCCAGGGGAGTGACTAAAAATAGGCCTAGCACAGAGTAAGTATTTGGTATTTGACAAATGAATGAATCTCAAAAAGTGACTCTGATTTTCCACCATTAAAAATAACACTTCAGGGGCTGGGGCTGTGGCTCAGTGGCAGAGCACCTGCCTATCATGTGTGAGGCACTGAGTTCGATCCTCAGCACCACATAAAAATAAACAAAGGCAAAAGAAATTTAAAAAAGAAATAACACTACAAGGAACATCTTTTTCACAAAAGGACCGGAGTACGTGGGCATTCTCTAAAAGCAGTACTGCTGAATTAAATGCTCTATCCATTGAGGTTTTGTTAAAAAGCAATAAATTACCTTCTTCAGCTGAACCAACCCCAACATTGTGTAAGAGACCCATAACCCTTCCAAAAAAAAGAAAACATTGTATTTTTAAGTTTTTAGAAAGTTGATATTTAACATTTAGGAACTCGATACTTAACATTTAGGAACATTTAGAGGTCTCTAGAGAAACCGAATCAATAAGGATGCCTGTGTATATATGTACTCAGGAAAGAACGGCAGTTTTAGTCCAAAGTCTGCTGGCAAACCAGGAACAGCCAGAGTTGCAGATGATGTTGAAAGCTGTCTGCGGCTGAATTCTCTCCTGTGGGGGGAGGCCAGCCTTCAACTGATGGGACGAGGCCCACCCACACCACAGGGCACATTCTGCTTTCCTCCAAGTCCACCCACTTAAGTGATAAAATGGCTGTGCATTGTGGCTCAGCCACGCCGACACATAAAATTAACCATCACACACAGCACTATTTTAATTCTCTTCTCCCTGATGAAAAGATGGGTTGAGGATATTTGCATACTATGTATAGTTATTTGAATTCTTTCTGTACTTGCCTTTTTCTTATTTGACTTGCAATATGGAAAGATAGTGGTCTTTGACTTTGTTGATAACCAATTTTTTTGCATAAGTTTTATGCTTTTATGTGCTCAAATTTGTCATCATTTGTTTGATGACTTCTCCATTTATATCTTGCTAGAAAAACTCTTTCTCATTTATAAGGCATAAAATTTTATATCATCCATGTACAACTCTTATAGTTTTAAAAATGTATTTAATCTTTAATTCACTAGTTTTAACTTTTGTTGTTTAGTTGTAATTCTTCCAAATGAGTAGTCAATTATCCCAACCTTATTTGCTAAATATTAATACATTTTTCCCCACATTGATTTGAAATGAACTTACATTACTTCAGTAGGAAAAATCCCCCACATGTAATAAAACAAACCAGCAAAAATCATCATTTACCCATCCTGACTGACAAAAATATAAAAGATTCAAACAGCTGTGTTGGAAAAAGTGCACAGAGGGCTGGGGCTGGGGCTCAGTAGCGCAGCGCTTGCCTAGCATGTGTGAGGCACTGAGTTCGATCCTTAGACCACATTAAACATAATAATACACAAATAAAAAAAGGCATTCTGTCCATCTACAACTACAAAAAAAATTTTTTTTAAAGATGCATAGAAGTGGATATTCTTATGTTCAGTAGGTGAAAATGTGAATTACTGAACATTTTCAGGAAAGTAATATGAAAATGTCTAGCAAAAAATTTGAAGTCACCTCTTTGACCTGGCAATGTCATCAATTATGTATCCCAAAATCCACCTGAAGCCTTCTCAGAGATAAATAGACACTGAAGCACTGAGGTAGATCTGTATGCACTGACATGAAATGGTCAACTGAAACACACATATGAGATGTGCGTGTGCATGCACACTTATATACCAAAACACACTTATATAGTACGATTTTATTTGTACATTTTAATCTGTACGTCCGCACATGTACACACAAGGATATAAACAAATTGAAGTTCCTTCCAGGAAGCGAGAAGTGCCTTGGAGAAGTGAATGGCGTTTCATATTTTACTTCTGTTTTGTCGGATGTTTTCTAATAAGGTCGTACGCATGCATTGTTACACCATTTTTAAAAAATAAAGAAATGATAATGAGAAAACATTTGTGCCCTGGATTCTGACCAACTAGCGCAGGTGCTGGCGCATGGGGATTCGCAGAGTTAGCTGGGATGAGCAGGTAAATCATTTTATGTGCTCTGCCTGCCCACACTGACTGCTGGAGCTGGGGAGGGGGTGTGCTGTGCCCCCATGTCTCAGGGGTTAAAAGCAGGAGTTTTTACTCTAAGAAAAGCAAGCTCCACGTGCAGTACCTTGTCCCTCTGGCATTCAGCGTCCCCCAACATCTTGGCCACCTGGAGGGACCAGACAGCCTGGGGAGGGGGGGGCTGCTGCCCGAGCAGATCTCCGCCCTGGACCATCTGTCCCTGCCTGCAGCCTGGAGGCCTCTGGCCCAGGCCTCAGGATCCCTCCCCTGGCACCATTACTCAATGAGGTTAAGTACACTCACAGACGTGTCTCGACACAACCCAACGTTAAACTGATGCCCATTTCCTGACCCTCTACTTTCAAAAACCAAAGTCCTAAAATGGATTTTTGAAGCCACACAATTCATTTCTGACTTCCTGTTAAGAATGCTATTCTCCCATGTAAGCGCGTTAAAGATGGGGTGGCTTGGGTCGTCTCGTTTGTCATTTCATCATTCCTTTTCTTCAGAGATGGAGAACCTCAAAATATGGAAGTGGTGTACCTTTTCCTGACCGCTGACAGACCGTGTTGGGGACATTGGTCATCTTCCTACTCTTCTGAGTGCCTTTTGTGTGAAGGGAACCATCCAGGTATGGCTCTCCCACCAGAGAAGTTGGTCACTTTGGGACCTGTTTCCAAGCCTCCCCGACCCCTGCATGTCATCAGATGCATCTGCCCCGAGGTCCGATTCTGAGGTCAAGGGCACAGAGAAGGACGGAGAGTGGAGAGTTGCTTCTGGCAGTGGCAGTAGTGAATAAACGCGCCCTAGGTTAGAGTCCAGTGTGTGGGGGGTGGGGGAGTGGGAGGGGGTCCTGTGTCCTCACTGCACTGGCCAGTGGCACGACATTTAATGTGGTCCCGGCTGCACGGTCTCCTTTCCTCTCAAAGCCCGGCTCTCCAGCTTTCCTGGCAAACCTCCCAGCTCCCCACTATCTTATCATTAAATTCCAAATGAGCCAGTGTCGGCCTCCAGGGCTGCAATTAAGAGCCATCACCGAGACACAAGTTCAGTACAGTGATTAGGAGCTCAGAAAGCCTGCAGGCTGCCGAGAGATGCGCAGCCCGTTAATAATCAGAAAAACAAGACCACACGGAAACAGCGCAGGGACGGCAGCAGCTCCATTGGACTGGCCATCTCTGGCCAGCAGCGTGGTGATGCGAGTGTGGTTGGGGTTGAGGCTCACAGACCCAACTGCTGTGAGACCGGGAGTCATGCCTTTTTTCCTTGTGCATTCTACTTTGGTCCCAAACAAGAGCTCAACCCAAGAAAAGGCTGTCTGGATGGTGTCCACTGCCCGGCTTCTCAATTACATGGGCAATCTCAGATCCCCGTGCTGGGCGACAGGGCACATAATGAATGCTCAGGGTGTGTTAGCTGTGGGTATTTCTGCCTACATGCATTTATTCATTCTTTCACTGATTGGTACTGGGGATGGAGCCCCAGGGTGCTTTACCACTGAGCTACATCCTCAGCCTTTTTAATTTTTTTATTCAGAGATAGGGTCTCACTTAGTTGTTGAGGCTGGCCTCAAATTTGTGATCCTCCTGCTTCAGCCTCCCTAGTGACTAGGTTTACAGGTATGCACCACTGCCAGGCTTGCTTTTACTTGGGAGTAAGATTACACACACACAAACACACACACGTACACGCACACACACACACGTGCAGAATTCTTCTCATAAAGGATATACAAGGATCCACCCCAATGCCCAGCACCCCTTCCCAGGGACAGCCATTGAGCACACTTTTAGGTATCCTTCCCCCGAGTCTTCCTCACTCAGCATCCAGAGGGATCCTTTAACGGTGTGAAGCAGACCACGCCCCGCCCCTGCTCTCTGGGATTTCCCACCATCCTCCCATCCTGATGACAGCCACCAGGCCCCACATAATCTGGGTCCTGTTGACTGTCCTGACCTCATTCCCATGACTCTGCTTTTGGTCCCCCCAGAGTCATTCTGGCTTCCTTGGGCTCCTCGGACACACTGCAGCTGCTCTCAGGGCTGGCTGTCCCTCTGCGTAGATGTCCCGCCAGCTCCCACCCCACACCCTCCTTGCTCTCAGGAGCCTCCTCAAGCCAGCTCCTCAGAGGCCTCTTCCCCTTCCCCTGCAGCCCAGCCTCTCTTCCTACTTGGCCTGGCCCCAGGCTCCGTCTGTGTCCTGTCCTGCTGCAATGGAACTTGAGCGACTCGGAGCCGGCCCTCCTCCACCACCTGTTCTCCGGCACAAGTGAGAGCTGGGACGTGGGGCTGCTCAGAGGTACGACTGAGGAGCGTCGCAGGGCGTCCCCTTCTCTTACAGCTTTTGGTTCTTCTACATTCCTTGCTTTCTCTGCTGAGCAAATCTCGTAGTCTGACCTACACTAGCATCTCCAGGTCGCCTGCCCAGTCTTGGCAGCAGATGTCCTAGGTCACTACTACCTGGATGCCCCACGGTTTCTACTAAACCAGAGCTTTTGCTGATGGACCTAGGTTGCTCCCAGTCTTCTATTATCATAAAACGAAAATGTAACCGACCAAAAAACGCTGTGATGAAAAAATGTTTTGTGCCCACAGGAAAAGACATCTAACAAGGAATCTGTAGATGTCAGCCTGTTGTGTCAAATGGTGTGGCTTTCTTTTTTTTTTTTTATTTTGAAAGATATCATCCAATTGCATCCCCCAGAGCTGTGCCTCAAGGAACCAGAGGAGAAGAGAAGAAGAGGTCAGAGAGGACTGGGGGAAGGAGGCCAACACTGGGGGATTCTGTCCTACTGCGTGGTAGTGTGAGAGTGGTGTGATCATGGTGTGATCATCTTCCGCAGCACACAGTGAGGCTCCCGATTTGATGATGTAGACACACTGTGAGATTTTGTGTAGAAGAAGGAAATGACCTACTTACAGCTTTTTCCCTACATTTTTAAGTTGGTGCATTATAGTGGTACATATGTATGGGATTTGCTACATAATGGTGCATGCACACAATATTAAAATGTAATTTGGCTAATATCACTCCCCAGCACTTCCGCCCTCCCTACCCACCCCCTCCCACCCCTGGTCCCTTTCCTCTACTGACCTCCCTTTGATTTCACGAGATCCGCCCCCACTTTTCTTTTCCTTTTTCCTCTCTAGCTTCCGCACATGAGAGAAACCAGAAGGCCCTTAACCTTCTGAGTTTGACTTATTTCCCTTAACATAATGGGCTCTAGTTTTCTGAAAATGCTGTAATTTCATATTTCTTTGTGGGTGAATAAAACTCCGTTGTGTATATATAGCACATTTTCTTTATCCAGCCATCCACTGATGGACACCTAGGCTGGTTCCAGAGTTTGCCTATTGGGAACTGTGCTGGTAAACATGGGTGTGCAGGGATTTCTGGAGTGAGGTGCCTTTAATTCTTCAGGGTAGATACCAAGGAGTGGCAGAGCTGGGTCACATGGGGGTCCCATGTCTAGTCTTTTGAGGAGACTTCACCACATTTCCATAGTGGCTGTGCTAATTTACAGTTGTACCAACAGTGTAAACGTGTCCTTTTCTCCACATCCTGCCCAGCATTTGTTAGTATTTGCATTCTTGATGGCTGCCATTCTGATGCTTGGGATGGAGTCTCAGTGTAGTTTTACTTCCGTTTCCCTCATTGCTAATGATGTTGAACCTTTTTTTAAATGTATTTGTGGACCATTTGTATTTCTTCTTTTGAGAAGTGTCTGTTTAATTCATTGACCCCTTTATTAATTGGGTTATTTGATTTTTTGGTGTAAAATTTTTTGAGCTCTTTATATATTCTAGCTACTGATCCTCTGTCAGAAGAGCAGCTAGCAAAGATTTTTCCCCGTTCTGTGGACTCTGTCTTCACATTCCTAATTGTTTCCTTGGCTGTGCAGAAGCTTTTTAATTTGACGCCATTCCATTGATTAACTCTTGGCATTACTTCCTGAGCTTTAGGGGGGCTATTGTCTTTGCCTGTTCTTTGTAGCTGCAGAATTGACTCTTCCTTTTCTTCCAGGGGTTGCATAGTTTCTGGTCTAATTCTGAGCTCTTTGATCCATTTTGATTTGATTTTTGTGCAGAGTGAAAGATAAGGGTCTATTTCATTCTTCTAGATATAGATAACCTGTTGTCCCCACACTGTTTATTAGTTCTAGAAGTCTTTTGGTGGAGTTTTTTTGATCTTCTATGCATAGGATCATATCATCTACAAACAGTGATAACGTAACTTCTTCTTTTCCTATTTTTATCCCTTTTAATTCCTTCTCTTGCCTAATTGTTTTGGCTAGAATTTCCAGCAATATGTTAAGTAAGAGTGGTGAGAGTGGACATCTTTGTCCTAGATGTTAAAAGAAATGCTTTCACTTTCCCCCATTTACTTTGAGGTTGGCTTTGAGTTTTTGTTTATTTTTATGTAACCTTTATGATGTTGAGGTAGGTTCCTCTATCCCTAGTATCTTCATTGTTTTTGTGTTATCATGAATAAGTGCTAAATTTTGTTGAAATCTAAGTGATTTTTGTCTTAATTCTGTTTATTTGATGATTATATTGATTTGCATATGTTAAACCATCCTTGCATCTCTGGAATAAAACTAACTTGGTCATGGTGAATAATCTTAATATAATGTTGAACATGATTTGCTAATATTTTAATAAGTATTTTTTGGCATCTAAGTTTATCAGGGCTGTTGGTCTATAGTTTTCTTTCTCTGATGTGTTTTATCTGGTCTTGATATGTGTGATCCTGGCTTCATAGAATGAATCTGAAAGTGTTGCTCTCCTTTCTATTTCATGGAATAATTTGAGGAGTATTGCCACTAGTTCTTCTTTAAAGATTTAGTCGCATTCAGCTGAGAATCCATCTGGTCCTGGGCTTTTCGTTGTTGGAAGGCTTTTTATTATTGCTCCTACCTCATTCCAAGTTAGGTTTTCTGTGTCCTCTTGATTCCTTTTTTGGTAGATTTTATTTGTTTACAGATATATCCATTTCTTTGAGGTATTCCGATTTATTGGAGTCTAAGTTTTCAAATAGTCCCTGATGATCTACTGTATTTCTGAGATGTCGGTAGTGATTTCTCCTTTTTCACCTCAAATTTAAATAATTTGGGCTTTTTTTCTTTTTATTAGTTTGGCTAAGAGCTTATCAAACTTGTATATCTTTTCAAAGAACCAGCATGTCCTCTCCCTTTGCTTTCTCTATTAGCACATGTGGCTGTACATATGACCAAAGATCTCTGTGTCATCTTATAACATTCCCTGTCATCCATATTCTCTCTCTCTCTCTCTCTCTTCCCTCACTCTCCCTCTCCCTCTGTCTTTCCCTCTAGGGATTGAACCCAGGGGTGCTTTATCACTGAGTCACATCCCCAGCCCTTTTTATTTTTCATTTTGAGATAGGGTCTTGCTAAGTTGTTGAGGCTGGCCTTGAGCCTGCAGTCCTCCTGTCTCAGCCTCCTTAGTCACTGAGATCACTGGTATGTGCCTCTGCACCAGACTCTTCTGTTTTAGTGCCCTAGGTCTGACCTTTGCCCTGTCTGTCACTGTTGAATGCTGAAGAGGACAGTAGGGCTCTGTGAATTTCTGTTTTCAAGACATCGAAGGTGGGCTGAACCAGCGGGGGCGGTCAGATTCTGACTGGCTGCTGTAGCTTATCAAGACACATCAAAGGCCAGGAGGGGAAGACAGGTCAACAGATGAGGCAAGCCTCGTTGGGGACACACTTTCACACTGCAGTCGGCACTTTCAGCTTGCTCCCACGCACTCTTCCTCCAGCCCTCGAAGCCCAGCAGCCCGCCCTGCCTCTGTGTTCAGCCTCCTGCGCCTCCAACAGGGCAAGCTCTAGGGGCGCGCCCAGCCTTCATCCTGATGCTCCACGAGTATTTGAGTTATTTTCCTAGGTAAGGGACAGTGCTAGGGTTCGTTTCTAAGGACAAACTGTACAAAGACCACTTCCAGAGGAGCCAGGGTCACCCCTCAAGGCACTGCCCTTTACCAGGGGCGGAAGTGGACCTATCAGGAGATTCCCACGGGCTTGGAAATGGCTCTTGGTCTCTACAGCTCTCTTCCTGACCTGGGAGCCAGCTCACATGCTTGATTCCGAGAGCACCCGGGTCCAGCAACCTTCACCTTTCCAGGGAGTTTCTGTTATTAAATCCAATGCAACAAAATAGCACAAATGAACTTGGCAGAGGCGCAGGGAGAGTTACATTGTTTGCTTGCTGTGTGTACCAAATTTTCAAAGTCGTTTCCTGAACCCCCATTTTGGGAGGCACGGTGTGGGTTAGGGAGCAGGAACATGGGGAGACCACGTGGGTATCAGAGTGAAGAGCGAAATGACAAGAGATGATTACAAGGGGGTAAACTTGGCTGCACATCACTCCTCCCAGGTCAGGGGGAAGAAGGACAGTCTCTGCTGGCAGGGACAGGCAACCAGTGACAAGACATCCACGTTCCCCGAGGAGAGAGAAAACATTCTTGCAAGTGTCCATCTCTTCACCCTGAGGTGCCACCAGTGAGCAATGTGGGTCCTACACAGAACATGAGGGAACAACAGTGGGAAGAGAGGGCATCCCAGGCACGGCACAGCCCACTGGGGAGGGAATGAATAGAAAGACCCAGAACCTGGCTCAGCAATTTGGACTCAGGAGAGTGCAGGTCTGTCATGGGAGGATTTGTAAGAAGGGACTGGAGGGGTCAGAGGAAGTCCAGCAAAGTTTGCAATGCTGAGCAGTTTGAGTTGGAGCTTCCTCAAAAGAGAACAGAAATCGATCAGGTTGAGGACCTTTGGAAAAAAGGCGGGGAGGATCAGGTGGAGCAAGATGTGGCTATAGGTGCAGCATCATTTGGGATAACTTCCCAGGAAAAGAAAGCACAAGGCAGCTTGTCAGGACACAGAGAGAAGAGGAATCTGAAAGAACAATTGCAATTTGGGTGCTGGGGAAAATATGTTTGTTGGGGACAGAATTCAGCAGGAGACTCAAAAGGATCGAGTTATCCCAGGAAAAGCTCACCTGTTGACTTCCCTCTTTTTGACTGCAGGACTCTCCCAGGTATAAAAGCCTGTTGCAAGAGGAAGAGGAGAAAGAGGTCCAGTTAGACAAGGCTCCACCTGCTCCTGAGACCCAGCAGATTTGACCAGCCATCTGTCTACCTCCAGGAAAAGGCAAGAGACCAACCTTCGCCAGTGCTCAGGGAAAAGCCTAGTGAGGTCAGATGGCCTCCCTGGGAAGAGATGGGATAGAAGGAAGGACTGTGGATCACTCGTGAAGAGCGGGCAGAGTGTGGGGTGGAAAGAGGTCACGGAGTGAAAAAGAGGCCAGAGCGTGTCTGTCGGAGAGATGGTGCTGGCGAGGGTCTGTGGGGAATCTCCCATGTGTCTCGTCTCTGCCTGCCAGATCTCAAACACCAAAGAGATATGCAGATGGGCCAAGGAATATGTTATCAAGACTAGGTGGAGGTCTCAGGTTTTATTGTATTTTTAAATTAAATCAAATTTAATTTTTAGGCTGGGATTGAACTCAGGGACTCACACATGCTAAGCACACCCTGAGTCACACCCCCAGCCCTTCACATTATATTTAATTAATTAATTTATTTAGACACTGGGGATTGAACTCAGGGATGCTTTAACACTGAGCTACATTCCCAGGCTTTTTTATTTCTTACTTTGAGATAGAGTCTCCCTAAGTTGCTGAGGGCCTTGCTAAGTTGCTGAGGCTAGCTTCAAATTTGTGATCCTCCTGTCTCAGCCTTCAGAGTCACCAGGATTACAGGTGTGAGCCACCACACCCAGGTCCTCGGGGTTTATTTTAAATGTCACCTTGAATGATAAATTGGGCAGATTTAAGGTCACTCTTGATTTACTTGTGCATATTCTTTCCTTAGGGATCAAGAGAGGGTGGAGTTTGCAGTGCATGCTGGGAATCATGGTAGTTCTGGGGAATCATGGGCTAGGTGTGGTGCACGGGGAGTGAAGGCCATGCTGAGTGGGGTCAGTGACTTTCCCAGAGCTCTAATCTGAGGCATGGCTGGGACAGCAATCCTAGTGACTTGGCCCTGATCAGGCCCCTTCCATTTTTCCAATTAAACCCCCAGGCTTTCTTCATTAGGCTCTGCTTGGAATGGAGAAATTGGGCATCTGCTGCTCACCTGGGGCTTAAGCTGTTTTCCCCTTATCCTCAACCAAATTTGCACTTTCAAGGGTGCCACTGAGGAACTTGAGTTCCAACACAAGGACTTGGGGAAAGAAAAGAAAAAAAGGGTAAAGATAAGGAAAGAAAAAAAAAACCCACAGATAGGCTGAGTAAAACTGGAGTAGAATTTGAAAACTCAAGACAGTCTTGTCTGCTTCTTCATGATAAAGCCGCTTTTCCTTCCTCTCTGTTCACAGACCCATTCATCATTCCCAGATATTTGCTGAGCACCTACTATGCAATGGATACAGTTCTAGGTACTAAAGACACAATGGTGGGCAAGACAGATAGCATGGCTGCCCTCATGAAGTGCCCTTTCTAATAAAGACTTGGATACTTCCTAAGGAGGCTTCTGAGGCACCCAGAATTCTTAAGGAACTTTTTTTTTTTTTTTTGGGGGGGGGTGCTGGGTGTAGTAGCACATGCCTATAATACCAGCAACTTGGGAGGCTGAGGCAGGAGGATCACAAGTTCAAGGCCAGCTGCAGGGACACCCTGTCTCAAAATAAAATAAAAAGGGCTGGGATGTAGATCAGTAGAGTGCTTGCCACATGTGTGCAAAGCCTTTGGTTTGATCCTCAGTGCTGGGGGGAAAATCGTAGGGATCTAGTCCCCCCAACCCAGCTTTTTTTTTGGTGGGTGGGGAGTGGGATAGAGAGGAGGAAGGTGCTAAAGAAGTAATTTGATGGGGGAAGCAGCGTGGCCTTCTTGCTCCACCACCCACAGCGAGCAGAACAAACGTCATAGGAAGGGTTGGTCTTAATTTCTCTGGGCCGCGCAGGATCTGACTACTGCAAGGAAGTTGATCATGGATTCGCCTTGGTTTGGGACTGATCCCATCAGGAGCCATCCTATCTTTCCGTCTTTTCAGGAAGGATGGCCCCAGAGCCCCGAAGCATGGGACTTCTCTTCATTTACTGCATATCGTTTTTCTTTGGTCTCCCCGCCAACCTCCTGGCCCTGCGCGCCTTCGTGGGGCGGGTCCGCCAGCCGCATCCCGCGCCCGTGCACATCCTGCTGCTCAGCCTGACAGTGGCCGACCTCCTGCTGCTGCTGCTGCTGCCCTTCAAGATGATTGAGGCAGCCTACGACTTCCTGTGGCCCCTAGGGAATGCCCTCTGTGCCCTCACGGCCTACGGCTTCTACAGCGGAATCTACTGCAGCACGTGGCTCCTGGCGGGCATCAGCATCGAGCGCTACCGCAGCGTGGCCTTCCCGGTGCAGTACAAGCTCTCCCGCCGGCCCCTGTACGGCGTGATCGCCGCCCTCGTCTCTGGCATCTTGTCCTTCGGACACTGCAGCATTGTGATCATTGTCCAATACCTGCCAACCCACAACGTGAGTGACCCCGAGAGCCTCCCGGTCTGCTACGAGAACTTCACCAAAGAGCAGCTGGACGTGGTGCTGCCCGTGCGCCTGGAGCTGTGCCTGGTCCTCTTCTTCATCCCCATGGCCGTCACCACCTTCTGCTACTGGCGCTTTGTGCACATCATGCTCTCCAGACCCCAAGTGGGGACCAAGAAGCGCTGGAGAGCCGTGGGGCTGGCCGCTGTGACCCTCTTCAATTTCCTGGTCTGCTTCGGGCCCTACAATGTGTCCCACGTGGTGGGGTTCTTCCAGAAGAGCAGCCAGAATTGGCGCGCGTGCGCCGTGCTCTTCAGCGCTCTGAACGCCTGCATCGACCCCTTGATTTTCTACTTCTCCTCCTCAGCCGCGCGCAGGGCCTTTGATAGGGAACTGCGGAGGCTGCAGACCTGGGGGGCTTCCCTGTCGGCCGAGTGGAGAAAAGCCAGGGAGGCGGCCGTAAAGAAAGGAAAGGCGAGTGCAGGCATGGTCAACGACAGCTTCACGGGAGAATAGATGGTGTCGCCTTTTGGGGAGGAGGCTCCAAAACGGAGACAATGAATCAGAACTGGGTGAGTTCTCCTGTGCCCCTCTGAACAGCCAAAGAGAGTCACAGGCACCTCAACTCCAACTCACCCAATGAGTGAGTGTTTTCATTTCCTTCCTTGGGCTTGGTGACATTTCCTACAGTAAGCCACAAGCCCTTGCATCCTGGGACATCAGAATCTTGGATTCCTTATCTTCACCACTCAGTATCTAGGAGGTGGTGGCGTTTACTCACCTACCGCAGAGCTCTTATTTCTGACCGTGGCCCTGATCCAGAAAAGGGGATCCACAGGCTGGGTGCACGTCTCAGCATGGGCAAGTCTGCAATGCAAGGTGGGCACCTGAAGGTTCCCCACCAGCACCCCAACCACAGCAGGTGCTGCCTCAAGAGCAAGAAAAAGAGTCCTGCGGGGAAGAGTCTATGCAGGCTGAAGAAGCCCAGGTCAGGGTTCTTTGCCAAGTGTTGTCCTTTTGAGTTTTCTTCTTTTTTGCCTGATCCATCTTGCCAGAGATCTGTCATTTGTATTCTTTAGAAAATCAAGACCCTTTCCAGCATTCTCTCTGTTGTCTATCTCATTAATCTTTATTCCTATTTATTTTCCTTGTACTTTCTTAAATCTTTTTTAGTTACTTCATTTTCTTTTTTAAGTTGGGGGTTTCATTAACTTCACTCTCTCTTCCTAACAGATCCTCATGTAAGTGCTTAAGTTCATAGATTTCCCTGTAAGGACAGCTTAGAACAGATTTTGATTTGCAGAATTTTTATCAGTTTGAGGTCTGTGTCAGTTCTAATTTCCAAAGGACGTTTTTCTTTGGCTGTTGAGTTTAGAAATGTTTCTTTGTTTTTAGGCATGTGGGTTTTTACCTCCCGTCTCTCTTTTGTTATTCATTTCTAACTACGTTGCCCTGAGGTCAGAGAATATTATTGAAATGGGTCCAGTTCTTGGAAATTTGTTGAGTATTCTTTTTAATACCAGAAAAATAATCAGTTTTGAAAAGAAGACAGATTCTACAATCGATGGGTGGGTTCTGTCTGGGTTTTATACACCTCAGATTGAAGTTGTCAATTTGTGGGGTTCAAAGCTTTATAATCTTTACATACTTTTTTGTTGTTGGTGTTTGGGGTACCAGGGATTGAACCCAGGGGTGCTTAACCACTGAGCCACATCCCCAGCCCTTTTAAAAAATATCTTATTTAGAGAGGATCTTGCTGAGTTGCTTAGGGCCTTGCTAAATTGCTGAGGCTGGCTTTGAACTTGAGATCTTTCTACCTCAGCCTCCCCAGCTGCTGGGATTACAGGTGCACACTACCACACCCGGCTACCTTTACATACTTTTTTGTCTATTCGATCTATCACTGACAAGGAGAGGGTGTGAGGTGCTTTTCTAGACGGTAAATTTGACTATTTCCTCCTTGTAGTTCTGTCTTGCTGGTGAATTGAAACGTTGAGCATTTTTTTTTTGCCTTAAAATTGATTTTGTCTGATATTAATAGAGCCACACTGATGTGTTTTGAGGTTACTATTTGCTTGCTACACTTTCACCCAACCTTTTACTTGTAACATTCTATATTCTTGTTTTAGATGCATCTTGTATACACGGTACATGGTGGAGTGGTTGGATTTTTTGGCAATCTGGTCTTTCGACTTGACACTGTGTGTCATTTAACTATATCATTTTGTTTATTTATATTTATGTAATAATATTTTTTCAATATAATCGGGATTATTTCTGTCATACTATTTTAAACAGTTTCATTGAACTACACACACACATTGAAATATACACATACGTTGCACAGGGCCAAATGATAAGCATACAGGTCAAATGAATTATCACAGAGTGAACTCACATATTTAAATTCAAAAAGACATGAAACATCTACTTGTGCTGTTTGTTTTCCTAGAGTTTTTTTTTTTTTCCTTTAAACTTAGGCTTTTATACATTGTTATACATATATGTTCAAACATTCTGGAGGCTAGAAAAGTAACTCCAAATTTGGAGGATTGGAGGCTCTATAGAGTACACTAGTAATTAAATATGAGGTAACAACATCTATAAGCTTGGCCTTAGCATTGTATAGGAGCTGGGGAGTAATTTAGGCCAAGTGTAAAAGCTTCACATTCTGAAAATAATAGTGGAAAAACACAACACTTCTGAATTAAGAAAAATAAAATTGAGAGAGGGACATGATTAGAAGGAAACTTCTAGAATTCTACTAATCGCAGTTCCTCAGATTGGTACAACTGATGGCAATCTCTGGATCACTAGTCATCAAGTCAAAGTTTGACAGAGAAGGATGACCCACAGGAGCAGCCTTGCTCTGCTTGAGGATTGTTCAATACTTGAAATGAGCTTCGGATCAGTTCTTGGCTGAAGTCTACCTGGGCCCCCTTTACGAAGGCCAAGCTATCAGAATCAACCACAACTCTTGCACCACCCTGTTCGAATACCCTGTCGTCGGGGTTGACAACTGTATCCAGTGAAAATTTATACTGGAATCCCGAGCATCCACCTCCCTCCACCTCCAGCCTGAGGAATTCTGACCCTTCGGTGATTTCCAGAAGCCTCCGGACGCAGCTGTCTGTAAGGTGGATCTGCCCTTCGCTAGCCTCGGGGCTGGAAGATGACGCCTCCCAACGCGTCTGAAGTCCCGGACAGGATGCGGAGAGCCTGCCCCTCCGCCAGGGAATGACCGCTCTTAGGGCCGTGGCCGTTAGGGACAGGCCCCTGGCGGCCGCCATCTTCCCCCAACCTGTTTTCCTAGAGTTTTAATATTTCTCTTTTCTTCCCTCTGGCCTTCCTTGGGGACTGAGGTTTTTATTTTATTTTATTTTCTTGCTTCATTTCTTGTTCTCCACTAACTTGGAGAGTATTTGCTGTGTTCGTTTAGACATTGTAATATGCCAGGATTTCTCAGTTAGTCCTTCCCTTCTTTCCTTCCTTCCTTCTTCTCTTTAAATATCATACATTAAAGAAAAATCAATGCCAGGTGGTTTTGAACTGTGTCAGTCAAGTTCAGGAGTTCTAGAGTGTGGTCTGGAGACCCTTTCAGGGGTCTGGGAGCTCAAAATTATTTACATAATGATGCTAGCATGCCAATTTTTGTTTTTTCACTCTCATTCTTTGACAAGTGATGTGCAATGGAGATTTTCAGATTAGTCTGTTATGGTGTCACATGTGACATGTGACACCATAACAGACTAATAATGCAGGATGCATGGAAATACGGCTGTCTTCCAGGAAGTCAGCCCTTAAAGAGATCTGCAAAAATGTAAAAGGACGCAACCCTTTTCATTAATTTTCTGAAAATATCATTATTTTTGTTAAAATGTGTTATTTTGTATTAATGTGTACTGGTTTTATGATTGCTATTGTTTTTCAATAAATTCATACAGTTTTAAATTTTTTCTCTCTTAATTTTTTAATATGCTGTATACCAATAGGTATAACCTATGCAAAAAAAAGCTCTTTGGGGTCTTCAATAATTTTTTAAAGTATAAAAGGGCCCTGAGGGCTGGGGTGTAGCTCAGTGGTGGAGCACTTGCCTCCTAGGTACAAAGCCCTGGGTTCCAACCCCCGCACTGGGGGGAAAAAAAGCCCTCAGATATTTGAGAATTGCTGATCTAATGAGATCCTAGATGTGTTTGTCAGCTCTTTGTCAATGTGCCTAAAATACACGACAAGAACAACTTCGAGAAGGAAGAGTTTATCTCTGTGGGGCTCATGGTCTCAGAGGTCTCAGTCCAGGGTCATCCACGCTCCATCACTCTGGGCCTGGGGTAAGGCAGAACATGGTGACCAAAGGATGTCGTGGTGCGTTCCTCGTGACAAAAACACCCAGGGTCACTCCAGATGAACTGGGCTGTGCAAAATAACCACACAAGAGACAGAGAGACCTTTTTCTTTGGGTCCTATGACAGCTCCTCTGACCTTATGGGCCCATGGAAAGAGAGAGAGGAGCAAGTGCTGAACCCTTTTATTGGGAAGAAGCCATTCAAATGAGGGAAGAGAACACACAGGAATGGGTGAGTGTGGCTCAACCCCTGTGGGTGACATGCTACACCCGAAGACACACCTTGCTATCTGAGCTGGAACAATGGCCCAAGTCACCACAAAATATAGTGATTGGCCAGAGCCTCGTGCTTCAGGACTGGAAGGTGTGGGTCATTCAGAGTGGCTTCCCACAGAAAAGATTTTAAAAGTTTGTCAGGGAAAAAGTTATGAACAGACAGTGTGCTTTACTTTGGAAGGGGGATTTGTAAAACTCTACAAGTTCCTAAGATCTAATTTATGCAACTACTTCTGTTTCCTAGAACATTGTGTTAATGGGGGAAAGGGGAAGGGTTGACATGAGCAAGGTTATCCTCGGCCCTATGTGGTTTTCAGGTCAATGCCAGGGAGGGTGAACATCCACTGGATAGGGACCTAGATGTGAAGTCAGGTCACTTAGTTTGTCTAAACTAGGTAAAATCTTTCTCCTAAAGCAAGGTTCAAAACAGCACACCCCCATCAGTACTTCACATCTCTTTTGTGTGTGTGATACTGGAGATTATTCAAACTCTCACCACTCTTATTCAATATAGCACTTGAAATTATAACCAGAGCAATTAGGTAAGAAAAGGAAATTAAAGGGATGCAAATAGGAAAAGAAGTCAAAATATCTCTGTTTGTAGATGATGTGATCCTAGACTTAGGAGATCAATGGAAGGATTTATCATGTTCTTAGATAGGCAGAATTAATCTTAAAACACACATCTTTTGATAAGTCTAAGGTTTGTGTTCTGTTAACCAAGTATGATTTGGAAAATACAAAATTATGTCAAACAGGCACTTTCAGACTCTATCCGGCTCACACAAAGCCCTTGCAAGATCCTGATGAGTTCACCTGCAGGGACTACACCCCACCCCCGTGGAGAGGAGAATTGATGACTTACGGGAAATCTCCAAAAGTTCCAGGTTCCTTATGTTTACAATGTCACTCCTGTGATGCTGAAAAGTCTCGTCATAGGGGACAGGGCAAGTGATAAGAAGGGGATGAAAAAGAGCTTATGGGGTGGCGGATCTGAAGATAACAGATTTATCACAAGGCGCCCTGTAATCCCTTTTGAAAACTGAGCCAGCCATCAGAGGCAGGGATTTGTTGGTAGACCTTCTTGGCAGAATCCCTTCTTCTTTAGCAACAGTATCCCTCCCTCCCCCTCTGTGGTGTGGTTTGGTAGAGCCAAATTCACCTCCCACCTTATACTCCAAAGGTAGACGTGTGACCCAGAACCAGGACCATCAGCAGAGGTCAGCCCCTAACTACAGTGATGGTTCACCTGTGGGCATGTGACTCAGTACAGGCCAAGGAAAGCCAAACTCACACTTTATGCTTAACTATTAGGAGAAAAAAAAAAACCCTCTGAACTCGAACTTGAAGTTGAAGTTAGCCTATCTCTTCTGGGGGAGCTACTTTGAGCCTAAGAGGCTACTGAAGCCTGAAGCGAACTCTAAGGCAACTAGAACAGAGAGAAAACATGTCCAGGAACTTTATGTCCCAAAGCAGGTCTACTCTGGGGCTTTTCAGATCTGGGCACCCTAAATTTTCCCTCCTTAGCTTAAGGCAGTTTGATTTTCAGCTGTTTTCAACCAAAAGACAAATCATTACACAAACCATCACAGTTGCAGCCAGCCTTTCTTCATTACTTTTAAAATCCAGTTTAAGAATTTATACCTGAGCTGGGTGCCGTGGCATGCACCTGTAGTCTCACCTGGGCAGGAGACCCAGACAGAAGAATCACAAGTCCAAGGCCAGCCTGAGCCACACAGGCAACACAGTGAGAGGCTACCTCCAAAAGACTCCCAAAACCAAAAGATTTAAGTATGGAAACTAAAACCATAACAAACAAGCGTACTTATCATGCAGAACGAATACACTGTGATATTTAGTCACAGTCCTCCAGATTTCTAACATTGGGGTCCCCATTGGGCCTCTTTCTCACTGCATTTCCACCTTCTTTAAGAAAGACATTATTTTGGAATGTAAGTGCATCCTTCCTGTCCATGTTTTAAAAATGTACTTTGCACTTGAGTCCAGAAACACTGTTTGGTATTATCTTTGTCCATAAGTACCATACAGGTCAGGTCATTCTATAACAACCTGTTTTCCACCCCAAATCGTGTCTTTCATATCTACAGATCTCATGGATTTCTTTTGTCTGCTATAATATTCCATCATATTAATATACCAGATTATATATTTTTCGTTCTACTATTGATAGACATTTAGCTAATTTCCCATTTGCACCAGCATAACCATCCTGCTGTGAACATCCCCCCAATGTCTCTTTGTACGTGAGTGGGACAGCTCTCTACTAGGTGGTATGGAGGGTGCATTTTCAGTTTCAGTAGAAGCTGTCAAGATGCTCTGCAAAGAAATGGCATAAATCTAGCTCTTTCTGAAAAAGGGCTCATCAGTGCAGACCATGGCAGCCTTCCCACGGGCCCCCTCCCAACCCTAGTCCTGCAGGCAACATGAAGTACTGAGGAGCAGGGAATGTGTCAGGAAAGGCCTGACACCCTCAAAGTCACCCTGTGGATTGGTACATGTGCTGCACATATGTATGGATTGTGGTGGGGAGAAGTGGGGCAGAGGACCTCTCTAGAGCTCCAAGAAGCAGAGAAGCAAGTGGTTCATCTCCCTGGACCATGCCTCTCCTAACCAAATCAGATGGTCATGAACATTCAAGAAAAGCATAAAGATAACAGGATACACTTCAATTCATCAAAGGGGTTTCTTCCTCAAGTTCACCTTTTATAAAGAAAGGGCACATGTGTCAGAGAGAAATGGTGAATGGAAACTAGAAAATTTGGGTCCTGAAGATGGTGGAGATGGAAGAGAGAGAGCAAAGGGAAAATTAAGATGCTGGGATGGTGAGGGAGGATCTGGGGTGGTGGTCGGGCTTCCTGGCTCATGGGAATGAAAATGAAGCCACTGTTGGTCCTGGGTCATGCAATGTGGCCAAGACAAGACAATGTCACCAGGCAGATGAAACAGAATCTGTCTGTATTCATGCGTCTGTGTCAAATGGCTTCCAAAGGAACTGGAGCCCCCCTAGATCTATATAGCTCCAGGGAAGAACAGGTGAGAAGAAGGCAGACAGACACAGGGGCAGGGGACAGGCCAGTGGGAGATGAAGTCAGAGAGGGAGACAGCGTCGTCGGAGGCCCTGCCTGCAGAGAGCAATGGGCTGGGCCAGGACCCCTGGCCCTCTGTGGACATGTTAGCAAATGCCCAGCCCCTTCTTGGATGTCCATGTGACTATGCGCTTTGGAAGGTTTCATGGAGTAGGGCTGAAGCTAAGCAAGTCCATCCAGCTCCTGAGTAGGAAACACTGACCAGACAAGGAGAGTAGCCAGGGACAGGGCTGGGAGTGCTGGGGAAGCCGGCAGATTGTTCCTGTAGAATAATCTGTCAAGAGGAGACGTTAAACAGGATGCCTGAAATTTGAGAGCAGAACAAGTCTGAAAAGAAGAATCATCAGAGTTTGAGACTTAGAAGAGAATAATTAGATTTGTGGGAACAGACTTTTGGGGGGAAACTCCGAGGGCTAAGAGAAAGAGAAAGAGCTCCACTCTTTAACCAAGGGTTGAGAAAGAACTCAACTCTTGACCTTCCTCTTCCGACACACAGCAAGTTCAAGTGGAAAGGTTCTTGGCTCCCGGGTGACCCTGAGACGGCAGAGAGACACTTATTTCTGTATCCTATTCCACACCTTAAGAAACATCCCTTGAATGCCATCTCCAATAGCCCCCTGCTTAGGAACAGGATGAAACTGATTACCTAAAATACTGATCAGAAAAGGAAAGGCCGGGAGACCCAAGTGATCAGCTCTACCCAGCTGGGGACTAAGGTCTTTGCCTACATCCCCAGTGGTGGGTGAAGTCAGAAGAGTAAAAATTCAAGAAAACTGAATGGGGACTAAGAGATCAGTGGAGGGATTACCCCAGTTGAGGTGGGAAGGCATCTGGCAGAGTTGGTCTCCCCTGTCAAGAGCACAGAATTGCCCTGGCATTCAAAAAGCCTATGATGTGACAGTCCTCAAGCCACTGTCACTGGGGACCTGGGGTTTTGCCTGCACAGCACCCATTCCCTCTCCTTCCAGTTTTCCTTTAGTCAATCACTCTTTCTTCTTTGTGTCCATATGGCATGAGGTATTGGGGGACAGGGGCTGGGGGAGGTTGGCCCCACCCACTTGCAGGGGAGGGCACGTGGCCCTTTCCTTGGACTCATGAAGGATGTTTTCCAGAATATTCAGGAAAGAAATATTCTCTTTGCCCAGGTTGTTTAGAAAGATAGTCGAAACGGAATCCTGGAGCTTCTAGAAGTCATCTTTGGCATGAGGGCTCACCTGAGAACAAAGCCCGCAGAGGAGAGCAGCGCTGAGACTCAAAATCAGATGACAAGTGGCGGCATTTGAGAACCCAGATATGGCTGTTTCTGAAGCTGTTTTTCCTCAATGCTTCAATCTCATAGCCAATGAATCCCAGGGTTTGCTTATTCAGCTTATAAATGGTGAACTTGGGGAAGAAACCCCTCTGATGAATCATGTGGAATCAGTTCATACTAATATTTTTTAAAGAGAACTTGTCACTAATATGAGAATCAATGAGAACAGGTACCTTTGAATTAAATATTTTCTGATTTTGTAGTATAAATGAGAGCAGATTCAAGGCTATCTGTAGATTAATGTGTGATTCTGTTGCATTTTGACATGTAAGGGTTAGGATAGCCCCTGGGCCAGGCGGGGCACACAGCTCTGGGCAGGCAGGAGATTGCCCTCATTGCTCTTATAAATCAGATGCCTGGGTAAGAACAACGACTCATCAGAAGTGCGTTCTGAAGTTTTAAAAGTGTTTCTGCACATACTATAAAACAAGCATAAACCATCCTACGTTATTGGCTTCTTATGCCTTTTCTTTTTCCTGGTACTGGAGATTGAACCCAGAGGTGCTCTACTTCTGATCTATATCCCCCGCTCTTTTTAATTTTTTTTTTTTTTTTGAGACCAGGTGTTGCTAAGTTGCAGCGGCTGGCCTCAGGCCTGCCATCCTCCTGCCTCAGCCTCTCCAGTAATGAGGCCACAAGCATGTGCCACCACACCAAGCCTCCTATGCCTTCTAATCAGTGAGGTTTACCAAATCCAGCAAGGTGAGATGCCTTGCTCAAAAATATATGCCAGATAGACAGAGAGGCAGGAGGATTATGAGTTCAAAGCCATCCTCAGCAAAACCGAGTTGCTAAGCAACCCAGTGAGACCTTGTCTCTAAATAAAATATCAAAAAGGGGCTGGGGATGTGGCTCATTGGCCGAGTGCTCCTGAATTCAATCCCTGGTACCCTCCCAAGGCAGGGGGGATACACACACACACACACACACACACACACAGCCAGACAGTGCCCACTCCGCACCAGAATCTGTGTAGGACTCTGGACTCAGTGTTCCTTCTGTTCCACCAGCTTCCTCTTACAAGATAGTATCCAGTATGTGGCACTCAGGGACAGCAGTGCAGAGGAAAGCCCACCCTCCCCAAGGGAGGCACTCATAAGGGCACCCAAGAAGCAGAAAACAGGAAGAACATGGCCCGTTTGCGGCTGGCAGACTAGGCTCTAGGAAGGCTGCGGACTCCACCTCTTCTTTCAGGAATTTACATCCCTCTATCCACCCAGAACCCATGGACAACCTTCCTGGGAGGCTTGCCTCCTCCAGGTAGGAGCAGTAGATGATGACTTGCTTTCTTAGAGTCCCCTCTCATCTAGGACACAGGCTGTGACAGAGGTGCCATCGAGTAGTGTCCCAAGTGGGAGCCATGCTGCAAAGCTGTGCTGGGAAACCAAGAAGCTGTTTGGGGAGGGGACAGACAGCGCAGCCAGCTTCAGTGTGGCAGAGGAGAAGTCCTGGGTGTGCAGAAGCAGTACCCAGGTGTAAGCTGCGGGGTCTGTGCCAGGGGTGTAGACAGCGCTGTGTCTCCAAGCACAACCTCCACTCCTGCTCCTCAGGCTGTCCTGGGAGCCCATGGCTAACTAATAGACTTTAACCACAAAATTCATTTTCTGCTCAGCCAAGCAAGAGGGGAGCCTTGTATGTACAGAGAAGGCTGAAATCAGAAGGCATGGAGGGTCTCCATTTGGACCTGCCTCCTGTCTATGCCTCAGTCCTTCTGCCAACCTCTCGGTCCTGCGTGTCCTCCGAGGAAGAAGGCAGCCCAGCTCCTGCTGTGACTTGCGGTCTGGGCCTTGGTCAGTCTTGTTCTCCTGGCCAGGTGCCTCCTGGCTGGAGTCTGGCACAGGGACAGGGCTTGTTCTGTGGAAGACAAGCTGCTCTGTTCATCTGTGTCTTGACCCTAGGATTCAGCAGCACTCTGGCCTGGGCCACCATAAGGGAACCCACCAGCCTCCATTTCTATAGAAGAATGTTGTCACACAATATGGCTGTGGGGCAAGGAACACGGGAAAACTTACTGCCAGGATCCTGGAGGGAAATTGAGCCTGCTGATGCTTCTGCCTGGGTCCTGCAGGAGCAGAAGCCCATGAACATGGGGCCTCGGCACTGAGTTAAATGTTCCCTGTGCTCTGAACTATGCTAGATCCCCCCAAAGACTCCCACTGCAGGGAGACAAGGGTGTTCCCTTGTCCAGGACACCTGCCTGCATCCTTATTCACCCGCCATTCCTTCCACCATCAACTGGGTTCATGGAGTACCTGCTCCATGACAGACATTAGTCAAGGTGCTCAGAAGCACTCTGGCTCTCATGCAGGTTAAGTTCCATGGGGAGTCATGGAGGAAGGCTGGGTGGACCCCTTCTGGCCTGGAGTTTGGGGAGCTGCCCAGGAAATAAGAAACACTTCAGACAGGGTCAGCATTCCAGCAGATAGGCACAGGCAGAGACTTTCTCAATAGCACCCCTAAAGCTCAGGAAGTAATGCCAAGTGTTAATAAATGGGAAGGCATCAAATTAAAAAGCTTCTGCATAGCCAAGGAAACAATTGGAATGTGAAGACAGAATCCATAGAATGGGAAAAAAAATTTGCTAGCTACTATTCTGATAGAGAATTAGTATGTAGAATATATATAGAAAAACTGTACACCAAAAAAATCAAATAACCCAATTAATAAAGGGGCCAATGAATTACAGACACTTCTCAAAAGAAGAAATACAAATGGCCACAAATACATGAAAAAATGTTTCATCATTAGCAATGAGGGAAACATAAGTAAAACTACACTGAGACTCCATCCCAAGCATCAGAATGGCAGGCGTCAAGAATACAAATACTAACAAATGCTGGGCAGGACGTGGAGAAAAGGACACGTTTACACTGTTGGTACAACTGTAAGTTAGCACAGCCACTATGGAAATCAGTGTGAAGGCTTCTCAAAAGACTAGACATGGGACCACCATGTGACCCAGCTCTTCCACTCCTGGTATCTACCCTGAAGAATTAAAGGCATCTCTCTGCAGGGATCCTGCACACCCATGTTTACCAGCACAGTTCCCAATAGGTAAACTCTGGAACCAGCCTAGGTGTCCACCAGTGGATGGCTGGATAAAGAAAATGTGCTATATATACACAACGGAGTTTCACTCAGCCACAAAGAAATATGAAATTACGGCATTCTCAGGAAAATAGATGGAACTAGAGCCCATTATGTTAAGAGAAATAAGTCAAACTCAGAAGATAAAGGGCCTTCTGTTTTCTCTCCTATGCAAAAGCTAGAGAGAAAAAAGGAAAAGAAAGGTGGGGACAGATCTCATGAACTCAAAGGGAGGTCAGTAGAGGAAAGGGACCAGGGGTGGCAGGGAGTGGGGGGAGGGGAAAGTGCTGGGGAGCGATATCGGCCTAATTATATTGTTATGTTGTGTATTGTGTGCATGTGTGAATATATAACAACAAATCCCATAAATATGTACAACTGTAATACACCAAGAAAAAAATGTTAGAGAAAATAAAATAAATAAATTACATGGTGGAAAAGAAAAAAAAAAAAAACCACTTTAAATGCTCAAACTGTAAAAGGCCCTAGAGAGTTTACAGTGTCATTTTGATATGCAAGTGGCTTCTTCCTCCCTGTTTCTGGGCCAAGAGGGTATGAGACAGCAAATAAAAATGATCTGTTGGTTAAACCTGAAAATATATTCATGTGTGCATTTCTTAATTGTTAGACTCCGTAAAAGAGTTTTTACTGGAGCAACAGAAAACCAGGTCAGCCACAAAGAGTCAGGGCAAGTCACTCCAAGCAAGCACTATCACAAAGGCACAGATCTCCAAACAGAAACAAGGTCGACGTGGCTGCAGATGCACATCACAAGACATTGCATGACCACAGAGGAATGGCTCAAGTGTTCAGGAGAGGAGAAGCAGGGCAGGGTACATGGGGAGAGAGAAGGCAGGGGGGCGGGCTCACCTCTCTCTTGCTCTGGAACCACAGCAGAGGACACAGGGACTAGTCAACCGATTCCAAGTGGCGATCAGGTCTGAGGCTCAAGACACATGGTCCCGTGGTCTATAGCTGAGCCATGGGGTGGGAATAAAAACTGGCTGAGATGAGAAGAGGAGCAAGTAAATAAAAGCAAATCACTGGATCACACCAGGATGTCAAAGAGTCTAGAATAAAAACACAAACTCAGGGCCTGGATTATGTCCCAGATTATGTCTCTAGAACTTTAACTCTATTAACCCTCAATCTCCACTAAACCCCCACAAGATAGGCTCTGAGATTATTTCCCTTTCACGGGGAATGAACAGGAGATTAAATGACTTGTCCATACCCACCCAGTTGAGGGATCCCTAGAGGCTGGGACCAGGCAATCTGCCTCCATCCCTGCCCTTGACCACCACCCTACACAGCCCTTGGAGATCCCTCTCCAGATGACAGGAAACTGTCCATGTTCTCCACTTAGGAATCAATAGCGCAGACTCCTGGGATCAGTTCTGGGGAAGAGCTGAGATTTTTCAGGTTCTCTCCCGAGAGTAACCAACTACAGGCTTTCTGTGACGACACCGCCTATCCTGGTGTCGCGGCCCATCCCTGAGCACAGCCAGAGGAGGCGGCAGTAGCTGCAACTCCACCACTTCCTAAAGGAAGTAAAAACCAAGAAATCAAGTGAGGTCCCAGGAGACTGCCTATGCTCTAGAGAATTCCTGATGGTGGGCAATAGAAGGAATCAGGAGACAAGGTAAGGGTTCAATCCCAAAGGACAGACCAAGCCAGGGAGGTACAGGATCAGAGAAAGGATCAGTGTTAGAGAGGTGCTGGTTATGGGGAGACAGCCTGGTGCTGAATGGGGCAGGGGGGTGGCGGGAGGAACAGCGGAGGTCACAGCCACCAGGCAGGCAGACATCTCTCTGTCTGACTCCGAGGCAGCCAGTGCTCTGTCTCTGGATCAGGAGTGGAGTTGGAGACACTATGGCTGGAAGGCTCTTGGGGTCTGTCCAGCATGGGAACACAATGGGTCCCTTGTGTGGCCACTGGAAAGAGGCTGAGGATGGCTCCTGTTAAGAGTCTGTTTATCTGGTTACAATTTATAATAGGGGAGTATTTTTGCAGTTTTGCAAAGCATTTCTCATATGTTACCTCATTGAATCACTTTTTAGTTTTTTGGCTAAGATCAAGTATAGTATCGGTCTTATCAGTTTAATGTGTTACCTCATTCATTCTCCTAAACATGCCTGTTCTATTTGCAGAGGGCTACAGTCTACATCAAGCCCGGGGAAGTGAAGCAACCTACACCCGCCCCAGACCTCACAGCTGATCCACACAGAGCGCATTTGGGGGATCCAGTCTAGCTTCCCAATCACCTGGCCCGTCTGCCCTGAGCTCCACCTTTGGAAGGCTCATGAGGGAACTGGGGGCCAAAGGCATTCAGAGTACCATTTAATATAAGGTATTTGGGTACCTGCAGGGGGAGGTATGCTGAGATCAATCCCCCATGGAATGTGCCAGGCATATACATACATGCATACATTTGTACTCATAGGCATGCATATGGTTGCGTGTGCATATACACTTATGCCCGGATGCACAAACACAATATGCACTTCAGTGTTGACAGCAGCCTTAGAAAGCAGGTGCACTATGATTGTTATCCTCATTCTACTAGGTGAGAAACCGAGGCCCAGAGAAAATAGAGCAGCTCTGCCCCAGGTTACGCAGCCAAGAGAAGCAGAGCTGGGAGTCCAGTTCATACAGCTGGCTCCAGAGTCCATGCTCTCACCCTCTGAAAGGACCAGTTTAGTGGACTAACTATATGCTGGGTGACCTGCCAAGAAACCCAGAGCTAGCGATGGGATGGAAACCGAGATTTGACTCTAGAGTCTGACCCAGAGCCGCTTCGTGTGACTCCTACACTCATTCCCACAGGGGCTGTAGATGGCTCTAGTGACTGAGGAGGGCCGAACTGGGATGGAGGTGTGGAAGGAGCTTGAAGCTGAGCCGGAATGATCTCTGGAGACAGCTCCTTCTTCTGAGTTGGGCTTGGGATGCCAACTTGCCTCCTGGGGACCTCTCCACCTTTCAGTAAAAATAAACCCTAAGCTGGTGATCACTGGTTTGTAGCATGAAAGCAGCTGTTTCTGCTTTTGTTTTGCAAATATGAAATTATATTAATGATGCTTTTTCATACTTTTTACTCTATCCCATTCCAATTCCTCTCTCTCCACATAGCCCCCCCACACAACTCTCTGCTCTTAAAGGAGATGCATTGGCCGGAGCCGGGACCCAACGCTGGCCCATGCAAAAGATTCTTGATACTCCACAGACCAGCATGGAGTCGTCTTTGGGGTGATCCCAGAAAACGCAGGGAAGACGCACAGGCCGGCAGGGGCAGAGTGCGTGCGTGTGTCATGGAAGCCCGGGGTTTCTGGGAGCTTATCAGACAAGAGGGTTGTAAAGGGGGAAGGAGGGGAGGCCGGCTTCTGGAAGCAGGAAGAACTCCATGTGGCCTCAGCTGGCACTCCCAGGCCTGGCACGCTTCCTGCTCCCCCAGGCTCACCACCTGGACAGGATGGAGACACACCTTCGGGGACCAGGGTGGGAAGGAGGGAATGGCAGTGGTCATGGGAACACTGGGACTGGACTTCTGCCCCAGAAGTCATTAATGTTTGTGGCCTACAGAGCCTACTGGGTGGACAGGAGTGGGTAGGACAGCAGGAGGGCAGACACTCTTGAATGGGTCTTTAAAAACTGTCAATCAGGAAAATGCCTCGTGAAGACAGGCAGTTTGGAGAGCTTCCAGAAGAAACCAATCATGCCAACACCTAGATTATATATTTCTAGGCTCAAGAACTGTGAGAGAATACATTTACACTGGGTAAAGCCACTCAATTTGTGATCATTTGTTACAGCAGCCACAGGAAACTGATACAGATAAACTAGGTTTAAATCCTAACTTTGCTAATAATTTTCATGAACGTGAGTAAGCAACAACTTATCTGAATCCCAGGTTCCTCATCTATAAAACGGAGATAACAGCACATACCTCCTAGGGTCCTTAGGAAGATTAAATGACATACAAAAGTAAACTTTTGCATCGTATTTGGTATGCATAATCGCCAAATAAGTGAGGAAAAACACAACAACCATAAATTAGAAAATTTTACTCCTTAACTTAAAACCTTCCAATATGACTCCTCTTACTTTAAGGATAAAATCCAAATCCTTACCTTGGGCTAAGAGCCCAATAGGAAGTGCCCTTCCCAGACCACCACCACCCCCGTCACATCTTTGTCCTCATGTCTCATCATACTTCCTCATGCTTATTCCACCCCAGCCACACTGACCTTCTTTCAGTTTCTCTACCACACCAAGCTCCATTGATACCTCAGGGCCTTTGCACAAACTATCCATGCCCCAGCTTTTCATGTGGAGGACCCCTTCAGCCCTCAGCTCAAATGTCACCCATTCAGGGGTGAACACGCCCTTGCCTCCCAGCTAAACATACCACCCCATCCTACGCTACTTTATTAGGTCATTCTGTTTTATGTCCTTCATGGAACATGCCACTGTCATCAGTTACCTTCTCTATTCATGTAGATACTGTAGTATATTCTCACCCCTCCCCAACCAGATTGTAAATTCCCTAAAGGCAAGAACAACGTCTGTCTTGCCTGCTGTTCTGTCCCCATTCATTCTAGACGGAAATGGGTGATCATCTGGTTGCCCCTTGCCCTCTGCTGCCTGATCCTAGGGACTTAGGGGAGAACTTGGGACCATGAGGGCTGTCCCAGGCCCCCAGAGCTCAGAAGACACTGGTGGAAAGAGATGAGGTGGCCCAGAAAGCAGAGAGAGTCCCTGGGAAAGGCGGGAGTGTCTGAGCAGAGCAGAGCCCGTGTCATGGGCAGCAGAGGCCACATGGGGCCACCTGACTCAAGAGGATTTTCTGGGCTGGCTGGAGGCCCTGCACTTGACCATCGACATCCCGATTTTTATAAAATGTGCTCTGCTGCCCAAGGAACCAGGCGACACAAAACCATGGTCTTGAACCTGCCCAGACTGGATCATGCGGGGAAAGGAATGGGAACTGGATGCCGCCCACAGTGGGGAAGGAAAGGGGTCGGAAGGGAAGGACAGAGGCAGGGGCTCCCTTAACAGGGAGTAGGTGAAAATGACCCAGAAGAACCGTCCTGAGGGGCGTGGATGTAGGAAGAGCCCTGGGAGAAGACTCGGAACTTGGATTTCCGAGAACCATCAAATAGATTTGAAGAGGCGTAGGTTGGGGAGAAGCAGGGAGTGTCCGTCTGCCTCTCTGGAAGGGTGTCAGGCTCACCTCTTGCTCTTCCTCTCTGTGACAAGTGGCTCCTGGAGAGACGGAAGTCCTCTGTTCCTTTGAAAGACCAGCACTTGAGGCTGACAGGGTCGTCCCTTTCGTGAAACCCCAAAGACCCTTCCCTGGGTGGACTATGGAAAGCCCTTTATGGTCCGAGGACCCTGACCCTGGGAAATTCTGGGTCTCCTGGGAGGACTAAGTGGAGGGTGCCTTCCTGGGGGACAATCGGACTGGTAGCAAAGAAAAGAAGATGGAGGTGAGTGTTCATGCAGAGAGATGCCCACACACTGCCGCTGCCGGGCCCGAGGGGGCCACCCTGTGCATGAGCCCAGGCCAGACTCGTCTCTGCTCAGCTGTCCTCCAACTCAGTAGTCCCTGGGCACCAGAGCAAGCAATGCAAGTCCACGGTCCCTGGCCACATCAAAAGGACCAGCTTTTATGAGTTTAAGTGAACAAAGAAACAAATGGTATGAGGTTGGCTCTTACCAGGTCACTACCACTGGGGCATCCCGCAGGCCACATAGAGGGAGGAGGAGGGCTCCCCAGCACCACACAGACTGGGAACAGCATGGCCACCAGTGTCACTGTCCTGATGCAGACCACCCTCCTCCTGTGCTTGGGCACCCACCCTTACCTTGTCTGTTCTTGAGGCTGGAGCAGGGCTGGTCCCTCACCTTGGCTGCGCTGTAGGCCTGCGTTGCGGGGCCAGGCCAGAGAGCTGGGCTGCGCTCTCGGAACTGGAGACATTCTCTGCACAAGCCGTCACCCGACATTGCCAAAGGCCACGTGTAGAATGATCTTCCTTGTGTCCCTCCACCCCCTGGGGTCTCTGTGAGAATAAGATACGATTCCACTTGGGGCAACTTGCAGTCAGCCATGTTGGCTGTCGCCTCGTCTTCTTGTGGCTGGAAGCCTCAAAATCCTGTAAGAACTCTTCTTGTGCAGGGAAAGAGGAGGTGGCCCGAAGAGGCCTCAGGGGAAGTGGGGAATCAGAGCAGGAAAAAAACGACGACCATAAATTAGAAAATTTCACTCCTTAACTTAAAACCTTCCAATGTGTCTCCTCTTACTTTAAGAATAAAATCCAAATCCTCACCTTGGGCTAAGGGCCCAATAGGAAGCGCCCTTCCCAGACCAGACTGTGTCAGAGAGACAGGCTGGGAAAGCTCATGAGTGAACCTGTCCTGGTCAAGGGAGGCCACCGATCGGGGAAAGAGAAAAGAGGCACTCATGTGTGTTTGGAAGAGGCAAGTGGGAGATGGTCAGTAGACCAAACCTGGGGAGGAGACACATGAAATCAAGGAATTAACTCAACCTGATTTATTTCATTCAAGCAGAACATTCTTGGAAAGCCTCACGCCATTCCATGTTTCTCTTCGTCACTGACAAATCTGGCAGCCTCATCCGCATCCTTTAACTGAACATCTCTAGACCTGCCACTTGGCCCTTTCAAGGGACTCGGAGGCCCTAGCCCACTGTTTTTTTGTTACCGGGGATTGAACCCAGAAGCACTTAACCACTGAGCCACGTCCCCAGCCCTGTTTTTGCATTTTATTTAGAGTCAGGGTCTCACTGCGTTGCTGAGGGCCTCACTAACTTGCTGAGGCTGGATTTGAACTCGTGATCCTCCTGCCTCAGCCTCCAGAGCTGATGGGATTACAGGCCTGTGCTACTGCGCCTGGCCCCCGGCCCACTTTTGATGCTCTGGGCAAAAGCCTTGCCCCAGCCTGGTCTTGCCTCAGCTTCCACGGTGTCATCCTCCGTGGTCCACGTCTCCTGGCTGGACCAGCCCTGTGGGAAACAGCGGTGTGGCTTTCCAGGTCACCTCGGGTCCACGCGTGCCCCACCACCCACCGTGGAGCAGTGTTGGCACCCGGCCGCCTGGCTCTAGTCCCACAGCGCTGTCGTTGATTGAGTTCTCACACTGGAAAATAAATGGTGCTGTGTCAAAGGAAATGACAGATAAAAATAATCTAAAATCTGCCTAATTATAGATTCAATGCCTTCACCTCTTTTTGTGTCTCAGAGATAAAATTGACTGCTGTTCTTGAGACCTGACTTGAATCACGTTCATCCAACCTCAGGAAGGGCCCAGACAGACGGGCCACAGGGTGGTACCCAGGTTATGCCACTCTGGGTAGTAATTTCTGTTGCATCCACTGAGGCTTTCCCTGAGAGGGATGATGTAAGCTGGCCTCAGGTACACAGCAGGCCTCGGTACAACACAAAGGCTGCAGAGTTGGAGGAGCAGAGGCTTATCTACCAAAGTTGCAAAAGTGTACTTTCGAAGAAACTATCAATTTCCTCATTTATTTAAAAAAAGTCTGATTTTTAACAGTACCCTGTACCTAGGCTTTTGCATAACTTCTTTCCAATGAGTTATTAACAAAAGAGGCGTTTCTGGGAAATCTCTTCAATTGAGAAGAGGTGAGTGTTTCTTCTCTTCTTCCTCCATTCTACTGCCAGGAACACAGATGTAATTTATAGAGCAAAGAGCTAGAAAGAGGATGAGTCTCTGAAATCTTCCTGAAGCTGCTAAAGACAGTCTGGGCTGCCCTACACTGCAGATCTAGACGGCATCTATATGACTGAAAAATAAAATTCTATCACTTTTGCATCACTATCACTTTGGGGTTGTTCTTTTAGGGACAGCTGAATCCAGTTCTTAGTAATCGGAGGTTTCGTTCAGCACAAGAGAACAGTGTAGAAAGCTAACCCTTCCACAGTCGATTTTTGATGTCATTATACAAGGAAGGTATTCAAAGAGATTTGGAATAATTTAAGGGGCAAAGGAGAGTAGCATTATCACAGGGCCATGTGAATTTAGTCTTATTCTTCTTTGCTTTTGTTTCCTACACCTATTATTTGTTTCTCTCTGACATTTAGGATAGCTAATATCCCTCTCTAAGTGGCAGAAGTTGGAGCTGTGGTTATCTTGAGGGTGGGTGGTTTGCTCACTGAGAGGGACATAAAGGGGCCTCTAAGATGTTAACCATGTGTTATATCTCTGTAGCGGTTACACAAATGTGGCACCGATGTGGTAACATCCAGCCGTATCACTGAGATCAGTGCACTTTCTTGTATGTGTATTACATATTAATAATAATGGTTCATAAAAGATCTCTCTAAGAGCCTACAGAATGGGAGTGAATTTCTACCACACACACATCAGATAGAGAGCACTAATCTCCAGGATGTATAAAGAACTCAAAAAACTTAACACCAAAAAAAAAGAAAATAACCCAATCAATAAATGAGCTAAGGAACTGAACAGACAGTGCTCAGAAGAGGAGATACAATCTATCAACAAATATATAAAAAAAATGTTCAACATCTCTAGCAATTAGAGAAATGCAAACCAAAACCACTCTAAGATTTCATCTCACTCCAGTCAGAATGGCAGCTATCAAGAATACAAACAACAATAAGTGTTGGCGAGGATGTGGGGGGAAAGGCACACTCATACATTGCTGGTGGGACTGCAAATTGGTGCAGCCAATCTGGAAAGCAGTATGGAGATTCCTTGGAAAACTGGGAATAGAACCACCACTTGACCCAGCTATCCCACTCCTTGGTCTATAGTCAAAGGACTTAAAAACAGCATACTATAGGGACAGAGCCACATCAATGTTTATAGCAGCACAATTCACTATAGCTAAACTGTGGAGCCAACCTAGATGCCCTTCAGTGGATGAATGGATAAGGGAACTATGGTATATATACATAGTGCAATATTACTCAGCATTAAAAGAGAATAAAATTGGGTTGTGGTTGTGGCTCAGCGGTCGAGTGCCCGCCTAGCACGCACAAGGCCCTTAGTCTGATCCTCAGCACCATATAAAAATAAATAAATAAAGGTATTGTGTCCAACTACAACTAAAAAATAAATATTTTTAAAAAAGAATAAAATCGTGGCATTTTGCAGATAAATGGATGGAGTTGGAGAGTATCATGATAAGTGAAGTAAGCCAATCCCAAAAAACCAAAGGCTGAATGTTTTCTCTGATATGTGGATGCTGATCCATAATGGGGTTGGGGGGTGAGCATGGGAGGAATGGAGGAACTTTGGATAGAGCAAAGGGGAGGGAGGGGAAGGGAAGGGGAGGGCGGTAGGAAAGATGGTGGAATGAGACATCATTACCCTAGGGACATGAATGGAGACACGAATGGTGTGGCTCTACTTTGTGTACAACCAGAGAAATGAAAAATTGTGCTCCATTTGTGTACTATGGATCGAAATGCATTTTGCTGTCATATATAGCAAATTAGAAAAAATAAATTAATTAATTAAAAAATAAATAAAAGGTCTCTGAAATCCCACACCCTTTTATGACCACCAGAGCTATTTTAGTCTTAGAAGTATTTTTGCTTCCCATGTTTCTATTCAAGTTTCGTATGATTTGGGTACTTTCCTCTTTTTTCTTAGTAACCAGACCCCAATTTTGACAAGTTGGGAAAGGGACCAGTGGGTATTCACTTTCCCAGACTCTCTTACGTCCAGGAGCACTCACAGGACATGGTGCTTGCTGCCCAATGAGGACCCAGCAGAAGTTTGCTGAGTGGGGCTTCAAGTAAAGCAATAATCTTGCCAGGCACAACAGAACATGCGTGCAATCCCAGCAACTCAGGAGGCTGAGGCAGGAGGATTGCAAGTTTGAGGCCAGCCTCAGCATCTTAGTGAGACCCTGTCTCAAAATAAAAAATAAAAAGGGCTGGGGATGTGGCCCCATGACAAGGCATCCCCAGGTTAAATCTCCAGAGCAATAGTCTTGATTGGAGGAGGGGACAGACCCATCTCTCACCTTCTCTTGTTCTCTGTCCTCCCTTTCTGCTCAGAACCATGAAGCAAATGCTAAAATCTTGAGATGGTGGAGCAGAAGCCAAGAGGGAGCTCAGGTTGCGGATGACAGTTTGGAGCAGCCTGGGGCTCCTCATTTCCTTCCTGTTACACAAGAAAAATGAATCTCTGTGCATTTAAGCCTCTGATGTTTGGGTTTTCACATTTGACAAGCTCTAACTGAGATATGAGGCTTTTATTTTTATAAATGGCAAAGACTTCTAAAGATGAAAGAGAGCTTCTAGGTGCTAATTCACTGTGGCTTTGGATTATGGCATAGCAACAGTCCAAGGAGAAAAAAAAAATGTACACCCCCGACCTGAAACTCCAAAACGAAACTCCACCTGCAGCTCCCTCCCACCTTGTCTTGGTAACAGTCAGCACCGCTCACTCTAGGGGCGGAACCCCTCCATCAGTGGAGAATGCTGAGGAGCACGGCTCCATGGAAAGAGGAACTCAGTTCATCTAAACTCGTCTGCAAACCAGTCTTCAAGTATTATGTCCGTTGCTTCACTGTTTCACAATCTATTTTTAACCAATTCCCGCTTCTGATAAACACAAACTTTCTAGTTGGCATTTAGAAAACCAGGGCTTTCCCCTACAAAATTTCCAAGCATTTTTGAATTATAGGTATGACCATCTCCCCTTACACACACACACACACACACACACACACACACACACACACACACTGGAGTTTCAGATCCCTTCCCCAAGCCTCTTGAGAATGGGCAGTCTGCCTGGTGCCGTGGCGCACACCCGTAATCCCAGCAACTCAGGAGGCTGAGGCAGGAGGATCACGAGTTCAAAGCCAGCCTCCGCAAATTAGCAAAGCCCTAAGCAACTCAGGGAGACCCTGTCTCTAAGTAAAATACCAAAAAGGACTGGGGATGTGGCTCAGTGGTTAAGTGCCCCTGGTACCAAAGAGAGAAAGAGAGGGTGCAGGGAGAAAATGAGGAGTCTCTCTGAAGTTCCTTAAGATCCTGCAAACCCCACTGACACACTGGGCACTCCAGCCATGCCAAAGCCACAACTTCTGGGGGAAGATGAGTCACCTATGCCACAGAGGAGACCATGAGAGGAGAGGAGAGGGAAGGCCGGGCCTAGGAGAGGAAAGCTGAGTAGCAGTTGCCCCCCGCCCCCTCCCGCCCCCTGCTCCGGCTCACCTTTGCAGACTTAGCCAGCACCTGATGGCAAGCTGTCCGCCACCACTCGGGGACTGGGTCACTTCCACGTCCAGAAGCTCTCCTACCTGTCCTCCTTTGTCAAAGTCCACACTGGCAGGCAGCCCAGGAAAACAAAAAGCTGCTTCCTGCCTTTCCAAAACGTGGTGGGAGCCCCTGAAGGTGACTGGTGGGCTGGCCTGGGAGCTGAGTGTACGGGGGGATGTCGGGGGGCGCAGACCCATTCCTGGTCTGGAGGTCAACTCTGCACAGACGGCGGATGGAGAAGGGGATCAGGGGGAAGGAAAAGTCAGACAACCTCTCCAGGAGCCCAGGGACAGAGGCATGGTCCTCCTTCCAAGCTCTTAGTTCTGTTTTACGATCAAATCCAGACCCTTGTAAACATTCATGGCAACCATAAAAGCCAAATGATGCAGTAAATTGTTTTGAGATGGGGAGAGGGGAGGGAGGGAGGATCACAAAATCTGGGATCTTATAACAGAGCAGAGCTACAACATGTGACAGGCTGCAAATCACCCGGATCCTGAGGGACTGGGGTTGAGGGTCAGACCTTGAGTTTTCAGAGAGGGTGGAGGGTTACTGGCAAGAGGCCTGGGGACCACACACACCCGGGGAAGCAACTGGCATGGTCTCACAGCCCTGCCTGGCCCCGTGGTTCCCCCTCTGTCCGGTCGAGGGGCTCCTAGCCAGGACCCACACGGTCAAGAGTGAAGAGCACCTTCTATAAAGACATCTCTCTGTGGGTTCCAGAATCGAGTCCTCCACTTACCAGATGTGTGACTTCAAGCGAAAATCACTTAACCTCTCTATAGCTCAGCTTCCTCATCTATAAAAGGTGGTGAGTGTGTCAACCTGCCAGGACATTTTAAGAGTTACATGAATTCATCTTTGTAAAGCTGTAAGCATGGAGCCTGACCCACAGCATCGTAGAACAGGCAGCCAGAGTTGGCCGGTAGGTTAATTTCCTACATCTGCTGTAACACATTCCCACAAACTTGGTGGCTTAAAATAACAGAAATGTGTTATCTCATAGTTCTGGAGAGCAGAAATCCAAAACCACTATCGCTGCGCTGAAATTAAGGCGCAATATCTCTGCACCTGCACTTTGTTCTGTGTCCTGACCCAGCAACACAAAGCACCTTGACCACGCCATGACCCAGACAGCTGCAGCTTTTCCCTGTGGGACTGAACCAAAGCCAGGGCTTGAACATTCCAGGGCACTGATAAAGGTTTTCAAGTTGTTCCCCAAAACACTGAAGGAAAATGGCCTCATCCCTGAGTCAAATCCCTTGAACTTGTGTATAAACTGCACACCCCGATCTTCTTGTGGCAGACACACAAGGGGACATCCCTCTGTTAGTAGGACATCCCTTTCTTTCATTGTCTGAAAAGGACAACACAGCCCTCTTTTTAAGTAAGTTCCCATGATAAATGCTCGGCACGGGCCATCCTCGTATTCAGTCCTTCTTTTTTCTTGAAATCCCAACTGGCCCTGTGCCAAGACAGTTTGGGGGAACAAAGTCCCTTATGAGAACTCTATGGCTGTCTTTTGGGGAAATTCCTGCTGTAGGTTCAGCTGGGACAGAGCACCAGGTGTCAGCAGGACCATCTTAGCTTTTCCATGGCTCTGACCAAAAGACCTGACAAGAAAAATGTAGAGGGGGGAAAAGTTTATTTGGGGGGGCTCATGGTTTCAGGGGTCTCAGTCCATAGATGGCCAACTCCATTGCTCTGGGCCCAACGTGAGGTAGAAGAACATGGTAAGGAAACGACTCAGGACATGACCATCAGGAAGCAGAGAGTCAGGTTGTGTTTACCAGGGACAAAAAATAAACCCCCAAAGCACTCTCCAGATACCTGCCTCCCTGAGACACGCTCTGCCTGCAATCAGCACCCAGTTAATCCATTCAAGTGGATGAACACACTTCTTAGGTTAAGGCTCTCATGACCCAATCATTTCACCTCTAAACTTTCTTGCATTGTCCCACACATGGACTTTTGGGGGACACCTCATATCTAAAGCAGAGGCTTGAGATGAAAATCTATCCCTTGCTTCTCCCCCCTTCTGGTGGCTGCTGACATTCCCTGGCTTGTGGCCACATCACTCCATCTCTGCCTCCTTGATCACATCACTTTCTCTTCCAGTGTCTGTCTGAAATCTCCCTCTGCCTCTTTATGAGGACATTTGCGAGGACAGGGCCAGCTCAAATGACCCAGAATAATCTTGACATTCTTAGCCCCACCTGCGAAGTCCTTCTTACCGTGGGCAGTAAGATTCCCAGGTTCTGGGGATTAGGATGAGGAACCATTATGCGATGGCCACAGCTGCTCTTATTGGCTAGGAGTGGAGTCTGATTAACAGTAAATAGGTGGACAGAGAGTGAAGGGAGGAGAGATCCCACAGCGTACTGGGATATACGGTTACCAGCAAGGGACAAGAACACCCCTGGCAGCGGCTGAAGGGTATCCCAGGACCCTGAGACCCTCCTTTCTATGCCGTGGTGCTGGGGGTGGGCTATATAATGCTGCAGAACTGCAGGAGGACAGAAGAAAGGCTGGACAAGCGGTGGCTCTAGAGGACATGCAAATGCAGGAGGGTGGAGATTGTCACCTCCACGGTAGAGTGAGTTGCCCTTGCAAGGACACTGCAAGGGCTGAAAAAGCTGAGAGACAAACAGAAGTTGGGTGCACTGTATGGGCACAGGACAGCAATGAAACCTCAAAATCCATTTGAATGTACGAGTCTAGAAACATCCTTCCTCTTCTTCCCTTGATCCAGAATAATCAGACTTTCATTCCTCTCTGGAATTCTGCAATTTTTCATTTATTGTTATTTGTTCGTTTGTTTGTTTGTTTGGGGGGACTAGGGATTGAACTTCACCACAGAGCCACATCCCCAGACCTTCTTTATATTTTCTTTAGAGTCAGGGTCTTGCTAAGTTGCTTAGGGCGTTGCTGAGTTACTGAGGCTGGCCTTGCACTCTAGATCCTCCTGCCTCAGCCTCCCAAGCTGCTGAGATTACAGGCTCTTGTTATTTATTTAAAGTTAAGTATCCCACTAACCACAGTATGGAATGTTGACTATTAGGGAAGAGGGTGGCTGCGAGGGAGCTAATGATGGTCCCCAGGCAAAATCCTGGTAACAGATGATGGTGGATTGCACTGAGATAGGGCGACGGAGATCAGTGGGCGGAGTGGGTTCAGTAGGTCTCTGGGAAGTACACGGGATCATCTTCTGAGGCTAAGGAAGAAGGTATTTTAATTGACTTTCAGATTGACTAAGACTGTGGCTCAGGGGATGAGATAGGAAGCGATCGTATGCCCCGAGATGGAGGATGCAGGAAGAAGGCTGAGTGAACCCGGACATCCAGATGGCACTCCGGCCACCAGACACGTGGATGCCAAGCTCACAGAAACCCAAGGTGGAGATGCCAGAGTGGGCGTGCGGAAGATGGTAACAGAAGCTATGGGAGCAGACACAACAGACAACAAAAAGTACAGAGGATGAGAGGAACCCCAACTCGTAAGGGATGGGTGAGTACGGTAAGCCGGACACAGGAACTAAGAAGTGGTCAAAGGAGGGAAAGGTGGGTGACCAGAAGAGCATCAGGTTTCTTGGAAAGAGGATGTTTCAAAAAGTTACCTTGGAAATGACATTGAATGTTAATCAAATAAGAAAAAAAAAATGTTTACTGGATTTAGTTACTAGTAACAATAGAAAGAGAAGATCCTGTGAAAAAAAATAGGGTCAGAACCCAAATTAGACAGGTGGGTGACAGAGAGCTAGGAAGCAGACATAGCACTTTATTTATTTATTTTTTTCACATTCTTTTATCGGTGCCAGAGTTGTATGAAACGGTGGGACTTGTTGTCACATATTCGCACATGCACACGATAGAACAATATATTTTGGCCAGTATCATTCCCCGGTCTCTGGCTCTATACAGCACTAACATAATGTGTCCAATCACAACAAGGCAAGGTGTAATATGACGAGAGAAACTGAACTCGGGAGAAATTGTGAAAGCCAAGGCTTTTGTGAAAGTCTACCGAATCTGGCCCAGGAGATTACATTTCCCTTTCCTGTGATGTAGGTGGCCACCATGAATCACGGGTTCCAAAGTTTCCTTCATTACTGCCATCAGCAGGGGGAGGGGCATCCTCCACATAGACGACACACCACCGTGACAGAGGAAGACGTGAGGAGAGGGGAGGACAGGCGGAGGCCAAGAGGCTGCCTGCTCCTCTACACTTGCCTTCCTGCAAAATTCTGCTTTGCAGCTAAATCCAGATCCTCATGCATATTTATAGAAAATCGTAAAAGCCAAATGACACAAATACATTTGGTAGCAAGCAACAGAGAATGGTCTCTTAGTGCCTTAGTTCCTCTGTTTATCTAGAAAGTGCCTCTGTGTGCGGAGGGAAGGAAATAGGGAGGTGGGAAGCCTTTATTCTAGAAGGGAGTAGAGCTAAACCCCTAGAGATCTGGACCCTGGAGACCTGAGCCATGAAAATACTGGATGACTGAGCAGTGGACAGGGAGTAAGTGTGTCCTAGGGAAAGAATGGGGATTCTGAAACCCATCCCCTAGGTTAAAGGGAAACACGGGGGCTGAGGATGTGGCTCAGTGGCAGAGTGCTTGCCTAGC
This sequence comes from Marmota flaviventris, assembly GCF_047511675.1. Taxonomy (NCBI): domain Eukaryota; kingdom Metazoa; phylum Chordata; class Mammalia; order Rodentia; family Sciuridae; genus Marmota; species Marmota flaviventris. The sequence continues at coordinate 17,458,916 of NC_092515.1, read as the reverse complement.
ATGTGGGGGACGCCCTGGGTTCCATCCCTAGCATCAAAGAAAGAAAGAAAGAAAAGAAAAGATATTCTGACTAAACATGACTATCGTGTGTCCCCAGCTGCATATTTCTAAAGGATTTTGAGGAGCTTCTAACCTAGAGTTACACTGGAGAGAAAGGGGACAGAGAAAGAACAAGGGTGGTCCAGCCTCAGGGTGATCCTCTCCTAAGGGAGAGGGAATACATGGAGCTCTGCTCTCCTGCGAAGAGGCACTTGAGCACGTGAACTCCAGCCTCCTGTATTCCTGTGTGATGGCACACCTGTGCCCTGAGCCTCCAGATATTTTATTTACCAAGTGGTTCACCATCTATGAAGCTGGAGAGGTGGAACCGTCTAAGACATCTACCAAGGGCTAAGCACTCTGTGTCTGCCATCTCCTGGAGTCCCCACAGAATTTCTGAGGGTTCCCGCGCTCACTTGATGGAAAAAGGAAACCAAAGTTCAGAAAATTGATCTACCCCAAAGTCCCAAATGAAGGGACTTGGATTTGAGCCCACGTCTGCATGACTAAATCCCATGCTATTTCCACCACAGCAAGCCATGAGCTGGGAGGAGTCAATCTGTTTCAACCAAGAAGGCAAAAGACCCTTGGGGTGAAGGGCGGGAGACCACCCAACAGTGGAGGACGGAAGGGTGGAAGGAAGCAGGGAGCCTCTTTCCTTGGAGTGAAATCAACCTTCTAGGCACTGACCGAGGAAATTGCCTGGAAAGGAGCAGAGATTGTGACATGGAAGTGGGAAAATGCCTGGGGTTAAACAAAAACAAAAAAAATCAGGAATCAGGAAGTAGATACAGAAAAATCTGTGTTTGGAAATCGGAACAAGGCTCTCCAGGGAGAGAACAGAGTCGCCGGGGCCCTTGACTTTGGTTTTGAGAGGAAACAGTGCTCAAGGACTGACCTGCCCCTCTCTGGTCACATGACCTGGGCTGGTATAAAAGCTTTCCATCAGCCAGGTCCCTCACGACTTTCTCCTGTGTGAAATGGGCAGCAGCAGTGGCTAAAGCTCTAGTCCTCTCTCCCAAGAGCTTCCAGACTTTTCTTCGGGACTAACTCCAAGAAGCCACCTCTCTGAAACGAAGACCAGGCAAGGCACCTTCGTACGTGTGCTCTGGGATGAGATGCTGGGGTCAGACTCTGAGGGGAAGCCATGGGAGGGGAGGGCTGGAGGAAATCGGTCAGAAGCTGCAATGGGGGCACACCATTCCCAGAGGCTGGAGTTGGCAGTGGGAAAAGGGGCCACGGACCAGAAGCTTGGAGAGAGGACCCAGGGGCAAGCCTGAGTGTGGGCAGCAAGGTTGCCACACTGAGAAACTGAGTCACCCCCTTAAGAAGAGGGGTTCTATTTAACAGTCAAAACACCAGGCTCAGGAACCTGGGGGCTTTTCTGAATATGTCTCTAAGGTCTTCTGGGGACAAGCCACAATGCAGAGTGCTGGCTCATCCCTCCTCCCACGTTGCCCCTCGTGTACGTGGCCTCAGCTTCCCCTTTTCAACCGAGTTCCAGAGTGACTTGCAGGGGTGGACAGGTGGAGGAAAATCTGTGTTCTGCAAAAGGAGGGGACAAGGAGGTCGGGGACTGGGCTGTGGGGCTGGGCACCTGGGGCTTGGGAGACCCAGCCTGGGGTTCACAGTGCCGGGCTTCTTGAATCTTCCTTCTCCTGAGACACACCTTACAGCTCTCTGCTGGCTCCCACGTCCCTCTCCCACGGGTGTATGAGAAGGAAAAGCCTTCAGTCAGGTTGGAAATTGATGACAGTGACTTCCTGTATCTGTGGGGCTGGGAGGGAAAGCAGAGGGGGAATTCCCTTGGGAAACCAAGGGTTGGTCTCCCCCAGAGACACAGGATGGCAAACGTAATAACTGCTGCTTAATATCCCGCCCAAGGTAAAGTCAATAATTGCTCTGGGCAGTTCTGGCAGGTGGTGTGAGCAAGCAGGGGTGGCAGCAGAAAGCTTGGGCCTGAGAAGGGAGAGTGCCAGGGACCATGTCCACATCGTGAACCAGGACAGAGAAGGGGCTGCAGGTCTCCAGCTTCCTGACCCTGCCCTTTTCCATCCTTCTCCAGAATGTCGCTCAGCTGGCACAGCTCCTTGATCCTCGTGGCCTACATTGTCATCTTTCTCACGGGTCTCCCCGCCAACCTCCTGGCCCTGCGCGCCTTCGTGGGGCGGGTCCGCCAGCCGCATCCCGCGCCCGTGCACATCCTGCTGCTCAGCCTGACGATGGCCGACCTCCTGCTCCTGCTGCTGCTGCCCTTCAAGATCATTGAGGCTGCGTCCGATTTCCACTGGTACCTGCCTCAGATCGTCTGTGCCCTCACGGGCTTCGGCTTCTACAGCAGCATCTACTGCAGCACGTGGCTCCTGGCGGGCATCAGCATCGAGCGCTACCTGGGAGTGGCCTTCCCCGTGCAGTACAAGCTCTCCCGCCGGCCCCTGTACGGCGTGATCGCGGCTCTGATCGCCTGGTTCATGTCCTTTGGTCACTGCACCATCGTGATCGTGGTTCAGTACTTGAACTCCACCGGGGAGGCGGGAAATAGAAACGGAATGACCTGCTACGAGAACTTCACCAAAGAGCAGCTGGACGTGGTGCTGCCCGTGCGCCTGGAGCTGTGCCTGGTCCTCTTCTTCATCCCCATGGCCGTCACCATCTTCTGCTACTGGCGCTTTGTGTGGATCATGCTCACCCAGCCCCACGTGGGCGCCCAGCGGCGGCGGCGAGCCGTGGGGCTGGCTGTCATCACGCTCCTCAATTTCCTGCTGTGCTTCGGCCCTTACAACGTGTCTCACCTGGTGGGGTTTTACTCCAAGAAAAGCCCCCCGTGGCGGGTGGAGGCCGTGGTGTTCAGCTCGCTCAATGCCAGTCTGGACCCTCTGCTTTTCTACTTCTCCTCCTCGGTGGTGCGCAGGGCCTTTGGAGACGGACTGCGGCTGCTCCGAAATCAGGGCTCCTCCCTGTTGGGTCGCAGAGCCAAAGAGAGGACAGAGGTGACAAATGGGGACAGGGGTGTGAGCCAAACAGAGGGAGTGCCAAGTTCGGACTTCACCACTGACTAGTGATTTCCCTTCTGGGGGCATTCTGGGCTACACAGGAGTTGGGCAGTTTGGGAGAGAGGGGACTCCCAGAGACAGGAGTCCCCAGACCCAATCCACAACTGACACTTGGTCAGAACCTCTCTTACCTGCTTGGTAACCCTGCCTGGCTAAATCTTCCCTCCCCAGGGAGCATAGCTCGGTGGCACAAGAAGAAACAGACCTAGAAGCACTGTCAGGCTGGGGTCTCGAAGCAAGGTAGTAGCTATGAAGTTTGTCCTTGTGAGGTGGTTGGTGTTTGGAGGTGATGTGTTTGAAGGCTGAGTCCTAAAGAAGTCTTGCTACAACTTAGAAACCACATTTAGATACTGGTCTAGTTGTTGGTGCTAGAAAAAAAAAAAAAAAAGCCAATAGGAAAGAGAATGGAGAGAAATACTAATTGAGAGCAAAAGTCTCAAAAAGGTTCTGAGCAAGGGAACTCCAAGGGAGGAGCAGGGGCTTAGATCTCTAGTGATCTGGGTTTCATTGTATCAGTTTGACTTTTGCTTTGTAAATGTGCTCCATTCGTTTCACATGTTATCTTGTCTCCCCCTTTAAACTGGGGGCTGTGTGAGGCCTGGGTCTCATCTTCCTTCTCCACGCAGGCCAGGATGTGGCTTGGTGCCCATCCACCTGAGATTGACACTGATTAGCACAGGAAAAAGCAATCTGGTCTGGCAGATTGAAAATAAAGGCCGTAAAACCCTGAAGTGAGTGTTCACAAGTTTTTGTAGTACATCCGCAAGCCCTGGGGGGTAAATGCAGAGTGAAGAACCAGAGGCCTTAGAGGGAGGTGATGCTATAGAAACCACAGAAAACTTTTAAGATGAATATGTCAAGAGGGTGAAGCAAGTAAGGATACTGATGGAATTCGGTTTAGATGGATGGCTTAGAGGATGCGGCTGAGTCTTGTTTCAAAGATATCTGTTTTTCACAGGGGCTTCAAACTCGGTGCCCCCTGCTCTGAAATCTGCTGTTCCTTATCATGAAAATTTGTCCTCCAAGGAATTCATTTTCTATCCATCCCTTTGCCTGCCTTGTGCCTTCTCTCCCTTCCCAAACCTACCAGCATAACTCATTTCTCTGCAATAAGGACCCCCTGGTCTGGCACTGTGATGCACACCTGTAATTCCAGCAGCTCGGGAGGCTTAGGCAGGAGGATTGCAAGTTCAAAGCCAGCCTCAACAATTTAGCGAGGCCCTAAGCAACTTAGTGAGACCCTATCTTTAAATAAAAAGGGCTGGAGATGTGGCTCGGGGGTTAAGCACCCCTTGGTTTAATCCACAGTACTAAAAAATTAATTAATTAATTAAAAACCCTAACTGTTCTCTCTAATTGAATGAATTAATCTTCAGCCTCCAGCCTCGTCCTTTTTGACTCAGGCCATACATTAGAATTACAGGTGGAGATCTGAAAATAACAGAGAGAACCAGTCACCCCTACTGAGAGAAGCTCTGGGGGTGGGGCCCAGCAGGTGAGCTTCAGAGCATGACTAAGTCCGGAACAGCTGTCATAGCTCAGGAGCCCAACTCATCCAAGAAATTATTCTTCAGGGAGACCTTCCTTGCATATATGTCCCCCCTCACCTCCATCCACCTTCTCCCATTTTCTGATCCCTCACTTGTCTCCTCTTAATGAGACCCCAGTCAACGTGCACTTTCTCCAGAAAGCTTTTCCTGATTATCCCCCACCCAACTGTAAGATCATTTTCTGGTTTCTTTCCTCAAAAGAAGGCTGGACTGTTGATGTAAGAGTCCAGATTCCAGTGATGGTGCATCTTACTAGTTGGGGGACAGGGAGTGAGTCACAGCCTCCAACCGCCTTTGCCCTATCGAAATAATGAGGATAATGCATAGTTTCTGGGCTTATTCTGAGGCCTCAAATGTGATTGCAGCTGGAGGCATAGCTCAGCAGGAGAATGCATTCTCAGCATTCAAGAGGCCCTGGTTTAATCTTAAGTATCAAACAACTTTATAGATACGTTGTACATGTGAATATTATTTATGTGTTTAATACAAATGTACATACATATATGGTTGCAGGTTTTTTAAAATGTGATTGCGGAGGTAAAATTGCTGAGAAATTGTGGAGTATTATTTAAATCTAAGACATCCATCCATGTGAAGCACAGATGTACTCTCACTTAAAAGAAATATAAGTTAAAAACTTAAAAATACTGGAAATAATATGTTATGTAGCCAACTCTAGGATAGTTTGGCAAGGATATGTGAAAAAAATATATGGAATTTTCCAGCTGTTATGAGTCTATGATGTATAACAGCTTCCAAAAAAGCTAATTTGATTTAGGTGGCATTAAAAGAAATAAAGATTGAATAAGTTGATAACAACATCTCTCCACTTAGGTGTAATCAGTAGTGCGCTCGGGAACAAATGACACATTTGTAAGAAGGATACTAACTCAGGGAATTGAGCCCTCAAAAATTAGCCAAAATGTTTTGGAGACTTAAAACTCTATAGTAGTAGTAGTGGTAGTTGTTGTTGTTGTTGTTGTCGTCGTCAATAGAGCATGTTAAATGGCAGACAGTAACATAGGAAAAAAAACAGAGAGGATGAAGGCGATTTTCCAAGATTAACAGGTGAAAGAGGGTTTGGATCCAGGTCTTCTGACTCCGAAATGCCTGCTTTTTTCATTGACAAGGGAGAAAGAAGCAAGAGAACAATGGCTGTGTGGCTCTGTGGCCAGGACATGATAAGTTCCATTTTTCAGAAGATGCATTTTCTGTAGCCCCACAAGGAAGAGCAAAGATCATGACAGGGAGATAATTTCAAACAGCTTGTGCTGTTTAAATAAAACTGACTCCCCCAGCATGGTAAGTCACTCCCCAATTTCCAGGAATACTCAAGTAACAGATAGCAACCACCTATTTCAGGACAGTGAGGAAATACATGTATGATAAGGATTGAACCAGTTAACTGCTAAACCCCTTTGAACTCCAAGATTCTCAGGTTCCTTAGAGACGCAGCTACTTTCGCTAACCAGGAAAGTAGAAAATGAAGTCATTTTGTTCTTAGTGGAGTAATAAGAAAATCATCAGAGTTGGTTTGAGACTTTCAGGGTGAGGCTTTAGCTATTCACAAGAACCTAGTCTTGATTAAGTGACTTCATACATCAGCCCTTTTTTTTACCAGGAAATTAGTCATCCATTTGCTCAACAAATTGAGATGGATTATCTACTGCAGATGCTCCTTGATTTATGATGGGGTTCTTTCCCAATAATCCCATCATAATTTTAAAATGCTATAAATAAAAAAAATGCATTTAAGAGACCTAACCTACTGAACATCACCTCTTGGCAGCATAGTGCTCTACAGACAAACAGTTGTCTCCCTTTGTGACTGGGAGCTGCCACTCAGTGCCACAGCCCAGCCTCACAAGAGAGTCCCATACTGCATATCACTCTCCCAGGAAAAGATAAAAATTCACAGTGTGCAGGATGGTGTCTACCAAGGGCACTTGAATTTCCCACCATTTCCAAGTTGAAATGTCTTAAGTCGAACCTTCGTAAGTCAGGGACCATCTGTAGAGGTCAGACACTTTTCTGGGGATCAGAGTTTGCAAATGTACAAAGGACAAGGTAGGTGTCCTGTCATGGGGGCTTCCATTCACGTAGCAGGAAACAGTTAAGAAACAAGTAAACAAATGCACCCTCAGGTCCTTTCAGACTGTGGCAAATGGAAACTGGTTTCAAAGGGACAAGACAAGATTATGGGAGAAAGCACATGGAGATTTGAGGAGGTTTGGAAGATTCCCTGAGACAGGGATGCTCACCTGATGCCCTTGATGTTCAATAAGCATATTGGCCAGGTATATTGTGCCTGAGAGAGTTAAGAAACCATAGAGTATTAAAGAGGGTTTGCCATACAAAGGCCCATAGAAGAACAGTCCAGAAACCAGAACTGCTAATGGATGCAAAGATCCTAAGAGAGAGAAAACCTTAGCATCTCAAGGCCAGAGGGGCTAGAAGAGTAGTTTTGAACTTAAGCATGTGTTAGAATTAATTCGGGAGGCGGGGGTGGTTGCTGAACCATGGATCACCATCCTCCCTCCCCCAGCATTTCAGAATTAGTAGGCGTATCGCTCAGGGTTCTCCTGAGAAACAGAACCAATGTGATATGATATATATATGCATATGCAAGAGAGGATCATACTGCATATCCCTTGCCCAGGAAAAGATGAGACAAGTATATAATCTCATCTGCCATCTGCAAGATGGAGACCCAGGAAAGCTGATGGTTAATCCCAGTTTGAGTCCAGAGGTCTGAGAATCAGGAGAATTGATGGTATAAGTTTTAGACTGACGATAGGAGCCAGTACCCCAGTTCATATAATTAGGCAGAGGGAGCAAATTCTTTCTTCTTCTGCCTATTCTTTTTCAAACCCTCTATGAATTGGATAATGTCCACTCACATCGGAGAGGGCAATCTGATTTATTAGTCTACTGACTCAAATGTTAATCTCATCCAGAAACTCCCTGATAGATACACCTAGAAATAATGTTTAGCCAAATATTTAGACATCCCATGGTTCAGTCAAGCTGACATGTAAAAATAACCATCTGAACAGGTCTGGGCTGAGTTTCTAATACGTTCCCAGGTGATGCTGATACTGCTAGTCTGGGGACCACATTTAGAGAATCATTGAGCTGGAATCCTGTGAAATAAAGAGAGTGTGATAGAATATGGAGTTCAGAAGGCCAATGGTGATGATCCAAAGGCTTTAGGTCAGAGAAAGGAGTTTGAATGTATTCTAAGAACTTCTGAAAGCCATTCAAGCAAGAGAGGAGAATGATCTGATTTTTTTTCCAGTGTTGGGATTCGAACTCAGAGCCTTGTGCATGCTAGGCAAGTGCTCTACCATTAAGCTGTATCCCCAGTTTTGATTTCCATTTTAAGAAGGTCACTGGGAGAGCTGTGCCTACCTCTGAAAGGAAGATCAAGAGGATGATATGCATGAGAGAGTTAGGAAACATGGAGCATTGTGCAAACATGCAGAAGTTTCATCAGGCTAGCAGCTCCCTGGAAGGGTGGGGGTGGGGGGCTGTTTCCTTCTTCATTGGAATCAGCCCTCCAAGGATCCAAGAGACAGGAGGCAGCTTAACAAGTTCTCATGCATCTACCCGGTAGATGCATAATAGATGGATGTTTCCGGTGATGCACTGAAAAATAGCTCTTGGTAGTAAGGGGGAATAGGATGGAGAAGTGGGAGGGTGGAGGAGAAAGAAGGCCCTGATTTATAGCCCTTGCCAATTTCTGTGCAATCTACATGTCCCTCGGGGTTAATTTCTACCAACGTGAGGATACTGAACATGGGTTTGGCAAGAGATGCTACTAATCAGCTCCTCTAAGCCGGCTGGAACACATCCCTGAGCATATGCTCAAAGAGCAGGCTGATCGCATCCTCCTGGGGGAGGCTTTATCTTTCCCTGGCTACAGATAGAGCAAGGTTCTTGCCCCAGGCTCCTGACACAATTAACACGGTCTAAATGCGGCTGGCTGGGCTTGATCCAAGAGCATCCGGGTAGCTGTATGTTTGTGGGGCTCGTCTGAATCCCCTGCCCTGAAGCAGGATGCCAGATGGGTAAACAGGAATATTAGTCTCTGGTTAATGAATAACGTGGACAGCAGCCTAGAGCTGCTACCAGGAAACAGAGGTGGAGAGAGAGCTGGCTGGGCTGGACCTGGAGGCCCAGACGACAGGAATAAGGAAGGTGGCATTGACTATTTCACTTCCCCTTTCTGGAAAAGATGTGTTTGTGCCCCTGCTTCTGAACTTCTCACTGACCACAGCCAGAATTCATAAGTCATGTGGTTTTGTGATAATCACTGAAGTCAGAGAAGCAGGGGCCATGAGGAGGGTCTAGAAGAAAACCTACTACCAAGACTCCAACTTCCCTCCCTTGAACCTCCCTGCCTGGAGCTCCGGGTCTCTGTGAGCGCCCCTGTTTTCACCTCGCTTTATCTCCTGTGGTTAAACACTTTTGCCCCAATTTTCTTCTTTTCATTATTTTCCTCTGGTTACAGGAAATGAGGACATTTCTCATCTACAAATTGCACACCCAACCAGGAAATTAGGCCAAAGATCTCTAAGCCCTTCGAAACTGTAGTCCAGTAACCCACTTGGCAAAGTTTGGAACATCTGCTGAGGTAGAATATGTGAGTTCAAGCTGCCGAGGTGGGAGTCGATTCTGCAGACGCAGACACAGAGCACGGTCAGAAACCCACCATCCCCTGCCATCTGTCAGCCTGAGCTGTGACCAGCTCAAGGAAGCAGAGTTAGAAAAGTAAATACACCGCTCCCAAATGTAGTTGTTTTACATGAAAAGCCATCCATGTGTAGGGCAGTCTCAAGTTTGTAAAGTGCCACAGCAAACATGGGACGGTTTGAATTTCCACAGCTGTGGGTGTTCATTGATCCACAGACACGGCCTGAGGCTTAGTCAGCGCCAGGGCTGACCCCTGCTCTCACGTGGCCGGCATTCCAGCAGACAGACGGACAGACAGACCAGTAAAGAAGACACTGGGAGGGGACGCTGAGTGCTGTGGAGACAGTAAGTCACAGGTAGAGAATGATTTTGGAGAAGAAAGTGAGTGGCTACTTCTAAACCAGGGGCTTGGGAAGGCCAGTCTAAAGTCACATTTGAACTGTGACTAGAAGGATAGGAAGGAATTGTAAATGCCAAGAACTGGGGGGTGGGGAGAAAGCTCCAAGCCACGGGTTTAAGGCCAATGCCAGGCCTCAAAAAATTGAGCATGTGCCAAGGAAAAGAAAGACCCAGGGATGGAGGCTGGAGCTTAGGAACCGCTGGAAAAACTGTCAGATCAAACTTAGGATAAGCAGCACAGTAGATACCATCGCCTCGCTTCACAAGAAGAAAAGCTGAGGCTCAGAGATGGGAAGTGACACAAGTCTTAGGGAAGATGGGCTTCTGCCCCCGGCTCCCGACTCCCTCCCCAACACGCCCACTCTTTCTTTCTCCCTCTCAACCTGTTTACCTCGTTGAGGGAGGGAAAGGAGGGCAGGAAGCATGACTCACACCACAGAGTGCGGTTTTTTGGTATAGAAAGTTGGGGACAGAGATGGAGGCTGATGGTTGAGGTTCTGAGAAAGCAAAGGTGACAGAGGTGGAACAAGATGCTGATGGCAGAGTGGAGACCAGGGCAAAAAACGAGGCTGTCACGACTGGGGACAGGCAGGATGCCTGGGCTCGGAGAAAGGGTTGGGGGACCAAGGAGTAACTGAAAGCCACCTCATCCTGTTCCAAGGCCCCATGGCCTGCAACAGAGGGGACAGTGTGAGGACAGAATGGTGAATGGCGGAGCTCAGGGGAATCTTAGTCTCCAGCCTCAACAATGGTTGCATTTCACCGTCACCAGGTGAGATTCTAAAATCACCAGTGCATTCATTGGGCATTTGCTTTTCCTAAAGGTCTCTAGATCCCTGTGAGCACGTGAGGTTGGAATCACTCTGTCTAGTCTTGCTCCTCCATTGGGCCAGTCAGAGATATCTCCAGGGAGGCAGCAGGTTTTTCTTTGGGTAGCGGGGATTGAACCCAGGGGTGCTTAACCACTGGGCCACATCCCCAGCCCCTTTTTATATTTTATTTAGAGACAGGATCTCACTGAGCTGCTTAGGGCCTCACTAAGTTGCTGAGGCTGCTTTGAACTCATGAACCTCCTGCCTCAGCCTCCCAAGCAGCTGGGATGACAGGTGTGCACCACCTCACCTGGCTGTGCTTTTGTTTTTTTACTGAACAAGAACAACAAAAATGGAGCCAACAGCACCTACATCATTATGTTATTAGGAGGATTTAAAAAGTCTAATAGCGCCCCTACAAAGTACTTGAACAATGTCTGTAGAGCCCTAGAGATACACCTTTATACATGGAAATCTTCTTAGCACATAACTCCGTTCTTTGGCTTGAGGTCCTCCTAATGCTTTTCCTGATCCTCAAAATAAAATCCCAAGCCCTCTCGGGGGCCAGCAAAGCCCTGCACAACCTGACACTTGTCCATCTGCCCAGGTTCATCTCTTACCAGCCCACTCCTCTTCCGTCTCTCCTGTTGCTAAGCTCATTCTTGCCTCAAATCTTGCACTCGATGTCCCTTTTCCTAGGGCCCTATTTCCCCCAGATTCCGCAGGGCCATCTTCATCTCTCAAGCTGCCTCTGACTCAAACTTCACTTGCTCATAGGACTTTCCCCTCAACCCACTCCAAAGCTGCCTCCCTGGGCCGCACTCACTTTATCACTGCCTGCATCCCTAGCCGACAATCGTGTTGCTTGATGTTTCTGGAAAAGTTATACGTGCACATAGTTTAATGAGTCAAAGGGTTTGCTGTAAAAGATAGCATCCTTTAGCCTCTCCCTCTACCATCATCCTTAACCACTTCCTGGAGGCCACAGTTCCCACCTCTTTTCAACAAAATATTTATTCCTTCCTTTCTTTAAGGAACTTGCTTATTTTATTTTTACCTCTTCATTTTTCAATATCAGATTTTATCTGTTCACTTTCCCTGTGGATAAGGAGATTTCGTTCTCTTCCCTAATACATATAGCATGCATGCATCCTTCTACCCTGCATCTTCCTAATAAACTTATATTGCAATTATGTTAGAACAATATTCAACGGTCACATTACTGTGACTACGTAAATGTCACTCACAGTGGAACTCTACCATGATATACAATTACTTTTTCTACCCTGCATATATTTTTCCTCCATTCCTTAGAATTAATGCGTGTTTTGTTTTTTTTTAATCATTCACTTAGTTTTTTATACACTTAGCATTAATTTCAACACCAAATTGTGTGTGAGATGGCCCCAGAGATCCTGCTGCAAAAAGTGATGAACAAAAAGCGATGCCCACGATCTAATCTCCTCTCAAGACCTTCAGAGGTATTCCTAGGACTCAGATTTCATCTTCCGGAGGAAATCTCAGCCAGAACTTCCTGACCTGCTCCAGTCTGACCTGGAGGTGGTTGATGCCAGGGTACAGCTGGCCCCTCAATATCAAAAGCCTCTTTGATTTTTCTGCCCTTGTCTTTCTCTTCCTTGGTTTACATTCTCTAGTAAGTTCTTAGGAAAACAAATATTTTGAGACTTTGCATGTCAGAATATGCCCTAATCTTACCTTGGTGCTTTGTAGATATTTGGGTTCTCAATGGAATCCTGACTGGTGATCATTTTCCTTGAGATTAGAAAGGCATTGTCACGTGGTCTTCCAGATTCTAGTCTTGTGGAAAGTTTCCAGGACATTCGGATGCCTTTCTTTGGTACGTGGCTTGTTGTTTTCTCCCTGGAAGCTTGTAGGGTCCTTTCCTTCTTCACCAGTATCCTAAAATCGTATTTATTGTATCAGGTACTCAATAGCCTCTTTCAGTCTGCAAAATAATATCCTTGGGTTTTAAGGGATTCTCTTGAAATGCTATAGGATGATTTCTTTGCCTTCATTTCTCTTCTCTCCCTCGGGAACTCCAATTATTTGGACGTGTGTGAACCCCTAACCTAGCTTCTAATTTTCCCTTCTCTCCCATTGTATATTGCTGCAACTATTTGCTTTCTGTGAGATTTCCTTGAGTTTGTCTTCCAGCTTTTCTATTTAATTATTTTTGCTATCATTTTTTTTAAAGAGAGAGAGAGAGAGAGAATTTTTAATATTTTATTTTTTTTAGTTTTTGGCGGACACAACATCTTTGTTGGTATGTGGTGCTGAGGATTGAACCAGGGCCGCACGCATGCCAGGCAAGCATGCTACCGCTTGAGTCACATCCCCAGCCCCTTTTGCTATCATTTTTAAGGTCTAATTACCTTTTATGGCATTTTGATCTTATTTTGTGGTTGTAATATCCACTCTGACCTCATTGGAGAATTTTCTTCTTCTTGCTCTGAGTTGCCCTTCTTGGTGTTGGTTTCTGTCCTTTATGTTTGGAAATGTCATCAGATACCTGGTAATCTTTGGTTTTCTGCTCATATTGAAGAGAAGGAAGGGTGCTTTTTTTTTTTTTTTGGTACATAAAACGTATATGAAGGCAATATGACCTGATGTCTAGACTTTTCTTTTTCTTTCTCTCTTTTTTCTTTATCTTTTTCTTTTTCTTTTTTTGGTGGTACTGGGGATTGAACCCAGGGCTTTGTGCATGCTAGGCAAGCACTCTACCAAAGAGCTATATCCCCAGCCCTAGACTTTTCTTTAATTGCTGAAAAGGAGAAATGGAATGGAAGAAGCAAACATGGCAAAAATTTGGTGTTGAATCTGGGTAATGGATAAATTGGTTCTATCACACTATCTCCTCTACTTTTGATCATGGTTATTAATAGTCACAATAAAAACATGATTGTTGACAGCATTCAGTTTCCTGAGGGCTGTTGGGCTGAGGCCCCAGTTGCTCACTGCCTTGGGCTAAAGGCTCCTCCCACTGCCTTGCTACCTGGGCCTCTCCACAGGCCAGTTCACAATCTTGCAGATGGATTCCATGAAGCAAGCAAGTGAGGAAGCAAGAGAGGGCAGGACAGAAGGCTCAGGCTCTTCATAAACATGATCTTTCAACTGACTTTCCATTGTTTCTTGCTCATCCCACTCTCAAAGGGAGAGGGATATAAAAGGATGTGAACAGCAGGAGGCAGGATCTCCGGGGCCATCTTACACCCTGCCTTCCACAGTAACCTATCCACAGGCTCAACGTGCTGATGGACGCTGTGAGCACAGGAATCAAGCTACACTGTAGCGTGATTCAACTGGACTATTTAGCTGGAGAACTGCAGAGTCAGTGTTTGGATTGATCAAATTCCCCGAGGAGACTCCTCTAATCTGCTAGAGGGTGAAAGTTGGACTGCCAGCAATTTAGAAGCCAAATGGAGAAGGCCAGGAATCTCATCCCCTTAATCTCCTATTTACATTTCTCCCTTTTCCAACTGTGTCTGGTGTCCCACATTCCACAAACCCTCTGTGCTGTCCTCTCCAGAGAATAAAACTCCAAATTTTTCCTGAGTGAGGGGCAGTTACTTAACATCACAGAATTGGGGAAAATATTTGGGGATATTTTCAAACAAGCATCCAACCAATGTTCCTTGTGTTAATTTGCCCTTTGCCCCCTTTTCCAGAGATAATTAGTTGTCACCAGCTCACAGGCCTTATGTGGATTCTACAATAGAAACTTGGTTGATGTTTGGTTTTCTCCAAACATTGGTTTTCGTCCAACTTTCAATGGTCTGTTAAGTCATTTGTCTTTTCTCCAGCTTCCAAAATTTTGGTGGTATTTCATCTTCTTATATTCTCCCTAAATTTATGGGTATTCCTCTATGAACTAGATATTTACTGACATTATAGTGTGGTCGTAGGTGGCAGAAAAAGATTTATATATACATCCCACTACCATTGACCTAAGTACTTCCTCTTTATAGTACTATTTTGTTTTTGCTATTTATTGTCTTCCCCTCTTGAATTTAGGGTCTAGGATAACCTATTTTGCTTATTTATGCATCCCCAGAGCCCAGAACCACACATGACACACAGTAGGCATTAAACAAATGAACAGATCAATTTGCTGCAGCAAACTCGATGCTCACTATCTAAAAGTTGGTAGTCAACCTAAGTCTTTCGACCAGCCATGCAGTGCCCTTACCACCGCAGCATGGGTGAGGCATGGGTGATTTTGTTAACCAATGATATTAACTAGTTTAAACGTGCTTTACATGTTACAAAGTAGTTTCAGAAACATGTCACTTGATCCTGACAATAACCCATGGGCCAGATGGGAAATGGTTTCTAAAATAGTAACTAGCCTGTGCCTCAAACATTACCATGCTCATTCCCGAGTTTTTATCCCAGGACACCCAACATTTGTCCAGGTCCTCCCAGAACCTCCTCTGCAGATGGGACTTTAGGGTTTGTCTGCTCTCAAATCCAGGATCAGCTTTTTCATCAAGAGAGAAGCAGGTGCAGATAGGAGGGCCTTTGAGCAAAGAGAACATTTGAGTTTTATGACAAGATTGGAGCAAAGAAAAGCAGGAACGTGAAATGCTGAATCAGTAGAGCATAGAGAAAGGATTGGACGTGGGAGAAGGGAGGGAGGTTTGATACTGGAAAGAGAAGAAGTAAGTCCCAGAACTAAAGAGCAGTCAGTATGTGTATGGTGTGGAGAGAGGTGGGATGAAAATAACCATTTATCATAACTAGTAAATTCCCTTTGTAAGAAAAAAAAATGAAAATAACCCTATCAGGTAACCATAGAGCCAATTAAAGACATTCTAGACAGAAGGGTCTGTGAAACAGTAGCATCACGCTCTCAGGATCCAGCTAGCTTGGTGTCCAGACAGCCTGAACTCTGCCTTGGGCCCCCAGTGGAAAGTGAAAGTAGAGCACATTGTCCCCTTGAAGGAAACAAGATGTGCCCCTAGAAGTCACACCAAGTCCCAAGGACACAGGCCTCAGAGATAAAGGGGCTGGAAAATACCCATACTTTATTTGTGCTATTTGCTGACCTCCCTTGGATTCTGTCTGCCACCTCCTGGACAGATAGGCTATTACCTGCCTCCAAAGCCTGGGATGCTGAGGTACCACACAGGATGGGGGGTGGGGGGAGCTCTGTTATTCAAATCCAGGCAGGGGATTGCTCAGAAGCAGAAACCTAGTGATGCAGAGTTGAAAAGGGATCAGTTTTTAATCCTATATCAAATCAAGATGAGTCTTGGTGTTATGGTTTGGATAAGTGTCCCCCAAAGGTCCGTGTCCTCAAGGCTTATATGCCAGCCTCTGGCACTATTGGGAAGTTGTGGAACCTTTAAGAGGTGGCGTCTACTGGGAGACAGTTAGATCATTGGGAGCAGATTCTTGAAGGGGATATTAGGACCCCAGTCCCTTTTCCTGCTCCCTCCCTTTTCTCCCTCTCCCTCTCCCCTTCCCCCTCCCTCCCTCCCTCCCTCCCTTCCCCCAATCTCTATCTCTATCTCTATCTTTTTGCTTCCAGCTACAATGTGAGCAGGTTGTTGTTCCATGTTTTCCAGCCATAATGTGCTGGAAACAACAGGGCCAACCAATCCTGGACGGAAACTTCCAAAACTGTGAACCAAAATAAACCTTTCCTCTTTTTAAATTGATAATCTCAGGTATTTTGTTACAAAAATGGAAAGTCAACTAACATTTGGCATAGAAAGAGGTTAAAGATATCTTAATAAGCTCCAAAAGCAGCTGCAGATCAGCATACAGAAAACAGTACTCTCTGTAGTCTTAAAATAAGTATATTTAATAATAGCAGCTGAGAGTCTGAGATCTTGTTATGTGTAAGCAAAGAGCTAATCCTTCTGCACACACCTTTCAGTGACTTCCTCCCAAAGGATGATGAGATGGGTATTGCTATGACTTCTCTGCTCAGAAAGGGAAGTTAAGACTTTCCCACTATCTCACAGCAAATATGTGGCAGGGGAAGGACTAGACCTGGATATTTATGATTCTGGAGTTGAATTCTCATCCTCCTCAAAGAGAACATTAATAGTTGTACACATCATGAATGTTTGTATGTTACATAGCCTTTCAGATGTGTGTTTGCACATCTGAAAGGCTATGTAACAGTCAAAAGCAATTGTTTAGGGATTTCAGGGAAGGGGGGGGGAAGGTCAACTTTCATTTTCTACTTTACATAATACTGTACTATTTATATTTTTCCAATGAGCATAGATTATTTCATAAAAATATTTAAAAGACTTATTTTCAGTTGAAATATAGAAACTCAAATTACTCTAGCATTTAGGCCCTGTTTATTGAGCAATTACTGTGTATTATACTGAGTGCTAAGCACTTCACATCCAAGACTTCACTGAATCCTCACAACTGTGTCTGGAGGGAGGATATTATGATAATCCCCTTCACTAAGGAGAAATGTGAGGCTCGGGGATAAGAATGAACCTCCTCAGGGCCACATCTTCTGGGACTCAATTCAGGTTTGACTGGTCTCTGAGTGCATGTTTTTATCTACTTCATTATGCTGGTGGGGGATGGGACAGAGAAAATTACAAAGATGACAGCAGTACTTTAAGTATTTACAATGTACGAGACCTGTGCTTTTCCTAGATCTCATCAAATAGCTATAGCTGGGTCCATTTTACAGAAGAAAAATGGAGATTCAACAGAGAGGAAGTCACTTATTTGCCCAGGGTCACCAAGCACAACTGAGAATAGAACCCGAATCACCAAAACAAAGCACTGGCGTCCACCCAATTGCTCAGATCAAAAACTCAGTAGTTATCTTTGATTCCTTCCTCTCTTTCTATGTCCTTCCTGTGTCTGATCCATTGGTTTCTGTTGGTTCCAAAGTACATATTCACTTACTGTCCAGCTACTACCACTACAGTGGAAGCCCCTGGCATCTCTCATCTGTGCCACTAAGAAAGACTCCTCGCTGACCTTCCTGCCTCCACTCCTAGCTCTTAGCCTCCACATTATACACTCTCTGCAAAGAGATCTTCAAATCTCTTATTAAATACTTTCCGGTGCAGCCTTTAGAGAATTACACCCCTCAGGGAATGCTGAGTGACCTCCTCAATTTTCCCAAGGATGATACTTGCTAGTACCAGTCTCTAACACAATAAGAGATAACCTCATTCATTACATGCAATGAATGCCTTAGAGTCCTAGAATTCTTCCAAGGACTGGGTGGAGACAGTTGCAAAAGTTACTGGTCACACTTCAATACCAGTGACCACAGCCTACAAGTCCCTTGTGACCTGCTGTCCACCACACCTCCACTTCTGCAGGCTCATTTCCTACTACCCTTCTCCTAAGCAAGGAACTCTTTCTTTCTGCAATCATAATCACTTTACTCCTGCCACAGGGCTTTTGCAGGGGCTGTTCCCTTGACCTGAACCCCTGTCCCAGGCTGTCCAGAGCCAGCACCTTCTGTCAATCATTCTGGTTTCAGCTCCAAGGTAACAAGCTCAGTGAGGCCCTCCCTGACAACTTGATTAAAGAGAGACATTACCAATTCCTGCTGCCCCTGTTTTATGTTCTTTACAGCACTTATTTATCATAATCTTCATGTCCCTTCTATGTTCACTGTATTGTGTGTGTCTTTGCAAATAGAACTGAACTCCCCAGGGCAGAAAGCTTTTCATGGGGAGGCCATCTGTGAAAGTACGTTAGAGAATGCATCAGACATTTATTATGAGTTAGTCACCCGGATAGGAGCTTTGCAACTTTTTGAACCCCAGCACTCTCCAACAGAAATAAAATGTAAGACATTTTAAAAAATTTATCTAATAGCCACAGTAAAAGAAGTAAAAAAAAAAAAAAAAACCCAACATGTTCAGAGCATTGTCATCTTTATCTCAGCACATGATTGATAAAGCTATTGTACACTCTGTGTAAAATGTGAGTTCTCTGGAAGGCCTGCCTCAAAGTTTGGGAATTTGCAGGCTCCCACTTCAGGGCTGAACCTCAAAGCCCCAAACACTGTGTCTACCCTTTCCCGCCTTTTCTGT
Source organism: Marmota flaviventris (assembly GCF_047511675.1). Classification (NCBI taxonomy): domain Eukaryota; kingdom Metazoa; phylum Chordata; class Mammalia; order Rodentia; family Sciuridae; genus Marmota; species Marmota flaviventris. The sequence continues at coordinate 17,440,311 of NC_092515.1, read as the reverse complement.
ACCAGTCTCAATATGCATGCACCCTTCAGGGTCTGCAAAGAGGGCAGGGCAGTCCCTCAGTGAGGACTCAGGGTGCCCGCAGAAGTAAATAGGAGAGAGATGGCGGCCCAGAGTCAATGCGCATGTGAGACAGGAAGTACGTAGCAAAGACCGGAAGTGCCGAGCACAACTCTCAAGAGTTGGGGTGTGCCTGGTGAGTGGAAGGGTATGGACTCGGGTGGTGAAGCCCATCGTCCCGCACAGGTCCTCAAGCCAAGAGACGTCAGCATTCCAGTTGGGAGCCAAGTAGACTTCTCCACTGGGAGCAGCAAGAACTGTACGTCGGGCTTTAAGGGGAGGAGAATGGATTCTTGGTCAGGGTCTTTGTGGGAAGGGGCTGGACACGCATGAGTGAGGCCTTGGGAGGTTTCATTGATGTTTATTCATTGATGAATAGATGGGGAAGCAAATTTTGTTGCAAGAATTATGCATTTTTTATAAATGTTGACACTGAATCAACCAGACAAAAACATACCTAGGACAAGGTGGTTGTGCAGTCTGTTCTATTTATAAGAAACCATAAGGTAGTCTGGTAATAGAACTCAGTTTTTAAGTGGTACAATGATTGGGACCACAGTCTCAATCCAGTTAGCCTGCCTCTGTGACTCCTGAACAATCCTATTTCAAGATAACTTGAGAAGTGAAAATTTAGTCTTAGCTCCTTCTCTCATGGGTGAGGGTCTCCACATATTCCATTAGGAATTAGTGAGCAGGGCTATCCTAAGAATAGTCTGTTAGGGAGATGTGTGATCATTGGAAGTTCTCCTGAGTGATGTTCTTGATAGACCACCAGTGCTAGAGGGACATCCAGGTCAATCCCTGATGGTGGGGTTGAGTAATGAGGAATGATATGTGTGGGGAATGAGGTGCCTTATAGTCGGGGGGGGGGGTTATCTGTGTGAAATGCCATGGGAGATTAGTCATGCAAGGTAGGAGGTTCTTTTCACTTCTCAGGCAGTCTGAGGACTTTTCACCCTCTCAAAGTTCTTGGGCTGCCCACATTTCCATTGATGGGGTTTATAGTTAGGCAAACCAGGCCCTCTGGAGGGATGGTTTTTAGGCAGTGGATTGAAGAGCATCATGTCAGCCACCAGAATCCTCAGCCTGGTCTTCACAGCTGAATGGCTTTGAGCAGTTTGAACTTCAGCAGTCTTTATTGTTGTTGCTTTAGAAGATGTTATGAAATATTTCAAACACATGGAAAAACATGAGAAACCATACTAACAAAGTCTCATGAACACATTCCCCAGCCTTAATCCTTGTTTTTCCTTTTTTTTTTTTTTTTTTTTTTTAGTACTGGGGATTGAACCCAGGGGCACTTTACCACTGAGCCACATCCCTAGCCCTTGTTATATTTTACTTAGAGACAGGGTCTCACTAAGTTGCTTAGGGCCTCACCAAGTTCCTGAAGCTGGCTTTGAACTCACGATCTTCCTGGGAGGAGGATCATGTAATCCCCAGCAGCTAGGATTACAAGTGTGCATAATCCTCCACCACACCTGGCTTAATCCTTCTTAGAATTTTGGTTAATTTGCTTCAGGCTTGTTTTAAAGGAATGAAACATTTAATCTGTAGGCCAAGATAGGAGGATCACAAGTTCAAAAGCAGCTTCAGCAATTTAGCAAGACCGTAAACAATTTAGCAAGACTCTGTCTTGTCAAAATAAAAAGTTCTGAGGATGTGGCTCAGTGATTGAGCACCCTGGGTTCAATCCCCAATACTGCTCCCCCTCCAAAAAATTTTAAAAATAAAACATTTCAGATAGAGTGGAAACCCTGGTTGCACTTTTCTTGATTCCATTTCTGCCCCCTCCCAGAGGTAGCACAATCCTCAAGTAAGTGAAGATTCTTCCCATCCATGTTTTTACACTTTTATTGCAAATATAGTACCTACAGGCATATAGTATTGTTTTGCATGTTTTTAATCTTTACATAAATTTTCATAAAACTTTTACATAAAGTTTCACACTGCAGGTATCATTTTGCAACTTGAGTTTTTATTTAGCATTTTGTTTTTCAGACTAAGCTGAGTTGATATATTAACATTCTCATTTTTGTTGCTAGATACTGGTATGAACACACCCTATTTTATTTATCCTTTCTTTTATTAATGGTCATGTAGCTGGTTTCCAGCTTTGAGCTATTACAAGAATTGCTGCTGCGCCCGCCTCTTTGCCTATACATGTGCAAAAGTTTCTCTCTAGTGGGTAGAGATGGTAGTTGCTGGGGTACACTTATCCACAGTTTTATACTTCAGTCTTGGTTTTATTGTTCAGGAATCCGATGAGAAATTTAAGTGACAGGTTAAACTCAGCCATGCTTTTGCTCCTTTGAGTTTTGTTTTCCTTTCTGTAAAATAAACATGGTAATAGTATCTACTTTATAAAGTCACAAAAATTAAGTGAAATAATGAATGTCAAGTATTTAATATAATATCTTACACATTGTAGATGCTCAGTACCTGGGAGAGTTTCTTCCTATGCCTATGGGACAGGAAATTAAAATTGAAATTCCTGGGTTCTGAAGTTCAACAGAAGCTGTGTTTAAACCTGGCTCTACTGGCACCTCTCTGAGTGTCCCTTGAAAAAGCCAATTCACCCTTCACCATCCTCAGCTTCTTCATCTGTTAGAAAAGGGAAAATTATCAGTTCCCTAAGTATGAACCTACTGGGGTCATGATCTGACTGGAGTTATATAGCATGTAATAACAACAGCTACCATTTATTACTATGAATAAAACTAGACTAACATTTATTAAGGGTTTATTCATTGCTATGAAGTATTAGTATTGCTCCCATTTTGCAAATGAGGAAACAGAGGCCCTAATAGAATGGCCATTCAGAGGTCACATCCCTAGTAAAGTTGTGGGAATAGTATTTAAAACCAGTCTGATTGATTTTAAAATTCATGTTCTAACCACTAAGCTATAATACTTCAAATGCCTTCAGCAGCTGCCCATCATCCTCAGCAGTGGTCTCCAGACTCTTATTTCAAGGAATGGAAGCAATTTTTTCCAAGCAAAGTCTTAAGTAAAACCAAGTTATAAAGCAAACAATGGCAGAACTATTCCAGTTAAAGAGGGGTAATGCCAGAGGCACAGGTTAATCCTGGCTCCACCAGGGACTGGCTGTGCAAGTGTGAACAGATTGCTTCATCTCTCTGAGATTCAGTTTCTTCATTTCTAAGATGGAGATAATGGTCCAGTGTTATAGATCATTGTGCAGTTCACCTGAGATAATAGATGTGCAGTACTTGGCATAATGCCTGCCTTGTGGTAAGAACTAAAAAAGAGTGACTGTTGTCACAGTTATGTCTCTAGTAGTCACCACCTTCAGGACTCTCTTCACTGACCACAGGATCAAGTGGAAATTTCTCAGCCCTGCATCCATGATCCTCCATCATCTGACCCGACCTGCATTTCCAGCCTTCAACACCTACACCGTAACCAAGCTGAATTACAGTGTTCTGAATGCAGTATCCTGCAATTCCTGTTCTGTGTGTGCTCTCTACTCACTAAGGGGAACTCCTCTTCACTCCCCCTGCTCCAAAAGCATAGTTTTAAAAAAAAAAGTTTTGGAATTTTATTATAGAATTTTTCAAAATATGCAAGAGTAAAATGTTAGTGTAACGAACCCTCATGTATCTATAATTTAGCTCTAGTAATTACCGGTCTTGTTTCCTATGCATCCCAACTCACCCAACTAAATTATTTCAAAGCAAGTTCCAAAGGTCATCATTCATCATCATATATCTCTAAGGTAAAGTCTTTTTTACTTAACTACACTAACACTTTCATATCTAAAAATTAATAATTTCTTAATACCAGTCTGTGTTCAGATTTTCTTCATCATCTCATAAATCTTTTTCTTCCCCAGTTGGTTTGTTTAGTTCAAAGCACAAACATTGGGGTTTTGTTAAAATATCTGCCACAGAATCTTTTCTGATGTTCCGCTCTATCTTCTTTTCTGCAATCTAGTACTTAAATCTAGATTTTAGGGGTTTAATCAGATTTAAGGTGGACTTTTGGCAAGAATATTATGTAGGTGACGTTCTTAGTTACATCAAATTTGCAGAAGCATGTTTCCTTACCTCTCTTTCAGAGTTGAATAGATCCACAGGTTTACGGGTTGTCAGCCTGATTCACCATTATAATTTTCCCCATCAGCAGTTATTAATGTGAAGAGGATCAGAAAATACCACTCCATAATAAAAGAATTATTTGGGCTGAAGGTAATGAAGAAACAGGAGACACCACAGGAACTCTGCCCTCACACTTTCTTGCCTAAAAGCAGGTTTAAAGGAAACTTTGTGAGGTTGCCCCCACCTCTTATATCAATAAGGGAAGACTCATCACTAGATACTTGAGTCTGCATAAACAAATCTTATCTTCCATTAGTTTCTCCTGTATACTTACCTTCCAACAGTTTACTCCTCCTAAAAGTTTAAATCCCTTTTCCTTTGTTTTCTCATTTTTCCACAATTTATTGCCCTTTGTTAAAATGGTATGTAAGCTCTCAAGCCTGACTACTTCTTTGTGTTTTCATTTCTTTTCTGTGAAGCATCCATCCATGTGCATGCTTAATAAACCTTTTCTCCTGATAATCTCTCGTGTCTTCTTAATTTAGATGCCACATCTGTAGACCCAAAAAGATAAAGGAAAATATTTTTCTCCCCCTAAAGATACATCATTTTATTAAGTTTTGAAAATGATATTATTATAATTCTGTTCTTTTGCATTTATTAGCTTCAGATCCTTACATAAAGAAGACTCTGTTTATCCTGAAATACAATCAATACAGAGAAGATGAAATAAATGCTTAATTTATTCCCTGTATTTTTCAGCTTTTTAAATGATCTGGGTCTGATCAGTCTCAAATGGTAATCAAGGAGTTTGCTTTTGGTTTTTAGTCTCTTTTTGAATGTCCAGCTCAAAAGTTACTGTCTCTCAATTGCAAACTCAAGGTAACTTAATAAAATCCTGTCTCAAAATAAAATAAAGGGGGCTGGGTTTCTAACGCGGTGGTAGAGCACCCTGGATTCCATCCCTGGTACTGCAAAAAAAAAAAAAAAAAATCCTTCCTTTAGTTTTCTCAGCCTTTCAAAATTTTTTCTCTTTTCTGTTTGATTTAAACACATCTTTTTAAGGTGGACGGCACTTTCTCCTTGTTTTATCTTTCTCTGGACCATAATCTCCTTGAAGGCATACTGCATAGCACTCAGCATAATGACTAAGGCAGTGCTTCTCAAGCTTCATCTGTATATGAATCAGCTGGGGTCTTGTTAAAATTCATATTCAGATTCATTATCTCTGGGGTTAGCTGAGGTTCCAAATGCCTCACAGGCAAGCACCAGATGATGCTGATGCTCCTGGATCACAGATCTTACTTTGAGTAGCAAGTGGGTATGGTAAATGAAGAAATCTATTTTATTCATTCAGTAAGAAGTATAGTACCTACTCAGACCATGGACAAGGCCTTAGTATCTTAAAATGCAAAAGATCTTTTGCATGTTTGTTTGCTTTATGGAGTTTTAGTTTTAATTTGGTTTTTTGAAATGTAAAGTGTACACCATAAAGAAAAATTTTTCACAAGAAATCTATTTTATTCATTCAGTAAGAAGTATAGTATCTACTTCAAAATGTTGCACAATGGAAGTATATCACTCCCCAGAGGTTTCACTTGATAGTTGGCATTCACAAGTTGTTTTATTCCATTCCAATCTTAATTGATAATATCTATAACACTCTAATCACACTTCACACAATGACATATAGGTTACAGAAAGGCTGAGAAAGGATTAAGGCAGCCACAGAATTTAAAGAGATCGTGCAAGGAATCAAAGACCAGAGTCATACAAATGCAGTTACTGAAGGTGATCAGATAAGGGATTAATGAACCCAGCTGGCAGATCTGTCAAGGCACCAAAGAAAGGGTCCCACAACAGTTTCAAAGTGAGCAGCATCACAGGCAGGAAAAATCATACTCAGCAGAAGCCCAGGGATAGAGAATTGGGAGTTCATCTCTGGTGATTTTCCTGGGCAAGGCTGGTGACAAATGACAAGGTGGTGGGTCAGCATTCCATGCCACCATTTGCATTGCCTCTCCTTTTATGGGTCTTAGGCTGCATCTGGTATGTTTGATAAGCTTGGGTGCCTGGGTTTTCTGATATCCTTTGATCAGTCCATACACCTATGTGCTCCTGATTTAATTTGATAAGTTCACAAGTGGTAATTTTTTATTTATATGAATAAGTTATTTTTCAGTCCATTCCTTATGGTTCTGCTGTGCAGCTGGGAGTTGTTTTTTTTTTTTTTTTTTTTTAAGTTGTAGATGGACGTGATACCTTTATTCTGTTTAAATAGTTTTTTTAATGTAGTGCTGGGGATCAATCCCAGGGTCTCACACATGCTAGGCAAGCACTCTACCGTTGAGTTACAACCCCAGCCCCCTGGGGGTTGTTCTTCTCAATAAATTCTGTGTGCCCAACATGTCTGGTGGTTATTTACTTGCCAGAAAATTTACAAAGTCATTCTTCCTTAGCATTCACCTCAAAATGGAGTGGTGCATGGCGAACTTCTGCTTTATAAAATGGAGTAACTCAGGGCAGGGCACAGCCTGCTCTCCACACCGTTCCGTATCTTAACATATATCTCTAATTCCAATATAATGGTGTTACAATATCTACATCGGTTGTTGTTTTTATAAAGCATACAGTGAAGAGTAGCTAGTTCCTGACGTCTTTATCCCATATAGGCCATTCCCCAGGGAGAACATATAGGCCATTCCCCATATAGGCCATTTATCCCATATAGGCCATTCCCCAGGGAGAACAGGTGTCCTGTCTTACATTGAACCTGGCCAACATATTGGTGCACTTTTTTCCATTTCATTTTATCCATTCATATCCATCACTCATTTACACAAGCATGTCTACATTTCTCTCTTTTTCTTGGGGTGGGGGGAGTACCAGGAATTGAACTCAGCAGCACTCAACCACTGAGCCACATCCCCAGCCCTATTTTGATTTTATTTAGAGACAGGGTCTCACTGAGTTGCTCAGCCTTGCTGTTGCTGAGGCTGGCTTTGAACTCACAATCCTCCTGCCTCAACTCCCAAACTGCTGGGATTCTGGGCATGCGCCACTGCGCGCAGCTACATTTTTCTTTTATTTCAGATTCCAATCTCTCTAGACTCCAATTATGTCTTTATTCTGGATTCCCTCAGCACTCACAAGTTAGTCAGACATTATCTTGTTTTGATAATATGTTATGAAAAACAGCATGCTTAAGTGTGTGTAAAATGTGTATACAGCTGTTTTTCAGTTGCTCGTGTATGGGTTCCAGGGCTCCCTAAGGATACCCAAATCCTTGAATGCTCAAGTCTCTTGTACACATGGTGTAGTGTTTACAAATAACCTATACATATCCTCCTATACACTTTAAATCACCTCTTGATTGTTTATAATACCTATTGCAATGTAAATGTAATATAAGTAGTTGTAACGTTATTTATGGAGTAATGACAAGAAAAAAAGTCTGTAAATGTTTATTACAGATGAATTTTTTTTCAAATGTTTTCAATCTCTGGTTGGTTGGATCCATAGATACAGAACTCATGGATATAGAGGGCTGACTGTGTTTAAGGAAGCAGTGGAATATTATATGGTAGAAACCTCCTGTCACTCCTCCAGTTCCCCTATGCCACCCTTCTATTACATAAGTATCTCTCTGCCTTAGAGGTAACTACTAGCCTGAATTTTAGATAAATCACTCTCTAACTGTCCTTTCTTCGGTAGTTCTCAAGCTTTAGTACATCAGACTCACCTGGCGCTCTTGTTAAAACAGATTGCTGGGTCCCACCCCCAAATTCTGATTTAGTAGATCTGGGAGTGGACCTCAAGAATTTGCATTTTTTATAAGTTCCTGGATGATGCTGATGCTGCTGATCTGGGGAAAACATTTTGAGAACTACTGCTTTATCTCAGTGATACTATTTAACTTGTATATGATGATTCTTAGTACTCATGAAGACAAAAGGAGAATTTCTTTGGAAACACTTCTCAAAATGGAGCTGGGAGGCCATTTTGGAAGCAGGACTCCTGCAGGATTTCAGCTCCTACAGGGACTGCGAACTTGGTCACCTCCATCCTTTGACTGGAAGGCATCTGGAACAACCAAAGCAACTGGTAGATGCCTTTATATCCAGTGGCTCCAGATGCATAGTCAGAGGGTATTAGACTCTTGATTTACAGACATTTCCATTCTCTTTCTACATTCATTTCTTTATCTTTTATCAGGTCACATAGCCCTTGTTTCTTCTCAACATATAAGCTCCCACTTTTTCTGCCTTCCTCAGGACACTGATTCAGAGCTATCTGAACCCATGTCTCCCAAATTGCCATTCCTAAGACCCCAAATAAAGTTCTTCTTTACTTCTAAGTTTCTGCACTTAGATTGGTCAACATCCTTTTAGGACCCATTAGTTCTCCTTGAAAACTCAATCACTCAATAAATGTCTGTTAAGGACCTCGTCCCCGTCTTCCTCTACCCCATTTTCTGTCACCCAGTTTGTGAGTGTTCAGTCTTTATTCAGTATTTTAATTGATTTTTCTTTAACTTGAACATTTCCAGTTTTTTATTTTGTGTTAGTCATTCCATTTATGGGTTTCCTTTTTTGTATAATTGTTATTAACCAGAAGGAATAATATAAACAACATTTTTGTGTCTTGTTTAGCTAGTCTGTAAGCTCCTTGAAAGATGAACAAGACACACAAATGTTGCTTGTATTATCCCTTCTGGTTAATAACAATAGTACAAAAGAGAAAACCCACTTCCTCAATTAAACTGCAGGCCAAGTTTGCAAATTCAGTGGCTACTAAAGGCCAAAAGGCAATGTAAATAAGTGACAATTGCCAGATGGAAGCCATGTCCTCTGCAAAGAGAGCAGCTACCACTTGGCTTTAAGTCAATTGCAGGCCCAGGGCTCTCCAGTTTCTCCCTTTTTTCAAGAGAAACCCGAGGTAATCCCAATTAATTCAACATTCTAAGTACAGGGAGCAGATTATACAAGATATATCTGCAGGAACCCAAACTGAATCTATTTCATGACTTTTTTGCAATTAATGGATGGGTGGGTGCGTGAGTGAGTGAATGAATATAGGTCATTATGGTAATTCTCCAGTTGAAACTGGGTGAGTGGAGGAAATGAGAAATTGTTGAGTTCCTAGCCTGACCCTCTGCAGGAGGCTTTACACACTTAACTCATTTGGCCTTCATAATGGCACCACAAGGCTGTTTTTATCATTTTTCATTTACTTCCTCATTCATTTCATAGGTAAAGAAAATAGAGGCTTAGAAAGGCCCAAGGTCACACCAGTAGTTTTCTTTATTTATGATCTACCTAATTCCAAAAATGGGATTTCATAGGGATTCACATGATTTCAGCTTGGTCCTGAACCTTGAATTGCAGACAGATCTATTCTGAAAAATGGCCATTATAAAATGAATCCAGTTTTCAGAAGGTAGGAAGGCTCTGGTACCTACAGTTAGGGAGGAGGTTTGATTTCTTGGGCATCTTACTAAGAAACTCAGTTTTCTTCTCTGTGGAGAGCCATCCTAACGCGTGACTGGGTGACTCCCAGTTTGGGTCTGAGGCTTCTGGCTGTGTCGGAATTTTCCCGGCCCTCTCCTGATGAGAGAACCTGTCCATTGGGGGTGTGACTGACCACTGACCCCGGGGGCCCAATCACTGACCCTGACCTTGGAGTGCGCCCCCCCCCCAACCTTCATTGGATGGAATTATCCCCTGAATTTCTTGTTCCCCAATAAAAGGCTACTCCCTGGCATGCTCTCTCTCTCTCTCTCTCCTGCTAGCCCTGAGTAATCCTTGCTGCCCTACGGGTGGTTCGAGGTTGGAGCCAGAGAGGGGAGCCGTCTCGGACCTGGTCATAGAAAAAGGTAACTGAGTCTGTGTGTTTAATTTCGATCTCTGCTAGCTAACTTTTATGCCAAGAACCTCATTAATGAAACCAATGCGCAGGCCGCATGGTGGACTTCTCCTCAAGGCTTTGGCCAATACTAAGGAGCCAAGATGCAAGGGTATTTCTGGCCAACTTGGTTCTGTACCCAAATCCCCATAATGAAATTAATAAAAGAAAAATGTTCTCTTGTAAAAGGTTTAAGCCATTGTCCTTCCTCCATTTAAGATTTTTAAGTGAAAGAGCACATTCTTTCTTTTAAACCCAGAGAAGATATAAATAAACCCTCTAGCTTCACTTGCTTCTAGTTACTCACTTTCATCACTGATTTTACGAGTTCCTTAGCTAAACAATAAAGTTATAGACCCTGCTAGCTTTATTGAAAATGACACCTCTGATGTATGATCACCTTGGTGACCATTGTTTAAGTTGTTTTTTAGGGATCTGGAGATAGCTTAGTCTAGCTCAAACCAGTTGAAGCCACCTACCCCTTCCCTTGGGCCACACAGGTGTCTAATGGGTGACCTTTTAACATCGGAAAGCCAAAAGCTCCACCCACAGACCATGCCAACACTGACATTTTCAAAATGAGTCCTATGAAGAGCCATGAAATTGGATTACGCATGTGCAGATCACTGATTACTTCACCTTTCCTTACCTTCAGTTGCCTTTCCCTGTGCCTCACACCACCCTTTTTTTTTCCCATAAACACCCTAAACCCTATTCTCAGCAAGGCGGATTTGTAGCTTGTCTCCTATTGCCACAAAATTGGTTCCTCTCTTTTGTGAAACTTGTCACTTCTATGCAGCAGGCAAAATGGACCTGGTTCAGTAACAGAATGCCCTTACTGTTTCTTCCTGTCTCTCTACCTATTATTCTCTCAGAATTCAAGATTTCTGCCTATTGGCCATAATTCCTGTCTAAAGCATACTAGTGAGAGTCCTAGAGTGCCCAATAAGGACAGAGACACAGATTCAGGAGCTCTTGGGATGGAATACTTTTTATTGGAGTTATTGAGCCAGAAAGGAGTGTTTTTGGATTACGCATGTGCAGACCACTGATTACTTCGCCTGGGAATCAGATCCCACTCCAATCCCCTCATCCAGCAGGGGCTCATCAGTCCTGAGTCTTTAATAGAATGGTCACTGGGCATCAGGAATTACATTCCTCAGTCCTTTCAACTGGAAGGAGAAGAGCTAGAGTCAGATTGAGGACCTTGGGTGCTGGAGTCCCCGTGAGGAAGCAAATATAGAATGGGGCACTGATGGAAATGAGTTTCTGGCCCAGTCAAAGTTTCCTTTTTCCTCTGAATGTAACAGCTGAGATTTCCCTTAGCTTTGGTGAGAAAAAGGTTTATCTTCCCTTCACTGTCCCCACTCTCCCTCCCAGGTCCTCTACTTCCTCCCTCACCCCAACCTCCATTTCCTCCTAATGGATACCCCCTTACCTTAGGAAAGGCATCCCAGTTGAAGAAAGGGAATGTCCTCTTGAAGGCCTAGACGAAGATAAGAAAATAAGAATAATGTCCTACATACAGGGATCAGTAAGCACTCAACGAATGAGCTTCCTGAAGTGACCTGGATGCTCTGTTCTACCATTACAGTTAGAGCCAGTATCCCCAGAGGCCTTAGTCTGTGTCTGCCTTGTACCACCTGCTCTGCAGGCATGATCACATTTGGGTTTCACAGCGATTTTTTTTTTGAGGTAAGTACTGATATCATCCTGTCACAGAAGAGGAAAGAAACTGAGGCTCAGGGAACTGAAGACATTTGCATGAAGTCACATTGAAAGTCAACTTCATGAGATGAAGCTCTAGGTCCAACTCTGTCACTGACTCTCCATAGAGGATGAGGGGATTCAAATAAAATCCTGACTAGGGTCAAGATTTTTGAACCTCTCTGTGGCTCTGCCTCCCAATCGCCATCTTAGGAAAATAGAGTGTAACCAAGGCAGCCTCCTGGGGAAACTTTGGTTGACAACGTGTTGGGAAGCACCCAAGCATGGCATTTACTTTCTCTTAGAACTCAGGACAAACCCAAAGGGCTAAATTAGAATGGGGTGCCATTGTCCTGGAAAGTTGGCAAACAAGGAGAGTGGGGGGGCGCCAAGCATTTACCTCAATAATGGCGTGCCAGTTCAGGAATTCGTCAGACTTAAAAGCCTGCAAGAAAGAGAGGCCAGAAGCAGATGAGTTCCAGGGGAGGACAGAACTTGTCCCACCCTTTGAAAAAGGCAGACTTTGTAAGCTATTAATCCCCTCTATGGTGTGGGTATTCCTGGGGGCAGTACTGAGGGAGGCCTACTTACAGATCGCAACTTGTCGATGTTCAGAAACTGAGGGCTAATGTCCTAGGCAAAAACAACAACAACAAAAAAGCGTTTAAAAAGTTGCTGAGAGCACAAAGGTAGGGGACACCCTCATGGTTGGGGTGTATGGGAAAACAGATTGTTTACCTCTGGTCCTAGTGCATAATTACCAATGGTAGTTTCTTCCTAGAAGAAGAAAGGGTTAGGGTTAGGGTTAAAGGCAAATGATCACATGGTAGCAGCTGTCTCTACCATGTCCCTCTTGACCAGCCATTCCCCAAGGGCCTACAACCCATTCTCCACCACAGGGCCTCAGAGTGTTCACCCACTGGACAGTGATGTTCCAGTGGTGCACATGGTTGGCAGATGTGCAAAGTGAGGAAGGAGGCCCTGGAGAATGGCAGGTAGAAGGAAGTACGTCCCGATAGACAGCAGATGGAAAGGGTGGAGAAAATAGGACTCCTTCCAAGAAAACTAGCCCGGATTGTTCTGCAGCTGACTTAATTCCAAGAATAGTTGATTTGGGGTGTTGTGGAAACACCCGTGCTTAGCACATAGATCTGGGTGGGGAAGATTAGCATGCAGTTAGGAGCCAAGCTACAGAGGTGAGCTACCTGCCTTTAATTGATTGAGATTGGTTTGCTTTGTGGCTTTATTGCCACCAATACTAGATTCTCCATTTCCCTCCTTCAATTGGTACCCAGTCTTCAGGGCATCCAGTCTTGTCAACTTCTTCATTCCTTCCTCCCCACCTCAGAGGTCCCAAACACATAGCCCCCAGGCTAGATCCAGATGTTTAGATATCATCATAGTGGTTTGGCATGTTTGTTTTTTAGTTTGAATTAAATGTTTTTTAATAAGGAAGAATTTGTAAATAAATCCAGATTTCCAGTTTCTCCTGAAATTTTTAAAACTCTGACCAAACTAGGCCCATTTCCCACCAAGCAGCTGTCAGATGGAATCAAGACTGTCCACCCCCCCTTTAGATTGGGCAAGTCTGCTTCCCTTCGTCTGAGACCCCAACAGTGCTCTGATCACTCTGATCAACCCTGATCACTGCCCACTTGCTGGAATCCTTAGCAGTTACTCTGGGACCCCTACTTTAGACTTTTAAATCCAGAAGGGATATCCTTCCCCCACCTTGGGATAAGATAGGGGTCAAGGGCCCCCAGGATTCCTCACTGGATGGGCACAGGGTCATAAGGAGTCTGGATCATAAGTGACTAGATCATAAAGTGGTGGGGAGCCTGCAGTCACCTGGAAGTTGTTCCTAAGGTTACAAAGGAAACAGATCAGGCTGAACCCAGATCATCTGCTCCCCGATTCTGCAAGCTAGCCTCCACCCCACACTGCACCATCCCTTCCAGAAATGTAAGTGTCTCTCTCCCTAAATGTCTTCCCAGGAATGCTCTGTTCCTTTCCTCCTCTCCTTCCTTCCTCAGCACCCCCGCTTTCCTTTCAGCTCCTGACAGTATCCCCAAAATAAGAGCCATTTATCCCGCAGTGGATAGAAGGTCAAGAAACTGAGAGGTAGGCCAGTAACGGGCTTAGGAACAAAACAGATGCTGGTGATGTGCTCACCTCAGGACTCCCCAGGGAAGCCCCCTGGGTGGAGTGGAGTGCCAGGAGAGCGAGAAGAGCCACCGCTGGAAGAACTGGGACCTTCATGATGTCAAGTTGGGTGTTCTGAGGCGGGGCCTCACCGCTTGCCCTTTATATTCCCAAGAAGGTGGATATGAGCTGAAGTGGGGTCCCCACCCCACTGACTCACCCCCAGATCATGTCGCCCACCCCTGGGGCCTAGGAGGGGGTGGCATGGACTGTTCCCCATTTGCCTTTGATTTCTCAATTCACATTCTGCCCCAGGCATTTGGAACGGGTCTCTTCATGCGAATGAAGATGGGATGGAGACAGGTTGGACCTGTCCCTCCAAAGCGTTGGCAATGCCATCCAAGCAACCTCTCCTCCTGTCTTTGTCTCTTTTCTTTCTGACTCTCGTTCCTCTGTTATTTCAATCTCTTCTTCCCACCCTTCCAAATCTTTCTCAAGTCCTTAGACTGGCACTGAGGGCCTTCCATGCTCAGGTCCAATCTGCCTCTCGACCCCATGCCCCATATATCGGAACACTGGACTCCTTACCAAACACGTCCCTTTTTCCTCCTCCAGGCTCTGGCTGTGCTGTTCCTTATTCCTAAAGTGCCCTTCCCTCATCTCCAGTTCTCATAATGCAACATTCCCCTTGGCTGAGGCCGCCTCGATTTCTCCCACCATCCCCTGTTGCCCCGCACACACCTTCACCCTCTTGAAATTATCAGTTCATTTGTATCTCTCTGGTATTGTACCTGGAGTAAATGATATTCGTCTCTTTTCCTTCTTAGAATGTAACTGCCTCAAAGTCAGAAACTATATTTTAATCACCATTCTATTCCCCTAGCACCATGCCTTACGCAGAACACAGGCATGTTAATGGTGCTAGAATTGACTCTTAAGCAGCCTTCTACCAAGCTCTCTGCTCCCCTCTCTTGTGCCTGGACCCCTCCCATGATTTAGCTATCCATCTTTTACTCTTGGGTCTTCAGGGGGATGGCTGCCTTGACCTAAAAAGGCAAGGGGGACGGAGAAACACAAAGAGGCAAAAACAAGCCTTGGAGAGCCGGATTAGAGGTGGCATCTAGATCTCCTGAACTCTGAGTGCCTACTCCATTTCATTGAGCTTATCCATCTCATTGAGCTCACCCCACCCCTCGCTTGGGATTTGGATCACCTTAAAGTGACAAAACAGCCTAATGAAGCAACCTTCTCCACAATGAGGTTCAGGTGGCCCAACCAGTTCCTGGTGTAACAGGGAGGCGCTGGGACAGAGGCCGGTGCTGTCAGGGCAAAGCAAGCCCTTATCTGAGGGTGGGTCTCTTTACCCCAACCTGATGCAATACATATCAGCGGCAGGCCTGGGGTAGAAGGGCTCCATGTCATCATGAACAACTTTCATGAACCCCAGAGACTAGGCACCTCGGTCCCCATGCTGCCTCCATAGCCCAGCCCCAGACACCCTGCCCCTCTTTAACCAAGGGAAGCCTCCCCTGTTTGTATGGTGGTATCTCCCCCTTTCCAGAGCCGCCTGAGGAGACAATGGTTGGGGAGTCTCACTAAGTATAGATGACCGTGTGGCAGTAGATGTCATGTACAGCTGGTGCTACTGGAGGGGACAAGTAAGAATGATTGAGGTGGGTGGAGTTCCTCTCAAAACGTTTTCTGGAAGGGAGATAGTAGAGGATAGGAAAGGTAGCAGAATACAACAGTTACTAATAGGGCATTATGTAAAAATGTGGATGTGTAACCGATGTGATTCTGCAATCTGTATTTGGGGTAAAATTGGGAGTTCAAAACCCACTTGAATCAAATGTATGAAATATGATATGTCAAGAGCTTTGTAATGTTTTGAACAACCAATAAAAAAAAAGTTTTCTGGAGGACACAAGTTTTTATGTATAAGAGACTCTTACTAATAAACAGAGACTGGAGAAGCTCATTAACCACCATTCTGTCAGCAGAGGGTCAACTTCAGGAGTGGAGGGAATGAAGAATCACACAAAGGAGAACAGATATTATGTAAATCAAGTTCATTTAGACATGCAAATGGAGAATCCAATTTTAGTTCTGGCATGGATACTCCAAAGCACAGATGCTCCAAACACCATCATCTGTTTGGCTCTAGAGTCTGATCTTTTGCAACATATTGACCTCTCGTTGTTTTTCTTTCCACTTAATGGCATTAATAGTAATATTAGCCAATTTACCGAAGGCTTGCTATGTGGTAGGCCTTGTGCTAAATGCATGAGCTCATTGAAATATTACAGAGATTCTATGAGCTGGGTACTGTAATTACCCACATTCTGTAGGTGGGAGAACCACAACATACAGAGGTTAAATAACTTACCCAAGGTCACACAGCCAGTGTGTGGCGGGGCCGGCATCAGAACTCAGGGATTCCAGAGTCTGAACTTGAATTGGTCCTTTGCTATACTGTGGGGAGTGTCCTACAAAGGGTCTATGCATGCCCCAAGAGCAAGGGGGAGACTGCAGTTAAGCCTCATTAGCCCCATCTGCCAGATGTCCTTTGTGTTGTGCAGCCTGCACAGCCACAGGTGGCTGTTCCAAGCATATGTGCATTAATTCAATGGATTAAACTATACACTTTTAGCAAATGAACACAAAGACCTAAGAGATTAATAGCACCCAACAACCATGCACCCATAATGAACCTGCAGCTGCCTCCGTTTCCAGATGCCTCTTCTGGTCTGAGCATCTTGCTACTCCAAGTATGTGTTTCAAGACAGAGTTCCAGTCCTGGTACTGGTGTTTAAAGACAGATACTTTTGACATGATACTGGTAAACACTAGCCAACGATTTCAGGTGCTCAACCAAAGAAATTCTGTTCCTGTGCTGGAAGAAAAAAAGTTAAACTTCTGTGTTGGACTTGTGACTGTTTCCATCTGGCAGTTTCCTGAGAGTTTCAAGCATAATGTCTCTACAAGATGCAAGTGCTGACCTTAGAAACTAGTGTCCCTTTTCCACATTCCATTTCCCCCCCCCCCCATCTATACTGCCTCAGTCTGTTTTTTCCCCCAAGTGCCCAATGTCCAGTGGTTGGGCGAATCGGGGGAGAGGGTGTAGAGGGTTCTCAATGGGGGAAGGTCACAGCAGTTGGGGCAATAGGTATCACGGAATTCACCCAGCATTTGGCTTTGCTTTGGATGCATTACCCAGGGTAATGGAGTTGGGCAGAGACCCAGATTGGTTCCATAACACATTATCTCCAGGTATGGCTGATTTCCCCGTTTCCTCTGTGGGAATACCAGTAAACTCCTGTTTTCGCACAGGCCTGCCCCCACCCCACCCCTAATCTGCCAGAACTTGAGTGTGGGTAGGAGGTGAAGCCCAACCCTGATTGCTACATCACAGTCACACACGGGGCTGGAGCCAACCTCCTGGGTGTTGGGAGGGGATTTTGAAGGGATAGACTTTGAGTTCTCGGGGGCCTTAGTGAACAAGTGGGTAAAAAGCCTAGAATCCCTGAAGAGAAGGGGAGCTGGGGCCTGGGTACTGAGAGAGGGTGTGGGGTACTAGGAAGTACAACAGGGAACCCTGTCCCTTCGCTTCTTCCTCCCTCTGCCAACGTTATCATCACACCCAAGAAAGAAGCCACATTGCCCAGCAGGTCTGGTTTCTTCCTTTGCCACCCACCCTATGTGCCATTTGTTTAAACTTCTCCCCGGAAGACTTCCTGGATTGATCCCACATGATTCCAATCCCGCCTCCCATTTATTAATCCACAAGTATTTATTGAGTGGCTACTTGAGCTCTTGGTGCTAGGATGGACAGTATGGACAAGGTACCTGCCCTGTGCAGCTTATGTTCCAGGGGAGAAGACAGGTCACTATCTAATTAAAAAATAAATAAACAACTTTAGAGAATGACAGGTGCTGTGCAGAAAACGGGGTGAGATGATGGCCTGGGAGGGAAATTTAAATTGAGACCTGAAAAAAATAAACAAAAAGTAAATTAAAAATAAAATTTCAGGGGGGAAAAAACCAGAATTTAGTTGAAGCACTGCCCTTCAGAATATCTTAGGATCCAGAGGCAGGTAACAACAATGTCCTCTGAGGGTCTTTCCCAGCAAGAACCAGTTGACTTTGGAGAGGAAGGCCAGAGCCAAATGACAGCCTGGGTGAGCAGCTGGGATTTTGTTCTAAGACTAATGAAAAAGTTTATGGAGCAGAGAATCCTTCTGGCTGTCATGGGAGAATGGATTATGAAGACACAAAAGAAACTTGGGGCTTCAGAAGGTTATTGTAGAGGCCCTGGCAGGAGAAAGGGGAGACTGCCTTTTACTGGAGGGTCCCTTCCCCCAGAGGACAGCAGCCTGCTTCACATGTTACTTGGAATTTGAAAGAACTAATTTCAGCCCCTTGGACCAAGAACATCCCAAGAGTCTGGAACCATCTTGGCCACCTCTGCTTCTCCCTCAGTATCTCAGAGACTGGCTTG
The DNA here is from genome assembly GCF_047511675.1 of Marmota flaviventris. NCBI lineage: Eukaryota > Metazoa > Chordata > Mammalia > Rodentia > Sciuridae > Marmota > Marmota flaviventris. The sequence continues at coordinate 17,421,942 of NC_092515.1, read as the reverse complement.
AAGAGACCTGAGTTCTGACTGTTCCCCAACCCACCCCCAAGAAAGGGTGCTATTAGGTAAGGATTGAGTCTCCTCTCTGGGACAGGCTGGCGTTCTCCCCCCTGTGGCTGGAATCTGGTACTGCAAGGCCCTCCTTACCGAATGGAACAGTAAATGACTACCAACCAGTGGCCACAATTTAAGTGAAAGGGGCACAAAGCAAAGGAGTAGTTGTGATTTTTCTCCCAGGCAGGTGAATTTGAACAGGTTGCCTTCCCTGAGTCAGTTTGAGTTTCTTTCATTTATTCATCAATTATTTGAGGCCCTGTGCTTAGGTTGGGGCAGCTCAGAAGGAGTTGTGCCCTTAGAGAACTTTCAATCTGGGAGGGATCACTTAGGCTGGCAGCGGGGTTCATGTCTTCCTTTTACTTCCTGCTTAATGCAGGGATGTTCAGGGGATGCAGTGGAGGGGGCTTCTTAATTGGGGCATGATGTATCAGCCCAATGGGACTCAGATTTTTAACTGCAGACTCTACAGCCCTGTCCCAAGGGCTCCTCAGCCCACACCAGGCACTTCTGCCTCTTTCGTTGGTACATTAATGGAGTAGAAGTTTTCTACATCCCTCCCTCTCTATCCTGGAAAATCGGAGTGGCTGTATGATTGATAAGGTAATGACTTTGACCCTGTTCCCACTGCATCTCCTTCTGCATTATGAATTCACATGGCCCAGGCATAGTCCCAGGCAGCCCTTGCTCCTACATCCCGCCTTGTGGAACTGGTCCTCTCATTTTGAACAACATCCAACTTCCTATTGAAAGGAAAGTGACCACAACACTCGGAGCGACCAAGAGATCTTTTTTTTTTTTTTTTTTTAGTTGTAGTTGGACACAATACCTTTATTTTATTTATTTTTACGTGGTGCTGAGGATCAAACCCAGGGCCTCGCACATGCTAGGCAAGCACTCTACCACTGAGCCCCAACCCCAGTCCCTCCAAGAGATCTTTATTGTGGTGGTGTCTGATTGACAGGGAAGGAAGGGAAAAAAAGAAAGAAAGCAGGAAGAGAGAAGAAAAAGAGGTGGGGGGGGAAGCAAAGCAAGAGAGAGGGAGAAAGCTAGAGAGTTCTGGCAGGAGAAGGTCTTATATCCCTTTTGCTGTGCTGCTTAAATCTAACAGGGTCTCTGGGTCTGCAAGCTGCCTTGTTGGTGTACAGTGACTGGATCACACAGTAGTTGCTAGGGTGTCATCTTCTGCCTTCAGGCAGACTGGGCAGGGGCTACATGTGGGCTTCTGTTGCACCAGACGGGTGGGATTGAGTGTCCCAGCTTGAGTGGGGTTGAGTGTTCAGACTTGAGGCAAACAAGCGATAGGGAACCAGACAGAGGGGGTCGAGTGTTCAGCCTACCCTGCAGCTAACATTTGTTCAGCCTGCTCCACAATTAACACCTGTGACTGCTTCAAATAAAGTAAGCATGGTATTCAGATATAGGTTGGTCAAAGTTTTTTTGTTTTGTTTTGTTTTGTTTTGATAGATGGGGAAACAGGCATGATGTAATCAGCTAGCTGCTTTGTATCAAGTCAGGACTAAAACCCAGGTCTTATCTCTCAGCACACCATGTTGGATACTACTCTCAGCAGGAAAGCAGATCATCTGACCCTAAATCATTCCCATCCTCCTAGATTCAGGCCATGATGTTGTGGTAAATAATACAACTTGAGAAAGTCTCAGGGAAACCAGATTCGTCGTTTATTTCCCAGAGAAACCCAAGAGTAGAAAATTCCCCCTGCAAAATTGTCATGGTGATTTCATGTCACAAATGGAGCAAATGAAGAAAGCATCTGGTTTCTCCCATGAGGCTGGTGGTGACGGAGACACCATGGTGGAGTGGGAAGAAACAAGGAACAGGTGAGCCAGGTCCGGCCCAGAAGATGGGAGGCCAGCACCCAGGCCGGGGCGGCTCAGGCTGGGGCAGCTGGAGAGCAGCTCAGTCAGACTCCTTGCCGACAGGTGTGTATAGGTCTCAGTAGTGACTCAAAGTGGTTTTCTAGGGGGAAAAAAAAAGATCAAATGATCGAATGTGATCCCCCTGAATCTGTTGAGGCTGATCCGCTTTCCTCTGGCTCCAGGCTCAGCAGCTTCGTTGCTGTCCTGCCTGTTCCGCCTGCAGCTCCCTCACGTTTAGCTCCTACCTAAAACAGATTTTGTGGCTCCACCAAGTTAATCAATAACAGCTTTCCCCCTAGAGCCTCACTTCATCCCACTTGGGAACTTCTACCCACAGTCCCCCGGACTGTTCCCTGTCCTCGCTGTGCGGTGCCCGCTCTCTCCAGCCCTTCATTCGGCACTCACAGGTGCTCTCCTGTGTCCTCAGTGATTTTTCTTTCCACACCCCACAATGGCGTCTGCTTCTCCTGAATCTCCTTACAGCATCCACCCAGAGGAAAACTGACTTCAGGTAGCTGACTGAGGTTCCAGGAGCTGTCAAGACCCCAGCCCGCCCCAGAGGTGACCCTGCCTCAGCTCGGAAGAGGCCGCCTTGTGCTCGACACTTACCTACCAAAACTTCACCCACTGCAGCAGGCCGGGTCGCACCCGGGAAGCCTGAAGGATGAGGAGAGTGGCTGAGTGCACACTGCACTGTCCCCTCCACCCTCTCTGGCCTCAGGCCCCTTCTGTCTGGACCCTGATTCTCTCTGTCCCCCTACTCACCGAGGAAGAAATCGTGGCTCCTCCCTGGAAAGAGAAGATCAGAGGAGGTGACATGGGGCTACAGTGGCGGCTACACTGCTTTGTCCTCAGGGATCACCAAGAGCCCAATGGCAGGGGCAGGCACAAGCTAGGATTATCACCAAGGACCTTCAGTCTGACTGGACATTGAGTCTATGGTTTTGTTCCCACAGTTGACTTATCATCCTAAGTATATACAGAGCCATGATGTCCCTAGGACACTAGGAAAGCACCATACATATATGGCCCCTGAGGACACCATGACCACAGGAGGGACAAGGGCTTTATTGTTTGGAGATATGGAGAGAAAAATCCCTGACCTATTTTTCTTTGCCAGGCTAATTAGTATCTAGCATATTCTTTTCCTGCTGTTGTAAGATTGCTTTCCTTACAGCTAAGCGAAAAAAAACTCGTAAGTATTTTTTTTTTCTTTTATTTCCTTCAAGGCATGAAGGATTTGGTTTCCCACCAAGAGTTCCTGGGCTAGCTACCCCAAAGTGCCAGTCTGCTCTCCTACCCCCTCATACACACACACACACACACACACACACACACAAAAAGAAGTTGACACAGAGCAAACACTACAAAGAAAGAAAAGCCACCTGTGTGTTTTTCCTGGCGGGATATAATTTGTTAGAGCCACATTCTGTCTCCGAAAAGATCTTCAGATCCTTCCCAGTTTTCTCTGTTGCTCTAAACTGTCCCCTTTGAACCTCCTCTGAGACCATAACTGTGAGGAATAGTGACCACTCCCTCTGCCCCCCACTTCCAAACTGCTCTCAGGGCACCTGAGTCTCCCTCATGAAGGGACATGGAGGCCGGTTTGTCAAAGTGAACAGGATGGGCCCTACAGTGAATGCCCCTGCCTCTCCCCCCTGCAGAGACACCCCCACCATGAGAAATCAGGGCAGTGGCAAGTCTCACCTTAGCAGGGGTCTTGACCTGCCCGTAGTAGGCCGTGGGATATGCCTGCTGGTTGTAATTGTAGTTCTGTGGGAGCAAGAGTGGGCGGGGACAGGAGTGGGGTGTGGGAGGGAAGGAGAAGGATGAAGACTTTTTGCTCTGGAAGAAACCCCCCACGGCCCTGCCCCAGCTGGATGTTTCCTGAAACCTGCTTTCTCCCCTCTGTGACGGGTTTCATAGACAGCTCCAGCCAGCCAGAGCCCAGCCCTTGCCCCACTGCACTCTCTAGCCCAAAGGGCCTGCCTCCTCCCTCCCTGGTACTTCTCCCAACTCCTCAAGTGTGACTTGGGATGTGAGGGTCGGAGACCAAGGAAGAAGTAGAGTCTAAATCAAGCCATCAGGGGGCAGGTCTTGCCTTGGAAGTTACGGCTGGCACCTCTTGCCTTCCTGAGCCAGGCTGAGGAAACTATTGGGTGGGGGAGTAAAAGAGAGAATTTCAGATTGGCCAGACTCAGGAATAGGGCTGAGAGGGACCAAGGGCCTTCCAGGGGAGTCTGAGGACAAAGACACCCACCTGATCAGCACCGCCAGCCCTCTTCTGGAATGTGTACACGTCTGCATCCTGGGAGGGAGAAAAAAGCCACAGTAGCATCTTTGTGGTCCTTCAGCCTTGCTGGGTTTCCAGGGCTCTCTCATCCTGCTGCCTAGGCCCTGCCCTCCTCTTGGAGCCCCATCTCACACAACCCACCTCTCCATCCTAAGCCAGTGGCCTAGATAGATGTAGGACATAGATATCCACACTCAGGGTTGGGGAGTGATGGTGGAGAGTCAGGTTGGGCAACACCACACCCACCCACACACTGGGAGCACTGGCAACTCTGGCCCGAGAATGCACTAGAAAGGCAAGAATTGAGTCCACACAGGCTCCTCTGGGGCAGACCCAGGTCCCTTAGCCACAGCCTACCAAAAAATTGTCTACACCAACCCCTGCTACTCCCTTATAGGCCCTTTAATCCCTGCACCAATGATCTTCCCTGCAAGGTCCTTGGAAGGACCAGTTACTATTACTGAAGCTAAATAATTAGGTTAGCTCCTAGTCAAAAAAGGGGGGAACAATACCAGGAAATCCTGTCTAACCTAATTCTGCCTTATTCACACCTAACCTGAATTCTTAACCCCACTCTTTACTCTGCGACACTGAGGTCACAAACTGGTTGTCCATAGGCTTTCAGACATTTTTTGCTAGGGCTCATTTAAAAAAAAAAAAAAAAAGACTAGTTGCAAACAATTAAAAATCATATTTCTAGATTTTCTCGAAAAATCAGATGACATAACAACAGTTACCCTACCTGCATGCATAACAACATTCAGCCGAGGGCCTTAACCCACCTGTAGAGTCTCACATGCCTGGCCCGGGTGGACGACCTTTGCCTTGGGGCCCAAAGGTTCTAATTCCCAAAGGCCAATGGCCATGCAGAACCAAGGTGTGGTGTTCTACAGGCCCCAGAGGTCCTGCTCATCCTCCCCAAGATTCAGATATTCAGACATCCTGCACCTGCACACACTTGAACCTAATCTGATCCCCGTACTCTCATTCTCCCTCCAGTTTCCCCTAGTCTTTCTTCCCCAGTGCCACTTTTTGGCACAGGTGTTGACCCCAGCCCCAGATTCCTCTTCTCCCCCCCACCGCCATGGTCTCCCTGCACCTGCTCACCCTGAAATACCCACCCAGCTGTGGCTCCCCCTGAGCCAGGCCAAGCCTAGCAGGATCAGCAGCAGAGCAGAGACAGTGGCTAGCTTCATGATTCTGTGCCTCTGGAGGCCTCAGCCTTGGAGCCTGGGCTTTTATCCTGGGGAGGCCCTCCCACCCTGCTCCTTCAGTGACGCAAGGCTTCTCTCCCACCCCACCCCCACTCAAGGTTGCATAAATTTAGGAGGGTGGGGAAGGAAGGAGGCACCCTCCCTCAGCAGGGAGGGGAAGAAACTGGGACAGCCACATCAGCATGCCACCTGCCAAAGGCCCCAAGCTCCTGAGGTCCCCTAGTGCTGAGCTTCCTCACCTTGAAAGAACTTCTGCCCCCCTTACCTCAGTAATTTCTTTCCAGTTGAAGAAAGGAGTTCTCTGTTTGAAATTCTGGAGGGAGAAGGAGCCATGAGAGAGGCTTGGGGTAGGGGGCAATACCCAGAGGGTGGGAAGTGGCAGCAAAGGGGCAGATTTCCAGGTGGCCTTGGAATGGACTTGAGAGGCTGGGTGCAACTTAGTGAAGATGAGCTTGTAGGAGATTGTGGCTGGTCATTTTGAGATGGCATTGGTGACAAGATTTGGGTGAGATGACCCATCTCAAAAAATGAAAAGAAAGGCAATTTGGGGACAAATGGGCAGGAACCGAAGGTAACTGCCTTGAGGGAGGCATGGGGAAGGACATGATGACCGTGATCCCCAGTTCTTCAGAACGTGGGAATTCTCCTACCTCCCAGAGGCGGCGGAAGTAGAGGAGGGCTCGGGTGCTGGGGGACGGGACTCGGCCCTGTGGATGAAAGGTGGGGAGCAGGTTAGCAGGGTGCCCCACCCTGCTCACCTAAGCCCTGACTCGGGCTCCTGACACTTCTCAGCCTTCAGAACCTCACTGTGACTAAGATTTGGAGGGAACTTGGGAGTCTAAGGACACCAGAAACTGCTTTGGAAACAGAGGGAGAGAGAAGTTAGATCTCTGAGCCATGAACCCACCTGCCCTCCCCTAACACAGAGCCTCTAGTCTCTCTCCCCATACCCCTCCCGGGTTTAGGGGTACAACATAATTGTAGATGAACCTCGGGACCAGGACCTGCCCCTACAACCCCTTCTTGCCTGCAGTGCCACCTCCTGGCATCTCCCAAAGCTGTGGGTGTGCACCCCCATCCCCAGCCCCAGACAACAGTGGAGACGGAAGAAAGCACCAGAGACCAGAGTGGGGGGGCAGCTATGGTTTATTTCAAGGGTGAAGGTCTAGACTGGGGATGAGGGAGCGGTGTTTAGGAAGGGAGCGGGGGCTCCCATCCAGCTGGTAGCTCCTTGTCTGGAGGTCACGGGATGCGAAAGCTCCTCTGGTCCTGGGCAAAGAAATAGGTTCTAAGAGGGAGCTTGAGGAACATGAATTAGGGGGCATGGTGGCCAAGGCAGGGTAACATGGAGCATGTTCCAGAAATCTCTAGGGACATTTTAGCCTGCCATTGTCAACTAGGCAAATCCAGGTAGCCCAGCTTGGCCTGAGAACCCTCACGCCTCACCTGGAGCATTACATGGGGCTCCTCTGTCTTTACTGCTCACTCTGGGGACATCCTCAGCTTCCCTATCCTCACTGTGAAGGAGGACCGTGCTCCACACCTTCTCTGCCCTGTTGTCCCTCTTCCTGCAGGACCTGCCTCTCCAGGAGACTGGCCCTTGCCCTCCTGCCTAACTGTGATCACGTTCTCGCTGCCCCAACAGATGGACAAAAATGCTTGGCAGTCTGTCCTGGTCCTGTGGGAAGTGTGATGTGTCCCCTGGCTCTCCCATCAGCCCCTAAGCACCACAGCAAGGAGTCTTTCCCCTACCAGAAACTGTTCTCTATAAATTAGAGAATTTATTTTGTTCATTCAAACCAGAAATTCCCTGGAGCGGAGACCTTTTGCCCTCTCCTCTCTCACTCCACCTCATTCCCAAGAGAGCAGAGTCACCTTTCCCGGGTTTGGGTCATTCTACTTATCACCACCCCTTTCTCCCAGAAAGACCACAAGTCCTGGGAAGGCAGGGGTCAGAGGCTTTACCCTTTTACACTAGGGCTCAGAACCTCATGCTCCCAGGGGAGTCAGTGGGGTAGTGTCACCCCTGAAAATCAAGAGCCCAGGGCAAAAAGTAGCAGCTCCTCACCCCTCACCTGTCATTTACTGCCCCAGGGAAAAGGAGGCCTCAGGTCGTCACATTTTTCAAGAGAGGACAGAAACCCAAATCATTAAGTGAAGTCTCAACTTTTAAATATTGGCAAATAATTCTTTTTTTTTTTTTTTTCATTTTGAACCAGGCATTAAACCCAGAAGCACTTAACCTCTGAGCCACATCCCCATTCCTTATTTTATTTTTTACTGAGATAGGGTTTCCCTAAGTGGCTTAGGGTCTTAGCCAGCTGAGGCTGGCTTTGAACTTGCAGTCCTCCTGCTTCAGGCTCCCAAGACACTGGAATTACACATGTGAGCCACTGAGCCCAGCCATTCTTTTTTAATGGAGCTAGGAATCCAACCCAGGGCCTATGCAAGGCAGGCAAGCACTGTTCCACTGAGCCTCATCCCTAGCTCTCTAATTCACATTCTTTAACACAATCCAAAAGAGTGGCTCAAACAAATCACAGCAGTGGGCCACCAAGTCACAGCTTTTGCCTGGGGAGTGTGTCTGGATTGTTCATTGCCCCTGTGTCCCCTCCCTTCCCATCCAGCACCCCCAATACTGCTATTCTGATGTCAAATGGGCCTGGCCGGGCGGTTCCGCTCCAAGAGGGAGGGGTGGGAAGGAAGGAAGGAGAAAGAGGTTCTAGGTGCCAACTATCTTCTAAGGTTACATATGCACAGGACCCAGACTAATGCCTGTCACCCATCAGGCACTGGGCAGCTGTTTATTTCCTTTGCCTTTTTTCCTGTGGGTGTGTCAGTCCCCACGTGGCCTTTTAGGGCTACTTGACTCCCATGCAATCTGTGCCTTATGATCAGGCCTACTTCCTTTTCCTTAAACTTCCTTTTCCTTTAACTTCCTTCCAGCTCTAGAGGGGAACCTGAGGTTCAGAACTGGGTCAGGTCTACATGTTGAGGCCTTAAAGAGGCTCATCCCACGCCCTCTTCCCGACTCCCAATTGTGTCCAAATTCTCCCTGTCTTTTCATGTCTCTGCTGGCCCTCCCCAAGATTTGTTGGTGGGTTGGGTTTGAGTTTTTGCACTTGCCTGAATACCTTCTTAGTGGCCATCATTATTGTTCCCCTGGCTCAACAAGCAAAGGTTTCGCTTCTAACTTGTATTCCCCTCCCACTAAGATCAGGACTGCAAGACCCGCCAGAACTTACCTTTTCTATGGCATCCCAGTTAATGAAACCCATTTTGGATTTAAAATTCTGCAAAGAAAACAAAAGGAATGTCCAAATCACGTCAGGATGTACTCGGCTCAGGGCTTCAGACCAGGAGAAGTCAAGGACTTCTGCCGACTGTTGGTATAGAAAGAGGATTTTACACTGTAGGACCAAGGGACAGGGCAGAGTGATCTTACAGAACTCACCTTCCAGAAAGTGTCGAAATTGAAGAGCCCAGGAGACGTCTGAGAGTTCTAAGGAACCAATGAAAAATGGGATGAGATCAAGAAGTCACTTTGTGAACAAGAGGCAGGGGCAGGAGATGGGGTATCAAGAGGGGAGGCAAAGAGTGCTTGACAGCATGTTCCAAGCCCAAGGCGAAGGAGTGCCTCCGCTCACCACGGTATTGAGACCGCTGACAGCATCACCTCTTCCACTGTCCCCACTGGACCCTTGCCCCTGGGTGGGAGAAAGGGACTGCTCAGTGTAAGGCTCCCACATTCTGTTGGGCATGCATCTGCCCACCTGCGCAGGCCCAGTCTCCACCATTGCTCACACTTCTCTGCTCCTCTCTGGAAACTGACCTGCTTTTCTTCATTACATGCTACCTAAAAGTCCCACCTCAAAAAGCCCTCCTAGGATGATTCTAGATAGCCCTACCCAGGCCGTGGAATCAGATTCACACTCTTGCCTCCACACTCTCCTATCCCAAAACACATCCATAACAAGAGCAGCTAAGGTGTGGTCCCGGCATGCGCCAAGCACTGTGCCGTATCCAGCCATATTCCTATGCAGGAGCTGAGTCCATTTTGCAGATGAGGAAACTGAAATTCAAGAGGTGTCCAGCAGCTGGCCTCAGGATCTGTCTCCCTGTCTGGATTCTGTACTACCTTGGTCTGGTTATGATACAGAAAGCTCTATAAAAACTGTGGGAGGTTAGCGAGTCAGACTTCACTATCCCCTTTTCAATCAAAGAAACCTCAGCTCAGAGAGGTTAACTGGCTTGCCTGAGGATGCAGAGATGACAAGTGAACCCCCATTTCTAACCCAAAGTTCAGCAACTTTCCACTTCTTCACACTGACCTCTTAAATATCATTTTAAACAATGACTCCTTGGCCATTCTTCTGTTACTTTAGTATGTTTTCTCCTTGCAAAAGTACTAAGGCTCTGATCCCAGTTGGGAGGAAGGGAGGGGATGAGTGAATGAAGGCGGGGGATGGAGATCCCCGACTGCCATCTTGGTCTCCCAATGGTCAACCGACACAGTTTCAAAGCAGTTTACAAGAAGAAACTGACATTTTTGTTTCTTTCCCCAGGTCCTTGGCATTCTGTCCCCTGCCCCACCATTCCTTCTGCTAAAGCCAGTCCTGGCTGCCCCCGGCTCACCTGATGATTGGACCCCCCAAGGAGGTGACTGTTCTCTCTGCTTTCCTAGGGGGACAGAACGTGGAGAAGTCAGTGGGGAGGAGAGGCAGAAGAGCAGGGTGCAGGTAACACATTTCAGGAATCAGGGGACTAAGACACGAGCATGACGGAAGACTTCCCAGGACCCCAAGAACGAGCTCCTTCTCTCCATGGAACTCCATCTTCCCTGGAAGATCCTGTTTCAGCCTCCTCCCATGAGGGACCAAGTCACTGCTCACTTATGGTGTTTATGGATAACATCACCCTCTCTGTTCATATTCGCTTCTGCAAGCTGCCCAGAATGCAACAGGGAGGGTCTCATTTCTCCCCTGGCTTCAAAGCAGGAACAAGCAGGTTGTTGGACTGAATTGATTCAAACCGGAGGACCCCAGATGGGCTAATGTCTGCACTGGGAAGAAAGGGGATGCCAGCTGGCAAGCCAGTGGGAGCCCAGGTGGCCCAGCAGAGCCCTTAGTCTCCTCCCAAATTAGAGGTAGGTTCCTCCATTGCCACTTCCTCATTCCCAGAGCTAACATGCAGTCCGGGCTGTGAAAGGCCGGCTCTGCTCACATTGCTGCAGAGAGCTGGCCTTCATTCATCCCTTTTACTAGGGACTCAGCCGCTACATTCAAGGCCACCACCTCTCTACCCTGATGTTCCTGGAACGGCTGGGCCCTCCCTGTCCTCCACCGAAGCCCCAGAGGATAAGACAGTGAGATGCAGAGCCCTGTTCCAGATCCTGAGGCCATCTTCAAAAATATATGTGTTGACAATGCGATTCCTCTAAAAGTCCTTGGGAAGTTGTCAAAATAATTTTAAAATTAATTTGGAAGGATAAAGCGTTTAGGAGCAGGTAGAAAAACACTGGAAAAGATCAGTGGTAGCAGGGGACTGGTGCTGATAGACAGTCATGGGCCATAAGCTACTGTAAGGAAAGCTGTGTGGTTTCCCGCACCAGGACGGATGAATCTATTCAGCAAAACAGAACTCCCAGGAGCTCCCCCCAAACATGAAGGTATTTATTAGTGGCATCTGAAATCAGCAGTGGAAATGATGTGACACTTGAGGCTGGAAATATCAGGTAGCTAGTGGTGGAAACCTCAGTCACACTCATCCGTTTCCTCCCTTCTGCTGTTGGCTTGCTTGCCCCTCATGAAGGCCCACCCAGCTCCCATCAGCGAACCTGTCTGGCTAGGCTGAGGGTGGGGCTAGAGCACTAGAGGCAAAGTAAAGTTGAGGGGGATTAAAGAGTTACACTGGGAAAAATGAAATCATATAAGTATTGATGATACTGGAAAAGAGTTGGCCTGAAAGCTGTACACCAAGAGCAGAAACCACAGAGGAAAACAGGGAGATTTTTGACTCTCGATGTCCTTAAGACATCGGGGTATAAAAAACTAGAAAAAAAAGAGTTACAAACTGAGATAAAAAAATTTTAAACTTGTAAACCAACGCAAGGTTAGCACCCTGCTGGGCAGATTCGAGCACACCTGTAATCCCAGCGCCTCAGGAGGCTGAGACAGGAAGGAAGATCACAAGTTCAAGGTCAGCCTGGGCAACTTAGGGAGACCTTGTGTCAAAAGATAAAAAGGGCTTATCTTTTGTAGTTTTTTGTAGGATGTAGCTCAGTGGTAGAGCACCCCTGATCTCATCTCCAGTACCCCAAGAAGGTTGGGGGCTGCTAGCATCCTAATACCTGAGGAGCTCTCAGAGAGCCAGTTTATCTGAGGGCTGCCCACAACCACCCCATCCTCTCCCTCCTGGCCTTGTTCCTCGCTGCCACCAATGCGTGGTCCCACAGGGCAGCATCCCTAGGAGCTGGTGAGAACTGCAGAAGCTCAGCCCCACCCGGACCTGTTGAGTCAGAACCCACCTTTGCACAAGGGCTCTAAGTGTGCGTGTCTCACACTCTGCTGACCCTAATGTGCAGATTCCCAGAACAACTAGGAGGAAATGTGTTCTCCAGGAAACTTCTCTGCCAGAGTTCACTGCATTCTGCTCCCTGGCTGGGGATGGGACAATGAAATGATTCTGTTTCCCAAACACGGGTTCACATGGCGTGCCCCACGGCCCATCTGCGGTGTTCAGTGAGGTGTATCACAAAAGAGTCACCACGAACTATGACCCTGGAGGCTCTTGGTATGATTAAGAATCTGCCTTCAGTCTCTTCCACCTAAATTGTCAGTCCCCCAGAGACAAGTTGAAGGGAATAGGGCTGAGCCCAGTGGACTCCTGAGAGCTGGCACAGTGACAGGTTTGTCTCTCACCTGACTCCCAGATCCTCCAGCCTGTCGCGCTTCATTCCCTGGGTTGTCACACTGTGGGAGAAAGGGAAGACTTTCTGTCCCCTCCCAACCACCAGCCCCAAAACGGGGCTTCTAACTGGCCCTCCTCAGCCCGCAAGGGCTGACCCCTCTTGTTTTTCTCCCACAGTTTGAGGGAGATTTGTGCCCAGGTGACTCCCCAGCCACTGACCTCGGGCTTGTATCCACCACTGCCACCACTGCTGCTGCCTGAGGAAGGGCCGGAGTCGGATCCCTACAAGGAAAAGCAAGGGTCACACGCTGGCAGAGGGACCAGGGCGTTCAGTCATTTTATGGATTTTTGAGAAACACCCTCCCGTGAGACTTCACTCTTCCTTCAGAACACGTGAGGACGTGTACAGGGCTGTGGTGTAGAGATGGGCGCCTCCAGTACCCATCTCTCCCCAGTCAATCTTTAGCCAGTTGGTCACTGAGGGAAGTTGTTCTGAGCACGGAGAAGACCAGGTGTGTATTTGGAAGCCGGAGATGATTTGGGGAATCTCAGCTGTTGCCCGGCCCCACCAGGAGCCGCCATCCAGCCACCAGGGGGCAGGTGGGCTCCTTCTGCCCCAGCCCTCCCCTTGGAACCCAGGAAGGAAATGGGACTTGTCGAGTGCTTACCTTGGACACTGAAAAGCTTTGATCCAATTCCCTGGAGTTTTCTGGCTGTCGTTCCTAGCCAGGGGGAGAGGGAGAGATATAAGGGGCAGCAAGTTAAAGCAGCTGCTATTTGGGTTTGTCGTAATTTCTGATCTTCTCTGGCCTGACACCCTTCCCAAACCCCCAAGGAGCCTGTGCGGCCCCCTGTCTCCAGGCCTCTCATCTAAGGCAGACCCCTCCTGGCCTCTCGTGCACCATGCGGGAGCCCCACCTGTGGCCACAGTTATTAGTGCCATCTACACCACAGCCCTGTGCACATCCTCACGTGTTCTGAGAGCTTCCCAAACAACTATCGTATTTTTCTGTGCCCATCTCTTTTCTTCCCTCCCCCACTGCCAACTCCACTCAGACTTGCCCAGTGGGCAAGGAATAGAGGTTAGACAGGAGGTAGGACCTCCCTGCTGTGGTAGGGTGGGAGGGAAGGAAGTAGAGTAGGTAGGAGTAGATAGGGAAGCTTTTGGGTAAACCGGACGTGCCTGAGTGAGGAGCCCTGTGATTGGACTGGGAAGGTGGGGGAGCCCCAGAATGATGACTGCCTATGATGCCACCCACCCCTGAGCTGTGGTGGCTTCCAGGGGACCCAGAGCCCATCTCCTCCGCAGGCGCCACCAGGACCCTCATCCCATCCCTGCCCTCAGACAAGGGGCAGAACTTACCCGGCTGGACCCAGAGCTGCTGCCACTGCCACTCTTGCCACTGCTGCTGCCACTGTGACTACTGCCACCGTGGCTGCTGCCGCCACCGTGACTACTGCCACCACTGCTGCCGCCACCGTGACTGCTGCCGCCACTGCCGGACTGTGAGCTGCTGCTTCCCTGAGGGGCAGGATGGAGGGTGGGGACAGGGACCATGATTTGTTCCTCCTCCACTTGCCTCTGGCCAGGGCAAGGGGAGCCGAATGTCCCCTCCCTCCACAGCGGCCTCTTACCCCAGAGTTGCTAGAGCTTCCACCGGAGCCGGAGGGTGGGGGGTTGGTGCACTGCAGAAGGAAGGGGCCGACCTGGCTAAGTGTCCATCGCTCCTCTCCCAGGCCGGCCCCACCTGCTGCCTGCGGCTCGGCCCTCTCAATGCCTCCCTTCTCCCCAGGCTCCTCCTGTACCCACCTCTCCCCAGTCAATCTTCCCGCCACCCCAGCCCTCCCTTCCCCCTCTCCTTCCTTTCTGTCACTCCCCCTCTTTCTGTCACTTGCACCCAGATGCCCACTCTGTCCCCAGACTCTCCTTCTTACCCCTGAATTTTGGCTGCTGCCTCTCACTGAACCATAGCCAGGCTGGGCCACTGCTCCCTGCAGGGAAGGGGAGACTGTGGGATCCGGAAGAACCAGGGAGGCTGGAAAGTGAGGACTCGGAGGAGGGCGGGGCAGGCGGCAGGGCGGGGTGGTCAGTTTACCTGAGCATCGGTCCCAAAGCTTTGTGACCCTCCACTGCCTCCCTGGCCTGAGTACCCTCCCAGAGAGTTGGTTCCGAAGCTGCCTTCTGAGCCTCCGGGGTGTCCCTGACCCCAGGGAGACCCTGGGCCTCCAAGATTGCCCTGATTATGGCCTAACACACCATGGCCTCCGGATGTTCCCTGCAAAGACAGAACATCTGCACTCAGTGTGGCCGTCTCTGACTCTGATTGGGGGGGGGGGGGAACCAAACAGCCATAGATGGACAGGAGCCAAAAAAAGCAGGGACCAGGTTGAGAGGCTGCATAGACGCAGAGGAAGGGTACATAATGTGCAAAAAACTGCCCAGAAGCCACAGATAAGAAACCCATTCATCCCTCAGTCACCCCCAGCATCTTCAGCCCACAGCCCACTGCCCACTCCCAGCCACTCACCCAAGCCTCAGCGCCGCGGGCCGCATCCACTCCGTGGTGGATGGCGTTCTCCACCTGTCTGCCGGCCTCGTTCCCAGTGTTCTCCAGGGTCCGGGCCGCTTCCCCAAGCCTGTGGCTGACAGTGTCCCCCAGCTCCCTGGTTCTAGAGGCAACTTCTCCACCCCCTTGGCCAATGGCATCCTGGATTCCAGAGCTGGCTGCCTCCTTGGCTCCTTGGCCAATGGCCTCCCCAACTCCATTGCTAATAGCGTCTCCCAGCCCTTGCCCCACGCTCTCCCCTCCACCCTGCAGTGGGCCAGCAGACCCGCTGCCCAGGCACAGGGCCAGCAGGAGGCAGGCCAAGGACCCGTGTGACTTCATCTCTGTCCGGCTCCCTCTCTCTCTCCCCGGAGCGTCTCTGTCCCACCAATCTGCTTCTTGTCACCCCTTCCCTCCTCTGGCCCGTGCCCTCTGCCTTCCTCTTCCACTGCCTTCCTGTTCTCCCTCCCTCCAGGTTCACAGCCTTCTCTCTCCTTTCCCAGACTCCCCTGCCTTCCCAGAGTCCTCCTCCCTGTCACTACTCCTTATACTGTAGGTTGGGAGAAGGTGACAGGGCTGGGCAGCCAGGGTTCCTCCCCCGGTGACTCAGGGGCCAGCCACCGATAGGCTAATGAGCCGTAATTGTGAGTCTGAGAGTCTGTCGAAACAGAGAGGGAGCCCGGGCACAGGGAGGGAGAACTGGAATGGGACGGATACAAGAGTGTTCCAGTTGCCCAACCCAGGAATTTGGGGCACAGGGTGGGGACAGGGGCATCTAAGGAGATAGGTGTTGGTATCTCCTGGAGGCGTTGGAGGTAGGTGGGGGGCACTTGGGAGACAGGAATCAAGGCAGGACCCCAGCAGGACAGCAAGGAGGGGAAGCCCCCTGGGAGGGCCCTGGCCTAGACTCGTGCAGGCCTAGGAGGAGAGGCAGGTGCCCTTTCTCGGCCCTTCTCAGTGTCAGCTGGCCGTCACTGCTCCCATCTCCCCCACCCCTACTGCCACCTAAAGGTGCTTTATACCCTTCCAGCCCATGGAGAGACACCGGAAGCCTCGGGGCCGCGTTGGAGGGTCTGAGGTTCGAGAAGGAATGGCGGGCTCCTGAGAGTGGTCCTCAAGATGTTTGAGTTGGTGTCCACGATGCTTTCAGCTGAGAGAGCTGGGTGTGGAGATGAGGAGCTGGGCGGGACAGCCACCCCCAGGGGAGAGTGGGAGGGAAGGACCAAGGGAGGGAGTAGCTGACCCAGGCTTCCATCCTGTTTACCCCTGTGCCTGTGTGAGTTCATGGCCACCCAGGAGGGGAGGGACCGCATCAGCTCACCGCACCCACCCCTCATCCTCCCGTAGGAGCCAGTGCTGGTCAGGGAGCAGGGTTAGCACAAGGTCAGGAGCCATCGTGGCCCTTATCCTCAGTCCAGCCTGCATGAGGATCTCGGGAGTCCTCCCCAGGCCTCATCCTTGCTTGGCAAGTATGGCTGCCTCTCTGTTCCCAGGGGCCCCAGGTCCTCCCTCTTGGCACGGTCTCGTATCACTGGGATTCATCACCGGGTTAGGAGGGGCCGGTTTCCATCTGCCTTTCTCAATGTCTCTCTGTCAGTCTCTCCCTTCCTCTCTTTCTCCACCCTGACACCCGCACCCGACTTGTAACTTCCAACACTTCTTAGCATGTAAACACCTTCCCTGCCTGTCCTCAGCCCCCACCTCCCTGTTGTTCCGTCTCTGACTCTGTAATGATGATAATAGTGGTGATGGTGATAATAACAAAAATAACAATAATTGCAACTCCAGTTTATCAAAGGCTTTCTATGTGCCCAGCACCAGACTAAGCACATTCAGAATCATACAAATAGGTCGTATTATTATCCCATTTAAGGACATAGACACTGGACTCAGAGAGGACACCCTGAGCCAGCCCAGACCTGCCTCACTCTTGAGCCCCAGCCCCAGAGCCTTTTCTGTCATTTCAGTGTCTCATGCCCCCACCCTGCTTGTCAAAACCCTCTGGCTGTCCTCTGAATGGAGTTGAATTTATGAGATGCAGGAAGGAATCTGGGCCCCCAAGATTGGTACTGGAAGCCCCAGCCCCTGGGCTTACTGCTTCCTTCGACCACAGATCAGGATCAAGGGCAGAGGACACTGACTGTCCCGGACTCCCTCGGTGGACCCCACCTTCACAGTGTTGTACCCATGTCCCCTTCCTTCTCCATTCTTCATCAGTAATATATTGATACCAGAATTCTTTAGCCAGCTTACCTTCCCACTTAAGAATATTTTAAGAGGATGCTTTCATCAGCTATGCAAGTGGAAAGTCAGAATCACTTCTCCCCAGATAGAAATTCCAGAAAAACAGAGATGCAAACAATGGTATTGCACTACAGCAGGAAGTTCAACAGGTAGAGAGGCACGCCGGCGCAGAAATTGAGTCTTCCTCATTAACATAACCTGAAAACTGATTGAGAATATGTTTCTTACTGTGTGATTCCGAATTATTCAAACTCACACTCACAAACCACCTAAATTCTCACAAACCATCATATTCTTCCTTCTGGAAAAAACTGCCCTTAGACATCCTGGACCTGAGGGATTTTTGTTTGTTTGTTTGGTTGGTTGGTTGGTTTTGGGTTTGTTTGTTTGTTTGTTTGTTTGTTTGTTTGTTTTTTGGTATCAGGGATTGAACTCAGGGGCACTCGACCACTGAGCCACATCCCCAGCCCTATTTTGTATTTTTTTTTTAATTTAGAGACAGGGTCTCACTGAGTTACTTAGCACCTCACTTTTGCTGAGGCTGGCTTTGAATTCACGATCCTCCTGCCTCAGCCTCCAGAGCTGCTGGGATTACAGGCGTGCTCCACCACGCCCAGCTCGACTCAGACTGAAGGCTTTTTATTCAATTCTGTTGTGAACCAAATGGAATTTTAGGTGTTTTCACACTCATGATGTCACTGAACCCTCACTATAACCTCCACAAATAAATGTCATTCCCATTTTACAAATGGGTTATCTGAGATCCAGAGTGGTTAAACACCACACAAAAGATCGTATGTGAGAAGATGTAGGAGGTCAAACCATGACCCAGATCTTCCTCCAAGCAGCTTCCTCCAGCATCTCCAGGCCTCTCTTTTCTTGTATCTAGTAACATCCCCCAATCTGACACGCTCATGTTTGTCTAAGAAACCTCTGGTTTCAGCTTTTCTCTCTCATTCACTACTTCATTGGTTCAACGAAGATTTATGGAGCAGTCACTCTGTGCCGTGCGTACTCTAGGCCCTGGGGATACAGCTAGAACAAAATCAACATCATTCTCCTTGAGAAGCTCCAGTTCATGGTGGGTTAAGCTGGACAATAAGATTATCAGATTGTAATGATCACTGCAAAGAAAAATATAGTGGTGGGGAGGGAATAGAGAAGACAGAGGAGTATTTTAAATAAGGTAGTCAGAGAAGGGCTGCTTCATGTGACAAATGAGCTGAGACCTGAACGAAGTAGAGAACAAACCAGGAATATTCAGGAATGAGAGTATTCCAAGCAGTGCAAAGGCCCTGAGACTGGAGTCTGCTTACTCTATTTGAGGACCACTATGGCTGGAGCACAGGATGAATGGGTGGGGGATGAGTTGAGATCAAAAGACATCAAAGGGCTAGATTCTGGGATTTGGGGGACCACTGTGATCTTTTGTTTTTTTAAAAAGTTAATGTGTGCATTACAGGAAACAGAAAAACACAAGCAAAGAACAGAGTCATCCACAAGCAACTTAGTTAGATGTGTCCTGTGTGCACACACAAGGGTCCCATTTTGTGTGACTGAGATCACAGTGTGTATCGAGCTTTTCCATACCGTTAGCACAAAAGGATCAGACCGGATGCGAACTTCATGGATCATCAAAAGCTCTTATTCAGGAACAGAGTCACGCCTCTGATGGACCCACTTTCCTGGTGGAAAATGAGCCCCTGGCCAGGGGGAGCTGTGCTTACACAGGTTACACTGAGAGGTGACTTAATTAATGAACATGTCAATTTGGGCACTCAGGAACTTGGGGTCTGTTTTACTGGGCAAGATGGGGGTGTCTAGGGTCAATGGTCAGTATCTGGAAAAGGATTTATTTGGGGAAGGATCAATGCTTTGGCCTCTTATCACTGGGAAAGAATGTATTGGGAAAGGATCAAGGAAAGGATCAATTGCCTTCTCCCTCATCCCCTCTCCCCAGGCCACACTATTTGGGGGTTTGTCATTTTCCATATCCAATACATACACCATGAATATCACCAAGTCAAAATCCCAGAGCCACATGAGGACCTTTAATAATCAAGAATATACTATACCAACTCAACCTGTTAGAAAAATTGTAATCCTGCCTTTCTTGGGGACAAAAACTTCACTGAAAACCAAAATGGCAACAAGCCTCTAGAGAGACATATTGGCAGAATTACAACTAAAATAATGTGTTCCCTTAATCCTCAATTTACAATGAGACAAAGCAACAGAGTACTCCAAACATGTTTCTAAGAGGGTTCATTTTGAGATTTCTACTATCAAAATATTAGCAAAAAAGCACGTTCCCAGTGAATGCAAGTGCTCCTACAGTACAGAAGATGCACACACCAGTGGTCACAGCAAAATGTAAATCCTTGAGCACTTGCTCCTGCCTTTCCCTACATGCTCCTTCTGCCCCTCTGCTGCAGCCTAATCGACAGTCCTCATACTCACTGCCCAAGGCATCACAATTCCATGTCCAGGGTGCATCTTTTCCATCAGGTATAACAAAAAGATGTAAAATTTACAAGTTGGCTAATTCACTGGCTCTATTTTTTATGATACACTGTCACCTCAGGACATCTAGAAAGCTTGGATGTTATAAAATGTAGTATGAACTTTGTGCACAATAAACACAAGTACTTGACCAAAAATGTACATATAGATCTATGGTTGTAATCTAAAATTGTCTTCAGATAAGGACTTTTGGCGCAGGTGCAGTTCTTTGCGGTGACAGACTTGTAGAATAAGAGACCAGGAGGAGACGTCAGGAACAGAATGAAGGCTGGACTCAAGTATAGTGTGCAGATGAGGCCTTGGGTCTGGGGGATGCCTTTGCTCCCTTCTGCGGGTCGGGGCCTCACACTGGCATCTGCAGCTTAGCTGCCTCCTGGGCGCCTGCCCTGAACCTCATGTTCCCATCCAGCTGCATCACTCACTAGCCGTGATCTTTTTGTTTTTGTTTTATTTTTCTAGAATTTATTCTTACTTTCTGATCTTTCTTCTTCCTATTAATATGATTATTAGCACATATTAATGATAGAAATTAATAGGATTCATTGTGACCTTTCCATACATGTATATAATATGCTATTATTGACCCACCCTTCCTACTTCTCTCTAACCCGCCTTTCCCCTCTCCTGAGTCCCCTTCCTCTTCCCTAATCAACCCTTCATCTTTCATGTCGTCCTCCACCCTCCCTACATTCCCCAAAGGAGAGAAAAGATGTGATACTTATCTTTCTGTCTGGCTTATATCACTTAATATAATGGTCTCTAGTTCCATCCATTTTCCTGCAAATTTCATTCTTCTCTATGGCTGAATGAAATTCCATTGTATATACACTCCGTCTTTTTAATCCATTCATTCGTTGATGGGCATCTAGGCTGATTCCATGAGTTGGCTATTGTGAACAGCGCCACGATAAACACAGGTATGCAGATCTCTCTTTAGCAGCTATTATGACGGGGGTGAGATAGAACCTCAATGTAGTTTTGATTTATTAGTCATGATCTTTATCCGTCTTTATCCCTTGTCTGTCAAACTGGGCGAACATGAGGATCAACTGAAATAGCACATGTAACAGATTTTAGAAAAGGGTTTGGCAGACAGAAGATCTCAATACGTATTCTTGGGATTGTTGGGGTGTTGGTATTGCTAGAATACTTTATTGGTGATTGTTTAATTTTGACATTTACATATGCACATGTGCATGTCCTGAGCAGGCCAAAGGCAGAAATGCTTTTTATTTAAAAGAGGACTTATTTTGAAATAGCCCCTCTCCCTTGCCGAAGATCATGGGGAAGCAGGCACCTCACTAGCACTTTACTAGCAGGGAAGCACTCTTGAATTAGAGCCCTGCCATCACCACCGGCTGAGTGGCCTCAGGCAACTCTGTCCCTTCCCTGAGCCTATCTCCCATCATCCAGGAAGGGGTGATGGTGGTGCCTGCCCCATGAGGTGGTTGTGGGGAAGGGATGAATCATGTCTGTAAGTGCTTAGCGCAGACCCAGTAAGCACCCAATAAAGACGCTACAAGAGTCCCTCCCAAACTCCTCTCCCTGTTCTTCATCATCTGCAGAAACTGGCCCTTTCTGTTATCCCCACCCTTCTTGGCCAAGCAGCCCAGTTCTTGCTCACCCTTATTCCATGGCCTTTGCCAAGTCTGCTCAGGCCCAGTTGCTCAAATGCCAGGTATTTGTGCTGACCTTGACCTCACCTCCTGAACCTCCTAGTCTAGTGGGGAGTGGATGTTAGACAAGTTATGTTTGTAATCCAATTACAAATTGTCGCAAGTGACTTGAAGGACAAGATCAGGGTACCTGGAGAGACAATGACAAGGGCAGGAGATGTTTGGGATGGATGGCCAAGGCAGCAGTGACCTGAGGGTGAGGAGGAGCCAACCTGGGAGACCGAGAGGCATGGAGAACATTCCCCACAGAGGGGACAGAAGTAAAGGCCTCCAGGCAGGAGAAGACCCTTGACCCTGTGTGTCTCCTTTACCCTTC
The DNA here is from genome assembly GCF_047511675.1 of Marmota flaviventris. Taxonomy (NCBI): domain Eukaryota; kingdom Metazoa; phylum Chordata; class Mammalia; order Rodentia; family Sciuridae; genus Marmota; species Marmota flaviventris. The sequence continues at coordinate 17,400,296 of NC_092515.1, read as the reverse complement.
AAAATCAGCCCAGAGCTCTCGCTTTCCAGGGACCATCATCAGCTCATAGTTTGTTTCATGTCTCTTTGTCCTTCCAGGAATCCCCTCTAAACAGAGCCGGCCAGAAAGTGTGCATCAAAATCCAGCTAATGGAAGCTTTTACTTGATAAGAGAATGAATGGTACCCTTCAATACTGTCTTTGAAAATGTAATCCCTGCCTCCAGGAAGGACTTCCCCAGTGCATAGGAAACAGTGCCGTAAAAGGAGACACTCAATAAATGCCTCATACGAATGAGTGATTCTATTTATCAAAGTGCAGCCAACAGCTGTCTGCAATTTACTTTGAAATGCATCAAAAATATATTAATAACACAGTTAGATGCATAGATGTGTGCGCAAACAAACATGATAAAAAGCTAACGGCCAAATGTAAGTGGTGAGAGCAGGTGTCCACTGTAAAATTCTTTCATCTTTTTGGTATGTTTGAAATATTTTCAAAATAAAATATTGCAGGCCAGAGAAGAAACAGATGGAATAAAATGTTATTTTGCCAACAAGGAAAAGGAGAGTGAATCTCAAGTGTCAGGAATATCACCTTTATTGTGCAAATGCAGGCCCCTCCCCTCCCTCTTGGCTCACTTACTTAATGCTCTGTCTCAGGTTTGTTTTCATAGGCTATGCATCTCCGGGAAGGCCAATTTCCCAAAGGCAAAAGCCTTATTTGGGGCCGCTCACCACTGAGGGAATCTGGAAGCTGGAAGCAACATGGCGGTCCTCCCCTGCAGACGCCTCACTCCCCTTTTATACAGCAGGAAACTGTAGCCCCTAGGGGGCAGTGAGCTGCCTCCAGACACCTTTTGTCACTGGTAGAGTCCCTCCCTCAGGTCATTAATGTGTCTCCTGCCTGAGCCTCTCATCCCTCCCCTCTCCTTCCCCAGAGAGACCTTCCCACGCGCCTCTCTGTCCTCTTTCCTTACTCACTGGGTCCACTTACTGACCATGTAACCTTGGCCGTGTTTCCCAACCTGTGCAAGCCTCCACGTGCCTCCTTATAAATTGGAGGCAGTGGCAGTACCTCTTACCTAACTGGGTGCTTGGGAGGATTCAGTGATGTCATTCATGCCAAGCTCCCCGCACGTCTTTATTGCACAATTAATACAAGCTATTATTGTTATTCCTTGGGTGCCACATCCCCCCTGGGTGAGTACGCTACCCGCTTGGGCTCCACCTAGGCTCCTCCATTCTCTCTTGGGTGCTCCCGTCCCCGCTGTTCACAGGCAGTGGCTTCCCTGCATGGGTGCCCTCCCAGTGCCAAGCACACTAGCAAAGCGTAGTGTGTCCCTGTGAACTGCCCTCTTCAAGTCAATAAGCCTGAGATCTCCAGTGCAACCCATCCTGAGCAGTGATCCCCCAATTCCTTCAGCAAAGAACAAGATGAAGAATTACAAGTCCCCCCTCCCATCCCCGCCCATCCCTCTTTAGGGAGCACAGGGGACCATGATGAGAAGAGGACACTGTGTCACTTTTATTCACAAATCTTAGTACAGCCCCCTTAAGGGACTCCGAGAATCTATGCCCACCCCCAGCTCCTCCGGGTTATTTCAGCTGGTGTGACAAGAGGAACATTTATCTGCTCAGGAAGGCCAGGGCATCAGTTTAGGGCATGATGTTTGCGACGCTCTAGAAAAGAGGAGAGAGGAAGTGAGTGTAGGATTCTAGCTGAGAGGAGCAGGAGCCCTGCCCCACCCTCCCCGGGCACGGAGAGGAAGACTGGTTACTATGGCCTGGGAATTGTTTATGTTCTGGGAATATCTTAAGGAAGGTGTTATCTCGATTTTTGGAAGACAGGGAGCTAGCCCTCCCGAGTGGCTGGGCGCCTCTGTAGGAATGGAGAAGCCCTGTGCATTTATGTCAGAGGATCCTCTGTCAACCCCAGAGCCAGGGGATCCACAAGGGTATGTCTTCCAGCTCCAGGTGCCTAGATGGGGCATCCCAGCTGTGCACCCCAGTCTCAGGCAACTTATGCACTAAATACAAAGAAAAAGCTGGGACTTCTAGCCCAGAGAGAGGACCAGGACCCCACAGGAGCCTTTACACTCTCAACCAGAGAACAGAGCCCCAAGTTCCCACAACCCAGCACATTGAGGCAAAGCAGCAAGAGCAGGGCAGCAGAGGGGCTCACTGGGGGGGCGGGGGTGGGAGGGGAGCCAGCTGGGAGAGATGGAGGGGAGCAAGGTGGCCACATAAAGGCCGGACTCAGCAGCTGTACCCCCACCGCCCCCTGCCTCTGTGCGAGCGTTCTGGAAGTTATTTCTGCCAGCTTCTGTGAGAATGGAAAGCACCCAAAAGCTGAGCACAGGCATGAGAGCAGGCGACAAAGGGGAAGACCAGAGCTGGGAGAACAGGTCGGGTGGCCTCTGCAGAGGCTGAGTCTGCCCACAGGAAAGCCGTCCACGAGCAGGCAACGGGAAAGGGGTGTAGGCTCTCTCTCCAGATGCAAGGCAGGAGGTAGAAACTCTGCAGACACTCACCCTCCACAGGGCTGGAAAGTTGATGAAGGGCTTGTTGACCGAGGCCTGAAATTCAAGGACGAGAGGGTTAGTCCCCAGCCTCCACCCCATCCTAGGTGGAACCCCAGGACTCCCCGCTCCCCCCACCAAGTGCATGCAGTGCCCAGAAGACTTACTCCAGATGCTAATGTAGTGGTTGCGCCCCCTCCGTGCTGGCCGGTAGCCCCGCTTCCTTGATGACTGCTCTGTGGACAAGCCCAGATGGTCACTACCACCCCCCAACCCTTGAGGGTTTCCTAAGTTCCTGTTCCCTAGTGACCTGCCCCCATCTAGGTTGACTCCGGCTGGGGGGAGGCACAGTCTGACCCCTTGGCCTCCTCGCTCACTGTCCAGAGAGAAAACCCAAAGTCCATGTTGCCATGAGGATTTCATGGAGATGGGAATAAGCCCAGGAAGGAGATCTGTCATCTCCCGACTGGTCTTTCCCAGGCTCCCTTTGGCTTTGGTGCTAGATAAAGGCTCCCAGCCACTGAGAAGGGGCTTCACTGGGAGGAGAACCAGAGCCCCCGTGCACATACGAGGACCTTCACAGACCTCGACCCCAAATCAACACGTCTACACACAATTCAGCCTCGACCCTAACTCGGGCTGATCCCTATCCCTGTCCCCATCCCCAGTCACTCAGCAGTGGTACTTTAGCCACACCCCGCGCCCTAGCAAGGGCCACCTAGAATCCTCCAACAGACCACCCTCTCCTGGCTCTGCTTGGGCAGCCTGACTCCAGACCCTCTCTGCCTCCCTTTCTATCCTGTTTCTCCCCCCTTCTCCCTCCTCTCAACCCCTGGCTTCCTGCCTGACAGCGGATGTGACTCTGGGCTTTGAGACTGGGTCCATCCTCAAGATGGTCTCCCAGCTTGCTGATCCCAAGGACTGTTGGTGGAGGTCGGAGAAGGCTGTCCTCCAGGTCCCTCCTTGTCACCTGCTCTGTTGTCAGTGTCACTGTTTATCTGGCCTCCAACGTGTTTCCTCTACATATGTGGGCAGAGGCCTTCCCTGATCAGCAGTGCAGAGGAAGGAGAACCCTGACCTGCCAGTCGCCAAAGCTGTGCACTTGCCACATGACCTTGGCAAATGCCCTTAGCCTCTCTGGGCCTCCCTGTCCTTATCTGAGCATCGGAGAGTCAGCATCCTCACCCTGACTACCTCAGAGTGTTGTTATGAAGATGAAGCAGAACAGAGCTCATCTCCAAAGCTGTTCCTCACCCTCCCTGTTACAATCTTGAGTTTTCTCAACACTCATTCTGTTTGCACTTCAGAGATCTGATTTCATAACTGTTTCCTGTTTCCAGGAGAAGCCCCGTGACCCTCACTGCAGGCCCCCTTAACTAGGAGAGAAACTCCCTTCAGGTGGGACTAGGCTCCTTCCACATTATCTGAGATGGGACTTTACAGATAAAATGGCTTAATCCAGCTGACCACCAGCTCCTTAGTAAGGGAGATGCAGAGGAAGAAGGGGAACAGAGTTATATGGCTGCCCCAGGCATCTTTCACCAAAGGCTACATACGGGCTCCCCAAATATCCCAGGGTTTAACCTCTCCCTCCCACAACCCCCTTCTCCCCAGTTTCCCCGCCCCTGTTCACCTACATTCAGCAGCTGGTTGGCCTCCTTGCTGGCTTGGTTGACCCCATTATGAACATCCTTCTGCAACCTGTCCACTTCCTTCCCGGCCTGGCCAGCAGCATGGTGGGCACCTTGGCCAAGTTTCTCCGCTTCCTTTCCGGCCTGACCAGCAGCATGGTTGACCCCTTGGCCAAATTTCTCTGCCTCCTTCCCGGCCTGGTTGACCCCATTGTTGACCCCTTGGACCACTTTGTCTGCTTCCTTTCCGGCCTGTTCAACGGCATGGTGAACTCCCTGGCCAAACTTCTCCACCTCCTTCCCAGCCTGGTTGACACCAGGATGGACACTATAGGTTATTTTGCCTCCCTCTTTCCCAACCTGCCCTGCAACAGGATGAGGATCCTGGCCAAACTGCAGCGCCTCCTCTGCTGCATGGCTAAGTCCATGCTGGGACGCTGGGATCACTTTCTCTGCCTCCTTCCCAGCCTGACCAGCAGCATGGTGGGCCCCCTCTGTCTCCTTCGAAGGCTGACCAAAAGCATGGTTGCCCTCTTGAGCAAACTTCTCTGCCTCCCTCCCAGGCTGACCAAAAGCATTGTGGGCCCCCTGACCTAATTTCTCTGCCTCTTTCCCAGCCTGGCCCGCAGTATTGTGAAGCCCTTGACCAAACTTCTCTCCCTCATTTCCAGCCTGACCAGCAGCGTAGCGGATTCCCTGACTGAACTTCTCTGCCTCCTTCCCAGCCTGACCAAAAGCATGGTGAGCCCCCTGACCAAACTTCTCCACCTCCTTTCCAGCCTGACCAGCAGCATGGTGGACCCCTTGACCAAACTTCTCTGCCTCCTTCCCAGCCTGACCAAAAGCATGGTGGGCCCCCTGACCAAACTTCTCTGCCTCCTTCGAAGGCTGACCAAAAGCATGGTGGGCCCCCTGACCAAACTTCTCTGCCTCCCTCCCAGGCTGACCAAAAGCATTCTGAGCCCCCTGGCCAAACTTCTCTGCCTCCTTCCCAGCCTGACCAAAAGCATGGTGGGCCCCCTGGCCAAACTTCTCTGCCTCTTTCCCAGCCTGACCAAAAGCATGGTGACCCCCCTGACCGAACTTCTCTGCCTCCTTCCCAGCCTGACCAGCAGCATGGTGGGCTCCCTGGCCAAACTTCTCTGCCTCCTTCCCAGCCTGACCAAAAGCATGGTGGGCCCCCTGGCCAAACTTCTCCGCCTCTTTCCCAGCCTGACCAAAAGCATGGTGACCCCCCTGACCGAACTTCTCTGCCTCCTTCCCAGCCTGACCAGCAGCATGGTGGGCTCCCTGGCCAAACTTCTCTGCCTCCTTCCCAGCCTGACCAAAAGCATGGTGGGCCCCCTGGCCAAACTTCTCTGCCTCTTTCCCAGCCTGACCAAAAGCATGGTGACCCCCCTGACCGAACTTCTCCGCCTCTTTCCCAGCCTGACCAAAAGCATGGTGACCCCCCTGACCGAACTTCTCCGCCTCTTTCCCAGCCTGACCAAAAGCATGGTGACCCCCCTGACCGAACTTCTCCGCCTCTTTCCCAGCCTGACCAAAAGCATGGTGACCCCCCTGACCGAACTTCTCCGCCTCTTTCCCAGCCTGACCAAAAGCATGGTGACCCCCCTGACCTAACTTCTCCGCCTCTTTCCCAGCCTGACCAAAAGCATGGTGACCCCCCTGACCTAACTTCTCCGCCTCTTTCCCAGCCTGACCAAAAGCATGGTGACCCCCCTGACCGAACTTCTCCGCCTCTTTCCCAGCCTGACCAAAAGCATGGTGACCCCCCTGACCGAACTTCCCCGCCTCTTTCCCAGCCTGACCAAAAGCATGGTGGGCCCCCTGACCCAACTTCTCCGCCTCTTTCCCAGCCTGACCAAAAGCATGGTGGGCTCCCTGGCCAAACCTCCCAGCCTCATCCCCAGCCTGCCCCATGGCGTGGTGGGCCCCCTGGCCAAACCTCCCTGCTTCACTTCCCGCCTGGTTGACCCCATGATGGACCCCATGATGGATCATTTTGTCTGCCTCCTTCCCAACCTGTCCAGCAGCGTTGTTGACCCCATGGGCAAACTTCTCTGCTTCCTTTCCTGCTTGCCCGGCGCCATTGTTGATCCCATGGGCTACCTTGTCCAAGCCGTGGTTGATCCCCTTGTCCACCTCCTTGCCGGCCTGGCTCCCCATGCTGCTAAGTCCATTAAAAACTTTTTCCACTTCCCTTCCAGCTTGAGTGATTCCATTATTGATGCCTTCCAGGGCCTTGCCCACCTCTCTCTCTGCATTACTCAGCCCTCTGTTGATCCCTTCAATGACCTTCTCGATAGGGTCATCATTGGCTGCCCATCCGGGCAGGGCCCCCAGGAGCAGTAGGAGGCAGCAGGAGCTGAGAAGACTGGCAAGGCGCATGGTGTTGGGGAGGTGGGGGGATGCAGAGAGGAGCCCGGGAAGCAAGGCTGCTATTTATCCTCTGCTCCCTCCCTCTTCTCCACCCCTCATGAGTCAATTGCCCCTGCAAGGCACTGACTTGGTCCCGTCAAGGAGGTATTTCCCAGGGAGATTTGGGATTGAGCAACAAGAGGAGGAGGAAACAAGGTGAGTCACGCCTGGAGAAGAACCTGGCATATCTGCTCCTTACCTGGCTCTGGCTCTCCACCCCAAAGGAGGGTGTCTGCCCTGCCAACCACCTCCCTCTTCATTTCTCACCCACTGTCCAGGCCTCCTCTCTCTCAAACCCACCTTCAATCACCCTCCATCCCAGGGCCAGGGTGATCTGCAGCACGGTGGCTGCTCTCAGGGATCTAAGCACCTGGCTTAGTGAGAGTCTGGAAAGATGGAGTTTGCAATTGGGGGCGGTGGGGTCAGGGAGAACTCCAGGACAGTTGAAGCTGTCCCTGCTCCTACTCTCAGCTACTCCTCTGCAGCCACAAGGGCCTTGTCCCAAACACACCACTGTCCTGAGGCCCCTCTTCTTTGCACTTGATCTTTTCTCTGCGTAGAACTCCGAACCCAGAGCCTCGGGTGGCCAACTCCTCCTCATTCTGTACTTGGCTCAAATGTCACCTTCCTGACCATCCCTGCCCACTCCTGAGAGTAACATGAGGTTACAATTACACCCTGTAAAATCACCCTTGTGTTCCTAAAGGACTTGGCACCATCTGAAATCACCTTTATTTTTTATCAAGTGACTCACCTACCAGATTGTAAACTTCCAGAAAAGAGGGTCCTCGTCTGTGTTGGGCATCACTATATCCCTGTCTTCTAGGACAGTGTCTGGGGTTCAGTAAATATTTATAGATAGAACACACAGGTGGGTTTGAAAAAGCCCAGGGAAGAGAATCCAAGCCTGAGCCTGAGTCTCACAGGGGGCTGGAAGGATGGGTGTCTGCCTGGGTCCCCAGGACAACATAGGGTCCCCTGGGGAGGGTTGTGCATTTGAAGCCAGGATGACATTCTCATCATGGAACCCAGGCCAATCACCTCCCAGCCCTTAGGCCAGGGCAGGGGTCTGATTGCCATGAGCTGAGCTAGGACAGGACGCAGTGTCTCCTGAAAAGCCGGTTGAGGCAGCCATGGGGAGGGGCTGAAGACCTTGGGCAGCAGGAGCTGTCAGCCAGAAAGTGGGCTGGGGGCCAGGAGTTCTTCCTCCCTGCCCTCCTCCCCTGGGGCCTCTGAAGCCCTGACCCAAAGCCCTGAGTGTTGACATATGGACTCGGGTTGGAGAGGGAGAGAGCTGGGAGTTGGGCTGAGGGCTGAAGAGGAACACTGGAAGCCAGATCAGGCGGAGGCTGGTGGGTCTGCGGCAGCCTATCTACCCCGGAGCTAGTTTGAGGGGAGTGCTCTCGAGAGCCAGTGGGTGGGTACAGTTGGGTGCAGGGGCGTAAGATATTTGGGTTTTGATGCCAAGGATGACACTGACGGGGGGGGGGGGGGGGGGCGGGGGGATTGCTAGTGGGAAGGCCAGGCACACAGGAATGTGTAGGGCGTGAGCAGGTGCGGGTGGCAGAGTATGTGTGTGGGTGCCCAGGTGTGGTGAGAATCCACACGTGTTTTTGAGCTTTGTTCAAATCAGGGCACAAGGCCCACTCCCCTCAGAGGACCTAGGGTTCCACCCCAGATCCTGGACCTTGACTCCACCCAGAGCCAGCCATCCCAGGCCAGAGACTCGGAAGTTTCTGCCCTTTTCCAGGCTCTGCCAACAGAGGCGATTAACCCAGCCACCTGTACAAACCTGAGCTTCTGTTTCCTAGTTTCATGCTGCAGGGACAAAGGCAAATCCCCGGAAAACCTCAGGTGTGGATTATCACCCTCGTCTAGTCTCTGTGAGGGAACGTCCCACGCACTGCTAGTGCCCTACCCAGACCCTCTCCACACAGGGGCTGCCACTGGGCTGCCCAGCACTACTCAGGCTCTGCAACAGTTAGTACAGAATGACAAATGTTTGTTCCCTCAGGTTTAGGTAGAACTGCTCAAAAATTTTCTGGATCTTCTTCAGACTTTGAGAAGATATATGTTATTGGCCTAGTTGGATTTGCCATCTCCTCTTCCACCAGTTTTGATCCTTTATATTTTCTAAGAAAAATTTCAATTGCACCTACATTTTCAAATCTACTACTACGACGTTGTACAAAAAAAATCAGTCCCGTTTCAGCCTTGGTTCTGTTTGTGTTGGGTTGTTCCCCCTCCTGGATGGTGCATGTTAAAAGTTTGACCCTCTTTGTTTGATTAGCCAACTGCATTTTGACCTTCACTCATTCAAACTGCCTCATCTTTTCTCCAATTTATTTTGAGTTCCACTTCTCCTAGGTCATCCAAGCAAGAGAGCTTCACCAGTTCCTGACACATGGAGGTCACTCTGGCAACCTGAGTTCCTGTGGACATTGAGGAAGAAGATTATGTCATTCGGTGACTTTTTGCTCCCACTTCTTTCTCTGGGATGGTGACTCCTAACTGACACAAACCCTCACACCCCTTAAATCTTGATCACAGCTGCATGTCAACTGGCCCTGCAGGTGAAGGTGTCTGCCTATGAGTCACTGATGTGCAAGCAAGCCCCCGCCCCTGGGGCTTTGGGGAAGAAGCCATTTGTCTACCTGTTCTTCTCCAAAACATTCATTGAAAGCCTGCTTTGTTCCAGGCACTGTTCTAGGTGCTGAAGCACAATGGTGAACAAAACAGATCAGAATACATTCCCCACGGGGAGCTTAGAGCCAATGGGGGAGATATGGAACCAGTACCCCATGAGGAACTACAAGAAAACCTACAAGGAAAAGGCTGGATGCTATGAGAAGATATGACTCGGAGGCTGCTAAAGCAGCCTAACCCTAACCTAACCTAACCCTAACCCTAACTTAAAAGACTGGGAATCAGAAGCAACCTGAAGGCCACATTTGTTTATTCATTCAAGTGCAGGCCTACATTGTTTTATTTGTTCTTAACTTTATTGTACTTTGGAGATACTACATGTTTACAAATCAAAGGTTTGTGGTGAACCTGCATGGAGCAAGCCTAACAGTGCTACTTTCCAACAAATTAGCATTTTTTTTTTTTTTTTGTATACCAGGAATTGAGCCCAGGAGCACTTAACCTCAGAGCCACATCCTCAGCCTTATTTATTTATTTATTTGACACAGGGTCTTGTTAAGTTACTAAGGCTGGCTTTGAACTTGCGATCTTCCTGCTTCAGCCTCCGGAACTGTTGGGACTACAGGTGTGTGCCACTGTGCCCGGCAGCGTTTTTTAATAATAATATATTTTAAAGTTAAGATATGCAGGGCTGGGAGTATAGATCCATCCTAACAGCATATGCTTGGCATGTGTGAGAACCTGGGTTCAATTCCCAGCACCTCAAAAATTAGGATATATACATTGTTTTGTTCAGACATCATACTCTTGCACACTAATTGAAAACAGTAACAGAATTTTTTATTTTTGATTTTTAGACAGACACAATGCCTTTATTTTATTTATTTTTATGTGGTGCTGAGGATGGAACCCACACAGGTAAGGCAGGTGCTGTACTGCTGAGCCGCAACCCCAGCCCCACAGAAGTTTTATACACACTGGGAAACCAAAAAATCTATGACTCACTTTATTGCTATATTTGCTTTATTGCAGTGGTCTGGAACTGAACCTACAATATCACCAAGGTAGGCCTAAATTATGCTGAGCAAACACCTTTCAAGTGTCCAACACTCTTGTAGTCAATAAGCTGTAGAAGTGACAAAGATGACAAGGCCCTTGCCCTTCTAGAGTTTAGAGTCTGGTGGCAGAGAAAATTGGCATGGAAATAAATGAATAAAAAGATGATATTTAGCCATATGCCATGAGGGAAATAAAATTATAGAAAGCACAGCTCTAAAGTATTTAGGGCTTTTTGTATGCTGCCAGGCTGGTCTGGACTCTGGGCTCCAGCGAGTCTCCCACCTCAGCTTCTCAGGCTGCTCCACGGTAGTTTTGCATATTAGAGCATCCGAGCTGGGATGGGGAGTCACACGCAGGGATTCCTGGAAGATGGGCAGAGACTGTGGTGGGTCGGGTGGGGACGGACAGTCACTGGGAAAAGAGGGCATTTTAGATGGGGAGTCCCAAAGGGCCTGGGGCATGCCAGAAAAAAACGGCATCTGAGGGAGGCCATAGAACAGCCACGAAAGGACCTGGGTGGGGCTCTCCAGGCATCTCCAGGCTTAAGGAAACCGCTAGGGAACTCTCCAAAGGTCGGGGAGAGGGGGCCACCAGGTCAAGGGAGAAAAGAGCTATGAGTGCCCGTGTGAAAATGTGGGTTCCAGTCCAGAGCCCACGGGTGCCCTTGGAATGGTGGCGCACAGGGAGGTCGTCCCGCAGCTCCAGGCGGGTGGGGCGGCGGTAGGCCCAAGTGCTGCGGCCTGCGCACTGCCTCCTCTGTGACGTCACTGGGCACCGTGACATCTTGCTTAGAAGCTCTAGACCCGGTGCCCCGCAACTCAGTAACATCACCGCAGGTCCCGGGGCGGCTAGGCCTAGGACACCATGTCGAAACGCGACATCATCCTCACCAATGTCACCGTTGTCCAGCTGCTGCGACAGCCGTGCCAGGGTGAGAGAAGCTGCGGGGAGACCCCCATACGCCCCGCTCGCGGCCCATCCTCCTGGGGTCGGCAAAGGGGGGGGGGCCGCCACGCATCCGCGAGTCCCCCTCCTCCAGGAGCCGCTTTCCTCCCGGCCTGCGGTGACCACAGAGGGGAAGGGTTCTTTGCCCGCTGAGTTGGCAGAATTTTGCGCCACGAGCAGTGGGTGGGAAGGGCAGGGACAGGGACAAAGGTGATGAAAAGAGGGTAGGTGTATGAGGGGCAGTTGAGGGAAGGACCGGGCGGGTGGGCTTCTGACAGTACACTGATGCTCCCTTGCATCAACCAGCCAGAAAGGGGCCGTTGCAAGCGCTGGTGGATTTGTTCTCCTTGTCCTGCACAAAGGACCAACATTTCAACCCTCTGGGGCCGCAGGAATCACTTTACAGGCACACCTTCACCCAGACCAGTGTGCTCACCGTCCTCATTTCAGAAGGACAACCAGAGGTTAAGAGAGGGCAAACCATTTCCCAATCTCTAACCAAGAGGCAGAGATGTTGGTATTGCACCCAGAGCCTGGGGACTCCAGACTCCTGCTACCAGCCACCAGGCAGTCCTGCCTCACCCAGCCAGAGGTGTGTGCACACATGAGTGCATTCACACACACACACACACACACTCTCAAGCCAGATAACCCCATTCCCTCCCCTTCCTCACTTCCCCCAGGTGGAGGCTAAGGGAAGCCAGGGCATGGTGGGGTAGATGGGCTGGGGCAGCCAAGTTTCCCCAGGGCTCCAGGATCCGGGAGCCCCAGTGAGACACAGCACCAGGGGGCAGTTTTCTTCTGAAAGTTTGCTGGTTGGGCACAGACGACCACTTTTAAACCAGGACACATCTCCCCTTTGATGACAGCCGAAGAACCTCCAGGAGTGCAAACATCCCCAGTGAGCAGAGGACCCCTGCTCCCCATAAGCATTGACTAGTTCCTTATGAACCCGCACTGTTGCTGGAAACACCCAGAGTGCAGCCTCAGGCCACAGGTCTGTGGCAGCAGGGAGAGGTCAGGGGGACAAGTAAGCCCACTGGCCCCCAGCTCCGGTCCCACCACTGCCTGGGGTACTTTTGATTCCAGTTGCCCAAAGCAGCTCCCACCAACACCCTCCACCCCTTTCCGGCCTCCTCTCTTTCCCTTCACAAATCCTCCCAGAGTCTGACTTCCCGCCCTCCTCTATTAAAGTCAGTGCTACTCTGGTCTTGATCTCACTGAACTCTCCCAGTAGCCTGCAGAGGGTGGGACATGACACCCAGGAAATATTAACTTGCCCAAGACCACACAGCGGTGTGACTGAGCCAGAGCTGGCATCCAGGTCTGATTTCCAGCTTGAAACCCTCTACCATCCAGGTCCCCTGAATGCACCTTAATTCTTCCTCCTTCTTCTTACCTGTAGCTCAGGTGGATGCTCATCTCCAGGCACAGGTGTTTAAGCTCAGTCTAGGAGTGGGAGTGAGGAGGTAGGAGCCAATAAGAGTTTCCACTTGGTTTGTATAATACAGTCTATCTCCTACACTTCCACGAGGGTAATATCCACCTTGAGTTCTTGTTAAAAATGGGATTCCTGGGCCTCAGTACAGACCCTCTGAATTAAGATTTTTGTAGGAAGAGGCCTCTCCCAGTAAGTTTTATCATCAGAACAGTTTGGGGACAAGTGGACTAGATCAATTACAAGTTTAGGAAACAATCTTTGAAATACTAACATGTGGAATATTTTCTAGGCTGTCTCCTCAACACTACACATATTACCTCATTTAATCTTCACAGTGATGGCTGAAAGAAAGTATTATTTTATCTTCATTTCACAGAAATACATCTCCAACCAACCGCTAAAAATACAGAATCTCCAGAGAAGGGGCCCTGCCGTTGATATTTTAAAGCCACCACACCTCTTGCTCATTTTCGTGGGTCAAATGGGTCAGGAAACATGGGCTACATAAGTGGCCACCAGGGGCCAGGAGCCAGCAACCAGTTCTGGGTGACAAAGAGGGTTCATTCTCCTTTACAAGGTGCGAAGCTCATGACCTTCCCCCCCTACTGTCCCCCTTCCCCACAGTGCCCAGACCACCACCACCCGCATGTGAGCCAGAACCAGAGCCTGAACCTGAGCCTAAACCACTGCCTACAGTGAAGGAAGAGGGAAAGCCACCTCCCCCGCCTCCTCCACCTCCGCCTCCACCGCCACGACCCCCCAAGAACCCTCCACCTCAGGAGTTGAAAGTAGCCATCAATGGGTGAGTCCACCCTGGCACCTGAGCTATTGCAGAAGTCACAGGCCTGGGAATCTCCCCATTTCTCACCACCATGGCTCATTCTGCCAGCCCAGAAAAACAGCAGGGAGTAGAGGAGACAGGGCCTGGGAGAGCCCACACTCTGGGTGAAGACAGTAATCAAAGAAACAGGAGAGTTCACTGCTGTGTTCTATCAACATACAGACCTCAGTGGTGTAAGGACAGAGAGGGCAGTCAGGGAAGGTCTCTGGCCTGCAAACCCAAGGTGACATGAAAGGGAGGCCTGGTGACAGAAAGCAGCCAGGGGGTTGGGGTTGTGGCTCCGTGGTAGAGGGCTCACCTAGCATGCATGAGGCACTGGGTTCTACCCCTGGCACCACCTAAAAATAAATAAATTATTGTGTCCATTTACAACTAAAAAAAGGCAGCCAGCTGGGTACCTTGCTGGGGAAAAAGTCTTCCCAGAAGAGGGACAGCAAGGGCTCTGGGATGGAAGAGGCAGGCTCAGGGTGTTTAAGGACAGCCTCACAGTGTAGCAGGTTTAAAGCCAGCAAGCGGGAGGGGAAGGGAGAAGGTATACCAAGCAGGGGTTTTACTGATAGACAGTTGTGGAGGTTCTCAGGCCAAGAGACAAAATCTAACTTGAATTTTTAAGAGATCCACCCAGCTAAGATTAGAGGACAGGGTACAGAGAGGGAGAGGACGCAGACTATGCACGTAAAAAGCTGGTGAGCTCACATGCACAAGAGATGACTGTGGCCTGCAAAGAGGTGACTGCCTTCTTCCCTAAAGTGGGTACTGTCACCCAGTTCCCTTGAGTGGGCCCCCTCCCCTTAGTTGGTTTTCTGTTGCTATAACTGGGTAATTTATAAAGAAAACAAAATTTATTTTTTCCAGTTCTTAAGGGTGGGAAGTCCAAGGTCAAGGGGTCACATAGAGAAGGACCCTTCTTGATGGTAGGGAAGAGCTCACATGATGAGACAGAGGAAGCATGCTAGCTTCAACCTTTCTTCCTCATCTTATAAAGCCACTAATGCCATCATGGGGGTCCCACCTTCACAACTTCATCTAACCTTAATTACTTCCCAAAGTCTCACCTCCAAAAGCCACCACCACCTCTTAGTACCTGATAGTGGAATTACATTTCAACTTGAGTTTGGTGGGAATACTGAAACCACAGCATCCCCATGACCCTTTTCTTTCCCACCCCCTCCTCTGCCTGTTCCTGGACAGATTTGGCCGCATTGGTCGCCTGGTGTTGCGAGCTTGCGTGGAAAAGGGAGTTAAGGTGGTGGCAGTGAACGACCCATTCATTGACCCAGAATACATGGTAAGCAGCAGGTACAGGAGAGAGCCAGAAAGGGTGGGACTGGGGTGGGGAGGGGGTTCCAGTATGGAAGGCTCCCTGCTCCAATGTGGAACCTTCACCCAGGTTCACTCCAGGGCCGTTCACTTTGCCCCTCCAAGACTAGAGTCCATTCTGTCTCCTGCAGGTGTACATGTTTAAGTATGACTCCACTCACGGCAGATACAAGGGGAATGTGGAATGCAAGAATGGAAAGCTGTTTGTGAACAACCAGGAGATCGCTGTCTTCCAGTGGTAAGGGCAACAGGTCTGATACATGTCTGCAGCACAGTAAGGCAGAGGATTCTAGCCTCACATGGGTTCATAATTCCCCAAATTGTGTGTGTATGCTTCTGGTACTAGTCTGGAGAAAGGGTTTCAGAAAGGTCCTTGACCTCAAAAATGGTTCAGAAACACTAATCTTTAAGATGCCCCACTGTGCTCCAGAACTGTATTTAACACACATTTGCACATCTTGCCACAGGCCTATCAACTCACCTTGTCTACAACTCAACTTTAACCCCCAGACCACTCTCTCTGAAGAGCATGACTGTTTCCTTCCACTAGGGTTCTACTCAGGAGCCTGAGGCCTTTGTAAAACATCCAACGAGCCTGGTAAATCTCACAGTAGCTTCTCATCATCCACAAATTAGGTCCCAGCTCCTGATGGGCCTCACACACACTGCGCACCCCACCTGCAGCCTTTTCATCCCCTTGGCCATACTAGCCACCCACCTCTTGGGATCCTGAGCCTGCACCTCTCACACCCAAACAATGCTAACTTCAGAGTTCCCACTTTACACAGTTCCTGCTCATAGTAAATTTCACTCTTCTTTAAAAGATAGGTTCTATAAGGCAAAAGCAGTAACATTACCTTAGTATGCTTCAAATATAAACATTCTCAAATATCAAAAGAATCAAAATCTATAAAATGGGAAATATTACACCTACTTAACTTTCTAATATAATGAGCCACTGCTGATCCTGTGGTTGCTTCAGCCTCTTACATATGTACACGTGAGCACGCACACAGGCGCCATCAACCCTCACAGCCTCCTGCAAGGCCTTCAGCCTAGTTCTCCTCCACGCCCCTCTCCAACGCCCTGCTGGTCTTCTCCAGCACTTAGCACAAGCTGTTTGCACGTGCATTCTGCCCCTCCCTACCCTTCCCAGTTGGGTGACCTTGGGCAAGGGATCAAACTTGCCCAAGCCTCAGTTCTCTCATGTATCCGATGGGGATAATGATCATGTCCTCCACTGCAGTAGCTGAGAGCTCCAGTGGAGTTAACAGGCATTTGTGAAACACTTGGAAGGGTGTTTTCCCACAAGTCTGCACCTACTTGCAGGGAGAGCCCTATTGGTTTGCGCTTACTGTTGTTGCTTTGGCACTAGCAGGTACAGGTCCTGGCCCATGTGGTCACTCGTTACTTCCTTGAAGAATGAATGGAGGGGCTGTAGCTCATTGGTAGAGCTACATGTGAGGCACTGGGTTCGATCCTCAGCATCACATAAAAATAATTGTGTCCAACTACAATTTAAAAAAATATTTTAAGAAAACAGAATGAATGAAATTCTCACAATAATCCTGTAGGCAGGAGGGAGGGCCTGTGATGGGCTGGGGTCTTTTGAAGGCTGACTCTGTCCCATGCCAGTTCAGCAATTGCTATAGAAGAAATTGTTTAAGTGCCCCCAACTTGGAAGGTAGAAAATGTGGGACATCAGAGAAGAGCGAGTTGGGCCAGATAATGAAAAGTGTGGACTGAGAGAGCAGATGACTGAGCAGGGAGAGAATAATCATGTGCCATAGCCAGGGAGAAGAGGAGAGGCTATTTATTCATTTATTCAGGCAGCAAAACTAGGAGTGCTGACCTGCACCCTCCACTGGCTCTTCTACTTACTCCCTTCCTCTCTGACCTGACTCTGGCCCCTGCAAAAAAAAAAAAAAAAGAAAAGAAAAAAGAAAAAGAAAAAAAAATTACAATAGTACTTACTTCTCAGGTCTTGAAGGTTAAATGCAGGTAAAAGCTCAGAACACAGGCATATGACAGGCGTTCAAGTAAGTGTGTGCAGAATGGCTATAACAAAACTACACTACCAACATTGATTGACTGAAGGCCATGGCAAGAAGCAGGCTCAACAGCAAAGGAAATAGATCCTGCCCTATGCTATGGAATGGTCTAGACGACAAATTATAGAATGGTCTAGATGCAATTATAGAAGCCAATATCCCTGATATTTATGTAAAGGATGAGACTAGCATACAGTTGATTCATTCACTGCTTGCTGCAGCCAAGAAGAATATTGTAATGGTAGATATCCAATGTTTAAGATACAAACATTTGTCAAAATGTCATGTTATGTAGATTTATATAACAGGGAACAGAAATCCTCCTTCACTATTCTACTATAAACCACTTGCCACTGCTAGTCACAGGGCTGTCTCAGCCACAATGCTCCAGGGCCACTCTCGGGATGCAGGTGTCTGTCTTCAAGGACTTCTTGGTCTCTGACAGCAGACTCCCTATTGCAGGAGCTAGGTGGCCAAGACAAAAGGGGCTATGAGGGCTCCTGGTGAGGAGGTCAGGGCTGGGGACCAGAAGGCCTGTCACAAGGTACACAGTCCCGGCAGCATTATGCTGAGCAGGTCTGAGCCCACGGGGCAAAGCCAGGTATAGTCCCCCTAAGGAAGTCAGGCCTGAGTTGGGGAAGTAGCAGCCTATACCTAGGCACAGCCCGGTTGGTGCAGGCAAGAAAGGAAAAGTGGTCTACATGGGGACAATGATGAAAAGGCCAGCAAGATGGCGTCCGTTTGGGGTAGCTAGGTGTGTTTTGGGGGTAGCTAGGGGTGAGTTGCATGGGACAGGGCAACAGGTGACTGCAGACCAGGCAGGAGGTCTTTCAAATGGTGAAAGCTGTGTACACTCTGAAGGCGAGGCCACGCAGGGGACACTGACTCATAGCCCTTCCACCCCTCTGCAGCAAGGAACCCAAAGAAATCCCCTGGAATTCTGTCGGGAGCCCCTACGTGGTGGAATCCACAGGCGTGTACCTGTCCTTAGATGCAGCTTCAGTAAGTGGGGGACATGTGCCCAGGGCTGGCTGGGGGGCACTGCACATAAAACACCTGACCCCTGGGCTCAATCCCTAGGCACACATCACATCAGGGGCCCAACGTGTCGTCATCACCGCACCCTCACCGGATGCACCAATATTCGTCATGGGTGTGAATGAGAAGAACTATGCCCCTGGCTCCATGAACATTGTCAGGTAACAGGGGCAGCAACATTCTGAAGTGTGACAAGTGCCTGCAGGACATGCCAGCCTGTGAAGAGGAGGGACTCACACTCCCTGCCCCCACTCCCACCTTTGATCCCTGGTGTTTCTTTCACATCAACCTATTCCTGCTTCTTTATTCCTAAGTCTCACCAGCCACAATGTTAATGTCACCCTGAAACTACCTATTAGAAATGCACAACTTCTGGAAAACATGCTTAGGGAGCTTCCCCTAGGCACCAGCGGTGCCTCCTTAATCAGACAGCACCCCCACTGAGCCCTTTTGTCCCCATCCTGACTTTTCACAAAACCAGACCTGGGTGCAAACCCAATAGGGTCAGGATGAAGGGGTGGCTCTGCAAGTCAGCTTACAGTGCCCTTGTACACCTGGGTCATTGCAGCAATGCATCCTGCACCACCAACTGCCTGGCCCCCCTTGCCAAGGTCATCCATGAACAATTTGGAATCTTGGAAGGACTGATGGTGAGTTGGAGCTAAGGGGTGAGTTGGAGCTGAGGCGGGAGGGACGACAAGGAAACCCCCCTTCTTCTTCCCAGACCTTGCTTACAGTATGTATGGAATTAGCAGGGAGAGTGGTTTCAGAAAGAGGCCCAACAATGGAGAAGCCTTTTAACAATGTTAGTCCTCTGGCCTGTACATGCCTCTCCTGTGGTCTGTGGTGATGGCCCCACTGGCCTCCACCCCAATCCTAAGAGAAGGAGGCATGGGAGCTTAGGAGTAGGAAGGCCTCACCTCAGCCCTTTCTTCCCCAAGACCACAGTCCACTCCTACACGGCCACCCAAAAGACAGTGGATGGACCATCAAAGAAGGCCTGGCGAGATGGACGGGGTGCCCACCAGAACATCATCCCAGCCTCCACTGGGGCTGCCAGTGCTGTGGGCAAAGTCATCCCAGAGCTCAAAGGGTATGAGGACAGGATGCTGCAACCAGGGGGTGGGGACACACCATGGGAGGACTGAACTAGCCCTAATTCTTGAGGGAAGAATAGGGATTGGCCATGCCCCAAGGCAATAGGCAATGGAGGCAGAAGTGCTTGGGCTCTGACTCCCACCCCCAATGTGGGATTCTCCAGGAAGCTAACAGGAATGGCGTTCAGAGTGCCAACCCCAAACGTATCTGTTGTGGACCTGACTTGCCGCCTGGCCAAGGGTGCCCCCTACTCAGCCATCAAGGAAGCCGTAAAAGCAGCAGCCAATGGGCCCTTGGCTGGCATCCTTGCCTACACGGAGGATCAGGTAGGCAAGGGCTGAAGAGACTTGGGGGGCACCCTCTGTGGAGGGGTTGTGATTTCCACTTGCTCAAAAGCTGCTTTCATTGTACCAAGGTAGGAAATGCAGGGCTGAGAAAACAAGACTTCCCTGCCTCAGGATTTTTGCACTAGTTGCTCCTTTGATCTGTAACACTTTTCCCCCGTTTGGCTACAGGTCTGCCCTCACTTCCTCCAGGTCTCTACTTCAATCCCCCTCCTCTGCAAGGCTCCCTCTCAGGATGTTTTCTGTGGCTCTTTTCGTCACCAGAAACTTTATTTCATTGTCACTATTGGCACCAATAGCATGTACACTCCAAGAAAACAGAAATTTAAGAACTATCGTTTCACTTCTGTAGCTCCAGATGTATCCCTGTGCACAATACATGTTTAGTGAACCAAGGACAACTATTACTCCCATTTTTCAACACTTCTTTAGAGCCAGGTATGCCAGATGCCTTTCTTGAGTTGATGTCATATGCCTTTTCTATGCATCAGCCTTGGTGTTGGGCCTTGGTGCTGTGCCTGGTTTAGATCCTGCAGGTCACCCTCACACAAAAGCCAGGTTCTCGTTTTAATGGCATCAAAGCACCCCCACTGTTGAAAACCTTTCTGTGGCCTTCCACCACTATAAGCTCAGGCCTATGTGTTTGCAGTTCCTTCCACTTAAGACACTGTTCTGAGGGCCCAAGTCGACGAGATCTTGGTAATCAAGACACAAGCTCATGGTCCCCTCTTAGATGAATGTATGGGCAATGTGTCTAAGAGCCTGAGCTCTGGGTCCTTCTCTATTACCCACCCTTATCTTTGAAATTCTGACGCACAGGTCGTCTCTACGGATTTCATCGGAGACTCCCACTCGTCCATCTTCGACGCCAACGCTGGCATATCCCTCAATGACAACTTCGTGAAGCTCATTGCCTGGTAAGGAGGAAGAGGTCAGAGTACTGGAAGGAGAGAGGGGGGTAGGCTGACAGGTGGTCGAGAAAGCAACTCCCTTGACCGCCTCTTTCCTTTCCTCTGCAGGTATGACAACGAATATGGCTACAGTCATCGGGTGGTGGACCTGATCCGCTACATGTTCAGCCGAGAGCAATGAAAGGAAGGCCCCTCCTTTGCTGCGCCAAGCTCGGAAGTCGGAATCCCCCCCCCCCCCCCCGGGAAGGACGGCGCGCGGCGTGAGGGCTTAGCGCTGCTCGGTCAGCGGTGAAATAAAAACCAAAGTGCTCATAGCTGCGCCCCTCTCTCTGCGTGGGTCACGGCGGGTTCTAGGCCGGGTTTCCAGGTCCGCCCATGGACGAGGGTTGCCGCTGGGCTCTGAGCCGGATTCCACTTATGGGAAACGGGGACCCACACGCAGCGTGGCCAAAAAGGTGTTTCAACAGCGTTCCACTCTGGAACCCTGGGAAGCGAGATCCGGACGCGGGCGCTCTGACGTCACGGCGCGCGACGCCTGGGTCCGGACTACCGCTCCCAGAAGGCCGCGCGCGGGCCGCGGCCAGTCCAGTCAGGTGGGCGCCAGGACCCTAGCCCGGCGAGAGCGCCGGTGGAGGCGGGAGGCCCGTGTCGGAAGAGGTCGCCTGGCGACTCCCGCGCGGGCGGGACCGGGCGGCCGGCGACATGACCTTGTTCCACTTCGGGAACTGCTTCGCCCTCGCCTATTTCCCCTACTTCATCACGTACAAGTGCAGCGGCCTGTGAGTGCGGGGCGGGCGCGGGGCGGAGAGGGCGTGGGGCCCAGGCCGACCCCTCACCGCCCGCTTCTCCAGGTCTGAGTACAACGCCTTCTGGAAATGCGTCCAGGCCGGGGTCACCTACCTCTTTGTGCAGCTATGCAAGGTGAGGGCCGCCCGGACCCCACGTGTCTGGCCCCCAGGCTCTCCAGACCCAGGGACCCGGCTCTGCCGCTGTCCCCCCACCGTGGGATCGCTTTCAGGACTCCGCATAGGTCCCTTGGAGTATGGACCCCAGAAGGGGTGGAACCGGAGATGAGGTCTTGAAGCAACTTTTTCTTAGCGCTTTTCGGTAAAAATTGAGAAAACCTCGGTTGTAGGATTGGCACAGAGGTTTTTTTGGTATGGTTAAGAGCGATAACTAACCCCGCCGCGTGTCACACGGGGCTGGTAGCACTTCCCGAGTTGCCACCCCAGCACCTCTATACCTTATACCCCCTGTGAATTTCCAGCCCCCACAGACACCAGACATTTACCTTCTATCTCCCGTAGCCCTGTGATCTTGCCACTCTCTCCCAGAAAGACCCCTGGAATCTATAGTGTCCCGCTTTTCACAGGAACATTAACTTCCCACAAAACACATAGGTGGTTTTTTTCCCCCCTCACCTTGAGGTGACCTTTCTGCTTTCTGTTCTCAGATGCTGTTCTTGGCCACTTTCTTCCCCACCTGGGAAGGTGGCATCTATGACTTCATTGGGGTGAGTAGGGTGAGGGAGGGACAGGAAGTGCACAAGCGGGGCTACTTGGCCCTGTGCTTACTCATGCCTCAACCTAACCCACAGGAGTTCATGAAGGCCAGCGTGGATGTGGCAGACCTAATAGGCCTAAACCTTGTCATGTCCCGGAATGCCGGCAAGGGGGAGTACAAGATCATGGTTGCTGCCCTGGGCTGGGCCACCGCCGAGCTCATTATGTCCCGGTGTGTGTAGCAGCCTGGACCCCATACTATCCTAAGAAAGGACACTTGGGTGGACAGGGATGCTGGGGGAGGGGGTGGCCTCAGTCTGGGTATCAAGGATGTCTGGGTACCAGAAAATCCCTCCCTTTGCCTTCTTCAGCTGCATCCCCCTCTGGGTTGGAGCCCGGGGCATTGAGTTTGACTGGAAATACATCCAGATGAGCATTGACTCCAACATCAGTCTGGTATGCAGTCCTGCTCTCCGTGCCACATATACCTTTTTTCAGTGGCCATATCTCTCCCCAAGGCCTGGCCCCAACTTCTTGCTTCCCTCCTGTCAGGTCCATTACATCGTTGCCTCTGCCCAAGTCTGGATGATAACACGATATGACCTGTACCATACCTTCCGGCCAGCTGTCCTCCTGCTGATGTTCCTTAGTGTCTACAAGGCCTTTGTCATGGAGTGAGCTCAGGGGGCTTTGAGGCTGGGTCCAAATGAGGGTGGGTTTTCTGGTCTCCTTTCCTCATTGTGATGTTTCCCCACAGGACCTTCGTCCACCTCTGCTCCCTGGGCAGCTGGACAGCACTACTGGCCCGAGCAGTGGTAACAGGGCTGCTGGCCCTCAGCACTTTGGCCCTGTATGTCGCCGTTGTCAATGTGCACTCCTAGGACTGGTGACCTTTTCCCTGCCTCTCTCCAGGTTGTTTTAGTGAAGTAAACAGTATTTGGAAAGTTGTTTCTGCCTCTATTTCTCTCAAGAACTGTCTCCCTATACTATGTCCGCCTAGGTCCTAGAGACCCTTATTCTGGCTTTGGAACCAGGTAGACAAGCTGGGATGCTAGTCAGTCCTCTGACATTTCCTCTGTCCTCACAGTTCCTAGACTCCTGGTTTTCAAGGGTAGATGAAGAGCTTAAAATAGATGACCTTTGAATAGCCACAGAGGCCTGGGAACAGTTGATAGAGGGGAGCTAGAATCCAAGAGAGGGCTCTTGAGGGCTCCTCTTCCTCTCCTCACACCTTCAACTGGTCCCTCTCCCACCTGGACTCTTCCCTGGCTAGTTACCTCAAAGGTTCCCAGCCCCAGTCTCATCCTCCGATCCATCCTCTAAGTGACAGCCTGTGGGGGGTGGGAGGGTGTTTCAGTCTGTAACCTGTTTTGCTAGGTCACTCTTCCCTGCTTACAACAATTTGTGGCTTCTCATTGTGCCATAAAGAGTGACCTTTGGTTTTGACCTTTGATCTCTCTGGAGTTTCTCCCTGGGTTGATTTCTACAGTCAAATTCTTAACATCATTTAATCCAAGTGGGCGCATGGCACACACTTATAATCCTAGCAACTTGGGAGGCTGAGGCAGTAGTATTGCAAGTTCAAAGCCAGCCTCAGCAACTTAGCAAGACCCTGTCTCTAAATAAAATATAGAAAGGGCTGGGGATATTGCTCAATGGTTAAGCACCCCTGCATTCAATCCCCAGTATCAAAAAAAAAAGGCCCTCCATGGGTGGGCATAAGTGGGTTTGATTCTGATTTCTTGGTGCTTTGACTCAGTCCTATGCCCCTCAGGTCAAATCCTAGACTGAGTCTTCAGGGTGGAGTGTAGGGTTAGCAACAGCAAAATAGCACAGCAGTGGAACTCACCAGCTTGGACATTGTCTTAGATGCCACCCTCCACCACCAACACTCCCTGCCTTGGTCCACTGGACCAGCTCTTTGCCCTACCTCCTCTCCCTCCCTGAGGGACATATACCAGAAGTGGACCTTTGAATGTCAAGCTCAAGCTTGATGCAAATCCTGCCCCCTCAGGAAAATATTCCCCAGCCCTAGTGTTCCCACTGGGATGAGACAGTTGCCTTCACCCTCCACCAAGCCTACAGCGCCTACGTGTTACTTGACTTCAGTCCTAGGAAAGGACTGCTATGGCAGTTGGTGTTTTCAGAGTGTGCATTTACCCTCAGATGAGGAAGCCACCCTGTAGCCCCACCCTTCTTCAGGGCCTAAGATAGTTCTCAGGTTTCTTGGGGGCTGGGAGTGATTGATCACCTCAGTTTTAATGAGGAAAGAAAATGGGGTACACCCACAGCCCATCTGGGTAGATTTTTTTGTGGTAGTGTTACTTTCTCCCACACCTCCCTCTCATGACCTGTCCAGCCCTTTACACTAACTGAGATAGGTGAAGATTGTAGAAATAACCAACTGTCTGAAATAATCCCTTCTTATGTAGGATGAAGGAGAGTAGAGTGGTTAGGGCTGAGGTCAGGGGAGCACAGGCTGGAAAGGTCAGATGTGATGGAGAAGCCTGGGCAGTGGTAGATCGCCATGAGCCTGGCTGCAGTGATGAGAACTGTGAAGGGAAAACAGGGTTTTTGGAGACCAAGAGGAGTTGTCTGACCCACCCTGGAGGTAGGCTGGGCTCTGTGGAGAGGATGTGGGTAGGGCAGAGTAGATGATTCTGAGAACCCAAGAACTAGCTGGAACAAGTTCAAGGGGGCTTGTGACACTAAAGGTTGGCAGATATCAGATCACTGGAGGCTGACTGGAGAATTGAATGGGGAAATGGGGACCCATGGGGAGCTCTGGGAAGGGGAAGGACAGGGTTAAATTTTGCTTAGAAAGCTGTGCTTGGTTGTTGTATGGAGGGAGATACATGCCACGAGGCCAGAGTTGGACCAGCACAGAATTGGCAAGGGCAGGAGGATTGAGGCTAGAAGCCAGCTAGAGAGATGGTGGTGACCAATGGACCGTGTTTCTGCTTATCAGTAGAAGACACAGTGGGGAGATGAGAGATGAGGAAAGGTGCAGAGGAGTCTGAAATAGCCCAAGTTTGGGACTTATTTCCCCAGAGGTTCCTAACACTCCCAGGGAGGATTCACACTGATGAGACAGTGGTGCTATCAGTGAGATTGAACAGTAAGTGGAGACAGGCTTGGGAAACAGGCCCTGGTCATCACCCCATATGTGGGCATCATTTCAGAGACAGAACTGAAGACATCAGGGTCTGTGGTGAAGAGGAAGAAGCCCAGGACCCAGCCAGAGAAACTCATAATAAAAAGGGAAGAGAGATAAGCAAAGAGCAGTGGCCAGCAGGGGAGATGGAGACGGGTGCTTCCAGCAGTTGGAGGTGTTAACTTCAGATGAGGAGCTGGCTGGGGGACTGACCTTTGCAGGGGCAAAGAGAGTGAGCAGGAAGAATGAGGGCAGAACCTTGTTAAGGGCAGGGGACAGTAGTGCTTAATGCAGGGAAAATTTGGATCCTCTCATCAGGAGCTCCCAGGAGGGAGAAGTGGTGCTGAGAACAGAAAGCCCAGACACAGTGTACTGGAGTGGCTAAAGGCCATCTCTAGAGGGCGCCTGCAGCCACATCCCAACTTACCTATAAATTTTGCAAACTTAGGCAAGGAAATTAGAATTGATTTTCCCAAGGAAGATTTGGGGGATGAGGTGGTTCTTCTGTTTTGGTTTCTGTGTTGTGTTTTTCAGTGCTGGTGATTGAACCCAGGGCCTGGTGCATGCTAGGCAAGTGCTCTTCCACTGAGCTACCCCACCTCTGGCCTCCAAGGAAGGTTTATTGAATGCCTACTATCTGCCAGGCTGTGTCCAAGGCCCAGGAGACTGCAACCCTGAATAAATAGTCCCTGTACCGTAGTACTGTGAGAGGTCAGTGGCGCTGATGAAAAACACTTAAGACAGCACTTGGCACCAATTAAAAGCATAGCCAATGTGGGGATTGTTTTATTACTATTAAACATAATATGTGTTTTTAACGAAGAGTCCCAGGCAGCCCTCTTGCCCAGCCTGGTGTCCCAAGGACAAGCACATCTCACCAGGAGCAGCCAGTGCCTAGGGACTGCTTCCCCAGGAGGAAGGGAGCTTGGGGTGGGGAAGAGCAGTGAATAGAGCCCCTTCAAGGTTGGGGTGCCATAGCTCAGAAGCAGACATGGGTAGGGCTGGGACTCTTGATTATACAGATGATTTGGTGGTCTTCCAGAAGGTCCTGTGAGCCCCATGCTCACTGGCCTGTGCTGGATGCAGGGATGGCCTGAAGGCAGCCTGCCCTCTAATAGTAAAGCTCCTGGTCCCACCAGCCTGGAGGAGAGAGGGAGAAAGGAGTCTCAGAGCTGGGGGTGCCTGTCAGAGGGAACAGTGGCCTCAGAGGTTATGAAATTCCAATTTGATACGGAAGGCTTGGAGGTCAAGTGTCAAAGATCAAAGTCAGGGCAGCACCTCTGAGAATGTTTCAGCCCCCTGCCTCCATCCCCCCAGTTCCACACTCACTCCCTGGGCAACAGCGAACTCCAAGTTTCCGGATCTCATCATAGATGAAGATGAGGAGACCAAAGGGCATGGGGACCAGCCACCACTGAAACCTGAAGCACAGGCAAGATGGCAAGGTGAAGGCCATCCCAAGGTCTGTGTCCCCATCCCTCTGCTTACACCTCACCACCCCTCACCGAATGGGCATGAAGTTGAAGATGTTGGGCATTCCGGGGCAGTAGCACAGGAAGCAACCAATGCAGACCTGGAACACAATGGCAATCACCAGGATCCTGTTCCTGCAGGTGGGGCAGAATGAAACAGGCTCAGATTGGCAGACTTGGGATGAAGATAGACCAACAGGACTCGGGGACCAGATGGAAATCAGGGTGCTGGGTCAAGGCAGGTCAACTGTCAGAGGCAACAGGGGATGTTTACACATCTGACACTGGAGCAGCCCAGGCCTCTCCAATAGTGGGAGCTGGCCCTGTTAGCATCAGCCCTTTAGGAAACACGGAAGGGCCAGCTGAGAGGCACATGGGAGAGCAACTGGTCAACTGATAGGAAGGTTTGGGTATCCAATGGTACTGGCATTTGCTGGCTTAGTGAGCCCTCATCTGGGTCTGATGGGAGTTGTGACCAGGGATGGGGATGGGATGGGGGATGGGGTCAGCTAGGGACACCTGAAAAAGCCCTGCTGAAAAGCAGAGAGGCGGCGTGTCTTGCGGATGAGGACATCAGCGATCTGGCACATCTCAATGCTGATGAAGAACACAGTATAGCAGGTGTACTGCTGGTACAGGCGCTGTCCAAATGTCTGGACAAGAAGGAGACAAATTAGCCTGAGCCCATCACAGAGCCTCCGCAGGGCACCAAGGTCCTGAGCCACGAGCCCCTAAATGCACCTTTCCCCTCACATCAGGGACTGGGCTTAGGGGAAGGGAAAGATGCAGCATCTTAGAGGTTTGAGAGTCTAGCAAACTTGGACAACTTGACACAGTAGGCCAGGCTAGATTGCTTCAAAGTGAACTGAGAAGACAAATTTCTCAGGCAACCAAAAGAAGGGGAAAAGAAAATGGGAACCTCGAGGCAGGATTTGCAAAGTCCAGTGACTCCAGGGGCAGGCAGATGGCAAAATTAGGGAAGTGGCCAGGAGGGCCGTTAGGGAACACAGGGCATATGCCCCACTTCCAGTACAGCCACCATGCAGTCCCTTTCCTCAACACAGCTCATTTTAATAGCAGCTAATTGTGTAGGGAGCAGCTACTGTGCTCCAGGCAACCAGTGTTCCTGTGTGTCATTTTCATTCCATCCTCCCAGCAACCCTATGCAGTAGATAGATGGGTGGTACTCAGTCTGCAGGAGGCATCAGACTCTGGGAAGGGCTGCTTAACACAGGCTCCCAGACCCCACCCCCAGAGTTTCTGACACCAGAGGGGTCATTGGCATTTCTCAGATAATACTGTTGCTGCTGTTCCAGTAACAAATTGAAAATCACTGAGGTAGACATTAGTATTATGCCCACTTTATAGGTAAGAAAGATGAGACCAGAGGCAAAGCTACTTGCCCAGTGTCACACAGCTCGTGGAGCGTGTGCCAGATCATGAATCCAGGCAATCTGACTCCAAGATCTGCATTCTTAACCATGACAGTATTATCCTGATCTGTATTCTGTTATTCTTTAGAGCAAACTAAACACATCTGGTAGCCACATCTAGCCTCACTGTGCTCCAGACCTTCATTGAAATGGGACACTCACACCAGTACTGAGTGTGAGGGACACTGCAAGGAAAATGACAAGACAAGAACTTCCACACCTAAGATGCTGTGCTGCTATTAGGGAAGGGAGAGGCCCCTCTGCAGCTGTGGGCATCAGGAGCGGGGCATAGAGCCACAGATGGTTTGGGAAAGGGCCCTTCCCCCAGAATTGGAAGAGAGTTTGGGTGCCTGGGATGCTGTGGCTGAACTCAGTTCTGTGTGGGCAGTGAGTATGGACCACACAGGTGGATGTCACTGGGAAAGAGGGAGCAATGGAATAGGACGGAAAAGGGGCTCACCCACTCCTGGCCATAGCTGTCCTGCAGATCTTGTAGGTGATGGTCCTCCCACTGTGGCCGCAGCCCCACACACAGCAGAGGGAACCAGCCCTCCTGGGCCATGGCTGTGAAGTAGTCAGCGAAGCCAGCAAATGATTGGATGGCACCTGGAAGACAGGCAAGGAGACACAAGGAGGGACAGGAACAGAGATGGAGACAGGTACACAAAGAAGGTCCAGAACACACAGCCAGTGATGTCGAAACAGTCCATATGGACAGAAACACAGACGTGGAGTCAGAGGCAGGGACACAGGAAGAGCAAAGACCCCAAGAGAGATCATTAGGAACACAGGAGACAGAGGCGCAGAGAGACAGGAACAGAGGAAAGAAAGATATACCAAAAGAACCCACGACAGAGTTGCCACGAGAGAAGGGGACCAGAGAGACACAGAAAACAAGCACTGCGAGCCAGAGCAAGTTGGGGAGCCCCATCCTGGCCCCATGGGCACTCACCAATCTGGAAGTAGGAGTAGGCAGCCAGGGGCTCATTGACCAGTCGGTCTCGCTTTGGGTTCCGTGGTCGCAGATGCATGATATCACTCTCAGCCTTCTCATATGCCAAGGACACAGATGGGAACTAGCCAGGAGCAGAAGAAACAAGGGCTGAGTATTTGCCTGGGCTCCTGTCCCCCATACTCTAGAGTTGCCCCACTACAGCCCCTTGGAAAGAACAAGACTGAGGTTAGGTGGCAGGACCTGCAGTGACCACATGACCACACCTGCCTGGACATCGAGGGTCCAGCTGCCCCCATGGGAGTTCTGGCATGTCTGGCCACATGTTCCTGGAGTCCATCTCCATAAGAATATCCACTTTTGTCCTTTGGTCACATGCATTCTCTCCCCTCTTCTTCCCCCCTCCCTCGCTCATCTCCTTTTCCTTCTCTGTCATCTAGTTTGTTCTCTGGTCTCTGGGGGCATCCAGTCTGGGCCTCTCTGCTTCCTTGTAGTTCTTTCTCACTTCCTGTCTCTCCATCTGTTTCTTTGTCTCTAGCCTCTTTCTCTATAACTGTCACCCTACTTTTGTGTGTCCCTGCTCCAATGCTATTTTGTCACTCTGTATCTCTTCAGTTCCTCAGTGTCCCTGTGTCTCCTGCCCCACACCCTCACTGACGGTCCTGTGACACAGTTGCAGCAGAGTATACTGATCAAGTGCACAGGCCTGGGGCACCTGCCTGCCCAGACTCATATCCTGGATATGCCACTTACTAGTTGTGTGACCTGTGGCAAGCCCAGTCTATGCCTCAATGACCTCATCAGCAAAATGGGAACAATAGAATCATCTCACAGGGTGCTCATAAGGACAACATTGAGTAAATTACCATGGGCAGGGCCAGAGTAGAGACTAAACTAATAAGCGTGTCAACATGGCCATGTACCTGGCTACATTTGGGGCTGTATCTGTGGATGGTCTATTTGAAGGGGTTTGTCTGTCCATATCTATTTTGGGATGTCTGTCTGTGATCCATGTTTGGCCAGATATCTGTTAACATCTCTGTCCGGATTTCCATGAGTCCCTTATGTCCATGGTCTCTGCATGCCTCCTGAGTGTCCACCTGTGTGTCTGACCAGGCCTGGCCACCTATTGATATGTGCCTATGCCCTGTCATTCTGTGTCCAAGAGTGTATGTGGTAAGGGTGGGGTGTTGGGACTGTAGACTCACAATGTCGGTGCAGAGCTCTATGAACAGGATGGTGATGCACCCGAGGGGCAGCGGCACACTGACAGTGATGTAAATGAGGTAGGGGGTCAGTTCCGGGATGTTCTTGGTCAGGGTGTAGGCAATGGACTTTTTCAGATTGTCGAAGATCAGTCGGCCTGTGGGGGTACAGCAGGCACCTCAGCTTCCTGGAAGCCCACTGCCACCTGCACCTACACGGCCTTCCCTTCCCTAGCCAGACCAGACCTTGCTCCACACCCGTCACAATGGAGGCAAAGTTGTCATCCAGCAGGATCATGTCAGCTGCGTTTTTAGCAGCATCTGAGCCAGCAATGCCCATGGCTACGCCAATGTCTGCCTTCTTCAGGGCCGGGGAGTCGTTCACACCATCCCCTGTTACGGCCACAATTGCTCCCTGCAAGCCATGGGTACAGGTGGGTGGAGAGTCAGAGAGACGCCAGCCCAGGGCCTGCCCAGCCATCTGCCCAGCCTCGTCAGCAGGGTCTCACCAGTCTCTGGCAACTCTCCACAATCACCAGCTTCTGCTGGGGACTGGTGCGAGCAAATACCATCTCAGGGTGTGTGCGCAGGGCCTCGACCAGCTCTGATGGGTCCATGTCCTTCAGCTGCATGCCATTGATCACACAGGCACGGGCATCCCTGGAGAGGGGGTGGGAGGCTCTCAGCTGGAGCCTGTGGGAGAACCATGGCGAGGGCTGAGGGGGACTTACTTCCGATTAACCTGGTCCACAGGCACACGGAGGCGGGCAGCAATGTCCTCCACTGTCTCACTGCCTTCCGAGATGATGCCCACACTGGCTGCGATGGCCTTGGCTGTGATGGGATGGTCACCTGTCACCATGATCACCTGTGGGGGGACCAGCGGATCCTTGACACCTTTCGATCAACCCAGTCTCCCTGTCCTCCCCGTAGGCATCTGCTGATACACTCATTTATTCAACCAAGTATGAGGAAAGTACTCCTGTACTTTGTGGAGCTGACATTCTGGTGGGATAGACAGTAAACAGGCAAAATAAATAAGTGATATGGCATGTTTAGAAGGAGGGAGGAAAACAAGCTCAGTGAAGGAAGTGGTGGCTCAGGTTAATTGTGCCTAGGGAAGTCCCCACTGAGTAGGTAACATCTGAGCAGAGACCAGAAGGAGGTGAGAAAAATCTTTAAGAAGAGCATTTCTGGCAGAGAGTAAATCCAAGGCCAGGAGGTGAGAATATGCCTGAACTGTTGGAGGAAAAGCAAGAACAGCACAACTGGTGTGAATGAGGGAAAAGGGCTAAGGAATGAGCCCAGAGTGGGAGCAAGGCCCAGAGCTTATAGGGCCTTGGAGACCTGAGGAAGGGCTTGGGGATGATTTGCTCAGCAATGGCTCTTCCACCCTTGATTTGTCATTGAGGAACCATCTCTGTCCCCCAGACCATTAGTTGAAATGAGGTTTCTAGATTGGGCAGGTATGCTATCCTCCAGCCATGATGACTGGTTCAGGAATGAACATGTGACCCAATCTGGCAGGACAGGTGGGAACTCCCTGTTAAAGTTAAAGCTGTTGGGGGTGAGAAGACAGGTTGTCATCTTTACCCATCCAAATTGAGCAACTTCTTGGGAATAAAGCCAGCAGAGAGAAACATAGACCTGAGACATGAGCAAATTCCTAATAATATGGAGCACCTGGATTCAGCTGTACCTGAAGATACATTCCTAGGAACCTTTCAGCATCATGAACGAATATATTCTATTCAAGCCAGTTTCAGGAAGGTTCTGCCACTGGGTTTCCACATTCCCAAATACTGCTACCCTCTGTCCTCATCACTGCCTGGTCCTCTCCCCAGTGGCATACCCGGATGCCTGCTGTGCGGCACTTGAGCACAGCATCAGGAACAGTGGCCCTGGGTGGGTCAATCATGGATACGAGTCCCGCAAAACAGAGGCCACTACTTGGAAAGTTCATGGCCTCCACGTCGAAGGCATAGCCAGGTGGGTAGTCCTTCTCATTCAAGTAGAGCTGGCAGAAACCTACCAGAAAATAGGGAAATGAAAGAGGAGTCCTGGGCAGACCTACTCTAGCAAGCCCAGGAGATGAGCAAAATAACCAGGCACCTTGCACCAAGCACCTGTGGATGCCCAGCATGTTATCTGAATCCATTCCTGCAACCACTCTGTGAGGCACACCCTCATCTTGCAGATAAGGAAACTGAGGGTTGGGGAAGGAAACTTTTTTTTTTTTTGGTACCCAGGGGGGCTTAACCACTGAGCCACATCCCCAGCCTTTTTTTGTTTGTTTGTTTTGTTTTAAAATTTTATTTTGGGACAAGATCCGCTAAATTGCTGAGGCTGACTTTGAAATTGCAATCCTGCCTTAGCCTGCCAAGCTGCTGGGATTACAAGCATGCACCACAGGCCCAACACGAGGGAAGATTTCTTGCCAGAGGTCACACAGCAAGGGAGGGAGGGAGGGAGGGAGGGAGGGAGGAAGGAAGGAAGGAAGGAAGGAAGGAAGGAAGGAAGGGAGGGAGGGAGGAAGGAAGGAAGGAAGGAGAAAGAAAGGAGGGAGGGAGGAAGAAAGAAAGAAAGAATTGGACCACAAGTCTGTACCTTCCAGGGTCAAGGCAGGGGTTAGGGAAGTATAAGGGGTCAAGACAAAAATTGAAGGAGGCTAAAGGTCGGGACAAGGATTTGGGATGGGGGAGTCCTGAGTTGAGACAGGGCCTGGGGAAGGTCAAAGGGTCAATAGGGGGACCTGGAAAGTGGAAGTAGGGGCAAGGGCTGAAAAAAAATCATGGGGTCACGGGTTAGGTAAGGAGGAGGATGGTCAGGGTGAGGACCAGAGTGGAGAGACTGGGTCAGAAATTGAAGCTAGACAGAGGTCAGGACTGAGACAGAGAAAGTCAAAGGTGAATGTGTGGACTGGGGCAGATCAGATGAGAAAGGGCAGGCTCAGCGCTGGGCCGGGAAGGCTGGACAGGGACGGCTGGAAAGGGTCTGTGCTAGCTCCTCCTCGCACATCGGGTAACCCACCCAAGGCGAGTCTCACCGAGCACGCGTTCGCCCAGGCCCCCCAGGCTGAGGTAGGCAGTCTGGAAAGCCTCCCGCCATTGCTCGTCCAGCGGTAGCTCCTGGCCCTTGATAAGGATAGAACTGCAGCGCTCCAGCACGCGCTCGGGGGCGCCCTTCATCACCAGCAAGTGCCGCGGGTCGCGCGGGTCCTCCAGTGTGTGGATGGACAGCTGTGGGCAGGGAAGGGCGGGGCTGTGGGCGGCCACGGAGGATGGGGGCGGAGTTGGGGGCGAGGGGCGCGGCCTGAAGGGTCTTGGGGAGAGAGAAGGTGAAGGCCTTGAGTGCTGGGCCGGTCTTAGGTAGAGGCTGAGGGCTAGGCGGGGCCAGGCTCAGAGCAGGGTCCGGAGCACAAGGAATGGGCAGAATTAGGATGTGGAGTTGGGCTGGAAACAGGATTTGATGGCTTACTACTCACGGGTGACCTGATACCAAGATTCTCTCGGAGAGGGGATGTCCCTGCTGCGAGGGACCAGAGAGGAGGCTTAGATGTAAGCGGGCCCTAACCATAGGGGGGTCGGGGCTGTGGGCAGGGCGAGGGATGGTTAGGACCCTGCGGAAAAGCCATACTGACAGCGGCGTAGGCCCGCCCTAACTGTGGGTGGGGCCAGAAGTGGGCGGGCCAGGACCGTGGCGGGGCGGGGCGCTCAGGCTGCACACCTGGAACTTGTTGGTGGAGTTGAAGGGGATCTCACAGACTTTGGGGAAGCGATCGCGGTAGCCCATGGCGTTGCCCAGCGTCAGCTCGGAGAACTTGAGCAGCGCAGTCTCCGACGCGTCTCCAATCACGATGCGCTGGGATGGGGACCGATCGTCAGGATCGAACCTGGCTTCACCAAGTTCCCAGCATGCCCCCGGGTCCCCCAGTATCTCACCTTGGGCACCGGCACGGCGTCCTGGCCGGACTTGAAGGCGGCGCGGTTGCACAGGGTGAGCACGCGGCACAACGCCCGCCACGTCTCCGAGGACTGGTCGAAAGTCTGTCCTGAAGACCAGACACCCGGGCTGGCAGCGCCAGGGAGAGAATCTCCCAGACCAGACCGAGCCCCTCCCCCTGCGTTCAGGTTGAAGTGCCTCCCCGGGCCTAGTGGGACCCTAGTTCAGAGCCCTGTCTCTAGACCCAATATTCAGCCTTCTGTGAGACATAGCGCTCCTTCACAAACCTGCTGAGTCCCACCCCCTTCCCATTAAGGCAAAGCCTTCCCAGGCTCCCTTCAGATCTCCACCATCCACTGGATCCTGTCCCAGTACTCGTCCCCTCCCATCTTCAGACCTGACTGGTCTTCCGTGGTGTCAGCTGTGTGAATGTGGTTGTCAAACCACAGATGGGACACAGTCATGCGGTTCTGAGTGAGGGTCCCGGTCTTGTCAGAGCAGATCACCGATGTAGAGCCCAGGGTCTCCACTGCTTCCAGGTTTTTGACTACACAGTTCTTACTGGCCAGCCGTTTGGCTGTCAGGGACAGACAGACCTGGGGAGAGGTGAAAAACTCAGGCACAGGGACAAATTCCTGCTTGCAGTCCCATTTTCCTCCACTCAGAGCGCTGGGGAGTCCTTCACACCAGCCACAGTGTTTCAAGTTCGAGATTCTTCTGCCAAACACAAAACAAAACAAAGACCAAGCTTTTGTCCAATCTGTGCTTCCTACTTGGGTTGCCTTTCCTAACCACCCAGATACACCCCGAGCTGTCCCAGCTGAGATTCTGCATGTTCTATTATGAGCACAATCAAATGAGAAAATGAACCCCCTGAGCCTCCTCTGGGTGACTCTTGGACTACATGTGACTATGTAAGGCCTGGTTACAGGGCAGCTGCCGACAGGGGACCTCAGCCTCCTCCAGTCAAGTACCCCGTCCATCTCGGAGCCCTCATATGGGGCCCAGGACATGGCCTGAAGCAGGCGAATGCTGAGTGAACAGATAATGGGTAAGTGGAGGGTGGATGGGGAGGTGCATGGATGGATGGACAGATAGGAAGGTGGGAGATGGAAGCCTGGATGAATAAATAAACAGATGGACAGACTCTCAGCTCCCTGTACCCCCTTGGCCTCCTCACTCACTGTGACAGTAGCCAGCAGCCCCTCAGGCACATAGGCCACCACAATGGCCATGAAGAAGACCATGGCCCGCAGGAAGGTGTAGCCTATGCACATGGCCACCACAAAAAACGTGGCGCCAAAGAGGATGGCGAGGCCTGCGATGATGTCCACAAAATGTTCGATCTCGATAGCAATGGGCGTCTTCTCGTTTTCCACTCCTGAGGCCAGGGATGCAATGCGCCCAATGATGGTGCGGTCACCCGTGTTCACCACCAGGCCCTGCGCTGTGCCTGCAGTGGGCCAAGAGGGGCTCAGGGTGGGGTAGGCAGCAGTGGGGGTGGGCTTCACAGCGGGCACTGAGGGTGGGGCAGTGTGGAGACAACAGAGGCAGCAGGAATGGGGTAGTTATAGCAGGTGATAGAGTCAGTGTGCCCCGGAGAGGTGGCAGTCATGTGGGGTGGGAGGAACATGCCACAGAACACAGTAGAAGAGCCAGCGGGGCCGTAAGGGAAGCATGGAGGCCGTGTGGCTACTGAACGGGTGGGAAGGGGCTCCACAGACCCTCAAGACACATGGTAGAGAAGAAGGCGATGTTGCGGGTCTCCAGTGGGCTCTCGTGGGTACACTCCGGTGAGCGGGTCTGTGGCTCAGACTCTCCGGTGAGTGAGGAGTTGTCCACCTTGCAACCCTGGGCTGCCAGGATGCGGATGTCAGCTGGCACGCGGTCCCCACCTTTCATCTCCACCAGGTCACCCACCACCAGCTGATCTGCGTTGATCTGGAACTTGTCCCCATCTCGGATCACAGTGGCTTGCTGTGGGGCAGGGGCACCAGAATAGAACAGGCAGGGGTAGAGGTGAAGGTTGCTGAGTGTAAAAGGATGTGGGGAGGTGAACATGGGGACAGTTGAGGCCCTAGTGGAGATATGGAGGTCAGAGTTAAGGGCAGGGTGGGCCTGATGGAAGAGGATCCTGCCAGGATCCTGCCTGAGTGGGTCTGGAGCTTCTGGAATCTGAAGAGGCAGGGCCTTCGGGACCCACCTGGGGCACAAGGTTCTTAAAGCTGGCGATGATGTTGGTGCTCTTGAACTCCTGATAGTAGCCGAAGCAGCCAGTGACCACGACCACAGCAATGAGGGCGATGGCCAGGTAGAGCTGCAGGAGGAGTAAAGGGGCTGGGGTTACATGTTAGGCCTTAGACGCTCCTTGCCCAAGACCACGCCCCATTCCCTGGCCCCTGGAATCCTTGGGGTCACGTCTGTGGTTTCCCACTACTAGGAAACCTCGGTACTGTTCCCTTGGTCTGAGACCCACCAGCAGGTTCTGCACGTCACGCTCACCTATGCTGTATTCCAGTCCCTCCTGCCCCGGGTCCTTGGGCTCCTGAATTCTGGGTCTTCCCATGGTCCCATCTCCTGTGGCTTGTGACCCGTGTCTGTGTTCCTTGGTCATATGTGTTCCCTTTTCCTGTGTCTCCCAAGTCTGTTATGGCCATGGCTATGTCCTATATCTCCTCATGTTTCTGTCTCTTCTACAATCCGTGTGCCACCCTCTGCATCTCCTACACCCAACAGTCCCTGTGTCCCCATGTCCCCATATCCGTGTGCTTGTGTATCACAGACCTTATGCTAAATTCTTAGTCCCCACATCTATGTACCTCTTAGTCCCCATTCCTTGTCACCTGTCCTATGACTTTTCAAGCCTCTGCCCAATGTCATAAATGTCCCCGAGTCCCCATGTCCTTTTTCTGACCCTGTTGTGTATCAAACATCCCTTTGTCCTGCATCTCCATTTCCTCTGTCTGCTTCTATGTCTGGTGGCTTATATCTCTCCATGTGCTTTGTCCTATGGCTCATGTGCCTTATGTCCCTGGTGTCTCATATGAAGTCCTAATGTCCCTGTGTCCTGTGGCCTTAGTTTGTCTTATATCTTCTGTTTCCCAAGTCCCATATTCTTACATATTGCATTCCTATGTCTTCACGTTCCACCAAGATGGGTTCACCCAAGACTCATCCCCAACGTCCCTGTGACCTGTGTTCCTGGGTGTGTCTCACATCCCAGTGTCTCCTCAGGGTCCACGACGCAGAACGGCATCTCTATGCTCTGAATCCCCATCCTAC
Source organism: Marmota flaviventris (assembly GCF_047511675.1). NCBI lineage: Eukaryota > Metazoa > Chordata > Mammalia > Rodentia > Sciuridae > Marmota > Marmota flaviventris. The sequence goes on along the minus strand of NC_092515.1, from coordinate 17,363,109 downwards.
GTTCCCTTTGTCCTGAGTCCCAGGCTCAGTGTCCTCTGTCCTGAAGGTCCCTGATCCTGTGTCTGGCCTGCAGGGCCCACCACTCACGTTGTCGTCAGTGGTGAGGTCACCCTCGCTGGCCTGGATGGCAAAGGCGATGAGGCAGATGGCAGCAGCCACCCACATGAGGCACTGCAGGCCTCCTGCCAGCTGCCGGGCAAACTTGACATACTCTGGTGTGCCCCGCGGTGGCCTCAGTGCGTTGGGCCCATCCCGCAGCAGCAGCTCAGCTGCCAGGCTCGCAGACAGGCCCTGGGGACAGAGGGGTGGACTGTGGTGGAGGTCACAGGGCCTTCCTGTCACCATGCACCCTCTGCCTCCGTCTCCTTCCCCCTTCCCCTCTCCCCCATCTCTCTCTGTCTTGTCCCTCTTCCTCTTCCTCTCCCCCCTCCTTCCTCCCTCCCTCCTGTCTCTCTTCCTGTTCTCTCTCCCCACTCCTCTCTCCCTGTCTCTGCCCCTCCCTGTCTCTGTCTCTCTTTGAGATTAACCCCTAACGCTCTCCTGTCCTCTCTCCCCCTCTTGCCCTTGCGGTGCCTTCTCCTCCGCAGCCCCGGCTCACCTTGGTGGCACTGGTCTTGTACTTCTGTTCCAGCTCTGCCACTGACAGCTGATGATCATTCTGGGAGGTGGGCGACAGGACACTGCTGTCTGGCTCTTGCCAGCGCCCACCCCTGCCCACTGCCTAGTTCCCAGCCCGGTCCCCAGCCCCGCAGCCGCCTGGCCCGATGCTCACAATCTCCATCTCCTTCTTCATATTCTCCAGTTTCTCTTTCCTCTTGCCTCCCCCACCGCCGGCCTTCTTCTTGCTCATCTTGGCGGCCATGTCCCCACCAGGGCCAGGCCCCAGCTCCACTGAGTAGAGCTCGTAATTCTCCTGGGAGATGAGGTGGGACAAGGGAGGCATTAGATGTCACTGGGACCCTGCCCCCACCCCAAGCCCCCAGCCCAGGACCCCACTCACTGCCTTCCCCATGGTGCCTAGAGCTCGGCCTCCCTTGGCCTCAACAGAGCCTGGGGCCAGACCAGCTCTGATATACCCAGGGAGGGTGGGGGTGGGGCAGAACTGGCTGATTACAGCTGATTACAGGGCTCCTTGGGGTGACCTCCAGGCCTGGACAGTACCGGCATTTCCCAGTGGACTGCCCCAACCTGCCCAAATCTCAATGCAGCCTCACGCAGATCAGGAATCACCGGGAAAACCACAGCAATGACAATAAAGAGAACAAACATGCAGTGACGTGTGACAGGCACTGTGGGGCAAGCTTTCATGTGAGGACTTATTTAACCTTCCAACAACTCTAAGAGGGGGACACCCTGAAGCACAGAAGGGTCAAGCCACTTGCCCACAGTCCCCAAGAGAGGGCATGATAAAGTCAAGGCTCAGAACCAGATAGGTCAGGTGCAGAGTGTCCTCTTGTAGGCCTGGTCACCTGCAGGAAGGATGCCCATAATAGTCTCTATAATGGCTGTCACTTACTGAGGACTTATTATGGGCTGACCCTGCCCTGTGTGGTTTACTCAAATGGTCTCCTTAGCTTCTCACAACAGCCCTGTAAAGTTCTGTTCTCTCATGAGCTCGTTGTACAGATGAGGAAACCGAGGCCTAGACAGGTAGGATTTTGTATAAGGTTGACATGCCTAAGGATTCCAGCTCACTTCTGACCCCAGGGACTCTTACCAACACCAACAAGACACCAAACATCACACAAGTAGCCCCAAGAATGTGCTAGGTTCTGCACACGTGTGACCTCACAGGTTCTTGCAACAAACCCCTGCGAAGGGACTCTATCATTCCCATTGTGCAGAGGGGGAAACTGAGTCTTGAGGAGGTTCAAAGAGGGTCTCCAAGGCACTCTACACCACCAGCTATAGCAATCAGGGATCTTAACCATTCCCCTGTCTCCACCCCACCCTGCCAGAAGGAGGAACCAAGGTGAAAAATGGGGAGAGGATGTGTCCAAGCATCCTGACCTAAACTCGGAGTTTGGTGCCCAGTTCCAGGTACCAAAAAGTCCAAATCCCCCAGGTAGGGACCTCTGGGGGCAGCAGTGAGGGGCTGGGCTGGTAGAATGCTGGGGTCTCTGTATGGTCATGTTTGGCGCAGGGAGTGGGCATGTCCCTGGGGCAGGTGAGAGTGGAGCTGATTAGATAATTGCCTTGGTGATGTCCTTCTCATCTGGAGCAGGTCACCTGGGAAAGTCGAAGCTGTTGGGCAGCCTGAGCTCCTCCCCACACCCACCTCACTGCTCATGCCCAGCCTGCTATAGAAAACCCCAAGAGAGGAGTAGCATGGGGTACAGTCCCCAACTGCCACTGCGGTGAGACCATGGGTGCCCTGAGCTTCATCTCTGAGCCATGTGTGTCAAATAGCTGGTGTCGCTCCTCTGCTTACAACCCTTAACGGCGTCCCTTCTTGCTCAGAGTCAAATCCACAATCATTCCTGTAAGATTTAACTTTTGTATAACTTTATATTATTTACTTGTTTGTTTGTTTGTTGTTGTATGGTGCCAGGATCAAACCCAGGGCCTCACACATGCTAAGCAGGAGCTCTACCACTGAGCCCCACCCCCAGCCCAATTCCTGCAAGATCTGACCCCACATCAGTTCTCGGCCTCAGTCTCCACGACAGTCACACTGGCACTAGCCTCTTTGCTGTGCCTTGTACAGACCAAGGACGTTCCTGCTTCTGGACCTTGGCACTCGCAGCTCCATCTGCTGGGTACCCTCTTCCTGAGATATCTGCAAGGCTCTTTCCCACCTTCTTCAGGCCTCCATGCAAGTGTCACCTGGGCCAAGGGTCCACCCTGTAACACCTTCACCCCCTTCACCTTCCATCCCTTACCCTGACCTTATCCACACCCCCTGTTCTATTGTATTTTATTTTTACTTGCTTGGCATTCGCCTGGCCCACTAGAAAGAAGACGATGACTTGGTTGTATTGCTGTATACCCAGTCCCAGAACATTTTCCCCTCAGATATACAGTAGGTGCTCAATAAACATTGTTCAGAGCTGAACAGGATCAAGCTCACTGATGCCTAGGAATATCCGCTAGCCAATCTGCAGTGCTGGGAAGGTCCTCAGGAATTCTCAGTCTTTGGGAACTCCTCAGGTGCTCCATACTGTCTCTGGTCCCTCTATCTTTGGCCTACCAGCTGCTGTCCCCAAAATTCCCAGGACCTGGGGCAGCTGCACAGATCCTATCTGCATAAATCAGGGAATCTCACAAAGTTCTAATTGGTGAGACTGAGGAGCCATCACTAGGCACAGACAGCTTCTGCCAAACCCGGGCTGTCCCTCAGGATCTTTGCTTCATCTGTTTTCTCTTCTTTCTCACTTCTTATTTTTATTTTGTTGTGGTAAATTTCAATTTTTTACTTTATTTCAATCCACAAGTTACAAAGATAGTAAATAAACACATTCTGACCCTTCACCCAAATTTAATGATTTGCTATATTTGTGCCAGATAGATGGATGAATGGATAGATGGATAGATTTAAAGGTGGTTTTTTTTTTTTTTTTTTGGGGGGGGGGCTGAATAATTTGTGAGACAGAGACAGGATGTTTTTTCCATACATGTGTATGTGTCTCCTGTGAATAAGGACATTCTCTTACATAATCACACTCTAATGAACAAATTCAGGAAACTAACATTGATAAGACACTATTAACTAGATGAGAGAATTTGAGTTTTCCCATTAATGTTCTTTACCTAGCCCAGGATACAAGCCAGGATCACTGCTTGTATTTAATGATCATGTTCCCTTGGTCTCCTCTGCTCTGTGACATTCCTCAGGCTCCTTGCTTTCGTGACCTTGGCATTTTGGAACCCTGTTAGTTATTTTGTAGATTTTTCCTTCAGTTTGAGTTTGCTGATGGATTTTCCTGATGACATTCAGGTCGTTCACTTTGGGCAGGAACACACAAATGATCTATACCCTACTGAGAGCATCGTGTCAGGACGTGCCTCATCTTTGAGTCTTTAAACCGTCTAGAGCAAGGAAGACATCTGGATTCCTGGGCCTGAATCCACACAGCCACTGTCTGAGCCTGATTCCACAAGCCACTGCCCCAGCCCTCACAACCTCCCCCAGCACCCCGGCCTTCCCACACCCAACCACCTAATGGCAAGGCCTGGCTCAGTCTGACCCTGTACCAGCCCCATGGCCTTGTCAATTCTGTCTGCAGTTCCCAGCCATGAGAATGGTTAAATCTTCCCAGTGCTTCCCTGATTGCCTTCAGATGGGACTTAAGTTGTCTTTGGGGTGGGGTATTTTGCTCGTGCATTTTATTCTTCTAACCTGTGTCCAGGTAATACTGATCCCCATCTCAGGGAGGCGAGCACAGAGGCTCCGCCCCAGGTGGAATCTGGGAATGGTCCCAGTAACCTTGGCACCCTGATGGACTTTATCATAACCCAGGTGGACTGAGCACTGCCATTTCAGGCTGGTGGGTAACTCCAAGGGCAAAGTCTTGTCACAAGAATGTGGCAAGGGAGACATGATCCAAGTAGCTCAATAGTGCAAGATTTCTCTGAGCCTGGGGTGCAGAGATCAATTGGAGGCTTTTTTGAGAATAAGTAATGGTCAGAATTGAAAAAATAATTTTTTTTCTTTAGAAAGAAGGGTCAGAGGATGGACTATTAATCAGATGGGGATCATTAAGTGTTTTTTTTTAAGGGGAATTTGAATAAGACTTTCCTGGAACCCCATCCATACACACTCTCCAGGACTCAGTGTCCTCCAGGGCCTGATGGGCTCAGACACCCCCCCTCCTGCTGTCCCTCCTTCTTCCCAGGAGCCATTTTTCCTTTCAGGCTTGAGGACTCAGCCTGCTCAGACCTTCTGTTTTTCAAACTGATCATTTCAGGATCACAGGCAGTTTCCTCTGCTAGAAGCCACCCTGCACCTCTTCCCCATGTTCAACCGCTGCTCATCTTTTGGGTCAGGCACAGAGGCTCCTTCCTCCAAGAAACCATCTTGGTCCAAGCACCAGGATGGGTCCAGCACTTCCCTGGCTTCCTCTCACAGCCTTGTCCTCTCTGTCTGACTTTCCTCCATCCTAGCCCTGACCGCCCTGTGCTGTCACAATCTGCTGCTCTTTCTTCTCCTCTCTGGGCCCCATGAGGATAGGATCCAGAATTCCACAGTCACCACTGTATGCATTTCCCGGCCTGGCCCCAGGGACTGTTTGCCAAGTAAAGGACCTCACTGTGACCGTGACTTTTGGTACCTGTTTGCGTCTCCCTGATAAGATAGTGGACTCTGCAATGTCCTTCACCTCCTGGGCAGGTCACCCTCCCTCTACCTCCAGACCCTAGGAAGGTTGAGCTAGGGACTGGGGAGGAAGGGACCTTGCTTCTCCCTCATCTTCAGGCCAGGCCCTGGGGAAAGCTATGGGTCCCAGTCTGACTGCGGGGGCAGCCAGGTCCTCTGCACCTCTCCCTTCTCCCTCCTTTGTCCAGATTGGAAAGTCAACTGTCCCCGGCCTGGGTGCCAAGTCCTTTACTCACTCAGGAAATTGCCAGTTCCTTGTTCTGGGACCTTAAGGTCATATCCAGAATCCAATTCTCTCTCTCTCCCTTCTTCTCTGCTCCCACCTTGGCCCAGCCTCTCCCTCTGCCCAACCATCTGCACATCCCAGCAGCCTCCACCCACCTCCATAATCTGCACCTCAAACTCAGTCAGAAGGAGCCTGGGAACCCCCAAGCCAGATCAGAGCCCTCTGGGCTCAGCCAGCTGCACCTCACTCCAGCTACAAGTGAAGTCCTCACCTGGCACGCAAAGCCCCAGTGAGCTGGCCCTGTGGCATCACCTCCCTGAGCTCAGCCCCGCCCACTGCCCCTGGTTCCTTTCATTCCAGCCACACAGTTCTCCCTGCTGTTCCTCAGAAGCTGCAGATATGCCCACACCTCACCCCTCTCCACTTAGGCCTGGATTTTTATTCCCTAGAATTTAGCTCCTTCTGACTTCCTTGCATCCATAGTTTTTTGTTGTCTTTAAACAACACGAATTCCTTAGTTTATCTTTTCCCCCTAGCTACTATTTAGAAAAAGACTATATCTAATTTGAACCTTGAACTCACTGAGCACAGTGGTGCACACCTATAATACCAGCAGTTCTGGAGGCTAAGGCAGGAAGATTGTGAGCTCAAAGCCAGCCTCAGCAACTTAATGAGATGCTGTCTCAAAATAAAATATTAAAAAGGGCAAGGGATGTGGCTCAGTGGTTAAGCATCACTAGGTTCAATTCCTAGTAACCCTCACCAAAAAAAGAATATGGAATTCATTTTTTTTTTTCAAGAAAAATCAGAACCTGTGTTTTCTCTGTTTGATGCCCCAGATAATATCCCTTCATGCTCAAAATTCAACTTTTTTACTTTGCCCCTCAAGGCTTTGGGGATCTCTCTCCTCCTGCCTCTTTGTTAATATTCTTTGTTCCGCTCCTGTCACTGATTTTCTTTCTCTTCCCAGGTTCATTCCTTCCTTGGAGTCTCACTGTTCCTCTTTGAACTTATTCTTCTGTTTGGGATTCTCTCTTCTCCCAGATGATTTTTATTAGACCATTATAGTTACACAGAGTAGTTGGGTTCATTTTGACAAAATCACACATGCATGGAATTTGATTTCAGTCCCCATTCACCACCCCCCAGTTTCACTCCCCTCCTCTTTTCTCCTCTTCCCAGATTTTTCTATGGCTGCTTTTTTTTTTCACTTCAGGTCACAGTCCAGCTATTAGGTCCCCAGTGACTCGGTCCTAAGTCTTTCTTCCAACTCTCCCAAGTTCATTCTTTCCTTTCATGACATTGACCACTGCCTAGAACAGGGCTGCCCAGTATGGTAGCTAATAACCACACGTGGCAAATTCAATTGAATCATAATTAAATAAAATAAAAGATTAAGCTCTTCAGTTGCCACATTACAAGCATCAAGAGTCACATTTGGCTAGTAGCTACCATGTGGGACAAAGCAGATGAAATAACAACAGTCTTATTGCTGAAGAAAGTTCTGTAAGTGTTGGATCTAGAACTATCTTCCGACTTTCCATTTTATTCCTTTTTTTCTGTGTCTTCTCAATATAATGTGAGAGCTTTTGTTTTGTTTTGTTTTGTTTTGTTTTGAATTTCTGAGGATTGAACCCAGGACTGTATGCATGCTAGGCAAGTACTCTACCATTAAGCTTCACCCTTGTATCATAAGTTTCTTTCTATTGATTTATAATAGCTATACATAACATTAGGATTTATGTTGACAGAGTTATAAATACATGGAGTATAATTTGCTCCAATTAAGTACCCAGTACTTACCCTTATTCTCACCCTCCCTCTCCCTGTTCCCTTTCCTCTATTCTACTGATCTATTTATTTACTTTTTTTAAAAAAAAAAATTGTGTTCTGTGGATATACGTAATGGTGAGATTCATTGTATTATATTCAAACATGTACATCGGAAAGTTAGGTCAGATTCCTTCTACTGTTTTCACCTCATCCCGTCTCTCCTTCCTCCCCCTCAACCCCCTTCTTCTACTTCCCTGATCTTTCTTTTATTTTTATGGACTCCCCCACCTCCACTTATTTTCTCTTTCTCTCTCTTTCCCCTCCCCCAACTTTAAACTAGCTTCCACATATCACAGAAAACATTCAGCCTGTGACCTTCTGAGTCTGGCTTATTTCACTTAGCATCGTAGTCCCCAGTTCTATCCATTTCCCAGCAAGCGACATAATTGGGCATATCTACTTATTTATAAAATAATTTATCCATTAATCTACTGAATTCTGTTTGGAATGAGATGAAACCTCAATGTGGTTTTGATTTTCATTTCCCTAATTGCCAGAGGTGTTGAACATTTTTTCATGTAGCTGTTGGCCATTGTATTCCTTTTGAGAAGTATCTGTTTAGTACTTTTGCCTATTTTTGAATTGGGTTATTTGCTTTTATGGTGCTAAGTTTTTTGAGTTTTTTATATGTTCTGGATGTTAATGCCCCAGGAGCAGAAGGCAAAGATGTCCTCCTGTTCAGTAGGCTTTCTCTTCACACTCATTCCTTGGCTGTGGAGAAGCTTTTCAGTTTGATGGCATCCCACCTGTTGTTTTTAGTTTCATTTTTTGAGATTTAGGGGTTTTGTTAAGGGGTCCTGTGTCAGAATGATGGAATGTTAGGCCTACATTTTCTTCAAGTAGTTACAGAGTCTCTATTTCCTAGGTCTTTAATGCACTTTGACTTTTGTGCAGGGTCAGAGGTAGGGGTTCACCTTCATTCTTTTCCATTTGGATATCCAGTTTTCACAGCATCACTTGTTTAAAAGACTACCCTTTCTCCAATGTATGTTTTTGGTACCTTTGTGTGGTATCATGTTGGGGATGCAAAACAAGTCAAGATGGCGCCTGGCAGCTTGCCAGGAGGAGTGGTTTGTGAAGCAACGCCATAGAGCCATTAAGATGGTGAGGATTCCTTATTGGCCGACTGCTGTATCTAGATGATGTTAACTGACTCAAGCTGTGTGTAATCAGTTGGGTATATATACCTCTGCTGTCCCTAATAAAGCGGCTCTTGCTATCTCGGGTGCCCGCTACTTTGAGTTCTCCCTCAGTTCCTGCTGAGTTCACTCGCAATAAAGTAGTTCCCGCTTCAACCTTCAAGTTGCTTGTCACCTCTCGGTTATTTAGCCCAGCTGGACTACGGCAGTATCAGATAACTATTTATGTGGATTTGCTCAGTGTCTTCTATTCTATTCCATTGGAATTCTATTCATGGATCTGACTATAATGTAAGTTTTAAGGAGACAAATACCTCACCTGTCTGACTCAGCACTGAACCACTGAGACTTAAAACAGTGCCTGGCACAGTTACCCAATAAGTGTGAATTGAATACGTGGGTGAACCCTGTGGTTCTTGGCAAAGTGGAACTACAGGGCTGCGTGAACTTGTGTGCGCAAACCTAGAGGAAATTAGTGGGAAAGCAGAAACCTCCTCATAAACTTTATTGCTCTTAAAAATGCTGAACAGATTTCCTTCAGCACAGGTAGCATCCAAGGTCAAAGGATCCAGGAGGAGCAGTCCCTACACCTCACTGATGGAAAGCAGACTTTCAGGATGATCTCATACTTTACGTTTCATAACTTCAATTGTAGTAGTGCAAATCAACAAAGTGGTGCCCATCACAATGCTTGAGATGCCGAAGCCCAAGGCCAGTCTGGAATTTCTCTTTGCTTTTCTGTGATTCCCAAGGTGGTTGGCATCCCGGGTCTGTAGGGGTGAAGGCAAGCTGGTGGGAGTGTTTCCAAGAGGAAAAGAGATGAGGGAATGGCATTCCTGGGTATAGGGTGCAAGTTCAAGACCAGGAATGGTGGTGTGAGGGAGATAAGGGTGGGGTTTAGTCCCCCAGGGGGGAAAACAAGTTTTTAGTCAAGGGGGCAGGAGGAGAGAGTGGATTTGGGAAGGAGTTGGAGCAGCTTGGGAGCATCCTGGGGATCAGTAAGGGCACCCACATGGTGAAGAGGGAAGGACAAGTCCCTAGGAACATGGTGAGTGAAGAAAGAGGTGAACGAGGATGTCGGTATGGGGACAAAGAAATTTGACCGGCGCTGGGTAGTGCCCACCTTAATGGAGAAAAACAGGGCTGGGATTGCCAGCAAGATGAAGAAAAAGAAGGATATGATAGAGAGACACAAATAATCGTTTTGTGGGGGAGGCACAGATGACATGACAGATGGCTGGGATGGCTGGGATGGCTCTATCTGCCTGGTCTTCTTCGAGATAATCTGGGCTTCGGGGTCCCTGGGTCTAGTTACAGTGGCCATGGACCCGGTCTGAGGAGATGTTGGATGAGTGGAATCTGCAGACAGGGGTAATGGAGTCAGGAGAGGAGTCACCCGAGTTTCCCAAGAAATGAAGACCTGCCAGATCAGCCCCTGAGGCTAGTAAGGTACTAAAAATAAACAGTGCCCCAAGCCAAGAAGGCAGGGTCCCAAGCCAAAGCCAACCACACCTCCGAGTTCCCATAAAACAGTCTTGCGAGCCCCACAGCCTTCCTCTAGCCTCTCCTAACCAGTGCCTGCCTCACCCCATAACCCCCTGCCCTCCCTCTAACTGCTGCACTTTGCCACCCGAGACGGACACACACTCAAATTCTCCTGCTCCACTGATAACCCATCACCAACCTATCCAATGACCCTAGGACTTCCCTGGCTCCTCAGTTCAGGAGGCGCCTTGGAGAGTGGAGTCCCAGGGTGTGGCCTCACTACTGACCTCTACTTCATTGTGATTGGCTACTCTGTGATGGGCGTGCCTCCGGTGCTTAAATATGGCTTCTGATTGGTTCAATGTACAGAAGGGGCATTTCCCAGTCTAACGTCTTTCTTGATGCCCCAGTGATTGATTTCAGTGAATAAGGGAACTGGGTGACAGTGAATTGCCCTTCTTGTTGCCATTGTCCCCAGTTTAAACAGATGATTGGTTCAATATGTAGTGTGTGGGTCTCGCTTCCAGACTACTAAGTGTAGTGGGCAGATGTATTGCTCTCTTCTTTGGAGTTTATTGTATTTTTGGTGTGGGATGTACTCGGAGGGCCACGTGGTCTGGCAAACAGGACCTTGATTCTGCTGAATTCATAACCCAGAAAGAAAGAGAAAAAGCACTCATATATATAAAAAAATGAAAATATTTGATTGTGAACTAAGTGTAATGAAGGGACATGAGGAGGGCTGTGGAGGACTCCAGAGTACTACAAGTGGCTGGGAGTGGGGTAGGATGTGCAAGAAAGGCCTCAGAGAGAGGAACATTTGAGTTGAGACTGGAAGTACAAGAGGGGCCCGCCCACAGGAGATCCTGGGAGAGGGTTCTAGGCCTGGGGAATAGCGAGGGCAAAGGTCGAGGTGGGATACAGGAGGTTGGTGAGAACAGGAACAGAAACCGAGGCGTTGTAGCTGGATGTCGCAGTGGTACTGCGCCGGCACACCCCGCACACAAAGACACACACGACCTACGAACCAGCAAGTCTTCCTTAGATTTTTTCATTTGGAATGATTTCAATATTTCCTTTTCATTAACCCCTGTGTGGGAATGAAGGAGACCCAGCACAAGTGAGCAAAGTGTCCATGTTCATCTCCTTGAAGAATTAGATTAAATGGCTGAAGATTCTCTCTGCTGGTGGTTCCGGGCTAAAAAAGTTTTGTGGTAGAGTGTTTCCTTGGTTTTGTCAGATCAACAAGCAAAAAAAAAAAAAAAAAGGTGGAAATACGTAAGATGATGAGGGAAGCAACCACAATTTGAGACATAGTCAGCCAAGTGGCCCATACTGAAAATCTCCCAACTGTGCCCATTTGTTTGTTTTTTTATTATTTTTAAAGATGTTGATGGACCTTTGTTTGATTCATTTATTTTTATGTGGTGCTGAGAATCAAACCCAGTGCCTCACTATGCTAGGATAGCGCTCTGCCACCGAGCCACAACCGCAGCCCCCCATTTGTTCTTCCTGATAACACTCCTGGCCTATGGAGATGGAAGGGAAGTGTGTCTGTGTCCATGTGACATTGGCTCTGGGAGACTACTGGTGGTGAGAAAGAGCCATGGCTAAGACCTACAACATTCCAGCTCTGATCCGTAAAAATCTGTGGATGGAAGAGATGCAGAGGTAAGACATTGGTAAGGCACTGAGGAATGACCAGACTTGATAGAGAAAGCCATGAGCTAGGATCCCCAGGGGAAGAATCCTCATCAACAGTGGTTTTCTAAGTATGGTCTTTGGACCAGGAATCTGTTAGAGATATGAATTCTTGGGCCCTACCCCAGACCCTACCCCAGACCTACTGAATATGAAATTCTGGTGGTGATGCCCATCCATCACAGCCCTTCACATATCCTGGTACAAACTGAAATTTGAAAACAACTGGACTAGAGGAATGAACGAGAGAGGATGGAAGGACCAAGGCCCCTCTAAGAGCTTCACGCTGACCACTGGGCTTGGTCTTGGTGTTCATAGATGTTCACTGAATGAATCAATGAGCCCTGGGGGAACTCACACGTGGAAAATAAAAGATCACTCAGAAGGCAGAAATCTCCTTCTATGATTATTGTTCTCTGAAATCCAGTAGAGAGGAGTCTGTCTCAGGGGCAGAGTCAGAGCATGATCATCTGCAGTCCCAAGGGCCTTAGGGGAACAAGGAGGTCCCACCACCCCTAACACTCTGAGGGAGAGGAGGCCAGGTCGTTGTTAGGGTCTTCAGAAGTGTGGAGGCATGTGTCACCAGGTAACATGGATAGAGAAAGTGAAGAACATAAACAGCAATCCCAGGATGACACTTACGATGCCCGTGGCCAAGGTCAGGTTGAAATCCCTTTCTCCATCAGCATCCTAGGTCTGCAGGATGGGGAGGCAAGTTAGTAGGAGTATCCTCAGGAAGGAATACAGATGAAGGAGTTGAGCCAGGGCAGAGAGGGGTCCTTGGTTGGGGTTGAGCTGAAGGGAAGGCATAAGGAGCTTCCCTGGGGAGAAACCTAAGGTCAGGGTAGGGATAAGGATTGGAGCAGGACCCAGGGAAAAAGAGGAACAAGGAGGGAGGAGTGCCTCTGGGAGATGGAGACAAAGGTCACAGTGACGTAAAAATGGAGTTCCAAGGAAGAAAAATGATGGTGAATTGTGGGAGATGCTGGGGAGGTCCCTGGAGGGAAGGGGAAACAAATGGGGAGGTGCCCCTCTGAGAAACTGGTAGGGTGATGGATGGAGGGCCAAGGGGGATCGGGGAGAAGGCTGGGGCCCTGGAAAGGAAAGGCAGAAGGAGAAAGGGAATGGGTTAGAGGATAAAGGGGAATCCCTGGGGTGGACAACAAGTAGAGGATCCATTTTTGGAAAGGGGGGTGAGTGCAGGGACAAGGGATTATGCTTCACCGTGTCAGAGAAGCCATAGCTGGGATCCCAAGGGAGAACTGGGGAGGGATATGACAGACAGAGGCAGGAGGCCTTCTATGGGAGTGTCCATTGGGAGCTGCACAGACGACATCTGATAGGCTAACGAGGCCTACAGAGGCCAGGGAGCTGCAGTTAGACACTTCAGACGGGCAGTGGACAGACCAGCAAAGAGAAGGTCTCCAGCAGCCTGTGGGGAGGGGGACAGCTGAGGCCGTGAGGAATGGGGATGGCCTTACTTAAAGTCCACTCTACTTTTTTTTTTGGGGGGGGGGTAGGTAGGGCAGGTGCCAGGGATTGAACTCAGGGGCACTTGACCACTGAGCCACATCCCCAGCCCTATTTTGTATTTTATTTAGAGACAGGGTCTCACTGTGTTGCATAGAGTCTCACCTTTGCTGAGGCTGGCTTTGAACTCACGATCCTCCTCTCTCAGCCTCCTGAGCTGCTGGGATTACAGGCTTGAGCCACCCACCAGCTTTCCACTCTGCTGTTGATGGGGCATTCCCATCAGCATTATAAATGGTTCCTCATATATGGGGGAGGAGTTCCAAAATTTTTCTTTCAGTACGTGCTTCTGATTCGTTCAAAGAATGTAGAGGGTGTTTCCTGGGCTCTCCCCACCTTCTGATTGACTTGGGGGGTAAAGGAGGTAAATATTCAGATATTTGCTTTTCCTTTCTCAAATTGAACTCAAGATTATCCTCATGAATACAAACTGGGTGGGCCTCTGAAACTGGCTGCTAGTTCCCAATGTGACCTCCAGATGGGCTCCATAATTGTCAACAGTGGAATTTACTTATTCATCCCATTTATCCTTATTTTGCACCTATTTTGTGCCTGGTTTTGTGCTGCACTCTGGGAACCAAGAGGTGACCAAGAACAAAGTCATGGATTTTATGGAGTTCACAATTCATGGAGAAGACAGAAAATAAAACATCCATATGAATAAATATGTGGCATAATTTTTCAGATGATATCAAGTTCTCTGGAAGGAAAGAAATCACGTGATGTGGTACAGAGCAATGTAGGAAGACAACTGGACATTGGCAGAGAGGAGGGATGAGGGGGCATCCGAGCTGAGCCCTGAAGGCTGAGAAGGATCCAACCATGAAAAGATTTAGTGGAAATGGTTCTACGCAGGGAAAGAGCAAGTTCCAAGGTCCTACAATGAGATGGAGGTTGGTGTGGTTGAAACAGACAGGAACAGGGGCAAATGGGGCCAGCACGTGGTAAAGGAGGAACAAGAGGTAGGAGAGGGGAAGAGGAGATGGCCTGGTCCACATCCCTGAGTGAAGACTTGGGACTGATTCTTGTGGGAGCATTTTGAAGGATTTAATCCAGGAGGTCTGTGATATGACGTAGGCATCAGGTGTGCTCTGAGCTGAGGCATGACCAAGGGAGAGTGGAGAGTCATAGGTTCCGACTTTTTTTGTGAGTCTGACCTAGGACTGACTACCAAGCTCCTCCCTCAGGGATTCCTGGTTGGCTCCAGTGCCAGCAGCCCTCCCAGTTTGATTATTCTGACTGGCTCCCATCCCTTTCCTCGAATGCCATCTTCTAATTGGCACATTATGGTCTCCTGGAGCTATCTATCCACATTACCTATGGGACTGGTTGTTTTCCTAGGAGGTAGGACTTCAGTGTGTCCTTCCTTAAAGTATATCAGAACCCCGGCTGATTCTTTCAGGGTAGACTCAAGATTGGGTGATGCTATAGAAGTAGGGGAGGGGGCAGTTCAGGTGGAAAAACAATGAAAAAGTGAGTCACCAACAGTGGGGCCAAGACACCTGGAGAGTTCAAAAGAGAATATCTTCAAGTAAGAAGGCCTGATCAGCAGTGCCTGTTGGATTGGATTTTTTTTCATGGTGACATTAGGAGGACTTTCATGGCCTTGTTCTGGACAGTCACAGGACAGCAGTGTGATGACACCAGATTCCAGGGGCTTAGGGGATAGATACCTCTTTCAACAGGCTAGCTGAAAAAGGGACAAAAGAAGCTGTGGTTTGGATGTTGAGAATGTCCCCAATGGGGTTATGTGCTAGAAGCTTGGTTCCCAGTGGGGCAGTGTGGAGACAATCTAGGAAGGAAGTGGGGGTATCACTTTTGGAAAGGATTAATATAGTTCTCACAGGAACCTGGTTAGAGAAAATTGTAATGAAAAGAGAAGACCTGAACCCTAAAATTTCTCTTGCTTCCCATCTTTCCATATGATCTCCTCCATGATATCATCTGCCATGAGACCCTCATCAGTAGTGAGTTTCCAGAGTGAAATGGAAGTTCATTCTGGATTTCAACCTCTAAAACTTGGAGATAAATAAGACTCTTTCCTTTATAAAAGACCCAGCCTTAGGTATTTTGTTATAGCATCAAAAAAAGGACTAAGTCACCTCCCCTAGAGAAGATGGGTCACAGACCCAAAGCAAATCAGGAACTGGGAAGCTCTGTTACCCTCACAAAATTTCGACTGTATGGAATGCACTCACATTCCAATTTATACACAAGTTTGTTTTGTTTTGCTGCAAAGAATTTGAAATAATTTTTGAAATGTTCAACATCTCTAGCAATTAGAGAAATGCAAATCAAAGCTACTCTAAGTTTTCATCTCACTGTAGTCAGAATGGCAGCTATCAAGAATACAAACAACAATAAGTGTTGGTGAGGATGTGGGGGAAAAGGCACACTCAAAGATTGCCGGTGGGAATGCAAATTGGTGCAACCAATTTGGAAAGCAGTATGGAGATTGCTTAGAAAACGTGTAATGGAACCACCAGTTGACCCAGTTATCCCACTCCTCAGTTTATACCCAAAGGACTTAAAAACAACATACTACAGTGACACAGCCACATTAATGTTTATAGAAGCACAATTCACAATAGCTAAACTGTGAAACCAACGCAGATGCCCTTCAATAGATGAATGGATAAAGAAACTGTGGTATATATACACAATGAAATATTACTCAGCAATAAAAGAGAATAAACTTATGGTATTTGCAGGTAAATGGATGAAGTTGGAGAATATCATGCTAAGTGAAGTAAGCCAATCCCAAATAAACCAAAGGCTGAATGTTTTCTCTGATAAGTGGATGCTAATCCATAATGGGGGAGGGGGATAACTAGAGGAACTTTGGAATGGATAAAGGGGAGGGAATGGAGGGGAGGGGTATAAGGATAGGAAAGATGGTGAAATGAGATGGACATCATTACCCTAGGTACATGTACTATTTATTGCACAAATAGTGTACTTCGTATACAACCAGAGAAGTGAAAAATCTGCTCCATTTGTGTACAATGTATCAAAGAGCATTCTGCTGTTATGTATAATTGATTAGAACAAATTTTAAAAAAAGAAAACCAAAAAAGAATTTGAAATGTTTAATAACTTTGAATTTGAATGTTTTTTTCTATAATTAACACCCAACTGGCTGAAAGGCATGTGAAATTTTTGTAGCATGAGAAAATCTGACCTCCAAAGGGTTTGCAAGAACTTTTTTTTTCTTTTTTAACATTTGTAAGAACCAAATTTAACAATTCAAAAAATGAACATTTTTGTTGAAATATGTTCATATTGCTTCTGACTTTCTAGTGCTTTGAAGATGATAACTTGTTTTCAGGGAGAAAACATTGTCCTAGTTCTGGCAGAGTTCCCAGACTAAGCACTGCATCCAGAAGAGAAAGAAAGGTTTGAACTACTGTGTTGTGTTTTTCCAATGCCTGGTGATTTGCCAGCGCTCCAGGATTTTAGAACAGATGAAGATGAGATCGTTAACAAAAATAAAAGGAGACTTCTCCAAAATGTGGGAATATAGTAGGAAAACGAAAACCCAGAACTACAATGTATCTTCAATTTCTGTTGATTTTACTTTGGAACCATTTAAGTATTTTAGTAGTTATTTTTTAAGCTGGAAATTAAAAGGGAATTCCTAAAACTGAAAATAAATAAGTGGTCCTAACTGGGTATCTATTGTTAGCATAACCAGACAGAAAAGGATTATTTCAAGAGACATTAAACACTATAATTTAACCATACATCCCCCTAATAGATAAGTTGTAAAAGGAAAAGGAACAGCAAGAAAAATCTTTAAAGTTTTCAGGAAACGTAATTTCCTGAAATTACATGGTAACAAGACCAATGTAGCTTTGGTATTGTTATTCTGAGACTGCTGGAATAAATTTGGATAAAATAAATAATTAGAAGATATTCTAATTCTATCATTCCTGGTGTCATTGTAAACTTAGATATTAGGCATGAGAACAGCTGAAAGGAAACCAAACAAATTCTAGAATTGAGAAATCCAGTAAATGATAATAAGAATCTAATAGATGGGATTAATAGGAAAATAGAGATAAAGAGAAATAGTAAATGAAAGATGGATCAGAAAAAAATAAAACAGACTTCAGAATAGAAGTGTGAAAAAGGAATACAGAAGACGTTCTGTCACATGTGTGACTAGACTCCAAACAAAAGAGAAAAGAATGGTGTAGAGGAAGCATTTGGAAAAATAGTGCCAAAGAATTTTCCAGAACAGATGACTGAGATTAATCCATGAACTAATTTAAGAAGCCCAGTGAAGCTCAAATAGGATCCATACAATTTACTCTAAATATATTTTAGAGGCCGTATGTAGCTCAGGGGTAGAAGGCTGGCCCACCTGTGCAAGGCCCAGGTTTGATCTTTGGCACTGCCAATAAATACACAAGAAATTTCTAAAAACAAACAAAAAGAGAGAGAGAGAAATATTTAAAAGAAGCCCCTTCAATAGAGTGACAAGTCGACTGATGGCTGACTTCTAAACAGCAACAAAATGAAGCTCAGAAGAGGGCAAAATGATTATATTCAATGTCTGGAAAAAAAATCAAATTAACTGCCAATCTAAAGTTACATGCCCAGCAAAAATCCTCAGGAAGGAAGGGAAGGGCCCACCACCCACCTAACTGAAGGAGGGCACCATGGAGGCCTGTGAACATGTCCATGAGGGACCCTGGAAGCTGAAGCTGAAAGGTGTCTCAGAGCTTGCCATGACCAAGCAGAAGGGAGAAAAGGACAAAGAAAAGATGAAACTCCCGAAAGCAATGGGAACCAACAAAACAAGGACGAGACGCAGCACTGCCTGGGTTGGCCGACCCTAGGCAGGAGGGAAGCAGGAGGTTCTCCCTGATATGTGGATGCTGACCCATAACAAGGGAGGGAGGGGGAGAACAGCAGTTCACTGGATTAGACAAAGGGAACAAGGAAAGGGGGTGGGAATAGGAAGTCAGCAGAATGAATCAGATACGAGGCTCCTACACTCCTCATGAATACGTGACCAGGGTAACTCCACATCATGTTCAACCATAAGAATGAGATCAAAATTGCAACGGGTTGCACCCCATGTATGTACAGTATGTCAAAATACATCCTACCGTCATGTGTAACTAAAATCAAACAAACAAAAAAGGAATAAAGCAACTCCAAACCTGGTGGGTAAAAAAAGAAGAAGAAATGGGATATTGAGTTTCCCCAACACCTTAAAAAAAAAAAAAAAAGAGAGAAAAGTAGCAAATAAAAAGAATCCTGAGGAGAGCTTTCAAAACCCACAAGCAGAGAGTGGAGGACTTTGACAGGCACCTGGATACGCTTTCAGAGCACTATGACGGTCCCAAAGTAGCTGGACCAAGAAGCCTCCTGACTGTGGCTTTACAGCAGCATCAAGATGAAGCAGAAGGGTCAGCTGCAGCTGTGTTGGATCCCTTTGATATTTTCTGACAACACTCTATTGCACATGCCCATGCATCTTCTGCTGAAATGGTGCTTTTCAAAGCTGTGTCCCCCTCATTCTGGAACTTGATTATTAAGACTCTTCTTTTACTAAATTTTGATTTTTCAGTAGCACATAGAACATAACCCTTTTTTAGTTTGGACTGGAAAGTTCTGGATTTACTCAGAGGCTAACATCATTTCTGGGAGTGCTGTGGAAGAAGGCTTTTACCCCAAATTGCCTGTAACAATCTCAGGCCAGTCAGTTATCCTCACCTGGATGAGATGGACTCTAGAGCTTAAGAAGCTAATATCCCCCACTTAGACCCCCACCAGACCCTGGGAGTTCTGCCCTACCAAGTTCTCTCTGGCTTGGGTTTTGCTGGTTTATCCAGTTTTTCTTTAGCATTACTATAACAAAATACCTGAGACTGAGTAACTTATAAATAATAGAAATTTATTTCTCATGGTTCTGGAGAGTGGAAAGATCAAGGTCAAGGCACCAGCAGGTTCAATGTTTGATGAGAAACTGTCTTTGCAGGGTTTGACTATATCAAATATGAAAAAGTTGGTGATGCTGTCAGAATTATACACAGACGGTCAGTCAGAAGGAGGCATCCTTGTTCTTTTATGCTTAAAGACACTGGCCAAATCCTTTACTTTCTGGAAATCAAAACCCAACTGTCCAAGCCAAGAAAGTTACTACACAGAGAAAGAAGGTCAAAAGGTGGGGGTAGGGAGTAAAACAGAAAGTAGGAGAAGCCAAAGTTCAGGAAGCAAGAAATGCAGAGTTGAAAGTATTCATCCGATCCCTCCTGTAGCTATAGCCATCATAATTTCCCCTTGATAATCTTGTCTATGATGAAGATTGGGCACTGTCTCTACTGCTCAGTTCCTGACATCCAGCATATCCATACCCACCCCTGTATCTACTTCTACCCAGAATTGAGCATTTGAGGTGGAAGATATCTTGGCTCTGTAACCTTCGTAAAGACTGAAATTAATTCCTTCAATTCACTCTAGGAAGCCATTTCTTCTAACTCTACTCCCAATAGTTAAGGAAAGACAACTGAGAAGCAGTGACATAGCAAGGAGTCACTCTTGACAAATGCTACACCTGAGTTTGCCTGCTGTGACACTGCACATATATGGAATTTCCACGTTGTTTTACGTAAACAAAGCAGCCCTTCAGCCAAGGAACACACCAGTCATGAAATTCACCTGAAAAGTGATACATGAGCCCAGATAATTTACCATCCCTAAGCCACCCCAAATAAGGGACTCTAGTCAAGAGATGCCACACACAATCTTTTATTACAAGGTTGTCACCACCCAAGGGAACTGCCAGAAACCTATCCACATTCAATCTTGACTTCTGTCCTCTCCCACCACAGGCCCCATATTTTTTATTCTGGAATACGCACTTAGCCCCTGAAATATTCTGAATCAATTCATTCCACGAAGCATGTCCTGACTTCTGGATATGTGTATTGCCACTTGTTATTACTGTTTCTAGGTCCTTGACTGGGCTTAAATACAAACTGTGACAACACTTTATAAACCATACTGGGGTCTACATTTGTGAACTTCACCATGGGCACCTGCCACCCACTTCCAACTCCCTGCAAACTGGCACCTCATACCCTCCACTCCCTAACTCCACCAGCTAAAACCCAGTGGTACTATATGAGCATCCACCCATGGTTGACCTGAATAATTAATTACTGTGGTGTTTGAAAATTGCAGTTAATTTTCTACTGATACACATCCCATGAACTCAGGTATTAACTCACAATTTTGAATGGCCTTTTCTCTGCTCAGGACCTCACAAGGCTAAAATTAAGGTGTCAGCTAGGCTGGTTCTCACATGAAGCTCAGAGTTCTGTTTCAAATGCAGAAGGGTATCGCAGAATTCAGATCCTTACTGTTGTTGGACCTGTTCCCTAGCTGACTGGGAAACTGCCCTCAGCTAAAGGCTGCCTGCATTCCTTTCCACAGGGGTGCTACTCCCCACACCGGGGATGTTTATATCAGGGAGGGAATTCCGAGGCCATCTCTGAAGTCTACCTACCACAGTGCGGATTTCCTATTCTGTCATCCCATGTATATTTATTAGGTGGTCCTCTTAAGAAAGGCCTTCTCATTTTTCATCTTCTCTGTTCTTTCTTCCTGTCAGTTTGGACAAAACAGTACAAAGTATTTTATTTTAATTCAATGCTTCATCATCCATTACTGACATCATTCACTTTCCCTCCTGTTTCTTCCTGGGCTCATTTACTCTGCTCTCTCCCGCAGCTCTCAGGAGGCCTTCCTGGTCCTGCCTACTTGCTCCATCTGCAGACGCAGGGGATGCAGGAGGGAGGAAGAGCCACGAGGCAAACTTCCAACCAATCCCTACCCGAGTGGGCGGGGCCAATGCCTGAAAGGGGTAGAGCTTCCTGCGGAGGCCTCCGGAGTCCCAGTGAGACCACGCCTCCTCATGAGGACAGCCAATCAGGATCTGAGGCGCTGCTTTCTCCATTGTGAAGAAGTAGCCTTTGACGGGTCTGGGTCCTGGGAGTCCCAGTAAAGCAAGAGGAGTTGGCGTGGGTCAAGGTCTGTTCCCAAGAAATTCAGCGTCTGCCTTTACCTGAGCGGAAAGATCATGGTCCCCAAACCTAAGCCCCCACCACCACCAGCCGAAAATGCTAAACCACAGTCGCCGGAAGAACTGGCATTTTATGCTCCGAACCACCTATGTTTGGTCGTTTTGGGTATATTGCTTTGCCCTCCCTTGGGAATTCTAGCTTTCAAGGAGAGAAAAAAGGTAAAATAAAGACATGGCCATCCTATCCTCTTCCTGACCCCTATATCTGCTCCAGTCCTGAGACCTGGGATGTGGTTTTCCCTCAATGGTGGGAGGGCTTCAACCCTTCTACCAAAGGTTTCTGAGCTCAGAGTTTCTTGGTTCAGAAACTGACCACTATGCTTTCGCCCTTACAGATCATGCTGGCTAACCGCAACAACGAATGGGAACAGGCTTACAAAAGCTCACGCAAAACTGGTTGGCTATCTGTGTTCTCCATACTCGGTGGTTTGGCCATCATTTATCTACTTTTCCTATATATATGAGGACCAGGAGCAGCATCCCCCGACGTCTACTCCCCAACAGACCAACCCACAAAGAGACTGAACAGCTATCAGGCAAGAAAATCAATAGCCGAGACATCCCCTAGCCAAGAAACCCACCAGCCAAGGAACTCAACATCCAAGCATCCCAGCAGCCCGGCAACATCTAGGTCACCTGTCTGTACTACTTAAGCAGACCTGGCTTCCAGAGCTGTCTTCATCCACCTTAGGGCTCCACACTTCATGTCCTAGATCTTCTTCCTTGACTCTGGGATATGCTTACAGAAAAAAATTTTATTTAAACCAATAAAATTAAAGGGAATGTTCTATCTTCATGTGTATTTGTGTGGGTTTGCGGGGTCCAGATCTATGTTTTGCTGGGGTATGTATTTCCTAGACCATGTGAAAAGCAGAATGCCCTAATGGTGAAGTCCAGGGACATGAAAATAGGGCAGATGGAAGTTCATAACCCCCCCTGACATTTAAAAACTGTATATACTTGGAAAAAATACTTTTCTTGGGCCTGGCTCCTTTGTCTGTAAAACAGCCATAATATTGCCAAAGTAAGATGATATTTAGAAATGTGAATAAATATTTATTCTCATTAAGTGTTTTTCCATTCAACCTGGGATGGTAGGTTTTTAGTGTCTCAAAGCAGGGATAAGAAAACCATCTTATTCTGGCCTTTGAGATCCAAAAGTCAAACTCTTAGAAAAAAAAAAAATAGAAGGCCCTCGAGGAATCAAAATAGATTTTACAGATTAGCTGATGAAGATGACCTCTCTCCCAATCTGGAAAGGTAACTGGTTCCTCATTCATAGAAGAGGAGGAGTAGAGAGATATTAAAGTCAGCATACCCATAAAAAGTTCTCTGCAGACTGTGTCGCATGAAGAAGGATGTCAAAGACCTAAGATGCTACCTTCATCTCAGATAAGGCCTAGAGAGGCTGCAAGATCTCAAGGAAGATATATGCAATATGGAGGTCTAGGAAGAAATGGCCTCAGACAAGTGGGGTATCCTGAACCCCAACCTGATAAAGAGAAGGTGGATTCATAGGAATTTCAAGTGGCAGGAATTTCAAGGGGCAGGACAGGAGATGATTATCAAAGAGGAACTGGGGATAGCAGAAGAGCCATCTCCAGCAAATACAATCAGGGATCTAGACTGACACCAAGGACAAGAGATGCCCAGGGGCTGCTTTTGGTGCCCTAGCTTCATGGGTAAGCCCAAATTTAGACACAGAAACCCTAGATTCAGCAGAAAGAAGTTTCTATCACCACAGAAATGAGGACCATAAGTAAAAACTGAGTTGCTGTGGAAGAGACAGTCAACTCTTCTCCAAATCCCAAAAGCTTTTTCTAAATGGGAGCCCTCAGCCACACCTCATAGGTTCCCATGTGTGGCCATGAGGGCTGTCTACGGTCCTGTGGAATGTGAGCAGAAGCAACTAGTTTGTTCCATAAATGAGACTGGCCTTTAAATACCTCCCATGGACACTCCTCCATTCTCTTCCTCCCCTTGCCATCTGGGCAAATAAAACCTAGGGTGATTTTAAATTTTTATTATTTAATTATTTATTTGGTACTGGGATTGAACTCATGGACACTCGGCCACTGAGCCACATCCCCAGCCCTATTTTGTATTTTATTTAGAGATAGAGTCTCACTGAGTTGTTTAATGCCTCATCATTGCTGAGGCTGGGTTTCAACTCATGATCCTCCTGCTTCAGCCTCCCAAGCCACTAGCATGTGCCACCACGCCCAGCCACCTAAGGTGACTTAAAGGCCACATGTTATAGAGGTGGCAGAGACCTCACTGGCTTGAGTTCCTGATTTATTTTAGGAATAGTTGCTCTTCTTCCAGCCACCTTGAGCCAGTTAAGCAGAAAATAAACTATCCTGGGGAGCCATGACATGTTTGGCATGTTTCTACATCCCCATTCACCCTAATTAGTGCAGATGCAGAAAAATAGTTAAAATGTTTCTTGCACTTTTGTGGTTACAGCCTGAAACTTGGACCAGACAAAAGATATTTATCTTGTTGGGAAGTTTATAGGAAATACAACAAGAAAGAAGCAACAAAGATCCGAGTCCACCTTTAAATGTGGATGTTATATGCTGCATCTATTTCTTCTGTGGTCCCAGGTGTCTCCAAGGATTTGTGGAACAATGCTCTGTATGAGGGATATGTCTGGAGAGGGTATTACTGTGTTAATGTGTCTAGAGGGTCAACCATTCCTATCCTTCCCCAGATCAGTCAAGTTGGGCCCATCAACATCACCTGAAAAGATACAGAGTCAGGGTGGCCCATGTTAGCATAAACAGTAAAAAAAAAAAAAAAAAAAAAGTCTCATCGTGTTACAACACTTGAAAAGCCAGCCAGTCTTCTTGGCTTCATCTCCTGGACTCTCTCCAACCTATATGCCAATCTAAAACATTCACCTGTTACTTAGCATCATGTAAATACAAAACCAAAAGTTTTGCTCTTGTCTCTTGAGACATGATCAATGGAATTGCTAAATTGCTATAAAGCAACAGGCAGGTTTAGCACTCTTCCTTACCATCTCTCTCACCATTACTTCTCACAGAATAATATCACATGGTTTTTGTTTTGTTTTGTTTTTGGTACTGGGGATTGAACTCAGGGGTGCTTAACCACTGAGCCACATTTCCTGCCCTTTTTTAAAAATATACATATTTTATTTAGAGACAGGGTCTTGCTGAGTTGCTAAATGCCTCAGTAAGTTTCTGAGACTGGCTTTGAACTTGCAATCCTCCTGCCTCAGCCTCCCAAGCCACTGGGATTACAGGCCTGCACAACTGCACTCAGCAAGATCAGTTTTTAATATATATTTTTTTGTTGTAGATGGTCACAATACCTTTATTTTACTTACTTATTTTTACATGATGCTGAGGATCAAACTCAGCACCTCATTATGTGCTGGGCAAGTGCTATACCACTGAGCCACAACTCCAGCCCAAGATCAGTTTTTAACTCAATTTGTAGAATTTCCATTTCATTATAGCTGTATAAGTATGTTCCATGACTGAGCACAGTGATTTACAGTGGTCACATGCTCTTTCTGATTTTTGAACTCAGCACACAAACAACCCATCTACCTGCACTTTCAGACTTTTTTTCTTTTTTTTTTCTCCTTTTTCTCCTTTTTCTCCTCCTCTTCCTCCTCCCCCTCCCCCTCCCCCCCCCTCGTTCTTCCTCTTCTTCTGTTTGTTCCATTATCAGTGTGTCCCTTTGACAGTCGTTCTGAAGCCCTCCAGAAGAACTGTAGGTGGCTCTTAACAGAATTTCCCACATGGCCAAAGAGGTCAGGTAATTTTTCTGTCTTTCCCTTGGGTCTTTAAATCCTGTTTAAATTATGGTTTTTGACTTGCACAACTTTCAAACCAACATACTTATAAAGATTCATGAAATACAAGGGTATGGAAGAGGAGAGGTGCTCACTTCATGGCTTGCTCCTGGTACTACTATCTCCTCTCAAAAGTAATTGCTGTTATTTATTGTTTGTTTGTTTTTGCAGTATGGGAGATAGAAACCAAGACCTCCAGCACACTAGGCAAGCACTCTACTTTTCAGCCACATCCCCAGTCCTTTTTATTTTGAGACAAAGCCTCAATAAGTTGCCTGCACTGGCCTTGAGTTTGTGATCCTCTTGCCTCAGCCTCCTGAGTAGCTGAGATTACAGGTACCACCACACCGAGCTACGGTCAATATTTTGTTGTGCCTCTTTCTAGTTACCTGCCCGTGCATATCCATGTGCATAAATGTTCGTTCATGTTGTTAATACACTTTTTTTCCCTGCTTACAACTAAACCTTGGAGATCTTTTCCCTTTAGATCTTTAACCCAAATGCCCTGTGTTCCACTTCTGAATAATCTTCTGTTCTTTTCTGATCCACAGGGTAGATTCCTAGTTTCTCAGACCCACTTTTTCTCCCTCAGTGATGACTCAAGGGACTCCAACACCTGGCCATGAATATAAGAAATCTGAGTAGGATAAGAGGAAGACTTGAACAGTTTAAGCAGGCACAAAACAGCAGATTCTGTCCCACACCATAAACTGCTCTAGTGAGTTTTATTTCTAACTCCAGAAATCTTTCGCTTTAAAACATGCATTGTTACTCCCAAACTCTTAGAAGTCTTCAATTCTGATGAGATATCTTACTTTCAATGTGTCAACCTTAATTTTAAAAACTTAGATTGTCATTCTTGTTTTCTGGAAGGTATACATGGTTTTAATTTTTTTTTGTTCGAGGAAAATTATTGGTATTTTTCCTCTTTCTCCCAAAGGTGTGTGGGTTAAAAAAAAAAATACCCTATCTAAGAAATATTCTCCAAGAACCCAGGAGAGTATTAGACTTCTTATTTAAATGAAGAGCTTGAAAATCAGAATCTCATTTAAATAAATAGTACACAGTGTTGAGAGCCACAGCCGAAGGGGCCCCAGCAAACTTCCAGCTGCCAGCAATCCAGCTGCCGGCTGATGATTGGCTCACAGCGGCCCCAGCAACATCTAGCTGATTGGCTCCTCGGCCCCAGCAACATCTAGCTGATTGGCTCCTCTGCGGTGATGCTCATTGGACTGTTTCCCTGCCCTTTCAGACCACGGAGCTGCTCATTGGGGGACTTTTTGGCTCTGCCCACGTGACCCAGCCAATCGGCCTCAAGAGCAGGAGGATTGTGGGAGGTGGGGAGAAGCTTGTGGGGGGAGAGACAGGCGTGTGGAAAGCTGGTGGTGGCAGTTGAGGCTCTGAGGGGTTTTTCCTGAGATGCTGTTTGTTTGGCGTGTTTGGTTCTAAAAATAAAGTTAGTTTCTTTTGACAAGTGGCTCCTGATTGTGCCCAGCCAGACTGCGGCATCTGGTGGCTCGCACAGGGGAGCGACTGAGGGTAAGTGAACTGCTCGCCCCTGAGGGCAGGGCGAGAGGATGGGTAGCCATTTTAAGATTCTTCTTTTGTTATTTTGTTTCACTTTTGTTTTAAGTTGCCTGTCCCTGGAGATGAGTGAGACGGAAGAAAAACCGCTCACATCTGAGGAAAAACTATTTACGTCTGAGGAACAGATAGGGAGAAAGGACGGATGCACATGTCAGGAGGA
This sequence comes from Marmota flaviventris, assembly GCF_047511675.1. Taxonomy (NCBI): domain Eukaryota; kingdom Metazoa; phylum Chordata; class Mammalia; order Rodentia; family Sciuridae; genus Marmota; species Marmota flaviventris. Next base: position 17,336,207 of record NC_092515.1, on the reverse strand, counting down.
TAGAAAGGCTATAATGACTTTTTGTTGTTCCCTTTTTATTTCATTCTGTCTCGGTTTTGTTTGGCGTCATCTTGTTGGGTTGTATTATAGTAGAAATACGGGATCAGAAATTAGTAAAAAACAAACTGAAAGAGTGTTAAGTAAATTGTTAGAGGAAGGAGGCATCCCAGTAAAATCAATAGCAGTCAGGGCATACGTTGATACAATACAAAAATGTAGCCCATGGCTTTTTAAGGAGGAGTTGTTAAATATATCACAATGGAACCATCATGGTGAAGATTTAAAAAGAATAGAAAAGAAAAGCCCAGGGACTCTGCCAGTTGGCACATTGCCATTGTGGACGTTCGTATCTTGTTTGCTTAGTCCAAAGCCTTCAGTTCAGACAATGGTAGAGGAAGGAGAAGACATAATGATTCAAGTAAAAGAGAAGGTCTCTCAAGTTAGTCAGACAGAGGAAAAGATTCAAGTAAAAAAGAAGGTCTCTCAAGTTAGTCAGACAGAGGAAAAGATTCAAGTAAAAGAGAAGGCCTCTCAAGTTAGTCAGACAGAGAAAGAAAGTGTAAAACAGAAAAAGCCATCAGGGGGAAAGTTACAACAGGAGATTGCTACTAACACCTTTCTATCACCAGAGGGTGTAAGTGTCCAACCAACAGCACCACCTCTACAGGAGACTGCTACTAACACCTTTCTATCACCAGAGGACGTAAGTGTCCAACTAACAAGGCCACCTCCATATGCTGGGAGGTCCCCAACCCCCGCAGTTGATAGTTGGGATCCTGAGACAAGATCTCAAATATTAACATGCCCTGTATTTGAGGCAGGAGGGCAGCGATTTTACCAAGTTTTAAATTTCAAAACAGTGAAGCAGCTAAAAGAGGCTGTAACAACCTATGGTCCTCAAGCACCCTTCACTGTAAGCTTGGTCGAATCCATTAACAACTTGAACATGACGCCAGCAGATTGGGCTAATATGTGTAAAGCTGTGCTAAATGGAGGACAATACCTGTTATGGAAGGTTGCCAATGAGGAATTTTGCAAGGAGACGGCTAGGCGAAATGCAGCAGCTGGTTATCCTCAGAGAAATCTAGATATGTTGTTAGGAAAGGGACCTTATGAGGATCAGCAGCAACAAATTGCATATGATCCTGGCGTATACGCACAAATTGCTGCAGATGCAATTAAGGCATGGAAGACTTTACAAGGACATGGAGGTTTACAAGGTCAATTATCTAAGGTAATACAAGGAGCTAATGAACCTTATGCTGAATTTGTAGATAGGCTTATTCAAACAGCTACCAGAGTTTTTGGGAATACAGAACAAGCAATGCCATTACTAAAACACCTGGCTTATGAGCAAGCGAATCGTTGGTGCAGAGATATCATTAGACCATGGAAACATGAAGATTTAAACACATATATTAAATTATGTAGAGACATTAATGAACAAGAGCAAGTCGTGGCAGCTGCAGTAAAACAGGCTTTAGATGCCAGAGACATTAATGAACAAGGGCAAATTGTGGCAGCTGCAGTAAAACAGGCTTTAGATGCCAGGCCAAGAACATGCTACAATTGTGAACAAACAGGACATTTTAAAAGGAATTGCCCCATTGGAGGAGGGTTTAACAAAACTAGGTATCCAAGGAGTAGAATACCAGGTATTTGCCCACGATGCCGTAGAGGGAGACATTGGGCTAATGAATGCCGTTCTCAAACCACCATAGAGGGTACTCCATTATCAAAAAATGAACAAGGACCAGGTGTTTATCCACGATATCGTGGAGAAAGGCATCAGGCTCCATTGCCAAAAAATGGACAAGGGGGCCCAATGCTCCGGGGCCCAAAACCACAAATATACGGAGCACTGGAGGAACCCAGCAACCCCATCAGGGTAGTGCCCAGGACACATTGTCCATCAGATCCCTCATCAGACAAACCAGAGGGAGCGCAGGGTTGGACATCTGCGCCTCCGCCAGAGCAGTACTAACTCCAGAGATGGGAGTTCAAATCATTCCCACAGGGGTGAAAGGACCTCTTCCCAAAGGAACAGTAGGCTTATTATTGGGACGCAGCTCTTCTACTCTAAAAGGACTTATGATAAGTCCTGGGGTAATTGATCCCGATTATGAAGGTGAAATAAAAATTATAGCCAGTTCTCCAAAGGGTATATCAGTAATTTCACCAGGAGATAGAATAGCACAGTTACTAATAATACCCAGCCTACATGATAAATTTTCCAGTCGTACTGTAGAAAGAGGTTCCAAGGGATTAGGTTCCACAGGTGTAGATTGGGCTATGCTTTCTTTAAATTTAGATTCTCGCCCCATGCTAAAACTAAATATTCAAGGACATGAATTTAATGGGCTACTGGATACAGGTGCAGATCTTAGCATCATCTCTCGTCAAGAATGGCCAAAACATTGGCCATTACAACAAGCCACTCAAACGCTTCGAGGCCTAGGAGTGGCGACTAATCCCCATAGAAGTGCAATGGTATTAGATTGGAAGGATCCTGAAGGATGTGAAGGAACTATACAGCCATATGTATTGGATCATCTTCCCGTAAATTTATGGGGACGAGATGTCCTAGATCAATTAGGTTTGACATTAACAAATAACATCAACCAAAATGCACCCACTATTATGACTAGACAAGGTTTTAGGAAAGGAAAAAGATTAGAAAAACAAGAACAAGGTATAGCAGCACCAATACAAATAGATCAAGGAACAGACAGACATGGGTTGGATTTTCAGAAAGGGCCACTGAGACAATAAAAATTACTTGGAAATCAGAAAGACCAGTATGGGTTCCTCAGTGGCCCCTGACTAAAGAAAAGATACAAGCAGCCCATGACCTGGTCAAACAACAATTAGCGGAAGGACATATACAACCTTCTGTATCTCCCCATAATACTCCCATTTTTGTCATCAAAAAGAAATCTGGTAAATGGAGATTATTGCAAGATTTAAGAGCCATTAATAATGAGATGGTTATTATGGGACCTGCTCAATCAGGGATTCCTCAGTTGTCTGCTTTGCCAAAAACCTGGTATGTTTTAGTTATAGATATTAAAGATTGTTTTTTTTCAATTCCAATTCATCCTGAGGATAGTCCACGTTTTGCATTTACTATCCCTGCACTGAATCATGAAGGTCCTGATCAGAGATATGAATGGAAAGTACTCCCTCAAGGGATGGCTAACAGCCCAACTATGTGTCAAATTTATGTTAACAAAGCAATCCAGCCACTTAGAAATCAAAATTCTGAACTACAAATATTTCACTATATGGATGATGTATTATTAGCACACAAAGATAAAAAAACATTGCTAGAATGTTATGCCACACTTACAAACTTATTAAAAAATTATAATCTAGAGATAGCAATAGATAAAGTACAATTAAATTTTCCAATTAATTATTTAGGAGTTCTATTATCCTCAACCATGGTCCGTCCACCAAAAATTCAAATACGAGTAGATCAACTCAAATCACTTAATGACTTTCAAAAGTTATTAGGAGACATAAATTGGATAAGGCCTTATTTAGGTATACCAACAGGAGAGTTGGGACCTTTATTTGATATCCTAAAAGGTCCATCAGATCCAAATTCACCCCGAATGTTAACGCCTGAAGCAAGAAAGGCATTAAAAATCATTGAAACATATATGGAAAATATGCATTTGGATAGAATTGATATAAGTTTGCCTTTATTATTTATTGTACTACCAACAAAAAATATTCCTACAGGAGTATTTTGGCAAGAAGGTCCATTATTATGGATACATTTATCTTATTCTCCTAACACTATTCTTACTAGGTATCCTGAGGCTGTAGGACAGTTAATACTCAAAGGAATAAAAGCAGCAAAGGGAGTGTTTGGAATTTCTCCCAATAAAATTATTACTCCATATACTATGAATCAAATTGATGAGTTAGCTAATGAGTTAAATACTTGGGCAATAATCATGTGCAAATCTAATGTTTCATTTGATAACCACTTACCATCTAATCCTTTATTGTCTTTTTGGTCATTGCATCCTGTAATTTTTCCAAAAATGACAAGAAAAACACCTATCATGAATGCTCCAAATATATTCACTGATGGGTCAAATAATGGTACAGCAGCAGTAGTTACCCCTGATCAAACTTTTACATTTTTAGTACCCAAACAATCAGCTCAAAAGGTAGAGCTTAATGCAGTTTTACAAGCTTTTGTGATGTTTAAAGATTCTGTATTTAATTTATTTTCTGATAGTCAGTATGTAGTTAATGCTATAGTATCTCTTGAAGATGCTGGTAGGATTTCCCCTTCTTCTACTGTTTTCTCTTTGCTTTCCACTATACAAAGTCTAATCTGGGACAGAAAAGATCCATTCTTTATAGGACATATCAGGGCACATACAGGATTGCCTGGAGCCCTTAGTTTGGGCAATGATTTAGCAGATAAAACTACACATGACATACATATTTTCTCTACACTAGAAGAAGCTATAAATTTTCATAAAAAGTTCCATGTCAATGCTAATACTTTACAAAAGGGTTTTAAAATAACTAAGGAACAAGCTAGACAAATAATAAAACAATGTCAAAATTGTGTGACCTTTTTACCACAAGTTAATCTTGGAGTCAATCCTAGAGGATTGATACCTAACCATATTTGGCAGATGGACGTCACACACTTGCCAGAATTTGGAAAATTAAAATATTTGCATGTTACAGTTGATACTTCTTCTGGATTTTTGATGGGCTCCCTTCATGCCGGAGAAAAAACTAAAGATGTTATAGCTCATTGCTTACAAAATTTTGCCACTGTGGGTGTTCCAAAACAGTTAAAAACAGATAATGCCCCTGGTTATACTTCTACCTCTTTTAAACAATTTTGCTCAACATTTGGCATTACTCATATAACAGGAATCCCATACAATCCACAGGGACAAGGCATAGTTGAAAGAGCTCATCAAACTATTAAAATGTACTTATTAAAGCAAAAAGAAGGAATTGGGAAGGGGTATATATTCCCCAAAGATAAACTTAAAATAACCCTTTTTACTCTAAACTTTTTAAATTTGGATTCATCAGGACTTAGTGCTGCGGAAAGGCATATGTGTCCAAAAAATGTACATAAGCCCAAGGTACTTTGGAAGGATATTCTAACAGGACAATGGAAAGGTCCTGACCCAGTAATTGTCTGGAGTCGGGGGTCTGTTTGTGTGTTTCCACAGGGAGAACAGCAGCCGATTTGGATTCCAGAGAGATTAACCAAGGTCCTGACCCAGTGATTGTCTGGAGTCGGGGGTCTGTTTATGTGTTTCCACAGGGAGAACAGCAGCCGATTTGGATTCCAGAAAGATTAACTAAAGCGATTTCTACAGACCAAAAAGAAGATGATTTGGCTCAAATCCATAACAACTAATATCCAAAACTCCAGTTTGGCTATTCTTACATCTGCAACAGAACCAGGATGCTTTTTTCAATATCTATTTTATTATTGCCCTTTGCCATATCATGAAGTTCTATTTTGTTTTTTGAGCTCATACAGACCTAGGTTAATGTTTTGCTGATCAGTTCTATTTTTTGACTATAGAGTTTTTAAACATTGCAATGGAGATTTCACCTGTAAAAAGTTATAAGGCCTTTACTATAATGTTATGTGTTGTATGTATTATGTTATGTGTGCACACTTGTGTTTTGTGTTATATGTTTGAATGTCCATATATCATATATGATGAGCGCTCATGATAAAATGGATCCAAATATTTTTTTTTCACGTGATTTATATGGTTTAATTTAAATTGGGTAAACAACTGTTGAGGATTGTTTTAATATGTAAACAAAAAAGAAGGTTAACAGATCTGTTTGTTTACTTTCACCTTTCCTTTTCATTATATTTAATAATTCTCTTAAAGATAATGTAAATTGTTAAGAAAATTGTTTTCTTTTAGTGCCTTCTGTAATGTTACATAATTTTTTCTTTAGCCATTATTGCCAGAATTCCTATCTTCATCCCAGTGCCGGTGAAGACAATGTAAATTGTTAAGAAAATTGTTTTCTTTTAGTGCCTTCTGTAATGTTACATAATTTTTTCTTTAGCCATTATTGCCAGAATTCCTATCTTCATCCCAGTGCTGGTGAAGTCAAAGATAAAACCAATCTACAGCTTCTACAATAGCCATCACTGAACTGCTTGCAGAACTTGCCTGGACACATTGTGAGCTCACCTGTATGCATTTTGAACTATCTGTTGGTGCAGCGACTTGTGGTAGTGTTGGGGTATTTTTGCTGATGATGTCACCGGTGGTACAATTTTTCAAAGGAGCCCTCAATTGGCTTAATGTCATGGCATTTTGCATCCTCCTCTACTAGTGATGGTCTAAAATTTGGGGGCCAACAGAGGTGAGGCAAAGAACCTCACCCCCCCACTGGTGCAAAGGCCTATCCACAAGTATAGCTGTATGCTGGACCGGTAGTCAGTGACGGGTATGATCCAATTGCAGTGGTACCAACCTAAGACAGGAGGCTGACGCCTAGAGGTCAGTTCATCCGATGACGGGTAAGGACCATATGTTGAATTGGACTGCCTAACAGGCACGGTCCCTAAGCCACATGCTTGTTGTTTAAACAGAGAGGGGGAGATGTTGAGAGCCACAGCCGAAGGGGCCCCAGCAAACTTCCAGCTGCCAGCAATCCAGCTGCCGGCTGATGATTGGCTCACAGCGGCCCCAGCAACATCTAGCTGATTGGCTCCTCGGCCCCAGCAACATCTAGCTGATTGGCTCCTCTGCGGTGATGCTCATTGGACTGTTTCCCTGCCCTTTCAGACCACGGAGCTGCTCATTGGGGGACTTTTTGGCTCTGCCCACGTGACCCAGCCAATCGGCCTCAAGAGCAGGAGGATTGTGGGAGGTGGGGAGAAGCTTGTGGGGGGAGAGACAGGCGTGTGGAAAGCTGGTGGTGGCAGTTGAGGCTCTGAGGGGTTTTTCCTGAGATGCTGTTTGTTTGGCGTGTTTGGTTCTAAAAATAAAGTTAGTTTCTTTTGACAAGTGGCTCCTGATTGTGCCCAGCCAGACTGCGGCAACACAGTCTCCTTAATTTTTTTTACTGAAGTGCATAAAAATGCATAAATGATACACTCATTTATGTAATCAGCACCTTAAATAAGGCAGAGATTGTGTCTGGTACCCCCAAAGACTCCTGAGCCCCCTTCCAGTCACTTCTCCATGAAGGATAAACTCTGCGATGACTTTCTCTCTTTTTAATAACTGCCTGGTTGTGTCACATCAGAGATTAGAGATTTTACTACTGGGATTCTCCCGTTGATGGATTTAGATTATTCCTATTTGTTGGTTTCCACATCCATGATCATGCTACTCTGCACACAAGCACAAGTATTGCTCTAGAATAAAATCCAAGAAATAGGATTGCAAGATTAAAGGTTTAAGGGCTTTGTGTATTTTCATGGTAATCCCTTGATGACTTCTGCAAAAACATCACAAAGTCACATTCCCAACCCCCTTGTTAGAAAGGATCATTCCTTGTTATCTTGCCAGGACAATGATATCATCAATTCTCATGAGATATTGTCAATTTGATGGTAGAGAAACGATAACTTCTTATTGCTTTTAATTGGCATTTCCCTGATGAGTGGCGAGTTTGATCATTGCTATGGACTAAATTATGTCCCTCCTCTCCTGAATTCATATGTTTAAGTCTTACTCCCAATGAACTTGTAAATAGGGTTTTTAGGAAATATTTAGGGTTAGATGAGGCCAGGAGAGTGGGCCCCTCATGCCAGGATTGGTGCTCTTATTAAAAAAAAGACCAGCATAATGGTGCACACCTGTAATCCCAGCTACTTTTGGAGGCTGAAGCAGGAGGATCACAAGTTCAATGCCAGCCTCAGCAATTTAGCAAGACCCTGCCTCAAAATAAAAATGAAAAGGGTTTGGGAATGTAGCTCAGTGGTAGAGCACCCTTAGGTTCGATCCTGGAGGGGGTGGGGGGTTATCTGAAAGTTTGTGCTTTCTGCCATGTGAGGACACAGTGAGAAAGCAAGTAAGGAAGAGACCCCAGGACTAGACCATGATGGCACCAGGATCTCAGACTTCCAGCCTCCAGAACTGTGAAGAAAGAATTTCTGTTGTTCGAGCCTCCCAGTCTATAGTATTTTGTTATGGTAGATCAAGTTGACTAATACAAGTATTTTTTTCCAAATGTTTACTAATCCTTTGCATTTCTTTCATAAATCATTTGTGATATCCTTTGCCCAGTTTAATATAGCTGTTTATCTATTTATTATGTATTTGTAGGGTTTTTTTATGTTATGGAAATTAATCCTTTTTCAGTTAAATGTTACAAATATTTTTTTCATGTATTTTAATATAGTTTATGCTGTCCTTTCAAAGACAGATTTTTAACTCTTATCAAGTAAAATTTATCAAAATTCATCTTTTATGTTTAGTTTCATGTTTTATGTTGGAAAACGTTAAAATATGTTCCTATATTTCTTCCGACATTTTATAAATTATTTAAAGATTAGTTTTTCAATCAAATCAAGATTCTATCCATTTATTAATTTTTGTACTTTAGGCAATTATCATCAGATTTTATTCCTCCAATTAGATACCTACTTCGAACAACATTAATTTGTGTATCCTTTCTCCCAACTTTAAATGTCACCTTTATACAAGGTTTTCTTTTTTTATTTTTAAAGAGAGAGTGAGAGAGAGAATTTTTTTTTTAATATTTATTTTTTAGTTTTCAGCGGACACAACATCTTTGTTTGTATGTGGTGCTGAGTATTGAACCCGGGCCGCACACATGCCAGGCAAGCGCGCTACTGCTTGAGCCACATCCCCAGCCCTATATAAGGTTTTCTTAACAATGTGTGACTGCTCGTGTTGTAGGGACAGATGAGGCAAGACACCAAAGACAGCAGGAAACAGTTTTATTTGACTGCAGCCAGGTTCCGAGGGCATAGCTTTTGTTGTAATCAATCAATCCTCTGAACCCTGAGTTCAGGTAGTTCCAGAATTTCATACCCAGCATGTAAGGGGAGAGGCTCAGAAGTTCCCAGTCTGCAGAAGTTCACAGAAAAGCAGCTTTTTCTCTCACTGTTCTGGCCAAGTTAACCCTTCAAGGACAACACCTGAGAAGGGGAGAGCTTCTTCTCCATTTCTTGCCTCTCCCTGCCAGCTGTTACCATGGAGCCCAATTGTAACTTCTCTCATCTTAGAAATGTAGACATCTCTGTGAAGCCCCCGCTCAAGGCAAGAGGCCTTGTTTACACATTTCTACAAACTACTATGCTGGATACATGTTTGTGAAAAACTAGTAAAGGAGTGTCCAGCTGATTTCTTCCCAGCCAGTGGCCAAGTAAGACAGAGCAACATGAAAATAGGAAGTTTATCTACATTGAACTCTTTTATAGAGACTCTTTTGCTGACAGTCCTAAAATCAGCCATGGTGGAGATTTCTGGAGAAGCCCAGTTAGGACTTTTTTGTGGAGAAAGGGGGTACCACTACACTCCTAGATGGTATTTTGAATACAAAATCAATTTTAAATTTCTACAGCTTTATCATTTTATTTGCTAGCTGATTAGTCAAGTTATTCTCTGATTGTCATTTTTCAACAATTTCTTAGGAATTTTCAAGTGTTTTATTTTCTAGATGAGCTCTAGAATCTGCTTACCAAATTCCATTTTTTAAAAATCTTATCTGAATTTGATTGTATTACAATTAATTTGTTATCTATTTGGGAAGAATTAACATATTTATGGTTAAGTCTTCCTGTTCATAAACATGGTATATCAAGTTGGACTTATACATGTTTGGCTTTATTTTTTATAAATAAACCTTTGTTATATCTCATAATCTAAGTCATTATTGGGATAATCTAAGTAATTATTATTGGGACAATTTTCTAATATTGATATTTTATTTGGCCATCTTATTGAAATTTTTGGTGTAGTAATCCATTATTTTATGTGTATGGATTATCTATGTGAAATTTGAATTTCTAGTACAATTTTAACATCTCATTTTATATTATTCTTTTAGTTCCAAATCTAAACCTTTTGATACAATATAAATTAGTATTAGTACTAGCAGGCATCCTAGCTGATGCCATGGCACACACCTATAATCCCAGCAACTCAGGAGGCTGAGGCAGGAGGATCACAAGTTCAAAGTCAGTCTCAGTAACTTAGTGAGCCCTGTCTCAAAATAAAAAATAAAAAGGGCTGGGTATGTGGCTCAGTAGTTAAGTGCCCCAGGTTCAATTTCCGATATTAAAAAAAAAAAAAAAAAAGTAATAGCAGGCATCCTAATCTTGTTTCCATCTTTATATGGAACACTTCTAATATTTTACTATTCAGTCACACAATAATTGTAGGTCTCTGATAAAATTTCTATCAATTTTACGTTTTCTTCTATTCTTGGCTCACTAAGATTTTTTTTCAAGTTAGAAAATCATGTTATCAAATACTTTTCAGTACCTATTAAGATAATCAGTATCTATTAAGATAATCATATGGGGGGCTGGGATTGTGGCTCAGTAGTAGAGTGCTCACCTAGCATGCACAAGGCACTGGGTTCAATCCTCAGCACCATATAAATGTAAAATAAAGATATCGTGTCCACCTAAAACTTAAGAATAAATATTTTTTTTTAAAAAAAAAAAAAAGGTAATCATATGGAATTTTAATTCAGCCCACTGACAAAAATATTCCTGATGAGTCAGCCTTACATTCCTGGGGAAACCTTATTGATCTCAATCTATTATTCTTTTAATATGTGACAGATGTTATTTCCTTATATCTCATATTGCTCTTTATAAGGTCTGTAGTTTCTATTTGGGGCTGTTGTCTTCCATTTTGCATTGGGCCAGGGACACAACATAAAATGGGTTGAAGTTTCCATGTGTTTGTGTGTTCTGGAGTCATGTCTGTGAAAGGAATTAGCTACTTCTTCAGAAGTGACATGAACATACCTGTAAATGTCCCGGGCCTGTGCTCCTTTTTAGGTGGTAGATTTTGACTACTTTTTCTTCTCCACAGTGATGGTAAAAGCAGTAATTGTTAGAGTCAAGTGTTAGCTACTGTTCTTACCACCTTCTCAGCATTCATCTTTCACTCTCCATACCCTGTGGCCTGCATTTTTATAGAGTGAGGAATGAAGCACAGGATGATGGACGACAAGGGGCAGTTAACACAATGAATCAGCAGTCTACCTCCCAAGACTATGTTCTGAACCACTGGCTGGGCAACACTGCCTCCTATTGACCATTAGTAATAATTAATGCTTTTGTTCTCTTCTGGGTCGCTTTTTAAATAACATACTTTTTCCTTAATAAATCATTTTCAACATGGGAACCACTGGCCTAGAGTTGTACAATTTGAGCACCAAAAAGGATGATGATTAGGCTTGTGGTACACAATTGTAATCCTAGCCATTTAGAATGTAGAGGCAGGAGGATCGCAAGTTCAAGGCCATGTCAAGTTGCCTGGGCAACTTGGCAAGACTGTATCAAAATTTTTAAAAATATTTTTTAAAAGGCTAGGAATATAGCTAGAGATGTGGTATAGTATTTGCAAAAAAAAGTGTAGGGGAAGAATAATGACTGCAATAGACCTGAACACACCAAATTGATAAAAGACTGAATTCTTTCCCTCTAAGAACATGAACAAGCTCAGCATGGTGTTGCATGCCTGTAATCCCAGCAGCTGGGGAGGCTGAAGCAGGAGGATCACAAGTTCAAAGCCAGCCTCAACAACTTAGCGAGGCCCTAAGCAACTCAGGGAGACCTATCTCTAAATAAAATATTTTTTTTTTTTTAAAAAAGGACAGGGGCAGGGGTTCAGGTCTAATCAGTGGGTCTAATCTCAGTGGTAGAGTGCTTGCCTGGCTTGTATGAGACACTAGGTTTGTTCCCTGGCACCACATAAAAATAAATAAAATAAAGGTATTGTGTCCATCTGCAACTAAAAAAAAAAATGTTTTAAAAAGGCAGTAGTTAAGTGGCTCAGTAGTTAAGTGTCCCTGGGTTCAATCCCCAGTTAAAAAATAGGCAAAGATGTCTGCTCTCAGCACTTATTTAACATAGTGCCAGAAGTTCTAGTCATTGCAATAAAGCAAAAATGGCATACAGATTGAAAGGAAGGAATAAAACTGCCTATGTTTTTTTGTTTGTTTGTTTGTTTTTACAGTGCTGGGGATTGAACCCAGGGCCTTGGGCATGTTAGGCAAGCACTCTACCACCAAGCTACAACACTAGCACAAAATTATCTCCATTATCTGTAGATGGCATGATTGTGTGTGTGTGCATGTGCATGTTGGGGAGCATTGTAATATGTCCTCCAAAATTCCTGATCCCTGGTTTATATACTCTATGTAATCCCTGGAACTGTGAATGCAGTGGGGTTAGGTCACATTTATAGTCTAGTTAATCTTAAGAAAGAGATTTTCTGGTTGGGTCTAATCTAATCATAGGAGGCTTTTTAAATCTGGATCTAGATACCAGAGACAAAAAAAAGTCAGAGACTCAGTGTGAGGGATTTTACTGTGAGAGAAATCCTCTTTTCATGATTTGAAAACAGAGAGGACTTCATGGCAAGGAAAGCAAGGAGCCTTTAGAAGCTGAAAATAGATCCCCATTAACCACAAGCAAGGAAAAGAGCCTTCAACCCCGAAATGCAAAGAACTGAACTCTGCTGCAAGCACATAGCTTGGAGAAAGGTCCAGACTTCTTAGGAGAATACAGTTCTACAGACACACTGACTTCAGCCTTGTGAGAGGTGAGCAGAGAGCTCAAACACACTCCTGGAACTCTCACCTACAGAACTGTGACCTAATAAATGGGTTTTAACTTAAGCCATTAAGTGCATAATGATTTGCTATATATAAATTTAAAACTAATGTACCAGCCATAATAAAATCAAAATAGAAATCAATAGCAAAAAATAACAGGAAAAATCTCTAAACACTTAGAAATGGCAGCCATTATGAAGTCAAACAATAACAAGTGCTGGCGAGGATGTGGGGAAAAGGGTACACTTGTACATTGCTGGTGGATCTGCAAATTGGTGCAGCCAATTTGGAAAGCAGTATGGAGATTCCTTGGAAAGCTGGGAATGGAACCACCATTTGACCCAGCTATTCCCCTTCTCGGACTATACCCAAAAGACCTAAAAAGAGCATACAACAGGGACACAGCTACATCAATGTTCATAGCAGCACAATTCATAATAGCTAGACTGTGGAACCAACCCAGATGCCCTTCAATAGATGAAAGGATAAAAAAGTGGCATTTATATACAATGGAATATTACTCAGCACTAAAAAACAACAAAATCATGGCATTTACAGGGAAATGGATGGCATTAGAGCAGATTATGCTAAGTGAAGCTAGCCAATCTCTAAAAAACAAATGCAGAATATCTTCTTTGATATAAGGGGGGCGACTCAAATCAGAGCAGGGAGGAAGAGCATGAGAAGAAGATTACCATTAAATAGGGACGAGAGGTGCATGGGAATGGGAGAGAGAAGGGAAATTGCACGGAAGATGGTAGGAGACCCTTATTGTTATGAAAAATTACATATAAGATGGTGTGAGGGGGAAGAAAAAAGAGAGAGAAACATGTCACAGTAGATTGGGTAGAAAGAGGGGAGGAGAGGGGAGGGGGGGATAGGAAGGGCAGCACAATACAATAGACACTAGTATGGCCCTATGTATAAACATGGCTGTATAACCAATGTGATCCTGCAATCTGTACACGTGGAAAAATAAGATTAAGATTACGTACCCCATTTGAATCAAATGTATGATATGTCAAGATCATTGTAATGTTTTGAGCAACTAATAAAAAAATCAAAAAAAAGAAATATGCCATGTATGTCAAAATAATTCATGGCTTGGGCTGGGGTTGTGGCTCCGTATAAATGCTTACCTAGCATGTGTGAGGCACTGGGTTCAATTCTCAGTGCCACATATAAATAAATAAAATAAAGATCCCTCAACAACTTAAAAGAATTTTTAATAAATAATTCATGGCTCAAGAGAAACTGGAATATGTTTTAACTGATCAAAAATGAAATATATGTCAGAATTTGTAAGATACAGCTAAAGCAGTGCCTAGAAGGAAATAGCTTTAAATGTTCATATTAGAAAACAAGAAAAGTCTCAAATCAACAACCTAAATTGCCCAGTTAAAGAAACTAGAAAAATAAGAGCAAAATATACCCAAAGCAAACAAGAAAAGAGTGGAAGTCAACACAAACCAAAAGGGAAAAACAGTAGGAAAAGTCAATGAAACCAAAAAGCTGCTTGTGTCAGTCATCTTTTTGTCACCATGACAAAATATCTCAGAGAAAGATTTTAGAGAGGGAAGAAATTGGGGCTCATGGTTTCAGTCCATCTTCAGTTGGCTCCATGTGGGCGGTGGCAAGGCGGCCCTGCGCGATGGCGAGGGCTAGTGGAACAGTGCGGCTCAGCCCACAGAGGCTGGGAAGCAGACAAAGAGGAAGGGGCCAAGGACAAGAAACACCCTTCCAGGACACACCCCCAGTGACCTACTTCCTCCAACTAGGCCCTGCCACCTACAGTTTCCACCACTCCCAATGGTCTATTTAATTACAAACCAATGGATTAAACTCCTGTTGAGATCAGAGCTTTCCTGTTCCTATCAATTCCTAAAAGACCCATTTCTAAACATTACTGCATTGGTGGGGACCAAAGCTTCAACACAGGAGCATCAAAGGGGCATTCCAGTCATTATTCCAGTTCTTTGAAAGACCAATAAAATTGATAAACCTTTAGTAAGACTTACAAAATAAGAGAGAAGGCACAAATAGAAGTGAAAATCACTACATACCTTCAGACATTAAAGGGAAAATAAGAGTCTATTATAAACAACTCTACACATATAAATTCTACAACTTAGGTGAATTGGACCCATTCTTCAAAAACAAAGCCACCTACACTAATCCATGGAGAAATAAATGATATAAATAATTTTAGATCTATTAAAGAAACTGATTTTATAGCTAAAAAAAAAACTCCAGACTCAGACAGTTTCATTGGCAAATTATACCAAAAAATAATGCCATTTTCACACAATCTTTTCCAGAAAAATAGAAGAGGGAATATTTCTTAATATTTCTCAATTCATTTTTTGAAGCCAGTATTATCCTAATGCTAAAATGAGATTAAGCACTATATCAGTGTACTACTGACTGATATAAAAATCCTCAGTGAAATATTAACAAATCAGAAGTATGTAAACAGACTATACCATCACCAACTGGACTTTTATTCCAAGAATGCAAAGCTGGTTCAATATTGAAAAATCAAAAATGAAATCCACTGTGTTAACCCTTTAGAGAAGGAAAATCAGATGATCATATCCATGGACGCAAACAAAGTTTTCGGGAAAATTTAATGTCATTCACATTAAAAATTCAGCAGATTAGGACTAAAAGGAATTTCCTTATCCTGATAAATGACATCTACAAAAAACCTACAGTTAACATAATATGTAAAAGTGAAAGAGTAGAGGTCTCTCTCTGCAATTTACAGCAAGGCCAGGTTATCTACACTTACTACTTTTATCCAGCCTCTGCCTAGAAGTCCTAATCAGCACAACAAGTCAGAAAAAAGAAACAAAAGGCATACAGGTTTTAAAAAAAGAAATAAAACTATGCTTATTTTCAGATGACAGGATTTTCTGTGTAGAAAGAAAAACCCAAGATCCTCCTTGGTGACCTGCGCAGGAGCCCAGGCCCAGAGTAGGCCTGGGTCCATTCTGACACTGGCAGACTCCCCAGAGCTCAGGCCCCTCCACCAAACTGCACAGGAGCCCAGGCCCAGCATAGGCCTGGTTTCACCCCACGACCACCTGGGAGCCCAGGACTAAATCTACTTCCATCTTGAGACACTGCAGCTATCCCCATAGCCTTCCCCAAGTAGAAGCCCCTACCTTGGGACAACAGACAGGGCCTAGAAGCAGCTGCATCTTGGAGCAGGCATCCCAAAACCAGTGTAAGGCCCACCCTTTCAACTCCATCTCTGAAAGACATTGCATCCGTCTTGGGACACCCCCACCACTATCTCAAGTTACCTCCAGCTATCGCTGCCACCACCTACAGTTGCAGTGGGACACTGACAGGGTCTGGAAGCCCAATACCAAGGTGAGGTACAGATAATCTGCAAAGATACTACAAGATTATAGGATAGAAACTGTAATACTTCAGATCCACACTGCAAGAAAGGAAGTCACATAGACAACATGAAAAAACAAGGGAGAAAAGTGCCCCAAACAAACCAGGATACTACAATACCAGAACCCATGGACAGTGCAGTTGATGAAATTTCAGAGAAGGAGTTCAGAATGTTCATCATTAAAATGATCTGTGAATTAAAGAACGACCTAAATGAGCAAATAGAGGCAAAAATTGATCACTGTAACAAAGAGATAAGGGAGTAAATACAGGTAGCAAAAGACTACTTCAAGAAAGACATAGAGATTCTGAAAAAAAAAAAATCAGTAATCCTAGAAATGAACGAAACAATAAACCAAAAAAAAAAAAAAAAAACTCAATAGAAAGCATCACCAACAGACTAGATCACTTGGAAGACAGAACATCAGATAATGAAGACAAAGTATACAACCTGGAAAATAAAGTTGACCACACAGTGAAGATAGTAAGAAACCATGAACAGAACATCCAAGAATTATGGGACAGTATCAAAAGACCAAATCTAAGAGTTATTGGGATAGAGGAAGGCATAGAGTTTCAAACCAAAGGAATGCACAATCTCTTCAAGGAGATAATATCAGAAAATTTCCCAAACATGAAGAATGAATCGGAAAATCAAATGCAAGAGGCTTACAGGACACCAAGTACAAAATTACAACAGGTTGACACCAAGGCACATTATAATGAAAATGTCTAGCATATAGAATAAGGACAGAATCCTAAAGGCCACAAGAGAGAGAGGAATCAGATCACATATAGGGGGAGACCAATTGGTATCTCAGCAGATTTTTCAATGCAGACCCTCAAAGCAAAGAGATACTGGAACAACATATACCAAGTTCTGAAAGAAAATGGATGCCAACCAATAATCCAGCAAAATTAAGTTTTAGATTTGATGATGAAATAAAAATCTTCCATGATAAACAAAGGTTAAAAGAATTTTCAATTAGAAATCCTGCACTACAGAACATCCTCAGCAAAATATTCCATGTAGAGGAAATGAAAAACAACAATGAAAATCAGCAGAGGGAGGTATTACACTAAAGGAAAAACTAATCAAAAGAGAAAACAAGTCAAGTTAAATAAGAAAAATAAACAAAAATGGCTGGGAATACAAATCATGTCTCAATAATAACTCTGAATGTTAATGGCCTAAACTCTCCAGTCAAAAGACATAGACTGGCAGATTGGATGAAAGAAAGAAAGAAAAAAAAAAGACCCAACACTATGCTGCCTCCAAGAAACTCATCTCATAGGAATAGACATCCACAGACTGAAGGAGAAAGGTTGGGAAAAATCATACCACTCTCATGGACTGCGGAAACAAGCAGGAGTTTCCATTCTCATATCAAATAAAGTAGACTTCAAGCCAAAGTTAATCAAAAGGGATAAAGAAGAATATTTCATACTGCTTAAGGGAACCATTCATCAACAAGACATAACAATTATAAATATATATTCCCCAAACAATGGAGCGTCTACATTCATCAAACTCACTCTTTTCAAGTTTAAGAGTCAAACTGACCACAACACAATAAGCTGAGCCACAACTGCAGCCCTGACTTTTTCTTCTCTTAAGGAATGAACTCCACGCAATGAACTTTCTGGGTGACTTTAACACACCTCTTTCACCACTGGATAGATCTTGCAAACAAAAGCTGAACAAAGAAACTATACATTCAATAACTTAGACTTAACTGACATATATAGACTATTTCATCCCTCGACGAGCAAATACACTTTCTTCCCCGCAGCACATGGATCCTTCTCCAAAACAGACCATATATTATGCCAAAAAGCAACTCTTAGCAAATATAAAAAAGTAGAGATATGACCCTGCATTCTATCAGATCATAATGGAATGAAATTAGAAATCAATGATAAAATAAAAAATAAAAAATACTCCAACACCTTGAGACTAAATAATATGCTACCGAATGAACAATTGGTTGCCAGACATCAAGGAGGAGATTAAAAAATTCTTAGAGGTAAAAGAGAACACTGATACAACGTATCAAAATCTCTGGGACACTATGAAGACAATAATAAGAGGAAAGTTCATTGCGTGGAGTTCATTCCTTAAGAGAAGAAAAAGTCAGGGCTGCGGTTGTGGCTCAGTGGTAGAGCACTTGCCAAGCAGGTGTGAGGCCCTGGGTTCGATCCTCAACACCACATAAAAATAGATAAATAAAATAGAGGTATAAAAAAAAGAAGAAAAAGTCAACAAATAAATGACCTAACATTACATCTCAAAGCCCCATAAAAAGAAGAACAAATCAACACCAAAAGCAGTAGAAGACAATAAACAATTAAAATCAGAGTTGAAATCAATGAAATTGAAACAAAAGAAACAATTGAAAAAATTGACAAAAATTGGTTCTTTGAAAAAAATAAATAAAATTGACAAATCCTTAGCCATGCTAATGAAGAAAAGGAAAGAGAAAACTCAAATTACTAATGTGATAAAAAAGAAAATAACACAACAGACACTCCAGAAATACAAAAGACAATTAGAAATTATTTTGAAAACTTGTACTCTAATAAAATAGAAAATATCAAAGGCATCGACAAATTCAAACAGATCAATTTCAAGTGATTAAATAGAAGATGCCATCAGAAGCCTACTAACCATGAAAAGCCCAGGACCAGATGGATACACAGCTGAGTTCTACAAGACCTTTAAAGAAGAACTAATACAAATACTCTTCAAATTATTTTATGACATAGAAAAAGAGGGAGCATTTCCAAGCTCATTCTATGAGGCCAATATCACCCTGATTCTAAAACCAGGCAAAGACACGTCAAAAAAAGAAAACTTCAGACCAATATCTCTAATGAACATAGATGCAAAAATTCTCAATAAAATTCTGGCAAATCAAATATGAAAACATATCAAAAAGATAGTAAACCACAATCAAGTGGAGTTTGTCCCAGTGATGCAAGGTTGGTTCAACATATGGAAATCAATAAATGTAATTCATCATATCAATAAACTTAAATATAAGAACCATATGATCATCTCAATAGATGCAGACAAAGCATTCGACAAAATGCAGCACTGCTTCATGTTCAAAACACTAGAAAAAACTAGGGATAACAGAAATATATCTCAACATCATAAAAGCTATCTGTGCTAAGCCCCAGGCCAACATCATTCTAAATGGAAAAAAATTGGAAGCATTCCCTCTGAAAACTGGGAAAAGACAGAGATGCCCTCTTTTACTACTTCTGTTTAACATAGTTCTTGAAACACTGACCATAGAAATTAGACAGATGAAAGAATTAAAGGGATATGGATAGGAAAAAAGAACTCAAATTAGCACTATTTGCTAATGATATGATTCTATACCTAGAAGACCCAAAAAAATTCCACCAGAAAACTTCTAGAACTAGTAAATGAATTCAGCAAAATAGCAGGATATAAAATCAACACCCGTAAATCAAAGGCATATCAGTGACAAATCCTCTGAAAGGGAAACGAGGAAAACTACCCCATTTACAATAGCCTCGAATAAAATAAATTAAATACTTGGGAATCAACTTAATCTACAATCAAACTTAATATACAATCTTATACAACTTAATATACAATCAAAGGTGAAAGACTTCTACAACAAAAAGTACAGAATGCTAAAGAAAGAAATTAAAGAAGACCTTAGAAGATGGAAAGATCTACATTGCTCTTGGATAGGCAGAATTAATATTGTCAAAATGGCCATACTACCAAAAGCACTATGCAGATTTAATGCAATTCCAATCAAAATCCCAATAACATTCCTCATAGAAATTTTAAAAAGCAGTCATGGAATTCATCTGGAAAAATAAGAGACCCAGAATAGCTAAAGCAATTCTTAGCAAGAGGAGTGAAGCAGGTGGCATCACTATACCGGACCTTAAACTATACTACAGAGAAATATTAACAAAAACAGCATGGTATTGGCACCAAAATAGACTGGTAGACCAATGGCCCAGAACAGAGGACACAGAGACTAACCCACATAATTACAGTTATCTTATATTAGACAAAGGCACCAAAAACATACATTAGAGAAAAGATAGCCTTTTCAACAAACAGTGCTGGGAAAACTGGAAATCCATATACAACAAAATGAAAGTAAGCCCCTCTTACCATGCACAAAACTCAACTCAAAGTGGATCAAGGACCTAAGAAAAACCAGAGACCCTGTGCCTTTTAGAAGATAAAGTAAGCCCAAGTCTCCACCATGTCGGATTAGGCCCTGACTTCCTTAAAAGACTCCTGTAGCGCAAGAATTAAAATCAAGAATCAATAAATGGGGGGCTGGGGATGTGGCTCAAGCCGTAGCGCGCTTGCCTGGCATGCGTGCGGCCCGGGTTCGATCCTCAGCACCACATACAAACAAAGATGTTGTGTCCGCCGAAAACTAAAAAATAAACATTAAAAACAAAATTTTAAAAAAAAAGAATCAATAAATGGGATGGATTCAAACTAAAAAGCTTCTTCTCAGCAAAAGAAACAATCAGTGAGGTGAACAGAGAGATTACATTTGGGGAACAAATTTTTATCACACACATATCAGTTGGAGCACTAATATCTAGTGTGTGTATATATATATATATATATATATATATATATATATATATATATATATATATATTAAAAACAGCATACTACAGTGGCACAGCCACATCAATGTTTATAGCAGCACAATTCACAATAGCCAAACTATGGAACCAACCTAGATGCCTTTTAATAGACAATTGAATAAAGAAAATGCGGTATATAAATACAATTGTGGGAAGCCACTCTGAATGATTCACATCTTCCATCCTGGAGTTGATTGTCACTACATCTCGTAGTGACCTGGACATTGCCCTGGTTCTGGAAGTTTGGCATCTTCAGACGTAGGTGTGTCGCCCCATGGATTGAGCTACGCTCACCTGTTCCTTTGTGATATTACCCCTATGTCCTGTTTGGGGTAGAATGTTCCATGGAAACACCCATTGTGTGTCCCCTGCTCTTGCTCTGCCTTTGGGTGTGGCCTTCCTAGATGGCAGTCAACCTGCTGACAGCAGACATCACAAAGCTAGACTCAATCCCCTGAAACCCGACCCCTTGCCTCATTTGAATAGCTTCTCCTCAATAAAAGGGTTCAGCACGTGCTCGCTTGCTGTCTTTCTGCAGACCCTTAAGGTCAGAGAAGCTGTCACAGGACCTCAAAGAAAAAGGTGTCTCTGTCTCTTGTTGGTTATTTCATGCAGCCCAGTTCACCTGGAGTGACCCTGAGTGTTTTAGTCGTTAGGAATACAACACACAATGGAATATTACTCAGCATTAAAAGAGAATAAAATCATGGCATTTTCAGGTAAATGGATGGAGTTGGAGAATAAAATGTTAAGTGAAGTTAGACTATCCCAAAAAGCCAAATGCTGAATGTTTTTTTTCTGATTTAAGGAGGCTGATTCATATTGTGGTGGGGCAGGAGCATGGGAGGATTAGATGAACTCTAGACAGGGCAAAGCCGAGGGAGGGGAAGGGAGGGGGGCATGGGGATAGGAAAGATGGAGGAATGACGCGGACATCATTACCCTAAGTACATGAATAAAGACACATATAGTGTGACTCTACTTTGTGTACAACCAGAAATATGAAAAATTGTGCTTTCTATATGTGTAATATGAATTGTAGTGCATTCTGCTGTCATTTATAACAAATTAAAATTTGAAAAAATAAAAATACTTCTAGAGTTAATGAGTTTAGCAAGATTGTATGATGTGATATCAACACACAAAAAATCTAAAATTTTAAAATTATAATTTTAAATTCTAATATTTAAATTACATATTTAATATTAAATTTTTAAATAATAATATTTTCATTAGCTCCTTTAAAGTCAAATATTTGTGTATGTACCTAAAAATATCATGTATACAAAATGTATGTTTAAAACTACTACTGCTGATTAAAGAAATTTTAAAATACCTAAATAAATGGACTTATCATGTTCATATATTTGAAGCCTCAACATCTCCCCAAATAGTCTAATTTAATTCATATTAAAATCCTAAAAATTTATAGGATTTTAATATGAATTAAATTAGACTATTTATAAATTATTTGTAGATCTATATAAGTATTATCAAAACTTTCTGAAAAAGAATAAAGCTGGAGTACTCAAAATACCCAATTTTAAGAATTAACCACAAAGCTACTAATAAGACAGTGGCTAATGATAAAAACACAACACACCAGAATGAGTGCAGAAATAGAGCCACATAAATATAGTCAATTTAGTTTCAAGAGAAGTACAAAGACAATTTATCAAGGAAAGCATCATCATTTAATTGGTATTGGAGTAACTGAACATTGATATGCAAAAAAACTAATAATAGTCTCAGTCTAAACATCACATCTAATACAATCATTCTCTCAAAATGGATTCATGGATCTGAATATAACATGGAAAATTGTTAAACTTTTAGATGAAAACAGGAGAAAATCTTTCTGATCCTGGGTTAAGCACAGTTCTTAAACACAATACCAAAAGCACATCTATAAAAGAAAAAAAAATGGACTTCATCAAAATTAAAAACTTTTAGCTCTACAGATTTTATGGTTAGCAAAGAAAAGAAGAAGCTACAGACCAGAAGAAAACATTAGCATATCATCTAACTAGGTTTGTACCCAAAATATATTTTAAAAAAAAAAAACAATAAAAACTCAAGTAAAATGATCCTCAGCACTACATTAAAAAATGAAATAAAATAAAGGCATTTGTCCATCTACAACTAAAAATAAAAATAAAAAAATAAAAAGTTCAAGAAGATAGAGTCTATTTACAGGTTCCTTTTGAAGGTGAAACCAAGGATAAACAAGGATACACCTATCATCTGAGAGAGTAGCATTACACCAATCAGCAGCTGGGTTTGAGCATCTACAATCAACCAATAGATAGGAGGCGGGGCCTGTCTGGTCTCCATGGCAATTTCTGGTGACTCTTGCAAGCTTCTGGGTAGTCCTAGTAATGCCAGATCCAGCTGCCCTATTGGTCATGTTTAAGGTGAGCAGAGAGGATAAGGAGGAGGGGTATCAGGGAATGATGGGGACAGGAGTTTGTTACATATGGATAGAGAAGTGTTTGGAGAGGGGACAGATTTAGGAGAACAGGGAGGCTGTTCAAAGTGAATAGAGAAAGTTGAAAGAATCAGGAAGCTGGTTGGGGGTAGAAAGAAGTTGTTAGAGGGAAACAGGGCATGAATGTATAAGGGTCAGAAAAGAGACTACAGATAAAAATGGGAAAGGAGTTAGGGTTTACAGGTGATCAAGGAAAATCTTAGAGCAGCCAACTTAAAGGTTGGGTGGAAAAACCAAAGAGTTTATGAGAGAATAAATAGTAAAGGGTTAGGGTAGGATCATGAAGGATTCATAAGGATGGATATTGTAAGAGTGAGAGATATTGTAAAAGGATCAGTAAGAGAGTTATTGTGGAATTAGAAGTTTTATATAGTGAGAAGTTTAGAAAGGAACAAATAATTATAAAGAAGGCTTTACAGATTAAATGTTATATTGTGAGAATCTTATACATGGGGGTTTTGCAGAGGAAAAGAGGAGGCTGCTTTGAGGATGGCAGCCTTACAGGAATAAAATGCTGTAAGGGATCAGTTGAGGCTTAGGGGAGTTAAGACTCATTAGAGGCAAGGATTTGGGATGGGCCACAGTAGAAGCACCAAATGAGAAACAATGAAGGGAATCTTCAAAGCGATTGTATCGGACATGGAGGAAGTCTTAGAACCCAGGAAAATAGGTTACAGGGAGAGAGAATAATAGGGCCCAGAAGGTGGGGAGTTCTAATGGCCGTGAAAGTTTTAAACAAGCATAGAGAGAGGTTAGAGGGGACATAGTGGGAGTTATAGGGAATCAATGAGAATTTTAAAGGTTTTATAGGAACCAAGGAGAAATGCATTAGGGTAAAAAGGGAGGGAATGGGAAGGAGTGGCAGAGTCCAGAAGCCATACTCACCCAACCCACTCTCTGTCCCCAGGTGGCTGAATAAATGGTTGATGATGAGATCTCTGAAAACCAAGAAAATGATCCATCCGATGACTACTGTTTCTTAGCACTCTTGTCTATCATTATATGCTGTCCTGTAGGCTTTCTATCCTTAAACTATTCTCTCAAGGTGGGAATCTGCATGATGCCAACTCCCACCACCCCCCCACCCCGCCTCCTGGCCCTGACCCTGACTCAGCTTCTTCCTCCTCCTTCCTCTTGCGCTGGGAACCTGAGCTATGGCACCTCCTGTAGGTTCAGATCCCCATACTGGTCCTTATACTCCCATAGCTCACCCCTATCCAATAACGCTTTAAGCTCATCTTTTCCTGTTTGCTCTCCCCTGAACTCAGACAATGCGCTACAATCAAAATCAACAATATGACGAGGCAGCCGATGCCTCTGCAAGAGCATACTGCTGGGCCATCGCTGGCATTATTTTCGGCCTGGTCCCACTACACGCGTTATTACTCCTATCATTTATGAAGTGAACGCCTTCTCTCCTCATAAGCAAGTCAGCAAATACATACAACAGTGCAACTTAACCTTGTGTTTTAGCCAGTTTTTTCATCATTGTGACCAAAAGAATTGACAAAAACAATATAGAGAAAGAAAAGTTTATTTGGGGTTCACAGTTTTAGAGGTCTCAGTCCATAGAAAGCAGATCCTACCGCTTGGACCCAAGAGGAGAGAGAACACCACAGTGGAAGAGTGGGATCGCAGAAAGCAGCTCAGGACATGGCATTAAGGACATGGCAAAGAGAGGCTCTGTCCCCGAGGGACCCCAGAAATCTGCCTGTCTACAGTTACCACCTAGTTAATCCATTCAAGTGGAGTGGCACACAGATTAGTTTAAGGCTCTCATAACCCCATCATTTCACATCTAAACATTCTTGCAGTGTCTAACATGAGCTTTCTGGATGGACACCTCATATCTAAACTATAACACCTTGGCTGTATATATCTACTTGGGCTGAATAGGACACTTGCTCCTCAGTGTCTGGAGGGGCAACTGATTTGCAATCAGGAAAAAAAGTGTCCTTCCTACTCCTGCTCACTACTCAAACAGTCTCACTCAGATATGTGGGGAGTTTGCTCCACATATCAACCAGCAAATTTTGACACCAGATTCTTGAGCAGGCACCAATTGGGTATCCTATTTTGACTTAAGTCTGACACTTTCTACCTGGAACCCACAGTTCTTCCTGGATTCTGGATATTCTTGTGGGAGACCAAGAAAAAAGCTAAGGCCTTGCAGCAAAGAGTCACACACTCCAGTAGTGTCCAACCAATAAGGATGATGGGTAGAGACTTGTTACAGGAGTTGGGAGGACAGGAGCTCCCTGGGAGATGAGTTTTATCCCCTGTTGTACATAACTAGACAGGAAGAAAGGGACAGAGGTGAGAGCCTAATGGAGAGACAGGGTGTCATGCGTAAAGGGGGTACAGAGATAATTGGCTCTGTTGCTCAGAGTACACTGGGACAAGCACAGTTCAAGGGAAGAAATAACACTTGACCAGAGCAGACAGGCATTCTGACAAGACGGTGAGGAGATGATTCCATCACACTGAGGAGGGCAAGGAAGGATGTGATGGGGAATGTCCAGAACATTGGGGTTAATATGGAAGAATGGTAAAGTTGTAATGGGTGAACTGTGCACTGGTTAAACTCTTGCCTGTGCCTGGTGAGACAGACAATGCCACACACGGGTTACATGAAGTAGACATACTGCTCACAGATTGGGTGAAGGGGTCAGATTGAGACAGAGGAGCCATGTCAGGACAGACAAAACCACATCAGCAAACACTGGCTACATCAGGGCAGGTGGGCTGTTAAAGTGGCTCACTAAGGGTTGTCAGGGACCTTTTTAAGCAACATGCAGACCAGATAGGACCAGCTGGGGTTGTCAGAGTGGATCACTGAGGGTATACTGGGTTGTCAGGGGGAGGATCACAGGAACCTAAGTAATTGCAGATTTATAAATGTTTGTCCATGCCAAGGAGATCTTATGAATGGGTCTGGGGTTGTGTCTTGGGGCACACATGTCTTTCATGTGTGTTTGATGATTTCATCTGCAGGGGTGTTAGTGTGAAAAGTGTTGGCCAGACAGAGGGAGTTAGCTGGCCTTGGTGGACATATTGTCATAAAGGGAAAGTTTGCATGAGGTCACTGTGAGGTGATGGGTTCAGGGTGTCCTTGAAAGACAGAGAGGCATGAAATGGCTCTTTGTGACAATTGCTGGCAGGTCTATTGGGATTTGTAAAGGCTAATCAAGTGTTTATTATCAAAAGTTAATAAGAAATTCCCCAAGCTTAGTAGCAGGAAGTCCCTTCTCACAGGGCTGTCCAACTAGAAGGGTGGGCAAGTTGTGGGTCACTGTTTTTTGGGGGGAGGGGGGGTACCAAATTTCTTTATTTGAAGGAATGGTACAAATTAAAGAACATAAGTGGATGTTTGGGTACAACTTATAGAAAAGGTAAAGGTAACCCCAACATGCATGCACTGCCTTGGTGACCAGGGAAGTCACTTCCATGGCTATGGGTAAGTCAGCTTAAGGTTTAGCTCTGGTTATCACTGTCTCCCAGGGTGTGCTTATCAAAGAGATACTCTGCCACGCCAGATTCTGGGGCTCTCATCTTGTGCAAGTTGGTTTCATGGTCACCCAGTTCTCTGATGGATTTCACCTGCTCGTTCAGGTAAAGAGTCTCAATGAAGTCACACAAGTGGGGGTCATTTTTGTCAGTGGCCAGTATGTGCAGTTCCAGAAGTGACTGGTTCACACTTTTCTCCAAGTGCAAAGCACACTCCATGGCACTGAGCCCACTCCCCCAGTCACCGCGGTCTGGTTTCTTGATTTCCTGAAGGAGGAGTCGGCCTCCTCGTTGGTTCTGCAGCTTCATCAGTTTCTCGGCATGTTCCCTCTCCTCATGAGATTGGTGCAGAAAATATTTGGCAAAGTTCTTCAAAGCCACATCATCACGGTCACGGTAGTAAGACATGGACAGGTAGACATAGGAGGCCTAGAGCTCCAGGTTGAGCTGGTGGTTGATGGCGGCCTTCGAGTCGTGGTGGTAGTGCTGGCGCACCTGCGAGGGGAACATGATAGTCATGGGGGATGGCTGAGGAGAGGCCCGGTGCTGGAGCGATGGCGGAGGCCTGGGGCCATCCAAGGGAGCTATGAAGAGGTGGCAAAGGGCTGCTGGCTCTGAGCAGCCGGCCGGGGTGAGGGTCGAGCAACGGGTTCCGTCCAAGCACTGTTGAAGCAGGAAACTGCGGGTCTGGGTCACTGTTTCTGATGTGTCTTATTTCCCTGCTGTGTGGATGGTGATTTTCTGCTCCCCAGTTCGCCCTGAGGGCTCTGCAGCAGCTGGATAGGTGTCCAGAAATCATTCAGGAACAGGTGCACTGTTCATTTTGCAGGAGCTCACATCACAAAACATCACAGACTAAGTAGCTTAAAACACAGAACTTAAATTTCTTACCATTATAGAGTCTGGCAGTCCAAG
Organism: Marmota flaviventris; assembly: GCF_047511675.1. NCBI lineage: Eukaryota > Metazoa > Chordata > Mammalia > Rodentia > Sciuridae > Marmota > Marmota flaviventris. The sequence goes on along the minus strand of NC_092515.1, from coordinate 17,308,420 downwards.
ATCCAGGTGTCAGCAAGTCTGTTTTCTTCTAATGCCCATCGCCTTGGTATGCAGATGGCTACCATCTTGCTGTGTCCCCACACAGTCATCCCTCTGTTTCATTTATGTCTTAATGTTCTTATAAAGATACAAGTAAAATTGATTAAAGAAAATACTAAAAACTCTACTCTGACTGAATTACCTCTTTAAAGGCCCTACCTACAATACAGACAATAATCTGAAGTACTGGAGTTTACCACTTCACCTTACGGATTTGAGGAGAATATAACTGGGTCCAGAGAATCTGTCTTAAGCCTGGGGACACAATTCCAGAATTAGAAATGGGTTCTATAGACTAGAAGAAGCCATATTTTCTGCACAGTGTTAAATACATAATATTGTTATGCAACCAGTTCCCATATCCATTTTCATCTTTTTAAAAGTGAAACACTATACCTGTTAAAGAACTAGTCCCTGTTTCCCCATCCCTTGTTGTGGTGTGAACTGATAAATACAATCAATAAGAATGTAAGTTATGGATTATAGATATTAGTAAAAAAATACAGATTATTGATATAAGATTTTGATAAGTGACATAAGACAATTATAAAGCAAGAACTGTCGTAGACAGGCCCAAGACTTTGCTTCCTTCTATTAAAAAAAAACTGTTACAAGAGCTGTTTCTGAGAAACTGAAATGAAAGCTGTTTTCTTATATTGTTTTCCATACTTTGTACCCCACAAAATGTACTCAACCCAGGATATGGTGGTCTTGATGACCCAAGACTTTGAAGTAGATTCTAGACCCCACTAACCACCTGCTTGAACTCAGGATACAGTTATCTAACACCTGCTCAAACCCAAGGTGCAATTGTGAGTTGCTGTGCTAAGTGCTGTCTTAGCTTCTACGACTGGCTTGCTTGTGTGACGCTAAGGAAAGCCCCTGTGGTTGTGTTTTTTGGCTTTAAGTTTTTCGGCTTTAAGTTTCCAGGATACAGGCCAGGAAATTGCTGTTCTCCCTCAGAGCTTCAGTCTCTACAGGTGGGTGACAGTCCCTGGCCAGGTAAATAAAGCTCTCATTGATTTGAATTCTCACTTAGAGCGTTTTCTGAAGCGGCTCCCCATCACACCCCAGGCCCAGACAGGCACATTCTGCAATCCATCTCTAGGACTCTGACTACTCCTGGTGCCCCGTAAAATTGGAAATACACAATATTTGTCTTTTTTATGACTAGCTTATATCATATTCTGCCCTGGGATTCATCGATGGGGTAAGGTGGGCAAGATTCCTTCTCTCCTGAGGCTGAGCAGTACCTTGTGTGTGTGTCAACACACATATCAACACACTATCGGCTACGTGAATGATGCACTCGTGATGTCAGAGGAGGGCGCCACACTTGAAAGGGTGCCTCGTGAAGCTAGTGCAGGAAGCGCGGGAACTGCATTGCGGAGCAAGCCAAGAGACGTCCCGGGCCTGGAGTCCACGGTGCAAAGGTGAGTCAGGGGGGCCAGGGGTCCCTGACAGCGAGAACCCCACAGCTCACTGAGGCCTCCCCACCTTGGCAGTATTAAGTTCAAGAAGAGCATCCCAGATTTGAGGGACAAACCCTGACAGCGACCCCACACTCCCACCCCACCCCTTAGTAATAACCACCACATTGGAGACTGAATCTGTAGGAGTGAGGGTCCTGTCTGAGAGCACTTCCCCGTGCAAACCACCTCTCACCCCAACCTCTGGAAGTAACTGGAGAAATGGGCACCCCACTTGGAATGAGGATGCCCCCATTTTTTGTAGAAACTCACCCTTTCTGTGACTAAGAGGGGCCTTCATTCTCCCAGAAGTGAGAACTCCTTAGCAAACACTCCCTACCATCATCACCCTAGGAATGAGCTTCCTTCATCTGTGTAGTGCCCTAGACATAAACTTACACCCTGTCCCCACAGGCTGTGTCTGGGAAAGGGGGCTGATATCTGGGCCTACATCTTGCAGCATGTGCATAGTCAGAGGTGAGCAAGTGGGATCAGGGGAGGGTGCCAGGAAGAGGGCACAGGCAAGTCTCACAGTAACTCCTCTTCCTCTACTTCTCCACTATAGCAGTGTCAAGAAGATCCAGGGAAACTTATTGTGGTAAGTGCTTCTCAATGTTGTCCCATCCTATCTTCTCCAGTCCCATCTGGTCTTGTCCCACAGTCTTACACTTCCTGCCCTTCCCTCTGCAAGCCCCACACATATCCTAACTCTGGCATGGTTTCTTCAGGTATGGCCACCAGGACAGTCCAGAAGGGAAAATTCCATGCTATAAGATTCCCTTCCACCCAAGAAAGAACTTGTACATCTTTTGCTCTAGGCCCTGCTTGGTGCTGGATATGTTGGGGTCAAAGGGTTACAAAACAGCCCTAATCCCTGCATTCCTAGGCCATCAGTCCAGGGGGAGCCAGAAATCAACTGGTGTAATGGCACAGTTGGGGGTATGCCCCATCAAAGCTAGTGAGGGGAGAAGGGGAATGGACAGATTTGGAGAGATGAAAAGGCTAGGGTGGGATCCAATTGGTGCAAGGAACCTAAATGACATCCAGGGGGAGGCTTTGAGGAGACCTCAGGACACCTCAATGTAGGAGTTAGAAAGAGATCACCACTGAGATGGAAATGTATCACTAGCACAGACAGACAACAAGCTGGGAGGATGTGAAACAAGCTCAGGAGGAAAGAGGGAGCCAAAGAGTATACCAGTACTTCTGCACAGGAAAACTCCTCATCCCTGGCAGTTGAGGAGCCTGGTGCCTTTCAAAAGGTAGTCAGGCCAGGCTAAGCCACAGTCAGAGCGAGCATCTGACCCTACACCTGATCCTACGAGGGCTGTCAGAAGTTGGAGCCAGAAGCCACATTGCAGCCTGCCTGCAGACAGAGATCCAAGAGTTACACCAGAGCATGGAGCTGATGGAGCAAGAAACTGAGGCTCAGGATGACAGCTGAGGCCAGGAAGAGGGGCAATATAATGCTGGGTGGCTGTGGAACAGGTGCTACAGAGCACATGGGACACCTAACATCAAGCTCTCCTAATGGCCCAAACTGGGGCCCAGCAAAGACAGCAGCATGGACTTCGAGACCCAATATAGCAGCTGCAGAATCAGCTCAGACACGTATAGAACATAGAGAGGTAGGCCTCATCTGCCCAAGAGACCAGCTTTCACCAGGTGGCCATACATTCTCCCTAGAGATCCCAGTGTTCTTCCCAGATCCTTACTGGGTTCCAGAGTTCTGAACACCCAACCATAGATTTAAGGTTCATAAGACCAGGGAGTTTGGTCATCTTACATACCTATATTTCCAGTGCCAGGAATAGTACCAACTGTACATCAAGAACACCATGTCTACGGGAACACAGTAGACACAGGACAAGCCCCTAACCCCTTGGACTTTATGCTTTGATGCAGAGAAGGCAGACTGCAAACTAGGAAACAGATCCTGTCATTTTGGGGAGAAATAAGTTCAATGAAGAAAAGACTGTGACCGAGGGAAAGGTGTTTGCTACCTGAGCTAGGATGCTCAGGACAGGCCGCTCTGAGGAGGTAACCTGGGTTGGGGCACAAATATTCATGGAGAGGGAACAGCCAGGCTCCAATCTTGGCCTTCAGGAAGAGCTGCCAAGAGGCAAATACAGCTCAGTATTTGAAGACAGGAGGGACAAATGAAGAGGTGAGGTAGGAGAAGCAGTCAGAGGGCCCTGGAGGCATAGGAGTTTTACTGGTAGATGGAGTTCATGCCCCGCCTTGGCCATTTATAACTGTGTGAGCTTGGGCAAGGGACTTAACTTTTTTGTACCTCAATTTCTAAGATTGATTGAATCAGCTAATGTTCACACCAACCTTTTAGAGTAGGTATGATAATGAGGTGAGTTAAATCACCTATAGCACTAAAGAGACTGCCTGTTCTCCACTGTTGTCATTCTGAACATGTCAGGGAAAGGTCCCATTGTCGTGCAGGGTTTTGAGCAGTGACTTCATCTTCCCCAGGTTGTATGAAACATGATTTCTGACCACTGGGTGGAGAACAGACTACAGGGGTGAGAAGCAGAGAGACCAGTGAAGGGGGCTCATGCAGTAGTCCTGCCAGGATATAAGGGTGGCCTAATCTTAGAGGTGGCCCCTAAGACCCAGGCTCAGCAAAACCTGTGACTAGCCAGGCTGGCAGTAGGAGGGTATGGGGCACAGACACCTGTTCTCCCAGGTACAACCTGCCCCAACTGCACTCCTTCCTCCAGGAAGGCCAAAGTGAATGTTTCCTTTGGGCCCATGACATCAGCAGCTGTGGCCCTGGATCCTGTGATCCTGGTGAGAGTCCTGGGCCATGGGAGTAGGAGTAAGGAGTCTGGGGCCAGGCAGATGCCTGGGTTTGGCCACATCCTTTCCACTCCTAAGCGAGATATGTGAACAGCCTGCCTTTGCCAGGCCCAGTTCCTTCAGAACCTCCTGATTCTCCAGGCCAGAGAAGGAATCTTACCATGAGCATCCGCAGGCCCCATGGACACTACAAAGAACGTGGATTGGGGCGGGGCGGGGGGGGGGCAAAAAGTCATTTATTTATTCTTCCTACAAAGAATTCTGGGGTATAGGAGGCCCATGCCCAACCCCGCCAGGGCTCCCAAGCTGGGACCCGTTGTAGATAGTGACAGCCAGGTGATCAGGCTTTTGAGGTTTGGGAAACCTCAGAATCTCTGAACATCCAGAAGAGGCTCTTACACAGCTAAGGAAGCAAGTAGGGAAGAGGTTCTTTGGTGAGTAGATTTAGCTAAGGTTTGAGAAGATGAAGTCTATTTATACGTCCGTTTTGAAAGTGAAAGCGCAGAATCCTGTATTGACCAATCACGTGAGTGCACAAGACCACTGTACCAATCAACTTATAGGTTGGAGCATCATTGCACCTGCAACCAGCCAATAGAAGTAGAAAAACGGGATAGGAGGTGGGGCCTGCCTGGTCTCCATGGCAATTGCCGGTGACTTATGCGAGCTTCTGTGTAGTCCAAGTAAGGCCAGATCCAGCTGCCCTAATGGTAATGTTTAAGGTGAGCAGGCAGGAGGGGGAGGAGGGGAAGGGGTGTGGGGAATGATGGGGAGAGGATTTTGTTAACAAGCGCATAGAAAAGTATTTGGAGGGGGCACAGATTTAGAACAGAGAGACTATTCAAAGTAGATGGAGAAGTAGTTGAAAAGATCAGGAAGCTGGTCGGGGGTAGAAAGAAGTTGTTAGAGGGACACGGGACACCAATTTATAAGGGGTCAGAGAATAGACTAGATAGATAATAAGGGGAAAGGAGTCAGAGTTTACAGTATTCAAAGAAAGTCTTAGAGTAGACAAAGATTTGGGTGGGTTAGTAGGAAAGGGTTAGAGCAGGATCAATGAAGGATTCACCCGGAAAAGTGGGGGAGATTATATAAGAATCAGTGAGCGCATTATTTTATAGCAGGAGAGATTTAGAGGGGAGTAATTAATTTATAATGAAGGTTTTACAGATTAAAAGTGATAGTGGGTGGATATTATTTACAGTTTGTTTTACAGGGCGAAAATGAGGCTGCCTTCAGGACAATGGCAGCATTATAGATAAAAAAAAATGCTGTAAGAGATCAGTTGAGTTTGAGGGAGTAAGACTCCTCAGAGGCAGGGATTTGGGGTGGGGGACAGTAGAAGGAGCCAAATGAAAAACCATGGTGGGAGTCATCAAAATGACTGTAGAGAACTTAGAGGAAGTGATAGGAAAATAGGTTACAGAGAGAGAGAGAGAGACAGATTATAGGACCAGAAAGTGGGGAGTACTAATGGACATGAAGATTTTTAAACAAGCATAGAGAGAGGTTAGAGAGGACATAATGGGAATTACAGGAAGTCAATAATGAGAAGTTTAAAGGGAGACAATGAAGATTTTATAGGAACTAAGAAGAAATGCATTAGGGTAAAAAGTGAGGGAATGGGAAGGAATGGCAGAGTCCGGAAGCCATACTCACCCAACCCACTCTCTGCCCACCAGGTGGTTGAATAAATGACCGATAATCTCAAGGATGGCAGGACATGACGGAAGGAAGCCCGATGACTACTTAATCTTATCAATCGTGGCTATCATTTGCTTCTGGCCCCTAGGAATTCCAGCCTTGATCTTTTCATACAAGGTGGGAATCTCCATGATGCCAAACCACATCCTCCCTCTCCCTCTTGGCCCTGACCCTGACTCAGGTTCTTCCCTGTTCTCCATCGCATCCAGGGAACCTGAGCTATGATTCAGACCCCACACTGGGTCCTGACAGTCCCACAGCCTCATATACCCTTTCATGCTTATCTTTTTCTGTTTCCTCTCCCCTGAAACTCAGACAGCAAACTACAATCAAAAAAGACAATATGGCAAGGCAGCCAAGACCTCTGAAATAACCTTCTACTTGTCCATTGCAGCCATTATTTTGTTGATTGTGCCACTCTTCATTATAGTCTTGATGTCATTGCTAAAGAAGTGACCTCATTCTCACCACAAGAACAAACCACCAAATACATGCAATAATGTAACTAAACACTGTGTTTTAGTCAGTTTTTTGTTTTTTGTTTTTGTTTTTGTTTGTTTTTTTTTTTTTTTTTTTTTTTTTTTTTGCCACTGTGAGCTAAAGACCCAACAAGAACAACACAGAAGAGGAAATGTTTATATGGGGTTCATGGTTTCACAGGTCTCAGTCTGTGAATGGCCAAATCTATTGCTCTGGGCCCATAGTGACATAAAAGAGTGTAGCAGAAGAAAGTGTGGCAAGAGGGCTTTGTTCATCAGGGACCCCAGAGACCTATCTCCTGGAGACATACCCTACCTGCCTGCAGTTGCCAGCCAGTTAATCAGCGCACTGATTAGCTAAGGCTCTCATAACCCGATCTTTTCACCTCAGCCTCTTTCACATGAGTTTGGGGGGACACGTCATAACTATCTATACCATGAAAACCTAGCAGTAAATACCTATTGATGATGAATGAGACACCTGCTCCTCAGTGTTTGAAGAGACAAATCATTTGAGATCAGGAAAAAAAGATTTCTTCCTACTCTTGCTCACTATTCAAACAACAGCCCGACACCAGGAAATGTGGGGAGATTGCTCCACACACCAACCAAGCAATTCTGACAACCTGATTCTCCAACACACCAATTGGGTACCTAAATTTGATTCAGTTCTGTCTATTTGGTATGTACACTTCCTCCTGGATTGTGGATATTCATGGAGGAGACCAAGAACAAAGCCAAGGGTTGTGGCTCAGTGGTAGAGCACTTGCCTAGCATGTGTGAGGCACTGGGTTTGATTCTCAGCACCACATATAAGTAAATAAAGGCCCATCAATGACTAAAAAAAAAAAAAAAAAAACCACAAAGCCAAGGCTTGGCAGCAAAAAGCCAAATGCCTCAAGCAGTATCCAGCTAATATGGATGCTGGGTGGAGACCTGGTCCAGGAGTTAAGAGGGCAGAAGCTCCACTGGGAGATGAGTTCTATCCCCTGATGTGCACCATCACTAGACAGGAAGAATGGTGCAGGGGTGAGGGAGAGACAGGGTGTCTTGGGTAAAGGGGGTACAGAGATAATTGGCTCTGTTGCTCAGAGTACACTGGGACAAGCACAGTTTGAGGGAAGAAATAACGCTTGGGCAGAGCAGACAGGCATTCTGACAAGAGGGTGAGGAGATGATTCCATCACACTGAGGAGGGCAAGGAAGGATGTTTTGGGATATGCTAGAATATTTGGGGTTATTATGGAAGAATGGTGAAGTTGTAATGGGTGAAGGGGTCTGGTTGAGACAGAGGAGCCATGTCAGGACAGACAAAGCCACATTGGCAGACACTGGCTACGTCAGGGCAAGTGGGCTGTTAAAGTGGCTCACTAAGGGTTGTCAGTGACCTTTTTAAGCAACATGCAGACCAGATAGGACCAGCTGGGGTTGTCAGAGTGGATCACTGAGGGTATCCTGGGTGGTCAGGGAGAGGATCACAGGAACCAGTCCCTAAGTAATTGCAGATTTATAAAATCTCCTCTTCCATGCCAAGGAGATCTTACACATGGCAGTGTGGATGGAATAAGAAGTCACTGCAGGTGTTAGGGATTGTCTTGGATTGTGTCATGGGGCACATGTGTTCTCACTGGGAACCACTGAAGGCTCTCTCTCATGTGCGTTTGGGGAGGATGCTTTCAGCTGCCTGTAGAATGTTAAGGAGACATCATATTTGATTTAGCAAGTCAGGGTTTTAGTGTGAAGCACATCAGCAGGACAGAGGGAGATTAGTTGGCCTTGGTGAACATAAAGGGAAAGTCTTGCATGAGGTCACTGTGGGGTGATGGGGAACCTTCAGGGTATCCTTAAATGTCAGTGAGGCCTGTAATGGCTTTTTGTGACGACTGCTGGCAGGTCTGTTGGGATTTGTAAAGGCTAATCAAGTGTTTATTATCAAAAGTTAATAAGAGGGCTGGGGATGTGGCTCAAGCGGTAGCGCACTTGCCTGGCGTGCATGCGGCCCGGGTTCGATCCTCAGCACCACATACAAAGATGTTGTGTCCGCCGAAAACTAAAAAATAAATATTAAAATTCTCTCTCTCTCTCTCTCTCTTTCTAAAAAAAAAAAAAAGTTAATAAGAAATTCCCCAAGCTTAGTAGCAGGAAGTCCCATCTCACAGGGCTGTCCAACTAGAAGGCTGGGCAAACTGTGGGTCACTGTTTCTGATGAGTCTTATTTCCCTGCTGTGTGAATGGTGATTTTCTGCTCCAGTTCACCCTGAGGGCTTTGTAGCAACTGGAGTGGTGTCCAGAAATCATTCAGGAACAGGAACACTGTTCATTTGCTAGGGCTCCCAATAGAAAACATTAAGACTAGGTAACTTAAAATACAGAAATTTAACTTCTTACCATTATGGAGACAGGCAGTCCACGATCAAGGCATCAGCAGGTTTGGTTTCTTCTAAGGTCCATCTCCTTGGCTTGCAGATGACTACCATCTTGCAGTCATCCCTCTGTTTTATCTGTGTCCTAAAATCTTATAAGGACACAAGACTAATTGGATTAAAGCCCACCCTACAAAACTCTAACTGAATTACCCTATTTTTAAATATATATACCCTATTTTTAAATATATATATACACACACTTAGAAGTAGGATTGCTTGATAATATGACAATTCTCTAAGAAAGGAATAGTTCATCTTTTTCTATATTTTTACTTTTTTTTTTTTTTTTTGTACCAGGGATTGAACCCACTGAGCCACATCCTCAGTCCTTTTTATTTTTTATTTTGAGACAGGGCGGCACCAGGGTCTCACTAAGTTACTTCAAGCATCGCTACATTACTGAGAGTGGGCCTCAAACTTGCAATCCTCATGGTTCAGCCTCCCACAGTGCTGAGATTACGGGCATGGGCCATCACACCAGGCCCCTCTTTTGACTTTTTTTAATATTTATTTTGTAGTTGTAGTTGGATACAATAATTTTATTTTATTTATTTATATGTGGTGCCAAGGATCGAACCCAGGGCCTTGCACTTGTGAGGTGAGTGCTCTACCACTGAGCCACAACCCTAGCCCCCTTCTTTTGGCTTTTAAACTCCACGTGCTTGTTATGATTAGCATATACTTTTTAATCTCATCGGAATACTTCTGTCTTTTAATTAGGATGTTTAGGCCATTACCTCTTATGTAATTCAGTGATATGGTCCAATTTAAATATGCTGTTTTCCTGTTTTCTATTCAGTGCATGTATCTTTAGTTCTCTTTTTCCATTTTTTTTCAATCTCTCTTTCAATTGAATATTATTTTATTTCATTTCCTTCCTCCTCTGTTGGCTTATTGACTATACATCTTTGTTTCATCATTTTTGTGGCTGTTGTAGTATTTTTAACTCTTGAAATTATCAGTTGTGTTTCAAGTAATTTTGTGACACTTCATACAGAGCTGGAAAGCACGTTCACTGTGCACTGTTAAACTCAGACACTGCCACACACGGGTTACATGAAGTAGACGTACTGCTTGCAGATAGGCAGCAAGGAACAATAGAAGCCTAAGAGTCATTGTGAAACAGTCCCCAAGGCTCAGGAAAGCTGGCCTGGGTAGTGGAGTCCTGTCTGTGTGCCCCAATTACACCATCGAGGAGGAAGCCCAGAAAGCCTCTCACTCCAGCTTTTATAACAGGGGACGCATGACTCAAGGGGATAAAGCCCTGAAGAACACCCTGCTCCAAAGGGGCCGCTAAAAGAAACACACCTTCTTCTGGTTGGTTCCTCCTTCTCTCAGGATGGTGCAATCCCAATACATGCTACAGTCATTCCCTAGAATGAAAACCTAAAAAGGGAAAAAACTGGATCAGACCAAGGTTTCTCAGAAATCTGTCATATTTCCCTGTCCAACAGTGTAGGAACCTTAGAGAATGTATTTCCATTCTTCCACTCCCAGCCTTTGTGCTATTGTTTCACATATTTTTCATCTATGTGTATTATATATCATACTACAATTTTGTGCTTTAAACTGACCAATAATCTTTTCAGAGATATTTTAATAATTTAAAATGTGGATATACTTATTCCCATTCCAGTGCTCTTCATTCCCTTTTATAGATTCAAATCTGACATCTTTTTCCTCCGACTTGGAGAGATTTTTGAAACTTTTTTTTTTAATGCAAGTCTGCTGATAATGAATTCTTTTAGGGTTTGTATATCTGAAATTGTCTTTTCTTTTTTTCTCCCCTCATTTTTGAAAGATATTTTTGTCAACTTTTTAGTTCTTCTAGTACTTTCAACATGTGTTTTCTCCACTGTTTTCTCTTTTGAGGGTTGGGGGGTACCAGGGATTGAACTCAGGGGCACTCAACCAATACATGTGAGCCACATCCTCACACCTCTTTTATATTTTATTTATACAGGATCTCACTGAGTTGCTTAGCATCTGGCCATTGCTTAGGCTGGCTTTGAACTCGTGATCCTCCCGTCTTAGCCTCCCAAGCCACTGGGATTATAGATGTGTGCCGCCATGCCACCAGGCTTCCACTGCTTTCTTCTTTGCCTTGCTTCCAATTAAAAATGTGCTGTCATTGTCTCTTGTAATCGTCCTTTTCCCTCTGGCTGCTTTTAAGATTTTCTTCTTGTCCCTGGTTTTGAGAATTTGATCACCATATGTAGTGAACTGTTTCTCTTGGGCATGGGATTCATTGGGATACTTGGATTTGGAAGGGTTGTAACTTGCATCTTATCTGGAATATTCTGAGTCAATATTTCTCCTAATATCTTTCTGTGTTCCCTTCTCCTTTGGGGATTCCAATTACATGTGTATTAGGCAGGTGGAAGTTCTCCCACAGTTCGCTGATACTTTTTGCAATCTTTTCCTCTCTTTGTTCTTTTTCAATCTTTTCATTTCAATATTTCAATTGGAGTAGTTTTTATTATTCTTATGTGTTGTTACAGTTTGCATCTAGGAATGGTCCACTGAAATGCTCATGTGTTGGGCAAAGCAGCAATGTTCAGAGGTGAGAGATAGGATTCTGAGAGCTGTAACGTCCTCCATGGATTAATCCACTTGATGGATTCATAATTTCAATGGACTACTTGGTAGTAACTGAAGACAGGTGGGCATGGCTAGAGAAAGTTAGTCACTGAGGGTGTGTCCCTAGGGATTCTCTCTTGTCTGGCACCTGTTAGATTCGTGCTCACTCTCTCTCTCTCTCTCTCCTTCCCGATCTGCCTCAGCTGAGCAGCTTTCTTCAGAAATGCCCTCCTGCCATGATGTTCAACCTCACCTCAGGCCCAGGTCAAGGGTGCTTGTTTACCATGGATGGGCACCTTGGAAACCATGTGACAAAATAAACCCTTCCTCCACCAAGTTGTTCTCATCACATATTTTAGTCATAAAAGGGATGAAAAGATAAATAATATGTATATCTTCATTAACGTTGTCTTCTGCAGGAATCTGTTATTATGCCTAGCCATTGTTTGTTTTTTTTTTTCACTTCAAATGTTGACTTTTCACTGCCAGAAGTTAAAGTGGAAATACATGTATTTTTCTCTTTCGTGCCTATACATAAATGTTTAATATCCTCTAGCACTTACATCACATAGTATATGGTTATAAGAGCTGTTTTAATATCTTTGCCTACAATTCTATCATCTATGTATATTATGGCTTAGTTTTAACTTACTGATTTTCTCCTCATTATGAGACATATTTCCCTGCTTCTTTACATGCCTTATGATTTTTACTGATATGTTTTGTTTTCTTTTCTTTTCTTTTTTTTTTTTTTTTTTTTTGTGTGTGTGTATGTGTGCTGGGGAATGAACCCAGGACCTTCCACATGCTAGGCAAGTATTCCAACACTGAGCCACATCCTAAGCGTTGCTAACAGATAATGTTAATTTTGTTGTTGGGTTCTGGAATACATACATTTCTTTTTTTTTTTTTTTTCTTAAACTGAAAATTTTTAAAAATACACAACAATAGTGGAATGCATTAATGGAATATATACATTTCTATAGATATTCTTGAAAATTCTTTCAAGAATGCACGTAACTAATAGCTTCATTCTTCTAAGTCTCCTCCCCATCAATGTATGTATAATTTTTTTGTAACAGCGACTAAACTCAGTGGACTTAACCACGGGGCCACATCCCCAGCCATATTTTATATTTCATCAGAAACATGGTCTGAATTGCTTAGCTCCTTGCTAAATTGTTGAGGCTGGCTTTGAACTCAAGATCCTCCTGCTTCCACCTCACAAGCCGCTAGGATCACAAGCTTAGGTCACTGCACCCAGTTCTCCAGCACTTTTTTACATCTTATTTAGAGACAGGATCTCACTGAGGTGCTTAAGGCCTCACCAAGTTTTTGGAGCTGGCTTTTTTCTTTTTTTAAAAGAGAGAGAAAAAAAAAGTTTTAATATTTATGTTTTAGTTTTCAGTGGACACAACATCTTTATTTTATTTCTATGTGGTGCTGAGGATCGAACCCAGCACCCCACGCATGCCAGGCGAGCGCACTACCACTTGAGCCACATCCCCAGCCCAAGCTGGCTTTGAACTCCCTATCCTCCTGCCTCATCCTCCCAAGCTGCTGGGATTACAGTCCTGCACCACCATGCCTCACACCTTTAATCATTTTTAGTCAGTTTCAAAGAAGGATTTGTTCTAGGGTTAATCTTTCCCTGCAACTAAAGTAACAATCTCTTCCCAGTACCCACTGACTACAAGGTGTTCAGTAGGTAGTATCATCCATGTTCCTTGGCCATTGTGGCTCTGAAGATTGTTCCCTTTACTAGTCTCAGATGTTTCTTCCTCTCCCCTCAGGGAGTTTCCTCCTGCACATGCTTGTATCATTACACACTCTACAGAATACTGGTGGGGAACCCCGTGCAGTTCCCTTCCAGGCCTGTTCTCTCCTCTCCAGGACCACACCCTGTGAACTCAAATGGTCCTGCCTTCTGTGCACTCCTCGCTCCTTCTCAGTTTAAGGAAGATGAGGTCTGCTCAGTCTCTGCTCCTTGCACTGAAGCCTAGAACCTCTACAGGCAGTCAGCCAAGGCTCACCCTTCTCTGCTTCTCTTCTCAAGGGTCACCATCCTTTATTGCCTGCTATGCATTGCTTCAAGACTGTCGTGTCATACATTTTAGCTCATTTTACAAATTTGTTCAGACAATTTAATTTGATCCCTATTACTCCATTTTAAGCAGAAGTGTAAGTGGCCAAAAATTTTTAGTTGTTTTTATTCTACAACTTTTACCATTCTCTTTTCTGCAATAATACTTTTGACAATAATACTTTAAGAGATGTTTAAGAATCTTATTATAAATTGGGTATAATTACAAGATTAATCAGATATAGGAACAACCAGGCTAGAGCAGTTAAGCTGGTACATGGAAAACTGAAAGAGGATCTAACCATTATCTCTTTTGACAGGATGAGGAGGGCTTTCTTTTAGGAGATGAAGGCCTCCCAGGTAGGGGGAAAGTTAGATACTAGGCCACCCAAGAATCACAAGAGTCTACCATGACCACATTCTCTGATAATCAAGTAAATTTAATATGCAGTCACATAACACATGAAATATAATGTATATAGCTAGTATATTAAAAAGAGATTTTATTGAGTTTGGGATGTAAAATCAGTGGTTGAGCACTTGCCTAACACTAGTTTAATTCCCGTGGCATCCAAAAGAATAAAAAATAAAAAGTTTCTCTAGAAATTGGTGTTATGCTTCTGTCAACAAACCAAAAAGGGAACAAGACTGTGCCAGTTCATGGGGCTGGGGATATAGCTCAGTTGGTAGAGTGCTTGCCTCAAATGCACAAAGGCCATGGGTTCAATCCCTAGCACGCACGCGCACACACAAAAGAGTATGCCATAACATATGACTAATATCCTTCAGAAGCATTGGATTGTGTGGTCAGACTGTTTAGTTCTATGATGAATTTACAAACCCTCATTCAAATCAGCCATGTCATCTGGCATTCCTGCTACCACTGCATGAGCATTCCTGTTCTTCTACATCCCCACCAGTATTTGGTGTTGTCAATGTTTTAGGTTTTAGCTACTCTAATTGATATCTAGTGGCATCCCATTATTGTTTTAACTAACAATTCCCTGATGAATTTGAGAATCTTGTATATTTATGTGCCATATGTAATGCAATTGGTGAGGTATCTGTTTATATCTTTTGCCCATTAGTTTTATTGCTTTTTTCTTACTGTTGAATTCAAGAGCTCTTTGATATTCAGGATACACATCCCTTATCAGGTATGAGTTTTGCAAATATTTCTTCCAACCCTGTGACTTCTCTTTGCATTCTTTTAACAGCCAATACATTTGAAAGTTCTCACTCATCTTCAAAGCCCTCAGAAAAGCTCATAGACCCAAGGCAGACATGGTGTATAACTGACTGATTTTTAAGTAGTCAACACTACACAGGACTGAGGGTGGAGATGGTTGTGGGGAATGACAGCTGTGGAGAAAGCAGACATCCAGGAGTCAACACTGCCAATTTTTATTCCTGGAAGCCCACCAAATTACATCAACCTTTGACGCTCTCTTCTGCTCCTCAATCTTTGAGAAGCAGTCAAAGGAATCTTCAGCTTCTCTCCAAACCTGCTATATCAGTGGCAAGCAAGGTCCCTTGTCCTTAGATCTGAGAGGCCCGAGCCTTGGATGTCTCCATGACACCTGTAACCCACAGGGTCACACACTGATCCTTGCTTCTCCCCAAAGCTGCTCTTGCTCTCAGGACCCCATTTCAAGGTTCACCCCATCCAGGAACCCTGAACCTCTGAGCCTCTCCCTGATGCCCCCACCACTACAGTCCAGCCTCATGACCCATCCAGGCAGTGTCCGCTGACCTGCCTCTCAGCCTCACGCTGGTCGAGCCCTGCCCTTGTTCTACACCTCTCATCCTGGCCTAGCCTCCTCCTTGGGTATCCAACTGTAGTCACATGCCATCACCTTACCCCCATTTATTTCGCCAATAACTAAAGAGTCAGGCTCTGTCCTGGACAATGAGGACAGAGTGGCAACCTAGGTAAGCATAATGGATGAGAAAGAGGTAGGTACCTAAAAAGGTAATACAGTAGAACAAAATGGAAACTTTAGTCCCTTAAGAGCTGAAGGCTCTGGTTTCACACATTGGTACACAGCAGCTCTGTTTACTGGCATTTAACCAGAGAGGCTTGAGGTGGCCGTCAGGTAGCTATAACAAAATGACCACATTTGCAGAAGCAGAAAACAAAATAACTGGGACAAAAGAACCAACCCCCACCCCGCCCAGGCTTAATGCAGTGGAAGTCACCAAGCAGTATGAGCTGAAATTCCCTAGTCTTTTGACAAGCTTGTACCCACATAAGGAACCTAAGGTGCATCCTCCAGTAGAATTGCACCAATCCACTGCCTCAATTTGCCCCAAACCTGCTTATGTATAAACCATAAGCCCTACTGCACTTGGGGCCAGACTTTGGGAATTAGCCCTCTGAGCCATGCCCACTAATAAAGTGCTGCTTCCAGATCTCGCTGTGTCCTGCCCTCCTTTCCCACTACATAACCACTTGCCAGAATCCCAAAATCCTGTGTTTCTCTCTGCTCTGGACCTCGCGCCAGCTCCCACTGAACTGCCACATCTCTGCTCTAGGCTTCTGCGCCCTCCAGAACGCCCAGAGCTCTATCTGTCGCAAAATGACCCACCCCTGCTGCTCATTTTCTACCATCCCTACCTAGGGAAGCGCCCACCTCCCCCACTGAACGGTGAGTTCCTGACGGTGGGGACCAGGGCGGTCTTGGTCACCGCGCAGCACAGAGTCAGCTCCTGGATCACTAATGACTCGGGGAGCAAAGGCGAGGACCTGAAAGGCTGCGTAGCGCGGGGAGGTTGGGGCCACGCTCTCTGCTCTACCTGCGCTCAGCCTTGGGACTCGCTGCTTCTGAAACTCGCGAGCAGTGAGTGCCGGGTCCCCTGCGAATGCCAGCCCCGTTTCTCCAGGACCTGAAGAGGGCACTGAGGACCCTCTGCCTCTTCACCAACAGCTGGCGGTGAGCGGAGCGGACGGGAGGCCAGCGGGCGCCAGCGCCTCCCTCAGTGGGGCCCACATGGGAGCACTGGGCGCTGCGGGACCAGCGGGACCGCCCTCGAGCAGGTGGCTCAGGACTCTCGGTCCTCAGGGCCCCGCGCGCCTAGCTGCTGGCGCACTAGTGACGTCAGAGGAGGGCGCCACGCTCGAAAGAGGGGGCGGGAGGCGGCGGCTGGGGCCAGGCGCTGTCAGAGAGCTGAAGAAGGACAGGAGAGGCACGTCTCCTAGGAATAAGCAGGAAGCAGGTTTATTGGCTGCAGCCAGGTTCGAAGGTTTTTATTTTTATTTTTTTGCCTCCGTCAAAGCACCCCTTTGAACTTTGAGTTCAGAAAGTTTTAAAACTTTGTATCCAATGTGTAAGGGGAGGAGCTCAGAGGCTCACAATCTGTAGAAGTTCACATAAAAGCAGCTTTTTCACTGTTCTGGGTACCCAATTCAAATCAAGGACACTCCGAAAATTAGTGTCTGGGAAAGGGAGAGTCCTTCTCCCCTTTCTTTCCACTGGCTGGCTCTGCAGGATCTGACTGTAGTCCTTTGAGATGCAAACGCCTCTGTGTAGGCTCCAGACCCCAGCTGAAGACCTTGAGTCCACTCTGTCTCTGCAAACACACCCTCCACCTGAAAACTCTGTTGTAGAAATTCTTACTGATACTATAAGAACAATTATGTTAAACAGAACTTTTGAAGCTTAGCTATGGCAGGGGTCTTCTGGGTGGAGGTCTCTGGCCTGATTCAGAGCTAGTACAGGAAGCGTGGGAACTGGGTTGCTAGGCAGCCAAAGAATCCATGCTGCCCAGGTGAATCTGGTGGGCATAGGGTCTCCCCGTTCTGCAGAGAGTCACTGACAGGACCCCACAGCTCACTGAGGGTTCTCACCCTCACCCAGCACCACATTACTGGGGCTTCCCGATCTTGGCAGTATTAAGTTCAAGAAGAGCATCCCAGATTTCAGGGACAGCAGCAGATACTGACTCCTTGCCCACTCCTTGCCAATAACCACCACATTGGAGACTAAATCTATAGGAGTGATGACCCTGTCTGGTCATCAGAACACTTCAGGGCAGACCACCTCTCACCTCATCTCTAGAAGTAACTGGAGAAATGGAGCACCCCATTTGGAATGAGGATGCCCCCATACTTAGTGAGAAACTCACCCTCTCTGTGACTAAGAAGGGCCTTCCTTCCCCCAGAAGTGAGAATTCCTTAGCAAAGACTTTCCCTACCACCATCACCCTAGCAATAAGCATCATTCATCTGGGTTGTGCCCCAGACATAGCCTTACACCCTGTCGCCACAGGCTGTGTCTGGGCAAGGGGCTGATATCTGGGCCTACATCTTGCAGCATGTGCATAGTCAGAGGTGAGCCAGTGGGATCAGGGGAGGATGCCAGGAAGAGGGCACAGACAAGTCTCACAGTAACTCCTCTTTCTCTACTTCTCCACTATAATAGTGTCAAGAAGATCCGGGGAAATTTACTGTGATAAGTGCTTCTCAATGCTGTCCCATCCTATCTTCTCCAGTCCTATCTGGCCTTGTCCCCACCCACAGCCTCACACTGATACTCTAAGAACAATTATGTTAAACAGAATTTTTGAATTTATGACAACGGTCTTCTGGGTGGAGGTCTCTGGCCTGACACTTCCTGCCTCACACTTCTTGCCCTCCTTCTGCAAGCCCCACACATATCCTAACTCTGGCATGGTTTCTTCAGGTATGGCCACCAGGACAGTCCAGAGGTGAGAAGCCTATGCTGTAAGATTCCCTTTCACCCAAGAAAGAACTTGTACATCTTATGCTCTAGGCCCTGCTTGGTGCTGGATATGCTGTGGTGGGGGGGGGGGGGGCAGGAATCAGCTGGTGCAATAGCACAGTTGAATGTTTGTCCCATCAAACCTGGTGAGGGGAGAAGTAGTATGGACCAGATTTGGAAGAGATGCAAAGGCCAGTTTGTGATCCAATTGGTGCAAGGAACCCAGATGACATCCGTGGGAGGCTTTGAGGAGACCTCAGGACTCCTTGGTGTGGGGCCCAGGGAAAATCTCACCACTGAGATGGAAATGTATCACTAACACAGAAAAAAAAAAAAAAAAAAAAAACTGCAGGAAGGATAAGAGAAACAATCTCAGGAGAAAAGGGGGAGCCAGAGAGTACACCAGTGCTTTTGCATCAGACAAGGAAGCGGCACAGGAAAACCCTTAACCACTCCCCTGGCAGATAAGGAGTCTGGTGTCTCCTAAAAGGTAGTGAGGCCAGGCTAAGCCACACTCAGAGGAGCATCTGACTCTACACCTGATCTCACCAGGTCAGCCGGAAGTTGGAGCTGGAAGCTGCAGTGGCACGCCTGCGCACAGAGATCCAAGAGTTAGACCAGAACCTGGAGCAGATAGAGCAAGAGGCTGAGGCTCAAGGTGACCCATGGGGCCAGGAAGGTGGGCATTGTAATGCTGGGTGGGAAAAGTGCTGACCCCTGTGTCTCCCACAGACCTGGCTGTGGAGCAGATGCTGCAGAGCACACGGGACACCCAATATCGAGCTCTCCTCCTCCGGGCCCAAACTGGAAACCTGCGAAAACAGCAGCACGGACTGCGAGTCCCCACACAGCAGCTGCAGAATCAGCTCAGGCGCCTACAGGACATAGAGAGGTGGGCCTCATCTGCCCAAGAGACCAGCTTTCACCAGGTGGCCACACATTTACCTCTGAGATCCCAGTATTCTTACCTGATCCTTACTGGGTTCCAAAATTCTGCACAACCAACCCTAGGATCTAAGGCCCATAAGCCCAGTTAGTTTTGCACCATCTCTTGGGTAACAACAATAGACATAGGACAGGCCCCTGTTTATGCTCCTGGACCTTATGCTCTGATGCAGAGAAGGCTGACTGCAAACTAGGAAACAGATCCTGTCATTTTGGGGAGAAATAAGTTCAATGAAGAAAAGACTGTGTGACCGAGGGAAAGGTGTTTGCTACCTCAGCTAGGATGCTCAGCACAGGCCTCTCTGAGGAGGTAACCTGGGTTGGGGCACAAATATTCATGGAGAGGGAACAGCCAGGCTCCAATCTTGGCCTTCAGGAAGAGCTGCCAAGAGGCAAATACAGCTCAGTATTTGAAGACAGGAGGGACAAGATGAAGAGGTGAGGTAGGAGAAGCAGTCAGAGGGCCCTGGAGGCATAGGAGTTTTACTGGTAGATGGAATTCATGCCCCACCTTGGCCATTTATAACTGTGTGAACTTGGGCAAGGGACTTAACTTCTTTGTACCTCAATTTCTAAAAGCTATCTATGCTAAGCCTCAGGCTAGCATCATTCTGAATGGAGAAAAATTGAAGGCATTCCCTCTAAAATCTGGAACAAGACAGGGATGCCCTCTCTCACCACTTCTATTCAATATAGTTCTCAAAATACTGGCCAGAGCAATTAGACAGACGAAAGAAATTAAAGGCATAAAGATAGGAAAAGAAGAACTTATATTATCACTATTTGCGATTGACATGATCCTATACCTAGCAGACCCAAAAGGTTCTACAAAGAAACTACTAGAGCTAATAAATGAATTCAGCAAAGTGGCAGGATATAAGATCAACATGCATAAATCAAAGGCATTACTGTATATCAGCGACAAATCTTCTGAAAAGGAAATGAGGACAACCACCCCATTTACAATATCCTCAAAAAAATAAAATAAAATACTTGGGAATCAACCTAACAAAAGAGGTGAAAGATTTATACAATGAAAACTACAGAACCCTAAAGAAAGAAATAGAAGAAGATCTTAGAAGATGGAAAAATATACCCTGTTCATGGATAGGCAGAACTAACATCATCAAAATGGCGATATTACCAAAAGTTCTCTATAGGTTTAATGCAATGCCAATCAAAATCCCAAAGGCATTTCTTATAGAAATATATAAAGCAATCATGAAATTCATCTGGAAAAATAAAAGACCCAGAATAGCAAAAGCAATTCTAAGCAGGAAGAGTGAAACAGGCAGTATAGCAATACCAGACTTCAAACTATACTACAGAGCAATAGTAACAAAAACATCATGGTACTGGTACCAAAACAGGCGGGTGGACCAATGGAACAGAATAGAGGACACAGAGACCAATCCACAAAATTACAACTATCTTATATTTGACAAAGGTGCTAAAAGCATGCAATGGAGAAAAGATAGCATCTTCAACAAATGGTGCTGGGAAAACTGGAAATCCATATGCAACAAAATGAATCTGAATCCCTTTCTCTCACCATGCACAAAAGTTAACTCAGAATGGATCAAGGAGCTTGATATCAAAACAGAGACTGAGTCTGATAGAAGAAAAAGTTGGCTCTGATCTACATATTGTGGGGTCGGGCTCCAAATTCCTTAATAGGATACCCATAGCACAAGAGTTAAAAATAAGAATCAACAAATGAGACTTACTCAAACTAAAAAGTTTTTTCTCAGCAAGAGAAATAATAAGAGAGGTAAATAGGGAGCCTACATTCTGGGAACAAATTTTTAATCCTCACACTTCAGATAGAGCCCTAATATCCAGAGTATACAAAGAACTCAAAAAGTTAAACAATAAGAAAACAAACAACCCAATCAACAAATGGGCCAAGGACCTGAACAGACACTTCTCAGAGGAGGACATACAATCAATCAACAAGTACATGAAAAAATGCTCACCATCTCTAGCAGTCAGAGAAATGCAAATCAAAACCACCCTAAGATACCATCTCACTCCAGTAAGATTGGCAGCCATTATGAAGTCAAACAATAACAAGTGCTGGCGAGGATGTGGGGAAAAGGTGGGACTGCAAATTGGTGCGGCCAATTTGGAAAGCAGTATGGAGATACCTCGGAAAGCTGGGAATGGAACCACCATTTGACGCAGCTATCCCCCTTCTCGGTCTATTCCCCAAAGACCTTAAAAGAGTGTATTATAGGGATACAGCTACATCCATGTTCATAGCAACACAATTCACAATAGCTAGACTGTGGAACCAACCTAGATGCCCTTCGATAGATGAATGGATAAAAAAAAAATGTGGCATTTATACACAATGGAGTATTACTCAGCACTAAAAAATGACAAAATCATGGCATTTGCAGGGAAATGGATGGCATTAGAGCAGATTATGCTAAGTGAAGTCAGCCAATCCCTAAAAAACAAATGCCAAATGTCTTCTTTGATATAAGGAGGGCAACAAAGAACAGAACAGGGAGGAAGAGCATGAGAAGATAACCATTAAACAGGGACAAGAGTGGGGAGGGAAAGGGAGAGAGAAGGGAAATTGCATGGAAATGGAAGGAGACCCTCATTGTTGCGCAAAATTACATATAAGAGGAAGTGAAGGGAAAGGGGAAAAAAACAAGAGAGAAAAATGAATTACGGTAGATGGGGTAGAGAGAGAAGATGGGAGGGGAGGGGGATAGTAGAGGATAGGAAGGGCATCAAAATACAACATACACTAGTATGGCAGTATGTAAATAAGTGGAAGTGTAACCGATGTGATTCTGCAATCTGTATACGGGGTAAAAATGGGAGTTCATAATCCACTTGAATCAAATGTATGAAATATGTCAAGAGCTTTGTAATGTTTTGAACAACTAATAATAAAAAAAGAAAGACATGGAAAAAAAATAAATAAATCTAAAGAAAGATATTGTGTCATCTACAACTTTTTTTAAAAAATTAAAAAAAGAAGCAGAAAGTGATAGTCACAGCTATTGGGGTTGGGGAAGCCTGGGAGGCTCAAAGTAACCAGAAGAGACCCTTTCCCAGCTAAGGAAGCAGGGAGGTGAGGGGTTCTCTGACACGGAGGCTTAGTTGGGGTCACGAAGGCATCCCAGGTTTAGCACGCATGTAAAAGCCCCAAGGGTTGTAAACTGTAGAATTAAGGATCTCCAGTCTAGCATGCCTACATGGGCTCAGTTTCCTCATATGTAAAATGGGGACAATGACAGTCCCTACTTTAGTGGGGTGGTAATAATTACAGGGGTATTTGATTTGTCTTATAACATTCCCTATCCCTTTACCCACCCCAACAGAAGCTCTTAGGATGACCACCTCTGTTCCTGATCGTGTCCCCTCCCAAGGGTGATATCCCGACAGCCTGCACCCTCTGGGCCCAGTTCCTGCAGAACCTCCTGATTCCCAGTCAGGGAAGCACACAACCTGTGAATGTTCCCAGGAACCAGGAACCCTGCAAAAAATTTGGATTTCGGGCAGAATTCACTTCTTTATTGCTTATTCACATGAGGAATTCTGGGCTATATGAGGCCCAGGCCCTGCCATAACTGGGCTCCCAAGCGGGGCCCCATTAGACAGGGACAGCCAGGTGTCAGGGCCATTGAGTTTGGGGAAGCCTGAGTGGTTCAGTGCAGCCAAAGAAGGTCCCCCTTACACGGCTAAGGAAGCAAGTAGGGAAGGGGTTCTCTGGTGAGATGGTTTAGCCAAGGTTCAAGAAGATGAAGCCTATTTATACGTCCATTTTGAAGGTGAAAGCGCAGAATCCTGTATTGACCAATCACGTGAGTGCATAAGGCCATTATACCAATCAGCTTCTAGGCTTGAGCGTCATTACACCTCGAATCAGCCAATGGAAGTAGAAATATGGGATAGGAGGCGGGTCTTCTTGGTCTCCAGGCAATCCTTGGTGACTCCTGTGAACCTCTGTGTAGTCCTAGCAATACCAGAGCCACCTGCCCTACTGGTCATGTTTAAGGTGAGAAGAGAGGAGGGGTAGAGGGGGAATGATGGGGCAGGAGTTTGTTACAAGTGGATAGAAAACTATTTGGTACCCACTTGAATCAAAGTGTGAAATATGATATATCAAGAACTATGTAATGTTTTGAACAGCCAACAATAAAAAATTTTAAAAAAAGAAAACTATTTGGAGATTTAGGAGAACAGGGAGGCTGTTCAAAGTGGATGGAGAAGAAGTTGAAAAGATTAGGAAGCTGGTGGAGGTAGGAAGAAGGTGTCAGAAGGACACAGGGCACTAATTTGTAAGGGGACAAAGAAGAAACTATGGAGAAAAAGGAAAAAGGAAGCTGGGCTCGGTGGCTCACACTTGTAATCCCAGCGACTTAGGAGGCTGAGGCAGGAGGATGGCCAGGTCAAAACTAACCTCAGCAACTTAGTGAGACCCTATATCAAAATGAAAAATATAAAGAGCTGCAGATGTGACTCCACAGTGAATTGCCCCTGGGTTCAATCCCCAGTTCAAAAAAAAAAAAAAATGGCAGGGGACGGGGGAGGGTGGTAGAGTAGTCAAAAAAAAAAATCTTAGAGGAGCCACCTGAGAGTTTGGATGGGGCAACTGAGTAGTTTATGAGTGAACAGTAAAGGGTTAGAGCAGGACCAATGAATGATTCATAGGGAAAAGTGGGGCAGATTATAATTGAATTTGTGAGAGCATTATTTTATAGTGTGAGATGTTTAGAAGAAAATTTATAATGAAGATTTGTCAGATTAAAAGTGATAATATGAGGATATTATTCATGTGTGTTTTAAAAGGGAAAAGAGGAAGCTGCTTTGGGGTCAATGGCAGCATTATAGGAACAGAATGCTATAAAGAGCTGGGCATGGTGGTGCTAGCCTGTAATCCCATTGGCTCAGGAGGCTGAGGCAGAAAGATCTCACTTTCAAAGCCAGCCTCAGCAAAAATGAGGTGCTAAGCATCTCAATGAGACCCTGTCTCTAAATGAAATTCAAAAAATAGGGCAGAGGATGTGGCTCAGTGGTTGAGTGCCCCTGAGTTCAATCCCTGGTCCCCCCCCCCAAAATGGTAAAAGGTATCAATTGATGTTTGGGGGAGAAAGACTCATCAGAAACAGGGATTTGGGTTGGGGGACAGTAGAAGGTGCCAAATAGAAACAATGGATAGAATCTTAAAAGTGATTGTGGAGAACTTGGAGGAAGTGTTAGGACCCAGGAAAATAGGTTACAGAGAGAGAGACTAATTATAGGACCAGAAGGTGGGAAGTAGGGCATGTATAGTTGTTAAACAAGCATAGAGAGAAGTTAGAGAGGACATAGTGGGCATTTCAGGGAGTCAATGAGAAGTTTAAAGGGAGTCAATGAAGATTTTATAGGAACCAAGAAGAAATGCATTAGAGTAAAAAGTGAGGGAATGGGAAGGAATGGCAGAGTCCAGAAGCCATACTCACCCAATCCACTCTCTGCCCACCAGGTGGTTGAATAAATGGCTCATCAAAGCAGTGATGAGAGCTCAGAAAATGAAGCAGCCAACGACCACTTTTGCTTAGCACTCATAGCCCTCCTCTGCTGCTGCCCACTAGGCCTTCCATCAATAATCTGTTCTTACTGGGTGGGAATCTGCATGATGCCAATCCTCATCCTCCCTCTCCCTCTTGGCCCTGACCCTCTCTCAGCTTCTTCCCTGTTCTCCCTCCTGTGCCAGGGAACCTGAGCTATGGTTTAGACCCCACTCTGGGTCCTTACAGTCCCATAGCTCACCCACTTCAATACTCATCATTTCCTGTTCCCTCTCCTCTGAAACTCAGACGATACGCTACTACGCTACAATCAAGCCAGAGAATATGACAAGGCATCCAAGACCTCTATTATAACCCTCTGCTTGGCCATCATAGGCATTTTTTTGTCCGTATTACCATTCATCGTTTTTCTCTTCATATCATTGCTGATAAGGTGACCTCATTCTTGCCTCATGAACAAACCACCAAATACATGCAACAATGTAACTAAACACTGTGTTTTAGTCAGCTTTTTTGTCACTGTGAGCTAAAGATCCAATAAGAACCCACAGAAGAGGGGTTCCTGGTTTCACAGGTCTCAGTCTGAAAATGGCCAAATCTATTGCTCTGGGCCCATGGTGACAGAAAAGAGTGTGGCAAGAGGAAGCAGAGAGAGGGCTCTGTTCACCAGGGACCCCAGAGACCTATCTCCTGGAGACACACCCTTCCTGCCTGCAGTTACCAGCCAGTTAATCAGCGCACTGTTGGCTAAGGCTCTCATAACTCGAGCATTTCACCTCGGCGTCTTTCACATGAGTTTCGGGGGACACGTCACATCTATCTATACCATAACAACCTGGCAGCAAATCCCTATTTATGATGAATGGGCGCCAGTGCCTCCCTCAGTGGGGCCCACGCGGGAGCACTGGGCGCTGCGGGACCAGCGGGACCGCTCTCCAGCCGGCGGCTCAGGGCTTTCCGGCCCCGGGGGCCTAGCTGCCGGCGCACTCGTGACGTCAGAGGAGGGCGCCACGCTTGAAAGAGTGGGCGGGAGGCGGCGGCCGCGGCTGGGCGCTGTCATGGAGCTAGTTCCGCAAGCGCGGGAACTCCGTTGCTGGGCGGCCGAAGAGATGCGGGTGCCCGCGGCGTCCCGGGCCCCGGAGTCCACCCTGCGCAGGTGAGTCGGGCGGGCCGTTGGGTCTTCCGGTTCTTCAGAGAGTCGCCACCGGGGAAGACCCAACAGCTGAGTCCGCCAGCTCCTTCCTATCGTGGCAGTGTTAAGTTCTAGTAGAGCATCTTGTATATGAGGGACAGGCCCTGATCGTGATCCCACATTCCCACCCCACCCCTTAGCAATAACCACCACAATGGACTGAATCTGTAGGAGTGAGGACCCTGTCTAGTCATGAGAGCTCTTCAGGGCCGACCAAATTTATCCTCCTCTGGAAGTTACTGGAATGAGGATGCCCCCATACTTAGTGATAAATCACCCTTTCTGTGACTAAGAAGGGCCTTCCTTCCCCCAGAAGTGAGAACTCCTTAGCAAAGACTTTCCCTTTCACCATCACCCTAGCTATAAGCATCCTTCACCTGGGTTGTGCCCCAGACATAACTTACACCCTGTCCCCACAGGCTGTGTCTGGGCCAGGGGGCTGACATCTGGGCCTACATCTTGCAGCATGTGCATAGTCAGAGGTGAGCCAGTGGGATCAGGGGAGGGTGCCAGGAAGAGGGCACAGGCAAGTCTCACAGTAACTCCTCTTCCTCCACTTCTCCACTATAGCACTGTCAAGAAGATCCGGGGAAACTTACTGTGGTAAGTGATTCTCAATGCTGTCCCATCCTATCTTCTCCAATCCCATCTGGCCTTGTCCCCACCCACAGCCTCACACTTCCTGTCCTTCCCTCTGTAAGCCCCACACATATCCTAATTCTGGCATGGTTTCTTCAGGTATGGCCACCAGGACAGTCCAGAGGTGAGAAGCCTATGCTGTAAGATTCCCTTTCACCCAAGAAAGAACTTGTACATCTTCTGCTCTAGGCCCTGCTTGGTGCTGGATATGTTGGGGTCACTGGGTCACAAAACAGCCCTAATATCTGCATTCCTAGGCTTACAGTCCAGGGGAAGCCAGAAATGAACTGGTGCAAAGGCACAGTTGAAGGTTTTCCGCATCAAACTGATGAGGGGAGAAGTAGCATGGGCCAGATTTGGAAGAGATGCAAAGGCCAGTTTGTGATCCAGTTAGTGCAAGGAACCCAGATGACACTCAGGGGGATACTTTCAGAAGACCTCAGGACTCCTCAGTGTGGGACTCAGGGAGGAGATCACCACTGAGACAGAAATGTAGCACAAACAAAAAGTAAAATAAAATAAAACCTGCAGGGAGGATAAGTGAAACAATCCATGAGGAAAAGAGGAGCCAGAGGGTACACCAGTGCTTCATATCAGACAAGGAATCTGCATAGAAAAACCCCTTAACCACTCCCCTGGTAGATAAGAATGTGGTGCCTCCCAAAAGGTAGTGAGGCCAGGCTAAGCCACACTCAGACGAGCATCTGACTCTATACCTGATCTCACCAGGTCAGCCGGAAGTTGGAGCTGGAAGCTGCAGTGGCACGCCTGCGCACAGAGATCCAAGAGTTAGACCAGAACCTGGAGCTGATGGAGCGAGAGGCTGAGGCTCAGGGTGACCCATGGAGCCAGGAAGGTGGGCATTGTAATGCTGGGTGGGAAAAGTGCTGACCCCTGTGTCTCCCACAGACCTGGCTGTGGAGCAGATGCTGCAGAGCACACGGGACACCCAGTATCGAGCTCTCCTCCTCCGGGCCCAAGCTGGAAACCTGCGAAGACAGCAGCACGGACTGCGAGTCCCCACACAGCAGCTGCAGAATCAGCTCAGGCGCCTACAGGACATAGAGAGGTGGGCCTCATCTGCCCAAGAGACCAGCTTTCACCAGGTGGTCACACATTTACCTCTGAGATCCCAATGTTCTTACCTGATCCTTACTGGGTTCCAGAATTCTGCACAACCAACCCTAGGATCTAAGGCCCATAAGCCCAGTTAGTTTTGCACCATCTCTTGGGTAACAACAATAGACATAGGACAGGCCCCTGTTTATGCTCCTGGACCTTATGCTCTGATGCAGAGAAGGCTGACTGCAAACTAGGAAACAGATTCTGTCATTTTGGGGAGAAATAAGTTCAATGAAGAAAAGACTGTGTGACCGAGGGAAAGGTGTTTGCTATCTAAGCTAGGGTGCTCAGCACAGGCCTCTCTGAGGAGGTAACCTGGGTTGGGGCACAAATATTCATGGAGAGGGAACAGCCAGGCTCCAATCTTGGCCTTCAGGAAGAGCTGCCAAGAGGCAAATACAGCTCAGTATTTGAAGACAGGAGGGACAAGATGAAGAGGTGAGATAGGAGAAGCAGTCAGAGGGCCCTGGAGGCATGGGAGTTTTACTGGTAGATGGAGTTCATGCCCCACCTTGGCCATTTATAACTGTGTGAGCTTGGGCAAGGGACTTAACTTTTTTGTACCTCAATTTCTAAGATTTGTTGGAATATGATAATAGTTATATCACCCTTTTATGGAAGATATGATAGTTATATGTGGTAAGCTATGTATAGTGCTAGAAAGACTGCCTGTTATTCACGTTGTCGTTCTGAACATGTCAGGGAAAGGTCCCACTGTCGTGGAGGGTTTTGAGCAGTGACTTCATCTTCCCCAGGTTGTATGAAACATGATTTCTGACCACTGGGTAGAGAACAGACTACAGGGGTGAGAAGCAGAAAGACCAGTGAAGGGGGCTCATGCAGTAGTCCTGCCAGGACATAACCGTGGCTTAATCTTGGAGGTGGCCCCTAAGACCCAGGCTCAGCAAAACCTGTGACTAGCCAGGCTGGCAGTAGGAAGGGTGGGGCACAGACACCTGTTCTCCCAGGTACAACCTGCCCCAACTGCACTCTTCCTCCAGGAAGGCCACAGTGGATGTGACCTTTGGACCCCTGACATCAGCATCTGTGGCCCTGGAGCCTCTTGTCTTGGTAAGACCCTAGGCCATAGAAGAAGGTGTGAGAAGACTGGGGTCAGTCTGGCATCTGGGTCCCTATCATGTTCTGTCCTCTCCTCCAAAGCGTGATGTCCGAACAGCCTGCGTCCTCCGGGCCCAGTTCCTGCAGAATCTTCTCCAAGCCAGGGGTGGCAGCATCCTGTAAGTGTTCCCAGGACCCAGGAACCCTCCAAAGAACTTTTGCTTTAAAGGCAGAAAGTCACTTGTGTATTAATTCTTTGGTTGCTGGGATTCTGTGCTGTATCAAGTCCAGGCCCTACCATGACACGGTTCCCAAGCCATGACCCCTTATAGAAAGCAATGGTCACACTTGCAGCTCAGTATTAGAGTGCTTGCTTAGTATGTGTGAGGTACTAGGTTTGATCCACATAAAAATAAAGAAAAGTATTGTGTCCATCTACAACTTTAAAAATTTTTAGAAAAAGAAGCAGAAAGTGATAGTCACAGCTATGGGGTTGGGGAAGCCTGGGAGGCTCAAAGTAACCAGAAGAGACCCTTTCCCAGCTAAGGAAGCAGGGAGGTGAGGGGTTCTCTGACACGGAGGCTTAGCTGGGGTCACAAAAGCATCCCAGGTTTAGCACGCATGTAAAAGCCCCAAGGGTTGTAAACTGTAGAATTAAGGATCTCCAGTCTAGCATGCCTACATGGGCTCAGTTTCCTCATATGTAAAATGGGGACAGTCCCTACTTTAGTGTGGGGTGGTAATAATCACAGAGGTATTTGATTTGTCTTATAACATTCTCTATCCCTTTAACCCACCCCAACAGAAGCCCTCAGGATGACCACTTTGGAACTTCATACCAGCAGTGGCTTGGCTCAGTGGAGGTGAGATGGCAGGACCATCAGGAAAGGCCACACCCTCCAGACCTGTGAAAATATCGGGTGCCTGCTCATAAGTCTTCATCCCTACCTCATTCCCATGGGGTCCCATCATGCAAGCCTGCCCCCGCCCTGACTTCACCTTTATCCACCAGACCCTACTGACAAACCACCCTCCAGGCCATGTCCTGGCTGCCCTGGAGTACCTGGCCGCAGAGCGAGAAGCAGAGATTCGATCCTTGTGCAGAGGGGATGGGCTCAGAGATATGGAGCTGTCCAGGTAAGGAGTACAATGTTCCTACATTCAGGGCAGGCATGTGGGTGGGTGAGTTGGGACAGGGTCAGGAACAGGCATGGGGTAGAACTGCAGCCCAGTGCCATTGTGGCAGGTGGGTGTCACTGGCTCCCTCCAAGTACCAAGGCAAGGATACAGGGCTGTTCCCTGAGCAGCTTTGCTCCCACCCCAGTCCCCAGGCACCGGACCAGTCAGATTCCAGCCAGGCCTTGCCATCCATGGGGCATCTAATCCAGGTAACCCTAGGTACCTTCCCAAGACCTATTTAGTCCCCTCATCCCCATGGATCATGCCCACACAAACTTTGTACCCACCCCAGGAGGGCTGGCAGACTGTGGGTGCACTTGTTACCCAGCGGGGTGCTCTCCTGAAGGAGCGTCAAATCCTGACTGGCCACCTCCAGGGCCTGGTCGAGGAGATAGAGAGACGTACCCTGGGATCCAGTGAGAGGTAAGGGGGTTCCTCCAGCAGAGGCCTCTAGACCATCTCTCTCCCTGGCATCTGTAGACCTGGGATATGTCCTACCTCTGTGGCTGCCCCTGCCTCCCTTTCCTCACACTTTGTCTCCCAGTGTTTGTGGTTCCTTGTGCATCCCTGCGGATCTCTTCCTCCCAGTGTGGGTCTCAGTCCCCTTTCTCTCTTTTGCTTTCTCTGCTTGTCCCCCAGGAAAGTGCTAATACTGGGACTTAGATGCTGTGGACTGTGGGCAGAGCTCAAGGCCCTGAGGGCCCAGATTAAGGAACTGGAGGATGCAGCTGGGCAGAGGCAGCTTCTGCTGAGGGAGCTGCAGGCCAAGCAGCAGCGGATCCTGCACTGGCGCCAGCTGGTGGTGAGAGGCAGGGCCTGGAGCTGGTGGAGGGCCAGATTGGAGGCTTAGAGCCTGTGAACAGGAACTGGGCCTGCCAGTGGAGAGGAAGCTCAGGGTGAAACTCCCAAGAGGAAGCAGGACCCTTTGCATAGGGTCTGAGGAGGGAAGGATACACAGCTATTCTGAAGGGCATCTTGGTTCCCCAGGAGGAAACCCAGGAACAGATCCGCCTGCTCATCAAGGGCAACTCAGCCAGCAAGACACGCCTATGCCGCAGTCCTGGAGAGGTGAGATGGGTGTGGGGGAAGGTGTAGAATGGGGGACTAAATCTGCTAGGGGTGAGGCTGGGTGGAAGCAAGCTGCCCATCCACTTTCTCCCTCCCAACAGGTACTGGCTTTGGTTCAGCGGAAGATTGTCCCCACCTCTGAGGCCGTGGTACCTCAGAGCCAGGAGCTGCTTCGCTGTCTGGAGGAGGAAGCCCGACATCTGCCCCACATTCTGCTGGGCACCCTGCTGCGGCACAGCCCTGAAGGGTAAGACTGAGGCCATCCCTGTCTCCCCTGCCATGGGTGACTGTCACTCCCTTCACCTCCTTAAAAAAATGTAGCTTCAATGTTTGCAGGCTGCTCAGACCTCACCCTTAGGTCACCAGCCCCAATCTAGTCTGCCTTCAAGTTCTTAGGCCCCCAGACTTCTAGAACTCAAACCTGCCTTTCAGTGTTCTATCCAATCTGGACTTTCCCCCACCCCAGGTTGAAGCCCCTGCCCACGATCCTACCATCCATCCACCAGCTGCACCCCATGTGCCCAAAGGGCTCTAGCCTCATAGCGCTGAGCCACATACTGGGGCTGCCCACAGGGAAGGTAAGTGCCTGTCCTCTATGACTTATCTGCCCCCTGCCCTCTCCAATCTTCACCCCAAGGTGACTGTTCTCCCCCTCCTTCCAGGCACCAGAGCTGCTCCTCCCAAAGGCTGCCTCTCTTCATCAGGACCTTCTATTCTTCCAGGACCAGCAGAGTCTCCGTTGTGGGGATCTGCTCCACATGAAGACCCATCTGCCATCGGGACCATCCCCCCAGGGTAGGCCTCCACTGCTTCCCACATCCAGCCTCCCTGAGCATTCTCAGCACGTCAGCCTCCCAAGTAATAACAGACAACACCCACTGCTTAGTCAGTGCTTCCTGTGTGCTGAAGCACATCCAGTTGTTTGCTGCATGGCAAGCCCGTGTAGTAAATGCGCTGTTCTCCCCATTTTACAGAGAAGGAAACTGAGGTACAGAGAGCTTAGTAGTTTGCCTACGTGGTAGAGCTGGGATTTGAACCCAGGTAGTCTGACGTAAGCCTGTGCTCCTGACCACTAGACCACACTGCCATCCATTTGCCGAGTACTCACTCATCACCCCCAAATAGAGTGGTTAAAAACTAGGCTATGGAGTTACAAGTACCAAGATTCTCTTGTCAACCCTTTCCCTTGTCGAATGATCTCCCCATGCCTTAGTTTCCTCCTCAGTGGAGTAAGCAAAGTAACAGTGTCATAGAGAGTTGCTGGGAAGATTCAGTCAGGTGACCCAAATACGGCATTGAACTGTACCTGGCAGGCAGCAAGCACTTGGTGTCTG
The DNA here is from genome assembly GCF_047511675.1 of Marmota flaviventris. Lineage (NCBI taxonomy): Eukaryota > Metazoa > Chordata > Mammalia > Rodentia > Sciuridae > Marmota > Marmota flaviventris. The sequence goes on along the minus strand of NC_092515.1, from coordinate 17,276,036 downwards.
TAGGGTGTGTATATACATCGTCTCTTTGACTCCTCACTGTGAGGGAAGGGATTATTAAGACCCGCAGTTTGCAGATAAGAAAACAGAAACTCACAGATATCCTGATGCCAGCCCAAATAGTTTGATGGGGAGTAAGGAGACAGCTGGCCAGTCCCAAGAAACCCATGGTAGAAGCACAGAGCAAGGAATCAAAATATAAATAAGTGGAAGAGGTGAATTGATGAGAGATGAATTAGGGACACCATCAGGCAAGTAGGAAGAAACCATTTTCAGACCCTTGAGTTTGGGTCTCCCTGCCTTCCATCTCACCCCAAGGAAAAGGAACAGTGTATAGGAAAAATAAGAACAGTTCAAGACACATCACAGCATGTCCCTACTTCATGAGCATTGTTTTTGTTGTTGTTTTGGGGTTTTGTTTTTTGTGGGGTTTTTTATTGTTGTTGTTTGTTTGTTTATTTGTTTTGGTACCAGGGATTTAACCCAGGGGTGCTTCACCACTGAGCCACATCCCCACCACTTTTTATATTTTATTTAGAGACAAGGTCTCACTAAGTTGCTTAGGGCCTCACTAAGTTGCTGAGGCTGGCTTTGAATTTGTGATCCTCCTGCCTCAGCCACCCAAGCCACTGGGATTACAGACATGTGCCACTATGCCCAACTTCATGGTCATCTTGAACCTTATATCTATAACTTCCCTCTACTCCAAAGAGCAATTCTATTTCTTTTCTTCCTGGTTTCCTCCTGTCAGTATATTATTCCACCCTCCTCATCAGGTGCTTGAGCTAAAAACAGAGCAGTTGTCCTTAATTCCTCCCAGATCCCAACCTGCCCTCAAACCTGTCAACAAGCCCTGTGGGTCCAATTGCCAGAGCTCTCTCCAATCTGCTTCCTGCCCCACAAACCTATGACTCAGTTAAGTCCACTTACCAACAGATATAGCTAAAGTAAGGACAAGAATCATGATCAAGGTCATAGGTAAGGCAGGATGGAGTCAGGATTCAGGCTCAAGAGATCTGCTCATGCTAATAATCTATAACTGCTCTGAGCTGGGCACATGAAGAGGGGCTAGGCCCAGTCATAGTCCTAGGGAGAAATACCACAAGAGTTAAGACTGGAGAAGGCTGAGGAGAAAGCCTTGCAATGAGGGATGCTAAAGAAAAAGGGCTGCCTAAGGGAAAATGGTATCTCACACAGGCCTTGGGATTGGGTCAGATTTTTTTCCAAGGATAGTGAGCAGGGGCCACATAATATAGACTCAAATACCAGGCTGAAGACTTGGACTCTGTTTTGGGGGGCCTAGGGAAACGTTCTAAGCAGGAAAAAGAGAGGATCAGGTTCAGGCTTCAGAAGGATGACTATGACTGCCCGGTCATGGGTGCCAGGTTGGTGCTCTGAAATGTGACCAGAGTAAGAGACTGAGGCCTGGAATATGAGGGAGGCTGAGAGTGGAGTAAGAAGACAGGAGAAATAAACTCAGTAAACATGGGCTGAGGTTGTAGTTCAGTGGCAGAGCATTTGCCTAGCATGCACGAGGTCCTGGGTTCCATGCCCAGTACTGCAAAAACAACAAACAAAAAACGGAATGAGAGACAAAAAACATGAACTTTGGAAGCTGAATGGGTGGCCATGACCTGATGAAGGTAGGGAAGAAGGCATCCAGGACGAGACCTGGTGGAGATGGGGGGTTTTGCCCTGACATGAGGACCTAGGAAGAGGGACAGGTTTGGGAGAGATGCTGGGGTCAAGACTGGGTGACTGCAGACTTGGTGACCTATTGGCTGCAAGGCTCCGGCAAGCCAGAGGCCTCAAAGCTGCCTCCCTGGTTTCTAACCTCCAGAGCTGCTGCAGATCCAGGCATCCCAGGAAAAGGAACAGAAGGAGAACCTGGGGCAGGCTCTGAACAGGCTGGAGAACTTGCTGAAACAGGCACTGGAGCGAGTCCCTAAACTGCAGGGAGTCCTGTCAGACTGGTGAGAGGCTGGCACAGAGAGGGAGGGAACTAAGCCTGGTGGAAAGTGAAGACGCAGGTCATGATGGTGGAAGGCCAGAGTGGGTCAGAAGGCTGGCCTTCCCTCTGACACTATGCCGTTTCCCAGGTGGGAGCAGCCAGGCCAAGCCACCCTCTCCGGGGAGCTCTGCCAGGGCCTGTCCCTGCCCCAGTGGCGGCTGCGCTGGGTCCAGGCCCAGGGAGCTTTGCAACAGCTGTGCAGATGAAGAGGGGCCTCAAGGGGCTGGGATTGTGGCTCAGCGGTAGAGTGCTCGCCTAGCACCAGCGGGGCCCGGAAAATAAAGGTATTAAAAAAAAAAAGAGGGGCTTCAAACCAGAATCAAGAATTTCACATTTGTTCACCCCAACACCTCACATCCCCCAATAAAACATTGAAAAGAAAGCATGGCCAGAATTTGTAGCCCCTTGTCTCTATCCCGTAGTTCCCCTCAGGCTGCTCCACTGCTCCTCTCAATTCCCTTGTCCTTGTCCTTTCATTCAACCAAAGCTAAGAGAATAGCATACTATGGACCATACTCCAGGTACCCTTTAAAGTCCGTCCATCACTTTCCCTCTCAAGAAAATATAACTGAGCACCTTCTCTAGGTGCTAGGGAACTGCACTGTGGTATGCGGAGTCACTTGAGCCTCAGGAAGGGTTTGCAGGTGGAGGCTGCAGTATCCACTAGAATGTGCTGGTGTGAGGGCCACTGAGGAACCCAGTGCCATGGGAGTGGGGATGGGGTCAGGAGATAAGATAGTCTAAGTTTTTAAAATTTCTTTTTTTTTTTTTTTTCACATTTAAATCTGAGCCATTTGGAATTTATCCTGGCAAACAGCTTCAATATGGTCTTATTTTGCATATATCCCATATTTTTAGCACTTGCTAAAAATTCCCAGTCAGAGAAGCAGTTGCCTCTGAAAAAGGGGCAGGTGGCAGCGACCAAATGTGGAGATGAGGAAACTTCCTAGGTAGCAGGATTTGTGCTCTCTTAAAGCCCGGGAATTTTGCTGTGTGGATTATTCTTCCATTGATAAAGTAAAACTCCTGCCACTGACTTGAAACATCACCTTTCCATACACTAAATTTCCACACTTAATCAAATTGTGTCTGGGTTCTTTCCAGACCTGTGTGTATCTAACCCTATTGTGCCACTGCCATGGGATTTTCATTATAAAGTTTTTGTAATACATTTTAGTCTCTGAAACAAGAGATTGTCCTCTTGGGCTTGTATTTTTCAAGGTTTCCCTGTCTCTTCTTGCTAATTTTTTCTTCCAAATAAAACAAACTTTATACTTAACATGTCGAGTGCCAGAAGAAAAACAAAAACAGCTGGTAGTTTCATTGGTAGTGCACTAATTTACAAATTAGGGAGACTTGACACCTTTATGATCTTGAAACTTGCTACTCACCTTCCTCCTCACAACTCCTCTCCAGAGCAACCCCATTCCCAATTTTCCTCCTTTCCATGGCTACTGTTTCCTGGTCATGACATGTCGCTTTCCTCTTCACAATCCTTAACATGCCCCTGCCACAGCTGGGTCTTGGCACGCCCTCCTATCACAGGTCCCAACCCCCACCTCCCTCATGAACTCTAAACACCAGGGTCTTTATCCACCCATCCTACTTAATTTTTTTCCTTAGTACGTCTTCTAACATACAATGTATTTTACTTTATCCTTTTTCTCCCTCAGATAGAAATATGAGCTTCAAGACAGTGAATTCCTTTATGAACTAGAAGTTGATCAAAATTTCCTAAATATGACAAAATCTAGACACAATCAAGGAAAATATTAACAGAATTGATTACATAAAAATAAACTTGCGCTAGACACAGTGGTGCACACCTGTAGTCCAGAGACTTCAGAGGCTGAGACAGGAGGATTGCAAGTTTAAGACCAGCCTGCATAACTTAGCGAGACCCTATCTCAAAAATAAAAATGAGAAGATCAGGGGATCTAGTTCAGGGGTAGAGTTCCCCTGGGTTCAATCCCCAGTGCCCCCCAAAATAAATAAATTATAAACTTCATGGCAAAAAAAATGAGGAAAATAAAGAAATGACAATTTGGAAAAACTATTTACAACTTATATCATAAACGGGTGTGTGTGTGTCTATAGTATCAGACTAGGAAGGAAAATTCCAAGTCTGTAGAAAAATGCACAAAATATATTTCTCAGAAAAGATGCCCAGAGTAATAAGGGAAAAGCAAATTGATGGGGATGCAAGGTTGGTTCAACATATGGAAATCAATAAACTTATGTTTATAATTAATCACATCAATAGACTTTAAAGACAAGGATCATATGATTATCTCAATAGATGCTGAGAAAGCACTGGACAAAATACAACATCTCTTCATGTTCAAAACACTAAAAAAACTAGAAATAATAGGAATATACCTCAACATTGTGAGAGCTGTCTATACTAAACCCAAGGCCAACATCATTCTAAATGGAGAAAAATTGAAAGCATTCCCTCTAAAAACTGGAACAAGACAGGGATGTCCTCTTTCACCATTTCTATTTTACATAGTCCTTGAAACTCTAGCTAGAGCAATCAGACGGAAGAAATTAAAGGGATACTCTTTAATTTTTTAAAAGGAAAAGAACTCAAAACTACCACTATTTGCTGATGACATGATTCTATATTTAGAAGATCCAAAAAATTCCATCAGAAAACTTATAGAACCATTAAATGAATTCAGCAAAGTAGGATATAAAATCAATACCCATAAGTTAAATGCATTTCTATACATATGCAATGAATCCACTGCAAGATAAATTCTAAAAACTACCCCATTCACAATTGCCTAAAAAAAAAAAAAAAAAAAAAAACCTTAGGAATTAACCTAATAAAATAGGTGAAAGAGGGCTGGGGCTGGGGTTCAGTGGTAGAGCACTCACCTAGCATGTGCAGAGCCCTGGGTTTGGTCCTTAGCACCACATAAAAATAAATAAGTAAAATAAAGGTATTATGTATATCTACATCCCCCAAAAAAAACAAATATTAAAAAAAGAGATGAAAGACCTCTACAATGAAAACTACAGAACACTAAGAAAGAAATTGAAGAAGACTTCAGAAGATGGAAAGATCTTCTATAGTCTTGGATAGGCACAATTAATATAGTCAAAGTGGCCATACTACCAGAACTGTTATGCAGATTTAATGCAATTCCTATAAAAATCCCAATGACATTCTTCACAAAACTAGAAAAAACAATCATGAAATTCATTTGAAAAAAATAAGATACCCAGAATAGCCAACGCAGTCCTTAGTTAGAAAAGTGAAGCAGAAGGCATCACGATACCAGACCTTAAACTATATTACAGAGCAATAGTAACAAAAACAGCATGGTATTGGTGCCAAAATAGACATGTAGACTAATGAATGGTACAAAATAGAAGGCACAGAGACAAATCCACATAAATATGGTTATCTCATAGTAGACAAAGATGCCAAAAACACACATTGGAGAAAAGATAGTATATTCAACAAATGGTGCTGGGAAAACTGGAAATCCATATGTAGCAGAATGAAATTGAACCGCTCCCTCTCTCACCCTGTACAAAAATCAACTCAAAGTGGATCAAATACACAGTAGAACAGAGACCCTGAGCCTAATAGAAGAAAAAGTAGGCCCAAATCTTCATCATGTTGGCTTAGGACTTGACTTCCTTAACAAGACTCCTAAAGCACAAAAAGTAAATCAGGATCAATAAATGGGATGGATTCAACTAAACAGCTTCTTCTCAGCAAAGGAAACAGCCTACAGAATGGGAGAAAAATCTTTACCACACACACCTCAAACAGAGCATTAATCTCCAAGATATATAAAGAACTCAAAAAACTTAACATCAACAAACAAACAATCCCAATCAATAAATGGACTAAGGAACTGAACAGAAATTTTACAGAAGAAGAAATACAATTGTTCAACAAACATGAAAAAAAATGTTCATCTCTAGCAATTAGAGAAATGCAAATCAAAACTACTCTAAGATTTCATCTCAACTCTAGTCAGAATGGCAATTATCAAGAAAACAAGCAATAATAACTGTTGGCAAGGATGTGGGGGGGAAAGGTACATGCATATATTGGTGGTGGGAATGCAAATTAGTGAGACTAGTATGGAAAACAGTGTGGAGATTCCTCAGAAAACTTGGAATGGATCCACTATTTGACTCAACAATCCCACTCCTCTGTTTATACCCAAAGGATTTAAAATCAGCATACTACAGTAAGAGCCACATCAATGTTTATAGCAGCTCAATTCACAATAGCTAAACTATAGAACCAACCTAGATGCCCTTCAATAGATGAATGGATAAAGAAAATGTGGTACATATACAGAATAAACTATTACTCAGCCTTAAAAAAGAATGGAATTATGGCATTTTCAGGTAAATGAATGGAAATAGAGAATATCATGCTAAGTGAAATAAGTCAATCCCAAAAAAACAAAAGCTAAATGTTTTCTCTGATAAATGGATGCTGAGCCATAGTGGGACAAGGAGATAGGGGAAAATGAAGGATACTTGGTTTGTGTAGAGGGGAGGGGTGGAGTTGAGGGGGTGAGAAGGACAGTAGAAAGAGGCAGACATTATTATCCTATATACATGTATGGTTACACTACTAAGGTGATTCTGAACCATGAACAGTCAGAGCGATGAGAAGTTGTGTTCCATTTGTGTACTATATGTCAAAATGCATTCTACTGTAAGATGAATAAATAAATATATAAATAATAAATAATTTTTAAAAAGAAAGGAAAATATTTTTTAAAAAGCAAATTGAAACCAAGCTTTGATATATTTCCCATCTACCAAACCAGCAAAAAATCAACCCAAGGGGCTGGGGTCGTGGCTCAGTGGTAGAGCACTTGCCTAGCACGTTCGAGGCCCTGGGTTTGATCCTCAGCACCACATAAAAATAAATAAAATAAAGGTATGTAGAGTATAAGTTCCCATTCTTGTGGTTATACATGATGTGGAGTTACACTGGTCGTGTGTTCATATATGAACATGGGAAAATTATGTCCAATTAATTCTGCTGTTTTTCCTATTTCCATGTCCCCTCCCTTCCCTTCGTCTAATGAACTTCTATTCTTCTCTCCCCAACCCCTTATTGTCTGTTAGCATCCACATATCAGAGAGAACATTTCAGCCTTTAGTTTTTTGGGTTTGGCTTATTTCACTTAGCATGATAATCTCAGTTCTATCCATTTTCCAGTAAATGCCATGATTTCATTCTTTATGGCTCAGTAATATTCCATTGTGTATATATAACATATTTTCTTTATCCATTCATCTGTTGAAGGGCACCTAGGTTGCTTCCATAGCTTAGTTATTGTGAATTAAGTTGCTATAAACATTGATGTGGCTGCATCACTACACTATGCTGATTTTAAGTCCTTTGGTTATATATTGAGGAGTGGGTTAACTGGGTCAAATGGTGGTTCCATTCCAAGTTTTCTAAGGAATCTCCATACTGCAGGAAACCCAGAATTTTGACAGCTAACTTTGTTGACAAGGCTGTGGGAAAAAGGACACTGATACATCAGTTCATAGGCAACATGCAACACCTCTTGGGTAATCACCATAAAAAAATTACTTGAGTGTTAGAGTCTGTAAACAAGTCAAAATAACACCTGGCATTTTGCCAGGGGAATGTTAGAGTTTGTAAACAAGTCTGGATGGTGCCTGGCAAAATGCCAGAGGGAGTGGTTTGAGAAGTAACAAAAGCGAGCCATTAAGTGTGGAGATTCTTGATTGGTTGACTGATGTATCTAGTTTATGTTAATTAGATAAGCTGTGTGGAATGTATAAATACTGCTCCTGTCCTGCAATAAACGGCTCCTACTCCTGCTGTATCAACGTACACAAGTTATTCGTCACCCCCCCCACCCCCCCCCCACCCCGGTTATTTTGCTGCAGCCGGACTGCGGCAGATGGTGGCCCGTTACGGGGAGCCCCGGGACACTCGGGGGTAAGTGATGAAAAAAAAAGCTGCCCATCCATAGATAGGACAGGAGCAAATCTGCTCGTCCCTAGGCAGATAGGGCGAGAGGAAAAATGACCATTTCGAGAAAATGGAGAAGATTGATGCAGTATGTTTGTGTCTTGTTTTGTCTCAGTGTATTGTATTGTCTTTATGATGAAAATATGGAAGGGGTGAGAAGTAAATTACTAAGGGAAGGAGGCACCCCAGTGGAACCAAGAATATTTAAGGCATGTGTTGATGGAAGCCCAGGAACTCTAGTCAGAAAGAAAAAGAAAGTTCAGAAGAAGAAAGATTATCAGGAAAAAAGTTGCAGCAAAAGGCTATTACTAAATACTTTTCGTTACCTGAGTGTGCGTGAAGTGGCGAGGCGGCTGCCGAGTGTGCAAGCCGGTCACAGCGCAGCAAGGATTTTCCAAGAGGCGGCGGCGACTGGCCCTTCCCCGCCTCCTGGCGGGGGAGCTGGCTCTTCCACTGCCGCGAACCCAAATCTAGACCTGACCTGGAGGCACAGTCTCGCAGGCTCTTGCTCCCTGTGCCCAGTAGCAGTTTGAGTCCGGGACACTCCCCAGGGCCATCTGGGGCTGCCCAGGCACTACAGTCAGCAGAAGACACTACTGGTGTCCCTGATGTTTGGTCATTTTCAATGCCAATAACTAAGCTACAATGGTTCTCCCACACCTGGAAGCTGATGAGTAATGAGCACTATTAATGCTTATTTCAAATGCAAAAAAACCTTGAGATAATGTACTAAATTGTTCAGAAGGTTGTTTTCTTAGTGGAATGCTACAGGATTTTCTTTAGCCATCCGGAGTTCCTGCCTTCCTCCCAGTGCAGGTGAAGACGAAGGTGGAAGAATTTCCAGTGTTGCTGAAAACCGGTCGAGACTTCTGCTGAGAAACGGATGAGACTTCGGATCAAGCTAGTTGCCTGCAGAACTTACCTGGACTGTGATTTAAGCTAGCTGCCTGCAGAACTTACCTGGACTGTGATTTACCTGGACTGTGAGTTAATCTATTGAGACACTGCTTTACCTGGACTGAGACAACAAACTGTAATCTATAACAAATTGTAACTCGATATCTTTGCTAACAGTGTCATTGCTGGTATAATTTTTCCAAGGGCTTCTTGCATGGAGCCATCAATTGGCTTGGTATTGTGGCATTTTGTATCCTCCCTTTCTGTTTGTAGCAGGTTATTTATGGTGTTTCTGTAAAAACCACTATGGTCCTTATTTAAATTAAACAAAAGGGGGAAATGTTAGAGTCTGTAAACAAGTCAAAATAACACCTGGCATTTTGCCAGGGGAATGTTAGAGTTTGTAAACAAGTCTGGATGGTGCCTGGCAAAATGCCAGAGGGAGTGGTTTGAGAAGTAACAAAAGTGAGCCATTAAGTGTGGAGATTCCTGATTGGTTGACTGATGTATCTAGTTTATGTTAATTAGATAAGCTGTGTGGAATGTATAAATACTGATCCTGTCCTGCAATAAAGGGCTCCTACTCCTGCTGTATCAAGGTACACAAGTTATTCGTCACCCCCCCCACCCCCCCACCCCCCGGTTATTTTGCTGCAGCCGGACTGCGGCACATGAGCATTTACCTTTGCCCAGACAATCACACTTTGGAGAATCTTTGATGAAATATTTGTGTCATTATGAATTTACACATCCAAGTATATTCGATGGGCTTCAAACTATTGCAGTTATTTTTTATTTATCTGCAGATACTCTTTGTTGTTCAAAACATTCTGTCTGCTGGGCGTGGAACACACCTGTAATCCCAGTTGCTTGGGAGGCAGAGGCAGGAGGATGGGAGTTCAAAACCAGCCTCAGCAAAAGCAAGGCACTAAGCAATTCGGTGAGACCTTGTCTCTAAATGAACTACAAAATAGGGCTGGGTATGTGGCTCAGTGGTCGAGTTCAATCCCCAGAACCCACCCCCCCCCCAGTTCTATCTTTTATCAGTGAGAGCACTTTCAGATTGGCTCCTGGTTCCTTCTGACTCTACCAAAGTAGTCCTGGAGGACTTGTTTCTTTTTGGTACAAGATCACCCTTAAACATTGTGCACATTTCCTCCTCCAGATCTAGAATTGGCTGTTGTCCCAAGGGACCCTGGTTCCTTTTAGTCAGAGATGGCCCAACACTAGGGTTGCTCACTATTACTGTGTTGTCATTATATTAAGATCTTCAATAGGGAAACACATTTTTTAGAAAGAGAAAAATCACAAGTTGATTCTGATATTTCCAATTCAAATAACAGTGATTACTTTGTGTGTTCATGGTACTAGAGGTTGAACCAAGGGTCTTGTGCAGGTCAGAACAAGTTCAGTTCTACCACTGAGCTACACCCCAGCCCCAGGATATCCACTTATATTTGTATCTTTCATTTATACTAAAAAATGTCTTTTTCTTCATCTAATATATAAGAACTGCAGTCTTATATACTAATGTAATACTAATGTATTATTATATTATTATATACTAGTGTAATATCAATATGTAGTCTATTATAGAAGAATTTCAAATAATTTATGTAACTATCCCTCTCTTAAGGAGGTGGAGCATAACTCCCCACTCTAAGCACAGCTGCATATGGTGACTTTTTTTCTAAAGAACATGGAAAAGTTTATTGTTTTGTTTTCTTTCATTTTTTTTAACTAACTTTATAGTGAAGAAGCATAATAAACATTATCTCTGCCAAGTTATCAGAGTTAACATCCACAGTGGTAAGTTGCATGGATAGTATGCACCCTTGATATATGATAATTACACTTTATTTTTAATGGTCCTTCACCAAGAGACCCATAACCCCAGCCTAATTTTGAAAAAAACATCAGACAAATTCCAAATTAAAATACATTCTACAAAATAACCCGAGCCAACACTCCTAAAAACTGTCAGGATCATCAAAAAAATGAAACTACAATGGGGCTGGGGTTGTAACTCAGTGGTGGAGCACTCATCTAGCATCGTGTGGAGCCCTGGGTTCAATCCTCAGCACCACATAAAAATAAATAAATAAAATAAAGGTATTGTGTCCAACTACAACTAAGAAATAAAAATTTTTTAAAAAAAGGAAACTACAAGAAACTGACAAGAAAAGACCAAGGAGGTATGACAACTAAATGTAATATGGTATCCTGAATAAGGTGCTGGAACAGAATAGGTCAACACGAAGGAAATCTGAATAAAGTATGGACTTGTAACAACAATGTTCTTTAAAAACCAAGGCAACTAATAGTTTTGACAGGAAAAAAAATGCATTGTGTGGGCCTTATTTGGATCCTGATTTTACAATATTATTATACAAAGATATTTTCAAGACAGGGAAAGTTGAAAATGGTCGGGATGTTAGATGATACCGAGGAATTAATTTGATGGTATTAACTAATAATAGCATAATTAATGTAATTGTTTTAAAATAGTTATTTGTTAGACATACTGGTGCATTTATGAATGATGTCTGGAATTCGCTTTGAACATCTCTAGCAAAAATAATTTAAATTGGGCTGGGGATGTAACTCAGTGGTAGAGAGCTTGCACTAACATGCACGAGGCTATGGGTTCCATCTACAGTACCACAAAAATAAAGATAGAACTATAAATGAAACCGAAATGTAGAATATTGGTAGTGTTTGAGAGGTTCGTGATGCTGTTCTAATGTCGTGTATGTTTGAAAATAATAAAACGATTTGAGGAAAGGAGGAGTTAAAAGAGGAAGAAGTCAACCATGTCACAAGAAAGGGCGTAGAGACCAAACCCACGATGCACTTCTGAGTTGACACTCTGGATCATTGGGCCTTGGCATAAATTGTTCCTTCTACCCCCCCCAAAAAAATATCTCCCCATTTTCTCTAGCAAATGTCTTCTCCAGGAAGTCTCCGGGTCAGGCGCTTTCCCAGAGCTTCCCCCCCCCATGACGTCACTAGTTTTTCTGGAAGTCACAGACGTGTGACTGTCTAATCCAGAGCCCGAGTTCTCAGTCCCTGGCTAGGCCTCCAGCCTTGCCTAGTCCCGGGACCGACGTGGATCTCAGCGTGTTTGCAAACTTGGCGTAGGACTCGGTTATGGCACGGGTGGGGCCTCCTAACTTTCCTGTATTCTCAAAGGTCCAGATTCCACATTAGGGCGGGACCAACTGACTTTGCTTGGTTCTCATTTGCCCGCGCTCCTCCTGGAAAGGGTGGCCGCCTCTCTTCACAGCTCTACGATTGACCCAGATTCTTCCGTTAGTTCATCCCTTCGGCGCTCTGATTGGCTTATATTCCTTCCTGGGGGTGTGGCCATATCTCATTGGCCCTTGCTCACGGACGTGAGGCGTCACGTCCTGGCGCTCGTCGCTTTCGCTGACCGTCATCGCAGGCGCCCATCCTGACGAAGCCAGAGAGTAGACGGCAGGAACCTCTGCGACCGCTGAGCAGAAACAGTAGTAGCAGCGACAAGGACGGCTGCAGCAATGGCCGGGGCGATGCCAGCCCCGGGGCTCCCGGGTGCAGGAGGACCCGTGGTCCCGGGCCCTGGTGCCGGCATCCCGGGCAAGAGCGGCGAGGAACGCTTGAAGGAAATGGAGGCGGAGATGGCCCTGTAAGGCCCGCGAGAGGGGGTGATAAAAGCCATGCCAGAACTAGAGCTACTGAACCTTGGCGCCTCCAGGCTGCGATAGGCTCGAGATATAACTCTGTCATGGGGAAGTGGAATCTTCGGGGCGGAGGGGCGGGTAGTGAAATGGAGATGTTGTCAAGGATGAAGGCGCTGTCGCGATGTACCCAGCGTTCCAGAATTGGTGCGAGGACCTGATCTTTGGTGTCTGTTCTGCTCCCCTAGGTTTGAGCAGGAAGTTCTGGGGGCTCCAGTAACTGGAATCCCAACCGCAGTGCCTGCGGTGCCCACGGTCCCCACGGTCGAAGCGATGCAGGTCCCAGCAGCTCCTGTGATCCGCCCAATTATCGCGACCAACACATACCAGCAGGTAAGGCTGAGCTAAGGCGTGTAAGGCAGCAAGTGTGTGAACACAGATAGGTGTTGACGTTTTGGCTTGTGAATTTAATTAGCATGTCAAATATCTCATGTGCCACGACGCACAATATTTGTTTTTTGGGGGAGCTTACATTTAGAGCATGTTAGCTAATAGAACTTTCTGCAATGATGGTTATGTTCGGTACTTATTTAAAATTTATATTTAAGTTAACTAATTCTTGTCAATCTCAGTCAAATTTCAAGGGCTCAGTAACTAGCTAAATATGACTAGTGGAAAGGGACTGTTAAAACTGAGCGGGCACAGTAATCCCATCATCTTGGAAGGAGGATCTAGAGTTCAAAACCTGTCTCTGCAAAAGTCAGGCACTAAGTGAGACCCTGTCTCTAAGTAAAATACAAAACAGGGCTGGAGATTTGGCTCAGTGGTTGAGTGGCCCTGAGTTCAATCCCCTGTACCCTCAAAACAACAATAAAAAACTAAGTAAACATCATTCATTCTGTGAAAGTCATCCATTCTATCAAAGAACAATTACTGGTTGTCTTCTGTGTACCAGGCACTATTCTAGGCCTTGGACATTTAGCAGAGAACAAAACAAAACCAATCATTGCCTTTTTGGAATTTGTTTTACTAGGGAGAGAGAAGTCAAAGTGTGGTAAGAAAAGTAGTATTTTATTAGCCCAGAGAAGGCCTTTCTGAGAAGGTGACATTTATCAAAGATATAAAGGATAACAAGGGAGGGAACCATGCAGATATCTGGAGGAAGAGAACTGCTAGTGAAGTGAGTGATCATGTTCAGCAGGGAGATCAGTGACTAAAGTGGAATAGGCAGAGAGGTAAGTGGGAGGAGATAAAGACAGAGATGATTGATGCCAGATCTTGTAGGACCACGTGGTTTACCATGAGAATCTTGGCTTTGCCTAGCACGGTGGTACATGTCTGTAATCCCAGCAGCTATGAAGGCTGAGACTGGAGGATCACAGGTTCAAAGCCAGACTCAGCAACAGTGAGACACTAAGCAACTCAGTGAGACTCTATCTCTAAATAAAGTACAAAATAGGGCTGGGGGTGTGGCTCAGTGGTGGAGTGTCCCTGAGTTCAATCCCTGGCACCCACCCCACAGGAAGGGAAAAAAAAGAACCTGGGCTTTTACTCTGAGATGGGGAGCTGTTGGAGGATTTTAAACAGAAAGATGATGTCGTTCAACTTAGGTATAACAAGGTGGCTCTGTATGTCTAGAGAATAGACTGTAGGAGAGAAGGGCAGAATGCAGGAAACTGAGGAAGAGGTTACTGTATAATCTAAGCAAGATAATAATGTTGGCCGGAACCAGGGTGGTGACATGGTAGATGCGGGGGACAGATTGGAAATAATTTTAGATAGTACCAAGTGCTGTGGAGAGTATGAAGCTGGGTGACGAAAGAAGTTGCTGCTAGAAGAAGCTTAAGACAGCTTTATCTAGCATGATTCTAAGAGCCTCCCTGAGGAGTGACATTTTAACTGAGACCTGACAGAGAGCCAGCCCCACACAGAACATGAAGGATGAAAGCCTTGGCTCCTAGAGTGGCCAGCCAGGGAGCACTAAGTCAGGCCTCTCACTCCAATCTCCTCCCCAACAGGTGCAACAGACTCTGGAGGCCCGGGCAGCTGCTGCAGCCACAGTAGTTCCTCCCATGGTTGGTGGCCCTCCTTTTGTGGGCCCAGGTAAGTAAAGAATGGCAAAATAAAGGGGTCAGGAGATCAGACAGGGTAGCAAAAAGGGATGCCCATGACTCCTCCCTCCATCCTCATCTCTTCCCTCCCAACAGTTGGCTTTGGCCCTGCTGATCGGAGTCACCTGGACAGTCCAGAGGCTCGAGAAGCTATGTTCCTACGGCGAGCAGGTAAGTCAGGAGCCAGGACGCCCACATATATCCAGGCATAATTGTTTAGGCAGTTCAGCCCCTTGCCTGAATCACTGCTTTAAATCTTCTGCATTCATCCCCACCTGACATCATCATCTTTCTAAAGCACAAACCTTACTATGTACTTCCTTTCTGAGTTTCTCAAGTTAATTTGGTCCCTGCAAACCAACCCCCCTCTGTTACTCCCCAGCATTTAACACCTTACAACAAGCTATGCAGTTTACTTATTTTGGTGATTATCATCATCATCTTTTGCTTCTTCTAAAATGTCAGCTCCACAAGGGGAACAAGTCTTGGTACCTGTGGCACAGAAAGCATTACACAGTATCTGTTGAGGGGATGAACAGGTCAAACATCAAGCTCCTCTTCCAGTAGTCAGACGCTGTGTGGCCTGCTTCCTTGCAGAGAGAGATCCCCTCTGTTTCCCCAAGATCCCTGAACATTGCTGAGATGTTCCAGCCATGCTTTTGTTGCAGTCCCTTCTCTCCATTGCCCCTTGTAACTCAGCTGTGATCTTCCAACCTGTCCCCTCCACAGGCCACTCTACCATTTTCTACCTTTTGTTTTTCAGGTAACCCCTATGTTCATTGTCAGTTTTTGTGACATTATTTTTCATTTAGATATAAAATTTTGGTATGATCTCTGTTAAGTCAAGTTTGTTAATAATGTTTTCTAAATCTATTACACTTTTTTTATATGACATGAAAAGTATTAATATTTCTTACTCTTTTTTGTTTTGGTACCAGGGATTGAACCCAGGGCACTCAACCACTGAGCTACATCCCCACCCCTTTTTTAGTATTTTATTTAGAGACAGGGTCTCACTAAGTTGCTTAGGGCCTCACTAAATTGCTGAGGCTGGCTTTGAACTTGAAATCTTCCTGCCTCTGTGTCCAAAGCTGACATTTCTTACTCTTTACTATGGTTTTGGCAAAAAAAAAAAAAAGCATGGCTGACTTAATCACCTCCCGCTCCTTCCATCGCTACTGTGGCTCCCCCGTATCCTCAAAAAGACATCCGTGGCTTAGCCAAGAAGGCTGTGTTTAAAAGCTTGCTGATCCTTCAACCCTTGTCATGATGCTCTCCGGCCCTCCACTTCCTTATGACAATCCTATTAAACTGAAAAGGGAAAAAGGTATGCTTATAAAAGTTCTGCCTGCCAGTAACAGTTCCACTCAACTCTTGGCCTAACTCTTCATTATCCTTTAAGTCTCAACTCACAGGTCTCTTTCTCCAAGAAACCTCTAATCTAGTCTAGGCTGGTTCAAAGGGCTCGTCTGGACTCTTGACAGCTCCCTGGCCTTCCCTCTCTTATCCCTGATCCCTCCACCTGAGCATTCCCTCATTTCAGCCCTGACCATTCTGGGCTGTCAGTCTCTAGTGATGCATCTGTTCTCTCCTACTTTGAAACAGGAGCTCCCTGAGAACTCTTGGTCTATTAGTGGGTCCTTAGCACTGCCCACCACAGGGCTGGGGCCCACAAGAGATCCTTGTGGATACATTTTTGCTGAATGAACCCATGGAAAAACCTTCATATCTTCCAGAAGAGTCCCCAGACTCTTCTCCAGGATTTCTTGGATGCTGAGAGTACTCTCACACACACCTTGCCCCAGTTGCCCCTGTCCCCCATGACACACACCCCCATCTCTCTTTCCCACAGCTGTGGCCCCTCAGAGGGCCCCTATCCTGCGTCCGGCCTTCGTCCCCCACGTGCTACAGAGAGCAGGTGAGGGGGCCAGGGTCATCATCCCTGCCACACAGCTTTTCCCCCAAGCCCTCCAACTCCCCCACTAACACCCTGACAGATTCTGCTCTCTCTCCCGCAGCTGGTGCTCCCCGTCCAATGGCCCTGCGGCCCCCTCACCAGGCCCTTGTAGGACCCCCTCTTCCTGGGCCCCCTGGACCACCTATGATGCTGCCACCAATGGCTCGGGCCCCAGGACCCCCCCTGGGCTCTATGGCTGCTCTGAGGCCTCCCCTGGTGAGTGTGGACAGGGAACTAATATCAGAGGTGCAGTGGGCAGGGATACCCTCGATCCTGACCCCATGTGAAAGGTCTAAGTTTGCCTGGCTTCATTTCTTTGACTTTCTCTCTTAATCTTTGTTTGCCTCTGTCTTTCTCTGGTTTTTTTCCATGGCCAAACCTTTTTGAAGAGTAGAGAGAAACAGGCTGAGGGTCTATTTCTGTCTCTGTCTCTATTTTTCCTCTGATGTCCGTGTTTTTGTGTCTCGATGTTTTTACCTATGTCTGCCTGTCTCTTCCTCTCTGCTTATTTTTCTCCATTTCTGTCTGAGTAGAGACTTCCCTTTTTTGCCTGCTCTCTGGCTTTAGGGCCTTACTTTGTTGTGTGGGATGGGAATGGAAGTAAGATACAGATCTGTGATCTGACCCCCCTCATGCCCTCCTCTTGCTCACAGGAAGAGCCAGCAGCACCCAGAGAGCTGGGCCTAGGCCTGGGATTGGGCCTGAAAGAGAAGGAAGAAGCAGTGGTGGCGGCAGCAGCTGGGCTGGAAGAGGCTAGTGCAGCAGTGGCTGTGGGTGCAGGAGGTGCTCCAGCTGGCCCTGCAGTCATTGGGCCCAGCCTCCCACTGGCCCTGGCCATGCCATTGCCGGAACCTGAGCCCCTGCCCCTCCCACTGGAGGTGGTACGTGGCCTGCTGCCCCCACTGCGCATTCCTGAGCTCCTGTCCTTGCGTCCACGACCCAGGCCCCCTCGGCCTGAGCCACCTCCTGGCCTTATGGCTCTTGAGGTAAGCAGGGAGCATAACAACAAGGGGACAGAAAGGGCTAGGAGGATAGGCAGAAGCCCATTAGTTTTCACACACAGGAAAACACGTAGTCCTCTCTCCAGAGGGTAGGAGGACTCTGGGAAAAGGGAGGTAGACCCAAGTATTCCATACCTAGAATCATATCCAGTCCTGTAACTGGAGGCAGGACAGCTGGGGGCAAAGCAGAGTAGGACACTCTAACACCAAGCCCTTGGTACCTCACCCCCTTTCCTCTGCAGGTCCCAGAACCCTTGGGTGAAGACAAGAAGAAAGGGAAGCCAGAGAAATTGAAACGCTGCATTCGCACAGCAGCTGGGAGTAGCTGGGAGGACCCCAGCCTGCTGGAGTGGGATGCAGGTAAGTGGCTAAAGCATGAGTGTTGATCAACCAGGGACAGGCCATGCTGCCTCTTTGGGCTATAGGCAGGGAAGGGGAGCCAGATAATTCCACAGCTCTTTGTAGTTAACCCAGACTGTGCTCTGAGGGGCAGGTCCCTCCCCAACCACGGTCCAGAACTTGGTGGGGGTGATAGATACCTAGGGCCTTCTGGCCCCTGTTTTTACTCATGACAGACCTGCCATGCTAAAAGACAAAAAAAGAGCATTCTTTTTTCCCCAACTTTTTATGAAAAAAATTTTAAGTACAGAATGACATGAATGATTTATCTACCACCTAGATTCCAGTTAACATTTTGCTACATTCACTTTACTCCTCTGTGTATGTATATTTTTTGTTGTTGATTTGCAGTGCTGGGGATGGAACCCTCACACATGCTGGGCAAGTGCTCTACCACTGAGCTACCCCAGCCCCTTGTCTTTTTCTCAGTCATTTGAAGCAAATTATAAGTGAAGTTATTCCATCATTTCTAAATATCTTAGTATTCATCTTCTTCTAAGACCCTTGCTTTCATATCATAATACCATTACCTAAGAAAAGTAACAGTAATTTCATGACATCTTATAGCCAATTTGTATTCATATATCCCCAGTTTTCTCAAAACATTCTTACAGCTATTTCTCCCAAGCCAGGATACATGTAGTTTTATGTCTCTACATTATATTTTTTTTGTTTTGTTCTGTTTAAATAGGGCTTAGAGGGCTGAGGGGGCACAGCTCAGTGGTAGAGCAATTGCCTGTCATACAGGGTCTTGTGTTCCATCCCCAGCAACCCTAAATAAATAAATTATAGATAATCTGGGCTAAGCACAGTTAGATCCTGGGATTCACTTGACCAAGTCTCAAACCCAGGAGAAATGAGTGCTCATTCATATAAAGTAAGGCCTGGGAGGCATGGTGGGGTAGAAGTCAGTGGCATGTCTAGGTTTCAACCAGCACCCTGCCCACTGGCCCAGGTGGTAGCTATAGATCCAGCTGGGCAAGTGAAGCTTTAGGGGGTACCTCTGCTTGCTGAGCCCCTTGTGAACCTTTCCCTTTCCCTGGATTGTCACCCTTAGCAGCAAGAGTGATTAGAGAGTGGTGGGAAGAGGCCTGTCCACGGAGATGCTTTGGCTGGGAGGGGAAGCCAGCCTGCATACTGACTGGCCTCAGGAGGCACCTCTGCAGCCACGTATTAACTTTCAATGCGAATGGTCTTCCTCCCACCTCTTTGGGTTTGGTTTGGTTTGGTTTTGGGGGGTTGGTTGGTTGGTTTGGGGTTTTGTTTGTTTTTGTTTTTGTCTTTTGAGACAGGGTCTTGCTGAGTTGCTGAGGCTGACTTTGAAATTGTAATGCTCCTGCCTCAGCCTCCCAAGCTGTTGGGATCACAGGCATGCTCCACCTCCTTGTGTTATGTATAATTTTTTCAAGTGTCCAGGCCAAATGTCTTAGAAGCTCCTACCCTCTTAGTTTGTCAGATTGTTTCCTCCTGGGATGGCCTAGCTTGTTCTCAAAGTGTCCTTAACCATCACAGAAGCCTGGGGCAATCATAGCAATAGCTGAGGAAGAAAATAAACTTACCTCCCACCCAGTCCTTGACTTTTGCCTCCTATCCTGGGACAATATACCTGCCCCAGGTCAGGGCCAAGCAGCCTTGACCCAGATGGGTCCAGTGTTGGTTTGGGACCCTAGATCTGAGACCTTGGTAGTTAGCCTTTCAAGCCTCATTTTCCTATCTCCAAAAAGAAAATAATGATATGTGCTTTCTGGGGATAGTGATTCATTGGGGTAGAGCATGATCAGTCTAGGCTCAGGCCTAGGATATTGCCCAGGGATAGTCCCAAGAGTGGCAGCTGAGATCAGCTTTGGAGAAAGTCACACAGTTTCTAATTTCAAGGTAGAATTAGAGCAGCCTCTGCATAGCTGAAGAAAGGTGAAGCCTGTGGTGCTGAGGTGCCATGGTGGGAGGCTGGTGAGTGTCGGGCCCAGGGGACATCCTTGGAGAGGTGTCCAGAAGACCAAGGAACAACAGGGTCTCAGAGGGAAGGCCAGGACCAGGCCAGAAATCAGGGCTTCTTCATAGGAATGTGTGACAGTCCTGGGTGAGAAAAAGCAATACAGTTAGAGGTTAAAAGTGAGGACCCTGGAGCCAGATGCCAGAGCTCATGTCCCATCTGCCACCTTCTAGTTGTGTAAGTTTGAAGCCGCTTGACCTCTCTGTGCCTCAGTGTGAAAGGGCTGTTGGGAGCATCAGATATGTAAACCCCCCAGGGTACTTGTCACAGGGTAAATACTGCAAAGATGTTGGCTGTTATCACCAAGGATCCCAGAGTAGAGACTTTGGGAATAGAGGAAAGAGAGCTTAAGGATGCATCAGAGAAGATGGGGTCATTAAAATAGGGTGGACAGGGGCCAGCATCTGCTTCCTCTGACTTCTCTCTCCCAACCCCAGATGACTTCCGGATCTTCTGCGGGGATTTGGGCAATGAGGTGAATGATGACATCTTGGCACGTGCCTTCAGCCGCTTCCCATCCTTCCTTAAGGCTAAGGTGATCCGTGACAAGCGCACAGGCAAGACCAAGGGCTATGGCTTTGTCAGCTTCAAGGACCCAAGTGACTATGTGCGCGCCATGCGTGAGATGAATGGTGGGTGAGGCTTTCCCTAGGGGCAGTGGGTATGGCAGGCATCTGGCCTAAGCCTTACCCCAAGCCTGACCTTAAGTCCTCCTGTCCCACAGGGAAATACGTGGGCTCACGCCCCATCAAGCTTCGTAAGAGCATGTGGAAGGACCGGAACCTGGATGTGGTCCGCAAGAAGCAGAAGGAAAAGAAGAAGTTGGGACTGAGATAGGGTCTGTGGCTGGGCACCCGCTCCCATCCGGCCGGGCGCTGGCTCCTCCCCAGAGGAGAACCCTCAACTATCCACACACTTGCCCCAAAACCAGTTTCAATAAATTTACGTTCATTTCCATCCCTGGCTGTGCTTGGAAGAACTCTTTGGGTACCAGGCTTTTCCCTCACCTGAGAATGTGAGTAGCCTTGAAGTTTTACCCAGGCAGACATCCAGATGAGCATTTTGAGCCCCTACTATGTGCCCATTACCTCCACTTAAAACCTCTTAAGTGCATACTGAGTGCCGCCTATTCCAGAGCAGGAAGGAAAGCTTTGGGAAGGTAACAGCCAAGCTGAGGCTCAGATTTCAGATTAGTTTCCACACACCAGCCTGTGTTATCAGCATCAAGATAGGAGGTCTCCTAGACCTTACCTTCTGGAGCTCACAGCCTTTAGGCTTTAAGCAGTCAGCAAACTCTCATCGAGGACCTGGATGATGCTGGGTGACAGCATCATTAGCAGTGACAAACGACAAACAGTCCTGTATCCTGCTTCCTCAGAGTTCATGGTTCAGTGTCAGAGAGTAGGCCCAGACTGGCCAGGGCCAGCAGGGGGGATCCCTGGGTGTTTACCTGGGGGTCAGGGAGGCCTTCCTAAAGAACTGTCCACTCAGGTTTTCTTCCTGCCATTCTTACTCTGGTTCGCTGTTTAGTTTCTTCACTCTGCCATATGTCAGCCAACTTGTCTTGCGTGGGTCTCTCAGTGCCCTCTGTTTCTTGTCTCTAGATATCTGTATCTCTTGAGTCTTTTTCCTTCTTGGAGCTTGCCTCCACCTGCTGAAGAGGTGTCCAAGCAGGACCTTGAGCACCAGGCTAAGAGCTTAGGCTTTACCCTAAAGGCAGCAGAGAAGCTGGGACAAAGTTCAGGCAGCAAGCAGGAACTGACTGGCATCACATACTATGGGTTTAGAAAACCAAGGGACCACCACTGAGCACTGGAGGTCTGGAAGGAGGTTAGGGTAGGTTCTAAGGGGCTTGCAGGGTTAGACTGCGGGAAAGGAATGAAAATCTCCCAGGGATGCAGCCATAGAGTCCTGGGCTAGGGGGTAACTCAGGGAAGGACTGGGGCTGGGGGCTGGGAGCAGCAATACGAAGGCCTCTCAGGAAGGAGATCACCCAGGAGAGGTATCAAATTTCTTCTGTTCCTGTCTTCCCCTCTCTTACTGCCTCGTCTCTGACGTCATATTTTCCAGTCTGGTCTGAGAGGTGAGGGCCTCCCTCCTTGGCAGGAAGTGCCCTTAGCCCCCTGCCACCTGGGCTGGACCTCCCAGTTCCAGGACCCTCAAACCCCTTTTCCCTATCACTAGCCCTTCCTATCCCTGATCTGCTTACTGCAACCTCTGGGACAGGAAGGACATGGAAAGAGAGAGTGATTCCGGAAAGAAGGGTTGTTAAAGTAAGCACAGGAGTCTTGTCAAGGACCCAGAGAGATATGCACAGAGATGGAGAGGAAGAGCAGGCAAAGATACAGAGATGGAGGGAGAGGGGAAAGCTCAGGCAGAGTGATAAGAACTATTAGAGACTGCAATGAGAAGGGAGGTGGGGAGAAAACTCCAAGAGATGGAGAAGATGGGAACACTCAGAGAAGGGAGGGAGCAAGACTTGTCTGAGATACTGAGTGACAAGACCTCACTGGATTCAGTCCTGGTGCAACAGAGACCCACAGCTAAGGACACCAACCAGGGGAGAAGCACATGGAGACAGACAGGAAAGAGGCCAAAATTCAGGGAAAGGAGGCCAGGACTCCCTTCAGATACATGGAGTGAATGGATGGAGTTATACCCCAGGGCTCAATGGATTGCTCCCACTGGGTTCTAATCCCAGTTCCAAGTGACTCTCCCTCTTGAGGTCAGTTTCCCTTCTGTAAAATGAACAGGAAAGCAGTGCTCTCCACACAACTCCTGCCTCCAGAATGGCAAATATTTTATGAAGCTGAATGAATATTGGTAACTCCATATTAAAAAAGATTCTTTCTAGCAGTAAATATTTACTTATTTGTATAGGAGGTCTGGCACAAACACAGTATCTAAGGCCAGGTTACCTGAGTTTAGGGTTGCCAGACAGCAAATAGCAATATGAAATACCTACTTATGAATTTCAGATAAACATGTTCATGTGTATTAATTTTTTTAAGCAAGTTACAGGCATTATAGCTCTTCAACCCTGAATATCTGTGTTTATTTCTTCACAGAGACATCTTTCATAAAATGTCATCCTCACTTCTAATAACTCCATGTGATATCTCATTGAATTTATACTCAAAATCTTCCAGTTTCAAACTTAGAGCATGGAAGTACATGGGCTTTGGAAAGAGAAGTGGGAGGATGTCTGCCTCAATTTCCTCCTTCATAAAATAGGGACGAACAGTATCTACCTCATAAAATGGACCTTCATTAAATGAAGGACCTTTGCACGTGATTCTCTGGCATATAAAATACAATGGGCCTTCACTTAAGGTTAGCTATTGTTATTACTAGCGATTATCATTCAAGTTGTTGATGTTACTATTCTTATGATTGACACTCCTGGGGAGCAGCTCCAGGATGCCCTCCCCCGCTGAGCCTGTTGGGGGGGTGGGATTTGGGGGATTCGGATTCAGGTTCTCCTCCTTCCACCCCACCCCAACCCACATTCACCCTGCCAATTGTGACGTCAGCTGGGAAGGGGGTATCTGGCCGGAAATCCCTCTTCCTGTTGCAGATAAGCCCGGTGCAGCCCAGCTGACCCCAGGTCCTCCTCCCCCACCACCTCACATGTCGCAGGATCAAATCCCCAAGTCTGAGCACCTCTCCACTAAGCCCCTCGCCCCGCCCTCATCACCCCGTAAACACCTCTCTGATGGGACTCGCCCAACCCGCTGTCCCCCAAAAGCTCTCGTCCAAGCTCAAAACGCCCACCCTGGCAATGAAACAGCTTCAGAGCCAGTGGCATCCCTGAGGCCGGGGGCGCCACTCGGCCCCGCCCCAACCCCTGCAACCTGACCCAAGCTGCGACCCCCTGCTCTGACGTCTCGGAAAATTCCCCCCTGCCCAGGCTCCCGAGGGAGGGGGTGCATGGTATGAAATGGAGCTGAGACCCCCGGTTGCGGGCAGAGGAACCCACCAGAGGTGAGCCACGAACTGGGGACTGGATGGATGCCTGGGTGTCTGGGTTAGGGAGGGACCCGGGTTTCTAGATTCCCGAGAAGTACGGGGCCTGGATTCCTGGGCCTCGGTGACAAAAAGGACTTAAGACTCCTATAGAAGGAAGGAACAAAAGCTGGATCCTGGGTCTGAGGGAGGCAAGGGCAGGGGCCCATATTCCAGGGTCCCTAAGGGTCCTCCTTTGCCCATTGCACTTTTCCCTACCCAGAATATTCAGAAGGAGCATCCATGGACTTGTGGAATGGGGATGAAGCATCACCACAGGAAGTGCCTCCGGGGAACCAGCTGTCAGGGTTGGGTAGGCGGCTGGGACTGAGACACTGTGTGTGGGAAGGGTGCGGGGGTAAGGGCCTCTGCTGACTCCTGACCGGCCTTGACATCCTTCTTGTCTGCAGAAGGCGCTGAATTTGGCTTCTATTTCCCTGAACTGGCACTCCGAGGAGAAGCGCCGACAGCGGAGACATGCTGGAAAGGTTCGCTCCCGGGTTGGGAGCCCTGTGTCCTGGAGGAGGAAGGCTGGGTTCCTAGGACTAAGGGAAGAGGGGGCACTCCCGGACTCCCGAGGTCAAAGAAAGAGAGGGTCCTGAGTCCTGAGTGAATAACTCCCAACCCCTGACATGTAAAGACCAGTGGATGGGTGGGTGGTTGAAGAGGTCTCCAAATCTTCCGCCCTTTCTTGAACTCAGCTGCGATCTAATCCCTCACAGGATTTCCAGAGCTGGACTGGAGCCCCTCCTTAGCACATCCAGAAGCTTCATGGGGGGCAGGTGAGTGTATGCAGAGGGGCGATGGGAGAAGGGGTCCGAAGGTGCTGGGTCTAGAGGTTTAGAATCCCCCTCCCCATTCTTTGAAGCGGATCGGGGCTAGGACTGGAGATGCCTGCATCCTCAAGGTGGCATGGTCTTGATCGGGGGACCCTGGACAGGAGGCACCAGGAGTGACAGCTAGAACTCTCAAGGGGTCCGGGTACCAGGACCCCTGAACTCCCCTCACTTGTGGTCTGTACCTCCTCACAGAGCCAGCCCCTCAGGCCCTTGCGTGGTCAGGAGACTGGGCAGACCTGTCCCGCACCACCTGCACTGCCTCGGACCCTTGGAACCACGCCTCCCAGATCCTGGGCCCCGCCCCTGGTCCTGTCCCCTTCACTGGTTCCGAAGGGACGGTGGGCCAGAACTGTGACACCACGTGGTCGCACGTCCAGGCTGCCAGAAACACCATCAGCTGGGACTGTTCTGTGGGCTCCCACGGCGCCACCTACTGGGGCAATGGCCTCAGCGGGGAACCGCGCGCGGACTGTGCCATTTCGTGGAGTGGGCCTGTGGGTTCGAACTGTGCCACCTCGTGGGATCCGGGGCTGCATGCAGACTGCAGCATCTCTTCGAAGGGATACCAGAGTTCAGCTGTCACCACTCCCTCCGAACAGAGTCAGCAGTCTGACCGGGATGCCTTGGCTCGTTACCCCAAAACTAACCACCGAGGTGAGAGGTCCTGGAAGACTGACGAGGTAGCGAAGCCAGAGTAACGTGGCGGTGCCGGGGCACCTAAGGGGGCAGACCCAGGAAACTGGCAGTGAAAGGAGGGATTTAGGTACCGAGAACTCGAGGGGAGGGCCGAGAGGACTAAGACTCTGATCTTTTAAAGACCAAGGGGACGAGGATCCAGGCTCCTGGATTATATCAGAGGAAAGAGATAAGGATTTGGGCGCCCGAATCTCCAGGATGGAAAGGCCAAACTCCTAAATCTCCTAGATGGGGACTCTGGACCTCTGGGTCTCTGAGGCTGACACTTGATTCCTTTATATGGAGGGGTCTGAATTCAAGGATCCCCAAGGAGGGGACATTTGGACTCCTGGTGGAGTCTTAGATCATCCAAAACGCGTGGTCTGGGGCTAAGAAGCCTGAGTGTTCACCTGCCTTCCCCCCTCAGGTCCCATTCAGCTGTGGCAGTTCCTCCTGGAGCTGCTCCACGACCAGGCGCGTAGCAGCTGCATCCGCTGGACTGGCAACAACCGCGAGTTCCAGCTGTGCGACCCCAAAGAGGTAGGGCAGCTCCCCTACCCCGCTAGCCCGCCAAACCCCGGGTCGACTCTAATCTAACCTAATCCTGCCGTTCACTGTGCCTAATCCTCGGCCCCGCTCCCACCTCCGCCCTCTCTAGACCGGGTTTAAAACGAGTCCGGGTTCCAGCCTCAACCAACCCCATTCAATCCACCTAGGCGGTGCCAGACCCTCGTCCAGACCACCCGAGCCGGGTCCCCAAGTCCGCTCCCCCATCCTGTCTCGGCCCCGCCCCACCCGTCCCCTGACGAAGTCCCCCCTCCGACCTAGGTGGCACGCCTGTGGGGCGAGCGCAAGAGGAAGCCCGGCATGAATTACGAGAAGCTGAGCCGAGGTCTACGCTACTACTACCGCCGCGACATCGTGCGTAAGAGCGGTGGGCGCAAGTACACGTACCGCTTCGGGGGCCGAGTGCCCGGTATACCCTGTCGGGACTGCTCCGAGGACAGTCAAGGAACAGAGATCCAATAAAAATATCCGCTCAAACCTCCTAGCGCGTGCTTGTCTCTGTCCTTCCCACGATACTGACTAGACCCGCCAGAAAGCCTAAGTGTGCACCCCCACACTTAGGAGTTTGGCCTCCCCACTTCGGAGTTTTCAAGCGTCGGATCCTCATCTCACATCATCCTGGGTCCCCATCCCTTTGGCCCCTAGATTACCAGGGTCTAGGTATTCCCCTCCTTTTTTTCTTTTTTTTTTTTTTTCTTAATATGTATTTTTAGTAGTAGTTGGATACAATACCTTTATTTTAATTATCCGTTTAGCCCCAATACCCGCCCCTTCTTTTGAGAGCTCTTAGCTCCTAAGCACTGCCCCTCTGCTACAGTCCCCCTTAGGCCATAGGCCCTCCTTACCAATATACCTTGGCTCCTCCTGCAGCCTAAACACAGCTCACCTCAACGATTAATTTTGGAGTTAAGAAGCCACCCACCTTTCCAGCTGCAAGATCCCAAGACACAACCCTGACTTTGAGAACCAGATCTAATTTAGGGAATCAGTTGTGTGCCCACCCTGTTGGGACATACAAAAGAATCCAACCTAGTATCCACAAGGTCTACTGTGTGTCTGCCATGGGCAGGGACTTTCAAAGGAATCAGACCTGATACAGTGTATCAGTCAGCTTTTTCACTGCTGTGATTAAAAGACTTGACAAGAACAATTGTAGAGGGGGGAAAAGTTTATTTGGGGGCTCATGATTTCAGAGGTCTCAATCCATAGACAGAGTCTCTATTCCTCAGGTCTCCAGGTGAGGCAGAACATCATGGCAGAAGAGTGTGACAAAGGGAGTCAGCTCACATGATGATCAGAGACAGACTCCACTACCCCCATACACAATATACCCCAAGCAACATCCCCAATGCCATCTTCTCCAGCCGTACCCTACCCTACCCACCTTCAGTTATCACTCAGTTAATCCCTATCAAGGAATTGGGTTAAGGCTGATTGGGTTAAAGCTCTCACAACCTAATCATTTCTCCTCTGAACTCTCTTGCATTGTCTCACATGTGAGCTTTTGGGGAACACCTCACATCCAAACCATAGCATAAGGCTTGAATATGGTTTGTTCTCCCAATATATGTGGGAATTTAATTCCCAAAGTCTTACGTTAATGGTATTAGGAGAGTAAAAATTATGGTGTTATAAGGTCCTTATAGCAGAACCCCCACAATTGAATCCTGTGGCTTTATGAAGAAAAGGAGACACAGACAGGAGTAGGTCAGGTGCTGCCACTTGGGAACCGAGCGCCCCTTAGCTTTGAGTGATGAGAGTGTAGAGCCGTGGCAAGCCAGCCATGGGCTGTGTGTGTGAACTATGAGCAAGCATTGAGTGCACAGGGTGGACTGAACCGATTTGCTCTTCTGTCTGGGCAGGTGACTTATGGTCTTCTGCTCTGCCTAAGATCCCCACACAGCCTCTGAGATGGGCGTGGCCTTCCTAGATGTCAGTCAACCTGCTGACAGCAAGATGTCAGGAAGCTAGACTCAACCCCCTGAAACCTGACCCCTTGCCTCATTTGAATGGCTTCTCCCCAGTAAAAGAGTTCAGCATGTGCTCCTGGCTCTTTCTTGCCTGCCTTGACCCCTTTTGGGAGCTGCGGCTAAGGAGCAGTCACTGAACCCAAAGAAAAGTTACTTTCTGTATCTATGTCTTTATTTACTCTCCAAATTCACTTGGAGTAACTCTGACCAGTTTAGTTGTGTGATGCGACAGGAGTGTTCCCTGTCTCTCATGCTATGGGCTGCCTCAAAACCCTGTCTCCCCCACAAAAAAAAAAGGCTGGGGATATACTCAATAGTAGAGCACCCCTGGGTTCAATGTCCAGTATCACAAAACAAAACACCTGCCAACAAGAAGGTCATTCATCATAAAGGATATAGTCAATGGGAAGCCCTGGACAGAGCCTGAGCTATGCTGTTTGGATCTTATATCTCTAGAATGGCGAGCCAAAGTAAAACTCTTCATAAATTATGCTACCTCGGGTACTTCCTTATAGTAATGAAAATCTGATTAACACAAGACCCAATTATAGAAGTTCATTGGCCGTGTACCCTTGAAGATAAGACTCAGACTACAAAAAGGATTTACTTAATGCCTTCCCAGTGCTAGGGATCATCAAGGAATTAGACTTAATGTTTGCCTCCCCCAACACCAAAGGTACTCTGATTTCCTGTTCCAAGTTGGAAAACAGAGAACCAAGACCTAGACCCTAATGAGAGCTTACTGGGAATTTACTGAGAACCCATCCCTTCTGAGAACTCTAAGCCCCTACAGAGAACCTACTGTATGGTCCTCCTGCATGATAGTGGGGATATACCATCAAAACATCCCTGAACCCTGCCCTCAGGAAGCTCACAGTGCTCCAGGAAGACAGATCCCAGACCCATCATCAGATAGGGACATACCAGAATGGTCAGGGCTGGGATGAAGCACTCCAGAGGAATACGAGAGCCCAAAAGGAGGCAACTGACCCACCCAGGAGCAGGAGAGACAGGGAAGACTTTCTGGAGGAAGAAACAAGTGATTTGAGAAGTAGGTGGGCAAAGAATGTTTCAGGCAGAATAAACAGCAAGAGCAAAGGCTCAGAGGTGGAAAATCTCACAGCACCATTCAATAATACCGGTGTGGCTAGAAAGAGGAATGTGGGCCTGTTAGAGTCTGTAAACAAGTCAAAATAACACCTGGCATTTTGCCAGGGGAATGTTAGAGTTCCTAAACAAGTCTGGATGGTGCCTGGCAAAATGCCAGAGGGAGTGGTTTGTGAAGTAACACCAGCGAGCCATTAAGTGTGGAGATTTCTTATTGGTTGACTGATGTATCTAGTTTATGCTAATTAGATAAGCTGTGTGGAATGTATAAATACTGCTCCTGTCCTACAATAAATGGCTCCTACTCCTGCTGTATCAACGTACACAAGTTATTCGTCACCCCCGGTTATTTTGCTGCAGCCGGACTGCGGCATGGGCCAGTTCACAAAGAGTTCACCAAGGATCCATGAGCCATGATGAAGAGTCTGAACTCTGTCTCCAGAGCACTGGAGAGCCATAGAGGGGTTTGAACAGGAGAGGGATTTGGGTTTTAGGAAGATCTTATTGAAGAGGAGGGATGCAGCATACAAATAGGTAATTCCACAAATGATTGCATTGTTGATGGGCACAGAACAAGAGGTCCTTGATCCAGTTAGAACTTAATGC
The DNA here is from genome assembly GCF_047511675.1 of Marmota flaviventris. Taxonomy (NCBI): domain Eukaryota; kingdom Metazoa; phylum Chordata; class Mammalia; order Rodentia; family Sciuridae; genus Marmota; species Marmota flaviventris. The sequence goes on along the minus strand of NC_092515.1, from coordinate 17,246,244 downwards.
TGCTTCAAAGACAATATGTGGAAAACTTCAGAAGCCAGACTAAGGACAGGGAGAAAACAATTCTCTTAATACCTCCCTCTACTAGTCCTCAGCTGTCCCACTCACTTATTCATTTAAAAATATTTATAGAGCACCTCCTATGTGTCAGGCACTATTTTAGATGGGCTGGTGAATAAGACAAAAACTGCTTCTTTACAATGCCTCTATTCTATTGAAACAGACAAAAAGGAGTAAACATGATTTAAAGAAAGGAGAAGAAAAGAGCTGTGGAGTAGGGAAGGAGGATGGAGACTGACAAAATGGCAATTTTAAATAGTAGGTTTGAGAAGGACTCATCCAGATGGTGAATCTGTGCAAACTGAAGGAGGGCAGAGAGGGAGCTATTTAGGGAGAGCATTCCAAGCTCAGGGAACCACAAGGGCAAAAGCACTTAAGGGAAAGCCAGACTGTATGTTTGAGAACAGCTGGAAGACTAGTGTGCCTGGAGTGGTGAGGATGAGGAAGACAGGGGACTAGATGAAGGTATAAAGGGGCCAAATTGTAAGGAGCTTGGCTTTAGATTAAGAGTCAGATCAAAACCTGGGGTGGGGGAAGTTCTGTGCTGAGGAAGAGACTCCTTCTGACAGAGGTGTTAACAGAATTCCTTATTACTCAGCCATAAATAAAAATGAAATTATGGCATTTGCCAATAAATGGATGGGATTGGAGACTGTCATGCTGAGTGAAATAAGCCAATACCCAAAAACAAAGGCCGAATGTTCTCTGATATGTGGATGTTGACCCAAAATAAGGAGTTGTAGGGAGGGAGGACCAGAAGTTCATTGGATTAGCAAAGGGGAATGATGGGAAAGGTGGGGGAATGGAAATAGGAAAGACAGTAGAATGAATCAGACATAACTTTCCTATGTTCATATATGAATATACCCAGTGTAACTCCACATCATGTTCAACCACAAGAATGGAATCCTAATTGGAATGGGTTGCACTCCATGTATGTATACTGTCATGTATATCTAAAAAGAACATTTTTTTTTTTTTTTTAAGAGAACAACATTCCTTTGGCTAAACGGAGGTACTAAAGAGGGCAACAGGGAAGCCAGGAGGCCAGGGCTTAGTCCAGGCTGGAGAAAATTATAGCTTGAACTACATGTTTCAGAGGAAGATTCTGATTATATTTTTAAGGCAGAAGCAACACGATTTTGTTGTAAACTAGATTAGCTATGTACTGTGAAACAAAGTTAGGCATCAACGACAAAACGTGAGTAGAAAGATTATTAATAGTTGCCATTTTCCCAGATGAAACAATTTCCGCCAGATCCATCACAAACCCTTTTTTCTCTGTGATGCAGGACTTTAGTTTATTAGCCCTCGGTCATTCAAATCTTTGTTAAATTGTGCATTTTGAGGTTTGAGAAAATATATGAATGATCAAGGAGGTGGCGTTTGAGCATTCCTCACACTGTGACTTAGGGATTCTGGCAGAGGGACTGGTTCATTTTCAAATGATCCCTTCATCTAGTCCCCTGTCTTCCTCATCCTCACCACTCCAGGCACACTAGTCTTCCAGCTGTTCCCAAACATACAGTCTGGCTTTCCCTTAAGTGCTTTTTTTAAATATGAGGGTATGGAATTTTTTTTTCAGCGATGCCTTCTCAACCCTTATATTAGTGCCAATAAATACCTCTGGCATGAATAAAAGTACTTTCGCTAGGATTTTATCCCCAAGCCCACTCCCCCGTCAGTCCCAAGATGTAAGACCTTCCAGGCTAAAGGCAGAGCGTAGAATCTGTAACCTGACCTCGCGAGCCTCATCTCAGTTCAGGGCAATCCAAAATGCCTAGCAAGCTCACCATTGGGCAGGCAGGGATGATGAATAGGTGTTCAGTCCAATAGGAGGTCGCAGTTCTCTTGTGTGGGCGTGGCCTGAGTGGCTTCTCCGAGGCGCTCTAGCCGCTGGAAAGACTCCCTTATTTTCCGTTTCACCCAGCTTCCGGCCGGTCTTAATTCCGCTTCCTGTCTGACATTGGCGTTTTTGCTAAGGGTCACATTGAGCTACGAGCTGCTGCAGGGGCGTCTTTAGGTGAGTGTGGAGGGCTCGGGAACCTGGGACCCCATCCAGGAGGTCTGAGGACCCCGACTCCAGCTTCCCGGAGAACCGGGCGAAGCTTGCTTTCTGCGGCGGCCGCCCGCCTTTGACACTGGGGTCCTGTGGTCCTGTCGGTCTGGTAATAGTAAGAGCTGACGGTTATATAGTTCTTTCTTGATGCCGGTAATAATTGTCCATGCAATTTATATAATTTCATTTAATTCTACGTCCAGGCCTATGGGGTAGGTCCTGTGATTATCCCCTTTTACCACGAGGAAATAGGCTCAGAGATTTTAAGCTGCTCAGCCGAGGCTATACAGTGGTCAGGGTTTGGACCCACTAATTGGGACTGCAGTGCACAGGTGTGGCCTCATGCGGCTTGTTTGGGCCTCAACCTGTCTCGTCCCTTCTCCCTCTTGGACGTTGGAGGGGTCGCAACATTTTCGATTTACCCTTATCCTTTAACATAAACTTGAGATCTTGCACAAAACTACTCTTTCAACTGAGTCCAAGCGGTCCTCCGCGTCCGTCCTCCTCATTTCCCCCCAGGACCCCCCAAAGCCTATTCTAGTAGTCCAGACATCTGCCACTATTTTGGGCCGCTTGTATTTTGGTGCACCTCTGTGTGGCGCTATGGCTTCTCGGATTATCTGGAACATAGGCACTTTCTCTCAGATTTCAGATGAAAACTGTGTGTCAACTCCTCAGAGATATATCAAAGATCTTCAACCCTGGGTGCACAGAGTTGATAGAATTCAAGGCGTGCCAGTTCTTGAATGGGTGATGATATAGGGGAGGGGAGATTGCATCCTTAGTTGTACTAACCTCGTAATTGAAATGTAGTAAGAATTTCTTTCAGTTAGGTATGGAGGGAACAACTTTAGTAGTATTAGCAGCAGCTATAACTTTATCAGGGATCAAAATCAAATATTTTTTTTGTAGGGCGGGGGAGGGTACTAGAGACTGAACCCAGTGGTGCTTTACCACTGAACTACATCCCCAGTCCTTTTTTTAAATTTTATTTTATACTGGTATAAATATCACTTAACCACTGAGCCACATCCCAAATTCTTTTTATTTTGAGACAGGCTCTCAAAGTTGCTTAGGTCCTTGCTAAGTTGCTGAGGCTAGCCTCAAACTTGTGATCCTCCAGCCTCAGCCTCCTGAGTTGCTTGGATTTCAGGCATGTTGTGCACCTCTGTACCCAACAATCACAAATATTCTTATATTTGGTCATTGTTGCAAATGTTACAAATATCATTTTCAGTCATAATTTCTTCAAAATTTTAAAACTCAGCAGATCCTCAGCTAGACATAACTGCTTACTGCTTTTCTTTGTCATCTTTTGCAAAATTTAAATGCATTTAAACATTCCAAGAAAGAGGTTTATGGGATTTGTCAGACCCCTGAGGAGTCTGTGGCACCAAAAAGACTAAGAGAACCTATTCAGTGTAGGTTCTGCCAATGACTGAAACAGACCACCATTTGTATGCTATATGACCTTGGGAAAACACTTAGACACTCTGACCCTTCCTGGTGTGGGCAACAGGATAGTAAAATAATTCCTACTTTTTTGGGAGGAGGGAAAAGAGAGTATTATTTGTTGTTTTAGATATACATGACAGTAGGGTGCATTTTGACATACATAAATGGAGTGCAACCCATTGCAGTTAGGATCCCATTTTTGTGGTTGAACCTGATGTGGATTTACACTGGTTGTATATTCATACATGCACATAGGAAAGTTAAGTCTGATTCATTCTATTGTCTTCCCCTGTCAGTCCTTTTTATTTTGGGACAGAGTCTCATTAAGTTGTTGAGACTGGCTTTAAACTTGTGATCCTTCTGCTCAGCTTCCTAAATTGCTGGGATTGCAGGCGTGCACCACTGTGCCTGGCCCTGCCTTTTAGTATGATTATAAGAGTAAAATGTGTAGAACAGGACCTGGCATATAGTAAGCACCTAGTGAATGTTACTAGTATTATTTTAGGACTGGGCAGGCCTGGTTGTACTAAGGAGTTTCCCTCTAACTTGTTCTCACCCAACCCATTTTATATATCTGAGTCTCCTCCATTGGCCCTGGTTGGTCTGACTGACATCTCCATGCTCAGGCCTCCTGAAGACCCCTGCCAACACCCATTCCCTTTGTCTCTAGGAGTCAGCATCATGGCTGAAGACATCAAGACCAAAATCAAGAACTATAAGACTGCCCCTTTTGACAGCCGCTTCCCCAACCAGAACCAGACCAGGAACTGCTGGCAGAACTACGTGGGTAAGCAGGGCGTGGTGATGGAGGAACACAGACCTTTCCCTGGTCCCATACCTCAAGTCACTCACCTTTTGCCTTATTTTATGGGCATCCCACCCTCTTCCCTCTTACTCTGGACATCTTATCTCAGAAGGTCCTCATCACCAACTGTATTCAGGATATGGGCCAGGTTTACAAATTTGGGTTCCTATAATGATTGTTTTTTTTTTTTAATTTAAGTAGCATGTGTGTGTGGACTCTTTGTGATATAACATACATGAAATAAATAAAACATGTATAGTTAAATTAATAATTCTAAAGTGAACCCTGTGAGGCCATAATCCACAAAGAAAATAGATATTGCCGGTATGCTGGCTTCCCTTCCCTGCTTTGTGCCCTGTCTTGAATGCCATATCTTACTCCCCACTAGAGATGTGACCCCACCAACTTCAGGTAATGACGCTTTTTTTTTTTTTTTAAGAGAGAGAGAATTTTTTAAATATTTATTTCTAGTTTTTGGCGGACACAACATCTTTATTTGTATGTGGTGCTGAGGATCGAACCCAGCGCCACTCACATGCCAGGCAAGCGCGCTACTGCTTGAGCCACATCCCCAGCCCCATGCTTTTGTTTTACCATCACGTTTAGGTTTGCTTCTTTATGAACTTCATGAATATGAAGTCTCCTTTTGTATGTCTCCTTCTGTCTTTGGATTTTTTCATTCAGCACTTCAGATTGACCTGTGCTATGGCATATGGTTTGCTCATTATCATTGTTGTGCAGTTCATCACAATTTATTCATGGACATTTGTGTGATTTCCATTTGGGGGTTCTTACAAATGTTGATGCTGTAAATATTCTTTTAAATGTTATTTTATGTCGATATAAGTGCTTTTTTCTCTAGGGAGTGTGCCTAGTAGGAACAGAATGCCTGGAGGAATTTTATTTTTTTAAATTGCCTGCTTTTTTTTTTTTAACCCCTGCCCCCGCCCCCCCCCCCACCTTCCTCTCTAGTACTTGGCATCAAGCCCATCTTCCCCTTGCTTGCCCTGGTTCTAGACTTCCCTCATCCTCTTACATGCTGACTCCAGAATTTTCAAATTAAACAGCAGTTCTTAAGGTTGCAAAATCAATTTAGTGAGGTGTATCTAGTCCCTTTCAGTACACTTGTACATTTGTGTTTCCTGTGTGTGTAAATACATAGTATTAATTGTCCATGAGGTAAAAAGGTGAATTTTGATCAAAAATACATTGCAGGCCTTGGTTGGGCTGACCCTGATCCCCTTTCTTTACAGACTTCCACCGCTGCCAGAAGGCAATGACCGCAAAAGGGGGCGATATCTCTGTATGTGAGTGGTACCGGCGTGTGTACAAGTCCCTCTGCCCCATTTCCTGGGTATGTGCCTCCCACTGGGGCTCTTGTGATGTTGGGGAGGTGACTTAGCAGAAGGGGATGTTGGTGGCTCAGTGGGAACTCATCTCTGGGGGATAAAGGGAGGACACGGCATCGCACTGTCCATGGGATTCATGCCTATTCTGCAGCCTAGAATTGTTTCCCTTCCTTCTCTCATTGACGGCTCAACCAGTCCTGACCCTCTGCCAAGGCAACCAGGACTATCTTGCTAGATCAGTTTTTGTCATGCACTCTACAGATATATCACGCAGCCCTGTCTGTTGTTCATAATGAACTTTTTTATTTTTGTGGTGCTGGGGATTGAACCCAGGGCCTTATACATGCGAGGCAAGTACTCTACCAAGTGAGCTATATCCCCAGCCCTCATTTTTAAAATTTTATATATAATTAAATTTTTGAATCACTCAAATATATTCATCAACCAAATTTGAATAGCTACCAAGATTTTTCCACATTTTCTTCATATATTTCTTTTCTTTTCCTTCTTTCCTTTGCTGAAATATTCTAGAGTAAATCTGAGGTCATTTCATCCTTACCTACTTGATTGGACTCTCCAAAGAATAACGGTACAATAAGGCAGTTCTTTACCCCTGATCTGATAAGACCTTTTGTCAATATTTTAATACCTTTAGTTATGTCCTCTTTTTTTAATGCAAAGAATTTATGTTCAGCATTCTCCTGTTTCATCAAATCAAAGGACTCCATTGACCCATTGACTGTAAGACATGTTGAAAGATGTTTGAATCTTTTTTTTTTTGGTACCAGGGATTAAACACTGAGCCACATCTCCAGCCCTGTTTTACATTTTATTTAGAGACAGAATGTTGCTGAGTTGCTTAAGGCCTCACTAAGTTGCTGAAGCTGGCTTTGAACTCGTGATCATCTTGCCTCAGCCCCCCGAGCCTCTGGGATTACAGGCGTGCACCAACATAACTGGCTTGAATCTTTTATTAAATTGCTGAAAACTAATAGATCATGCTAATTTCAGATATGAGTGAAAGCCTATGTGTCTTACAATCACAATGTGGTACTATTATGAAAATAATAGTGCTCAAAACAAGTGGAAGCAGAACAGTAAAATAAAAAGCAAAAACTCTCTGTACTCTCCAGTTTCCTTCCCCTAAGGTAACAGTTACTAAATGATTCAATTTTTCTCAGTATAGATTTACTATACATAATAAGCTTGTGGAACTTTCTATATATGAATGGTTCATTCTGTATATTCTATTCTATGACTTGCTTTGGCATATCAGTGTGTCTTGGAGCCTTGTATTGTGACAATACATATTTATTTTAATAACTTGTAGATAGTTTTATGTAACTGGTTCTTTTTTAATGGAGATTATGTTGTATTTTTTGACTATATTAAGCATCCTAAACCTACAGTCTTTGGGGCTTATTTCTTTAGAACAAAATGCCTTAAAGGCATATTTTCCTCTCTTGGTTTTTTTCTCACCTAAGAGTCTTGAGTACTCTGGGCCCAGGATTTCTCCCCGGGGTTATCTTGAATAATACAGTGTGTGATTCTATAATATCCCTCATCCCTCCTTGGGGCCTGCATTAGGTGTGAGTTGGCCAGGGTCCTAGGAAGTGTATTTCTGGTCCTGTCATTGCCCTACCCCCGAGCCTGCAGGTCCCTAGTCCTGCCCCTTACATGGAGAGCATCTGATTGTATGGCTCCTCCACTCAGGCATCCCCTCTCTCTGCCCCATTAAGGCTGGGTATAAATGCATTCTGCACAGGACAGGACCCTCTTTGCCCAACAGTCCTGGACTTTTTTTTTTTTCCAGACAGGGAAGATTGTTTTTTTTTTTTTTTTTTTTTTTTTTAACAGTAGCTGCAACAGTTCATGAGTATTTCCTACATTCAGTGGTTCATGGATGATTCTTTGGATACTCACTTTTCTCCCTTTACAAACCAGATTTATTTGGTGTATGTCAAAAGGTGCAACGCTTTTCTTCATTTTTCAATGAAAGAAGTTAGAAATGAACACCCTCTGGAAAAAAAAAAAACAGCAAATGGCAACAAATTTTCCTTGAAAATCACAGTCATATAGAGTGCATCCTAGAAAAGAGGAGGGGCGAGATAGCTTTTGTCCACCGGTTTTTATGAATTTCATCAAATACTAGATCTACTCAAGGGTGGAGAGAAAAAGCAACTTTCAAAAAGGAATATATTATTAAATGAGGCATTAACTATATTCCTTCCTAAGAGCACCAAATGGGGAACACATTTTCTAAACTAGATGTAGGAAGTGAAATGTGTAGTCAGTTCTTCCTCTCCTAAGGGCTGTCCATGAGTTGATGAATTAAAAAAAAAAAAAGACTAAAAAACACACACTCCTGCACCCCACCCAAAAAAAAAAAAAAAAGGAAGGGGGTGGGGAACAAAGGTGTCCCAGATTACTCTCCAAGCCCTGGCTTCTTTATTCCAAAAACTTGATATAAATAAAAATAAATGTTTGTGTAACCACTTCACAAAATCTTAATAACTAGTAAAGGGGCAGATATCCATTTGTGTACAATGAATCGAAATGCATTCTGCTGTCATGTGTAACTAATTAGAAAAAGAAAAGGGGCAGATAAATTTTTCTTCATTTTCCTGTTCTGGCTGATAATATTGTGGCACCTTCCAGTTGTTTTTTGTTTGTTTGTTTTGTAGTACTCTGATCAAACTCCAGCCTTGCACAGGCTAGGCAAGTGCTCTACCACTGAGCTATATCCCTGGTCTCTCTATTAACCCTTTCTGAGCCCCCTAGCAATTGAGTGTAAGTCATATACTCCTTTTCTGTGTGCTAGCATATATGTGTTCTTTTTTATATTTATAAATACACTAGATACTGTTTTGCACTTTTCTTTTTAGTCTAACATGCATTATATACCTGTTTTCACACCAACACAATCTCCTCCATTATTAGGTAGCCGCCATCCTGTCATCTTTAATAATTAGAAAAACTTCTCTGCCCCTTGAACTGGACTCATTCTTTTGCCCTCTTTACTTTTTTATTTTTTCCTAGAGACATTGAGGTTTCTGTGGGCTCTTGGTGATGAGAAGCATTTGGAATACACATTCCAAGAGCAAGGACTACACATTCAAGAGGGAAGGCCGAGCATCTCCAGAGAGACGGCAGCCTGTTAGTTTGGGGTGTTAATAGAGGGCCAGTTGCTAGAGGCCAGACTAGAGGTGGAGTCAGGGTAGAGCTGCATGGTTTTTGCCAGTTTTCCCTGCACTTGTACATTGTACTCGTTACTTTGCAGGCAGGGGTATGGGTCAAGGATGGGAGCAAGCTCTCAGGAGCTGCAGCAGTTCATGGGTATTTCCTGCATTCAGTGGTTCACGGATGATTCCTTGGACACTTGCTGTTTCTCCTTTGATTCCCAAATCCCTGTTGCTGAGGAGCAAAGATCCATCTTCTGTGGTTGCTTCAAGCTGGCAAAGGGTGAAGACCTTCCCTACCAGGGATTTAAACCTTTGCCTGTGTAATCTAGTGAGGACAGAGACTGGTCTCTTGTTGGGATTAGTTGGAATCCTCACATTACAATCTTAACCATGGAATCGCTGCAGTCAGCCAGTGCCTCCAAAGTTCCCTGTGTGGGCCACCAAGAGGCATTATGGGAAAAGAGAGATCTCTAAAGCAGAGTCCAAGGAGTTCCTGGAGAGAAGGGGGAACTTGACGTGTGTGACCAAAGAGTTTCAGCATGTACCAGTCGGAGATTTAGAGGTTTGTTTAGGAAAACAGGCATTTTCAAGGGAGAATATGGACTATCTCCAGAGGAAGAGACAGCCTTCTTCCCTATTTTAAATAATGTTTTAGTGTTTTGTAATACCTTGACAGGAAAGGTTTTGCCTGTATTCGGATGATTTCCTTAGTTTCCTTTCTATGAAGTGAGATTATTGGGGCAAAAGGGAATTTGCTAAGAGGTCAGATCAGCCAGTCATTGCCCATCTTTCTCAAGCATTGTGTGTGTGTTTTTTTTTAAATGCCAGTTTGAACAATTAAAAAGGGGGAAAAAGGTAAATTCAGCTGAGGGATTCATAAAGAGAAAGAACTGTGGACAATATACAAGTCTGGCATGAGGGATCCAGATGGACCCTCGCCGTGAGAAGGTGTTCATCTCCACTCCGGTCATTAAGGAAACACAGCTTAAAACAAGAGAGGTACTTGTTTTAACCTTGCAGTCCAGACCAAAAGTTACTAAAGGTTAATGTTACCAGGTAAATTTGGCAAAATAGGTTTTGTTGCAGAATGCTGTTGGTTCAATAAGTTGATCAAGTCGCTTTTTTTTTTTTTTTAAACCAGGGATTGAACTCAGGTGCACTTGACCACTGAGCCACATCTCTAGCCCATTCTGGGGTTTTGTTTAGATACAGGGTCTCACTGAGTTACTTAGCGCCTCACCTTTGCTGAGGCTAGCTTTGAACTCGTGATCCTCCTGTCTCACCTTCCCAAGCCTCTGGGATTACAGGCATGTGTGCACCACTGCACCTGGCCTGGTCCAGTCACTTTTGAGGTTAAATTTGGCTGGCTCTTTCACATGAAAAAATCATCCTTTGATCTGCCAATTCCACATCTAGGCATCCTACAAAAATTTTTGTAAAGTAAGGATGCCCATTGCAGAATTGTTTTCAATGGGGGACATTCAGAGACAGCCAGAGTTACATAAATGATGCAGAATTGTCTTGATAACCTTTATAGAGAATGTGAGCTCTATAACCTTTATACAGAAAGAGCTCTAAGGTGTGTGGGTGTGTGAATCATGACTTAACTAATAAAAATTCACTGGAAAAGTCCAATACTGTATGTCTATATAAAATGGGCCAGATCCTTTGTAAGCACTTGTTGAACATATGAGGTAAATACTTGATCAGTATCCTCATTTTACAGAATCGGAAACTGAGACCCAGATAGGTGGAGTAACTTGCCTAAGGTCACACAACTAGGAAGTAATGGGTGGGGACTCAGACTTATTTTCTACTGTCCATGTTTTTATTCACTTCCTCTAATATCTAACATATAAGAGAGCAAAAACTGGGGAGTATGTGAGTGTAGGCAGGTAGGTTGGTAGGTATATCAAAAGGAGTATGCATGTAACTGCTATAGAAAGGTCCCCAAAGCAGAGAGCACTTAAGGAGAGTGTTAACAATTGGATACAGACCTCTCCATCATTTTTTTAACCCATGCCACATCTGTGATCAACCTTAGGATTTTACTTTGCACTCTGGGACCATTTTGAACTTGATGACACATTTGACAGGCTCTTTTGAAATGAAAAAATCATCCTTTGATCTGCCAGTTCCACCTCTAGGCATCCTTGGAGATCCTTTTGTGCCAGGACATAAATCAGCCTCATTGTAATGCAGCTGCCTAATATTCCATCTTTCTTCTGTTCTGATAAGTAGCATTGAGCATTGCCTCTGGGGTTAAGTAAGCAGGGCCCTGCCACACTCTGGGACATCTGAGCAGTGACATCTCCCCAGGAACATCCCTGCAGTGAGTCTGGGATGTTTCTGCCCATTACTTCCCCCAGTGTGTCAGCTCATTCAAGAAGGCAATTTTTGTCTTTGGGGTGACTTCTGGTTCCCTGGCTCCTGTGGCAGTGGTTGACACACAGCAGGCACCTGCGGTTATTTGTTGACTAAATATACAGATGGACAAAGCAGGGAGACAGATCCATCCATTTGGCTTCCCTACAGAATATGGAGTGACACAGACTTGTCTTTCCACAGGTCTCAACTTGGGATGACCGCCGGGCAGAAGGCACATTTCCCGGGAAGATCTGAACTGGTTCCACCCTGCCTCTCCTGTCTTCCGTCCTTCTCCCAGGGTGGTAAAGGGGGACCTGGGTGCTTGGTTCTTCCTACCCTGGGACCCTGAATCATGACTTAACTAATAAAAATTCACCAGAAAAGTCCAAGACTGTGTGTGTAAGAGCTGGACAGCAGAGCAAGAAGCTCAATCAGTGCCCCAACAAGTGGGAGGCCTCAGGGTAATTCTTTTCTTTTTTTTTCTTTAATATTTATTTTTTAAGGTGTAGATGGACACAACACAATGCCTTTATTTTTATGTGGTGCTGAGGATCAAACTGGGTCTCGCCTGGGTCCCACCCATGCTAGGCTTGGCCATGCTAGGCGGACCGCGCTTGGCGAGCGCTCTACCACTGAGCCACAATCCCAGCCCTCTTTTCCATTTGTTTTACTTTTTAACTTAATTGAACTTTGGCCACTTCCTCCACGCCAGACAATTAATAGAATGGGTATTTATGCAAAATAGCTGTTAAAAATCTTCAAGTGCCTGGTGGCACATGCCTATAATCCCAGTGGCTCAGAAGACTGAGGCAGGAGGATTACAAATTTGCCAGCCTCAGCAACTTAGTAAGACCCTGTCTTTAAATAAAATTTTAAAAAGGATAAGCGCTTGCCTAGCACATGTGAGCCCTGGGTTCAATTCTCAGCACTACATAAAAAATAAATAAATAAATAAAGGTATTGTGCCCATTTAAAAAAAAAAAAATATATATATATATATATATATATATACACACACACACACACATAAAAGGACTGGGGATGTGTGTGGCTCAGTAGTTAAGCACCCCTGGGTTCAATCCCCAGTACCCCTCCCCCCAAAAAATTGATTTGTATTTACCCTTATTGTATTTCTTTGTATTTACTCTTATTGCCTGTGTAGATTTTTTTGGGGGGTGGGGAGGGATACAGGGTCTCACTAAATTATTTATAGGGCCTTAAGTTGCTGAGGCTGGCCTCAAACTTGGGATCCTAGGCATGTGCCACCACACCCAGCTAACTTTTCTTATGTATCATTTTTGAACCATAAGATAATTCTTACACATACCTTACCTAGCTTTAACAAATGACCTCTTTCATCTTTAACTAACTACCCCTTTCTAGATAATTTTAAAGCAAGTCTCAGAAATTATATTTTATTCCAGAGCATGTGTGTGTATCAGATTTTTTAAATTTTGTTTCATTTTATTTTATTATGCAGAATTGGGGATTGAACCCAGAAGTGTTCCACTGAGCTGCATCCCCAGCCCATTCCATTGTTTAAGGCAGGGTCTTGCTAAGTTGCCCTGGCTGGCCTTTACTCTTACCTCCACTTCCCTAGAAGCTGCATACCCAGTGGGATACTGATCTTTAAAACTGTCACATTCTCATTATACCTGAGAAACAATAGATTCTTAATATCCTCTGAGCAGTGTTCGCCACAATGGGTCTTTTCTCCCTGTGTTTGGGGCCTTTGTCATGTAGATCACAGTGACTGAAAGTCATTTTAGTAGGTCAAATAAAGAACTTTCCCAACTGGGCGTGGTGGCCCACACCTGTAACCCCAGCCCCTCTGGAGGCTGAGTCTGGAGAATTGTTGAGTTCAAACCAGCGCCCGCAACTTAGTGAGGTCCTAAGCAACTTAGAACCTGTCTGAAAATAAAATACAAAAAAGGGCTGGGGGTGGTGTTCATAGTTAAGCACCCCTGGGTTCAATCCTTCATCCAAAAAAAAAAAGAACTTCCCCAGTACCCCCAAAGAAGGAATTGCCACACACATTAACAGTTCAAAATGATTACCAAACCTATCAATAGGGAACTGACAGCAGGGCTGCTAGAGCGCCATCTTGTGGCTGAAATGCTGTGTCCTCAAGACAGATGCCTGTGTGAAAAAACTTGTCTGATGCACTTCCTCCGAGTGAGCAAAGAGATGATTCCTGGATTGAGGGAAGTGGCCTTAGGGAACGATCTTGTGAAGCACCTGCCCAGTCATAGGACCTATAAACAGGTCCTTGTGCATGCATGGGGACCTTGAGGGGCCACAGAAGCTATGACATGCATCGGAAATAGCAAAGAAACACCAAAATTTCAAAGCACTAGGACAAGCAGTGAAATGTCAAGGTGTAGAGCTCCCTGGTTCCAGCTGCCCATCTCTGCCCAAGGCTGTCCCAGGTCTTTTTCCTGTTTTCCTCCAGAGACAGTCCATGCACTTAGGAGCATTCATAAATATAATGAGATGTATTTGATTTGATAAAGACAAAACAACCCTCCCGTTTCCCCTCCGATCTGCTGATCTGCTGTTGGCTCTCTCATTTCCTGCCACACTGACCTCTTTGGTGTGGCAGGAAGGATGGAGCACATGAGATGTCTCAATACACCAGCTGGCTCTGGCCGCACAGCCTGGCATGTTTCTCCATCAGATAACCAGCTGCCCACTCCCTTGTGGTTCCTTGTGGTCTCAGATAAAAGTAAGGCCTTCCCTGACCACTCAGCCTGCAGCATCACCTCCCACACATTGAACCCCTTTACTCAGTTTATTTCTAAAGCATTTATCAGTCACATTCCAAGTGTATTTTTTAAATTATTTTATAATTATGCACATTGAAGGAAAGCATAATAGCAGAATTCTTTTCCATCATAAAATTATTTACAATCATTAATTTAGCTAGAAACACTAGCTAGAAAGGTATTGGTATATTCTGTTCATAATAATTTCTCTACAGTCTTATATTTGGAGCATGTTGAAGAAAATATTGTCTCGTAAGTTCTTTTTTTGTTCTTTTGAGTCTTAATTACTAGGAGTTTGTTATAGTTAAAGCTTCATCCCAGAGTTTCATAAACTGACTTCCAGACCACTCATGTATAATCGAATCAAGCCTTTATTGAAGCACACCTGTGGTGGCTGACCAGAACATAAAGCTGTTCCCCTGATCAGCCCAAACAATTGCAAGGGCACTCCTTATAAGCCTGAAAACCGCAAAAGGGATGTTTGGGGAGGTCTAGCCAATGCAAGCAAGCCGGGACAGTGCAGTCAAGCGGAGGGAAGCCTAACCAATCACAGCCCAGTCACCCCAGTTACAGAAACAGAACCCCGTTACCCTAGTTACAGAAACAATGCTCCATTAGGTAGTTCCGTGTTCTTAAAGGTTTCTATAGCAAAAGGAAAAGAACATTTTGCCCCAGTTATGACTCTTCTACTTGGCATGGTTGTTTTACAGGATGAAGTCATAATAAAACAAAATGGAGTCACATTTGCTCCTACTATCACAAGTTCAAGGTACTTTGGGAGAATTCTAGTGTCCCGGATGGCCTGAAATAAAGCAGAGTTTGTATTCTCAAAATACTCTTAAATCCAAATAAATGATGTGTGGGTTCAGGAGCTCAGATTTCTCCTACTGACACTATGACATTTGAAGAACATTTGTTATGAAAGTTTCACACTGATTTTATTTCGTTCTTTCTATATGAGCCTCTGTGCTTCCTTTTCCATTTTCTCCCTCTGCAGCTCTGCTGCTCTTTCTCTGTCTGCTATTCTGCTGCCTCAGAACTTCTGCTTGCCAGGCTGCATCTTCCCATGCATTGGTATTTTCTTGCCAGGTATCCAAGTCACCTAATTCAGAAGATTGGTAAATAAGAGGCATATCTTGTGTAGCAGCTAATCTACTGGAGAAACCTGTGCACCATCTGGGACACTAAAATCTAATGGTTCTCTCTTCTTAATAATCATTTTCTGAGTTTTCCTTGTAGTTGGTGTCATGTCCTTAAAGTAGTCAGGTTCCATTTGTTCCAAAGCATTTTGTTGTGCCGCCACCTTCCCATTCCTGCCTTCAGCCTTCGCACGGTGGGTGCATCTTCATCCCAGGAAGCTCCTCTTCCACATCAGCCTGCTTAGGAACTGGTGAATAATCACCTGTAGTTGGCCAATTATTTGGTCTCCACTTAATTTACTTATTTTGCCAGATCTGCATATTGATCTCTTTAGGACTGAGAATACTGTGCTAGGCAGGTACAAACTTTAAATTAGCCGAAACTGAGTGATGGCTGTGATGGGAATCAAAACCTGCCCGTCCCTGTCCCCGCCCGGTGGAGGCTCCGAGCTGCCGGGCATTTCTGGAGCCCGGCTCCGCCTTTCCAGTCCCAGCCCCGCTCATTCACAGCCTGCTGGCGGCTCCCGCTCAGGAAACCCTCTCCCAGCCCCTCCCTCACCCAAGTGGTTTTCTTATTCATCCTCAATCATCCTCTAGAAAGTGATTTCCGTGACAGCAGGGATTAAAACAAAACAAAACAAAAACTGTTCCCCCTTTTAACTTTTATTATGAAAATTTAAGCATACAGCAGAAATAGTACAGGGGTTGCCCGATGCCCACCACCTGAGGTTAACAATTGTTTACATTTTGTCATGTTAACTGTATACATGTGTTTTTGTCAAACTGCTTGAAAATATTTTCCAAATACCTTTCACATCACTCCTAATATGTCAGCATTATCTCAGAGAAATGTCATGTTTCTTTACGCCATTATCACTCATAAGAAAAAGTTAATTCCTTAAAATCTCCTGTTCAGTTCATAATCAGATTTTCCAAATTGTACCAAAATAGTTTGTTTTCTGAACCAGGATATAATTGAGGTTCATACCTGCATGTGGTTATTAGGCCTCTAGGATTTTTAATGTTCTACAATAGCGCTTCACACCCCACCTACCACCTGCCATATAAAGGGGAGTTTGTTTATTTATTTATTTAGTTAGTTAGTTGGAAGGAATCAACCCAGGGTGCTTTCCCACTGAGCCATATCCCCAGCCCTTTTTATTTTTGATTTTGAGACAGCATCTTGCTAAATTGCTTAGGGCCTCGCTAAATTGCTGAGGCTGGCCTCAAACTTGGGATCCTCCTGCTTCAGCCTCAAGTCACTGGGATTACAGTCATGCACCACCATGCTCAGCTTAAAGGGGAGTCTTCAAAGCCAGCTGTCTTGTAGAATGTACCTCACTCTGGACTGTTTTGCTGTTTTCTTCATGCTGACATTGCTCTTCCTCTACCATCATATGAACTGGAACTTAATTCTACAGACCATTTGCAGGTTAAATAGTTTTTGCAAGGCTCCTTCCTGTGTGCAACCGCCTTATTGCTTCCCAACAGGAAGTACCCGATGCCAGGTTGCCCATTCGTGATGGCCATCTAATCCTTGGGAAAGATGATGGTCAATAGCTATATCCTCTAGAAAGGTCTGCTTTCCCTCCTTGCCAGTGGACACAACTTGTGGGGTGATATTATGGGGAGCAGCTCCTCACAGCACTCCACAACCTGTACATATTCACATGAGCCACACAGGCCAGTCCTAACTGGGGTCTGACTGGAACCTCAACAGAGTGCCTGGAATTTTCTCCTGACACAAAGGGAAATAAGCAGTCTCATGAAAGGTGGCCACGAGGTGGTTTCTCCATTGCTTCTTTTGAAGGAGGCAGTCACAGACCCTCTCATCCTCTCCTTCAGGTCAGTTGACCACCACTTCCTACCTATTTCTTCTTAAGATATAGAACTGCCACGCACATCCCAGGCCTTCCGGCATTGCATTACAATGAGCCCCATGTTACAGTGAGGGAACTGACAGCTTCCCTCCCCCCGGGTCAGGCAGCTGTGGGTTTCCTTTTGGAGTGTCTTTTTAGGAGGAATTTGAGGCACTAAAATCCCATGATGACATGAATTTGGATATAACGTAATTAACTTGCCTCAGATTCTTGTTTCATTGTATTCAATTCAACATGACCCTACATTGTACAGGTTTGAAGGTAGCTTTACAGTAGGGTTTTACATTACTTTTTAAATACCTGATTCCAGTCGATAAATAAAGGAGGAAAGATAATTAGAATATTGGCATTTGCAACCCCCATTGTTACTGGGCATTCAGCAGAAATGGCTAAGAACATCACCAAAAGAGACAATTGCTGTGGTCTGAATGCATCTTGAAATTCATATTTTGAAGTTCTAACCTCCAGGGCGATAGCATTAGGAAGTGGGTGATTAGGTCATGAGAGTAGAGTTCTCACGAATGAGATTTATGTCCTTTAAAAAAATCCCATATACCAACCAAGAAAAGCCCAGGACCGGACGGATATACAGCAGAGTTTTACAAGAACTTTAAAGAAGAACTAATACCAATACTCTACAATCTATTTCAGGAGATAGAAAAAGAGGGAGAAATTCCAAATTCATTCTATGAGGCCAGTATCACCCTGATTCCCAAACCAGATAAAGACACCTCAAAGAAAGAAAACTACAGACCAATATCCCTAATGAATTTAGATGCAAAAATCCTCAATAAAATTCTGGCAAATCGGATACAAAAACATATCAAAAAGATCATGCACCATGACCAAGTGGGATTCATCCCTGGGATGCAAAGCTGGTTCAATATACGGAAATCAATAAATGTAATTCACCACATCAATAGACTTAAAGAAAAGAACCATATGATCATCTCAATAGATGCTGAAAAAGCATTTGACAAAATACAGCATCCCTTTATGTTCAAAATTCTAGAAAAATTAGGGATAACAGGAAATTACTTCAAAATGGTAAAAGCTATATACGCTAAGTCTCAGGCCAGCATCATTCTAAATGGAGAAAAATTGAAGGCATTCCCTTTAAAATCTGGAACAAGACAGGGATGCCATCTCTCACCACTTCTATTCAACATAGTTCTTGAAACACTAGCCAGAGCAATTAGACAGACAAAAGAAATTAAAGGCATAAATATAGGAAAAGAAGAACTTAAATTAGCACTTTTTGTCGATGACATGATCCTATACCTAACAGACCCAAAAAATTCAACCAAGAAACTTCTAGAACTAGTATAAATGAATTCAGCAAAGTGGCAGGATATAAAATCAATACCAATAAATCAAAGGCATTCCTGTATATCAGTGACAAATTCTCTGAAATGGAAATGAGGACAACTACTCCATTCACAATATCCTAAAAAAATAAAATAAAATACCTGGGAATCAACTTAACAAAAGAGGTGAAAGAGCTATACAATGAAAACTACAGAACCCTGAAGAAAGAAATAGAAGAAGACCTTAGAAGATGGAAGGATTTACCTTGCTCATGGATTGGTAGAATTAATATTATTAAGATGGCCATACTACCAAAAGTACTTTACAGATTCAATGTAATTCCTATCAAAATCCCAATGACATTCCTTGCAGAAATAGAAAAAGCAATCATGAAATTCATCTGGAAAAACAAGAGACCCAGAATAGCTAAAGTAATTCTAAGCAGGAAGAGTGAAATTGGTGGTATCGCGATTCCATTTTAAACTATACTATAGAGCAATAGTAACAAAAACAGCATGGTACTGGCACCAAAACAGGCTGGTAGACCAATGGTACAAAATAGGGGACACAGAGACCAATCCACAAAATTACAACTACCTTATATTAGACAAAGTTGCTAAAACCATGCAATGAAGATAGCATCTTCAACAAATGGTGCTGGGAGAACTGGAAATCCATATGCAACAAAATGAAATTGAATCCCTTTCTCTCACCATGCACAAAAGTCAACTCTGTTAAGGTCTGTAAACAAGTCAAGATGGTGCCTGGCATTTTGCCAGGGGGAGTGGTTTGTAAAGTAACGCCAGCGAGCCATTAAGTGTGGAGATTCCTTATTGGTTGACTGCTGTATCCAGTTTATGTTAATTAAGATAAGCTGTGTGGAATGTATATATACCCCTCCTGTCCTACAATAAATGGCTCCCACTCCTGCTGTATCAATGTACACAAGTTGCTCATCACCCCCCGGTTATTTTGCTGCAGCCAGACTGCGGCAAACTCAAAATGGATCAAGGAGCTAGGAATCAGACCAGAGACTCTGCATCTAATAGAAGATAAAGTTGGTCCTAATCATCATGTGGGGACAGGCCCCAAATTTCTTAATAAGACACCTATAGCACAAGAGTTAAAACCAAGAATCAACAAATGGGACGAATTCAAACAAAAATTTTTTTCTCAGCAAGAGAAATAATATGCGAGGTGAATAGGGAGCCTACATCCTGGGAACAAATTTTTACCCCTCAAACATCAGATAGAGTTCTAATCTCTAGAGTATACAAAGAACTCAAAAAGTTAAACAACAAAAAAGCAAATAACCCAATCAACAAATGGGCCAAGGACTTGAACAGAAACTTCTCAGAAGAGGATATACAATCAATCAACAAATACATGAAAAAATGCTCATCATCTCTAGCAATCAGAGAAATGCAAATTAAAACTACTCTAAGATACCATCTCACTCCAATAAGAATGGCAGCCATTATGAAGTCAAACAACAATAAGTGCTGGTGAGGATGGGAGGGGGCGGGAGGTACACTCATACATTGCTGGTGGGACTGCAAATTGGTGCAGCCAATTTGGAAAGCAGTATAGAGATTCCTTGGAAAGCTGGGAATGGAACCACCATTTGACCCAGCTATTCCCCTTCTCGGACTATACCCAAAAGACCTAAGAAGAGCATACTACAGGGACACAGCCACATCAATGTTTATAGCAGCACAATTCACAATAGCTAGAATGTGGAACCAACCTAGATGCCCTTCAATAGATGAATGGATTAAAAAATGTGGCATTTATACACAATGGAATATTACTCAGCACTAAA
Organism: Marmota flaviventris; assembly: GCF_047511675.1. Taxonomy (NCBI): domain Eukaryota; kingdom Metazoa; phylum Chordata; class Mammalia; order Rodentia; family Sciuridae; genus Marmota; species Marmota flaviventris. The sequence continues at coordinate 17,226,056 of NC_092515.1, read as the reverse complement.
AAATAATAAAATCATGGCATTTGCAGGTAAATGGATGGCATTAGAGCAGATTATGCTAAGTGAAGTTAGCCAGTCCCTAAAAAACAAATGCCGAATGTCTTCTCTGATATAAGGGGGGTGACTCAAAATGGGATAGGGAGGAAGAGCATGAGAAGAAGACTACCACTAAACAGGGAAGAGAGGTGGGAGGTAAAAAGAGGGAGAAGGGGAGTTACACAGAAAATGGAAGGAGAACCTCATTGTTACACAGAATACATATGATGATGTTGTAATGAGAAAAAGAAAAAAAAGTGTGTCACATTAGATTGGATAGAGAGAAAGGATGAGTGAGGAGGGGAGGAGTCGGGAGGATAGGAAGGGCAGCAGAATAGAACAGACAATATGATTGATGTATGTACATTCCATGTATGTATTATATGTCAAAATACATTCTGCTGTCATGTATGACTAAAAAATAAATAAATAAAAAATTTTTAAAAATCCCATAATTCTTTGCCCCTTCTGCTGTTATGTTAGGGCGCAGCAAAAGCCACCATCTATGGACCAGAAAGCAGGCTCTCACCACACTAAAGATTCCAGTGTCTTGATTTTGGACTTCCCAGCTTCCAGAACTTTGAAAAATAAATTTCTGTTGTTTATAAGATTTTTTTAAAAAGTTTTTTAGTTGTAGTTGGACACAATACCTTTATTTTATTTATTTATTTATGTGGTGCTGAGGATTGAACCCAGGGCCTCGCACGTGCTAGGTGAGCGCTCTACCACTGAGCTATACAACCCCAGCCCTGTTTGTAAGATTTTGATATTTTGTTATGGCAGCCCAAACAAAGACAGAAACCAACATGTGCCTCTGGTCAGAAGCACTCACCACCACCCATGAAGTAGTCTTGCCAAAAAACACAAGGTAATAAAAATCAGGGGCAGTGGCACATACCTGTAATCCCTGTGGCTCAGGAGGCTGAGGCAGAATGATCATGAGTTCAAAGCCAGCCTCAGCAATTTAGTGAGGCCCTAAACAAGTCAGTGAGACCTTGTCTCAAAAAATAAAAGGGGCTGGGGAGGTGGCTCAATGGTTAAGCACCCCTGGGTTCAATCCCTGATACCCTCCCCACCAAAAAAAGAGATGGTACATGAAGGATGCCTAGGACAGTGCCTGATACATTTCAGGTGCCTAAAACAGTGTGCTGTGCTCTCTAAATATTAGTTGCTCCAGGCACTTCGGCCTGTGCTATGGTTTGAATCTGGTTTTTCCCCATCAAAACTCATGACGAGGCTTGGTCCCCCTTCTAACTGTGGGGAAAGCCAACAGGGCCTTTAAAAAGGCTTTCTTGTTGGCGTGAGTTCACCTGGGCTTGGAACTGGCTAGTTCCCTGGAGGGTGGGTTGTCACAAAGCCAGGCAGCCCCTGGGGCTCTACTACTTTCCCACAGCCCTGCCTCCCCCTCCATGACCCACTGGAAGTTTAGGCAGCATGAGGCCCTCACCAGAAGCCAAACAGATGTCAGCACCATGCTCTTGGACTCCCCAGCTCCACAACCACAAATCCAAATCAGCCTCTATTCTTCACAAGTTGCCTGGTCCCTGGTCTGCAGGGGTAGCAACCGGAAACTGAGGCAGCCTCACTTGGAGGCTGTGAACATCCCGAGGTGCTTGTCCACTTCAAGTCCCACGGGCTCTCTCTGTCAGGACCACTCCTCCCTGTCTTTCCCTACCAACCCCCATCTCTCCTTCAATGTCCCCTCCTCCAGGAAGCCTCCCGGCTGGGTCAGGCACCTCCTCTAGGCCTGCACATTCACCTTTGTCTTCTCTGTCATGGCCCTGATCATTCTGGTGTGTCGTTGGTTACTCCCCACCCCACCCCCCCGACCTTGCTGGGCTGCCACTCTCTGGTCAATGTCAGTCTCTTCCTCTCTACTGGGAGCCTAGGAGGCCAAGAACAGGGTGCCATGGTCCCCACTGTATTCCCAGCATGGCCCTGCTCAGGGCTGAGCATGCAGAAAGCTCATTATGTACATCATCCCTTCACCTCCCTTCAGGACTGAGCAGCACTTGGTGCTCAATACACCACACTAAGGCTTCTCTCCTGGCTTCACCCCCTCACACCAACTTTTGGCCTCCCCGTGACTTCTCCCCTGACTCACCTTTCCCCTCTCCTCCTTCACACAGCTCTGAAGTCCCCCTCTCTGGAGCAGGACATTCAGCTTTCCCATCCCACCCATTAATCTTGTGTCCTCCACTGCTCAGCTGACCCAAAGGAGCGCCCTGAGTCTTCGGCCTCTACTGTATGCCCAAGCTTCAGGTTTCAGGGTGTTGCTAAGTCTGCCTATCACTGTGGCCAATGATGTTTAAATATATCATCCTTGTTGAAGTAAATGCATTTGGAAATGAAGCTTTAACCTATGAAATATCCTTACAAAAACATTTTTGAAAAATCAAAACCTTAATATAATCTTTCTAATGTAATATCTCTAAAGTTTGGCTGTATGTGAGGATCACCTGGGGCATTTTATTAAATTTGAAGTCCAGGCCCAAACCCAGAGAGTTCTATATATTCAGTCTGGGATGCAACCAGACATGGAGAGTGTTCTTGTTCCCCAGGGATTCTAAGATGCAGAATGATCTGAGGCACATTCAAGATGCCTGGAGAGCTTGTTAAAATGCAGCTTTTTAAAATTCCAGGGCCTGGAGCTGGGGATGTGGCTCAAGTGGTAACCTGCTCACCTGGCATGCGCAGGGCGCTGGGTTCGATCCTCAGCACCACATAAAATAAAGATGTTGTGTCCACCGAAAACTGAAAAATAAATATTAAAAAATTCTCTCTCTTTAAAAAAAATTATAAAAAAAAAAAATTCTAGGGCCTTTCACAGTGGCTCGGGCCTGTAATCCCAGCAGCCCAGGAGGCTGAGGGCTGAGGCAGGAGGATCATGAGTTTAAAGTCAGCCTCAGCAACTTAGCGAGGCCCTATCTCTAAATAAAATATGAAAAAGGGCTGGGGGTGTGGCTCAGTGGTTAAGGTCCCTGAGTTCAATCCCCAGTACCAAAATAAATACATAAATATACAAGTAAATAAATAAATAAAATGCAGATTCTGATTAGGCAGGTCTGGGTGGTACCTAAGACTCAGCCGTTCTCACAAGCTCCCAGCTGCTGCTGAGGCTGCTGGGTCACAGCCACACTATGAACAGCAAGGGAGCCTGGGTTATATCCAGTGAGCAGTTTATAGGCTGCATGGGGACTGGAAACCAGGTAAATGACCTACAGAAGAACCAGCAGAATGCAGAAAGTATGATATTATACCAGACAAATGTCACAGTTTCTTCAAGTGGGGAGAGAGAGAGAATTTTAATATTTATTTATTTTTTAGTTTTCGGCGGACACAACATCTTTGTTTGTATGTGGTGCTGAGGATCGAACCCGGGCTGCACGCATGCCAGGCGAGCACGCTACCGCTTGAGCCACATCCCCAGCCCAACAGTTATTTTTTATTAGAACATTATAATTATACACAGTAGTTGGGTTCTTTTTCTTATGAATTTCTGTGGTTTATCTATTTATTTATTTATTTAGTTGTTGATGGATTGATTGATGGATGGATGGATGGATTTATTTATTTGTTTATTTGTTTATTTATTTATCCGCGGTACTGAGAATGGATCCCAGGGCCTCACCCATGCTAGGCAAGCGCTCTACCACTGAGCCACCACCCCAGCCCAGTGGGTTCATTTTGACTAAATCTTACATGCATGGAATTAGATTTCAGTCCTGTTTCTCCTCTTTCCCTCTCCTTCTCCCTGCCCTTCTTCTCCTTCCTCTACTAATCTTCCTTTTACTCGTTTATTTATCTATTTTTGATTGGTACTTTCTATGTACACAGGTAAGGACATCTTTCCCTGTGGTATGTTAATGCGTATAACATGATTCTTGCTAAGTTAATTCCTTATTTCCTCCCTTCCCCGTCCCTCCTCCCTCCCTCTTTGTCTCCTCCTGCCCCCCTGAACTTCCCTCTGTCTTCACAATGTCCACCTGACCCCTCACCCTGTTTTTTGTCCCTTCTTTTGCTCTAGTTGCCACATGTGAGAGAAAGAGTCAACCCTTGATTTTCTGAGTCTGGCTGATTTCACTGAGCATGATGGAAAGAACGATTATTTAATAAATTAAAAGAAACTTGGGATACCCCATCTGGGACAACAATTGGGCAACTTCTGTTTTTAATTGAATTTCTGATTCACATACCATAAAAGTCAACATTTCAAAGTGTGTAGTCCAAATTTTAGTCTATTCAGAAGATTGTGCAATCATATCACAATCTACTTCCAGAATATTTTCATCGCTTTGAAAGAAGCCTGTAACTATAGGCAGTCTCTTCCCACTGCCCCTTCCCTCCAGACCCTGGCAACCACAAATCTATTTTTTTTTTTTTTTTTTTGGTACCAAGGATTGAACCCAGGGGCACTAACCACTGAACCACATCCCCAGACCTTTTTATATTTTATTAAAAGGCAGGGTCTTGCTTAGTTGCTTAGGGCCTCCCTAAGTTGCTGAGTGCAGGGTTGCTCGCGACTAAAACACTCAGGGATCACTCCAGGGGAACTGGGCTGACTGGGCTTCACGAAATAACCACACAAGAGACACAAATACCTTTTTCTTTGGGATCTCTGTGATGGTTCCTCTGACCTTAAGAGTCCAGAGAATGAGAGAGAGAGAGAAAGAGAGAGAGAGAGAGAGAGAGCCCGCACTTGCTGACCCCTTTTGTTGAGGGGCTGAGTCTATCTTCATGATGTCCACTGTCAGCAGGTTGACTGACACCTGGGTAGGCCACACCCAAGGGCACAGTAAGAGAAGGGGACACACAAAGGGCGTTTCCATGGAACATTCTATCCCAAACAGGGCAAAGGGTAATATTACAAAGGAACAGGTGAGCATAGCTCCACCCATGGGGATGTAGGAAGGCACATGCCCTAGCACGAAGACACAGTAGCTCGCACCTTAAAGATTGGGGCTATCTTCCGGCTTCCCTAGGCAACCAGATCACAGAGCGACCTATGATGCCTCACCAATCAGAAGGGGAGACAGATGCGGTCACGTGCTAGTTTGGCCTCCCACAGCTGAGGCTGAATTTGAATTGCAATCTTCCTGCCTCAGCCTCCCAAGCTGAGGTACACGATTATAGTCCTGTACCACTGAGCCCTTCTAATTTACTTTCTGTGGATTTGCCTGGTCTAAAAATTTCATCTAAATGGAATTGTGTGATATATGGCCTTTTCCATCTGGCTCCATTCACTTAACATAATGTTTTGTCCATGTTATAGAAGAATCAGTCCTTCACTCCTTTTTATGGCTGAATAATATTCCATTGTATGTATATATCACAATTTTTTAATCCATTCATAAGAGGATCAACATTTAGGTTGGCTCCACTTTGGGGCTATCAAGAGTGATGCTGCTCTGAACATCCATATATACATATTTGTGAGAAGGTGTATTTCAGTGATCTTGTATATATACCTAGGAGTGGAGTAGCTGGGCCATATGATAATTCTATGTTAACTATTTGAGGAACAACCAAACTGTCGTCCATAGCTTCTCTACCATTTAACATTCCCCCAGCAATGTATGAAGGTTACAGGGTCTCAACAAATTCACCAACTTTAGTTATTTTCCCTGTTTTTTGTTTTATTTTGGTACTGGGGATTGAACTCAGGGGCCCTTAACCACTGAGTCACATCCCCAGCCCCCTTTTTTGTATTTTATTTAGAGACAGGGTCTCACCGAGTTGCTTAGCCTTTCGCTTTTGTTGAGGCTGGCTTTGAACTCCCCATCCTCCTGCCTCAGCCTCCCGAGCTGCTGGGATTATAGGTGAGCACCACCAAGCCCCGCTATTTTCCCTGTTTTGATGATAGCCATCCTAATGGGTGCATGAAGTGGCATCTCATTATAGGTTTGATTTGTATTTACCTCATGACTAACTGATGGTGAGCATCTTTTAATGTGCTTATTGGCCACTCATAAATCTTCTTTGGAGAAATGTCTATTCAAATCCTTTGCTGATTTTTATTTTTTCAACTTTGATTAAGGTATAATTGACAAATAAAAAAATATAGATATTTATGGTATATAGCACGATGTTGTGATATGTGTATACTTTGTAAAATAATTAAATCAAGTTAATTAATATACCCATCACCTCACATACTTATTTTTTTTGTGGTAAAACATTTAAGATCTGCTCTCATATCAATGTGCAAGTATATATTATTAACTATAGTCACCGGCTGTAGATAGAGCTCCAGAACTTGTTCATCCTGTCTAGCTGGAACTCAATAGCCTTTGACAAAAATCTTTCTATCTCCCCTTCCAGCATGCCATGTCAACCACAGAACAACTTCTCTGCTGCTTTGAGTTCAATCTTTTAAAATCCCGTATAAGTCAGAAAATGCAGCATTTTGGTTTATTTCACTTAGTATAATGTCCTCCAGTTTCATCCCATCCCTGTTATCACAAACAACAGGACTGATTTCTTTTTTTAAGGCTCAATAGTGTGCAGGGGGCACATTTTCTTTATCCATTCATATCCAATCAGTGGATTCCGTATCTCAGCTCTTGTAAATAATTCTACAACAGGCTGAGGATACAGATCGGTAGGCACCTGCTTAGCATGCCCCAGGGTCTGGGGTCAATCCTTGGCAACACACACACACACACACACACACACGCATGCACACACACGAGTCTAATGATGCTGCAATAAACATGAGAGTGCACCTATCTCTTTGACATGCTGATTTCCTTTTCTTTGGGTTTATAGAAGTGGAACGGCTGGATCATATGGTAGTTCTGTTTCTAATTTTTGAGGAAACTCCATATTGTTTTCTATCATGGCTGGGCTAATTCTCACCAAGAATATATGAGTTCCCTCTTCTCTACATCCTTGCCAACATTTGAGGTACTGGGGATTGAACCCAGGGGCGTTCTACCACTGAGCTACATCCTCAGCTCATTTTATTATGAGACAGGGTCTCGCTGAATTGCTGAGGGTGTTGAATTAACTCAACCCATGATACCCGAGATCTATAAAGGAAGACAAGGAAGGAGTGTGTGAGGTTCAATCCCTAGCACCCCAATAAAATAAAATAAACAGGGCTGGAGATGTGGCAAGTGGTTAGTGCCTCTGGATTCAATCCCCAGTACCCAAAGACAGACACACCAACAAACAAAAAGCAAAAAACAAAATTGCAGTGAATGTAGAAAAATGCTTCAATTTGACAAAGCCCAATGGAGGTGTCAGTAGTTAAATAAAATATAACTTATGACATTGTTTTGTATGCTTGAATTATTTTATAATAAAAAAAGTTAAGAAAACTTTCACCACTGAAAATGGAAAACAAAATGCAGCATCTCATCTTAAAAATAAATACACTCCCAGCACCATAAAAATGTCAAAAAATAAATACCACAAAAATCTGTGTTTAAAGTCTAGTCAAATGCAGAGGTCAGTTGAGGTCCACTCTATGCAAGGTTAGAAAGACTTTGAGGAGACAGTAGCTGCAAAAGGAGTCTTTCTCCATGATACCATCATAAGACTGCATTATAGCCAGGCACAGTAATTACAGCTGGGCACATCTGTAATCCAGCAGATCAGGAGGCTGAGGCAGGAGGATCGCAAGTTCTATCAGCCTCAGCAACTTTTTTTGGCGGGGAGGGGGTACTGGGGATTGAACTCAGGGCACTCAACCACTGAGCCACATCCCCAGCCCTATTTTGTATTTTCTTTTCTTTTTTTATATTTATTTTTCAGTTTTTGGTGGACACAACATCTTTATTTTATTTTTTTATGTGGTGCTGAGGATCGAACCCAGCGCCCCGCGCATGCCAGGCGAGCGCGCTACCGCTTGAGCCACATCCCCAGCCTTGTATTTTCTTTAGAGACAGGATCTCACTGAGTTGCTTAGCACCTCACCATTGCTGAAGCTGGCTTTGAACTCTTGATTCTCCTGCCTTGGCCCCCGGAGCAGCTGGCAATTGTAGTTTTTCTTTTCTTTCTTTCTTTCTTTTTTTTTTTTTAGTACCATGGTACCAGGAATTGAACCCATAGGAGCTTAACCACTGAGCCACATCCCCAGTCCATTTTATTTTTTATTTTGAGATAGAGTCTCACTAATCTGCTTAGGACTTTGCTAAATTGCTGAGGCTGGTTTTGAGCTTGCAATCCTCCTGCCTCAGCCTCTCCAGCCAGTGGGATTACAGATGTCTGCCACAGTTCCTGGCTCCATTATACTATAGAGGGCTATTTCAGTGACTTCCATTTTGGGAATATTCTGAGTTACATTCACTGCATTTGATAGACAGAAGTGGAGAAATTCCCAGGGACAAATGGCTGGGTCATAGGTAGGCACATGTTCAGCTCTAGGAGAATGGCATTGTAGTTTTTATAAGGCAACAATTAACACGTCACATTCATTCTTTGGAAAACTGACTTTCCAACAGCAAGAAATAATAGTGAAAACTCAACCCTGAAATCAGAGAATCCTTGCTTCCTGTTGCAAACCAAAATGAGACCCTTTATGACTGGTGGCATATTAATGCCCCATTGATGACAACATTTTTGCTTTTATTGGACCTTTTATACATCTTGCAAACACTAAGAGTTGCCAACTATTTGAAAATGAATTTCAAATTAGTGACATGGCTCTGCTGTTTTGTAAATTATTTAAGCCAAACTTGTAAGATGTACTTGACAGTTCATGCACATTATTATTTAAGTTTTCTTGTTAGCTCTTAATATAAATGAAAATCAAAAGAGAAAAACTAGGGCTAGGGTTCTGGCTCAGTGGTAGAGTGCTTGTCTCACATGTGTGGGACACTGGGTTTGATCCTCAGCACCACACAAGTAAATAAAATAAAGGTATTGTGCCCTCTACAACTAAAAAAAAAAAAAAAAAATCTTTAAAAAAGAGAAAAACTAGTTTAAATCTATAAAGCGGATTGACATACCAAATTAACCATTCTAACTAGAAAGCATCTTATGCTTTAATAACCAAGCCAGTGTCTTCTTTTTATTTTGTTGTTGTTTTGGGTTTTTGTTTTTCTTGGCACAGGGACTTGAACCCCAAAGCGTTCTACCATTGAGCTCTGTCCCCAGCCCTTTTCATTTTGAGCCAAGGTCTCACTAAGTCTCTGAGTCTTGACATTGGAATTGTATATTTGTTCGCATGCAACGGGGAAGCGTAGACTCAGAGAAAACCCAAATGCCCTGGCATCGGGGCTGAGAAATTCTGGGGAAGGTCCGGAGGCCCCAAGCCCTCGTTTTCGCCTGCGGGATCTGCCCTGAGCCACTAGAGGGCGCCATAGGAGAGACCATGGGGCTCTGGGAAGCGCTGCCGTGAGGCGTGGTGCGGTCACTTGTCGCATTTATCCCTCGCAGAGGTGCCTTCGCTCAATTCCCACCGCCGCCCGTGCACGTGGTCTGAGAGCACCCATTTTGCAGATGTGCACGCCACGGAGGAGGCAGAACTAGGATTTGATTCTAGATCTCTTCCCCCTCCCAACCAGCCCCAACCCCGGGGCTGGGGATTGAACCCAGGGCCTCACCCATACTAGGCTGGAGCTCAGGCTAAGCTACAACCCTGGCCCCTTTACATTTTTTTAATTTTGAGACAGGGTCTCATTAAGTGGCTGAGGCTGGCCTTGAATTTGCAATCCTCCTGCCTCAGCCTCCTGGAATTGCTGGTGTGCCATTCCTAGATGTCTTTGATTCCACAACACGAGGAAACCTCTAGCTATGGTTGTGTGAGTGTGTGTTGGGGGAGGGCTGCTTTTCTCCCACTAAGCCCCTTCAATGTGCTCCCCTCCTTTCTTTTGACACACTCCTCTTTCCCCTCTTACACTCCTCTCACTCATCATCCTCTCCTCAGCCACGGCCTCTATAATCAGCCTCCTAAGCATGCCTTCCACCTTTCCCCCATCCTCCTAGCCTCCATCACCCTGCCTTGGTCTGGCTCTGTCCTCCTCTCCTGTCTGCCAGGATAGGAGCTGGGGGTCCCTGGGTCCTTGCCTGTGTCTCCACCTGGGCTCCTGACTGACAGAAGTGAAGCCACCTGCCCAAGTTCACCCAGAGGAGAGGAGGCAGTTCTGAGATTCAGGATTCTCAGATGGCCCTGACAAGAAGCTGGTTCAGGCTCCCAAGAAAGCCCATGTCCTGGGATATCAGGGTGTGTCCTCCCCTGCCCCCCAACCTTCCCTCCTCCCCTACTGCAGCCTGGGAACCAGCGGCCATGGGCACATCACCCTGTCCAGGTGGCCGGATATCAGCACAATCTAGAATGTCAGGTCTATAAATCACTTGCATGGCGGGAGCTCATAAAATCTGTTCTCCCATCCTGGTCTGCCCTCTGGGTTCTTGTCTCCTCCTCCAGAACTCTCCTCCATTCTTTGGAGACTGGCCCAAGGAGGGGCCTGAGCATATATAGGGAGCTGCTGTGGGTGGGGCTGACCAGAGAGGCTTTGGGCAGAGAAGGTGAGGTGGGGACCCTGGGAGTCTGGACTGGGCAGGGGGAGCCTGGAGGGGGGAGGTCTGTGAGGGCCAGTGCTGAGTTCTAGCCAGTGACTGCCCTGCCTGAACCGAGGCTTTCTCTGCTGCAAAAGGGCTCACTGCCAGGGTTGTGGGGGCTGGGCACATGGGTACCAGCCTGCGCCCCTGCAGAGAGCAGGGCATCCTCTGGTAGCCCTGAGGCCTCTGGGTGTGGGATGGAGATGGGGAGCCCTGCTCCCTCCCTCCCCTCCTGGCCTCATCTCTGCCCATGTCATACAGGACTATGGCTTCTGCAGCAGCAGACGGGGAGAAGGGATCTCCGGTTGTGGTGGGGCTGTTGGTCGTGGGCAACATCATTATTCTGGTGAGCCAAGCCCCAGTGTTGGGAAGCCAAGTGGGTGTGTGGTGGGGGGAACCCTGAGCCTGGGGTGGAGGCTGAGGGCCCGGGACTCTCCAGTTGACCTGTGTTTAGTCTCAAGTCAGAGCAACTTGGTCCAAACCCACCTCTGCCTCTCCCTAGCTACGTGACCTCAAGGGAGCAACCTGACTTCTCTGTGCCTCCTCCTCCTTATGGATAGATTGTGTCTTTGTTGTATGTATGGATTACTGTTGCAGAGATGAGTCCATGTACGGCCCTCGACTCAGAGAAAAAAGCACTCAGCAAACGCTAGCTACCATGATCAAGTGACTGCTTGGCACAGGAGGCCCACCAAAATGAATAATGTCTATTTTTTTCCTTTTTGGTGCCGGAGACAGGACCCAGGGCTTCAGGCATGCTAGGCAAGCGCTCAAGCACAGAGCTGCACCCCAAACCATTATAATGCCTTTTCATTGACATTGTCTTTAAATATACCTGCTTGCTCCAGAGCCAGACAGCCTGGGTTCAGATCCCAGCTCTGCCACCTTCTGGTTGAGACCCGGGACCAGTGACAGAACCTCTCTGGACCTCAGTTTTCTCATCAGTAAAATGGAGAGGAATCAGGAATGCTGTGAGGATAGCATGAGTTCTTGAATTCTGTGCTTAGAATAGAGCTGGGCACACAGGGTCACTATTTGCATGACCAAACAACCATAGGACACTACAGCTGGTGACAATAGCGCTTATCATAAAGTATAGCTGCACAAGGCCTGGGTCACAGCGGAGTGTTGCATTTTTAGGGCCGTGGCCATGAATTCCCCTCCCCGGGAATAACAGCACGGGCTGGCATCTTGTCTGTGCCAGTCATGTGCTCCGGGCTTCACAAGTGGCATCTTTACCCTTGAAGGAACTGGCAGCTGGGATGCGGGGGCTGGGCGGGGGCTGGCTAGGCCCTCCCTCGCCTCCTGGCCTCCACCCAGTCTCATCCCTGCTCACGGGGGACCAGGGCTTTGCCACTCTTACCGTGTACCCACTTGACCCAGAGGGCAGCTGGGCCGCCAGCCCTGGGCAGACCTTCCTCACCAGCCGCCCTGTCCAGCTGTCAGGCCTGGCTCTGTTTGCTGAGACCGTATGGGTGACAGCTGACCAGTACCGGGTGTACCCACTGATGGGCGTCTCGGGCAAGGATGACGTCTTCGCTGGGGCCTGGATTGCCATCTTCTGCGGCTTCTCCTTCTTCGTGGTGGCCAGTTTGGGTGTGGGAGCAGCACTCTGCCGCCGGCGGTCCATGATCCTCACGGTAAGACCCCAGAGTGGGGTGGAGCTGGGACAGATGTTGTGGAGAGCACTGTTGCTGAATTAGCACAACTGCCACCACCACGGCCCCTACGGGGACTCTTCATGGTGTCTCATTCAGAGTTGCTCTGGCGTTAGTTGTCCTGTCCCCCAGCCCAGGCTCCCTGTGACCCCCACTGTGGGAAGAAAACAGGGGAGCTGGACAGCAAGGTGGCCATAGCAGCAGGGCTAGGATCGGAACCCCAACGTAATGAGCCACCCCTCGAGCCAGGCGCTAAATGACTCAGATGGATTAGATCATTCATTCCTCAAGCTCCACAAGAGACACTGTCATCCTTGTTGTCATCCTTATGTCATCATCACTATGACCCTACTTGACAGAAATAGAAGCTGTGGCTCAGAGAGGTGAAGTCACTTATGCAGGCTCACACAGCCAGTTGGTGGCACAGTCGGTTTAAGCCTGAGCGGTGCAGCTCGTGAATTTCTGCCAACAATAACGCACACTTGCCAAGAGCTGCTCCTGGGCCTGACGTTAGAACGAGCAGTTTGGAAAATCAGCTCTCTGCAGCCGCCCAGAAGCCCTGGGACGTACATGCTTTCCAATCCCTTTACCAGATGGAGAGACTGAGAGCCCCAGGTATTAGGAGGGTAGGGATCCCCATGCAGGCCCTGGGGGCTGCGCTTCCTCTACGGCACAGGGTCTTCTGGAGCCTCAGGAGCAGCCACTTCCTCAGTCAACGAGTGTTTCTTGAGCAGGAAGCACGTGCTAAGCCCCCGCTAGGCACTGTGGGTACAGTACTGAGCAAAACATAAAGGCCCTCCACCAAGGGGAAAGGGAAGGCAAGGCCTCACAGTCAGAGAAAGCAAAGCTCTGGAGGGGGCAGGGGAGTGAGCCAGGGAGCATTTAGAGGGAGAGCATTCCAAGGGAGGAACAGCATGAGCAAAGGTTCTGAGGCCAGAGGGGGCTGGGGTACAGGGACCTGGGGCCATGGCCAAGGAGGGAGGAAGCTGGGGAGCCAGTGGGCAGACAGGCAGGGGGACAGGGAGCAGCCTGAGAAGATGCCCAATTGGCTGGACCTCGTGGGACTGTGGTATTATCCTGAGTAAAATGGACTCATCATCTTCCTCCTCCTTCCTCCTCCTCTCCCTCCCTTTCTTTCCTCTTTTTTTTTTTTTTCTTATCCTATATTTAATTTTCTAGCATAACAATTTAATCCACGTCCTAAAAGTTCACCAAACCAGTTAAAAAATACATTTGTGTCTGTGTCTGGCTCCCCTTCAGTTTGTTATTAACTAAAACAGAATTGAAAAAAAAATTTATTTTGAGAAATTTCAAACAGAGAGAGGGAATGGCCTTTGGAGCCCCGTGAACCCCTCACCTGTTTCCCCAAGAGCAACAGGCACCACACTGTCTCCTCCACCCGCCCTCCACCTGGCCACATGTTTTCTTCCTGGGGTATTTTGAAGCACTTTCTAGACGCAGAGTCACTTACCTGTAAATATCTGAGTGCACATTTCTCTATGTGATAAGGACACTGTCCGAAAGCAGAAGGGTGTTATGTGATATCGTCCCATTTCTCAGCAATGGAGCTGGTACATCAGCACCCAATGTCCTATTGCCTTAAGGGTGAGGGCTGAGGGCAGGAGAAGGATTTTCATGAAACACCAACTGTTGGGATCCCCCCTCCCACTTTATGACATTGGTACACACTGCACAATTGACCCTAATTCCTTCCTACCTTCCACTACCCAGTCTATGCTTAAATAAATGTCTCTGGTTGTCTTTATAATATACTTTTATTTATTTGTTTTTGTACCATGGATTGAATTGATGGGTGCTTAACCACAGAACCACATCTCCAGCCCTTTTTATTTTTAAGTGTTTTTTATAAATTTAATTTAATGGGGGGGGGGGGGTTCCAGGGATTGAACTCAGGGACACTCAACCACTGAGCCACATCCCCAGCCCTGTTTTGTATTTAGAGACAGGGTCTCACTGAGTTGCTTAGCGCCTGACCTTTGCTGAGGCTGGCTTTGAACTCGGTGATCCTCCTGCCTCAACCTCCAGAGCCTCTGGGATTACAGGTGTGCACCACAGCACTAGGCTTCTTTCTTTCTTTCTTTCTTTCTTTCTTCCTTTCTTTCTTTCTTTCTCTCTTTCTTCTCTTTCTTTCTTTTCTTTCTTTCTTTTCCTAGTAGACATTTATCTTACTTATTCCAAGCCAGTAGTTAACTTTGGGGAATACACTGTACATTGATACTTATTCATTTCCCTTACTATTTCATTGTAAAATAGTTTAAATGTGCAGAAAAGCTGAAGGACTTGCACAGTAAGCTCCGGCCCGCCCATCACTGATGTGGCCATTGACACTGGTTTTTAGAAATCCTGTTTCTTCCCCCTCCCCATCTGCAGTGCTGGGGACGGAACAGGGTCTCACACAACTGCCACTGAGCTACCCCACAGCCCCAAAAGCCCTTTCTACCCAAGGACCGGTCCCTCAAGGGCCGTGGCCTGGCGGCAGGCTGCCGGACTGACTGCCCCCCTGGTCTCCGCAGTACCTGGTGCTCATGCTCGTCGTCTACCTCTTCGAGTGCGCCTCCTGCATCACCTCCTACACCCACCGCGACTACGTGAGCCGCCCCGGACGCGCAGCGCGGGGCGGGAGGGTGGAGGGCGCCCTGACCCCACCCAGCCCCGCTGGCTCCCTCTCTCCCGTGTCCCCCGCAGATGGTGTCCAACCCGTCCCTCATCACCAAGCAGATGCTCACCTTCTACAGCGCAGACTCCGACCAGGGCCAGGAACTGACCCGCCTTTGGGATCGCATCATGATTGAGGTGGGCGAGGTGGGCCCCCAGCGGGCCTGGCCTCTGTGGACAGGGCTCCCGTCATGGTCATGTCCACGGGTAGATGCATGAGTGCTCCAGAGACATCCATTCCCGGGATCACTACCAGGGGACGGCTTTGCTCTTGCAGAGAGTAAACAGGCCCAGAAAGGGAATGTCACTTGGCCAGGTTGGTAAGTGGCAGAGCTGGGATGTGAACCTGGCAACCTAAATCCATATTGTCTCCATAACGATGATGATAATAACAATGAGAACAGTCATTAATTGAGCACTAACTTTGAGTTTTTTAAAATTTGCTGTAATTAGTTATACATGACAGAATGCATGTTGACACTTGTACACAAATGGAGCACAACTTCTCATTCCTCTGGCTGTGCTTGGTGCAGAGTCACACCAGTAGTGTCATCACACATGTATATAGGGTGATAATGTCTATTTCATTCCACTGTCCTTCCCATCCCCACACCCCTCCCCTCGCCTCCTCTCACTCCTCTCTGCACAACCCAAATTTCCTTCATTCTTTCTTACTCAACCCCCAATTATGGATCAGCATTGTCTTATTAGAGAAAACGTTTGGTCTTTTTTTTTTTTTTTGGAGGGGGTTGGCTTATTTCACTTAGCATGATATTCTCTAGCTCCATTTACCTGAAAATGCCATAATTTCATTCTTACTTATAACTGAGTAATATTCCACTGTGTATACATACCATATTTTCTTTATCCAGTCATCTGTTGAACTGCATCTCGCTTGTTTTCATACTTTAGCTATTGGGAATTGAGCTGCTATAGACATTGCTATGGCTGCATCACTGTATTGTGCTGATTTTAAGTCCTTTGGGTACAAACCGAGGAGTGGGATAGCTGGGTCAAATGGTGAGTCCATTCCAAGTTTTCTGAGGAATCTCCATACTGCTTTCATAATGGTTGCACCAATTTGAAGTCCCACCAGCAGTGTATGAGTGTGCCTTTTACCCACATCCTCACCAACACTTATTATTGCTTGTATTCTTGATAAATGCCATTCTGACTGGAGTGAGATGAAGTCTTAGAGAAGTTTTGACTTGAATTTCTCTAATTACTATAGATGATGAACATTTTTTCATATGTTTGTTGATCGATTGCATTTCTTCTGTCTGTTCAGTACCTTAGCACATTTATTTATTGGCTTTTGTTTTTTGTGGGGTTTTTTTGTGTTAAATATTTTGAGGGGTTTTTTTAAAAGATGGACACAATATCTTTATTTTATTTTATTTTTAACATGGTGCTGAGGCTCCAACCCAGTACCTCACAAGTGCGAGGCAAGTGCACTTGTGAGGTACTGACAAAAGAATTTAAAATAAATCATGAATTTGTGTTTGATCCAAATCTCCCTTCAGTCTCCTGGCTCTGGAACAAATACCAGTGATCCTTACACACACACACACACACACACACACACACACACATTGATCCCCAAGACACAGTCGAGTCCCACTGAGGCAAAGGCCAAGCTTGCCTCTCCCTGCTGTGCGACCTCAGGCAAGTGGTTGTCCTCTCTGAGTCCCAGTCTGCCTCATCCCCAATTTTCTCTCCAGCAAGAATGCTGTGGCACATCTGGCCCCATGGACTGGGTGAACTACACATCAGCCTTCAGGGCGGCCACTCCAGAGGTGGTATTCCCCTGGCCTCCGTTGTGCTGCCACCGGACGGGAAACTTCATCCCCGTCAACGAAAATGGCTGCCGCTTAGGACATGTAGACTACCTGTTCACCAAGGTATGTCTCTTCCCTTTACTGTACCTGTCTCACCATCCTTTTCTGGTCTCTGCTCCCTCCCACCACTCCCCTTCTGTACCAGGGATAGAATCCAGAGGCACTCCACCACTGAGCTACCCGCCCAGCCCTTTTTATTTTATTTGAGATCGGGGGACTGGCTAAGTTGCTTGGGTTGGCCTTGAACTTGTGATCCTCCTGCCTCAGCCTCCTGAGTTGCTGGGATTAGAGGCGAGAACCCCAGAGCCTGGCAGCCTCTCTGCTTCTTATTCTTTCTTTCCCACAATCTGTTCTCCTTCCCTCTCTGGCTTCCTCTTTCTCTCCTCTCTCCCCCGTTGTCCCAACTCTCTCTGCAAATCATCAGGAAGCACACGGGATCTGACTGACCCAGACCCGGCACCTGCAACTTGTCTCAGGTTGCACAGAAATGAGAGTAACAACAAGAACCGCAGCCCAACATCAGTAACGACCCACATTTCCCAAGCCTTTCCTTTGTACAAAACAATCTTCCAAGGGCTCTCAGACTTATTTAATCCTCACGACAACCTTATGAGGTAAAGATTACAATTACCCCATTTTACGGAAGATAAAACTGAGACGTCAGTCACTAGTGAGCTGGGAATGGATTTCAGGCAATCAGGAACCAATGAGGTGCTTTAACTACCTCAAGACCAGGACAGAGACGGGTAGACTAAGAAGAGAACTGGTCCCACTGACTGCTTTTGGCTGCCTGGGACCCTACAATGGCATGTCCTGGATCAGGGACTGGGGAGCCCGGGTGCCAGTCATTACCAGGGTCAGAACAGGACAGCCATTTCTCAAGCCCCAGCTGCCTGCAGAGCACTTAGAAGCATCACGTTGTGAGATTCTGTGGCTGCTCTCCAGATTGCCACTTCACAGATGGGAAAACCGAGGCTCAGTGGGCCAGAATAATACTCAGGCCCTACTGTGGAAAAATGGCAGAGTTGGCCCCCCACTTCAGCTCTGACTCCAGGGCATACACCCTGAGCCTTTGTTCTTGGCTGCTGCCAGGCTGGGACGGGGATCTACATGAAGGTGACGCTGGTGTGGCGCTCTGGCCCCACTCAGCCCCATCTCTAAATGGGCAGGTGTCAGAACCAGACTAAACCTAAGGATGGGTTTCAAACTCTTGGGACCTGTGGGCAGCATGAAAAGTGGGGTTCAAAAAAAATCACCTTGGGCTGGCACTTCAGGGCCACCATCAGGGGGGAACTTATTTGCACAGGATCTGGGATCAAAGTCCCCTCCCTGTTCCCCAAAACCTGCCTGGAAGGTAGATACCACCATGATCCAATGGCCCAGGTGGGGACACCAAGACTCAGGGACAGAAGTGACTTCTCCAAGGGTGCACAATGGCTGTCCTTCAGCTGCCAGCCTCCGGGGGCACCTTGTCAAGTCCCTCTGTCCCCCTGCCCAGGGCTGCTTCGAGCACATTGGCCACGCCATCGACAGCTACACCTGGGGCATCTCGTGGTTCGGCTTTGCGATCCTGATGTGGACGGTGAGCGGCGGGAGCCCACGGGCTGGGGGGACGGGGGTGTCGGCGGGGCACCCCCACCTCACTGCCTCCCCACC